>NC_137631.1:24122609-25380109 GCF_963383615.2 Lipophrys pholis | reverse complement strand
ATTATTATTCTTATTATGTATAATATTTGAACTGGAGGTTTCGGACTAGACTTATGAAGTCCAATGAAATGAGTCAAATGGACGTCATACTGTGTGATGGAATCGCTCCTTTACTGAGAAAAACCCAACAATTCTAAATGAGCAAAGCATAGAAGATGGTCGAAAGGGGAAAACTCCCTTTTAACCAGAAGAACCCTGCAGAACCATTTGCTGTGGTGGAGACTTTCTGCAGAACCAGGCTCAGAGGTAGAACGTGTTTGCTGTTCCGGTTGGGTTTAAGGGATAGAAGAAGAGAAAAGGATTAAACTGAGACAGGGAGCAACAAGCAAACAGACATAACTCCATTCACTGCAGGCATGATGAAAAAAAACAACAAAAACATTAAATAACCAGACTGAAGTCTTTTTGGTTCCCCTTAGTTTAACTTGTGGTTCCCTCTGTGCTCCAACTTTAAAATTCCTTCTCACTGCCCATGTGGGAAACATCTTATCAGCTAAAATAAGTCATCATCAAAATAATTAGAATACATTAAATGTTTTTATTTATTAAATCATAATTATATTATAGCTTCCCATGATTTTCTTTTTCCTGAATCTGGTTTCTCTAATTTCCAATCACTTCACTCTCATTCACAAATCAAATTGGTTTGATTTTTTTATTTCTTTTCCGAACAAAAGCCGTTTCTGAAGGCTGCGTAATTGGCTCAGTTGTAACTTTCTGCTTCCTCGTGATTCATTTGTCTTCTTCTGGAATACAACAGTTGCCAAGACGCGGCCAATCAAAGTATTCAAATGAAAAAAAACTAAAAAAAAAACTGTGTCGCGACTCTCTGATTTAATCAGACTCGCTCTTTTGGCGCGCCACAGCTGGTTTCGGAGGATATTATAGAAATAAGAAACGAGCTGGCTGAACGCCATGTTTGGAAGCTGGAGGACTTCCTGTCAATGTGTGATTCACAACTTTTCACTTTGCTCGATTCGATCTTAAATTACAGCGACAACACACTGTGCATCACTGAGAATGGGGCATCGAAACTAATTAGCAATTTCAGCCGAGCAAGATTTAATCAGGCATACAAATACGTTTGTCTTTTGGTTGTTTTTGGTTGTTTGAGGAGGGAAAATACATAAATCAAAAGTAACATTGCCACATCACACTCTGAAATGAGCAGTCTCTGTTTCCTATGAAATTGTTCACGGTGAGAAAGTGTGCACACGTTACAACACGTTGGCGTTTTGCTTTGTTTGGTGCCCGGGACACGTTCATGTCTTGTCATTTCATCTGTTCTTACTATTAAATTTTTTGGGGGATTTATGCATTGTCAGGTCTCTATGAACTTCTCTTTATTCTCTACCAGTACTTTTCCGTTCAGTCCCTGTCGGCTTGATGGGTGTCACGCCTGTGTGGTGAACTCTTCTACGAACTCTTCTCAAGGTGTCTTGTTTACTTCTCCTAATCGTGCCAAATTGGGAAATTCCCTCAGGATAAATCAGAAATTTCAAATTTCATATCCCTTGACTTGATGGCTATTGGACATCTGTATGTTTTTTAATCATATTCTCTATAATAAATGACAACACAATGCTCAAATTAAGTGGAAAAAACCCTGATTTACTAAGATTCAGTATTAAATATGCTTAAATGCCACATCTTACTCAAACAGGAACATACCTACAAATGAGGGTGCGTCAGCTGTTGTTTACCTGGGAACAATCTGCTGGAGGTTTCCATGTTCCAGGTTGCAGGAGCTCCAGATCTCCACAACCACAAAATGAAATGCGATACGCTGGAGCTGGACGTTATCTAACGCAATATGGGGCGTGATCTGTCACAAAGTCAAAGCTGGTGGGAAAAGAAGAGCAATGGAAGAGGCTCAGAAACGATGGCAGGCCTGAAGCAGGGTGCAACCCAGAAACAGTCTAATTAAAAAAAAATCATGAGAAGCAAGAAGCTTCAGATGTTGAAAATCACATTGCGCGTTGCACAACATAAATACCTCCCCAGTATTTGGTTGAATGTGGTAGACATCCACAATAGTTCATATTTATGAATGCAAGCACTTTAAATTGGTAGTCAATGTTATTTTGGGGGACTGTCAGACAATCAGCCCTATCACATCGCGACTCGATGGACAATAATAACAATGGTGGCCTCCAGACTCGCAAGTCCATATTCTCCTGGGACTTGGTACTTTTAGAGTTGAAAGTCACCTGTAATAGCAAAGCAACATCATCATCTGTCCATCGAATGTCTGTGTACTCGCCATTGTTAATGTTTAGAGCATATTGTGTGGTTTCATTACAAAAACAACAGCCGCGGTCCCACCGCGCCGTATGTGATAGGACGGGGCGGGGCGGGGTATAAGTGTATGAATAATGTTTTTAATTTCATTCTAACTGCTCCCAAGTCGCCTTTTACTTGGTGGATTGCACCGAAATGAAATTCTGATTTCACACCTTTGTATTATTTCTACCCGTATATGCGATCTTAAGTTAAATGTTGAGTCAATGGAGTACTTTGTGTTGAATCAGCTGTTACAGAACCGGAAACTTTTGAGTTCCTCATCTCAGAGTGAGTCGACTGAAAGTTCAGGGAGAGACTCAGAGTCTGTTGAACCTCCTTTCTAGAATTGTATTGTATTGTATTACAGTAATACAGTAATACTGATAGTAACAATAAACAAACAAACGAATAGTTTTCAAAGAGCTGTTAAACCACTTCGCACATGCAAAATATTTACTTCTATTCCGATACGTACCTTGTATTATATTTCATGATTCCTTCTTGAAAAATGAAAAAGAAAAACATCATGATCAAATGAAACGAAACAATGGCCGACTGGGTGAAAAAGGGAAGATTACAGCTCATCAACTGCTGCTTAGGGGAAACAAATACAAACTTTGATGGGAAACATCAAACACAACTTCCAGTGGAGCTTGCTTTCTTTCTTTCTTATTTATTTATTTCCTGGTTTGCCCAGTAAAACCAAAGTGACCACTCATGAGCCCGTTTCCCCAGTCTTGTGTGGGACTCGTGTCTATATTCGGCCTGCTTTGATTATCATTACAAGCTATCAGTGGACAGGCGAGGAGTCACATATCACACGCCTGAAATGATCCGTTCAAAGGAACTGGGGATCCATAATAATCAGATGATCAAATGATTTCCGCTCTCTGAATCAGTGACTCGCTGTGACATGCAGTTTAACGCAGCGCTTGCACTCTGCGGCGTGGACAGTGGCTCCAGACGCGTCTCGCCGACAGAGACGCATCGTCTGCTCCTGCACGTCCGTCTCACGCAGGGGTGGGCAGGATGTGGTTCAGCAGCACCACTTACTCAGTTCAGGAATTCATTAAAGCGACTAAACGTACTACTATATCTATTGTGTTTGTCTGTTAATTACTGTGTGGACGCCTCTGCTCTCGCTGCCATGCCTCACACTGAGCACGCGTGGAGAGTTGCTGTTTCTCTTTTCAAGCACCGGGGAGTCTGAGACAAAGCAGCATGACAGGAAGCCGCAAAGAAGATCACAAACCCATTCAGCCTGTTCCTCTGCATGCTGAGACTCAGCGGCTGGAGAGGCTTAATGAAATCACAGCCTGATGCTTTAAAGCAGTGTAACAGTAACAGGATAATCCCTACCATGCACACACACACACACAACTGTCATAATTCCCATTGATTTCTGTCTCCTCCATCACCTGGCATTGGATTTCTTTCGGCTCAACATTCATTATTGACTCCCAAACAGAGAAAGCTGCACGTACTTGCAGATGCTGCCATTTGTGAGCAAACAGTGATGGAGCAGCAGGTCTCACCTTCCACATTTTGTTTTTACTTAATTTCTTTTATCAAGTGTGCGCGCACAGCTTGCTGGGAAGTGAGACGGAAGCACTCGCTTAAAAAACAAACCAGGAGTTCTCATCTTTTCAGCCGGACGTTTGAGAAATGCTCTTCTTTCCAGCAGCCTGTCTGGCACTGTAGAGCCGTGGTTAATAATTCACAGTGGGAACAAGAGGCACATCCAGGCTCCCAACGATAGCTCGGCCACAGAGCGGAGGGAAAGATGAGCCTGTTATAGAACGCTGTGGCTCTGTGTCAAGCTCACTCGCCCTCTCTTTCTTCCTCTCAGATCAACAAGAGACAAGCGAGAGGAAAGATGTGTGTGTGTGTGTGTGTGTGTGTGTGTGTGTGTGTGTGTGTGTGTGTCCACATCTGTACATGTGATTCAGCCATGCAAGCACTCCATGTGGGCAGGTAAGTGACACAGAGGATACAAGACCAAAAAAAAAAAAAGGTCAAGCAGTTGTTTATCAGCAGAGAAGAGACTCAGTGGGCTTCCTCTGTGGAATGATGTGTGTGTGTGTGTGTGTGTGTGTGTGTGTGTGTGTGTGTGTGTGTGTGTGTGTGTGTGTGTGTGTGTGTGTGTGTGTGTGTGTGTGTGTGTGTGTGTGTGCGTGTGTATGTGCGTGTGTGTGCGCGTGTGTGTGTGTGTGTGCGTGCGTGCGTGCGTGCGTGCGTGTGTGTGTGTGTGTGTGTGTGTGTGTGTGTGTGTGTGTGTGTGTGTGTGCGTGTGTATGTGCGTGTGTGTGCGCGTGTGTGTGTGTGTGTGCGTGCGTGCGTGCGTGCGTGCGTGTGTGTGTGTGTGCTTTATACTTGGTGACTAAGTGTGCTTTTGTCTGTGTTGTTGAGACGTAGGAGGATTTTAGATACGGTATAACGTGATACGTCTACAAATGAAGGTTTGATGCATCTTAGCTGGTAATTGAGACACAGAATTTACACTATCGTCATTGTTATTTTTTAAGATCCGTGCAGTGTAATAAATAAACGTCATGTTTTTGGGGGGAGTTACCATTGGTTGGATGAAAAATATATATCATGAATGGTAGAAAATAATTAATTATAATTACATGATAATTGATTATTTATTACTGTATTTATGTAGCAAAACTGAAAGTTCTCTTTACTTTAGAAGTACAGACCCCTTTAAATGACAATATTTTCATGAGGAAGCGCATATTTTATTTAGCATTTTTATTTCAGAAAAGTTTTCAGAACGCACAAAAGGTTCCCGTCTTCATTTGAAAACGTTGTCGTGCAGGTTTTGAGAACTATGAGTACAAACACTCTGATCTCACTGGAAAGCAAATAGAGAAAAGTACTTATTGGTCTTAAAGGAGACATATCATGCTTTTAAATCCTTCCTTTTTACATATAAATCATACAGTTGTGGTCTATATAAAGCGGAACTGCAATGCTTGGGTCTGAATTCCTCATTATTAGAGCTCCACAGGCCCCTTTTCAACCCCTTTTCTGATGTGCTTCTGAGAGCAACTCGTTTTTGGGGCGGTCTCTTCAAATGCAAATGACACACTTCATACCCCGCCTCCTCTCCAGGTTGCAGAGGTCACACTCGGTTCAACGTCACCCTGTTCGGCCATCTTTGTAGTTTGATAGAACAGATACAATTATCTAGCGGCGCAGAAACTTTATATTCACACATTATTTACAAAATGTCAACAACGGAAGATTTGTCCATCCAGCCATACATGTTGGAGCCAGAGTCGGACCCGGCGGAGTGAGATGAAAATGACGATGATGCACCTACAGAACAACGTCTTCATATGGATGTAACGCAATGGTGTGTTACTATATTTACACTAACTTCTCCATCCATGCCCACTACTACAATACTGCCTGTATTACAATGACTATTTAACACAGAAGTTACATTATAATCTAAAACAAGCACACAGCGCTAACATATGAAGACGGTGCAACTGCTAATGCTAACAAAACAATGACAGGGACGTCTTATCATCACACTTTTTTAGCGTTATATACAGCTTACCGAAGTGCTCTGTTCGTCGTCTCCATAGATAGAAGGAACTGACCGCTCAATCAGACCAAGTCTTTCGGCAAATCCTTCTTTATACTGGCGGAGGTTGTTGAAGCAGTCGTCCTTAAAGTGATTCGCGCACACAAAAATGACCTTACCCACAGATGTGGGTACATTTCTGTGAAAAATAAAACTCAACCAGGCACTTCGAAAAGGTTCTGATGCTGGGAGACGGTGTAACGAAGCTTGTGGGTTACTACATCCAACAACCGAACATTTCAACTTATCCTCTCGTAACTTCGGTTGGACTACAAAATCGCAGCGAGAAACAAAAATGGCGGATTGCTCGAAATGTCGATGTCCTAATTTGGCAGTTCCGCTGAGAATACTGTGACGTCATTGTTCAAAAAACGTAATAGAGAATAGAAAAATCGAAACCGATCGCAAAATATGACCAAAACAGAATATAAAGATATCAACGGAGCAGCTGAAGAGACTACTTTGAACTTTTCTGTACTTCTAAACACTCTAAATATACAACAAAATGCATTTAAGGGCTAAAAAAGTGGATTTAGCATGATATGTCCCCTTTAAAACGTAGGGAGTAAACGGAAAAAGTTGTCATAAATGTGAATACTACTGCACAGTACTGATAGATTAAAAAAAATAAAAAATCCAGCTACTTTGTTCCCTTTAATTTCAATAATCTATACATAGTTGTTTTACAGACATTTTGTTTGAAGAAAATGAGCAGCCTCGGTTTGGACTCACTCAGAGCGTCCTGGCCAGCAGCAGCAGTGGAAAGCCACTTAGTCGTTCTCACTACGTAAATCAAGGTAATGGTTTGGTCAATGCAGAACACAAGCCGCACTAATAGCTTTTCACTTCACTCATATTCTAGTATTTCCCCCTCCTCCGTACGACAGGTACAATCCTGGGAACAGAGGTCATCGCCTGACGATAAAATCCAAATGCATCCTCTCTCAAGTTAATATATATTGTGAAATATAGAATTTTCTATATATATTGAGGTACTTATTCATCTTGTGCCATGTGGTTGCCAACAAATTCAAGTTTGTCTGTTTCGCGATCTCCTTCATGTTTATCTTTCATGTGTTTTCACTTCCCGCCCTTCTGTGTCTCAGTTCCTCCCATTTATATTTACCTTCATTCATGGGAGGATTTCTGCTGTTCTGCCTCCTCGTGTCGCCTTCGCAAGCAGAAGCATTATCGGCTCAGCGCTTCATTCATTGTCGCGTCTCAGACTGGAAGCGTCTTCGTTCTGTGAGGATTGGAATAATTTGAGGGACTTTCAAATACAAGTGAAGTGTGAGGCGTCCTTGCGGCTTAAAGCAGCAAACACAAACCACACTCTTTTTTTTTTAGGAGGTTAAGTTTCTTTTTCTGAAATAAAAATGCCCTTTGGGTTTACGGATTTGTTCTCATGTATGCACGAGCGTAAGCCACTTACCCATCTGCAGGTGCTGTTGGAAAACCCGGGACAACAAAAATGAGGAATAGTTTAGGAAATTAGCTCAGAGACGCTTCGCATTTTACTGAAGAGTCGAAGTCACAACCCCATTATGAGGCCATTGATCATATTTCTCAACGCTGCATTATTTTATGTTTTCCTCAGAACTAACGGTCCAAAACTGAGAGAACTAATATGAAATATTATAAAAGCCATTTGATTTGGCAAAGCTTTTCTCATTCCCAGTTGGTGCAACCGTGAAAAACTGTGTTTTTAAACATACACCAAATAAGTGTAGTAGGTTGAATTTTGTGTATTTTTCTTGTGAATAACATCGTGGGAGAGTAGTAGTAGTACTCAATAATGTATATGTAATCTTTAAGGGGAGATCTTATAAGAAGAACTGGAGAAATCTGTGTGATTTGAGTCAGTTTAAATAACTTTTTATCGATATATCTTTATACTCTCGAATGGGCCATAGAAACACATCTTGGTACATTGATTGCTGCCTCGTTTACTTGCTGCTGAAAGCTCTTGGTGAAACTAGGAAAATGATGCAAGTGGAAATCAAATTTGTCTGCTTCAAATGTGATTGCTGCCGCACACATAATTAAGTTAACCTATTTCAGCTCTGTTTTTGTTTTCCACCCTCCACAAAAGGTTATATCTTTTCTTTAGCCACAAATCAGGGTTGCATTTTCAACAATATGCTATTTCCAACATTGTTTCCTTGTGCAAAAGAGTAAAATGTAAAAAAAATATCATGTCCTCCGTTTTACATTTTCTATTTTGATCACTTTTCCTCTCCTTTTCCATAGGGATGTAGTGAGAGCATTTTCAAAAAGTTGCGTTTCCAAGGACGTGGTGTTTGAGTGTTTTCAAAAAGTAGCATTTCCACGGCGATGGACTCAGAGCATTTTCAAAAAATTGCGTTTACCGCTGTTTCCATGGGGACACAGTCGGAGCATTTTCAAAAACTTACCTTTTGCAACATTTCCAAGGAGACACACCATTTTCAAAAAGTTGCATGAACCCCATTTCCATGGTGACAGTATTTTCAAAAAGTTCCACCTTGGGAAAACCTTTCAAAAAGTAGTGTTTTCAGTGTCTCCGAGCGCCGTTGTCATGTGAACAGCCCCCCCCCCCCCCAAAAAAAAAAAATCACCTTCAGCTTTGCAGCAAAACCTTCAACACTTCACGTTCTCATTTCATCCATTGTTATTATAAAACTACGTATTCAAATAATCTGCTCCGCTGCCCTTTTTTCCCTCACAGCTTCTCTTAATAACTTTGCTCTGCCCTCGTTCCCACCCTGTCCTTTTCCACTATCCAGCTCCTCTGCTGCACACCCAAGGTCGAGCAGCGAGCGTCTGAACTGAAACTCACCACATTTCATTGAACGGCGCTGAAATAATGCCGATGTCATCCATAAGTCAGCATCACGGCGAGTGATATTTGAGCGGCGTGGACACACGTGCGTCCACGAGCGTCACATTTCCATTATTGTAAGTCGTGTGTGATTCATCGACCCCGTGCGCATGAAATGTGGAGCTACTGTTTGTCGGGGAGCAGTGATTCGACGCGACACTGCCATGTGAAAGACATTCTTTATTCCATCCTCACATTGGGGGAATAAACCTTTACAGTGATGGAGGAGCCTTTTATTACTGTGTTTTACAGCTGAGCTCACCCGGAGGAATACTGCAGAGGCATTCATGTATGAAGGAGAACTGGAAGCACGCACGTTAAATATCCTTTACAGCCTTTAAATTCTTATACTTTACACTTTTTATGTTACGATTCTCGCCATACAGTCTCTCCTTTCAAGGCTTTTTGAGTCCTCCTCCTCCTCCTCCTCCTCCTCCTCCTCTTCCTCTGTCCTCTCACCCTGCAGCCATCAGTTATCTCCCTCAGGGTGAGGCAGGGGAGGACACCTTTGCCCTTGGATCTCACAAATGCTGCCAACATCTGTGTGGAGATTTTAGCTTTCATCACTGAGGAAGGTGACGGTGAACCCACTGCACCGTGAAACTCTGCTGAGGCAGCTACATCATTCTGCATATCCCCCCCCCACACACACACAAAAAAAATCAAAAAAAGATTAAGTCATAAAAAAAAGATTAAGTTATATCATGTAGCTTCTCTATTTATTTGAGATTAGACAAATGAATTCTCGGAAAGGATTAATCTTAGAGAATCTGAACTGGAGTGGCTTTGTAAAGAGATAATAACAATCTATCATTTGATATTATTTAGACTGTTACTTACTCTTTGCACCGCAATCACATACCTTTTTAAAAGTATGATTTTCAACTCCATTAGCTGTGAGCCATCTGCACCTCTGATTAAGAGATTAAAACTTTCACCAATTCATTCTAAAATACGTAACCAACATCTTTAATCTTTAGGTCTAATACAAAACCTTCCAGATCAATTTTTTTTTAAATCTTTTTATTTTCTTTATCCACCAGAAATTCACTCATATTCAAGTTTATTTGCCACTTATTTATACATAAAGTCATCAGTGTTTCTATAAAGTAGAAAGTCACCACTAGAACTACATATATCTTCTTCTATTCTCCGCATACTGCGAAGCCTTGAGTTAACATGTGTGACGGCGAGCTGCCACCAAGCCGACAGCTTTAGGATTTTATTGTAGGACCTGACTAGTAGGTGATGGCAGGAAGCATTTAATGCAATGGCCCGGGAACTGAGGCATGAAATGTAGCCATGGTTAATATGTTTGATTACATGTGTAATTTCCTTGCTGTGACGTGTTAAAATGTGCCGTTCAGTCGTTAGACAGCAGGAGCACACGCATATATCGTCTCCACAAGCAGCAGTAATAGTTTTTAACAGCAGTTCATTAATAATGCGTACATTCAAATGCTACCCTTTGAAATTAACCCTTTATTTAAGTCCTTTGCTCAAAATATTCTAAAACTTCATTTTTTCCACGAGTTTTAATTTTGAACATCGTTTTTTTGTGTGTGTGTAATTTCATTTAAGTTGTGCGTTTACGTGGGAACATTTTGAAAAGGGTGTCTATTTACACACAAAAAAAGTTGAAAATGATGTAGTTTCCATGTCAGGCCACTAGTGGGCGCTGTTGTGGACTTTCAACTATAAAACTAACAAGTCCCAGGAGAATATGGACTGGGAGGAAGCAAACATTGTTAAATGTCCATCTATAATATCAATATCTCTATTATCTATGTATCAATATATCAATAATGAGCAAACTGAGCTCATGACAGTGTCACATTTTCTTCATATTCAACCAATTTTATTATTATTTTTTTTTTTTATATATAGTTTTTGATTGCTAGTGGAACTATTCGCTTTACAAACAATATCTCCTGCTTCTGCTATTTCTTCGTTTAACTATTGAAAATGCACAAGAGGTGAGAAAAAGAAAAAAGTGATCAAACGGCCTTAGTTTTTTTTGACATGAAGCTGTGGATAGTAGAAAGTTTGATAATTCATATTGCATATTGAGTGGGTATTTCAGTAAACATCGCCCACGTTTGCTCTAAAATGTATTTACAATGCTGGTATGATGTTGGTTAATTGAGTTCTCCCTTTAAATTGAGGCCGGCCGTTTTGCAGCAACAAAGCATTTAAGAGCAGCTCAGCCTGACATCACAGGATTAGCAGGCTCTTGTCCGAGGATTTATCGTGAATTCAGCACGTTATGAGCTTTGTGTTTACAGTTTTGCAGCAGAAACGTTCAGCGGCTCTGCTCACTGTGATTAAAAGTTGAGCTTAATGGAGTTCTTGTGTATCTCCTTGGTCTTATGGCATGTGACTAATGAGGCGAGACTTAATGCCAAGAAGTTGATGTTATTTCGGCGTGCGCACGGCACCGATGACCTTTGGTTAAACCCCCGCGAGCCACATGCTCGGCCATTTGCCGTAAAGCCCGAGACCATCAAGCTAATGCAGCACCGGAACATGCAAATGAGATCCAATGGCGAGAGCAGTAATGGTGAGTAAACCCCACGGACCGCGAAACACTGCGAGCTGCCCCTCCTGACTCCTCCCCGAGGAGACGGGTCCAGGCGCACGGCATTGAGGCTTGTGACCCATATCGTCATCTTCGTCATTTCCATGTTGGTCATTGTTGCCATCATTATCAGCCCCGCTCCCATCCATCATCTGTCCACGTCGTCGGGTGGCGATGTGCAGTTTTACAACGTGTACGGCCCCTCTGATCCGTAAACTCCCTCCCACACCAAAAGACCCTCTAATTACCTCACCTGAGAGCGGAAAAATAGCTTCCACCAGAAGATTAATAGCCCGAGAAGCTACGAAAAGGCTTCCAGTGTTGGGCTTAACTGCCAGATTAGATGTAGTTTAATTTGAATCTAAATTGAGGCATAAAAACACGGGGGAGGAAGGTGACAAGGAAACTTGTTTTCTTGTGAGCGGGCCGCTTGGAATTGATTAGAATGTTCCACAGAATGGGAATGCATTAGAGGTGAGGGTATTGACCTCAATCTAATCCTGAGCTAATTGCTCGGGGAAGGGAGGAATTGAGTATGAATGCTGTAAAGGATTGCTCAAATAAAGAAAATAATAATTTTTTAAAGACCCTAAACAGTGAGCAGGAGCACGAGGTCGTATGAATTTATGTATTTATGTAAATGTGCAGCCCAAGTTTGCAGGGAAGCTTCTGTCTGCTGCAGCACTTTGTCTTAGTGAGGGCAAAACAGCTGGCGCGCGAGTCTGTTCGACTTTGTGTGTGTGTGTGTGTGTGTGTGTGTGCGTGTGTGTGTGTGTGTGTGTGTGTGTGTGTGTGTGTGTGTGTGTGTGTGTGTGTGTGTGTGTGTGTGTGTGTGTGTGTGTGTGTGTGCGTGTGTGTGGGTGGATGAGTAGATGTGGTTATAAGAGCATACTGCATGTGTGACCTTACATGCCAACTAGTGAATAGAGGAGAGAAAAGCAGCAGAGTGCTGCTGAGGCAATCATGAGGCGAAAAGGGGCTGTGGACTACACACACACACACACACACACACACACACATACACACACACACACACACACACACACACACACACACACACACACACACACACACACACACACACACACACACACACACACACACACACACACACACACACACACACACACACACACACACACACACACACACACACACACAGAACATATGGGCAAACAACACAAAATGCTGGCTATTGGGTCTGAAATTGAAGGCCAGCTGTGGCACAGCGACAGGGTGGATATCTCACTCTGGTCTGCACTCGCCTCTATTAAACTAACTTATGGAGTCATTTAACGTGGCTCAGGAGGGAGAGTGTGTGTGTGGGGGGGTTGGAGTGGGACAGAACGAGGATTAAAAGATAGAAAAAAAAAAAGGAGTGCAAGAGAAGGAGTGAAACAAGGAGCTGTTACAGTATCTGTCAGGAATACGGCTCCTAAAATACTCTTTGAAATAGGGTTGGCATTACGGCACTTGTTTTTTATAAAGGATGAGTACAAGTACAACTACTAACCTGTAGTTACTTGCCGATGCCGATTACATGTATGAGTACTCAGTAAAAGCCATTAAGCCTAATTTATACTTCATACGCAAACGATACATGAGGGCTACGCGTTACTGCGAACCACCTCCGGAGAGTCTCTGCGTCGACGCATTGCTATGTACGTTAAATACTTTGCAACATTAAGAAAATTGCTGTATGAATAAATAATGATTATAATTTAAAAAAAAAGAAAAAAAAAAGAAGTGTCGCTGAAATTGCTCTACACTGATTTAGGCTTGCATTATCGCACTACTACTCCCAGCACACAAAACTAATTCAATTAAAGCAAAAGAGCCACTTTGCATTCATTTAATGAGAAGATAAGAATACTTCTCAAACATACTGCAAGTCAGATTATTTGTTCACTATGTTATATTATATTCTTCTTCTTCTTCTTCCACAAAGTGTATTATGTATTTCTCTATCCTATTAGAAAATATTTCTACATTAGTATGATGAACCTCTCTGTTATTCAGGAGCTGCATATTATTCCAGCACAATGCATGATGGGATAAAGGTGTTTGGGTAAATTATCATCAGATGGAGTTTTTATGATGCCTCGTTCAATATTTCATGACTCCTATAAAGGAAATGTTGAAGACACCATTACAAAATAGGTGATAATTCGGATGCAGGCAGGACAAAAAAACAAACCCTCAGAGTTTAGTTTGTTTTGGTCCCGTTCAGCTGCTGCTGCTCTGTGGAGGTCCTGAATCAGTGAATCAGTCAGTTCAGTGAACTTTCACGTGACGTTGTCTATTGTTTCATGCATTCTCAATACGTTATCCAAGTTTATGTCGCTGCTCATCTGTTTACTGGCTGACCGCTGTGTTGTCTGGCTCCACTGCAGCAGCGGCAGCTAATGTCCCTATATAACATGACACTGGCACCATGATAAGACAGCAGACGCACAGCCACTCATGCACAGAAACTCCAGATATATAAAAAAAAAAATGTAAAAATACATTTAAAAAAAAAAAATGAAGGAATGTGTCTTCTTCGCTTGGCTAGTGATTCAAAAACAAATCTGATGGAGAAGGACATGATGTAAAAAGAGCGATCTGGCCATCTGTGGACTTGATCTTCAGATGGAGGAGTGTCAGTGGAAGCAGAGGGAAAACATGCACTCCGTAGGGGAGCGGTTGGAGAAGTGAGGGCAACTAAAGATTGTTTATCCTCAAGGCGACGGAGAAAAAAAAAAAACCCAAAAAACAAACTAATGTTTGATATTAGAAAACCCACCCCAGAAGCGTACCATCTGTGGGGGTAACTCAGTCAGATCTGTTCATGCAGTCGTGATCTATGCAATGTATGACGTGTGACTCTGGTATCTGACCTCGTGCGCGACACTAAAGACCAGATGACGCCACGAGATCCTCGTCCTGATGGGTCCCTGCATCGCGTTCGTGCCGCGTGGAGCAGCGCCACCACCTGGTTCCTTTCTCCCACTCTGACCGATCACAGCGGGACGTCGTGTCTGGATCTCATCACGTGACAAACTCCCTGACAGACGGACGATTACGAGCTGCAGCTTGCAAAAAGAATATGAGGACAGAAACTCATTATCAGTGAACGTGTTGTTTGTTTCCCAGATGAAGAAAATGGAAAAAGTAGTCCTCGTTGTGACAGCTGCGATCAGATGTAAAGCATTTGATTTACACGGTGTGTGCACATCGATATTCTAACAAACACTTCAACACAACAAACACTAAACTTACCTTTATGAAGTATGAGTGACAGTTCGGAGTTTGCACATTTGCACACACACACACACACACTGGACCTCAGGGAGGGATAAAAAACAACAACAACAAACCTGTATCAGCAGCTGCTTCATCAGCAGACCAGACCAAAAAAAGTCAATAAATATCTGTAAAAAATTTTCCTCACTTATTTTGAAATAAGATATGAACATTGTCATTCCATCAAAGTTATTTATTAGTGAGTGACTGGAAAATTGTGTGGTGCGTGCACAATATGTCACATTGTTGTGGCCCAGAATCCCCCCAAAAAAGCAGTTTAACAAACATGTTTGAAAAAAAAAAAAGCCAAAGCAAACAAAAGCTGAAGCTCTTTGCCAGTTTTTATAAAAAGTGATGCACCTATAAGACTTTTCCTGCTGAGGTGTGCAGAATAATTGAAACTCAGATGGACTCCCTGCATGCTTTTAAGTGTTTGACTCCATATAATATGTCTTTAATTCTTAATGCATGATGAATGTTTCCACATCAAGACACTCCAGGGCCGCAACATAAAATAATGTATCACTGGGACTTCATGTTATGCAGCATTGATTTAAAATCTGAATTGAGGGGCTTCGGTTGAGATTTAAATGATAGATCTTTAAAAAGTTTAACTTATCCCTTTACATTTTTAAACACATCATTTAACAAAAAAACAAAAGAAAGACATTCCCGAGTGTAATTCAAACTTCATCCCTTTCGGTTCTTTGTCCTTCACTCCCTTCCTTCTTCCTCCTCTGTATTCTGTGACCTCGGAAAAAAACTCCCTCATCCATCTTGAGAGTTTGATCCTGTCCCGTGGCGCCAGGCCTGTCATTACATGCCTGTGGGGGAAGACTGTCCTGGACTGTGGGACCACGACGCTGCTCTAAACCCGGAACCATCTGGCTATGCTACATTCCCCAAAAGCATTCGGTGTGACTTGCATTTTGTCTTTCCCTCCAGTGCCTGTCATTCCCTACTAATCTTACGCTTTTCAATGTGAAACCTTTCTCTGACGTCTTGTGTGATATCGCCTCGTTTTGCTTCCTTGTTCTCACATCACTAGTACGTCTGTGTGCGTTGCAGTGACATGTTGCAAGCAGCGCCACCTACGGCCAACATAGGCCTTGTTTACGTGACATTTGAAGTAAAAACGCATCAGGTTTTTTCTCTCGTAAACGTGACGTTTTGAAAATGGCAGAAAACGATGCAGTGTCATGTTGGGCCACTGGGAGGTGCTGTTATTTGTTTTTGTAATGATATTCTATAGACATTAACCTGCTTGCCCTGAAGAAGCTGTGATGTGCATGCGCAGTAGCAGAGATTAAAAAACAGTTGCCCTTTTTCTACCCGTTTTCAAAAAGTTCCACTTTGGAGGCTGCTTTCGAAAAGTTGTGTTTTCAGTGGCTCCAGGCATCGCCGTCGTGCGAACAGACACCCAAAACGCGATGAATGTCATTCGTTTTCACTTGTAAACGATTCAAACCCAAACCCAAATGTGAAACCTTGATCTCCTTCCTGAGGCGACAGTCATGTGAGAAAATCCACACATGCTCAGGGAGAAATTGCAAACTCAACATAGAAATACCCAATGATCAAACTGTGGCGTTCCAGCTGTGAGACCAGAGCACTTAACCTCCACCATGATATTTTTGACTTTGCCCGCTCGCCCAATCACTCCCCTAAAGCCGTTTTCTCTCTATGCTGTCATCCACTTTTTGAACAAGAACAATGTCAGAGGTCAATTTCTGAAGTGGTTTGTTCAAGAAATGAGCGCTGAAAGGCTTTTATTGGTCTTGACGACATGATAAAAGCTCAATTTTCCTCACATCTTCCAGCTGAAGAGCTTTCTGAGAGGCTGAGCTGCTCACCTGGGCTCATTAACAGGAGACCATCTGCCTGCTTTTGGCCCAATTCCTCGGGAAGAAAATGGGTTTGAACTCTCCTGCTGATTCTTTCTTTCATCTGCTATTATTTAGGCTTTAATAAAGAAGATGACCAGAGCTACCCCGGTACGAGAAAAGCGGCCGGTAAAGATGTTCTGCATGTGGATCCTGTTGGTTTGAAACAACATTCTTATACAAATGGGAGAAGATTTAACTTCAGGAATAAATCATTCACTAAAAGAGGTGACAGCAGTTTGGAAAGCAAATTGTGACATTCATGAACTTGTTGGCCACAGTCGAGCAGGCAGCTAATCGTTTCCATCAACAGCTGAGGCAGTTTCACTATCAAACAATTCACCAGGAAGTGTTTATAGCTGCCAAATAAGACAACAGACTACTGGAGTCTCTAAACACATAGTGAAATACTACTAAAGCTACTCTTATAAAACTTAACATTCACAGGCTTTTTTTTTTTTATGTATATGTGTGTCTGAAACACATAAATAAAGTTGTTAAGTTCTGGCTTTAGAGGATGACATGCAACATACAAATCCCTGCAACAGAATACAGAAACTGATTAAAAAAAAAAGAAGGGATTTTTAGTGTTTTTAAGTTTGCCTTACGACACTGCAAAAAAATCCTTCTTCGTCATTTCCACACACGAAAAAGATTGTTGAGTTAATGTAATTTAATTATGTCACACATTTCTATCTATTCAGATTAAGTAGATTGAATTGTTTTGAATCACGTTTTCTGAACAACATGTATTAGAATTAACCATTTAACATCGAGAAACTCAATATGCTCATGTTAATCAAACATCTTTCTGATATGTAAACTGAACAACTGATGTCTTTGGAGTAATCTGCCCCAGTTAAAATCATATGCATGTATGGCTGTTTGACGCTCCTGTTTTTGACAATAGAAGCAATTTTATTGTGCACATTAAAGAGTGAAAAAACATAAATAACATTTTAAAGGAAATAGCACCATGAAACTCTTTCTGAAACCTAAGTGGTTTCTAAATAACAGCATGCAGCAAAAATGACTTCCTTACATACTATAAAATAGGTCAACTCAGTTATATTAAATATTTCTTTTAGATTCAGTGTAACAATCCTCCCTGTCCCCCTACATGTTCATTAAAAGTCATAATTCCTGGGATTTATGCAGCTGAACAATGTTTTCAGCCAATCCACAAATCATGTTATATTCAATTTCTTTCCTGTGTTTTATTAGACACTCATATGTCTTTTATTTAGTCAGTTTGAATGAATGTGGTGAATTAATTTCCCTGCAACATTTTTCCAAACTTTGTGAAAATCTTTGACTATTTTCAGCTGGATGTTGTTGTTTACATCGTGTCCTCGACCTCTGCGCATGCACAGTCACAGTGCCAGGATGTGAACAAACACTGCAGTCGGAGCAGATCAGGTTTTTTTTTTAAGTGTCGTGAAAGAAAAGCCTGAGAGCTCATGATCAGTCATTTGAAATTTGATACAGGATTTTAAAAGGACAAAAATACCCTATTTGTTGGACAATTATTAAACACAGGATCAGGAGATAACTGAAGAATTACAGGCACAGAAAATAACAGTGACAATGTATTTTTCTTTTCATGGGTTTTATACAGCAGTGAGAGTCTGATTCTGCAGTCTGGTACTTCCATTCCACCGAGAATTGGGAGGAAATGTCATAAATCCTATTTTTGTCTCCGTTGCTTTCAAAGATTTCAGTGAGCCAGTCGCTAATAGACCACTACACCGTGTCCTTATACAGTACAAGCACTAAAATCCCAAAGGGAGAGGCTCTTATTTGGTCCAAACGTTAAATAGTCAGTCACCTTGAGTTATTTCAATGGGGATTTACAGCATTAAAGCTTTACAAGCGGCGGTGAGTGATTGCCTCTCAGGCTACAGACAAGCTGCAGGCTGCCATGGTTTTATCCTGCTTGTGCCGAACCCACCAGACTCGACCGAAGGCCAAAAAAGTTGTCCCAAGTCCTCCTGTTTCAAACTGTGAATACCACCCCCACAGCCAGAAAGGGCACAAATGACACCGAGCAACATTAGTATTGTAGGTAGAAATGTAAGTAAAGGCTCTCCTCAGATTATCTTTCAGGGAAAAGTGAAACAAAGGCGATTGTAAAGATATCATAGCCTCTGGCTGGCAAATTCTAATCAGGCTGCAAATGTGTGAGACAAAGTTAAAGATATTCCTTCACAGCTTTCTGGTGAAGTTGTGCTAATGAGATTGAACATATGGACCTGTGCAAAGTGTACCTTTCTCCGTCGGGATCTGAATTGGATGAAGAAGAATGAAGGATGGACGGATTACTAAACCCAGTCAGGTGGTACTTCTACGTGGGAAACAATGTGAAACAGGATTAACTCAACACGTGTCACATATGAAATAAGAAGAGTGGGATTTGCTGGAAGATGAGGCGATTTTCCTTCTATCCTATGCCCCCAAACCCCTCCCCTCAATTATTATAGTTATGATTACTAACTTAGCTGATAGCTCAGAAAACACGTGAAAGCTCAAATACAGAAATACAAAAATTATTACATTCTAATAATAATAATAGAATAATAGAGTATACTACTATAATATATAGTAGAGCATTATACTTTATCTTTTTTCTTTCTTTTTAAACTGCCTTTCATACATTCACTACTTTTGTTTCACTTAAAACATCCAACAGTTGCTTACATTTAATTTTCACATACATTTTGTACTTTTTTAAATCACGATTTCTGCTGAAAAAAATAAATAAAAGCAAAATGAACCACATTTTGTAGTGATCAACACATGGCGGTGAATAATAGAGATGTTTTCATCGTACACATACGAACCTTCGCTGCACTAACACACTAAGACTTTTGATGAAAACACTCAAAGGTTTGCGACATTAGATGGAATGAAAAGTGCACACTCCCGTCTTTCACAGCATAACGGCGCCGCCATCATTAATAAATGGAGGACAGGGCCGAGTGGCACATCACAGACGAGGTGCGCAGGTGGACTTATTTTAGCTGGCCTCATTTATCATTAAAACAAGCCACTGTATAGACATTCATGTTGGACCACCTGCTGATGGATGAGTGGACACAAGTCAGGAGAGGAGGCGATGGCAGGCGGCCAGGCTTGGCCATTAGGCAGAAGATATACTGGGGAATGTTTTAAACGCATCATCAGAGGAGTCATATTTTCTATTTGCTGGACATATAAGCAATACCGATCAAAGAGACCGTATATTGAATGTGCAGATTGCAAGTTTTGACATATTATGATCGCGGGATGCTGGCGTCGATCCAAGAGGAGTAAATGCAAGGTACACCCTGGACGGGTCGCCAGTTCATCACAATGCAAACACGCGTACACAAACTTTAGACAGAAAGAACTTCAAGCCCGGAGTTGGGACTCTGGCTCCACTCAAACTACAAGAACATAACGTGTAACAATAGTTTAGCTTAACGTGACTTGTTGGATGAGTTACTTCTATTATTTGGACACAAACTCTTGCTGAACTCGAAGACAGAGAGCGTTAAATGGAAAATGTGAATCCAGTCTGATCGAATCTAGATCCTATAATGAGAGTTATTTTTAATAGCTTTTGACAAAACAAGTCATAAACCTCCCAGCGAATCTGTACGACTGCAACCACAGCGTAGAGTCGCACCGACTGGGAGAGAATTACTGAAGCTCATGAAGTAGTGATAAACACCGGATGCAGGAGGCGAGCGAGGAGAAGAGGCCAGCGAAGGCACCAACTGGTCTGTCCTCGTCTCACTCATTCATAAACCATAGAGAGCCTCCCATTATCCGCCGGCTCCAGGTTAATATTTTACCGTCCGTACCGCAGTGCTGACCGTCAGTGGTGTTACCTGGTGGTGCCGCGTGCGTCTGAGTGTGTGATGTTGCATTAGCAGGAGGGGATTAAAGCCCTGGAGGCATTTCAAGTCTTAATTAACCCCCACTCATCGGTTTCCCCGCGTAGTGTCTGGCGACAAAACAAGTCTCAGCCCATTTTCAATCTCCTTCATGATTCATTTGTTGCCCAGTCCATTTCAAATGAAGCAATTTCTAGTCCCCCCCCCCCCGTGTCACTGCACTCTGCATCACCGCTCTGCATGATAGCAGCAGTGGGATTTTCTCTATAGACTGGATTTATATGGAGGAATATAAAAGCTGATTTTCATCCAAGTGCGATTCGGGTCTGGCTTTCCTGGGTGGGCTGGCTGCGAGGTAAAAAGGGTTCACGCGAGGTATTAGGGCTTTTATTTATTTATTTATTTATTTTTAGGCAGGCTGGAAGTGACAGTATTTCTGACCACTGGACTTGACTTTCTGTTTTGCTTTTTCGCCGTCAAAGGCAAACTCTTAACGTGCTCGAGGACACTCCTCCATTTTACAGCGTTAATAACAACACAGTGCAACACGATGCAATATAAATACTTTATATTTGAGAAAACAAACATGATGAAATATTTCACAGTCGCCATCAGACAGTAAAACGTATGTGGACAGTGAGATAATCCTGTTGCACACCTGATGTCAAATGTCACCATTTTAGTTATTTGCCTCTCAATGGTTCACTTCAACAAAACACAAAAAAGGAACATAAAAACAGTGACTGAAATTATCGCTGCAACTACTAAAATGTATGTCATTACAACTGAAATACACAACAGATGTTGCATCGGGGCGGAAAGACGGAGGAACCACCTTATCAGTGTCGTAGCAGCAAATACATTCACCACGACGTGAATATGAAATATTATCGCACTCGGGCCGTGTTTGTGTTAATCTGTTCCGCTGCCCTTGAGAAGCAAAAGGCTACCGGGCGCCCAGTTGTTAAACTGAAGCCAATGGGGGGGGGCGGGGCGCTCCCAGGCTCAGCTGAGGTGGGGAAATAATACACGGATACACATCGGCTGATAAGACTTGAGTAATACAAAAATAATGTGACTGCAAAACAACATGCCAGAGGTGGAACACATACAGCTCACTACATGGCTCACAGATGAACAGATTTGAAGAACACACACATGAACAAGAGAGCAACACAGTGGCGGGAATCAAACTCGCCGCCGGCTTGTTGATAATTATAATTTTGACCTATCCCAATAGCATCGGGCATGCATTCCAACACTCTCGGTATTGCAGATGGCGTCTTGTGGCTCAGGCACTCTGGCTTCTGCATGCACGGCCTGCCTCCAAGACACAAGCAGTAGCCGACCCACTGCAGTGTGCAGTTTGTATACCGTGTTCACTGAGAAGAAAGGGCAGGTAGAGAGTAACAGATGGACACAATCTGTCCGGTTAAAAAGGTGGCTGCAGGACTTAATCAGCACGTAGCTTTATGACTTAATTAAATCATGCGGAGGGGAGTGTTAGGAAAGCTGCACTGACTGTTGATCAGCTGCTGCTGGTTTGTTACACCCTGCAGTGGTTTTGGAAGACGCGGCTATCAAGACGTAGGAGAAGGAACCACAGCGCACCTTCAGGCAATACAATTAAATTAGTGTTTTCAATTATGAAGAAAGCTTTTAGATTAAAAAGAAAAAAAAAGCATTAACTTTCTTCTTTTCATTTTTGGAAGGCTGGACAGGCTGAATCAAGTTTCAGTTCATTTCCCCACAGCGCCCATCGGCACTTAGGTTGGGTGAGTCGAAATACGGCACGTAGCAAAATGCAGCGGCAGGCAGGCTAATAAGATGTAAAGGACCCCGTCACAGATAAAAACGCCGTCCACAACTCAGCTGCTCCTGCCTCTAAGTCACAGCTCAGCAGCGCGTGACAGTGAGAAGAATGTGAAGAGAAAACATTACTGCGCTTTACGTGAGCCGCGCGCTGTCTAATGGACCATTACCGGGTGATTCAAGACAACTTAAAGATCGATTACTATTCTAATTAAAAAAAAAACTACAGTTTGAACACAATCCAAGAGTGGAAATTGTGACGTGTTGCTGGTGTTGGTGTTTTTAAGACGAAAGGCTTTTCGTTGGCTTATATTTTTTTCAGTTTCATTATTGCATTAGTTTCTAAATTTCATTGTTCAGTATATTATATGCATGCATACATATATTTATTGGTAGATGTGTACGAATGTGCCTAAATGCTTTTGTTTGAGGGTTCAGGGCGTGGATTGGTCATTCAATTTAATTTCAAGGCGCGTTGTACATGAATGTGTGTGTGGAGAGAGTTTTTGTCTGCGTATGCATTTGCACAGGTGCATTTTATAACAGGGCGGCACAATCTATTGCAAACGTATCGTTATCGCAATAAAATCATGCGCATTATATATATTGCAAGAGGCTGACAATAAAATATGTATTCATGTGCATTAATGGTTTTTAGTTTATTTTTGAATTTAGTTCAACTTCATCGATTGAATAACTGATAATAAGTTGACATCCTTCATTATCTTGGCTAATTTTCATCATAATAGTCACACTCTTAAATGTTCCCCTGATATGGTGGAGCTGTGTTGATGTGGGTTTTTTTGGTGTTTTTTGTTGTTGATCACTTTGAGCTACATTTGACCCTCTCAAAGCTGTGATCACAATGTTATGTAAAGTTTGCTTGAAAACATTTACCTGCTCGTCTCGTCTTTAAGTGCGCGGTCGTATCTTTACAGGTTTTTCATGTGTTTGTCACTTAAAGAGCAACGCTCCACCACATCCAGCTCTAATGTGGTTTGTTTTACATATCACCGAAGTCTGAAGCAACGGATGTGACGACAGTGAAATATTTGTTGGCGAGTGCAACGGACAAATCAAGAGTTCTTCCTTTTACAGTAAAACTTATGAGTCTCTGAGGGCTCTTAGATAGGAAAAGTACTGCCAAAATAACCATAAAACTGCATTTAGCTCAGCACACATGAAAGGTGGGAAGGTTCTGCTGCATAATATACAAAACTAATCTTTTCTCCAGCCAGTCTATGAAAGTAATTTCAGTTCATTTCAGATTTCAGTTTTGCTGAAGAGATGTTTTTCATGTTCTTGAATTCAGACTCTTTTTAGTTTCACTTCTTGAACTGAGTGAGTAACATTTGCATTGACATTGTTCACAGTATTTAATAGAATTCATCTAACCCATTTTTCTACCTGGACAGCATTTATGTTTGAAAGAAATAGGCACATTACAATATTTTCTAACCCAGAATTTCAAGTCTGGATGAGAGGTCGTAACAAGTGAGTAAGTTCCCTTCCAGACACTCCTGGCAGATTCATTATAAACATTACTTCTCATGGTTATGAGTATTTGCGTTTCCGTGGCTGTGTTTGAAGAAAATTAAAGGTTTTTAAACGAGAAAAGACACCACAAAGCCAGGAGACAATAAATAAAGGAAGTGCAAAGATAAAACACTGTGAGTATGACATTCTGTTTAAATAAGAATGTATTAAGTAATACTGTTGCATTAAAAATAGCAAAAGTCAAATTGACCTGAAGTTTGACACGTTTTTCCGAGTCTATAAAACTATTTTGGTTATAGTGCAATACACTGCAGCATTCTCATGGTTTTTGCTTTCCTTTGTGAGAGACCTGCTTTGGTTGTCAATCAAACCACGAAGCAAAATGACCTCATATCAGGCAGACGGATGGCCTGTGTGTTTAACTTTACGTGTACGTAGTGTGGGCTTGGCTTGGTGCGGTATGCCGGCGGCAAAAATCAATATCAGCTACAGACACATTAGCAGGGGTGCCAACACACACAAACACACACACACACACACATGGAGGCATGCACGCACACACACACACTCCAGTGAAGTGAGGAGTGCCAGACAGCCAAACCCATCACTCAGGCTGTAGATTCCAGCGCAGGGCTGCCGGTGCAGGACGGACTTGTACAGTTACCATTACAGCAGCAAAGATATGCTGTTAGTGAGCTGCCAAAGTGAGCGATGTTTCCGTCTCACAGTTTCCATGTCCACCGCACATCAGGAATCCATATAATGAGGGGAAATAAATAATAAGAAAAATATATAATAATAATAATTTAAAAAAAAAAAAGCTTTAGAAAAAGCTGCCCGACCGGACTTCTCTGTTTTACAGTCACACTCAGCCCAGTTTGACTCGTGAGTCTCGGCTGTAAAACAGCACCTGCAGCAGGATGGCCACGTCGACCAGGATCTGGACTGAACCACACACCCAGAACTGGGCCGGGCTTTCGTTCAGTACAAAGTAGGTGGTCTTGAAGACGTCGCCGGCCGTCCAGAGCAGCACCATCTTCACACTGAAAAAATAGAGACAGAGAGAGACATTGAGTGGATGACAAAGTCATTGTGTGACACCGAGATCGACACTAAAGTTTTGTTGGCACATTAACAGGGCCGAAGCCATGCAAATGCAGCTGGCTCAGCCCTGTTTGAATGCAAATCTACCCACCGTCTCGCTTGTCTAATTTATTCTTTTTTGAAAGCACATGCAAAAACACCTTTGACAAGTTTATAGGTGTATACAAAGTGCGGGGCACACAATGTACCTTGTAGTTGCATTTAAAATCTGATTTAGTTGTTGAAGTTTTTTGATTAACGGCTCTTCACACACACTATATATTTCAGACAATGTATAAAAGAAAGGAAATATTATTCTTCAATATGTCCAACAATTCAATTCAATTCCTATAGCTCCAAATACAACACATGGTTAGGGGATTGAAACCCTTATTACCCCGGTAGTACACTTCGTTCTCAGAGTGAAGGCTTACTGGATTCTGGTTCTTAGGTTTTTTAAAAGTAGAACAGGAGGCAAAACTTTCAGCTGTTAACAATGTTTTCCTTTCCATTACAGAGTGATGATGTCAGAATCCACAACTCACAGGAGGTAAGAGCTGACGCCCTCACAGTAACCCGAAGGAAAATTCTTCCATTCACTATTGATTTGAAGATGTATTAAATGTGTTGGAAGGGAAATGCAGGGAAGGGAGTGGCACGGATCAGAGTGATGCTTGGGTAAAATTTATTGATCAGATCCATCGTGAGAATGTGAATCAAACACAGAGACACACATCTGAGAGCAGTTATGCAGGGCCTGAGAGGAAACTACAGAGAGCACAAGCCCTCCACAGAGCTGACAGGCTGATTTCAACGCAGCGCACTCCTCCGATCATCATTATCTGTCCTCATACGTCATTGGTTTCCCTCTTTCTTCCTGCACTGCATTATCATTCTCTTCCATCCCATCTCGTTTCAGTCTTGACTCATTTACTATCCTGTTTCCGTAACTTGTACCCTTCACACTTAGCGCCGGCGCCTCACTCTCACGCCACCCTCTCCCCTCCTCTCTGCTTCATTCTTGCTTCTGTGGACGGCAAAGTCCCACAGGTATGAATGTAATATGAGTTTATTCTTCATATTAAGGCCGACTGGGCTCGGGGACACAGCAGGACCATCAGTCATCAGTGAAACATGCTGTAAGGGTCACGTAAAGAGGGGAAAGGGGGAAAGGAAAAGGAGAAACACGGAGAGCCTGCAGAGGACAGCATTTATCTAGCATGCAAGGAGAGCGACAGGGTTGAGACATCACAACCACCGGGGAGGAAGCAAGGGACCTCGGTGGATGAGGAGGAGAACTCGGTGAAAGAGCGGAGGATGATGAGTGTGTATTGGGGTGGAGGCAGCTTAATGACTGTAGGGACAGTCCTGCACCATCCTTCAGCCGTCCTTGCAGTCCCATCAAACCCTCCCCTGGGCACCCTTCAGGCCCTGATGAGGAACCGAAACATTAGTCGTAAAATCACTGCTGTCCTTCCATGGAAATGGCAGAGAAATGAGGACCACATTATTCAGAAATGTCTATAAATGTACCAAATGCATGAAGCAGAGAAAAATTACTTTCCACAGAAAATGGAGCTGATATGGTAACTGCAGTGCAATGCTAACTTTACACACAGTTCTCATTTTAATACTTAAACTTTCTCACTCCAGCTACAAGATGCTGCCATCCTGACAAACTAGACCCAAGAAACTGGAGGAGCTTGCCGTTTGAGCTCCAATTTTTATAATGCTGGTAAATAAACCCCAAAACAAACATTTTCTATGCCTGCTCCGTCTAATTCCGGGTCTGAAGACGACACTGGCTACTCTGAGGCAACTCTTGATATGTTAACAGTCTGCCATGCTGGTAACACAATGAGACTATCACACAAACACCTACAGGCAATTAAGAATCCCCAACTGACCAATCAAGTATCTTTTTGGACTGTAGGAGGAAGATATACAGGAAGAAACTCCACTGAGGAAAAAAAAAAGGCTCCAAATCCAGGATCATATTTAGGTATCCTGGCTGTGAGGCTTCAGTGCTGAACAACTACAACACTGGATGGTGTTGCAGTATTTAACATTGGGAACAACTTGAGGTTCAGCGTTTGAGTGGAGACGTGAATCAGTTCCTCAACTTTGCATTGAAAAGCAGAGAGACAGCTAAAAACCCCGTTTACACAACGTTTTCAATTCAAAATGAGAAACTTTTGTTGCGTTTTGAGGGTCTGTTTACAAGACAACGGTGCTTCGGAGCCACTGAAAACGGTACGACTCCATCTCCGCGGAGACGGAGGAAAACGCATTTTTTCTGAAATGCTGTGACTGTGCACGCGCTCCACGACCGTGGTAAATAGTTCCTCTGCCAATGTGCATTTGCGCAATTTCCCCGCAAACGAACATCGCTTTGAAAAATGTCGCCATGTAAACGCCTAACTTTTCTGAAACCAAAACACAAAAACAATGGATTTTTATTTGAAAGTTGTGCAAGCAAGGCCGAAAACATGTCGGACAAAGGATTTCCAGGACCAGGACTGGACTTTTCTCCAGCCTGACTAACTGAATCCACCTCTTGCTAAGACAATAAGTCGGGGGGATGATACTTGTGCAGACGTCTTCAACGTCGTTTCCGAATGAAGACGACAAACTTTCATCACGTTTTAACCGTTTGTGTACAGCGGTGCAAATCTCGAAATGCATTTTGAAAGGTTTTTCCTGTCTCCTTCTCCATGTAAACAGAAAAAAAAAATTGCCATGCATGGCCAGCAGTTGCAACGCTGCCATCTGAAAGTGAGACTTCTCTGAAACGAAAACAGCAAAATGATGCAGTTTCCTGCAGATCGTTTTTGCGTGTGTGGTCTCTGAATCGTTCAGTTATTTATCCAATAAAATTCACCAGCCAGCTTAAAAACACACTGCATTTCCTCTAACTTCTTCATAGGAAGGACCCCCCCACTGTTTTGCCAGCAGGATGGTTTTAAAGTGAAGCGGTGGCAGAATGAAGGGTTTAACTCTCAGCAGCTCCAATAAACACGGAGGCAATCAGTCGGCATCAAACAAATGAGCGTCGGAGTGAAACTAAAACCGAAACCACAAAGATATGCGGTGGAAAGACACACATATAACGAAATGAAAAATATATAGAAGGTGCTTCAGTACATTTAGTCAACCACTTTGTGTGTCGAAAGTAGACAAAAATGGAGATTTCAGGATGACTTTAAGCAGGGGTGTCAAACACATTTTAGTTCACAAGTTCTAATATACATGATGAAGACACTTATATTTTCACAAAGCCAAACAACTACTACAGAAAATGACTACAATCTCAACATAAAGTTTTAATGAAACTTTCAGGCGGAAAATGCGGTGAAACGTCCAAACAACTGCCCCTGAAGCCGTCGCATTATGCATGTATTCACATATTCCACATGGCTTTGAGGGTAATGCCAGTTTACTATTTGGCCACACACTTTGCTTATAAATACCAGTTTGGTAAAGTCCTTTTGGTTAAAGTTGGTTTAAAAATAAATAAATAAAAAACAAAGACATCACGGCAAATTAAAATGTAGTCGACACTTCTGATAACGCAGTGAGAAGCACAATTGGCTTCCCGAGGATGCATCCGGCCCTTTCTGTTCACCATGTATACAAATGATTGAGTCAGCTCTCAAACCAATCATCCCTGCCATTTGCATTTGAATGTTTGCAAACTGCTGAGAATGTATGACTTTCCAGCTGGATACTGTTCTCGAGTCAGCACTGGCAGTCGGATTGGCTGCCACAGCGACAGTGGAAGTGTCAACGTGGGAAACCATCACTGCCTCTACGTCCTTCAGAGGCTCGAGTGGTTTCA
Organism: Lipophrys pholis; assembly: GCF_963383615.2. Lineage (NCBI taxonomy): Eukaryota > Metazoa > Chordata > Actinopteri > Blenniiformes > Blenniidae > Lipophrys > Lipophrys pholis. The sequence goes on along the minus strand of NC_137631.1, from coordinate 25,351,514 downwards.
GTGCATGCAGGAATATTATGTTCAGTTTGTGTCACAGTAAAACCAATCTAATGATAAAATCTAAAGCACAAACCTTCAGTCTAAGATGAGGGGAAATATCCTGAAAACTGGTCCCCCAGCATATGTTTCACAGCATCTGACATTTATTAGTGGATAAAGTATTTGCCAACGTTGCCCGGTGTTGCTCGAAATCGATGCAGCGTTTCGATCCGAAGCAAACAAAGGTCCAGCAGATATAAGAGAAGAGTCGAGCCAACAACACAAAATACAAAACATGACTCTCTTGCTTCTTCCCCGCGTGTTTCCAACTGATCCTCCCACCTCCAATTTAACCCCTCCGGCTCTGCTCGGATTCACACTATTTCCATCACTCCCAAAGGCCGGTCGGGGACTGTTTGTTTAGAGCGTCTGGTTTTCACTGATGTGCTCGCTCCTACCAGCGATTGAAACGTCCGGGGTAAACGCTCCAGGATTTGATTGAACTGCTCTAAAAATAAGCGTGGTAAAAGAATATTCAGTCGTCATTCCTCCCTCTCCTCTTGTCTCTAAGCTGCCAGTACTCCAGAGGGAAAAAATACTTTCTTTTTGTTGCACTGAAGTTTTTCTTTTTCACAGAAGATGAGTTGAACTTCAGATTCCTCGTTTCATCTCTGCTCGCTTTTTCCTTTCTCCGTTGTTCTGCTCAACTGTCATCTTAACTTTTATTGCCTCTGTCATTGCCGTTCCTCTCTTCCACATATAAAAAGGGAGTTTTATATTATAATTCATTAAGACTTTTATCATCCTGTAACTGCGAACACTGATAAGCCACATATGAAAATTGCATTTTACAGAGCAGTACAGTGACTGACAGAAATCGTCCTAAACATCATGTGTTCAAGGGTGTTTTTTTTTAAAGTGTAAATATTAAAAATACTAACTGCTTGTAAATTAAAACTAATAATATCTAGCAGCGTTTCCACCTTCTACACGGGGACGAAGCGTTTTCAAAAAGTTGTGTTTTCAGTGGCTCTGACCTTGGTTGTCGTTTAAACGACACCTAAAATGCAACTAAAGTTTTGCATTTTCACTTGGAAACGTTACGTAAATAGAGTCTTAGTCATTCCAGCTGTAGAAACTTATGATACTGCAGCATCTGGCTATTGTCAATAGATGTCAGGTATTGCCTCTCCTTGTATATCAGCCATTGTTGTTTGGTTTGGTCAGTTTGATGATCACTCAACTCTGCAGTTACATTTTTATAACATAAAAATGGTGAATTGTGCTGATGAATAAAACATAACACCCAAAACACTTCATCAGCAGTAATGCGGTGTGCACTGTGCACCACAGATAGAAAAGGTCAGAGTTGACTTTGCGAAGTACACAGCCTCAGTAATGGCAATCAATACCCGTATACGTGGAAAATCCTCCTTTTTAAACCAAAGTTGTAAAGTTTGCACCGATTTAAACTGAAAACACTGTTGTAGTTGGCCTTGTGTGCATATTTTACACCCAAATATTGAAAACACAAAAAAAGGTATTACGGCTATTACAATACTTCATGCTTGGTGTCCGATACGCATACAGATACGACCTGCTGTCTCTACTCTCAAAGTGTGGTTGATTGTGCCTTTTTGAATACAAACATTAGTGCTCTTTAGTCCTCTGCCATCAGAAAAGAACTACTCTTCTTCTTGGTATTTGGCTGAGTGTTGTTTTACAGTGGATTAGATGCTAAATGATAATTCCGTTGTAAGCATGGAAGCTTTGTTTTTGTGCATAAATGAAGCCTCAGCGCATGGTTTGTGTGAATAGATTACAAGTAGCACAACGTTGCTGATGAAAAGCTTCATACAATCTTTAATGCATGAATTTTTTGATTGTTTTTTTTTTTTTAAATGATCCAGGTAAGATGTGTAATGCCAGACTTCTTAAAAGACCAAAATCTGCGTGGATGGTTACTCTTCAATAAAGTCCAGTATAGTTTAATTTCGGGGTCATTTGTAAATCTTGTAATTGAAGCAGACATTGCTACTATGACCCAAATAGCAACGCAAGAAGCTGATCTGCACCCCAGAAATATTACCGTTTTACTATCTGATCTAAAGCTTGTGCCTATGATGTCGAGGCACAATTACTACTAATTAGAGTGACACCAGTGAAACTGGCAAGTCAATTATTATTTTTTGGATTCACCTGCAATAATGAGCAGATCTTGTTCGATAAATTAAGTGGATGTACTCCATCGTGACGCAAAAAAAAAGGTGATTAATTGCAGCTGCGACTCTGTGTTAGTGCCCCTCGTATTAAATTTAATCATCTTTTTTTACATCTGTGGTAGAGTTACTGTGTGTAACATCATAAAAGGAATGTGCACCAAAAGTTCACGGTTAAATTGCCCAAATACTACAGACAGAGAGGAAAGACTGTAATAAAATGAAGATTTGGCCAGTAAGAAACACGGCTCATGGAAATGTTTAACTATTAATTCGGCATGCTTCACTGCTTTATTTCTAAACCGTGTGTTTGCCCTTGGAACTGTAAAACTTTCATTATCCGTTTATTTTTTGTTTTTTATTCGCCTATATCACTGGTGCTACCTAATCTTCCCTCCCTTCACCACCATGCCTTCACCCCCCCAAAGCGCATGAACACCCACAAAAACACAAAGAAATTTAAGCTGGGTTCATCTCAGCCTGAGCACGTCTTGCATTGATTACCCCTGACCTGACACCTTCATCTGAGCGAAGAGGCTCGAGATGAGAGAGGGGGCCATACTTGAAGTGGGCGCTCCGGGGATGGAAAGAGAAAGGCTTGCGGAGATGTGATGACGGCGGTAAAAGGTAAATGATGAGAGATGGATGACGGTGTCAGCTGGGTGGCTGGGAGATAAATCTATAGTGGGCTGAGAAACGAAGCCAACCTGATATTTGCAGAGTGACGGGACAGGGTAGAGCGATAGTGAAAGTGGTGGTGGTGGTGGTGGAGGAGGGGGGTGGGGGGGTGATTGCACTGTGTCTGGCAGTAATTGTGCTGCGTATTGAACGAGGGCTGTCAGGCCAGCTATTAGCTCTTCTAAGCGGCAGGACCGGACAAGTGGAACACTACTAACGGGAACGGGTCTGAGTGACATTTAGAAACTGAGACAAGAGAGAACGAGAGGCAGGGAGATTTCAAAAAATAAATAAAAAAAAGGGCATGTGCTTTTGGTGCAGTTTACTGATTTCCCATCTCAATTATTTACCAAGCACCCGGCTGCGTCTTTAAATGTCACCTTCAAACACTGAATGTTGAAGTAATTCTTAAATCCTTCACAGCTGTCAACGGCACTGTCGCCTACAAAATAAAAAAATAAAGCTGTTGGATTACATATATCATGTCGGCCAGGGGTGTCAAACATATTTCAGTACAGGAGCCACACACGTCCCAGTTTCATCTCGAGTGGGCCGAACTGGTAAAATAGTGCCATAAAAACCTTCATATTTTTACTTTAAAGTTTTTCTTTGTTGTGGCGCAGAGTGTACGTGATGAGAATGTTGATATTTTCACAAAATCAAACAATTACTCCCGGAAATGACAACAATCTCAACGTAATTTCAATTTTAATGAAACTTTTAATGAAACGTGCTGTAATTTCCTTTTTATGTTTACTACCTACACAAATGTTAGACATATCTCCAACCTTTTTTTTTCCTTTTCTTTTTTCTTATTTAGGGTTGTGCGCCAAAACCCATGTGCTAATTAAACACACAAACAGTCTGAAGCAGGATGCCAGCACTTTTTGGTAGAGTTATGCTTAAAGTTCCTCATATGGAGTTCCTCCAAATTAACAAGGTGGTTTGGTAATTCAGGAAGATGAATTATTCAATTAGCTGACAAATCGAGCAGCAAGAAATTAACGACCGGTACTCTGCTGAATCACTCGTCTAATAAATGCAACATATCCATAAATGTTGAGAAGCTAAAGTGATAATGGATCTCTACTACTCTTACAGCTGGCTGCGTTACTGAAGACCCTGTGTGTCATTGGCGCAGATGTTCTTCTATGTGAGCTCTAATTTCAGTCCATTTTCTATATTTCTACCTTCCTTGAAAGCCCAATGGCTCCAATCTTGCCAGCCCCGGTCTGGTTTATTCCAGCCTGTTTGTCTTTCTGCCGTCTCCCCTCACACCCTCCACCAACACCCTCGCTTCTAAATCCTTATACCCCAAGCCCTTATTTCCTTATCCAACTTTACTTCTGTCAACAAATGACTTGTTATTTTCATTTCCCAGCATCCCCTGCGGCCATTTGCCTTGCCCTCTCCCCAAGAGACCACCAGATGGACAGACCGATGGTTTGTAGCCACAGACTTTCAGAGTGCAGCCTGGAGTACAAATGAGATGGTGACAGCTATGTCAATAACAATGTGCTGGAGTTAGCTTAAGAGTACTAATGCACTGCTTTCTGGTATGAACTTTTGATTCTCAGAATGATTTGGGAAAAGTCCGACGACCAAATGTGAAAGCAGTGGTCCCAGTGGAAACGGTACATTTTCTACTGCTCCTCCAAAACGACAAGTCTGCTGATGAGCTCCTAAAAATCTCAACGGAGGCTTTCATCTTTAAATGTGAAATCCCACTTTATGGGTCTTAAACAGTCTCCAGGGTTTGCGGGGGGCTCAGGGGTAGATAGTCCATTTAATTGGTTGAGAGTACAGATACAAAGCATGATGTTAAGAGGCACACTTGAACAGCGGGGGCTGATGTTTAAAACTCCGAGGAGCTTCTGCAACCTCTTCCTCCTCTTCAACAGCACAGCCATGCATGTTTGCATTGGGGCGATGGATTCTTCTTCTTTTTTTTTTTTTTTACCTACTCATGCTGGTTCATGTGTGCGCCCACACACAATGATGTGTGTGAGTTGATTTAGTAGCAAGGCTGTAGCTCTACCGAAGGGTGGGGGCACATCGAGAGATGAAAATCAAAGGGGCCCTGACGAGAGAAGCCGAGCTGCTCTTAACCCACTAACTATGAATTATGCATGTTGATCGATCGCGCGCAGGCAAACACCGAAAAGTTCTCAACAAGCCAGGAAAAGATGGATTCTGCTTCACAAAATGAAGTGGACGGGAAGGAAGGGGAAAGAGTATTACACAGAGTTTGCCTCGGGATAATTCGGATGCCTCTTTGCAGTATGCAAACAATACAGAAAAAAAAAACATTAAGAGGCATTGCTGATGCCTCTATCAGCTGGCTTATTTAATTCATCTTATGTAAGGCCCTCTCTGAGCTATTTCCCTTTAGAAAAGCATGAGTTGGTGTTCATAGAAAGACTAGGATACATATGTAATGCTATTAACCCATGAATTACCCCAGTTTGTCACAGTATAGACAAAAGGTGACATAAAACACCAACAGATGGATGGAGCATGAATCTGCCATGTTATAAAGTGCAATTTTCAATAACAAGTGTGAAGGCATACAGTCCAAAGTTCTTTTTATGATGACTAAATAAGCACCTAACCTGTGACAATAGCAGCATCTATACAGTCAGCATCCAAAAAGCAGAAACGATTTAACATTTGTTCACATTTTTCATATAAAATTTTTTTAAATTGTTAATGAGAGGCAGTGTTTGTCCTTGCTGCTGTCTTTCAGTTCTTCTCTGCTTTATATGAAAAGTTTCATATGATTTTTTTTATTTATTTATTTTTTTAATCAATAATGCGACAGAAACACTTGGTCTTGTGAAGTTTTACTTTTTTCAAGGTCAACAAATCATCACTAACTTTTATGCTGCTTTGGTTTTCAGAATTTTGAGTTGTTTACAGTGCTGTAGAGAAAAATTAAATAATGAATGAAGTTATTCTGAGGTAGGTAACTCAGAACCCAGAGGCAAATGGAAAACAGCATCACTTTCTGGACTTTTGTTATGTTGATAAATAGGTAAAACCTATTAAAGCAGCAAACCTGTAACCACTGGTTCAAATCCCACCAACCTCTTCAGGTCCGTAACCACCTCCATGTTGATCAGTTGTATCAGGCAAATTTGGATTAAATCAGTCATATGAATCACATGACCTGCTGTTGTAACCTTGGTGGGTGAAATGCAAACTCGCCTAACTTGAGGGTCAAAGTTCATGTAGGGATAATTTACTGTTTCCGTGCAAAATCCACCCTTCAAAAATGATACTGTGAAAATGATCATCTTAAATGAACTATTTGTCACGTGGTATCTGATTTGATTTCTGTCCTGGAGAGTAAGTTTACCCAGTTTCACCAGGAGGTATGGATTTTCTATTCATCTCTACAAAGCCTGAGTTCCAAGTGTTGATTTAACTTCATCGGTGAGTTGATTTTCTATCACTGTGACAACTTACAAGACTGTAGAAGAAAAGCTGCTGCGCGTGCTTTACATACATACACTGTGCAAGGATGAATTACAAACATGTATGAGACGCCGTCCCTCTACGACACTTCAGTTCTGAGCGCCTCATTGTGCAGTAACACTATATAACCAGACTGAAAATATTTTACTCCAATATTCATAAGCTGACACAAACAACATTTTGTTTGTCTGTGCAATTTCTGTGCTGCCAATGGTCGGTCACTGAGTGCAGCTACCGTCAGCCTCACACTTGTGGGTTCTTCTGGGACACGGCTCCAGCACACAGGCCACAAATTGCTTTGAGGTCATTCCCGTGTCTGAACCATATCCCCCAGAGTCACACTGTAAAGGTAAAGGTCCTGGCTGAAAGGGTCTTGCAGTGATGGGCACCTCAAGACAAACGTGAAACCAACATTAGGCCGTGATCATGGGGATAGAGTAATAGGAGTGTCAGTAACGTTTGAAGGGTGTTACGCTGACCCGAAAGGAAGAAACAAGGTGCCGGCTGTGAGGGTGTCAAAGTAAAGGACAGACATACCCTACGATCTGTAAACCTTCCCTCCAAGGCACTTCCGTTACTGTTGTCAAAATAATGGACGGCAAACTGAATTCACAGGGAAGTGGGAAAAGGAATGAGGAAGAAGTGAAAAAAAACAAAACACTATTTCTCTGCACACTTTGGTGCCAGTACAACAGATACTCCGCGACTGTAAGCGTCTCCTCCGCTGTCACGGAGTGACATTGTGAAGGTCGGCTCGGCTTTGCTGCCGAGCTAGGCGAGAAATATGAGCTGGGAAACAGAACACAAAGTTTAATGAGAAGGAAGAGGAAAAACAGGAGGCAGGCTCTCTCCAGGCAGCCGAGTGAAGGGTGCTGAGCAATCACTCATTCAAACTCACAGAAACACACGGTTAATATAAACAAATCGCAACATTACCATTCTATTGCCGCTTCCACCTGAGTGATGACGGCTCCGAAATGCCGCGCAGGTGACACTTAACAACCAAATGGTGTCAGATGTAATCCCAGCACACCTATTACGTTGAATGAATACAGAGAATAGCTTATTTCTTAAAGGGGTCATAATATGCAAAAATCACTTTCTAATGGTTTTCCAACATGTGTCCCCACACCTCTGGGAATGACGCCGCTGAAGTGAAGGAAGTCTGTCACCTCTCTCTCTGGCTTGTTTCAATTTTTAAAAAGTGTGTTGCTCCAGTGAGCCAATCAGAAATCAAACCCTTTATAGTGTCATCGGGGGTTTAGCCAATCCCAATCAAGGCAGCCCCTCCCTTTGACTCCTCCCACAATTGGGCAGCTCTGCTCTGGCACATGGCACCACAAGAGGAAGTACTTTCTCTTCTTCCCAAGATGGGCATGTGTGGGCGGAGCCAGTCCAGCTCACACAGACACAGCAGATTCTGAATGTAGCTCCTATGATCCAATATTCAAATGGCTGAAAATCAAGGAAAAGCTAGATTTGGGGCAATAAACTTTGGACCAACGAGACCCATGTGAACGTGTTGAAAAGCTGTAAAATATGATCGGTTTAAACTCTGGAAAACTTGAAATAAAAAAAACAAAACAATCTTTCTAACTACTTCCAGAGATATCAGTGGTCTGTTAAGTACTCACACCAAACTATTAAAAACTATTCTGGACTAACTGGTCATTCACCAACTGGGCAGGTGCATGATTGTTATTAATAGTGTAGATTGTATAATAGATTTAATTAAAGATCTGACAAATTGAAGACAAAATTATTCACACATGAAGGCAAATCCACAGGGTGTACCTACTTTTCCTTTTCAAAGTGAATTTCCTCATCACATTAGTCATGCTTTTCTACACCTCATCTAGTCTTCCACTCATTCATTGTATCTCCCCATCACCATTCTGCTCCTTCCTCGATTTCCCTGGAGTAGTGGCGGTGAGTGTGAATGAGGTGAAAAAAAAAAAAAAATGTCAATAGCGGTCGGGCAGCATAATTACACAGAGTGTGATTGAACGTAGATGTCTTCTACCCCCCCACCCCTCTCCATCCTTCCTATCCTCCCTCTGCACAGCTTTTCCACAACTTGTATCTTCGTGGAAATGATCATTTCAATGACCTGGAAAAGGTGAGCAGTCTGTGATGAAACAATCCATACAGTCAGTGTAATACCTCAGTAATGGGGCTCAGTGGGACCTGACTGTACACAACAGGAAACTTTCATGTGGACCAAGAGCAAAAGTGCTGACTACGCACATGAGCGTCATATCTGGGAAACGGTTTGCTCAGGCTTCACTGAACAAAGTGGGCTGTCCTTAAGTACACATGATAAGGGTCATAACATCTGAAACAAGAGCTGATTGCGCATTTTCCATCCAGCAGGGTCATTTTTGCAATTAGGCCTCAGAGATTAACGAGGAGGTTATAAACTATACATTCATTGATCCATCTATATTCTCTACATGATTTGTCACAGAGGGGCTGTGCAAAGAAGCCAGAGAAAATCCATCCCTGCACAGGGGGAGAACATGAAAACTCCACACAGAACGGTCCAGAGCCAAGACTGGAGACAGGGGTATTGTTCTTATGAGGCACCACTGTGTAAGCTCGTCATAAATTCCTCCCCTCTTCCTGTTCGGCAGCTCTATCCTAAGCATCACTTTTCTGTGGTTCACATCCCCGACATCCTTCTCATTCGACATGTCGACCATGCGCTATAATGTGCTCATTCTTAATCTTTGCTGTGGCGCAGGGCATACGTGAGGAAAATGTCTATATTTTCACAAAACCAAACAATCCCTACAGAAAACAAAAAAGCCAATTTTTGTGAAACTTTCTGGGGCAAAATACAGTAAAAAGTAAAAAGAAATTCTCTCCTGTAGCTGTTGCATTATGCATGGCTTTACTAAACTCACCCTGACAGGACGACTTTAAGGCTAATGCTGCTTTGCTGGCTTTCATGGCAGCATCATAGATATCTGAGCTGGGGTCTCAGTGTTGTGTTCTGTCTGCTACTCTTAGGGAATTTGTTAAAAAAAATAAATAAATAAAATCAATGTTTTCTTTGAAATGTGTACTATTTGCTTGGTGGTTTGGCTGGACTGGAGCCTCTTGTGGGACGATTTTGGCCCATGGGCCTTATGTTTCACACCCCTCAACTACAATTTATGTTATTTCCTGAAATAATCGTTTTATATTATTTAGTTTATATTTTTCACTAAGCTAAAAAAAAAACAACAACTATAAGGGTCATTGTGTTTTAATGTCAGAGAAATCGCTGCAATTGAATAATCAATGAGCGGGAAGGACAATGAACTGAATGTTGAAGCCCAGAGGCAAACCCTGGGGCCATGTTGAAAGCTGAGTAAATTATCCAGCGAGAGCACTGAGTATACACAGAAGAACAAAAATATTGTCAGAGCTATTGTCTTGATTTTACTGATGCTTGGCAGACATTATGCGAGGGCCTTTAATTCCCATTTCCATAGGGCGATATGTGTAGTATGGAGCAGTACGTTGGGAATATATGCAGCTGACGTTAGCCTCCGGCATGTCTCGGGAAAGCATCAGCAGTGCAAATATGAAACAAGAGCCGTCTTATTTCATGGTTTTGTTCCAAAGGGCAGAGCAACAAAAAATTGCACACATGGGAAAACATAAAGGAGGATTTGACAAGTTGGAAGAGGTGAGGAGGATAAATGAGGAATTCATTTGTAAAGGTTGCGAGCTGTTGCCATTACATGCACTGCCGCCTCAGCGCCATACAATATGTGGACTCTTAAAACCCACAGAACACATGATTTTTGGTTTCAAAACTGCAAATATTTAAACATCATTTAAACAAGTGCAGGCTTGCTCTCAAATTAATTACATGGACATAATTATTTTTTATCAAACTGTAATGTAAACATACTCAAATATTAGCCGGGCCACTGTATAAGCTGCATCAGCGAGATCAGACTGCTGTGTCGAAGCACTGCCAGAGAGGAATCCTAAGATGACTCACATTTAAGACAGCAAACCAAATAATCACATGATTGAGACAATAAGCAGAGAAATAATTGTTCGAGCTGATACGCACATTTTCATGCCTTCTGGGAGCAATTTGCTGACTTTTATTAATTTCGGCCAGACTTGATCTAACCTCAGTCATAACTGCTGCTTGTCCTGCTCTGAATGGCGTCTTGTTAATATGTCTACACATTGATTTTCCTGATTAGTGACACTTTCCGGTGGTGAATGCACGCCCACAAACACACAGCCATCATGCAATTGTGGAGCAAGTTCAATTCTAAAAAACAAATTCCAGAGAGAGTTGTTCCTCCAAACTTCACCCACAGAAAATTCTTAAAAGTCGCCCTCCCTCTTTTCATTACATTCCCCTGGTATGCATGTAAAGTTGTTTCAGACTTCGAGATTTCCTGGAGCATCTACCAAAAACAAAACATGGCAGAGCCTTCCTAGAGGGGAACAATGAATCATTTATGTCATTTCTTGAGGCTTTACTTGGGCAAATGTGATCAGCAGAGCATGTTATTGCATCACGAACATAGAAAGTGGTGTCTCCTTGACTTACCAGGACAGTACATGTAGGAATATTTATTTACAACTGACTTGTTCTCAACTCAATAATAAATATTACATATCTAACCTTGAGCCAAAATGTAATGATATCAGCTAAGATGACTTGCTTTTCATTCTTCACGGGGAAAACAAGTCTGCATTATGAGATGCCCTCCATTACTTATAACTGACCACACACAGAAACATACATACATACATACACAGTACACACTGGTTGAACTGATAACAGACAAGAGACACACAATGAGGAAATACTTATCATAATTAGCATGAGGCTCTGTGCTATCAGGTGGGGAACAGATCTCTCCGTCACCTACCTGCAAAGCTAATAAGAAAACCCACTGACCTTTAAACATTCATATTATCTTAACGAGAATTAAAAAAATAAAAAATAAATTCAAATGTAACCTAAGGGTTTTTCGTGGGAATTAATCCGTTACCCTCTACTTTTCTCATCATTCAAAGTGACTGTGAATTTAAAGCAGGCACATCCCGAACCACGAGAGTCACCTTTGCATTCAAAGAGTGTTTAAGAATTAGATGTGGGGGTTTTCTTGTAAAGGATCTTTTGATTCTTTTAACTGGCAAGCAACTAGGTTGAAGGCTTTTATTCTATGTTTGTTGCAATTTTAATCAAATAGCTAAAAGGAATTATTGTAAAACATGTTATTTTGTTCTAAGTGCTCATTGTTGGGAATGCATTTAACCAGAATCATTGAAACAGGATTAATTGTTTTGTTTTTCCTTTGCATTATCGATAAATTAAATTTAACTTATGTAGGACATTTGAGGGGTCAAATTCGTTTTATTTCAGGAGCCGCAAACAGCTCAATTTTATTCTGAGTGGGCCAGACTGGTGAATAGTGCCATAGTAACCTTTAAATTTTAACTTATTATTTATTGTGGCGCAGAGTATACATGACGACTATGTCAATATGTTCACAGAAAAACAAACAATTACTAATGTGTCTGTTTCTCTTAAGACATTTGTTCAAGAATCAATGTTTTCTTTGACTCTTTTACAATTTTCTTTTGTACGACACTCCCGATTTAAGAAGTCTCAATGACATTCAGCTTTCGTTTACTTGCACACTGATGATGACGAAACGCCGCAACTTGGGTTTTCAGTGTCTTGCTCAAGGACACTGACATATGATCGCAGCAAAATGAAGAATCGAACCCACAACATTGCACCTGGAAGCCGACTCTCTTTAGCGACTGAACTATCGCCGCCCAGTTGTCCGCGATTACAGGTTTTCCTCTTTGGGCACTGGAGATATACACAGAAAACTGTAGGGTTTACTTGACCTCGAGGTTTTCATCACAGGGCGCACCAGCAGACATTTACATATCTCCAGTTGACAGGCCTGGCCACTGTGTGCATGCGGCAGAAAACCTGCTGACTAAAAATAAAGGCTATAAAGAGAGGCCCATTGCCCTCTACATCTTTGTAATTTATTATTAAAACAGCATAGGGACAACCTAATGTGCAATACTTCTTGGAGAATTTCAGCATGGGGAAATAAGCCTGAGATTTGGAAACAGTAAGGACAGTAGAGGAAAGTTTTCTGTACATGTGACTGGACTTCAGAAAGGTGTACGTTAACTTATGTTCAGCTGTGTGAGCAGGAGTCAACCAGATGATACCAGACCCCCCATCTCCCCCCAGCTCCCCTCGAGCGCTGCTCTGTGCGGCTGCTACCGATGGGTCAATCGGTATGAATTGCCCCTCGGGGATTAATACAGTTCAATAAAAATAAATAAAAATAAATAAATGTAAAAGTGCCCCCGCACGCTGATGTGACTTTTATACTTTCCGCAAAGCTCTTTCTGACCTCGGAGCGTGCCGTACCTCATGCCTTTGGTGGAGCGGTTCTGGAGGTTTTGCAGGAGCTGCGGGAGACCCAGCATGGCTTCAAACATCACAGCCAGAGAGCCCAGAGTCTCCACGAACACAGCGGAGTCCAGCAGCAGCAGGGTGACCACTGCACACAGCACGGTGAAACCGAAGCAGAAGAGGAGGTAGTCCTCGAACGCGCTCCATTTCCAGAAGTAGTGCAAGTTCAAGTCTGCAGGTGGGCAGAATCAAGCAAACGCAATTAAGTCAAATCCAACGATCGCAATTTATTATGAGCTCAACAAACAGCAGGTGGAGAAGAAATAGAAAGTAAAGCTTAAAAGGACAAAAAGCTGACAGGAGAACCTGAATAGTTCACCACACAAAAACATGTTGAAAAATGTGTAGTGCTTAAGGGTGAGAGGTGGTAATAATATGCACAGATGGAGAAAGAGAGAGAAGCAAGGATGACGGGCAGAGATTAGAATCAGTAATGGCATTATAAGAGGAGAAAAATAAAAGCCAGGAGCAAAGTGTAGGAATGAGAGAGTTTCATTAAAGAATGCATAGAAAATTCCGTAAAGACAGCACTCTTAAATCAATACTGCACGAACAAAGATAAATGAGTCATGTAAAAGCTTTTACATTTCTATTACTTTGGAATAACCTGGCCTTTAGCAGGGCCAGCCTATACATTAAACTAAATTACCTTTAGTTTGGAGCAATCCTTTCAGTGAACAACCCCATTCATCATGGGCATCTTTTGAACTCAGAGAATATAAAGAGAGGAAGCTTTTCCATGTGATTGTGAAAAGAATAAAAAAAAAAATCAATAAAAGCACCAATAGCTAGAGTTGTCTGGCGACACATTTCTGTTCTGCCACCTTTAATGACAGTGAGTCGCCTACACGTTGAAGCATCTGACTCCCATCACCCTCAGCCATCTCCTCAATGGACCATAATGTGAGATGATCAACACGCTCTCATTGCCTATGCATGACCATCGAGCTGTGGAGAACCAGCTGACATCAGCTAAAGGGGATTGATGACCGAATAAGAGCACATTACTTAGTGCGGTGGCTCACTCATGACTTTGCATCATGCAGTGGAGCATTGGACTTGTGCTGGCGTTTCAATCAGCCACACAGGCAGTAACTTTTTAATTTAGTGTGTACACAACATGTGTGAACATTTACATATGTGCTGGAATTTGCGCTGACTTAAGAGATTTGAAATATCATTTTGCAAGGGAGAGGTGGTTTTGAGGTGGATCTTTCAGTTCACAACAATTTCTGATTAAACAACCAATGTTGTCATAACACTGAATGCATCTTTAATTGGTGCTTTAGCTCAATGCCACGGAATAGAGTTTGATAACACACAAGGACCCTTTTTTCTTACATATACCTTGTCTTTACCTAGGAGTATTGAATAAACCAAGGAAGATTGATTAAAAGCTACAATGAAGAGAGAAATCCCTCACAATATTAGAAGTCAAGGAGAAGTCACACTGCTTTTCTATTCAATAAATAAGTCTGCAACGCAGAGATCCTCGATTTAAAATGCTTATAGAGAAAAACAAAAAAATGACAATAAAAGAGACAAAAGATGCAGGCAAGCTGTTGCATGACTTTGTGTTTACCTAGTAATTAAATATTGATTTTCGAGTGTGCAATCCGATGGTTTTAAGGACAGCTGATGTGAACAATTGGCCTCGATAAACTGCATACATGTAACGCAAACTAATCACATTGGGTTGCAGAGCCAGGTATCACACTTGACAATCATTATTTTAACACCCCTGAGAAGAATATGTGAAATCATCTCTCTTTGGGAACATTATCAATTAATCTGAAGACAGCATCTGATTTCTGCATGAAAATGTGAAGACAGGCGAGATGCACAATACCAACGCCGGTAATAGGTCCGGTACTGCGATGTCAGCGGTTTGGAGATTCGTTAATATTAATGAGAATGACAAAAGTGAGACAAGACTGTAAATTATGTTCTGACAAAATATCAAGGGGGAGTGAAAGATAGTTCATACAACATCGTCGCTCATTAGTTTAACTGCTCAGTGGGTCCAGGAGGATTTTACTCGGCGCTGCGCTACATGCTACATGCTAAAGCGTTTCAGGGCTCACACGCCAGCGATGCTACATGTTACACATGATTACAGTATGACTGATACACTCATTAACAGCGAGCTGGAGCGTGTAGCTCAGTCCCTCGGTCTAGAGTCTCCAGTATGAATAGAGCAGTGCGTGGATACTACACACTGTGTCTTGTGTACTGTAGTGGCTAAAGGTTAGTACTCGTACTTTGAAAAAAGTGGTCTTGGTTGTTGTTGTTGTTTGGCATGTCGCACTTCCCATAATTTTATGTTTGAATTACAGACACACAATTCATACCATTACGTGATGAATATGTTACACCACCAACCACGCTTGTACACACCCGCCCAACACCAGGCGGAAAAGTTTTCACTCCAGTGAGCTGTATCTGCCGTTGCGTCTCGGAATAGACCGAATGAGACGTCTCACTGCGAGCGCAGTGTGGCATGTTTGTGGCAAACAGGGAACGTGATTAATGGGTTTATTAACAAGAGCCACAAAAGACACATCGCCCACTGCCGTCGACAGGCGCCAGGTGGCAAAAGCAGCACAACGCAACACACTAAGTGTGCATTCTTCCCATACATGTACTCACGAACTTGCACCGAGGCCAAAGTGCAGACAGACAGGCTGGCATACCGACGTATCTCTCTTCATGAACCTCCTGATGCTCTTTCACAACAAAACGTCAAATATGAGACGCTGCAGCCAAGGTAGACGGTACGAGAAGGCTGAAAAGTCAGGAGAGGCTCTTTATTATCAGCATGAAAGCACTTTCACTTCCTTTTGACTGAGGGAAAGGCGGTGAACTATAAACATGCTGACAACAGCAACTGTGAGAGTATTGACATTTCAGAACCACCGTCAACTTTTCAGCATCGCAAACCTCCATCTGAGACGACTGCACCATGTTCAAATCTCCCTCACGCCTTCTAATTATCAGCTACACACACACACACACACGCGCACGCACACACGCACATACACACACACGAGTCCTCTCACAATGCCAAATCATCTTATTACATAGGAAAGTATCTCAACTTCCCTTCCTCTTTTCCATGCTCTCTTTCTCTCTACCGCGATCCCATTTCATCTCTCACTTATACAACATGGTATGTTTACCTGCATAATCAAATTGCCCAGAAGAGCATAATGAAGAGAGAGAGAGAGACAGAGAGAGAGAGAGTTCTATGCATCATTCATGGAGTCATCTCTTTTATTTGTCCTTCTCTCATATATCATGCATCAGCCCTGGCTTCCTTTCCCTGACCAGCCAAGTCCTTTCCCCTACATGTTTCCGTTCTTTTTTCACACATTCCACTGACTAAAGAAAAAAAAAAAAATTATGCAGACATTTTCTCCTTTACCGTCTCATACAGAGTGAAACAAGTTGCTGGGTCCTTTCCAAACAGCATCATACTGGCCGGTGTTTTTCAAGATTCGTGGAGATCCCTGGAGAGAGTCACTTCGCACAACCTTCTGGTTTACACAAAGTCTGAAGGTGATCAAACACTTTAATTACTGAAACGATAAAGAAATCAGCCCTGCAGATGTTGATGCCTGTGTGTAAAGCTACTCAGAGGAGATGTGAGGTTGGTCCAAAAGGATAAGTCAGTCAACTGAAATGTGTGTCGGTGTGAGCAATTGGAAAGAAGTGGGTCAGATGTATAAACTGTGTTATATCTCATGGAAATCTTGTGCAGGTTGCACAGGGGAGAGAATAATTGAGGAGAAACCTACGCCCCATTTACAAGACAAGCTTTCAAGTGAAAATGGACTGTTTGTGTTTTTTTGTTTTGGAAAAGCTGTGCGTTTGCACGGCAATGTTTTGAAAACGATCATTGGCAGGAACACTAAAAATTATGTACTTTTCCTGTCGGGCCACTAGTTGGTATTGATGTTTCTTTTGGTAATCGAACCACACACGTGGGCAAAGAACGAAATGTGATAAACATAAACAATTGGAGTACACAGACATTCGTATGGACAAACGACCAAGTTGGATTGTTATTACAGTGACTGTCAACGATAAAACTACTAAGTACCAGGAGAATATGGACTGGGAGTCAAGATACTCTGGAGGCAGCCATTGTTTTGTTTTTGACCATGCACTTGCAGATGTGCAGAAGATGAGCTACTACGGCCGTGGTGCACATCTGCAGCAGCAGCGTTTAGGCTATCGACACAAAGATGAACCCGAGCGTTCTCAAAATGTTCCACCCTGGGAGCCATTTTCAAAAAGTTGTGACGCCAACCAGCATTGTTGTGTAAATTAACACTGAAAGCGTTGTGTAAACGGGGCCTGAAGGAGGGAAGGACACACGGAGAGCGTGAGTGTGTCAGAAGGAAAGAAGCCCTGAGACAGTCAAGCAGACCCACAGAGTGGAGGCCAAACTGGTGGCATCTTCACATCAGCTACAAAGAGAGAGTGCAGCTGAAAGGAGTCAGAGACAGAAACAAGAATTGACAGTGACAGCCCGTGAACTGTGAGTTGACTGACTCAGGTTTGTCAGTCTGGTAGAACAACGAGTCAGCTCCGTGAAGTCGCCTCTGTGTTTCAAGATGTGTGAAAGTTAGTGTTTGACATCTCCTGTAGTCTGTCCACAGCTCAGTTCACTGGTTTCGTCTGCAAGGAGGTATGGTATTGTCCCACAGGGAAGAGCGCCATAAATAGAGCCACAGAGTAGTTTTACCTCCCAAATGTTATTTATAAACATCACAATTTTCAAGTAATGATCATTTTGGTTGTGCAACCCCCCAAAAAATTAAGAATTAAACTTAGACGATTTGTCTACAACTCAAAGTAAAACCTGAAATCACGATGAAAAAGAGGTTCAAGAAGTGATTGCTTAATTTAAGGCCTGTTTACGCAACGATTCCAAGTGAAAATGCAAAACCATTTCGTTTTAGGTAGTACATTGTCCATGTCGTCACGTTCTGGGTGTCGGTGCACGGAGTCATACCACGAGAGCCACAAAAGTCGATAATAATAAGTCCTTCCGTCAATCCAAGTGGCGGTAATGAGCCTGAAAGCCGCCATCAAACATGATTACAGAAGAAGCAGCAGTCATTTACAAAAACAACTTGTGTGCAACAACTTTTCCCCGCAGCCTCTTGACATGAACACAAGACCAGATTCGTCACAGAAGCAATCAACACATACATATCCCCCTACAAGAAATACGTTTTTCTTTTCCTCTATATGAACAGAATTAATGAATGGTGTATAAAAGTTTGCCTTGTACATGTCTGACTTTTTATTGCTTTTTTTCCCCCGTGGTACCGAACCCGTACCAAACTGCGACCACCACACCTAGGTGTGCACCGAACTCTGACTTGTGTGTATCGTTACACACGTAGTTTTGAGGCGTCTGTTTACATAACGACGGTGCTTGGAGCCACTGAACACACAATTTGTTTTAGAACGACTCCCATATATTTCCATGTGAAAATAATGTAGGTGTAATACTGAGAAATTAAATGGGACACTAATCTACACTGAAAAACTATCATGGTAACACCTACGACGTATCGTACCTTTCAAAGCCTTTAACTGGACGACAAAACGATACCACAAGCTGTTTACAACAATATGTTTTTATGCGAGACTCTTTAGGGAGCGAACCAAACATTATTACATGTGTAGTGTATGAATAATGCATCGCGTGTGTGTGTGAGGTTCGAGGTAATTGCAGTTTCAATGTGATGTGTTGGAGTTGGCAGCCTTGTTAATGAAGTAGGTTTAATCACGATGAGAGGAGATAGGTTTCACCCGCTGGGTTTAAAAAAAAGAGAGAAAAAAAAGGAAAACAAGCCAAAGGTTGGGAAATGTAGACATCCCCCTGGCATATTGTGCCGTGTATACGCCAACTCCTGATCTGACCCTGTAAGTGCGGTCAATGGCCCGTCACTGAATCTATAAACTGAGCCTACATAAGGGCTTTGCTTGCAGCTTGAGCTCCATAGAGTATTGACAGTACAGACATGTCAGGAAAAAAAAAAAAAAAAAAAACTTTGACATCTCTAATAGGGACAGGGCAGGCGCTTTGCAATCATTCTGAGAGGCAGAAAGCCACTGAACGATTTTTAACTATTGTGTGGTCTCTCTCTTAAATGACTGAAAAATTACTGTGTGTGTGTGTGAGTGTGTGTGTGTGTGTGTGTGTGGGGGGGGGGGGGGGGGGGGGGGGGTGCAGAGGCACAAGTTGATTCAGCAGTTTAACAGGTACAAGTGAAGGGAGAGGAAAGGGTCCACTACACTCGGCCTATATTTGTTTGGGCACCTCGATGAATAATGCAACAGCTTCTAAAATAATGTTCACTCATTAAGTTACACTGGGAGTGTAATACACAGGGGCAAACACAGGAGAAAATAGCCTTCCCAGTGGATTCCCTTTTCTGAACTAGTTAAAATTTTAACTTTGAAACTGATGAATGTGGATATCTGGAGCAATTGTGGCCTAGGAGTTAAGGAAGCAAACTTGCTCAGACATTAGGTGGCTCCATCCCCACAGCTGCTGGGCATGCATCAGGAAATCAACCATGCAGATCACATGATCCGCTGTGGAAACCTCAAAAGAGACCAAACGAAGCACATTATTTTGAGCAAATATTGATCCAATTTGAGCAATCAACATCACACAAGCTCACCCGAAAAACACACTGACTGTTCAATAGCAAAACTACCTAAACCAGCAAAAAAAAGGGAATAATAACAAGCATCATTATATTTCATTTGAATATAAAAATGTACCAAATGATCCCATTGCCAGCAGTGAGGAATATTTACTGCAGGTGTTGGACAATGTAAGAGTGGAGACACTCGGGCTGCTTGGATCGATCAAGCGTTGCAGGGATTATTTGTATTAAAAAATGTTGCTATTTCTGCAACCTTTCAAGCCAGTCTTGAGAGGTGTACAACTGTACGTCTCCAGTGGTTAAAAAAAGAAACATCTAACCCACACAGAGAGCCTGCTAATTGGCCTCCTCCGTGTTTATAAAAGATCCAAGAACACTCGCTCTTGTTTAGATACATAGATATATCTCCTGGATATAGAGACCTGTTGCCCTTAATATGATATGTTCTGATCTTATACCTTCAATACAGTCTTATAAATAGAATAAGTGTTATACTGGTACCATTACAGTGGATTTTGAGTACATGACATGAGGCAGCTGCTCTCCAACTAAACTCTGATGGGTGTCTTACCAGCTAATGGTGGGAAACTATATAAAGGAACTATAAATGGCACACTGGGCTGTTCTGCGTTTAAATCTTCAGCCAGGAGGCAACAAGGTGTCTTATCAGCGAATCTCAACAGTCGAAAACGCATGGTCACGACAGTCCAGCCTCGCAACAACAGGACAGCTGAGTGTGGATGTTGTTTTCATCCACGAGTGCGTTTCCAAATGTTACATTTTCCTGCTTTAGCCCTCAGGAGTAATGCCAATACTAACACCGTGGTTCACTTCTTTACCATATTCAGTAGTCAAAAAGCGAAGCACGTTTGTGGATCCTGGTCTGCCGCTTGAGATCTCTTCCGGCACTCTTTCAATTTATTTGACCCCTGGTTATTCTCTGTCCTACAGCAGCCACTGGGTTACACTGTCATGCACACGGTGTGCATGCAAATGTCACTCCACACTCTCCTTCCTACTCTTGATATCTCAATACCTTCAAATTTTAAAATTGCAGCCAACAACAGTGGAACGCTGTAGCCTAATCAGGTCCTGTGTACACGACAATGTTTTCAAGTGAAAACGGAAATCTTGCGTTGAGCTTTGGGCGTCAGTTTAAACAGAAATTGTTCTCAAAATGAAAAAGATGCATTTTTTATTTTCCGCAAACGTTGTCGTGTAAACAGGGCCATATTTTTTATTTTTATCCATTAATGTCTGGCCAGTAAATCTACAAAATAACACAAGTTTGCAGACTACTTCGTCCAACATTCTCCATGTGTATTGCATTACATCTTAACGGAATTGGACAGTTTAAGCATACAAGTCCATCTATCCAGGGTGATGATTGAACACAAGACTTAGAGAATACTTATGTACTTGATAGAAAGAAAAAGAAAAAAAGACCTTTCTCATAAAATATTCCTGACATACAATACAAAGGTCATTCTCAACATGCAGTTGCAATTACCATAACCTTTTGAATGTCCTATTTTATCTGTGTGTCTTCTGCCGAGGGATCGCGCATACCGCAACACACTGCCCGATGTATTTGAATTTCACTTTCAGTTTCATTATCTTTTCGGCTTACATGTCTAATCCACTTTTGGATTTGTTGCTTCAGTGCCCAATTTGTTGTCAGCTCTCCCCCTCCTATTTTAATCTTTTGTACAGAGTGCGTTAACAAAATAAATTAAATTGTGACAGGAGGCCACATTTGTTCTGTAATTCCAGACAGCACTGCAGTGTTTCTCCCGCCGCCTCTATTCGGTCACATCTGCCAAAACAAGAATGCCAGCCCGGATCCTCTTCTGCATAGCTTTTCACAAGGACGACTCGCAGTTTCATTTGCATAATATGTTGTGTATTTCAAAACTCATTCATGCAGAAACATCCCAGTAATGCATTCAGAAGTCAATAGTTTGCAGTGGCCTGCCTCGGAGCCTGCTGGTAAAGCACTGTGCGACTTTCAATCAGCTCTCCGATGTGCAACGTCAAATAAAATGCTCGGCTATAAAGTGTGACATTGAAAAGTCAGGAATGAATATGGAACAAGTTGCTAAGTAGGGCTGCACAATATCAGGTGAACAGGCGATGATGTTGAGTATTGCAGTAACGATGTGGTTTGCGATTTATACAGACACTTACGTGGATGATGTTAATGTCTTTAATGTCGCCTTATTAAAAAAGTTTGAAGCTCAAACCAAACAAATCTCTTCATATTTGTCATATCACATCACAAACTGTTTTCTCTTGAGAAGAGAAAAAAAAAATCACAAAAATTCCTGAAACATCCATTAATCTTTCACTCTTGCTCTATATGTGAAAATGTGTGATGTGGGATAGAACTCCTACACTGATTGCAAGTCTCAGGGCTGAAAAAACAATGTCGATCATCCAGACACAGATTGAGATGGGTGATCAGTAATGATCAAGCACCCAACCTTAAAACACATTGGATTTTTAGAAGGATTTGGAGACATGCAATTTGCCGGCCCGTAACTGAATCCTCTTTTCCATCTCCACTAATAAGACAGCTCTGTAAATCAACTCTTTTACTATTGATGAAAAAAAAAAGCAGAAGCAAGTATGCCCACTTTAAAAAGAAAGGAGCTAAAAGAGAAAAAAATAATCAGTTATTCGGAGTTTGAGCTAATATTCTATTATCAAAAAAACACTTTTTCGTCTGACGTTCTGGTGCAGTGGCTCCTCTCAAACTGCTTTGACCTTGCTGGTGAACCATGACTCTGTTTTTCCACCAACGATTGCTTCCACCCTCAGTTTGTGTGTGCTCGTTCTTGCATTTTGACCGAGACGAGGCTTAACTAATGAGCTCTATTGGCGCCAACAACCCACAACAAACATTCGGTGAACACTTTGGCCTCTGCTATATACTAATGGATTCCACATTTGGACTCGTTTCATGAAATAATCATTCCAGGATACCTAAGGGCTCCATATCAAAGTCGGAGCAAATACTTCCTTCACCAAGCAGACCGGACATCCTTAACACCATACATACAAATGGAGCCCTTTCAGTGAGAAACTCCTATTAATGGATGGACGGAAGCAGGAAAGGTCCACCAGAACATTTTACGGTAAACACGCTGATGAAAGCTTAACAACAGGAAGACCGACAGCCTCCCGCTATTCTCGTTTGAATACGCCTTGACAGAACACCATATATCAGTGACATGAGTACATGACATCTCCTCAGCTGAAAACATTTGCTCAGCATCAGGTCTGCCGACACCCCCTGTATACTGTCAACTTCCCTCGTCCTCCACCACCATCTGAGCTCCCTTTTCACATCCATCCTCGCTTCAGTGCCTCTGCCCATTTTAGGTCTTAAAAAGTCGGCTGGCACATGCAAGTCTGATAAAAATGAGAGTGAACTGTGCAGCTTTAGTATGTGAAGATTACTAAAAAGAATTCATAAATAAAATCCCATCAAGTCAGGTGCAAAGACATGTTTCCAGTCACGAATGCGCAGTTTTGGTTGTATATTTTTCCCCCCCTGTAGGGTCATGCAGAACTGAGCAATAGGCCATGTTTCCATGACAACGTTTCAGACGTGGCATTTTCATTTCAGAAAAGTTTCATGTTGGCAACGTTCTGAAAAAGTCGGCTTTTTACAGCAGAAACGCTGAAAACAATGTCGTTTACTATGTAGAGCCACTATTAGGTGCTTTTGGTTGTTTTTGTGAATAAAACCACACACACACGGCCACTAAGGACAATACACTATAAACATGAACCATATCAAGTACACGGACATTCGTACGGATGGGCTCTCAACTATAAAACTACTACTTTCAAAAAGTGGCGTTTTCTTCGTTTACATGGTGACGGAGTCGGAGCAAATAGTTCCACTTTGGGAGCCGTTCTTGAAAAGTTGCATTTTAAGCGGCTCCAGGCACCGTTGTCGTGTAAACGGACTCCCAAAATGCACCAAAGGTTTTGCGTTTTCACTTGTTATAAACGGAGCCTCAGTTTAAATCAAATTGAACTGAATTCTATTAGGATCCATACATTTTTGAGCTGTAATGTACATTATATATCTGTAGTATCCTGAACAACTATTCAAAGCCATTTTGATGCTTTCAAAATAGTACAACATGCCATTTCCTGTTTAAAAGGTGTTTGACCTGCGAGGTCAAAGCAGAGAAAGAGAACATTTTATATATTATACAAAAAAAGTCAGTTATCTCGCATTTCATGTCCCAACCAATGAGCTCGAAATTGAGATGGTGTCCATTTATTAAGTAAATGAAAGACCAAGTGATAGTTTGAAATTTGAAATTATGATATTGCGTCATGTTCAAGATGATGAGTTTTTATGTTTCGTCAGTCTTGCACTCAATCATTCTTCCCTCGAACAGTTGTACAATGACAATGAAGTCTCCTGTGTCTTAATAAAACACTTTAATTTCCCGTCTCAACTCGGACTAGCCTGCGGTTTTGAGAAAGTATAAAAGCTGCTTTCATTTTTCACATCTCTAATCAATAATCATCATTCATTTTTTTTTTTTTTTTACTTTGTAAACTTCAAACTAATGAGATGATACCACTCAGTATGAGTATACCATCATGTCCTCAGGATTCACTGGGTTGAACATTAAGAGACGATGAAAAATGCACAGATATGAGCCACGTGGTATAAAACCTAACTCTACATTAATACACGCGTTTAGACAAGCAGGGGGCGAAAACATGAAAACACCAAACAAAAAAGACCCGGAGCCCCGAATCAAACCGAGGTTATCATCACTGAGGCAAAACCATAAACCAATGGGATCCCACAGTGAGTCTTATATAGCTAAACAAACCCAAACATACAGTAATTAAACCAGATTCAAAACTGCTTCCAGTAATTGGAAGCACTGCATGTCACATCCTTAATGAACTTCCTACTAAACAGATGTTATCCTATCCTGGATGCATTGTTTGTAGTATGATTGTCTCGACACCAGAGGCCACGATAGACTTTCCTTTGTTAGACATCGGACAGATTGACAACACAATGAGGCCACATCAAAAACCTTGAAATAATGGCCAGGATCAGGAGTCTGCTCCTCGTTTGAAGGACAAGATCTCGAAGATTTGTCTTTTTTTTTTTACCTCTAGTGCACAGACTCCTTTCATTTGATTCTCTGCTTCTTTTTTTTTTTCCTTCTCTTCCTGCCATGTGGATCCCAGCTGTTTCTCCCTTTCCGCCCCACAGTCTTTCCTCTGTATCTCTCCAACACTGCAAGTTTCATTAAGAAGAGATAAGAAAGCCCTCGTGGGGCATTGTCCTTCATTTGTCCTGATAGCTGCTGCATAAGCCTTTATATCTGGGCTTGCATGCCAGTTAAATCCAGATATATCTCCAATCTTCTAAAGATCACACGAGTTTGGCTGCATCTGCAGGTGGTTTGGCCCGGAGAAACTTCAATGTGCTTTCTTTGAACTTCATTGCTTGTTTGGGATTTGCTGTCTGCAGCAAAATGAAAGTTTGACATAGAAAGTGTTGGTCTTCAGCAGTTTTAGGACTTTTTTTCTGAAAGGTGTTACCGAACGATGAGTGAGCAGTATTGTCTGATTAGTGACAGCGTTAGCTGAAGAGCTGCCAGTCTCAGCAGATAGTCACTTCCATCAATCTTTCAATTTTCTTTTGTTTCAGGAAGTTTTTAAGGCTGATCTAAGTCTCTGTTTTCACTTGTAGTAGATTAAGAGCTCGGGCTACTTGGGGATTGTCAGATGTAGTGAAGTGTTCCTTCACTTTTTATTTGTTATTCTCCGCGGATCTTTCAACAAGCCCTGGCAGCCATTGTTGACGGATGACGATGGGCTTGGGTTTGCAAATTTGATAACGTAACATCGGAGCTGTCAGTCCAGGAGAGTCGACGATGGCTGTATTTCAGCACATCTGATCAGAAATGAAACGGACTACAACATCTTATGGACAAACTGGTTTTCTGCTTTAAAATGCTTGATGTTCCTCTCTGTACTGACTGAGCTGCAACTCAAACGTTTTTTTGAGCACAGAGAAGCTGGAAATGTGAGGAAACGTCTTAGTTCAGGTACACAGGCTCGCTCGCTTGCTCAACCTGCAATGCGTCGTCTCACTGGACAGATTAAAAAGTGACACTGGTCACATTTATACCTTCTTCCTTCCAGCGGAGACTGGTCATGTAATAATCCACTCTTCGTGTACATTCCAACCAGGAACATTTTTTATTATATCTTACATTTGTCTCATTCTCATTCACAAGCTTTGTTATAAATTAATTAACCAAGTTGAATGTCTTTTTTTTTTTTTTTTCCAAAAAGAGGTTAATGAGATATAAATTTACATAATATGTGGGTAGGTTTTATTCACAAAGAGGATAAAAATGAGAAACTCATACTGTGAAGCTTGTCGTCACGTGCGTGATAATCAGCCGTGAAAAACTTCATAAATTTAGATGTGTCAGAAACGGCACTGGGGAGAAACACAGTTGGGAAATATTAGGACAAAACTAACAGCATGGAGATCATTTATAATCAGAACAATTCGGCAAGTATTAATTTGGTGAATAACATGTTTTTGCCAATTCTTCTTTTATCAGATTTTTCTCATTCGTGGTGTTTTGGCTGCTCTTTCTAGGTGGCAACTAAAAATCATTTAGTACATGTGTTTGATATGATTTACGGTGGATGATCTCCGTGGCACAGCCAAGAGCTGTTCAGGGTTGGAACGTTGCTCTAGAACTCAAAGTAGAGTCAAATTGGCATTGGGCTTCGAACCATTATTTATATTGCACCGTTCAGTCACACTTGCTTTACAAGGAAATACATTAAAAGAAAGTGATTAAGAAAAAAAATAAAAAATGAAGAAGAATTAAGGTAAAAGTTTTATGGTGATAAAGGATATAAAACAACTAAAATATATTGTATAATGTAAAGCTGGAGCAAATAATTGTGTTTTAAAGCTCGATTTAAAAGAAGTGTGTGTGTGTGTGTGTGTGTGTGTGTGTGTGTGTGTGTGTGTGTGTGTGTGTGTGTGTTAGGAAGTTTGCTCCACAGGTGAGGAGCGTAGGGACTAAAAGCTGCTTCACCTCGTTTCTTGTGACCCTGGGGACATTCAGTAAACTGGATGTTTCATATTCTACAAGCAAATCTGTATTTCAGCCCAACACCATTCGAAGCTTTATAAACCAGAAGTAGGATTGTGAAGATGATCCTGTGACACACAGGCAGCCAGTGCAGAGATTGAAGCTCGGGTGTAAGGAGCTCCATGAGCTGCCTAACAGACTGTAAACACACCGATACAATAATCCAGCCTGCAGAAGATCAACGCAGGAAGAAGTTTCTCTCAACCAGCAAACTTTATCTCACAGGCTGGCTCCGCCACTGACCATTAAGGCAAGAAATATCTAAAAGTCCTTATTAGTTTTTAGACCTTACCTTAAAAAAAACAAAAAAAAAAAACTTAAATTACCTGAGCTAGCGAATTGAGAGCGACTCCGGACGAGTGGTTGTTCAATTGTTAAAAGGAGTCGGCTCTTCGTTCATCACAGCAGATTTGAAAGGTTTTTAAAAAAAACCCGGATTGTTGAAAAATACCACTTTAGTGAAGCGTGGCACTCTGTGACTGATGGCCGATAACAGGGCAAAGTGCCGGAGCCAAAGTGCTGAGCGGCAGTGACCTTGGTGCTCGGGATGAAGGAGGAGAGCAGATGAAAGTGAGGAAGTGAAGCATCACTGGAGCGCTCTGCCCATCCTGACACATGCTGCGAGAGTATTACAAAGACGAGGGAGTGGGAGATCAAATTAACTCCACTTTGGCTCAGTGCTTCGCTTGTCCCTTCTTGACTCATTCTGCCATCTTTCCACACGCACACGCACACACACACACACACACACACCAAATCTTAGCCAAAATAACACATTAATTCAACTTCAGCGAGAAAGATTTTGTAAGAAATTAATTCAATTGAATTAATGTGTAGTTATAGAGAGAAAGGGTTGAAAGGGTCTTTCAACTGAATTGTCTATCCTGACCCTGAGTATATTTATACAAATGGGTGCGCAACCCAATGACTAAAATGTGAGGAGTGTTTTTCCTTCCTGTACTGTCATCTGATTGGTCACACCTGGAGTCAGGTGATCGGGTCTGAAGCGGATGTCTCTCCACCACAGTAAAGTCACTGAGATTGTATCAAAGTTAAAAAGGGGCATTACGGCATGAAAGTCATGTTTGTGTTCTTCAGGATTCCACTAGTAAAATAAATAAAAACCTAGTTTGCTTTGAAACTACTCCCACAAGTACAATTCATGCAAAAAGTTACTCAAGTGAATGTTATTAAAGGTTTGTGTACAACCTGCTACTATCATCCTATTATTCCAACATTTTCAGTATCATGAAAGTGTGTTTTAAAAAAGTTGCGCATAGTTTTATTCTATATCTATTTAATTCAAAAAAGTGCATTTTCAGTGGTTCTGAGGGGGAGTGAGTGACTTGGCCTCCATATTAACCAGATCTCAATTCAGCTGAGCACCTGTGGGATGCTTTGGAACAAAAAATAAGAGTCAAGTCCATGAAAGCCCCACCTCTTAACGTTATGGGTATTTAAAGGTGTATGTTTTGTAAGCAAGAGGTGGTCATAATGTTGTGGCCCATCTTTGTACGCTGTGTTCATAACTCTGATTGCCTTCCTGGTTAACACGCACTCATGCAGTGAAAGTTAAGCTCCCCTGTGTGTGAAGGTGATCTGGTGAGATAACGATCAGCCGCTGACCAGATGGAAAAGTCGGGAGGTCCAGATAAGAATATAGTAACACGCTGGACCAAATGCGGGCCAGACTATTTATTAGGGTCAACTAGGGCAGACACATTATCAGTAGCTGGCTTTCTTCCTTCAGCGATAAGCAGGTGTAAATTAAAGATAACGTGACCAGGAAACAAACTCAGCAGGAGCAATGGGACTATTATTCGCTGCAGAATTACATTGTGGATGTGAAAGGCTCCGCTGTTCCAGCTACGTGACATTCCTCACAGAGCTGCCAGAGCACAATGCAGCATGTCTCGGTATGAGGCTGTATAAAGGCTTTTGTTCACATCACTTTTATTTTTGTGTTTATCGGTGTGTGAATAAGTTGTAGCCTTACAAAGCGATGGCTTGCCTAGAGCGACACAAAAGGCATTATGGACTAATGATGTTTATACTACCATACTACACTATATCTCAGAATTTCCATATATAATTAATTATTGCTAAACTGGCCCAAGAGTGAAGTCCATCTTATGCTGTAAGACTTGATACGTTCATGGATTTGGTTGGAAAACTCACCCGCAACGTCTGCTGCCAACAAGAGATAACATTCAATGAATCCATAAAAAATCAACCTTAATTTATAAGGCACCTCTGCGAAAATAATTGCAACTCAAATGATTAACAAAAACATTAAAATGGACATTTGCATACATCTTCACATGTACTGTATATGTGCTGTTTACAGACAAACGTGTATACAAAAAATATAGACGCACAAATATTCAGAGTAATTTCACAAATCAACAGGGAGATAAAGACACATTTAAAAAAGAGTTCGACAAAGACATAATAAGCCGATGAAATGTGTATAGAATGGTAAACTACGTATTGGAAACAACATCTAAAATCAAATCAATAAAAAGGAGAGGAAGTAAAAAGAGTACTCCCCAAAAGAGTAAAACATACTTAAAATGTTAAGTGAGAAATTAACAAAATTTGTAGAAAGAAAGAAAAGAGAATAAAAATCAAATGAAAAATGTAACCGAGTCAGTTTGAGGCTGAATACATTAAAAAAAAGGAAGGACCGTACACACGGTAAAAAGACCCATCTCGGTGTGTTTTACATGACCGCACACGGTTAACCACAGACTAATTTGTCATGTGAGCAAAAAAAATCTGATAATGTGATGTGATAAATGAAATGGGTAAGTGGACCAGAAAATCATAGGAATTTAAATGCAACTGCAGGATACACAGGCTATATGAATCCAGTGTTGTGCACGCCGACAAGCACACGCACGCGCACGCGCACGCGCACACACACACACACACACACACACACACACACACACACACACACACACACACACACACACACACACACACACCTCAAGCTACAATTACCACATCACCTAGTCTAAATTCACAGTAATTAGCACAGCGGCGACTCATTAAAAGTCATTATTTAGATAGAATGTCCATTGACCTTCCTCACCACATAATCAGCTCCATTGTTTTGTTTCTCCGTGCGGCCACTGCCCACACATGATGTCTACCGCAATTAAATAGGAGTGTTTATACTTTACTGCGACGATAAAACTGTGTGGGTGTCAGTACAGAACAATCATTTCACCATCTATAGGAAGCGCATAGTAAGAAAACTACACAACTCTGAGCCTTAAATATTCCAGTGTGCTTTTGACATCATGTGTTTTTAGTAATGTAAGAGTGATCTGAAAAACTCTGACAAGTGACCTGTCCAGGTCCAGGTACCCTTTGCCAGACGAAATGGGCATATAACATGGTGGTTGGTTGGCGGGATGGATCCTCGACATTAAAATTTGATGGTTTCAAGTCATGATATGTAGAGGTCGCCACAGCAGATGATCTTCGTCACCTCCCGTGTCCTCCTCCCTCACTGCATTCATCAACCCCCTCACTGGCTTTTTCTCTTCTCTTCTTGCCTGGCAGCTCCATCCCCAAAGCGGTGATCTCTCCGACACCCATAACCAAACACACTCAAGCTCATCTCTCGCTTCCCCAGTAAACTGTCCAACGAGCACTTTCCCTATGTAGTCTTTCTCAATCCTGTGTATTCTCGCCGCTTCCACTGAAGAACCTCAACATCTTCAGTTCTGCAGCTTCCAGTCGAGCCTCCTGTCTGTTGGTTAGTGCCATCGTCTCTATACCAAACAACATAGCTGGTCTCACTACCATCCAGTAGGTCCAGTCTCATTGGGTCCAGTCCATATACTCCCCGGACTCAGTAGTTTGGTAATTCAACGTTGTCTGTCTAATCGCCATTGTTAATGTTTATAGATTGTTCTCTGCATACGTGTGTGTGCGTGGTTTCATTACCACGCACACACACGTGTGCGTGGTGTTGAAACGAACAACATCACTCACTGGATTACATGTTACATCGTTCTCACTGTTTCTGCCGTTCCCGTGGAAATGGACATCATTTTCAAAACAATTCTGTTTAAGTGCGAAACTTTTCCGAAACAAGAACGATGACTTTTCACTTGAAACACAAAACTTTTCTGATACGGAAATGCAAAAATGATGTTCAAAACGTTGTTGTGTAAGGCCTTTAAGGATGAACAGATGTCATCAGCAGCAGGAAGAACAGGCTTCACAATTCCTGCAGGCGCAGATCAAACATTTCTTTCATGTCACAGATAATTACAAGATGTCGTGTTTTGCAAAGCTCAGTGTTCATTAGTTACGTAAAACTGACCACGATACAAATAACAAAGTGGGTTTTTTGATTGTGTCCTGACAGGACTTATTCACAAACACCTTTACAGGATGTAGATAAGTCATGTTTCTCCCCTGTCGTGGTTTGTGCTCTCTGTGCTTGCTTTGTGCTAAAATACATGAAAAACCTGAGCGTCAGCAGTCCTGTTGTTGCTGTGAAGTTGCATCAGTGTCCGCTTGCTGGCTTCAACAATTTAAAGAGTATCAATAAAGATGGCAAAAAGAGGGATAATAAACTGAAAATAGCATTGTGGGTAGATTTGTGTTAAAGCTGAGGATTCTACCCAGATAACAAGAGGATGAAGAATAAAGATATGTGACTGAGGATATAATTGAAATAACTTAAAATTTTGATTTAATGTGTCGACAGTGTCAAAGGGCGTGTTCACATTCCCCTGTTTGGTCCGGACCGCAGTTCCCTTCAGGGAAAAACCGATTCGTTTGGGCGAAGAGAACATGCCCACGAACTCTGACTCGGAGCAAACAAGAGATCGATGGTCCCTTTAAAAACCATCTCGGTTCTTTTACAAACGATCTTTTTAGCAGGTGGGGTGAAGAGGACGGATGAGAGGACGTGACATAGTGTGCAATGCATTCTGGGTAGTAAACAAACAACCGCATGAATCAGAATAACTAGACACAGAAAGAAAAAGTTGGAAAATATCTCACGGCCAGACGTGGAGTAGTGAGGAAGAAGTAGTGAAAAAGGTGCTTATTGATATCTGCTCTGAAGACTATATATAGTGGTTGTTTGTGGCTACCCATTAGCCACCAGCTAACTAGCCTAGCCACCATGGGCTAAAGTGGCAGGACTTCCGTTTTTTGTCCGGACCAATCAATGAGCCGTGTTTCTACTTCACTTTTGTTTGTTTCAGGCGACAGCGCCCCCAAACGAGCAGCTGTTGTAATTGCGTAACACTTTCCAGGCAGTTTGGTCCGGTCACAAAAGTGAACGTAAACACGACCCGAACCAAATGAAGGTGTGAAAATTCTCGGCTCCCCTCCCTCTCGAGTGAACCGAGTCAGGGACTATCCTAATGGCCCCAAAGTGTCTGTTATCCATCTGTGGAGCCTACAGAGCCCCATACATGACATCTGAAAGAAAGCTTTAAATTGTGGCCACAAGTTAGTATTTTGTGGCCACAAATTTGTATTTTGTGGCCATGAAGTAGTAATTCGAGGCCACGAAATGGCAATTTATGGTAATGAAATAGTAATTAGAGGGCACAAAATGTGATTTCTGTCCATGAAATACTGTTTTGTTGCCACGAAAGAGTAATTTCTGGCCACAAAATCATAATTTGTGGGCACTATTTAAATTTAAGTCAAGTTTGGGGCTATGCAGGAGTCCCAATAAATGTGACTTTTCAAAATGCCTTTTTGGTTTTGCAGTTTATCCCTGCCTGAGAGTGTTACTCTTAACTTAAATTAAATCTTTTTTCAAAGTAGTAACCATCTGTATAAATATACAGATATATACAAATATAGGCATAATACTGAAGAAAATCTTTCATCTGTTATTCCCGTGAGGATGGGCGACATACACGTCTATCTACTGTGAATGTTTTTGGACTGTAGGAGGAGGGCGGAAACCCCAAGAAAGCCTCCCCCACATGCAGAGAGATCAAACTCAGCCCATCACTGCAACAGGATCTTCTTGCTGCAAGGCGCCATTAGCCGACAATCACAATCCTTTGTGTTTGTGTGGCCACAACTCAACATGCAGTGATTACGTATCGCAACAGCTGCCATCGCCATTTGTTGCTATTTGCTTGACTAATTACCGGAGCTGCTTGATGATCACTGTGATTCGGGGAACCATTTAATGTGTAAACAGTGGAAGCTCCAGCTGAGGAGAAGTTACGGAATTACTCACCAAAACACTGTCAACAAACAACAAACTCACGTCACCTGGGCTGTTTCAGCGGCACAGAGAGGTCGCAATTTGTTGGGTCCAGTTTTGTCATGGTCTGACTGCATGGTAGTCCTGCAGGCACTGATGTTCTCAGGAAGTACAGTTTGACACGTTGGAGACAAGTCAGAGGTCTGGATATCAGGATGCCCAGGGCACAACATCACCCTTCCAATTAAAGAGGGGAAGTACAGTCTGCTACGTCATATCTACTGTACACACTGCTTTTGAAGTTCCTGTTCGCCTAGAAAACTTGATTGTCTATGAAACGTTGGAGAGTGGAGCACAAGACAACTTTAGAAGGGTTTCACATGATAATAAGTGCAGGTTGAGCTTAAACGGTTCAGTGACGCATGCACATCGAAAAGCAAGTTGAATTTAAAGACAGATTGAAGCATGTTTCAAACTCCCCATCAGCCTACATACTGTGCTTTTGGCAAGTGGTGTTCTTGGTATGGATATTTCATACGAGGCAGCGGTATCTGTGCCTCTGGTTCCACATATGAGACAGAATATGAGCTGTAAAGGTCCTTCTTAATGAGGAAGCCTGAGGGTTTTCAAAGTCTATCATCCTCCCTGTGATCAGGTCTGATCAGAGCACAACACGCTGAGAAAGGACGCAGTGAGATAGCGAAGGCTGCGCGGCTGAGGCCAAGCTCATTTCACTCCAACTCAATGAGGGAATAATGAGCTTAAACCTCACAGCAATCAGTGTTTATCATGCTGCCTCCTTGACATTGCGAAGTCAAGGACAACTGTGCATTAACTGTGGCATGAGTCACCGTGTTGCTCATCCTGACCGCCTCGCTGCAGCGAGGAAGGTGGCGCTATGGGAACAAATTGTTCAAAAATCTAAATAATCTCCAGAAGAGTTTGCTCGTTGTTGCTCAGCAGTTTAATTATTCCGTGGATCCAGGAAGATTTTACATCGAGGGCTCACACACCAGCGATACTACAGGCTAAACATGAACACAAATATGACTGATAACCTATCTTTATTAGACCTTCCCCATGCAGCAAAAAAAAAAAAAAGAAGCTGACAAAGTGAGCTAAATAATCAGATAGAATTGGAGTGGATGGTTCGGTTGACAACAGCCAGGCTGCTGGACCAACTATATACAACTGCAAATGATTATTACCCAACGAGAGGGCAAACTGGGACAGGGCCAGTCTCCTCATCCATCACATTTAAAGGTGGCATTCCACTGAATGAACAGAGTGCATGAAATAAGAGGCTCACGCAGGAGCTGGTATGACCTCAAAAACTGCCCAACACACTAATATACCACAGTTAAAGAGTGATTCTGCATCTGGAAAGCAATAAAGCAAATTCCAATTAGTGGTGGCAGCCTCTGAGAAGAAGAAAATACTTATTCTTTCAATAAAACTTTTTTTTCTTTCATTTTTGTTTTAATACAGTTTTTACTTTATATGGAGAGCTTAGGCTCCTTATTGATTAACTAAAAAGGTCTTAGGATGTAGTGACTTCATGTTCGGTTAGCAGGCATCTGGCTGGCCTAATATATGCCGGTCCATGTTGACTTAACACACTAAAACAAAAACAGATGTGCAACATGCCTTGAGACTCGCTCCCTTCCCCGCGCATAGTCATATATAGTACACACATCACATGGGTACACATGACGCCGGCTCCTTACACACACACACACACACACACACACACACACACACACACACACACACACACACACACACACACACACACACACACACACACACACACACACACACACACACACACACACACACACACACACACACACACACACACACACACACACACACACACACACACACACACACACACACACACACACACACACACACACACACACCTGTCAGGTTATATGACGGAGATGGATGGTGATAGATGGTGTCCGTTTGTCAGGGCTTCTCTCAAGTGCTCTTCTAATGAGGTGACACACTGTCCTGGCTGACACAACCAGTTCAACAGGGTCAGAGACGAGTTCATGAATTACTAACCCACATCCATAAATAACCACAAGGTATCAGGGCAGACCCTCAGAGAGGGGCTGAGAAAATTTGCTCAATATCAAATATTTCATTAGAGTGCCAGGAGTGATTTTGTGTTCCGCTTGACTTTTCTGGATCAGGTGAGTCCATTAGGAGAGAATTTAAGAGTTGTACGAGCCATTAAATGTTTCATGAGAGGTGTCCTCATGAATTTGTCTTTATCAAAGCTGAAAGAAGTCAATTCAGGTCAAGGAAAAAAAAAAAAGAAAGCAAACCTAGCAGGTCTTGCATGTTTTGAATGTAAATAACCAATATTGTAAATTTTTTAGAAAACACGACTTCAGTTTTCTCAATCAGCTTTTGTTGCTCTCGGCTTTTAGCTCCCACACACAAGTGTTTTCACTTACTGGGTAATTTTCCCTGAGGCTCAGGTTGAACTTGGCTCGATCTATTAGGTTCAACACAGGTAATGGTGGAGGGACTCGGCTGTGTTCCCTGATCAGTGCTGAACTGAGGCGAAAATAAATGAAAAGACAAGTGTGCAGGAGTGTGTGAAGGCTACGGATTTGAGAAGTTGCCCAAAGTCCTTTTGGTTGACTTTCTCAGATTAGAGAGTGAGGTAAATTGAATTAAACTTGACTTTTGGACTTTTTTCTTGCTTTCTCCCCAATAACACATCTCACTGTCTATGAGAATAATATATAACTGCTGAGGCCCGAAAGGTTCATCCATTAATCAAACTTCTTTAGCATTTTACTCAACTTATCTAAGGTCACAGGTGATGGAGCTAAATCAAGCTGCCAATGGGGCAAACCAAGGATTTCCAGGATTCAAACTGGGCTAAAGATGGCAAATGAAAGTAGATTCCAATTTGGAAACGACTCTTATTGCTGTGATTCATCTATTATAGATTGCTGTAACGATTATTCCTACCGACAGGGGCTTGTTCCAGCATTGCGCAGCATGATTCCACAAGCCGCATCAAAACATGGATGCATTTTGCAAAGAAAGCTGACAGTTTGTCATCAAAGTAAAACAATCATAACTTGCAGGAGACGAGGAACCACAGAAACCCGTTTCCACGACAACATTTTCAAGTGAAAATGGAAATCTGTTGGTGCGTTTCAGGGGTCCGTTTAATCGACAACGGTGCTTGGAGCCACTGTAAAACACACGTCAATGAGGGAAAATGCAACTTTTCTGAAACGATGCTACTGTGCATGTGCACCACTGGACAATGGACAATAACAACAATGGCAGCTTCCAGAGTGTCACGACTCCCAGTATTCTCCTGGGACTTGGTGGTTTTAGAGTTGATTCACCTGTAATAACAATCCAACTTCTTCATCTGTCTATACGAATGTCCATATACTCCCATTTTAAATGTTTATTGCATTTTGTTAAGGAACAGCAGCACCCACTAGTAGCCCAAAATGCTAACTACACTGTTTTCAGCATTTGTGCCACTTATAAAATAAATAGACTAAGTCTTTCTTTGGAGATCTTCATTTAGCTTATGAAACAAAACATAAACGAACAAAACACAAACAAAAAATAAAATATATATATTTAAAGCTTTTGATGTTTGAAGAATTTGTTAAGTGGATTGGTTGGTCGTTTGCATCAGAACATAAATCCCGAATGACTCCCTTACAAAACAGGAAGGCCTCAGTAATTGGTCAGCAGGATCAATAATAGCATTGATAATTTTTCATCAATTCCTAGCTCCGCCTTGGACAGGTCACCAGTCCATCACAGGGCAAGCACAGAGATGGACGGATGGATGGATTGATGGGGTGTAAACAAACTTAATCTACATTTGTTTATTCACGTGATGAATCCTGTTTCATCTATTTGTTTGATTCTTTCGAACCCCAAAAAGACTCATCTTAACAAGTCTAACCAACTTATTTAATAATGTTTTAATCTATCAACAAAACACTGAGTCGTCCAGCTTCCTATTTTAATAACTAATGGAAGATAAAACTACTGCTTCTTCTGGAAAATGTATCATATGAAAAAGACGAATTAAGCAAAACAGTGATAAAAACAAAAAAACAACCAAACCTAATCCAAAAGTTAATTGCAAACTTTGTTTCGGGAAGAAAAGGAAATACAATGCTACACTACTGTGAACCGTTTTGAGACAAATACCAATCTTCACAAACATCCCCAGGGCATTTAATTTGATTTCCATTTTTTTAACTGTCCAGTTTAAGAAAGCCAATATGCTCTGCTTCCAATAAAGTGCCACTCACTTGGCTTCATTTGACTTGCAAATTAAACTTTGCACTTATCAGTTATTTAATTAAAAATACTTGAATGTAAGTAAGTAAGCAGAGCACGTTTGTGGGTTGGAGGATATGGAAATGAAGCTCGAGGTCTCAGTGTGTGTTTGTTTGTGTGTGTGCGTTATATGTGATTTGTCCCGCTACGGTGGCGTCCAAGTGCTGCCTGAGATAAGTGTGACTGGCAGAGCCATTGTACTGTACAGCGGTTTAGTACTTCCTCGTTCTCCTCAGTGGATCATCCTCTGTCATCTGTATGTTTTCTCCTTCCTCACAGCATTCGCCTGCATATCCTCTTTCACTGCATCCGTAAATCCCGTCTTGCCCGACAGCTTCACCCTCATCATGACATTTCTTTTTATACATATCTCGCCTACATACACGTCCAGACAAACTCAATGTTGTTTTTCTCTCTATTCCTACTACAACTGTCCAACACAAGCTGCCCCTCAAGTGAACTCATTCTTAATCCTGTTTGTTCTGGTCACTTCCAGTGAAACCCTCAACATCTTCAACTCTGTCTGCCACAGTTCAATTCAGCATTGGAGTCAGTGTACTGTTTTACCCCTACATTACCGCCCTTCCTCTCTTCTCTAATGCAAACCTCCACTTCTCCAGGTTCTCCTCGGGCTGCAGATCACTGTGTCACCTGCAAACATCAGACCCTGCGGAGACCGCGTACGCAGACTTCATCTGTTCGCCCGTCTACAGCCACTGTAACCATGAAAGGGCTCAGAGCTGATAGCTGGTGTATTTCCACTTTGAAAGCATTTGTCACGGCGACAGCGGGCCTCGCTGCTGTCAGGCTTCCCTCACACAAACCCATTTCAATTTACCACCGCACTTCGGTTTCCAAAAGTCCTGCTGCTGTGCCAGTCGGCAGTCAGACATTAGAGACACTAAACCATAGAGTAATTTGGACTCAATAAAATCTTTGCCCCAACTTAATAACAGCTGCAGCGTTGGACTGCAGCTGGAAGGGCATACATAAAACATAACGTAAGGAAGCCAAGATTGTGAGATTGTGTCTCAGGGAGCTGAACGATGTAACAGATGCCACCGCTGGCGATGATAATTGCGGTGATGCTGAAACAGTAAAGTTGCTGGCAGACACTGTTCAGACGTCCCGTGTGGGTCTTATGCGCAGACCACCTGCCCCCCCCCGAATCAGAACAACACTCACTGCAAGATAACATATCGCCAGCAATAACATGTAGCTCATTTTATTTCACACATAAAGCAACAGAAATATTCTTTGAAAAACTGGATGGACATTTCTGTTCGTCGGTGTATCCCGGCGGGTATGTGACTGACTGTCCATCACACAACCAACACACAGAAATACCTGTTCCTTCAATTCAAATTCACTACTTAAACAGGCGCTGCTTGTTTTGAAAATTCACTTCCTTGAGCATAAAAGAGTATAGATGGACCTCTACTGCCCACTGTAAGGTCATGCTTCACGCAGTACAGTTTGTTTTGCTGAGGAAAAAACATGAACTGCAGCATTTATTCATGTACAAATATTTAAGATTGTTTGAATTGCTGTGCAATCAGTGTGTGGCTGTGTGAGCATTTTGGTAATCAGTGTCACATGTACAGAATTTTCAGCACCAACCCTTCGAACATAAACCCCTCGTACGTTCTGTGCGTGATAAGTTTGTCCCTGAAACTACAATACATATCTAAATGGGGGAATGCACAAGAAAACAGAACGCAATAAATGGATTTCACTGATTATATAGTGCTTTTCCACAATCCACAGTGCTTCTCTATGTTAGTCAAATTCACACATTTAGAGCTCAGTGTCTTGCCGAAGGACGCCTTGGGTGATCCAACCTGCAACCTTACAAGTGAAAGATAACACGTCCTACGAACTAAGGCATAAAACCTTACTAAGTTTTACAAGACACAAACTGCATGAAAATACAAATTCAGACCAATTTTTTTAATTCAACAGGCATAAATATAAGAAAAGCAAAGTTCATATTTGCAACATTGCAGATAATGAATTAGAGACTGACCTAACAAACACACTATTCAAACAATCCCTCTCACGTTTTGTTGGTTTGCTCTATTATCGTCTCCCTAAGAGGCGACTGTGAACAGTTTAAAGTAGGGGAGTCAACATCAACAAAGTTTATATCTAAAGGTTAGGGTGGCAATGTGGCTGTATGCGGATCTTCTCATTTAGTTATAGTCTGACAAGCTCACACGATAAACAACAATTCACAAATATCAAACACCCGTAAAACAGTCGAATTATGTTTTACCTGCTTCAACCAGTAGAGGAGGATGTTGTTTCATCTAAGGATAAACTCAAGGTCACTGATAAACTCATCACCTGCACTTAACTGTTAACACATCAACACACAATACAAAGGTTCCCATTCTGGTTACAATGAGTCTGTGTTGT
Source organism: Lipophrys pholis (assembly GCF_963383615.2). Lineage (NCBI taxonomy): Eukaryota > Metazoa > Chordata > Actinopteri > Blenniiformes > Blenniidae > Lipophrys > Lipophrys pholis. Next base: position 25,311,843 of record NC_137631.1, on the reverse strand, counting down.
GTGTGTGTGTGTGTGTGTGTGTGTGTGTGTGTGTGTGTGTGTGTGTGTGTGTGTGTGTGTGTGTGTGTGTGTGTGTGTGTGTGTGTCCCCTTCGATGATGCTCATTAATCACACCAAACCTGGCATGTACCTTGAGGTCACGTTTGCCTTTGAACATATTATCTCCCATGAGACGAGCGATTCTTGCCTCACGCACATAATGTGGCACCCCGGGGCAGCTACTAGAAGTCACTGCAAAGTCAGAACTGAGTCAGCTCACTGAACGCACCATTACAATGACTAATTATTGCAAGGATCATCTATCTATGATAGGCTTTTAGTTTAAAACAAACCATGTCCAGATCTATGGAGTTTCATGTCTATTAGGGATTTTATGAAGGGAAATTATGTTGTGAGCATTGTAGTATTGCTGCTCTCCAAAGTTTTGTGTTTTTGCAGATATTTCATTCTGTTGATGTATGATCAATACATTTAAGTAAAAAGCAAGAGCTATGTCCACGCGCACATGTGCACGTACACACACAAAACCACTTGGGGGGAAAAAAACCTCACGATTCATTATATTGATTCACAGCTAACTTGCATTTTAAAGAGGATGCACTGGAGAACAGACTTTAAGAAAATGCTTTGTCAGGATGCTTTTTTGAAAAGATACTTGCCTCATGGATAGTTTTAGTGCATACTTCCTAGAGGCAGCAAAAAACATTATCTATCCATTTTCTATAAATGCTTTATCTATGTTGCGGTAAAAATATTTACAGACAAGTGAGAGCAGGGTTGTCAAACATGTGTTCCATGGATCAACACTGGCCTTCCAGAGGTTTTAATCTGGACACTGAATGACTATATGCAGTCTAAAAATGACCAAGGAAACAATAAGTGCAGATTCTTTTCGAATTTGCAGCAAAAGTGCAAACCAAAACCAAAGTGTGTGTGTGTGTGTGTGTGTGTGTGTGTGTGTGTGGGGTTGGGAGACAATACTAAATTGTGCACATGGCAAAATGTGATTACTGTAATTACATCATTTCACAGACACAATGAGGCGCACGATGCTGAGGTGTGAGCATGTTAAAAGCTCCACGGGCCGAACTTGTTACTGCACAGCGACTCTTTCCTTTGAGAATAAAAGAAAATAAGGAGCTCATTGTTTACTTCTTTGACTACCACCTTCTTTTTATCGGCGCCAGCACGGCGCCACCTTTACACCATTTCTTGTTTTTGTCGGGGAACGGAAGCTGGCATTGTTTCCTGGCAACCACGGCGAACACCTACGGTTCGTTAAAACAAAATCACTACACAAACATACAATTGGTGGAAACAATGGTATAAAGGACCGGCAGGTTTCTGAGATAGAGGAAAATCACATTTAGACTGGGACTCACACAGTTCAGCCCGACAGTCCTATGATTTTAGAAACTGGCAACAATGCATCCTCAACTCCAGGGCGCGGGAAAAGTTCTTTATGTGTGGTTGAACCATAAATGAACCAACGCGGCACGCCAGATTCCATCAGAAACACACTGTACACCCCTCAGGCAATACACAGAGGGTGATTCAATTGAAAAAAAAAGCAAGGTTATTCAACTTAGAGTATGTCTGATGCAGATAGCAAGAAATTACTTCTCAAGTATTAAAAAAAGAAAAGCAGAACAGGTGGAGGAGAGGGGGAAGTTCAGTACAAGTAGTCTCAACAGCATATAATAGGCACAAATCAACAGAAGCTGCATGTTGCACAAACAAGTAAAAGTCTACAATTTCAGTCCGTGTGTGGCTTGGAGATCACTAAAGTGAGGTTGGTGAGCAGAGGATGGGGTGGTGGAGAAGAACTCGGAGGTCGTGGACGTTGTCAGTCTCACATGTCAAATTTACAAAAACAAAAACTACAGAAACCAAGTGAAGGAAAAAGAGGTGGGAGTTAAAATACAACAGATTGACCAGCAGAAAGGGGGGGGGGGGCAGTAGAGGAAGGTGGGGAAAAAAAGAAGAGAAAATAAAGAGCAGAGCGGCTGAGAAATGACAGGAAATATAAAGTCCATGAGAGGAAACAATCCCATGATGGACCTTTGGAAGAAGCAGCTAATTTACATACTGATGACCCTGATCTGTTGGAGAGGCTTAACGGTGGAGGGAGGGAGGAGCGGACAGTTTGGACGAAGTATTGGGTCTGATCTATTCTCGTCCTGACCCCACCATCCCCCAGCACGCCTGCTTTCTGCGAAACCGGACCTCCGGACTGCCCTCCAGAAGGAGGACGGGGGCTCGACGTGCGTTAGCAACCGACGTCACCGAGCACAAGCTCGCGCGTGACGATTTGATCACTTTCAATCAATCCTCCCTCCGTTTTGCTTCAAAAGAAGAACAATGGCAAGGCAGGCAGACTTCCGGCCAACTGATTTTCTCCACAAACACTTAACACAGACGGATATGAAGCTGATGGAATCCACCCTCTGAGAAAAACAGAAACTCCATCACCACTTGTCATAAATGATTTTATTCACCAAGAATAATGTTCAGCGTGGGCTGTGGTTTATAAAAACGGAGGGATGGCGATGAGCAATACACCAGCTCTTTCGCTCAGAACAACGCAGATGCTTAACGACAGATAAGATCTCATGTCCAAACTCAATCTCCAGTTTCTTAATCAAAACTCATATGAAATGATTTGCCACTAACAGCACAACAGATGCACTATGTTTCATATACGAGTGTCTTTCTTTGCACACACAATATCTAATCCACGTCTGCAATAATGCATTGCGCTCCGTATGATCGGAGTTAACATGAGTCCATCCTTCAATTTAACTCCACAGGCTGTTGTCTAATATAATACAAAAAACAACAACACTGTACTTAGATTGAATTTCTGTCGGCCAAATTGCAAAAGCAATCAACTCGAGCGTCTACAAAAACAAAAACACAAAACCACAAATCAGAATTACCCATAAAACACAGCATCCTATAGAAGTGACCCTGAACTTAATCTTGGATGTGTTCCGCACGCACGCTCATCAGGTTACAGGATATTAGATCGACTTAAGTTAATTTCCGGGAGAATCAACCTCAAAAATTATCTAAAAAACCAAGTCTTCACCCTTATTTCCTGTATCAAGTCTACCATTGTAGAATCTGAGGACTAATTCATATTTAAACCGTGATCAAGTAAGGCAGAAATAGTGAAACTAGAAGCCAACAGGCCTATGTTTTGCTATTCACTCAAATAATCGAATATCGGTTTCACAATTAGTGGAAGGACAAACAAATTTGAACCATTGGAAATGACTCCAAATCAATGTATTACTTAATTTTATTTTCAAGGAACAAATGCATGCATGGCAGTACAAATTCCAGATGTAGAATTTGTCTTTTTCTAGGAATGAGCTGCCAGAGTTCAGGCAGTGAGGCTGTAATCCTTGTTGTAAGATCTCACAACCACTTCACACCCTCGACTATATATCACCCGTAAATACAGTATACAACAATGTTGTGAGGTCAAGACACATGAAGGTCATAGTAAGCTTTGTTATCCTGGTAAAAAAGAATAAGAGGAATGGAAGGACAACAATAGGAAAGCTTCAGAGGGAAGGTACTCTTTTTGCTATGACAATGGCTCCCTCTTTTGGCAAGAGCTGAGACTCGAGGGACTTTGCAAATAAACTGCTGGCACAGAGAAGTAGTGCAGAGCGTGTCACTTGCTGCCCAGAACTGGCTTGTAATAAAAGTGATTGTGCAGCTGAATATGTAAACAGGCGAGTGATGCATTTACCTGCGAGTCGATGCTGCTTGGTGCTCACACGGTTGGTGTTTTGCACCGTGCAGCAGAGGTGGAGCATGGCAAACATGGCGAGGATCATCACCACACTCTGAAGCAGCAACGTCAGCTCAAACTGCTTCCCTATCCTGTGAAGACGAGGCCAAAACAGCCAGTTATAAGACAAACAAACTGATACAGCTTTTCCAATAAAGATTTTAATAATAACACTAAAAAACAAAACAAAAAAACAATCTATGCAGGCAAACAGAGCAGTTAAGAGGACTATTAAATTTAATTATCTCAGCTACACAACATTCTTAACACATTATAAAAATGTCTTTCCCGTGTCACGATTCAATAACAAAGATTTGTCGAGTGTAACAAACAGCAGTGCAGAGGAAAGGGAAACTCATGATTCAGAATAAAGACTATGTGTAGTCTAAAAAGGCCGGGACAGTGTGTTGTGTAGAATGTAAATAAGATCAATAAAATAAGAACAAACATAAATAAGAACCAATTGTTTTAACTTTCCTAACATCTGTTGAAATTCAAATAAGGGATAATACTTTTTTTTTTTTTTTTTTAAATAAATGGAAAAGCAGCAACAAAACAAAGCTGTCTGTATCTGTGAAGGTAGATCAAACCCTTCCTGGATCATCCTCACCAGAAGAATATACGCAGGATGTTGGCTACGAGCAGCACCAGGCACACTTGGGTGGAGAAGCCCTCGGTGTTGCCGCTTCTCTGGATCTCGTGGAACTGCGGCACGTAGGGCAGCGCTCCTCCGAACACCATGACCAGGGACGCCAGCCATGACAGCAGCGTCCACGAGCCCTCCGTGTCCTCCTCCTGCAGAACCACCTCTGCATCCATCGCGGCAGCTGTACCTCAGGGGGGAGGTCCAGAAGGTCTTGTGGTGGCACCCGGAAGGCTGGCAGGAAAAAGGTACCAAAGTCACAATGCTGAGGTGCCGAAAACCACGAAATCCTATAGAGATGATTACACTCTACTGCCTCAATTAAGTGAAGACCAGTCTGCTATCCTGTGTGGTTTGAATAACACTTCCTTTGTATGTCAAAATACTAAAAAAATTATTTTTAGTACAGTAGAGATGTCAAACATAAGCCCTGCAAGAGGCTCTAATCCAGCCCAGGAAACGACAAGGCAAAGAATTGTGAGAATTGCAAAGGAACCATCAACTTTTTAACAGTTTTCTTTAGAATCGTGGACATAAACACGACACTGACACTCAAGCGAGCAGCGACCTCATTGCTATGGAACTAGCCTCAAAGCCATGCTGTCAGGGTGAGTTAGTAAAAACATGCACACAAAAGGCTGCAAAATTCAACAATTAGATAAGGTTTTTATATAGATAGATAGATAGATAGATAGATAGATAGATAGATAGATAGATAGATGCTATCAATATATCTATCTATCTATCAATCTATCTATCTATATCTATATCTATATATATATAGCTCCCGTGGACGAGAATCAGTTTCGGGCAGGGAAATCAATTTTTGGCAAAAAAAAGTTAATGTTCCCATTTTGTCAACCCGTTTAAAACTGGTGCTTCAACTAAACGTGGTTTTCTAGTTTACTAGATGCCAACTGAGGATATGTTGCCAAATGATCTGTTAACTGTGCATCTTTTTTGAAAAGCTGCTGATATGTGGCTGCACTTTCTTACGGCATAGCCTATCAGAGTTCATTTACATATTAAATTTATTTACACATTAACAGAGTAATTTCAATTACCTTAGAATAGTTGAAAACAACTGTCTGTATTATACACAAGTAGTGCATTAATGATTTAAAGGGAATAATTAAATTCTTGTGCATACTAGGGAATTAAAGACTAGTTTTAGACAAAAAATAAATTAGTAGTAACATACATGAAATGATATGATTCAGTGACTAGAGTACACCAATAAAAAAACACAAAACCGATGCATGACAGAGTCCAGTAATGTATAACACAAACTGACGAAATGTGTATCCAGTTTGTCGTCACTAACATATTTTGAAAACAAGCATTGAAGCACAATTCGTGAACATTCAAATGTTCTTATTTCAGGTGTCTGATCGAGGGACAGCTTCAGGAACTTGCTCATCTACATTACAGTATGGATGCACCGATCCACGTTTTTTCACTTCCGATCCGATCCTGATACCCAAATTTGTATATCTGCCAATACGATACCATTCCGATACCATAGATCTGCTTGTTATATATTATAATAATATTATAATTATCATTATTGTTGATTTAATATGAGGCTGTAATAAACTCTCTCTACAGGCAAGAATGAAATGTACAAATGTATGCATGTATTCTCTCAAAAGGCAACTTGAGGTTAGTATAAGGTCAGAAAGGGAAGCGGTACAAACTATTATTGTTCCATTTGGACAATGTGGGGGTCTACGTGACGTCATCATCTCATAATAAACTAGTTCTATCTTTAAAACCTCAGAATCACTTTATTAATCTCTGGGGAAAGTCTTTAGCAACGCAGCACAAACAGCAGTGTTTCCAGCTCTAACACAACACGAATGATTGGGACTATTTTCAGGGAGTTTTAAGCGGAGTAAGACGCAGATTCACGGAGTTGCGAGTCGCCTGCGGCAGCAGAGGGACTGCTGTTCATTCTAATGCCGCAGTCAGTGCTGCTCTCCTCGGCGTTTAAAAACGGTGACGTCTGGCGGCAGAGCGACCGCCTGGCTGTACTACGGCTTTGCAAACATCCACGTTGATGTGTTGTTTTGTGGTGTTCTGAGTGTAAAATCCATCCAAACAGCAACATGTTGTCATAAAAAGTGGGATAGCACAGTGCTACGACGATAGCTTCCCAGTTGGCTGCAAACTGTGGAATGGATTTCCTGACTCATTACTTCGCGTGTCATTGAGCCTCACCTCCCTTCCGGAAATCCATTCCACATTTTGCAGCCAGCGAGCAGGGCAGCTGGCAGGGAAACACTTGTGGAGTCATTTCAAAAACAGTAAAGCACAGACGAGGCTTCATGGATCAGAAATCTCCGCAGGTTGAATCGGAAATGTGTAGTAGTCCGTAGAAATATGTACTAGCTTCGGACTGACGTTAAGATCAACCCCTGCTCTTTAAGCGAGTAGCCCCCTCAGCTCCCCCCCGCCTTCCATTTTGACCGGGGGCGTGGTTCAATTTGCATATTATGTCACATGACTTGACCTAATTGGCCAATGGAGTCCTAGATGCTATCACGTGATGCCCCCAAGCTCAAAGGCAGATGACATCCCATCCGTGAACATTGTGAGAGGTGACTGTCAGAAGAGCATCAGTTTCTATTGCAGGTGCATATCAAAGTCAATTTCATTCCCAAATATCTTAACGACTGGACATCGTGACGACTACTAGTGTGTGGCAGCTGCTGACAAAATATCAACTGTGTAGACATCGTGAGGACAACAACTTTGCACCTGGTTAGTAGTATTTTTCAACCAGAGATCACTAATGTTGGGTGATTTTCACCCACGCAATTGTTTACATTTGAATATGTTGAAGCAAATTCTGAGAATTCTTTGCATTTTCTGAATTACTTCTACAGTCTTTAGCTGATCTGAACCATTCAAATATCAAAATGTGTTGTCTTTTAAAGACAGTCTTGCTATGTTGTACCTTTATAAAGATTTTAAACTTTTCCACATTTTTCTTCCCATGTAAATGGATGTGGAAATGAGATGTTGTAAATGGGAAAATTGACGATGAGTACTTCATTTTGCCATGTATTGATGTACTTTAATATATTTCTCTGAGCGGTATGTTGTATTGGGAATATTATATCGGGTAAAATATATCCAACGTTAGTGATGGTGTTACTAATTGTTATGTTTCTGTTCTAGGGTTAAAAAAAAATCCTTTGCGAAATGGCTGAAACTCGGTCTGGTGGTGTTCCCGGGATGCACTTTCACATCGGGCTGCAAAAAACCATGGAGCGCGTCCGGGTTGAGAGGGAGGCCATCGAGGCAGAGAAAGAGAACCTCTGCATTGAGTGGGAGAACCTCTGCACGGACTGGGAGACTCTCCGGGCTGAGCAAGAGATCCTCCGTGTTTACAAGAACCTCATTCGTACTATTGAGGAGAACTTCTGCACTGAGAGAGAGGACCTCCGTGCTGACAATGAAACCCTTAACGCCAAGAATCAGGTCCTCCAAGCTGAGATAGAGATCCTCTGTGCAGAAAATATCAGACTGAAAGAGGCCAACAACATCTCAGAGGGGAAAGGACGCTTCCGGAGGCTGTTCTCCAAGAATAAAGCCAAAAGTCAACAGAAGAAGGCCAAGAAAGACAGTTTCTGGCGCAGGTTGTTCCGGAGAACCAAAAAGGAGACTGAAGAGGGTTAAAGTTCTGAGAAATCAGTAATTTCAACCCCCCCCCCCAATGTAATAAAGATCTTTTTATGTAAAATCTTCTGAATTCTGTTGTTAATCGAAACTGTCTTTGTTGAGAGCTGTTATGTTAATTGGAAGTCCAGCACAGAATTTAAATAATGATGATCTGGACATAACGATCCAGCAGCTTGAGTTGTCCGGCTTGATGGTTTGTTTATTCAGTGTGTGCTGAACTGTTCTAAGTTTATATCTTTAATGTAAATGTCTGCATCCGTTTAGGGAGGCACCGATCCACGTTTTTTTTTTTACTTCTAATCTGATCCCGATACCTGAATTTGGATATCTGCACATAATGATACTTTTCTGATACCAGAGCTTGACTTGCTTTAATATTATTGTTTTCATTATTGCTCGACTTACTCGCCTCATCCTCGGTTGTTTTCTAATACAATATGGTTCCACCAGGGCCCGGGCAGAGTTATCTGAGTTTTCCCCCATCGTGTACAAGTAATCACCCCCCAATATACTGCGTAGCGAATGTGAATTGGATATCAGCTCAAATAATAAATTAACTTAAAAGTTTATTAATAATATTACAAAATGTGGATCGTTACGATCGTGCTTCACTGTCCTTCGTCTTTCACATGTTTCGGTTTCACTGGCGGCCCTGTTAACTGGTGACTTCTGCCACAAGCCGTTAGCAGCAGCTGATGTTAAAATAAGACAAACAAACGGTATGATACTCGCCAATGTTCAGGTAATTTGGGATTTCCCCCCTGGGACTAGTTCTCTCTACAACATTCAATTTGGTCCAAAATCGGAGAAAATCCTGAACATATAAAATGGCAGAATTCCTGTTGAGTTTTCAGTATGTGTGTGTGTGAAGGACTTTTCTTTGCGTCTTGGGGTGTTGCATATGTGTGCCAGTTTTCGTAGCTCTCGGTGAAAAGGGATTCTTGGGCTACCTTGTTCTAATTTTGCAGGTGGCGCCATTAAACTATTTCATAAGTCACATGTGTGACTGACAGAATTTATAAAATTTTTCACCGGACCTGAGGTACTGTGCAATGTTTCACAAAAAGTTATGTATGATAAGTCCCTCAAAAGTGTGATTCGTTTTGACGAATAATAATAGTAATAATAATAATAAGTATAATAATCGAAGGAAATTTCAGTGCTCAGACCCTAATAATAACAATAACAATAATTCCTTGCATTTCAATAGGAATTTGTAAAGCTTTTGTGTATTTCTTTAATTTCTTTGTAAAGCACCGTGAATTGCCCTGCGTTTCAATGGTGCTCTATAAATAAATTTGCCTTGCCTTGCCTTGGGTCTCGCTTTGGCTCGGACCCTTAATAAAGGTTAAAGAGTCGGCGGGCGGATGTGAGGAGCATAAGGAGCATGTCTGAGGAGACTTTGGTGCTTGGTGTCAGTTTTAACTGCCACAGTACGCAGATAAGAAGCTAAAATGAAAGTCTGTATTTCCTCCTGCCAACTGACTTTTGTCAGAATGTAACAAAGCACAGGCTTCATTGCAAATGTGTCCTGCCTGCAATGTACTACTCAAACAATTCTGTCTTTTCAAACTGAAAACGACAGGTCTTTATTCGGAACACTCTTTGTGATCTTCCCGCACTTCCTTGCAAACAGCCCGCGGATGTTCAGATTTAGGAAACAACCAGTTTCTTGCTGTGTAAACAAAACCAGGACCTGCCCATTCTGAGACAAGAGTGAAAAGCACAGGGAGCTTCTCCGGGCTCTTGTGTGACTGCTTGTTTTTGTCATCTTGCAATCAAACTGAGGTTACACGAGTGTGCCATTTGCTACCGAACCTGAGAAGGAGAGGGCCAGCATGTTTATACATTCCTCCCATAGCTATACTGGTCGCCGCTGTCAGCTGACTGATCACTGTGTATACGCTTAGAGAGCCACTGAATAAGAGGTCCAACACAACACAATGCTTCAGGCTAAAGGAAAATGAAAACTCAAAAAACAGTTTTGTTGATGCCAGAGAAAAACCAGATGAATAGAGTATTATTACATGTGAGACATCTTAAAACTCAGCTGCAAGAATGCTTCAAATTATAACTATATCTCAGTTTTTTTCCCCATTTGCTGAAGATCGTGTCAGAGATTATTAGTTGTACCATTAAAAAAGTGTGAATACCACAGCAGCACTGTAGATACACGAAACCACGTCCTTCATAGGTTGTAAAGCAATGTCCTCTAGATCATTTTAAAGACTAATATTACCACTTTATTAAATAATATTACCACTGTCGCCCTTAAACACTTACACCTATGTTGTATACTGTTTTTCCACCTGAGTTTTGCAAACCATCAAAATGTCTGTAAACAAATAATACATGGAAACTTACGTCCACTGGTAAAACATGCATCCACTGATTGCACTGTGCCGATTTAACATAGCTGTTCTGTAGATCATTTTAAAGCTTAAAATACCATCAAAGGGTATATGACCACCTTAAGTAGTCCTTTAACATGCACCTGAACCATGGCGTTTCTGCACTTATGTCCTGTAGATCATTCATACCAATAGAGTGCATGTAAACCTTTGGTGGGTTTTATGTCCAATGCAGTTTCTGCACCAATGTAAACCATTTCAAAGTGTAAGATTACAAATAATAATGGATGTAAATCTACATCAGCCCATAAAAACATGCAGATATAGGATTTTTTTATTTTTTTAAGGTTAATAAAAATAGCGCCAATGAAAATTTGCATGTAGGCCATCATAAAAGTTTAAAATGTACCAATCCAAGATGCCTTCAGGTGTTTCTTTTCCCAGTCTGGTGTAAAGAGTAAACCAGCAGCTTAAATGCACCGGTGCAGCACTCATAACAGAACAGGCTGTGTTATGTCAGCAAAGCATAGCTTCATGGGGTTGGGCCAACATGTCTCAACTTACACACATCCTTTTTTTATTCATTTATTTTGGCTACTGGGCTAGTTTTACAGCAACTACAGTCAGATCACACAAAGGGGCAGCTTATCAAAGGAGTAAATGCTGTTTTAAAAAAGAGAGAGATTCAAATGGGGTAAAACTAAATCAAAGAGCGTGTGTAATTTAGTTTGAAAAGCAGTGACACTCATAAATACAATGTATCTCGTCTCACATACAGTCGAGTAAAATCGGTGGAGTTTCAGAATGACATTTTCTATAACGATCTTGAAATGTTACTTACCAGCAAATTCCCGTAAGTTTATTTAAAAAAAGAAAAACTTAATGTACGGACGATGGAAGCCCGCCGGGTTACAACTTTCAAATCCCATTCCCAAGAATCAGAGGAGGAGACACGGACGCGTGCGTATCCACGCGCATGCACACGCACAACACCGTTTCCTCAGCGTTACTATCACAAACTTTAAAAATGTTTACGTCGCTCAGAACGAGGCTCCTAGCGGGACGCAGCACTCCTCGGTGAAGACTTCCCTTATCACGGGGGTCGTCTTAAAGGGTGTTGGGGGGGGGGGGGGGGGGGGGGGGGGGGGGGGGGGGGTGGTAAACAAAACTTAATACTTCTCCGTTTGCGCCCGTTTCCAAAACTCCATTTCCCAGACACTGAGCGGCTCCTTCTCGCGTGTTCTCGCGAGACTTCCCGTGTTGTGGAACAGCTGACTGCGCGGTGGGTGGTGCCATTAAACTGCTTATTTGGAACAGCGTGTTACCGAAACTATTCGAGGGTTAACCTTTGATATTTCAGTTCTGTTTAGGCAGCGATAATCATTTACGCCCCAGCATGGCCGAGACGGATCCCAAGTCGGTGCAGGACCTCACCAACGTTGTAAGTCGTGACGGCGCTTCAAGCTAGCATTTGGCTGCATTAGCTCGGTGGCTAAAAATGCTAACGATGGCGGAGCTAATGTTTGCGGCCACTGGGCGAGCAAAGTTTTGTCGGAGTGAAGTGGACCTGCAGCTTCCCCGTGATGTTCGTTTTATGCGCGGTGGAGCAGGATTTACAGGTTGCCGAGGTGTTTGAGTTCCAAACACTTTGTTTAGCCTCGCCGCGTTATGTAATGGTCAGTCGGTCGTGTAGATACAATAGAATGACATCGCCAAATCACAAGCAAACAAACCACATTCTTTCACATTGACCGCATGTTTATTCGTATGTGGATCTTAGTCTATCCTCAGTTTTTTCTCATTTAGAGTTTCACTCTTTGAACTTGCGTAACTCGCTGTGCAGATGTTGTTTGAAGAAACCTTGTTACACTGCAGTGAAGTTTCTGAGTGTTGCCATGGAGATGAAGGTGGAACGAGGCATCACGAGCACAAACCTTCAATGTTTATTCTCTTGTGTGCCCTTTAGTTTCCATAGTTTTGAATGCATCTCAACACACTGCCTTGAAGGAGGAGAAATGACTCTATGGCACATGAGGGTTGCATCCTCAGAGACATCCCTTTAAAAGCCACAGCATTTCACATTAGTGGGGATTACAGTCACAGCTAAACACTGTGCTTGGAAATGTGACTCAGAGGCAAGATTTAAAACACTTTGAGGACTAGATGTGGTTTTCTGGCAGTGTTGCCATTTCACGACTAAAGATAAGGTTTAGTAAAAGGCTTTTGTTAATGCACGTATCGCTTCTTTTGTCATCGTCTCTACAGGTCCAGACACTGCTGCAGCAGATGCAGGACAAGTTCCAGACCATGTCGGACCAGATTATTGGAAGGAATATCCTTACAACTGTATAAAATACCAACAGTTCTTTCCTGATTATAAAGTCAATCGTTGGTCGATTTTGTGGATAGTTCAATGAAGGCTTTTTTTTTTTTTTTTACCCTTTTCAGCTTTCTCTGTCAAAGTAATGACTTTCACACTGAATGGGGGGGGGGGGGGGGGAGACTAACACTTTGTGAGCTCTGATAATTATTTACCTTAATGAGATCTTCACTCGATGAGATGAGCACACGGATTGATGATTTGGAGAAAAACATTGCAGACCTGATGACCCAAGCTGGTGTCGAGGAGATTGAAGCGCCGCCAGAGAAGGCTAAAGAGGGTCAAGGATCATAATGACGGTAAGAAATCCATCTCGAAACGACCGTCCAGCGACTTCTATTCAGATTTCTTCACAGTGCTGAATGTTTTCTGAATCGACTCACTATAAGTTTTCTCCCTTCTTTGTACCACAGGTTTCTAACCCAGGTGTGAAGTCAGTCCCTCATTCAGGAGCAGCAGACTTTTCCATTCTGAAAAAAATGACTTCTTTTGATTTGGTGTGTCGTCGTGTGAAATACTTTTATACATATTGAATATTGTGAAATGGTTACAGTAATGTAAATGACTTGAAAAGTTGAGCGTTCTTTGTGAGCTAGACTAGTGTGATGTGCAGGAATGCAGCTTGTGGAGTCGATGCACCAACCGGGAAGTTAATTTTTGCTGCTGTCGTACACACGTTTCACAGAAATTAAACCCCCGATGAGGACACTCTCGCTCTGGCCAACTGGCCGGAGGAACCCCGCGGTGTTTGACAAACGGCACTGTCACTAACAAGGTGTGCGATGCATTCCAATTCTGATTTCCTTCTATTAAAGATATTTAATACTGCTGTTTGGCCAGGTGCTGAGTAAATTTTTTTAAATATACAATTAACTCTGCGGTGCTCAGTGTTTCTCTGCGTTTATTTTTTCAAGCCAGACTTTTTTTTCAATGCAGATTATTTGGAACGTCTCAATGTTGCATGCTGTTTTCTTTGTCTCGGCTGTTTATAGTGTATTGAAACTGCGTTAGTTAAAGGTTTGCTAAGACGCATGACGGTCCAAGAGTGTGAAATATTTGTACAAAAGTAAAACTTTAACCAGATGAAACCAGATTTGCAAATTTCATAGAACCTTTATTTGGATGAATGCAAACAAAGACAGCATATAAATTGAGTGCCAAAAGTAACTAAAATTAATTGCAACAAACTAAACAACATGACAACGGTATGCATCACACAGCCTTTAGAAATCGGTATTGTCGTGTGAAAAAGTAAGTGAATTGTCGAGTTAGAACACGAAGTCTGCCTCCGTCATGTCGATGGCCCAGGCGAACTTATCCCGTTGAGACTTATTGTAGATTTTTTCCACAGCCACCTCCATGTTCTTACACCTGAATAAAAAGGAGGGCATTTCATTCACTTCACTCGCACGTCTTCAACATCCGGTCACTTACAGAGATGTAGAGATTTATAGCGACATGAGACCATAACCAGCTAGATACATATTTTTAACCCCTTGTGTTCTGTATTATTGACACTGACTGTCTACTAGCGTATCTTGAAAGTGTCAATAGAGTTATGCAAACATTTCTGATATATCTGTGATAAAATGATCTTTAAAAAAAAAAGTAACTGTATAAAGGGTGTTTTGTCTTTTGTTCTTATTCTGTACATTTTATACATTTCATTTCTTGTGGGCCCGATGAGTTAGGTTGTTAGACTTTCTGATCAAATTTGAACAGATCATCGTGGTTAAAATGGATTCACATCAGAATACAGCTCAAGTAAGAAATCTAAATGTTAAACACTTTACACTTCATACGTAGAAATCAGAAAATGGTCTGGCACGTATAAACTAAGGTTAATTGATTATTTCTGTTCTGAAACTTCAGAACTTATCTGATCACTCCCAGTTGTAAATAGAAGACATGTATGATATCAATTCCAGACAAGTTATTTGTACTGTAGTTTCAGAGCAGAAGCTACATTTTAAGATAAAACAAGTTTAATCATGATCACTATTACAATATTCTGTGTGTACATGTACATACCACACACCACTATCATCATAAAAAGCTTCAAGATTCAATGTAAATCAACTTTAAAATCAATTTTCACTTGAGTGCCTTTCAGAACCAATACATTTGTACTTTTAATTGGGTTAAGAAGTATCTGTGCTTCTACTTGAACATATTTCAGTATATTTGATAGTTGGTGTGTTTCCCTGAAGCATCAAGTTGGTTTGAAGTGGCTGTCAAACACCAAGGAAATTGGAAGGAAAAGATTTTTAAAACACATTTCTCAAGTGTGGAGGACACAACAAAACATTGAGACACGAGCTGATATCTCGATGACGCTGCTGGTTGCTATCAAACTAGCCTCAAAGCCGTGTTGTCAGGGTGAGAAGGTTTCATTATAATTGGCTTTATGTTGACATTTCAGTCATTTTCCATAATAGTTTTATGAAAATATTGACTATTTCCTCACGTACGCTCTGCACCACAACAAAGAAAACATTTTAATGTTATTATGACACTATTTTAACACCCCTGGTTTGAAGTCTCATGTTAGTGTCTACTCACCAGGCCACGCTGATGCGTGGGTCCAAGTAGTTGAGTTTGGAGGTACCCAGGGCGATCTGTTTGTTCTCCTCTCTGTCGGTGGCCTGAACCTCCATCTTCAGCAGCTGCTCTTTACAGCGAGTCACTGCAGCCTCCTTCCGCTCCACCAGCCTGACCGGCCAACACAGAAGGTTCAGGCGGGAGAATCGTTACCAAGAGATACCGAGAGACAGTGGTGAAAGAAATCCTAAAGCGTGCTGAACATGAATGGAGCAAGTGCCAATCACTACACCGCAGGCCACTTTCTACAAAGTTTTCCTGAAATACAGGCTTTTATGTGCCACACGGGCGTTTCAGTCGTCTGTCAAAATATCCCATCAGAATAAACTCCAGTCATGGATTAAATGCCACGTCCACACAGGCGCGGTGATCCATATGTTGATGCCTCGCCGCACTCTTACTGACAGTATTCTAGGTACACGGGCAAAATGTTAATTACTTATAGAGCTCACTTCCAAATTACCAGCATGGCATCCGCACGACGGAAAGAAGTTAAATAGCTGCTATGTTCTGGAGTTGGCAGTTACCGTCATTCATAGGCAATTAAATCTGTAGGGGATCTTTCTTTAAGAGAGGTCTGCAGTTCGAGCTGAAATAAAAGGCGTGCAATTTCTAATTTCGGATTTGAAATAGTATTTTTATGTCGACTCTGGTGTGCATTATTGTGACTTACGTGTGCACCTTTTCCTCAGGGTTTCTTTTGCTCTTGGCCTCCTTCTTGGCCTCTTTCAGCTCCTTCTTGGCGATGGAAAGCTGATCCTTCCGAGCATCGATCTGGGTGGGCCACACAAAGACACCCGTTCTCTAACACTGTACATGTCAAAATGGCACAAACCGATCTGTACTATCCAGATTTTAACCGATTCAGGCACTGTATGGTCGTTCTGTCCACTGCACTGGAGCCAGTTTCCTTTACCTTGGCCTGAAGGTTAGCCATAGACTGTTCAAAGGTCTTTGGCGGCGCCCGCTGGTGGTTACAGAGAACAGCAACTGCTCTGTTTGCCCTGTTGTAGGACAGCAGCTTCTCCACCTCGTTATCGGACTCTTCGAAGGGTGACAGAATAAAAATGAACAAACAAGTAAATCCAACTGAGAACAAATAAGCAGAAATTGCACAGACGTATTTTAAAGATAAATGTCCTTCGTGTCATCACGTGCCCTCACCACACACAATTACATTTTTCCCAATTTCCTTCAATTTGTTGTGATCCCTTATCAGTTTCCCAGTAACTTTAGTCTGGACTTCACACAACACACTGCAGCCACATGTCTGGCCACATATTGGCTCTCAGTGGTAATCCAGAAATAAGGAGTGTGACACTTCTATCTCTGAATGAGAAACGGTGGCAGGTGCAGCCAATGGGACGCTGATAAGAGCGAGGCAGAGATGCTCGATGCCGGGCACAGTGATAATGTACTCCTGCCACAGCCGAAAAAAGCTGACTGACGTCAGGCTATCTTGGATCATGCGAGCTAAAAATAAATAAAAAAAGTCTCAGGAGTGGCAGTCTTCCCTCACAGGAGTCCGCGACACGAGCAGCTGGAATGATAATGAGCTGCAGGTTTTAAGAGCCTCTGGTAGCTGTCCAGCCTTTAAGATGCCCGTGGATGGCATATGGCGTTGTAAATGAAGTGGGGCTGTTTTATAGTGCAGTGGCAGAGTCCAACTTACTGTTGGTGAGCTCTTTGAGCTGCTGCTGCAGGGTGATGGAGGCGTTATATGTCCTGAAGACCTTTGCAGTCAGACCGGGC
The DNA here is from genome assembly GCF_963383615.2 of Lipophrys pholis. Classification (NCBI taxonomy): domain Eukaryota; kingdom Metazoa; phylum Chordata; class Actinopteri; order Blenniiformes; family Blenniidae; genus Lipophrys; species Lipophrys pholis. Next base: position 25,294,624 of record NC_137631.1, on the reverse strand, counting down.
ATCAGAGAACTCAGGTGTTTGTTGAGACGGCCAGTCTGCAGTCAGAAAGAGCACACTGCCATAAAGAACAAACACACACATACTGCCTACCACTAGATGGCACTGTGGCACTGAGCCACTGCAGCGCTGAAAGCTTCTGCTCTCAATATAATAGTCATCTATTAGAAATGAGATTAAAATAGATCACAATAGCATTTCTCCTCTGACATTTCTGTAGGGATTTTAACAAGTTAGTCAGGTAGCCACCAGCTCATGTCAAATAACAGCAGTTTCGACAAAAAGGCACACATGCCCTGTGAAAGTACAGCAAACACACCTGCTGCATACGTACTGGCATCAGGTGCAAACCTGTGAACTTGGAACGACCGGCAACATATGTACTTTTAAATATAGACGAAAGCCCACAGCTGTGAAAAGCAGACACGTGCCCACGGAGGAGCTCTCGACACTGACAGAAGAAGAAATGATTGTGATGCAGACTACAATAATGATGTAGCTGGTTTAATCAGAGCGGGGTCAGGACCCGGCGGTCTGGAGCCACAGGCCTGCATCTGTGTGTGTGTGTGTGTGTGTGTGTGTGTGTGTGCGTGTGCGTGTGCGTGTGCGTGTGCGTGTGCGTGTGCGTGCGCGTCACTGCAGGGGCCTATAAGAAACAGAATAATGGAGTGTTTTCATGCATACTATACTGTATGTGTGTTTTCCAGGAGCTGGAAAGGACACAGGTATGCATATTTGCAAATAGGCGCTGTTGTGCTGTGCATTACCTGCTAATGAGCTACAGAGCTTTGCCCTTGCAATGCTAATGAAGGACTCGGCAAGTGTAATAGCCTGACACCCCCCAGCTCACTTAGCATGGTTTAGTGAGTGTGAGTGTGAGTGTGAGTGTGTGTGTGTGTGTGTGTGTGTGTGTGTGTGTGTGTGTGTGTGTGTGTGTGTGTGTGTGTGTGCGTGTGTGTGTGTCATCCATCGTAACTCCTTACCACACTATGCCATTACCACAATTCCAAAGCCCAACAAAGTATGTGTTGGGTGCACGTTGCACTCGGTGCTACAGGGAGGTGATAGAAACTGAAGCCGGAGACAAACCATGATTGTGGCTATTCTAAATTTGATGATCTGTATTTTGGTTTTTCCACAGTTTGTTCCGACAATCAGTTCCCTAAGAATGTCATGGATGCTGGAAGGAAAATGAGAGCATGGAGAGAAAAAAAAAAATAGCAATAAAAAACTGCTTTCAATTCATAAGATGTGGTTAAAGAAAATGCAATGAGGCTGCATCGTCTGTGTGCGTCACATCTTGCAATATTACTTGGATGAGCAACGTTTCTCCCTCTTCAGGTTAATGCGATAAGATTTCTCCAACTTTCGGCCACCTGATAAGAGTCTCTTAAAAAAAAACAAAAAACGAGCATTGGCCAATACTCCTTATCAGATAGTTCAATATCTACCAGTAAGTAGTTTTATGGCATTAATACCATTGTTGATCTTCTGAACGTCCTCTTTCACATGCTCTGCCGTACGAAACCAGCAAAACCAATCAGTGTGTCGCTCAGTTTTAAATGATGTTGTACGTTGTCGATAAGGCGTTGCCTGAAATATGTCGAGCATTGCAATGCAAAGAAAAACCTTTAACAGTGTCATGGTGGCTTTATGTGGAGTGATTAAAGCCCCTTTACATGAGGGGTTTGATGAGCTAATCATACACATCACAGTCGTCGTGTGTTGTGGATATCTGTGTACTGATAAATCTGCATTGCAAACTGGACTACAAGAGCCTTCTCAGCTCAAACTCGTGGCATAACGTGATGCGTTCGGTTGGTTAAACACGGCTATTGTCAAAGCATCATTATGAATCATTCAATTGTGATTCGAGTGCCTACCTACTATGAACTACAATATCATTTATTTCCCTTAAAACGGGTATTAAGTGAAATGTCAGTAATCATTAGCTCAGTCTGTGTCTAGCTACAGATCAGCATCAAGGATATTTTAGAAAGGCATCAACACTTCCACTCAGAATCTCACCTGTAGGAAACAGAACATAAGAACATGCTGAACAATAGAAATCAGCATTTGGACAATTAACAGGGAGCACAACAGTCAAGTTCATTTGGGTTCACATTGTAGATGTTCATGTTTGTTATGAGGTCATTACCAGGATGCTTCAGTTAAATTTTTTTCCTCATTTTAGCCTGAAGCTTTTGTCTTTTTTCCAGCTCTTGAAGAATCTGGCCACACCAGGCCAGATAAGGAGACGAACAAACACGATGTTTCCACTTATTTTCCATCTTCGTCCTCCCCCTCAGGTCAGCTGCCTGGCTGTCGCTTCTCCCCTTTGCCTTATCCCTCCCTCTTTCCCCACCCCCTGCCTTTTTTTCCAAGTCCTCGTCGGCCTCCTTCGTCTTAACCGCCGCTCACCCGGACCAGCTGTCACTTTCCCACTGCTCCATCTCCTTCTCGGCGCCCCTCCTCCGCCCGCTTTCTCGGTGTCCTGGCCTTTCTGGGTGTCAATCAGGTCTGCCCTCAGCAGCCATTACCATTCCACCTCCAACACACACTGACATTTCCTGACACACGGGAGGGCAGAGAGCAGGGGCACCACGCTCGCTCCCTTCAATTGCTCCGTCTCTTCGCCGCGCGCTCGCATCCCCGCCGTGGGTTGTGTTTTCTTATTTCCTAAGTGTCAGTCTTAATATACCGACACGTGGCTGGCCCTCTAATCTTCCATGTGCTTGGTTATCAGGATTGTCTCTCCTTTCAGTCTCTAAGAGACAACTAATGCAGTTTCATAAGGACTGAGCGCAGCCACACGATCTCCTATGGCGGACTAACCGTACGTACAGCTGCTGCCTGCAGCGAGAGGAAGAGTCGGAGAGGAGGCCAGATTTTCCCCCTGTGTGGAAATTCATACGCCCAGCATGTTCACTCTCAAATTTTACTCAGTTCAGTTTTGTTTTTTTTATCTGCCGGAGTCCACCCCCTCTCTTTTGAAACTCCTTTTCTGCTTTCAGTCCTCCCGCTTCCAATATTCCCCCCCCCTCTTCTCCTCACCTCTCGTTTCCTCACTTTACTCCTTTCATCTCGCCACACCAATGGCTCATCCTCATTCAATCTCATCTCTTGCACCTTACAATTTAGTCCCCGGCTTTTCCTTTACTGCAGCTTTCAGTCCCCAGAAAATACAGAGAGTAAAAAAAAAAAAAAGTAATTCTATTTTGCTTTCACCATCTTGTTTAAAATTTCCGTCTCTCGCCTTTTTTTATTTTTTTTTTTACACCAAGTTAGCAATTATTCAAAACACTTGTGAGCAGTATTCACCAAGACTCGGGCTTCTTTAACCAATCCACTGCTTTTGGCTCAAAATGTCAGGTTTGACAACTTAACATCCGGAGCAATTACAATCAAATCACCGCACAAGTAAAAGGAGGAGATAAAGGAGACACTTACATTAAGGCGGTCAAAGAGTTCGTCACCCGTTTCCTTGTTCTCCATGAAAAGTTTGAGATTTTTAAAGACCTGAAACGGAGAAGCAGACAGATTGAAGGACTTTAATATACTGCAGATGTGAAAACTTAACGTTTAGCAATCTGATCCAATTCACCATAACCAAAGCTTACTTACTCAATCTAATAACCAGAAAAATTGATCTACAGATTAAGCCTGCTTGAGGACTTTGAGGATATTTTGGCTTCAAAAATAAAGCTGAATTCAAGATATTCAACAGCAGTAAGCCAGATCTGATGGCTCTTTCTTGAAAGTCAATCTAAAATAAGTTCCGGGACCCAAACTATAAGAAAGTAAATACAAATTTGGAAAAATTACACAGACAGTGATAGTGGCGATATATACTCAAGATGATATTAGATTTAGAAATAGTGTGTTGATTTGTAATGACTGAGTGCATCTGGCCTTTGCAATCTTTGGATGAAATGGTTGAGGATGCATCACACCACAGTGATTCACAAACGGCGGGTGGCAAAGTCTTTCACCAAAATCCCACCCGCTTTGACAGGGACAGTGACGCAGTTTTACGAAAACGGTTTGCCCAAATGTTAAAAAGTCAAAGCACACCAATCCCAAATTTTCTGCACATTTCGATGCGCCTTTTGTGTACGCGCTCCCATTTCCGATAAAATCCCTCCGCTTTGCAGAAACGGTTTCTCGAATCGTTAACTGAAGGTATAGCACATTTCAATGTGCTTTTTCAATACGTGCTGCCAACGGTGCCGGACTCTTTATGCGCCGAGAATCCGTCGGAAGAAAAAGATTATTATTTAATTTGATGTTGGATGACTGGCAGGGATCACTGTTCTTATCGCATCAAACCTATATGCAGCCACACTTTCCTTTAAGCGTTTGCTGTGATCATATTTTGAAAAATCCAATCATATATTACATGACGAGGGAATCCAGCAATATATATTGCAAAGTGTTCTATCTACAGCCCTGCTTTAAACATGCTTCATTTTGAGGAATGTGCAGTTCAAGACTTTTCATTTGTTCAACTCAGATTATCGCAGGAGCAGTAAAACAGGAACAATTACGCCTGACATGCTGGGGTCCACAGAAGCTTCTATCCTCCAAATAAACAGCAAAAAGAGATTTGAGGCGACAATCAATAGCTGCAGATGTGTTGCCTTTTGGCACACATGCTGATTTGTGAGTCCTTCTTGCTCACCTTGGAAAAATACAGAAGATAATATTGAAAGTAAATGCCAAATTTTGGCTAAAAATGTAAATCAGAGTCTGTGAAAAAGTCTCCAAGCAGCAGAGACACCAAAGGTGGCACAAGTAATTGGTTTTCCTAATGTGCTGGAGTAGTTTTGAGTCTAAAAAGCAAATAATCATTTAGAAATTAATGCCCAGCGGGCAGACTGGAGTAAGCACAATCCGGCTTGTGCCTTGATGAAGCTGTTCAGTTCTCCAACTTGTGAATCAATTAACAAGTACAAAGTAAAAATACACTGTGGCACCTGTCAGTGCATTTAGTTGGAAATCAGCCAGCTGTTCACACTTTTACAGAGGTAGTGATTATTGTTTGTTAACCAATAAATAATTTAAAATGCAAGTAGGTTTTCATAGGTGTGTGTGAAGGCAAAGAAATCTCAAAATATAATCCCATTCCTCCTCTCCCATCAACGAGAAACAATTTCTTCTTGAACAAATGACGTGTGAGATGCAAGACTGGTGGTCAAACGATGTATTGCAATGCTACACTTTATACTTATTTTGTACTTCTTCACTGCGGCGCTCTGGGTCCTCTGGAGCAAAGCTGCAGCACATACAGTAGTAATCATATGTCGAGTGTGTAATGATTAAGCTGAACAAACAGCTGAAGTAACAGAAACCAATATCTTGGCAAGCCAGAAACCGAAAATGTTGAACCTACCATTTTATTCCAAGTGACATTTAGCAGCAATCTCCCTCATTTGCCAGCGAATTGATGATGCTAAAATATGCGAGGACTAATTAATTCTAGCTAATGTGATGCTTTTGAATGCACTCATTTGAATAATTATATGTTCTGCCAAGAAACAAAACACTTTGGCTGTCAGGTGCTAACATTTCTTTTTCCATCTCTGGTGTAGAAGATAGCATGGGCTGACACAGGGGGAGGGGTGGGAAATTTACATATGCATACATGCACACACACGGTTATGACAGCTGTTTGACAGATTGCAGACAACCAAACACGATTATAAAGAACAACAAGTTTTCCTTTGACTGTGGCACCGGCTAACGTGCTGGCTGCAGCCTGGACCGTCATTTACAGCACGAGATGAACTACTGAGAAGTGTTGCTGGGTGTACGGATGTAGACATTAGTCCAGCCTGTGCAAAACACTTGACATTAAGCAGCTTTTGGAGGAAAAAAAAACAAACAACAACATCACAGCAAAGCCAACGGAAAGTTGCCCACTAACTAAGATTGAACCCTTGTGAATATGTGGCCAGTTGAGTGGCCAAAGAATATGAAGAGTCATTACAACATGGATTACTCCTCGTGCCTGTGTTCTAATAGGGTGCCCAAGAGGCAGAATGGCTTAATATAAACATGGAAAGTAGCCATGAACCTCAGCAACAAGCTATTAAGTTGTACCGTGAACTGTGAAAGGGCTGAAGCACCGGGGAAATCCTGAGTAGGCTTCAACATGCTTCCCGTCATTACAGTTGCTACACTGTGAAAACAACCCTTAAATGGCTTTGAAAGTCTATTTAACTTGTCAAGAGAAGCACATGTGGCTCTGAGTGGTGCTCGGAAAGAAGAAAACAACGGTTACTAAAATCTGGCATTTAGAGGTGATGCTACAGTCTTCTGGAAGACGTCACTGAGCTGCACTGAAGTGTGGTTTTGGAGCTTTTGACACATTCAGGACAATATTCTAGAGCAGGGGTGTTTAGTTCAGGGGCCACAATTTGTCTTTGTTGTGGTGGAGAGCACATGCGATGTGAAAATGTCTATTTTCATGAAACCAAACAATTAATGGTACAAAATGCACCACAAACGAACCTCTCCTATCCCCTTGCATTATGGCATTATTGCATTTGAGGGTAGTTTGATAGCAACGAGGAAGCGGTCTTTCATGGCAGCATCACCGATAGCTCAGCTTGAGTCTCAGTGTGTTAAAAAAAATGATCAAGGTTTTTTCTTTGAAGTTTTTACCGTTTCCTTGGTGGTTTGGCCGGACTGGAGCCTCTTGCAGGCCGGTTTTGGCACGAGCTCCATATGTTTGATGGCCCAGATATAAATGCTACTTTTACTTCTACACGCTTGCTGCATGTGAAGCGCCGTACTACTCCTCAGTCAATAATCACAGCCATCCGGAGCGTTCAAGACAAAGTCTTTTTTTTGCTGGTTTGGCCATAGTACAGTATACTAAACCACAGTGTGATACTTCGATGCATTGACGATCTCAGTGAACTCAGCATGTGTATTAAAAAAAGAAACAGAAAAAAAGAAAAAACACCCTCCAAGCAGAGGGACAGTTCAGCTATTGGAACAGAGACAAATTAAGCCGCTGCACCCACGGGAATCCGATAGGAAGCAGAGTCCTGAGGACAATTCTGAATTCCCTCAGTGAATATCGATATGCAAGCAAGTGACCTCCCCTGTGGGGCCAGAATCCACAGGGGAAAAACTTTTATTCTTATGAGGGAAAAAAATATTGGGTTTGCATCACAGCCAACTTCCACAACACACTGCTGTGTTTTTCTCCTGCCGAGAACAGACTCACTTGCATTGTGTCAACAATCTTACAAAATATGTATGAAACTGCAGCACTTTTTTTTTTTTTTTTTTTTTGAAGACACTTTCTCACGTCTTTAATAATCAACAAATTAGACAATGCTCACATGAATGTGTGTATTTTCCATCCTTTACCTGCTTGATTACTGGGACTTTGTTGTAGTAGCGAATGGAGTCTTTGCCCAAGAAGTCGAATTCCACCACATACTCCTTGTCATCCAGTTGCTTATGCAGCGTGATGTGCTCGATGCGAAGCGAGCAGCAACCCACTGTGTCTGCAGTCTCTCCCTCCTCCTTCTCATTACCAGCTCTCAGTGCCAGCTTTATTTTGGTCAGAAGATACAGAGATTAAAATACACCAAATCCACAAATAAACACTTTCACCACATTCTCATACGTTCCACATAGAAAACCCACAGTACGTCAATCAGGTGGCCATTAAATATACACACACTCGCACAAAGCCCAGTTCAAATTATAAAAGGTATTCGGCATGAGTCACAATCAATCGCATACACCATCTATCATTTCATTCCACACAGACTGAGAAAATTAGCCTGGGGTCACGAGGAGAGACTTCTACATCTAATCCATTTTTCTCTTTGGAGAAAAATAAGTCTTTTATCCAGCTATGTGACAAGAAGAAAAATAAATAAATCAATATGTTCACATATCTTTTTGTACCACAGTAGTGCACAGAGTCCAATCATAACAGTTTATTCCAACTACTGGTGTTTTTCAGGTGGAATTACTTAAGAAAAAGAAAAAAACAGACCTTGTCTATAAAGTAAAGGGCCACCGCTCGCTGTCGTTTCTCCATCTCTTTAGAGTGAAGATCCGTCATGTACTGGTTTCGGATGTCGTCCACGCACGACTTTAGTTTCCGAGCAACCTCGTATTTCTCCCAATCTTTCTCTCCCTGCATTGACGCGATGAAAGAAAGGGAAACGATGGCGGGAGAGATAAATAAAGAGAAAAGTAAATGCAAAACAAAGGACTACTATAGCAGCAACATGATAGCAAAAAGCAATTTTCTCTCTGAGAAGCCTCATATCTATACCTTCAGTATGGTAATCAGGGAATGAACACAAGGTTTTATAATGCAACACAAACATTCAAAACTTTGATCAAATGAAGTGTTTAGCTGCTGGTTATATTTTGCACCCGAGACAATTAAAGCCACCATCAGTCAACACACAGGCATATTGTCATGGAGACTAACAGTGGAATAACTTAACCTTTCCCCATGAAAGACGGAGAGACGGAAGAGGAGTCAGCCAAACGGAGGAGGGGAAAAAAATAACGAGACGTTACAGAAGTTCATTGCCATTTTAATCAGACATGCTTCTCAAATCTACTTTTCTGTAAAGACGAAGCACCTTCAAACTTTCTCACCTATGTTTTTGTGATATAAATTGTTTAGTGAATCTGATGTGTATAGCAAGAGACTGGCGGGAGGGGTATCAATCTGATGTTTAAAAACACCCACAAGCAGCTTGACGACCTCAATTTAGTCAATCGAATGAGATCCAGTACAACAGTCCTGCTTTATATTTTGCCATTACAAAAGTAATTATGCTCAGTTTGAGTTGAGGTCTCTAAAGAGGTCTTAATTATATGTTACTTTTTAATGTTGTGCTTCCTGCCATTGTATTCATGGCACTTCAAGTTTAAGCTTTCTCTAAGGAAGTAATTTAAGGTTGCCTGCCTTACAAAGACTTTAATACCCTTATATTAAATAATGTATGTGATTTAACCTATGCGACACCCTATCATGAGACTCGCCAGTTTAGAGTATTGAATGGAAGAGCATGAACTGATGAATCTCCTTGGATGGATGGAGATAGATATATATATATTAATTTTTTTTGTAAATAGAAACACAAATAACCATTGGGTGATAAAATGATTAATTGCTGCGGTGGAGAAGGGGTAGGAGTAAATAAGCTGAAGCTTCGTCCTACTCCTTTTCGAACATGGTTGTGCATTAGTTATATCATTTTATTATTTGTTGGCTTTGCTTTGCTTCGTTATGTTTATATGTTTTGTGTGTTTTTATTGAATTTTGTTGCTGTTGTTTTGTGTGCCACACGTCCGAAATAAACTTTTCAATCAAGCAATCATGAAGTTTTAAATCGTCTTCCAAGAAGAGTCCAATCGACCTGCTACGAGAAGCCTCTTGCCTGGGCCAATGAGAGTATGCATAGACACAAATTCTGCTCCTGCAAGGTTTCTAATCAGCAGATGCACATGCAAACAGGTGAGCATTCTCGCATTGCAAAATATGTTGCATATCGACCTGAGCAGAGTAAAAAAAAAAAGAAGGAAAAAAAAAAAAAAAGAAAAGGTGTCTGCCCAAGGCTCTGTTCAAACGTTTCCAAGCAGACCAAACCTTTTGAAAACGACTCAAAAAGGTGTTTGGAATTTCTGCTTCTTTTTTTTCCTGCTACGCATGCGCTCCACGGCCGTAGTTAATATTTCTTCTGCACATGTGCAAGTAGCTGGACAAAAACAACAATAGCGGCCTCCAGAGTGTCTTGACTTCCAGTCCATAATCTCCTGGGACTTGACAGTTTTATAGTCGACAGTCACCGGAATAACAATCAAACTTGTCGTCCGTCTATATAAATGTCCTGTGTATGCTCATTGTTAATATTCATAGCGTATTGTTCCCTGCACGTATGCGTGTGAAACTGCAGACTTGCAATCTATCCATATAGTAAATTTAAAATGTCTCAGAAAAGTGCAAGTGTTGTCCACAGGTAAACTGATAAAATGCTTTTAACAGCTTTAAGAGTGGAGTGCCAAATGCACTCCTGAACGTTGAGAAAAAAAGCAAAAAAGAAAAGACTGAAATCAATAAACAGCACAGGAGAATGGCCTTTTTTTAGTTCCCTGCATTCTTCTAAATCTTTAGAAACTGTCAGGTCACAGATTCAAGCATGTTTTGTGCTCTGCTGGTTACTGTAACCATGACCTCCAACCCACAAGATTGACAAGCCGATGCTGATACCAACTCAGATGGCTTCACTCTGCGAAACTGATCAGACTTTGTGCAACTCTTTTCCAAGTCACACCAGTGCCTTAAATGCACTCTCTCACAAATACGCGCTACAAGAGGAAATAAATAAATGATACACGCATTCAAAATCCTTTTGTGACTCAGAGAAATCGAACGACATGTTCGATGCACCCTGAGCCGTGACGTGTTCAAAAGTTGCAGTTAGCTCTATAATCGCCCTGCTTCTCACTTTTGGTGCCAGTTTGAGGAGTTTTGCTCAGGGCGCAAGACAAAAAAGCCTTGAAGGGAAATATGTAAGTGAACCCGCAGGAACTATCTGAATGTAGTCATATATTCAGAGTTTATTGAAATGAGAGCCTATTTTAAAGCTATTAATTAACCAATGCAATCTATTTGAACTAAATACACTAACATTAATGTGATTGTCTCAAGTGAACGCACATTTTAAAACTTTTAGCTTAGGGGGGAAAATCCAAACAGTTTTGTTACCTTAAGAAAATAATGATGAATTACTTTGTAAGAACATTTTAGAAAAGGATAGACGATAGAGTAGGGTAAGTGCCATGACCTATGGCTGCTTTGCTGCCCTTGGGCCACAACGGCTCACAAGCGATGGAAAGAAATCCAATTTCAGAGCGTATGAACGCATCTTCAGAACTGAGGTCTTCAGAACTGAGGTGACAAAGATTTTTGGGGGGCATTTCACTGAAGGTATGATTAAAGTTGGCTGTGTGTTGAGACCGTAGTCAATGTTTAGCTTTGTGAAAATATAGACATTTGTAATTTGTCAGCTAACATTTGTTATGCTTATTTCCCCATTGTGGCCCACTCAACATGAAATTGGACTGTATGTGGCCGCTGAACTAAAAGTCTTGCGTTAATTCTTTTGTGTTGCTATGAGGATAAACATCTCATCCAAAATTAAGAATTTTTACACTAGATACAGACCACACCTACTCCTCTTCAAGGCAGAAACCGGTGTGGATTGTATTGAGGAATGCTTTATTTGTGCTTTTCAGACGGTGGGTGACCGGTCTGCATAAAAAGACAAAAGAAAAAAAAAAGTGAAATGGCATCTGCCATTTTTGTCAGTTATATTGTTGTGGAGTGGCAGGCGGTTGAGTGGAGAGGCTGCTATGGCAACAGCAACACTAACTTAATGGTGCATTCAAGTGCTTGTGGGAAGGTTGTATAAATTTAGCAACTGAAAGAGCAAACTAAAAAAAACTGAAATTCTGTTTGTGTGAAGGTGCCGCACTAAACAGAGGCAGCACCTGTCCATCTTATAACTGAAGGAACGGAAAAGCTTTTTGTGGATGAAAATAAAAAAAAAAATAAAAAGTTGAAAGACCTAATCATCCTGAAATTGACGGCAGTTTTAGACAACTTGTTCCAGCTGCAGCCCGCAGGACCAATTACCTTGAGTTTGGAGTTGGCGTTGAGCATGATATACTTAATGGAGCCCTGAATGTTTTCTGTCCAGCTGACCAGCCAAGTCACAGAGTTGTCGTGTCGAACTTCCTTCCACCGATGGCCAGCAGGCGGCGCAGGGACGCGGGATTCTCTGACAGGGAGAAGGGAAGTTATGCAAACCAGGTACATGTAATGATGACAAAACAGCATTAGAAGGTGCCCGCTTTTCCATCACAACTTTATTCAAGTAGAGAAACTTTAGATTCAGGCCCCATTTACACGACAGCTTTTCACGTGAAGCGTTTTGTTTTCGCGTTTTCGTTTCAGAAAAGTTTTGCGTGTACGCCACAACATTTTGAAACTCATGTCCGCTTAAATGGAAATAGCATTAAGGCATAAAACCATGTAGTTTTCATGTCGGGCCACTAGTGGGTGCCGTTCACTTCTATAGCGCTTCTCCTCTGCGTAAGCAGTCCCCAATACGCTTTGCATCGTTAATCACATTCACACACCAGTGGAGGCGGCTGCCATAACGATACAGAAAAACAGAACAATACGTTAGAAACATTAAGAATGGGAGCACACAGACATTTGTATGGACAGACGACAAAGTTGGATTGTTATTGCAGGTGACTCAACTATAAAACTACCAAGTCCCAGAAGTCATTACACTCTGGAGGCAAACATTGTTGTTATTGTCCATCGACACACACGTGCAGATGAGATATTTACTACGGTTGTGGTGCGCAGGAGCAGCGTTTCTCCAGTTTCTCCCCGCATGGGGACGAAGCGTTTTCAAAAAGTTCCACAAAAACGCTTTCACTTGAACGTTGTGTAAAACGGGCCTTAATGCACATCGGCTGCAAAACACTAGACCGTCTTCCGATTTCAATTTCGTTAAATGTGGCCTCCAGCTCACGGCCATTTAAATCCTGCAACTTAAAACATTAAATTTTCACGAGGTTTAAAACAATCCCATGATGCAGAAATCTTAACTTACTTTCTATTGAGAACAAAGCATAGCATTGCAGCAGTGAGGCACCCCACTGAGGCATTGCTGAGCTTATTTGATATTATTTGCAAACAATCCTTGTTTACATCAGTAGGGACTCCACTGTCCTCTTAAAAACTAAAAGGCCACAGCAAGAGATCTGCTTTGAGTTGCTCCAATGATAAACACCCCTTTGCCACAATATCACAATCTCAAACTCTCACTTGCCACAGTTGATGATGATATCCTCGGGCTGGATCCTTTTCTTCAGCATGCCCTGTTTGGGATGCTCGCCTCTGCCTCTGAAAAGCCCCGGCGGCTCGATCTTAAAGTTGCCGATGCGTTCTTTGTGGTGGTCCAGCAGACAGTATCCATATTCATCCACTATCTTCTGGTTGGCCTCTTTCAAAGCCTACCACAGACATTGCAAAAATCAATCAACTGCTATCTTGGATTTAAACAAAAGCGCACTCTCGTTCTCATTCGGAAAAAAGAAAGAAAAAGAAAAGGTTGGCGCAACAGAGTATGAAAACAAAGTAACGTTACCAGTTTCTCCTCTTTAGTCATGTTTTTCCTCTCCTCCACCTTGGCTTTATGCATGGCGTGTAATTCTCCGAAGTCACACTTGTCAAGATCTTTAATGAGTGACCGTTCTTCATGAGTCATTTCCTAAACAGACAGAGTGCGTTACAGCGTAATCCAATCTCAAAATCGGCTACAGAATAAATTATGGGTAAATTGAGTCTTTCTTTAAAGAAAAACTAAATTGCTTTTGAAAACCTGCGGCAAGCATATAGTTGTCATTGTGGGACTTCTCATGGGACCACGTTAAAAGTAAAGACAATAAAATTTAAAGTTGCCTTCGGAGGCGTTTCTGCCATTTCTGTGTAAACGTACTCCGTTTTCAAAACGTTGCCGTGTTAGACGCAAAACTTTTCAGAAACGAAAAAGCAATAATCATGCGTTTTCACTTAAAACGTTGTGTAAACAGGGTCTAAGAAAAAAGGTAGACGGTCTTACTGCATAAAGCTCTGTATGGCTGTAAAAGAGGAAGTGGTCTTGAGCCAACAAACACGGGAATCTGAAAAACTATCGTTTTGGGGTCACTTCATTTTCAGCTGCTTTTCTATTGGTTGTGAGCAGCTGGAGCTCAGAGCAGACGCCACCATTTGTGCGGCTCAAGCTGTGGTCACGTGATCGTGATGTCAGAGATCCACAAACTTGTTTCAAGCACAAACACTGACCAGAGAGGAAGTAAAGAAGCAGCACGGCTCATTGATTGGTCCAAACTGGAACCCGGAAGTCCCGCCGCTTTAGCGCGTGGCTAATGGGTAGCCACAAACAACCGCGATATACAGTCTTAAGACCAGAAATCAATAAGCACCTTTTTCACTACTTCTTCCTTTTTACTTCTTCCTCGCTACTCCACGTCTGTGCAAGAGCCATTTTCAAGGAGAAAAATGTTTCAGGACTCCCGCCTTCTTTTCAGCGTCTTTTTCAGATTCATGTTTGTGGTGCCTTCACATTAAAAGCAGCTTTTAGATTGGCCTTGTGCAGTTTGAAAGGAAAGAAAACAAAACTCTGAAGGACAACATTTTAGAGATTCATCTGACCATATGGATTTTTTTATTTTAATATATTTTTTAAATTGTACTCTTGAGCAAGCGATGAATGATGCTTTTCAGGTTGGGATTTGAATCCTTTATCCATCACTCATAGCAACGTCTGTGCTCCTCGAAACGAGCCTCAAAAAGAACAAAAATGGTTACGCAGCTGACAAACAAAGGAGCATCCATCCTGAACAAACATATTGGGAATGAAGAAATTAATACTCATCCTTCAAGCTTTTTATGGCAGTACTGATATAGCCTTGTCTTGTCATTCATGGTCATAAGATAACAGATACATCTCACCATTAACACACACACTTTCCTTTCTAGAAACACTGACAGTACGGATGCGCATTCGGTCTACGTGTCTAAGCATGAATGACACCCGACAGTGGGCGGCCACCGAGGGCAGTGGAGCGAGGAGAGTTTTTTTCCGGCTATAATAAAACAGTTAATTGGATTTGTTCGTATGCAGGGGAGCTAGTTGTCTGGATTAGCATATCAATGCCTTCACATAAATCGTATTTTCAAGTGCATTGAGCACTAAGCAGCGCAAAATTAATTCTGCATGATATGCCTCCGGGCTTGGCACGGTGTTTTCCCCATGCGGAGGACACCCTGACAGACACCAGCATCCACCTCTCTCACTCACACACACACACACACACACGCTATTTACTACGTACACATATTCCAACACAGAGATGGAACACAGATTACCGATTTGGAATTACTTGTAAGAAAAACAGCTTTCAGAGTTATTGATTGAAGGGGAGAGTGCGAGTGGCTATCTGCTCTGGCTTTGTCAGGATACACCCGGGACAAGGCGTGTCGCGCCGCATTATGTAACAATGGTGCAATATGGAATAATGTAATACATTTTCAACTCGATATGCAATCACGCCACTAGAGTAACAACACCGCACTTTGTAATGATCTGCCACATTTTGAAATCAAATTCTTGAATGCATTATGTAATAAACTTTGCCACATTTTGTAATAACTTGTTACATATTGCAACAGTTATTACATAATGCGGGTGTGTAAAGCCGCATTATGTACTAATGGTGCAACATGTAATACATTTTCAACTCATTATGCAATAATGCCACATTTTGTAATCTGCTGCATTTTTTTTAATAAACATTGCATTTTGTAATAACTTGTTACATATCGCAACAGTTGTGGGTGCTCTCCTTTTTTTTAAGAAATTTTAAGAATTTGGTACATCACGTAATAAATTGATGTCTGAATTAGAAAAGCATCGTACTATCAGAATAACATTAAGCATTCCAGCTTCATTAGGATTTGTTAAAAAAAAACACAAAAAAATAAACTAATAGGATGTTTTATTGCTCAAGCCTAAATCAAATGTAACTGTATTCATTGTAATGGAGAATGTGTTCACAAGCTGGAAACAAAGCTACGCCAATTAATTATTACTGACACAAAAATTATGGGTGCACTGAAATTTTGCAAGACAAACACATGCAACCTGCATCATGTTATGTCAGTATTATATATGCTACAAACCATAAAACCACATAAAATATTTATTCCATTACATATTGAACTATTATTACATAATTCGACTCTGCACACCTGCATTTTATAATAACGTTGCAATTTGTAACAAGTTATTACATAATGAGTTGAACATTTAATACACTATTAGATATTGCACCGTTATTACATAACGCGGCGCTACAGGGCGCCCTTCTGCTGCAAGCTGGACGCTCTAAACGCGGGGGGTGAAAAACATAAGGGCGATGCCCCAGAACCAGCCCCACATGAATCTTGCGTGATGCGTTTACGCTGTACCTTCCTCCAGTCCGTGAAGAAATTGTCCCGGAACACCGTCTTAGTGGTGTATTCATGGTCCAACATTTGTGCGAAGAACAGTGCCACCTCCTCCGTGGCTGGGCTCAGCTTCACCTTCTTACCTACACACACACACGCACACGCACACACACAAAAGCATTCGCATCATAAGTTTTTAGAAGTGTATCTTGGTTAGATACACTTGTTGGTCAAAACATATCTAGACTGCAACTACAGCTGAATTTTGAGTAAAAATGTATAACTTTTCTTCTTTTGCAAGTCGATATAATAATGTAAAAGACAATGCATCAACAATTGTACATGCTTATAGACTACACGTCAACAACCTGCTTTTCTTTCCAGATTTTTTCAAAATTGTTATTCTAAAATATTCCCAAACAAAGAAAAATAAAACATACCAAACATCAAGTGGCTTTAATATAATACTGATAGCGTGTGCTGTAACTGATGTAAAAGGTGTCCTGAATTAAAGGTTAAGAGTTTGTAAAGGACATTTCTGTCGTGGCATTTATTCTTTCTCATTAATCTCTGTTTTTCATTCACTTACACATAAAGGTCAGAGGAAGTTCCGAGTTTGCTCACAAACGTCTACTTCGGCGCGGTGTCACACTAATCCATCAATTTATTGAATTGATTTCGGACACAAGGACACAGACCCACATTCCAGCCCACTGCCGGGGGGGGGGGGGGGGGGTTAGCAACAAAAACAAACATGCACAGGAATTAAGGGATCAAACCGAGTCCCTATAGGGCAGCATCACGGCCGGGCTGCTAATCAAAGCAGAAACAATTACAAGCATCAATCAAGTGTTTGAGCCAACACACGTCTGGCATCCGAAAGAAGCCACCTGTGTGTCTGGTGAGTAAAATGACTCAAAAAGGGCTTGTTCGTTTCAACATCTCCGTTTGGCGCTTCTCTGAAGCGTGGTTTCAGTTTCAAAAGGTTAAAGAAATGTACGAGCGCCAGGCATGTTGGAGGTGAGAGCTCTGAACACTCCGAGGTATTTCCTGAAGAACAAACTGCCCTGCTGGTGCTTCAGTACATTGCTAAAGGTAACTACGCTGCTAGAATATGACACCTGCATGTCCCTGCAGTATAAAGAGACACGAGAGTCATAAAGTAAACTGGGTCACAGTCCAGGAATGATGAGCGGGAACACACACTTGACATGGCATTGGTCATATACTCTCTGTTGAGCAACTTTAAACACTTAAATTACAGATTTAAAAAAAATATATATAACATAATTGTGCATATGTGCACAGACACCCCAGCCACAGCAAAGTTAGCCAGCCATGGAGCCACTGGTGGCGTTATTAATTAGTGATGGCTGATATGATCGGTCCCGGGCAACATTTGTCATTTTAGCTGCTGGCAGTGACAGTTTAAGATGTTGGATTGAGGCAAAAATATTTAATATTTTACTCATCGCTGCTCAGAAGACGGCTGCAGCTTTGTCAATTGTAGACTTGGAAGAATGGACACTTTTCAGATTATATGTGAAATGCTGCATAAAAAATCCCAACTGGAAGAATGAGGATGACTGCTAATGTGAACAAAAACCGTACGATTCAAAACACTGATCGTGAGGGCTTGATTGAGGATTGAGATATATAAACAGTCTTTTTTTGTTTTGTTTTGCTGGAGCTGTACTGGCTTGAGTGTGCCAGACAAGTAAAATCGTGCCATAATAACTTTTTAACTCAAACTTTTAAGATGGTCTATGTTGTGCCACTCAGAATATGGGACGAGAATGTCAATATTTACTACCAAAAATGACCATAAACTCAACAGTCATTTTAAACCTTGTAAAATGTCCTACAAGGCTTTTCCTATAGCTGGTGCATTATACAATTTTTTACAAACTCACGCTGACAGCATGGCTTTGAGGCGAGTTTTCAAGCTCCGATGTTGCTGGGGTTCATGGCAGGATCACAGACATCTCAGCTCGGGAGGGCCGGTGTTGTCAATGTTTTTTTTTTTTTTTTTTTTTAAATGTTTACAGATTTGCTTGGTGGCCTCTTGCGGCCAGTTTCGGCCCACGGGCCTTTTGTTTGACACCCCTGGTTTGCGTCGTTGAATTGGCTCATTAGTTATGGCTGCTAAATGTGTTTTTTAGCATGTGGCTCACGTGGGAGCAGAAGTTGTCATTTCATTTAGTTTCTGTCTTTAGAAGAGGCATCTGTGTTAAACTCAAAATTAAGCATTGATTTTAACAAGTCAGGCTGGAATCACATTCAAAAACAAAGACTGGACAATGAAAAGTCAAGTAAACAAACCAGCAAACGTAAAACCTCCTATAGCACATGACATTTATGTTTTTTGTTTTTTCTTTGTTTCTGTGAGAGGCCAACCTTATCTGAAATCACTGTTACACAGAGAAAATATGTAGAGGCAGTACAGAGTAGCGTGTGCAAAGCCTTTACAAATATCTTTTCCACTTTTAGCCTCAACTGACCATTATAGTAGAAGTTAACATTCGTGGGAAGAGGCTGGTACTCAGGAGGAAAGTAAGGTCCATTATGTTCCAAGAACTTCCATTTCACCCCATCTTCATACTTCTCCTCCTCCCACCTGACAAAAAGCACAAGGATGGAAAAAAAAAAAAAAAAGTGTGTTTATGGGAAATTTGCACCTACCCTGTTGCACCATAGTTAGGTGTGTGTGTGTGTGTGTGTGTGTGTGTGTGTGTGTGTGTGTGTGTGTGTGTGTGTGTGTGTGTGTGTGTGTGTGTGTTCTGGGATGAGCACGAGCTAAAAAGAACAGCATTTCTCAACCATCTCCAGCGACTCTGCTCCTCTTCCTCCTTCTTTTTGATCTTCAACAGTTTTGCTTCTGCAATCTCTTCCTTCGTCTTCTTCGGTTTTTTGGACACCGGATGCTCCCCTTCCTCCTTCTTGACCATCTGAGTAAAGGGGGAGGGGAAAAAAAGAAAAACGAAAACTCCTCAAGATGGGGATTCTAAGACACTGGAACTGTGAACACCAGCAAACTACATGTGTCGTTGGTATTTCATTAGGAGACAGACGACTGCAGGGAAACACGTGTTCACCGTATCTGAGCTCTTTGACTTCTTCTTCTGAGGCTGTTGGTCATTCTCTTCATCGCGTCGACGTTTTTTGGGTGATTTCTTTGATCTGGACAATTTCAAAGAAATGACTTAAAAAATGTTAAGGTTTTTAAATGTCAAAAAACTGTGTCTCATACACTTGGACAGACTTACGGAGGTGAATCAGTGGACTGTGAAGAGCCTCCCGAGGGTTCCTCTTTCACTCTTTTCCTCGTCGACCTTTTTGGCTTTTCGGCGAAGTCGTCATCCCGTGGTTCTTCTTTCACCGACCGACTGAAAAGAAAGAGGACGGTGACAGGCCTGTGCTCTTTGTAATCTCACTCACTGACTTCGTTCCGGCTTAAGTAGAAGCCAATTCATTATAGAATTAAAGAAATACCTCGCCCGCGGTCCTAAACTACTTCTTAAAAAAACCTTTCTTGAAATCTAATTTATCCAAGGAAAGCAATGTTTTCAATTTCACTTTCTTTGACCCCAGTGGGAACCGATTTCATTATTGTAAGACCTGAAGAAAATGTTAAATAGTGTTCGGTGTTTTTGTCTTTTCTAATCAGATTTCATTTTGAATTAACCTCTACTAAAATCAAAATGAAGCCTAATAACCCCTTTGTCAGTGTTGGCTGCGGACTTGGAATATAATAATCCCTCAATGGGGAAAAGAAATACAATACCCACACAATGAAGACTCACTGACCACAAGAAATCATACATAATTGCAGTAATTAAGCAACATTATCGGAACAGTAATAATGACATAATTAGAGCAGTAGGAAATAAAATAATTACGCAACTGCCTGCTTGGATTCCCCATCAGAGTGAAAAATTGATGGGCAGCAAAACGGCCCGAATTAAGAAATCAGAGTCACCGCTGCTAATAAATTGCAGTGTTCTCAGTTTCTTCCCATAAAATTTAGTTAACGGTGGAAATGTAAAGCACAGTGGATCGTAATTGTTAAATTGGCTCACCGACACCCGATTATAAGCCACTATAGCAGCAACTACCTGGTACACATTTAGAGGAGTAATGCTGCTCCTCTGCACTTGTACAGTCGGACTCCTTGTGGTTTCAGATTGAAGGTAATGAGCCGTCCGCCAGGTTCCCGGCTCTGTGACTCCATCTGGTCTTTGTGGCTAATGCTGCATGAATGTAGGAATAAAATAAACGTGGAACCTTTGTTTTACATATTGAAAAAAATAAATAATAAAATTGAATTCGTTTTTTATAGGCGTTGATGAACTTTAAAGAAAATGCTCACAAAAGTCTGTATTTTTCCATTTATGCCTGAAAATAAGTCAACAGGGTTTTTTTTCCAGGAACATTTACACGGATCATCCTGCGGTGAAACTGGAGGTTCATGATTCTCTACTGCCGGCCATCATCAACCTGCACTTTAGTGCTCTTCATCTGTGTCCTTTCAGATTTAACTAACCCTGAACCCAGGAGTGTCAAATAGGGGTGGAACAATATACAATTCTACCATCTATCATGATCAAAACATTAGAGATTCATTGATCGTGGCAAATCTGTATTACTGGGATTATCGTTAATCAGGACAATTGGCTTTTTTTTATTTTACACCACAATGCCAGTTGGACCTTTTTGTGAAAAGATAATTCATGATTTAAAAAGAATACATGTTATTTCCACTTGAAGAATACTCAATTATGAGAAAACTGCAATAAATAATTGTTTTCCCACTAAATGTTCTGTGGAGTGACTCCAGTATGTTTTGGTGACAGTTTCAAAGTTGTAAGCATATTTTGATGATTGTCATGATAATATCATTAATCGCAATTATTTTGAGCAGGACAATTATGAGACTAAATTTGAATATAGTCCCATGCCCCCTGTTAAACACATTTTAGTTCATAGGGCCACTTGCAGTCAAATTTCATCTTCAGCGGGCCGGACAAGTAAAGTCGTGCCATAATTACCCTTAAATTTAAACTTTCTTTGTTGTGGCAAATGACTACAATCTCAACATAAAGCCAATTTTAATGAAGCCTTTTGATGCAAAAAAACCCTTTTCCTATAGCTGTTGGATGATGCGTGTTTTTACAAAATTCCCCCTGACCACATGGCTCTGAGGCGAGTTTTCATGCCAATATCTCAGCTCGGGTCTCAGTTTTGCGTTCATTATTCTGAAGATATTAAGTTTTTTAAAAAAATCTGTTTTCTTTGAAATGTTTACAATTTGCTTGGTGGTTTGGTGGACCGAACTGGGGCCTCAAGCGACCTAGTTTTGGCCCATGGGCTTTATGTTTGTTTTTTTTTTTTTTGTTTTTTTAGTGCCACGTTATCGCGGGTACATGTGGTTATAATCAAGTTAACTTTAACTGGATAAAATGAAGAAGAAGCTCATTTTCAGACGTAAAGCAGAAGCTGCTGAAGCGTTCCTCGAACTACTGACAGAACCCCTCTTTGCCGTCCAATCATATATGTTAGTTAGTAGAAAAAACAAGACGAGGATGTCATCGTCGACCTTTGCAACATCATTTCCATAACCAAACGTCACATTGTCATTTTAATCAGTTTTTGACCTTTTGCCATTCATCACACCTAAATCTTTCACAATGCACACAATAATAAAATTGGTCTTCAACCCATTTTACTGACAATATGAACGGGAAATAAAAGGCAAAGTACCAAAAAACTAAAAGTTACAGCATGATCCTTTTGTTTCAACTGTTTTTATTGTGACAAGCGAATACGGAAACCCCCAAAACAACCTGCAGGTGTCGCAGTGCGTCATCCTCACATTCGTTTCGCAAGGAATTACTGACACTCCTGTCTTCTTTACCTTTGCAGGAGGCAAACTATTGAACGCCGGGGCTCGTTTTTATCCACCAAAAAAGAACCGAACACCTTGGAGACGCCTTTGTCTGACGGTTCCCTTCTCTCACTTTTTTTTTTTGAAAACCCTGCAAAACTAAAGGTGCACGGAAGCCAAGCTGTTCAGTTCAAACGCCTCATGTGAACAGAAGAAGAGAAGTTCCACTTGTACAAATTTTTTTTTTTTTTTTTTAAGTATACAGCACCACTGAGCAAAATCCATAAAAAGCCATAGAGAAGGGGGGGTGGGTCACTGCATCCATTGACATTTACAGTCGGTGGTTCTAATAGCTTTTTTCCTCAGCAACTCTGCTATGTTGGTTGCATGGCTCAGACTTCCTCCGCCCTACATGAAACCAGCTGCACAAGCAAGAGTTACCGGTTGAACCTTTATGGAAGGCGGAAAAAAAAAAAAAATCCTAAAGGGAAATTATCAAAAGCCAAATTCAGCAAAAATGTCTTTTTCCAAATGACATGTCTTCTGAAACGTCACTGATTACATCTGGTAGGGTCAAATCAACATCTGGGAAACAATCCATTAACGGCTCTATAGAAACACTGCTGTGAGAAGTGATTCGACGCAGCCGGCCTTCGACCACAGTCTGCCATCCTGGCAATAAACCCCTCCGAGCGCCCGGCCACTCAAAACCACACGTCTTCATTTATTACTTCCCCGACAAGCCAGAGATATTTGTCTTCAGCGCAGAGTAAAATTAATTTTCTGTGAGACAGCTTAGCGTATTGTGTAAAATGGAAATGCTTCTGTCCGGGGCTCTTGAACATCACAACAAAAGAATTCATTTCCATTACCGCAGGAGGGAGGAAGAAAGAAGCGGGTAAAAAAAAAAAAAGAAGAGATTTCTGGCACCACTGCACTGGAGCAGCTTATTATCTCAGTGTTTTATAGCATATAGTGTTCTGGCATAAGGACTTCATACCTACCTCTTACTGACGGCTGACTTCACACTTGCTTTCTTTGCCGTCTTGACCTAAAAGGGAGACATGAATTCATGAACTCAGCATAACATACCTGTGCTGCAAAGACACTCAAGTCATTAGCACATTGACTTGAACAGTACAAACTAATTAATTAGAGGACTCCAAAAGTTAAACAAAAAAGTGATTTTGACTTACTCTGAATAAATATAGAAACACAATGAGCTTATAAAAAAGTAAAAACACTTCCTGAATCAACAGGAAAAATGTGAAATCACAACACACAAAGGAGCTCTGAAAGGGTGGATGTCAATGACGAAAGAACTGCAGGGTCATGATAGCGAGCAACACAAAAGGCAGGTCTACACTGAGGATTAGCAGTTTTCCCCACAGTTTGACATCATTGTTTGACATCATTGTGAATTTGACTGCTGAAAAATTAATTCAAACTCTTGAAAAGTTTGATTCTTTTAATAGAACCATAACAAACAAAAAAAAAACCAAGGTTGCTATTGTTTTGACTTTGAACAATCAACCCAGATTTAAAAGCATAATCAAACCTCTACCTTGGGATAATCGCTCGGGTTCTCGAATGCATGTAAACATCACGGGACAATGTCGAGGGAATAAATAGATTTGACGTTAGCGACTGGGACAAGCGCATACTGTCGCTGTGGCAGGCTGAGGTCAGTGTGTTACAGAGGCTGAAGTTTCCATCGCGGTATCGGGTGTGTCAACTGCAGGCATGGAAGAGTCACAGATGGACTCAAATGACCACTGCAATCTCTTTGCTGGCCACGGTGATACCGGACTGCCACTGAGATGTTCCAACTTTGGGTCACACTAATAAGAATATCTGATCAAATTCTGGCGGTGCCGTTTTAAAGAGAATAGAAATTGCCCACTTTACCTTCTTGTGCGATTTCCCATTATGAGTCGTCTCTGTAGATAGAGATGGCTTTGTGCTGCTCGTCAGGATGTCAAGATAAGGACCGGGACGACCGTGAAAGAAAATGTAATGGGTTATTTTTAAATTATGTAATTTTGTAACACACACAGAGTTGGGAAAATACAGGAAAAAATGAACAGGAAAAAAAAAAGGCATTTCTCTTCTTTTTAAAAATGACTAAAAGAGTCGCTAACAGACAGGCTGAGCTGCACTGTTATTAAAGGATGGCTTAAAGGCATTATCTTAGACTCATGTCCCTGTCTAGTTAGGATCTTTAAATCAGACAACATGGTAAAATGCCAACAGTCAGAAAAGCAACATCCCTACAACTCTGAACAGTTCCCCCCCCCCCCCCCCCCCCCCCCCAACATGACCTTTCCTACCTCTGGGGCTGGTTGTGACATATAAGTGAGCAGCAATTACTTCCTGGCGATGTTAATTTTTTTAACATCCCAGTTTTGAACATGTGACAGAGGACGGTGTGACACCGAAAGGACGATTCTGTTTCTCTGGCAAATTAGTTCCATGAGTTCCCTATAGCTTAGGAGGACAAGCTGATCCTTAATCAGTAATTCAGTGAGTGTGCCGTGAAATAACACGAGGCGAGCTGTCACAGAAACTGCCTGCTCTGCCGCCAGTGGTGCTTACAGGTGTCTATTCATCTCTCTGCTCTCATCAATTACACTAGCCAGCGACAGATCACTCTGCATTCATTTGTCTGCTCACATATGCATGGTAATATACGCATCAGATATCGAAGTAAATTAATTTATTCATATGAAGATGGAGTACCCACTGTACTCACCGAAATGAATGCCAGCAGACAGCTCAGCCCCAGAGTGGCTATCTCTCCTAAACACCTCACGCCCACTACCATATTGTCCATATTTATTGACATACATAAATATACATTTTTGTCTGTTGGTAAATTTCTTGATTAATTTGTCTCAACATAAAAAAACACGGATTTGCGTGTGATCCACTGGATATGTTGAGCAGATGTCGCTTGCATTCAGGTCACACGCATACATTAATTACCACTAGAGATCTGAAACCATGTTTCTCATGATGGTAGTATGACGAAGTGATCGCCATCTTCCCCGTCTCTCACCTGCTCTTCGTGACATCACCAGCAGCTGCACGCTCATCCTCACTCGGATTCTTCACTTTGGCGGCTTTCCTGGACTTATTCTCTCCTTTAGCGTCCTTCACTGTGCCCATGTCTCACCAAAATAGCTGTAGTCAAAGACAAAGAACAGACAGCAAATCGCGAATTAGGCGTTTCAGATGTATGTGTTGGTTTATAAAAAATAAAAAAAAGACACACGTTCTCAGCATGTGGAGTTAGTTAGCCAATTAGCTAACGAGCCACTGAAAGGCTCAACGAGCGTAAATCACATTGCAGTCATAATCAATGCGGAACACTAAAATAATAAATACCTTGCTACCATAAAGGTCAACAGATTTTCTTACCGTGTACACTCGACAGATTATCGGGTGAAATGTAAACGTTTCAAACGCGTCTACCCAGCCTCCACTCTGATTGGTGGTTGAACTTCTTCTTCTTTGAATTAGGGAGACTCGACGTATCACTGGCGTATTGCTGCCATCTGCTGGATGTTATATGCATTCCATTGCGTGTCCTTACTGTTGTACACAATGTGAAGATCCCCTCTCTGAGTCTCGCGAACCTTTCTGTGCAAAGTTTGCATGTTTTTCTTAAGGTTGAGTGGGTTTTTTCTAGAAACTTAAGTTTCCTCCCACAATTCAGAAACAAGTTAATTGGTTTTAGTCTGTCAACTATTTGTAACATTAAAACACTAACTCCTACAACGTCTCTCTTTTTTTTGCCATTCCCATATAGTATAGAGTCAGTTAAAGCAAAATACTTTCTACAAATGTGCCTTTCAAAAAGTCATCAGAGTTACTCAGCAAACACCAAAACATGGTGTGTCGCTGCTTTCAGAAGGTTTTCTAAGGATGCAAACTAAAGCCCTTGAAAGTGCGTAACATCAGCCTGCACATATTTGTCTACTTTGCCCTGTGTTTTGAACGCAGGATCATGAGGGAGCACGTAGATCTGATGCCTTGGGGGAAGAGAGTCCAGCGGAAAACAAACACAACAGTACCTCATGACTCAAGAGAGCCAACGTCTGTGGAAAATAAAGCCAGTATGTGGGAACCAGCTTTTAGCTTTTCACTCCAGCCTGAATTCCTCCAAGCGTGCTGCACCTTTACCCTCTCTCACACTCTTGTACAGTGCTTCTGTTTTTTGTGAAAAATACACTAAAAGCCTCAGACTTTAGACCTTGTCAACAGCACAGCCTGAGTCAATGCACCTTCTACAGTGGGATGCCCAGTTTAATGTGGTGAAACTGCAGGTATATACAAATAAAACTGTAAATAATTGAAATTCTGTAAGAATGCCACATTAAAATGAGGTCACAGTCATTTGAAAATTCATTTTACACATTGACTGCAAAAGGGCAAGGAAGCACTCAACTCTATTAGCTGCTTTCTAGCCCTCAAATAACCTCTTGACATATGTTTAATTTGCACTTAGTATTTCGTTTGTTTAACGGAAATGGCATCCTCTTCCCTTTTAATGTGTGCAAGATTTACTCTCACATCCACTGCCTTTTGTTCAAGGAATTGTAGTAGAGAATTCAATCAGCTGTCTCTGATGTCTTGGTAAAGATTTATGTGTCTTACTATATCCTGAACAAGAGATAGCATGTTCAAATTGTTGCAAATCAAACTAAATGAATAAACAGTAAGTATTTTGCAGGGGGAAAAAAAGGTATTTAGCAGCACCACGTTGATATGTTCATTTTGGATGAAGGACGAGCCCCTGACTTCTCGAAAACAGTTGCAGACTAAGCAATAGTACACAGTTTGTACCTGAGGAGGGAAGTAAAGTATCTGTGCTTCATTGATGCACAGTGGAAAAGCCTACCACCACAAATAACTCTTGAAAGTAGTAGAGCAGTTCGCAATATAATTTTTTTTTAAAAAAGCACGAAAAAAAAAGCAAACTACAAGGTATTTGTATTTTATTTTATTAAATTTTATTTTATTTTTGGGTGCTTTCTGTTCTGTTTTGGCTCTGGTTTTAGTTGTGAATGTCTCTGTACTGGTAATTCCTATGTGTATTGGATATGTTTATCTTCGGGGTGATCTATGAGTATCATGTAGCGGGTGCATAACTTTTTGAACTCCATGAAGAAGACTTGTCACTACTTTGACGACTGATGGGGATACTGAAGGAATAAACAAGAAACTTAAGTAGGTTTTTAAGGTATTTGCAGTTGAGTATTCTTCTGGCCATTTTCACTTTTATTCCCGACATTTTAACATAAAATATCTGAACGTTTTAACTACGTACATTCTGAAATTCTGGCTTTTTACTTCCAAAGATGAAGGTTCAGAGTTACAGTGAAAGGTGGAAGCAGCTGTTGGTCACAGTCATTAATACTGAGGAACAAAGGGTAATGAATTTCAGTATGATGAAATTACATTAATAATCATAGACGGCAGTACTTTTAATTTTAATTTCAAAATACAAGGTTTCATCAAAAGTTCAACCTGTTGTTGATTAGAATATTATATAGTTTAAACACAAAACAAAGATAAAACCACACTGACGAACATAGTTTTACAAACAATAATGAGATGCACATATTGCATTGCTGTATTTGTGTCTCGAAGAAGAACTATGCATCAACAAAGTTGAGCCTTTTGTGCAATGATGCATTTCAGAATCTGTACTTTCTTACTTTTCTATAAATATCTAAATCAAATGGATGTGGTTTTTCTCCCCACAGCTATACTACTGAAATCCAAAATAACAGTACATTTGCCACCTCTGGGTTGTACTCAAAGATGTAAATTATGGAAATGTCAAGGTTGTCACCACTCTGACAGAGTAAAGAACAAGTCACACGTCGAAAGTCACAGTAAACTAATGTATTTTAATCAAAAAGAATAATATAGCAACCGTATGATTGGAGGCAGGTTTGAAGTGGCATTAGGTGTAAAAAATGTAAACCAGATTCAGAGGATGTACATAAATCACATTCTATTGCCTTAATGTTAAGTTGCTGATGGCAAGGTGAGAACATTCTAATTAATAAACAGAATTAGGTATAACAAAAACAACAACAATTAAACCTTTATGAATGCTTACATGTGGTGAGAGGTGAAACAAACTGACATCCAATTTTGATCTGTTTTCTCACTTGGATTTTATCAATTAATCTGATGAAAATTATTCTGCAATTGCATGATAATGAGTTCCATCAAATGCAAAATCCCTGTTACTCAGATGCTCGACAGCAAAATGAATAACATTAATATGTGAAATGGGATTGACCACAATTCTAATAATATAAATTTAAATGAAAGAGGCTGCTGAATGTTGAATATTGCCTGATATGTTGTTGATATGTTGGTGCCCATAACCTTGGCGCTATGATAATGTTATCATAGAAGTATTTTGCTGGACAGACGTGTAAGCTTTCAAATCTCGAGTCATATCCTCGAGATTGTGTATAAGTAATTGACCACAATAACATCCGCGCTTCCATTGCATCCGCTATTATTTCTGCATCACGTTCCCACCTTCATCCCTCTCAACCACAATTCCGCCATTTTTCTTTTTTTCAAACGACCCCTTTCTCTTCTCTGTGCCATCATTAGCATTAACAATGCAAACACTTAACCTGATATAATGAATGTGTATGGCTTCCGCAATCAAATTTGATCACATTTTGACATCTTATTATCAAAAATGCATGATTTATTGCCCCAGCCTACTTCGGTACTTACCAAGAAAACAACAAAAAAATGTATAATTCTGATTTCTTTTACGTGACAATGCGTTCATTGTACTTAAACCAGATTAACTTCTATAAGTGAAACAGGTGATTTGAATTGTGGATGTGCAGCAGACAAAGCTGCAGTAATTCATGGAATGAAACTTGCGAGAGGTGTTTCCAGCACATTGCTGAATGATTGCAATAAAAGAATAATGCAAATCTGAAGGCGACTCACCACTGCTTAGGTTGACTCTGGCAAGTGTGTGCTTAAATGTCACGTTTGCTTATTAATCTTTTTACAGTCATTTATTTTTACTACAAAAAGATATGAAAGAAAATGTTTCACGAAAGAATACTCAAAGTATAGGGGAGATACATTTTATCCCTCCTATTGACAAATATAACCAAGCAGAAGATGGGCTCGGCACAGCTGCACAGGGACGTAGTGGTTAGCAATTTTGCGTCATAGCAAGATCGTGTCCATGGTTTACGGAGTATGCATGTTTTTCATGTGCATGTGTAGATTTTCTTTAAGTACTCCGTTTTCCTTACACAGTTAAAAAAACACAACAAAATTGACAACAAAAGGATGGATGAATGAATGGATGGTGGGATAGGAAGACCAAAGGCAGGCATTGACCTGCAGATTTTGGAGCAAATTTGGTCTTGGTTGACTAATGATGCACCGATTTGAAGCTAACAAAGTCTAAGACGATTTTATTCTGTCTTTTTTAACATCCTTTTTTAACAACTACAGTATATTCTGCAAGTCTTGGAGTGTGCACTAAGCAGAAGGGTCGAGGGTGGGTCATAAGCTAGGGCTCTATGAGACTGATGAGAAATCGACACAAATAGTTTCATGTGACAAATACTAGCTGGGTCATTTTGTTTGCATGCTCTCCCTGTGCGTGCGTGTGTTTCCTCCAGGTACTATGGTTTCCTCTCATTGTCCAAAATCATGCATGTGAAGTTAAATGAACTTAAGTGTGGTTGTCTATCCTGTGATGCACTGGAGACCTGTTCAGGGTGTACATTGGCCTTTCCCATAGTTCGCTGAAATCGGCTCCAGCGCCCTGCAACCCTGCACTTGATAAAGCGGAATAAAAGACAAATGGATGGATGCTTTTATGTGATTTCTAGGTTTTTCTGGATTCAGGTTGTTTTGCACACAGTAAATAAACGTGTATAACAAATGGACAGACAAGCAGATTGCATCTTCCCATCAAACCGAGATGGTTATTTGAAGTTCAAAATGTATGCACAAGCTTCCAGCGTGATCTTGACGCGTGTCACGCGCACTGTACTGTCTCTTTAAGAAACCCGGAACTGATCCTCCCTGTGTGTTCACTGGTCGCAGGGTCCAAACAGACAGCCGAGCTCCCCCCCAGCCATGATATCCCTCCCTGTGATCTCGGCTTTCCGGAGCAGTGTGAGTTGCTGCTGGAGACGCCGAGCTGCCCTCCAAATGGCCCTGAAGGCCTCGGACGTCCGCAGGCGCTGCTACTCTGCCCCGGTCCATGGCGTCGCGTCGGGCATGGAGGAGATCCTGTCCAGGGTCGTTGCACCTGTGGCCTCCTACGAAACGAGAGACAAGAGCCCCCCACCTCCGGAGTCCAACAGCGTGGAGTTCATGCAGTTCTACAGAACCCTGGACAGGGAAGACAAACAGGATTTCCTGACGAAGCTCTCGCATGGCTTCGGGGTGGACCACAAAACCGTGTCGGAGCTTGCCGTCAAGCTGATGGACACACAGCTGAGAGACCTGGCGACCATTTTGCAGGTCGAAGACCGGCTGCGGTACAGTTTGACTCCCCGGTACAGACAGCTATTCAGTCATATAAGCAGGGTGGAAGGGGGAGTGAAGTTTTTGGTGGATCTGCGAGCGGATGTGCTGGAAATAATGTCCTTCAAAGCTAGCGAGAGCCCGCACATAAGGGTAATAATGCTTTGTTTACATTGTCTACGGGTGCCCGCTTGACTCAAAGTAGTGCGATTCGCGCTTTTGCGAACCTGCTCTGTTGATACGTTCCATGTAAATTACTATTCTAACCATCTGTACAATTTACTAACCAATACAGCGGGGGGTTAAATAGAACCCCTCGCTCTGCCCTCACCCCCAACACCACCTGGTTAACATTACACTGCTCAAATGTCAAAAGACCTTTGCCCCAGTTTAGTTTACCCCCTCCCCTTTCCCGATGACATAAATAATCTCGCTATTTTTATTTCCTCTTATGACACAACCTGGGAGGCGCTTGTTTCCCACACACCTCTCATTCTAAGTTCTCTTAACGTGTTCTGCATTTCTTAGCTGGAGAGATCCCCTTAAGAAAAGGCTCATCACAGCTGCCCTCGTCTGTTAATGGAAACATCTTGTGCTTAAAAAAAGGACCCCTTCATAATGATTCATCCTATATACATAGAGATGCAAGAGCTACTCTGCTGCAGCTACAAAGAGAACAAGCTGAATATAAATCAGGCATGTAATGAATATTTCTGAATGAATTTGTTGAAGTTAGAATAAAACTTCAAGGAAGAGCTGTAAAAGAGTGGGGAGAGGGGAAAAAAAAAGATTTTTCATCACATATGCATGGCTCGCATGGTCTTTACCCTCTCAATATCACATTGTGGGCAGCTTATCTTTCAGAAACCAGTGTTATGTACCCCACTGTTCAGTCAAATATAATTACAGTTTTCTCTTCAGTTCACCTCTGCTGGGTGGCGGTGTTCATGTGAACCATTGAGGAAGTGTGCAATATCTTTGATAGTTTAATGTTTATTTCTTTCACTTTGTTTAAGAATACAAATGAACTGAGTGAGGTATTTTAATCCAGGACCCTTGCTGCAACTTTCTCCATGTGTGGTTCACAATGAAGTACAAAGAAGGTTTTTTTTTTTTTTTTTTCATGTCTGAATCACAACATTGTTATTGTTTCTTTCTTTCTACACAGAGTCTCCATTCAAGGCACCAATATCTATTCATGCATCCACTATACTAATTTCCACTTTATCCAATTAAGGGTTGCGGAGCAGTGTAACTGATCCCAGTTCCCTATGAGCGAAGGCAGGTCACACCCTGGACAGGTTGGCAGTCCATCACAGAACAAACACAAAGAGACAGACAACCGCACATAATTTCACAGTCACGAAATTACCTTAAATGTGTGTTTTGGGACTGTGGCAGAAAAGCTTTTTACTCTGAGAGAACCCAGGGTGAAATGTAAACCGCGCAGACGGGCCTCTGAGCCCAGACTCAAACGGTGGATTGTCTTGTTGTGAGGTGAGAGAGCAAACCACTATGTACCCAACCTAAGGGGGAAAAATGCTTTATAATGTGACCTGTGAGGCTATATTGAAATGATCACAAAACCAGAAAAAAATATTGTTAAAGTGTTTCAAGTATTTGAATATTAGATGATAAGATTATGGGTAAATCTGAAAACAGAACGCATAAAAGTATTTGCAAAAAAAAGAAAGAAATCCTTTAAAGACATTCATGCCAATGTGGCATTCACTTCTTTATTATAAAATAGTGTATCAGTCAGCGTTTTTGTTCATTCCCATAATATTCAGCCAGCAACAGTGGAAAAATGAGAAATATACATTCTCAATATATCCAAGCTACAGCATTAATGTGTTAGTCTCCTATGAAAAGTGAAGCTGTGGACTCACCAACTTCTACTATTCCCCATATGAACGTTTTCCCCATATAAATATGTTTCCTAAATGACAACCTGTTGCATTTATGCACTAAAACTGTTGGCATGTGTGCTGAAGCCTTCACAATGTGCATTGAGGTTCAGTTTTCTCTGGTCTTCATGGCCCGCTGTCAGCGGGACCTGCATTATTTTATGTTTGTTATTGAACTCTTGCTGATTTGATGTTAAACCGGATTCATGAATCGATGGCGGGCTTTAGAAAAAGCTTGTGTTCTGGAGAATAGCTGTGCCTCACAGGCCACCAGCTCCACTTTTATTGAAACTATGAGGAGAAAAAACTGCTTAGTGTAATAATGTTGATACAAAGCAACGCACAAACACTCACCATTGAGAAAACGACTGTATTTACTCAAATGTATATCAGTCCAATTCAGAGGAACTTTGTAATCAAATGTAAATTGGTGATCTGTGAATTTAGTTTTGTGTAAGTCATCAATCTGTATTACAGAGGAGATTGAGAGCACCCCTTCATGAATTCACAAGTGGCTAGTTAATGCAGACCAGATAAATGGTTTTTAAAATCATCTCTACAATCACTTTTAAAAATTTTTGTTTCGCTCCAGGAAAGAGCAAAGTCTATGGTTCTTTAACCTCACAGTCCAGTGTTATCAAATTCTACCTGCTCCTGCTTAATATGGGCTTTTGTGACCCTGGCTGCACTATCAGCGGAGGGCTTCTTGTTTCTCTTTTGCTGCTCAATACCTTTTTTTTTTTTCATTACATGCTGCGAGGTCGTTCAGATGCATTTAATCTCAATAACCCAGGCCCGCAGAGAGCTTTTGTAGCTTCAAAAAGGTCTAAGCTACCGACAGAGTTCTAACTTCTGCTCAGCACTAACAAACTTGGTCTTGGTGGTGTCTGGCAATGTTTGCCTGTTGTTATTGCCGGAATTGATTGAGCTAAAAGCGAGAAAAGGTCTTGGTAAATACGAAGCTTTTAGTGCTTTTATTGACGGTATGCGTCTCTTCCTGTGGGCGGAACAAGCAAGCAATCATGGGACGATGATTATAATTAAGTGAAGCCTCTTCAGACAAAGATAACCGAGCAATTTCTGTATTTGCTGAAGTTTGTATTTCACAAGGTCACTATCACTGCGCTGCTACTGTAGATTAGTTGCTCTTGATTGGATGATTCAGTTCTGATTTTACTTTGCTATTTTTCTACCTCCAGGCTTTACATTCATATCTTCCACAAAGTGAGTGGGTGAAAGATGTTAAGCCAAGTTTGGCATGCCGTTTTCGTTGGCAACGTGTCTGGGTGGCTATTTTTATGAGTGGCATGCAGCCCACTGGAGTAAAGGTACTGGCACGCTCAGCGTGACCCGCACACACTTGAGCAGCTTTGACCCTGCATTGACAGACTGAGACTGTCCAGGCACCGCAGCCTCAATCAGTCTGTTTAATCACAAAATAAGCTCAGCGTGGATCGAGTCCTTGTGGCCGAGGCCGTATCAGCTCACAGCATCAGCGACTCGGCCAGAGTGTCAAAAGTGTTGTTCTATTTCCTTTCGAATGGAGTGCAGGATTTTCTTCTTTACCCCTTCCATCCTTTCCGCCATCTCTCGCTTCACTCGGGCCCTTCCATTTCAAAAGACTTCATCTTCTGCTCGGTCAATGGAAAACACCTCTCAGTTTGACCTCCCCTTTGTGTGCCTGAGAATTGGCTGCCCAAGGCAGCAGCTGCAGCATCCTCAAGCTGTTGCTGATGCACTTTATTTATTTCTTCATGGGTTTTTTTTTTTTGTTAGAAATGGGAAGCTGGGATTATTGGACATGGTAGATTATTTCACCTTGGGCCATTTGGGAATATAACATTAAACCCCGCCTTCAACGGCTTGTGTTTGGAGAAGCATTTGCGGCTCAAATGTTATTTGACCATATTTCAAGCGAAAAGGGAAGACATTCACTACGTATCGGGTGTCTGTGACAACGGTGCTCTGAGCCGATGAAAATGCTACTTTTTGAAAACGTTCCATCTCCATTGCTGTGTAGACGGATGAAAACGATGATTTTTCCCCTTGTGTATGCCAGACTGTCATAAATGTTGTGATGCAGAACTCGGTATGACACTAACAAAATACAGCCCGTTTTATAGTCAGACTAATATGGTATGTAACTTTAACAGTCGAGTTAGATTTTGCTGAACTTGCGCTCGCAGTGTTATTTCTGATTTACTTTTATTTTCTTCATTTTTTTTTTTTTTTTACACAACAGGATTTCTCAGTAGTAAAACCGAAGCCACAGAGCTGAATAATGCAGGATCTGATTCATACTCGAGGAGAAGAATTTCCAATTTGGTTCGTTGTGAATCTGATGACTTCCCACTGAGGATTTCAGTCAGTGGCTTTTTTGCCATGACTGTAGCTGTGTTTGTTTGTATTAGTTGTTATTATGATTGACAAGCTGGCTTTAAAGTAAAGCCCGAAGAGAAGTCCTCCTATGGAACAGCCAATATAAGCTGTATTTATGTGCTTCAGTGTGTGCACCACTTGCTCCTGTTGGTGTGTTTGCAAGAGATTTGCTTTAAATGAAGTCTGACCTTTGCTGGAGGACGGGCCTGCTTTGAAATGGCAAGTTGTTTATTGAAGTGCCCCTTCTACACCCATTGCAAGCTCCAACAAATCAC
This sequence comes from Lipophrys pholis, assembly GCF_963383615.2. Taxonomy (NCBI): domain Eukaryota; kingdom Metazoa; phylum Chordata; class Actinopteri; order Blenniiformes; family Blenniidae; genus Lipophrys; species Lipophrys pholis. Next base: position 25,259,551 of record NC_137631.1, on the reverse strand, counting down.
TATTCATAATGTGAAAACATTCAAACAGACACCCAGGAGACCACACTGCCGGCACGGTGTGTAAGATAGGGCTGGAGAGTTGTTCTTTGCCTACAGACAAACTTCAGCAACTTTACTGCCACTCAATAAGATAGTTTATGAGTTCTCTCAATAAAATAGGGCAGGGGGTTGTGCAGTCTCAATCTATTCATTTCTTTAAAGGAATATAAAAGCTGTGCTTTCTACAGAAAATTGTAATTGTGTTTTTTTTCTTATAACCCCCCCCCCCCCCCCCCCCCCAACAAATTCCAGTAAAATAACATTCCTTACGGTGCTTGCATATCAGAATAAAGTGAATTCAAATACCTTCTTTTGGTTTCAAAAAAGAAAAATTCTAACCTTTAATTGGTATTTTCCATTATGCAAACAAATCTCTTCGTGAGATGACACGGCGTTACAATAACACATCCTCCCGTCAGGGTCTCACAAATCAGGAGGATAAAAATGCTTCAACATGGCCCCCCGCAAACAAATGGAAGTATGAGCTTGAATTTTGATATCAGCTTGAGGCAGATTGTACATCTAAGGGCTCGACTTTTTCCTACCGCAGGACCTGAACGCCACGCTGAAGAGTTTGCTTTCCGAGTGGTTCTCCGTTGGTCTGCTTGGACTCGAGAGGATCACCTGGCAGTCCCCCTGTGAGATCCTGCAAAAGATCAGCCAGTAAGGCTCCTCCCTCCTACAAGACTTCTCATTTGGCCTGAAGGCTGATTGCTTAGAGGTCCATTATTAGAAAGAACGAGAAGTACCAATGACATTTACAAAGTACTTCCTCCTTTTCCCAAGATGGGGATGTGCGGGCGGAGCCAGTCCAGGTCACACAGACACAGCAGATTCTGAATGCAGCTATTATGATCCAATATTCAAATGGATGAAAATCAATCAAAAGCTAGATTTGTGGCAATAAACTTGGAGTACAACGTTTTTAGACCAACAAGACCCATGTGAAAGTGTTGAAAAGCTGCATAATTTGACCCCTTTATTGGGTTTTGTATGGAAGAACAGGCGTTACCAAACGGCATTGTTTCAAATGTTCAATGTTTCAAAGGGCACCTCATCTTCTCTTTCAGAGTCTGTACAAACATGCAATGATAATAAAGGAATTCAATTCAATGAAAACTATTGATCAAAGTCCACCCGGCTCTTTCTCTACCGTATTCTAAGTCTGGCACACTGAAAAAAAAAAAAAAGAAAAGTTAACTCATATAATCTATTCATAAACACACCAGTGTAAAGGAATGTATGGAATAGCATAATCTCTCACTTAAGTTTATATTAACATAACCGTGGAGTTCAGGGTTTTCAAACAGAAAGTTCGTGAGTCAAAAGGGGTCCACAAGAGGCCCAGCAAATTGTTCAAAATTTCAAAGAAGGCATTTATTTATTTTAAATTTAAACTAATTAAGAGTAGCGGACACAACGCATCACTGAGATCCGAGCTGAGATATCGGCGATGCGGCCGTGAAAAACCGCAAACTAGCTTTAGCCTTCAAGCCGTGCCGTCTGGGTGAGTTTGTAAAAACACCAATAATGCTGCAGCTCTAGGAGAAGTTTTTTTGACATTTCAATGTATTTCGCATTAGAAGGTTTCATTACAACTGGCTTCCTGTTGAGATTGTAGTCATTATTGGAAGTAATTGTTTGGTGTGAAAAACTAGACGTTTTCAACATGTACACTCTGCGCCACAACAAAGAAAAAGGTTAGTTTAATTTTTAAGGTTATTATGGCACTGTTTTGCCCTCTTTTATACTACTATATCCAATTAGCCTCAAAAACATGTGTTTTGTATCCAGTCTGGACCCTTTCTGCGGTCACCACTGTGTCGCCCATTAGCCATACAAATCTTACTTCATCGCTAATTAAAAAGAATTATTATTATTTTGTTAAGTACACAGTGAGCATATTCCCTTGCTTATATTCTAACAAAAAAGTGGCGTATTAACTGTGAGCCCTCTGCCAGGTACGAAGCGGTGCACCCTGTGAGAAACTGGACCGACCTGAAGCGCAGAGTGGGTCCATACCGACGCTGCTATGCCTTCACCCACGCTGCCATGCCAGGGGAGCCCCTGGTTGTACTACACGTGGCCCTGACCGAAGACATCGCCGACAACATACAGGTTAGGAGCTGGAGCTGCAGGCGACTCTGGTCCTTTGTTTCACTTAAACCACACCTTCCAAGCTTACCGGTAGTTGCACAGCTGGGATTTACAACCCTGCTCCTCCATCCCGCGGCTGACAAATGGATTGTTCCGACGTGAAAAACAACACCCAGACCTTTAAACCCGACATCCCTGTGGGAGAGACCTGTGAGTGTTTCACTCCTCCTACCGCTTGTGTTTTGCGTGAGGAAAAGGCGGTTTTGACAACATTTCGATTTGAGAATATTTCATGGTGTAAAACTGTGAAATGATTTCCACAGTTTTGCTTCAGCAGCTTTCAAATAGTACATGAATCCTGTCGCGGCTTCACCTGTGCAACTAAGAAGGTAGAGAATAAGTTTCTACATGGATGAGTGACGCACAAATTGGCTTGTTTGTGTGTGTGTGTTTTATCTTTCCTCTCCCAGAGCATTGTGCGTGAATTTGCCACCCTCGACTCAGACGAAGACGTAAATAAGATAAATTCGGCCATTTTTTACTCCATCTCTTCAACCCAGACCGGCCTGCAAGGGGTGGAACTGGGCAACTACCTCATCAAGAGGGTAGTACGAGAACTGCAGGTGGGTGAAAGTGGAATCACACTTTTTGGGAAGCAGATGTGACAGCCCGCCAAATAGTCATGTTAAGTAGTCTACATCATTATAAATATGACTGTTTTTCCATAAAACGCACATACACACGTACTGGATTCACTTATATATCGCTTTTCCACCGCTTGAGCAGTACACACACACACACACACACACACACACACACCAGTGGAGGCGGCAGCCATACAAGGTGCTCAGTTCACATCGGCAGGCAGCAGTTTTGGGGTTCAGTGTCTTGCTCAGAGACACTTCGACAGGTGGAAGGAGGGGGAATGGAACCTGCAACATTCTGATTGAGGTACGACTGAATGTATTATTTCAAACGTTTAAAAAAAATCCAACATGGTAATCGCATGGGATAAAATGTATATTGTAAACACTTTATAAAAAAGAACTATTAAGGGAGGAGGTACAACTTATTAAATCCTATACTTTTATTACAAACGCTTTAATATGTGCATAATATAAAAGGGTCTTTTGTGAATTTTGTGATCTGATTTGTTAAAGTCATGCAAAATATATAATATCCATTAGAGGTCCTTCCATACATCTTCAAGTGAGAGGAGCAATGAGATAAAGTCAACAAGGATTATCTGATGACATTAAACTATGAAGCACCCAGTTTGCAGAGTGACGCTTAAAAGCCATCTTATCCCCGTATAATGATATAATCATTCCTTATCATGACAGCGCACAGATACAGAGCTTCTACGGAGATCATCGTTGTGGATGACGTAGCAGTTTTTTTTTGTCCACTGAGAGATGCGGCTGTGGTTTGGAAATTTCCGTTTTTTTACAAGACGTTTTCACTCCTGTTTTGTTCTCGGGGTCGAATCATAAATCTCCTCCTTGTTGTGAGACACATGAATGCATATCCACATAAACAGAGCGGTTTGCTCACTGGATAGGCGGTAATGAAATCCCATCCATCCCTCTCAATAAGCACAGAAGAGCCCTTCATGTAAGGCCTCTCCATCTAGCACTTGGTAAATGACTGGAACAGTGAATGGAACATCAAAAGCCTCTCTACCCAGCAGATGGGAAATAGCTCTTTATAGCGTTTCTCATAAAAATCAGGTTTAAGCGGCTTCCACTTTATTTGGTCATATAACAGGGCTGCTTCGATTGCTGCAAATTGTTTTCTCATTGGCAGGTTCATTAATGGAAACATGGCGTGTAGTAAACCCTGCAAATACAGTTTCTGTTTGTTGTTGGAAAGCAGGTGATGTTGCGTTTTCAGCGTTTCTCTTTTCTCCACTGCCGTCTGAATGCAAAACTGTTTTGAAATGATGCGTCATTCCTTTTATTGTCATTCAAATCACGTGACCTTATGAGAACGAAACAGATAAATCCGGTTAGGAGAAACAGGATGGAATATAATAACCAAGCTAAACTATAAATAGAATAAACTAAGATAGAAAAACTTTCATATCTACAGTATTGCACAGCAGCAACAGCTTATAGTGATGATCAGTTCAACAGTGACTCAGGCTGTTTGTACTTAACGTAACACAGCTGAGCTGAACTTGTTCACTGACAGTAGTCGTGCCAACTATACTACAAACATCGAGAGCGAGAGAAGCTGCTGCACGCTGCCAACTTTGTCCGCACAACATGAACAATAAACTCGCCACACTTCACAATAATCAGTCTTCATTTGTTCAAACGGTATAGAACTGTATCTTTTGAAATTGTACAAATTAATTCTTCATATATACAGTCGCCACCAGCATATGAAAAAATAAACCTGTCAGCAGTTTGTATTTCTAATACTCCAGGGGAGCCACCTTTGCAGCCGTCTACTCATTGCTTTGACATTTCACCCCCCAAAAAATCTATCCTATCTATACTTGTTATGAAGGAACCGGCACATATCGCAGGTTGCAATGTGGACAGGTTGCCACCGCCAGACAATGACCCACGCACAAACCACATGAGCAATTTGGAGTTAACAATTAATCCAGGCACTCTCTTATCATCTCTATTTTAACCTTAATCCTATTTCTCATGCATGCTTTGGTTCACATGAAACAGTTATTTATGACCGAATGCTTTATTTTTCATGTGTCTTTAAAAAATAGATCATGGTTAATGGCTGTTGAAATCCACAAGCAATAAAATACATCTTGTGGTAATTACAGGCATATAATTTGACAAATGGTGGGTTTTTAGGTAGAGACTAGAAATGTTTCTACTCATACTGATTTCTTGTAATAAAAAAAGTCAGGTTTAATTAAATGAACTGCAGTTTAACCCTCTACATAGTTCTTATCTTCATGATTTCTTCTAAAAAGAAATAAAAAAAACCCTCCCATTTGTTTAGTGTAAATAAAGGTAATTTAAGAAAAAAAAATCTTATTCTTGAGGCAACAGTGTTTAGCACTAAACCACTGTAAGTTATTCTTTTACTTTTTTTTTCAGTGGCGAATTTCATATAATTTCTGTGTTTAAAAAAAAAAAACCCTAATCTTTAATCATTATTAGTGATTGTCAGTCAATCTTTTAGAGTTGATTAAGATAAGTAAATTGAATTGTGGTTGGCTCAAACTGGAGGTCTATCAGAGGTGTTTTATATTATCTAAAATGTATTAAATATATTAAATATATTATATTTATACTTTAACATTGTCAGAATCTTAATCTTAACGAATGTCAAACTGATAACTTAATATCACGGCTATTTATACGGCCATTTAAAAGCAACTGGCCTGCACTGACTGCATTTTGGCATTTCTTCCCTGTAAAAAGTTTACTTCTGTGTGACTTTCCAACCTTTTTTTTTAAAAAAAAATCTATTTTCATCCAAAGCAGCTTGTGTGTGCATACATTTTTGATGGGCCGAGCAGGAATCTCAACCCTGCGAGTGTAAATGCGCTGCTCTACCTCGGAGGCTACACAAAAGCACACTTGTATTCTGCAGAGACCCCGGGTCTCTGACAGGATTTTACCTTCACGTAAAAGGTGAACGGAGGAATAGCACGGCCACGCTGGGACTGCTGTGATGATGGATAGATGATGGAGTGGAAACGAAAAGGTCACAGCCGTGAGTGAAGGTGAAGAGAGGACTTCTGGCTTGTCTTTGGAGATTAGGCCCTGGAGCACAGTTCTGGTTGATTCCTTTCCATCCCTGTTCTTTCTTGTCACCTTTCCTACTGCTTTTATCCTCCATCCTACCACTCCCTACCAAAGCCGGTAGGTATAAGCGGAGGTTAGAGAGAGGAAGGTGAGATGGCGATGTAGTCAAGTGAGAAGAAGTACGCGAGGCGGCGGGACACGGGAGAGTGCGAGACTGGATTTTGAAGTGCAGAAAGCTTAAAATAAAGGAGAAAGGAAGGAAAACAATGTTTCAACACAAGGCGGACAGACAGCGGCGTGTCCCTCCAGGGGTTGTCTGACACTTCCACTTTCATTGGCAGCAGCCTTTCTCTTCTTTGACGGCCACATTGCTCCATCACTTATCAACTTGGACACCGAGATTCGAAGATGGGCTGGGGAGAGAAGTGGGGGGATTTTTTTCTTTTCCTTTTTTTTTTTTTTTTTCTTTCAATGACAGCAGAGGGGTGGAAGACAACTCCTGTAGTCGGGCGGCTGGGTGGGCGGGTGGCCAAAGACGAGACGGAGACACAGGCAGGACGCAATTCAGAAAGAGGACAGGTATTAAAGGCGAGAGTGCAAGAGACTGAGGAGGAGGGAGAGAGGAGCTCATCCATCTCCATCAGAGAGGCAGATCGCGAAGCGGCGGGGTTGATTTGTAATGCTGCGTCTGTCTGAGGAACTTAAAGGCCCGAGCAGCTGCCTGAGCACAAAGAAGAAAACTTTGTTTGGGCTTTGATGTCAAGGCTGAGCGTTCGTTTTATGCGTTTTCACTCTTGCAAACCTTTTTTTTTTTTTCCCCCCACTTTACGTTCTTGGTGTTATCAAATGTTTTCCTTATGTTGTAGTCTCACCCACAGTTTTCTGGAAGGTGTGCGTAGGACTCTAAATGAATGCAAATTACATATTCCGTGCTTGAAAATAAGCCATATGATTTTGATTCCTTTTTTTAAATCCCCATAATTCACTTTTTCTTCCCAACTTGCTTATCGAGGGTCAGTGAGCCATGATGCTCCGATTGTTTTGTTTGCGTCATTCTTGCTAAAGGTGATGTTTTCCAGATACGGTACATGATTAATACAAGTAGAACTTATTCACTCTAACTTAAAGATGAACTGATCACAGCTTGTTGATTAAAGGTCAAGGCCACCATCATTTTATGACTCCTCACTGGCAAAATATCACAGAAACTTAATGGATACATTTTACTCCCACACAAAATGATCCTATTAAGTTTTAATAGCCACATATTAAGCTATATGTGACCTTTAAAGGACTTACTAAATGTCTCAATCTGTAAGCGTTTGCAAGTTAGCTCTCAAGTATTTTCTTTTTCCTTCATAGAAAGTGTGTCTTTATGCCAGTAAAAATGCATTTGTGTTAACTGAATAAAATAAGACCTTGCTTTTTTCTGTGTATCTACGCCCTTTAAAAAAACAAATCTACTCTGAAGCTCCTCAATTCTTCACAGTTTTCACATCATCACAATAGCAGTATTTTGTATAAAGGATAGATGTCAGATGAAAATCAAAGAAAAGCCGGATTTGGGGCAATAAACTTTGAGCACAACATTTTTTTGGACCAACGACCCCCATGTGAAAGTGTTGAAAAGCTGCATAACATGACCCCCTTTGAAATTGATGCCACATTTGTCCCTTCTCTCCTCCAGAGCGAGTTCCCTCACATGGTCCAGTTCTCCAGCCTGTCACCCATCCCGGGCTTCTCCTCCTGGCTCCAAGGCCTGCTCAGCCAGTACAGGAAGGAGGGCCGGGGCTCCGATCTCCTCTCCGAGCAGGAGTGGAAGGAGGTGGAGCAGGCTACCGACTCGGCCCCGGGGACGCTGGCCGTCGACGCCTTGCGGAAGCTGATCGGCACCAGCGAGTGGACGCGGTCGGAGAGACTGTCCAGCGTCCTGGAGCCCGTCCTGATGCGTCTCTGTGCCTGGTACCTCTACGGGGAGAAGCGGCGAGGCTACGCTCTCAACCCAGTGGCGAACTTCCACCTGCAGAACGGCGCCACCATGTGGCGGCTGAACTGGCACGCCGACACCAGCCCCAGGGGAGTGACAAACGCCTGCGGCATCATGGTGAACTATCGCTATTTTCTGAACGAGACCTCCAAAAACAGCGCTCTGTACCTCCAGAACAAGGTCATCACTGCGTCAGAGCAGGTGATGGGACTTGTGTCCCAGTTTCAGAAGAACAGCAAATTGTGAGAAGGTGATTCACTTACCGAATTTTTTTTTTTCCTTCCATTTTTTTCTTGTTGTCGTTTCTGCAGGTTTGTTTGCACATGTGTATCAGTTTTGAGAATTAACTTTAAACGTTCTGCGTACAATCCAAAAGGAAGCTTCAGTGGCCCCACCAAAAAGACGTCGGCTGATATTCTTTTTGAATTCAAATTAGACCGGTTCTCATGTGACGTAACTCGCCCCATCTGCTATTTGCCTCATTAGATTTCTTGCCGAAGCTGTTTGATATTGTGTAAGTGATTCCCAGGACAGACTGTGGCTAATGAAGCACAAGGCATCGATCAATGCCATGGCATGTTCTTGGATAACAGTGTGTGTAATGGTAAAGCAGGAGCAATGAGGGAGCGCTACCACTACAATAAATGATGCTTAGATTCTTTCGTTTTGCTGAACTGCTGCAATTGTGAAGAGTGGAGGAAAATTATATCTTTTTTCTTCTTTGTTTGGGTTTATCGACACCTGCTGTTACTCTGCTTATTCCCTCTGAATCTCGATACACAAAGGCATGAAATCACCGACTGTAAATATTATTTCATATTAAATAACTAAACAAAATTGGATTTCTATTCGCATGTGTGACTGCCTGTATTTTACCGTAGACGGTGCTCACCAGACCCTCCTGGTGCCTCTATTCAGGTTATTTCCATGATAATTATGGCCTCACGTGCAAACACATCCAGAAGTGACGAACCTCCCCCGGGGATCCATCGCTGATGTTCTAACTGCTCTGCACGGGGGCCAAGCAGGGCTCATATCAGCCTACACCCCATTGTTGTGAAATAATGTATCACAGCAAGTTGACTGTGAAATTACATTTTATCTCTCCAAGGAGCCAAACTTTTTCATTTTTTTTTTTTTTTTTTTACACCCTCTATCTCCAACCCCCCCTTTTCTCTTTTTGTGCCGCTCTGTGTCCTAGAAACTAATGGAGTGAGAAATAATGTTAAAGTAAATGGCTAGATTGATGGTGTTCAGTTGTGAAGAAGGGGGAGGAGAATAAAGAAGCATAAAAAGGACAGTTGTTTAAAGGATGTCCTTGAGAGACATTTTGAGAGTCTCTGGAGATATTGGTGAGACCCATACATCTCCAGGGTCCGTGTGTGTGTGTGTGTGTGTGTGGGGAGGCACAACCAAGAGGCCGTCTCACAGTGAGGGCGGATGGACTCTGTGGATTGGGTTGCCATAGAAACCTCTTCACCTGCGGGTTGGCAGCGGGGGGCTTGTACTGCGTCACCTTTGCTCTGGAGTGACCGACGGCGGCGACCATGAAGCAGGTTGGGTTAAAAGTCCACTGGTATTTAATTAAAAACTCCTTCCTAAATAATGTCCTATAGTGGAAGTAATGACTTTTTTAAAGTAGTAAGTCAGGTATTTCCCCTTGGACTAAGAAGACAAATTGCTCACAGGGCGAGCAGTTACAGCACTGAAATGTGATTTACGGATACGTGGAGTCGTGCTAAACGAATTGACACAAAGCTCCCAAGTGGAGGATATTCAGAGGACGAGACCGTCCGTGGCCACATAGCGGGTAGTCAGCCTTTTAATTGTTTTAAGAGGTAAATAAATAAAAAATTGCTAATCAAGTCCGCCATTTAGGTCTTAAATGAGACTAATTTGAAAATGTCTTTGCAACCAAGCCTAATCTGTCCAAATAATTACTGTGAACAACAATCCCACTTTGGTTTATCACGTCTTCATGTTATTCTATGGGGTCCAATCAAACCAAAGGTTAAAGAAAAAAGTTTTATCACTGAATGTCGCACGTACGTACGGTAGGTAGGTGTTGAGGTTCTGAAAGGAGTTTGCAAGTTTTATGGTTACAAGGCATTCCTTCCAGCCAAAAACACGTGTTTGAGGTTAATTGGTTATTCTATGTTGTCCAGGGTATTGCAGCGTTCCCAGATCTGATGAGTTTTTGCCAAATTTTGGGGAAAATCAGGAAAAGTTCATTTCAACAAGCTGCTGCGTCTTCTCAAAAAAAAAAAAACAACTATATTTAAGGCTACAGTGTGACAAGAGATATAAGCATATAAATGGAGAATTCAAAAAATATAAAGTAACAGGAAAAAGAAAATTAACTCGAATAATAGAAGACAAATACAACGAATATATTTCTAATTAGGAGGTTTTGGTATAAAACATCACTGTGACAACTTAAGATCTTTTGGGATTGTTTACATGTTTTTGAGAAAAGAGAAAAAAAACTCAATGAAGATGTTCTGAACATTATTGTTTATAAAGAATTTGCCTGGTAGAGTTATGACGTTCATTATTCATTAGGTTGCAGTGTGCTCATGGCTGTTCATGTCATAGTTCTAACTTTGCTTTCTTGGGTCAGGACACTGACTGTCCGTACATCCATACATTCATACATCCATACATCCATACTCTACTGTATATCTCTGGATATTGGATTCTTTTCATCCTTTATCCCGTATTCAGCAGATAAAACTGGATGAAACTAAATACAGGGTGCTTGTCACCTCTGGGCTTCAACAGGATGAAATGCATAAAGGTATCTGAGCAGCATACAAACGAATATGTCCGAGGGCCGATTAGATGCAGTAAGATGAGGCCTCAACCTCAATGCACCAAAGACGGTGTTTGATACCGGCAAAGATTCAAGATCAAAATGCTGTACACATCTATGTCAGACCTTTTTGTGGACAAATGCAGCAGGAGGTATTCTGATCACTGATGATTTCCCCTTTTGCCTGATCGGATTAGCGTTTTGTCACATTTCCAGTCCCAGCACACGTTGATAACGGATTCATAGCCAAGTTCAATATTGTACTACTCCGTTGTCTGACACGTCTTGGAGCCAATACTTCCCCCCCAAAAAGTATTGGAAGACCTAATTACAATTGATTACAAAGTGTCTGCTGTGGAAATTCATGCCTCATCTAAAAATAATTCAACGATTCAGACCCCCCCCCCCCCCCCCCCCCCCCAAGGCTATTAAGTGTGTGTGTGTGTGGAACTGGAGCATTCATTTCATGTCCTCGTTGAGAGGAAATTGCCTTACAAAATGAAACTAATCCATTTTTTACAGATCACAGTGACCAGAAAAGTCAGGAGACTGGTGGCTCTGTCATTTTCACATATTAATTCATCTTGATATGGTCTAAAACTTGAAAAGCCCTTTGTCTTCACCTGCCATACAAGTCTGAGGTGATATCAAGTGCTGGCCTGATGACGCTGCTCTGATAGGCCAGTACACAGGAATTCAGCTATTGTATAACACCTCAGAAAGTCTAAAAACACTGTGTAACATCTTCCTCCCAAACAAAATACTTTCATTCCATTTCACTGAAGTGCTTGATTATTTTAAATTTTATGGAGTATAAACATTGGCACGGCGCACAAACAAACCCATTCCAACTCAGTGCAGTCCAATATTTCTTGTGATCGCTGAGCCACCGTGGAAAACGCGCGCAAAAATGCCAAGTCAGATCCAATCCACCAGCGACAACCTCAAAGGCAATTACAGGAGAGAGAGCGGCTCGAATAAGACCCAAATACACAAATCTAATTATCTGCTGAAATCCAGACAAGATGAGAGTACTCTCAACTCAACTTCCCCTCCAAACTGCACCTTCCTGAATCCTTTGAATTTCTGCCGAACGCGATGAACCACGATCTTTGCCTGATGCCGACAAATAGTTGAATTGTTGTCTTTGTTTCACTGCAACAGCCTACTTACATCATACATTCAGAAAACAGAAACTTGAATTTACATGTTATTCACGATGCTTGCCAAAGATGTGTTTGAATTCCCCCAAAACAAGGACTTGATTCCAATTGGTGGATCTAAATCGTCTACAGATGTGAACATGCGAGTGTCTGTTTCTCTGTGTGACCTTACTTAACTGACAACAAATGTGCTTGTTTCAGGAAAAATTCTAAGGATAAAAGCTTAATATTTACACTCCACATATTGATTTGATGTAAATTTGTGTTGTTTCTCAATGCATGGGGAACAGCTAGTCCCGGATTTACAGGATTGATGCTGACTTATCTGCAGCCTGGGGCTCTGAATTCAAGTTATTTCTGTTACTGCTGAGTGGTGGTACTTAAAGACTGCCCCCTTTAGGTTGATATCCGGAGGGCGAACAAGGAGCGGCTTAGATGACCTCAATTATTGTTTTAAAGACGGCTAAGCGTCGTGTGACATAAGCTTTTTTTTATATGGTTTTTACAGCACAGAGAGTTTTTTTTTCCTTTTCAAAAGGGTTCCCTGTGCAAATAAAATTAAGTGGATAAAATGTGGCGTAATATCTTTATTTACGCTTGTAAACAGCGGACAAGTTCAAATTGAAGCAAATGTTTTTTTTTAGGACCTGGTCAAATGATGGAAACCAATGGGGGGAACAATATGAAGTCTGGAGAGTATTTACATTGAGAAACAGGGGAGTGTGTGTTGAGCAATTTCAGCACTTTTTAGCACATTCTTGTTTAAATAGTATATATATTCTATATCATATACAGTATATATAACTGTTGAACTTGGTCATTCAGTTATACAAAATTAAGACATTTTATTGTTTATCCCTCCTGAAAGCATGAACATACACATTTTTTTGGGGGAATTTTTAAATAAAATATAGAACTCAGGACTGAGATTCATTAATACATCTAAATTATATGATCGAATATCACGCTAAACAGCTTCAAACTAAGATCCCCTGCTACAGTCCTTAAAAAGTGTGCTTGACATGCCACTTTTTGTGTGTACAGTGCTGATATCCGAGCCTAGTTAGTCACATTTTCCATGATAAATGAATCAACCAGGAGTAGGAACTGCATCGCGGAAGCTAAAGGTCAAACACTATGTTGTTACTGTTGTTCAAAAGAAACACAATTAACAGATAATAACAGAAATACATAATTAGCTCGACTTTCAGTATTCTGATGTTTCCTTCAATTATCCATTGTTAACTAAGAATACATAATAAGATGCAAAAGCTACCAAACATTATCACACTCACGCAATTAAAGTTTCAGAATATTAATTTGTTGAGATAAAAAAAAATCCACTGATTTATGGAAATAACAGGAATTATGAAGTGTTTCATCGCAGTGTGTCCTCTGAAATTTTAGAGGGTGTGACTTTTCATTGAAACACTCAATCCTGACATTTGAGGGAAATCAATGTACCCCGCATTTTGGCGCTGGGTGGCTTTCTACAATGAAGGCTTTTGCACACATGTTCTGAATGTCATTGTGTGGTCTTTTCACCGCAGCCTTTGCAGGTAAGTGATGATGTGAGGAAAGGGGGATTTTCAGTTGATACTGGGCTGGCTTTACCTGCAGGCCACTGACTTCTGTGTGTGTGTGTGTGTGTATGTGTGTGTGTGCACGTATATGTGTGTGTGTGTGAGAAAGAGAGTGGAGGGTTCATCCAAGTGTGTTAATCCATTCTTCCTGGTTGCTGTCCCCGGCCCTCCTTCATGCTTCTCACCTCACATCATCACTATTCTCTTCCTTCTCCTCCCCTCCGGTAACCCGACCCTGCACCCGAAGCCCATCCAATCCCTTCGCCCCTCTTCAAAGGGCTTCACGGTTTTGCGAGCAATCAGGACACAAACTTACACGCTTCCTACATGTGCAGACTCACACACACACACACACACACACACACACACACACACACACACACACACACACACACACACACACACACACACACACACACACACACACACACACACACACACACACACACACACACACACACACACACACACACGCACTCTCAAATGCACTGCCACATTTATTTATTTTTTTTTTAAATTGTGAAGTCATTGCCTTTAGAGGGCAGCAGAGTTTCATTCAAAGTGAGTGCTGCTCCTAGGTTGAACAATGCTTCCCAGATGTTTTGGCAATCCAGATGCCTTTATTCCTGCACCTTTTTTTTTCTTCTTCTCATTTTCCACACTCTCTCCATCTTTTACCATCTTATTGCGCCCTCTCCCAAATCCCTTTGGTCTTTTCAGCACATCCCCACCCAACCCCCTCGGTCCCTGTCGCGGAGTCAGGTGGAGATTGACAGATCGGCTATATCTGGTTATAGGCTGTAATTAAAACTCATTTGGCTTGCTGATGGCATTTTCCGCCCCCCTTCATTCATACCAATTAGTCAGTATTAGCTGACCCGACGCCTTGTATCAGATTGGGTTATTGAATGAAAAAGAGGTAAACAGGCAGAGCTAGCAGTGGCATTACCCTGGGGTGACAGCCACTTTAGGTCGGATACAGTTGCCAGAAGGATTGAGATGAGAGCGTGAGAACTTTTTCACCTTGTCTCCACGTGTCTCTCACACAAAACACTTCGACTCCTCCCCTGCATGGCTCCTGTAGATAACAGACAGTTAAACACCTTCGATAAAACGTACATAGGCATGCATTTGAGGGATCACAGTCCGAGGTGAGGATCGCTCACACAACAACCGAAGTCCTTGAAAAGCCAATTCCCGTGCTCTCCCTCACCTCGTCTTTTACCCTCGATAACTGGGCCACCTGGAAAAAAAATAAATAAAAAAATGTGGAAACACCTTTCCGTCTCTCGCGCTGCTAATTTAAATTACCTCCTGCTGCGCGTGACTCAAAATCCCCAAACTTTTGACGGTTGGGAGGCAAGCCAGATGTTAGGATACTCATCAAAGCAGATGTTGTAACCGTTTCATCTGCTCGCTTCACTTTGGATTCCAGCAATATTTAAGTACTGACACAGCGGGGTAAAAAAAAAAAAAAAAAGTACAGGAAATGAGCATTTACAAGAAAACTAACCAGGTAATTCAGTAGTGGTGATGGAAACACCTGATTTTTTTCTATTTATTTTTTTTACAAGGCTGTACCACGTGATCCTGATTAAAGGGGTTCCTCCTGACATTTACCGTTACATTGCCATTTAACCGAGGATCTCACGACAGATTGAGCCTGATTAGAACTGGAACTGTACGGCCACGATGGCAAATCTGTGATTTGAGCGAAATGCTAATGTTAGCTTCTTAAATACCAGGAGCTACATTTAGTAAGTGCAATAATATAGGGTATATAATATGGAAACGCAAGTTTGCATGAGCACAAAATTCATTATTTTAAAGAAAATCAGTAGTTGGCTAAAAATGTGACACTCCAGCCGGATCAGAGTATTTCATCAGCTGATTAATTCGATGAGTACATGTTACCCAAACTACAAATGGCAACCCCAGTGGTGGCTCAGGCTGACAATATGGGCAATGCCAAGGTCAATTTGATCACTTTTAAATTTTAAAGCAAGTAACTGCTGAACTATATCGACAAAGTGGCCAATAAACTCGCAGACTGTGCTGCAGAGGCAGAGATATCCTTACTCGCACTCTCCCGATGGGTCAAACTCAAAAAAAGTCAATTTTCAATCCTACATTTCGACTCATCCAACAGACGTTTGTGGATATTTTTGATATTTGCACATTTGAAACTGCATGACCCAGTTCGCAGGAAGCTCTCAAAAATGTAATCTCCAAGCCTTACTCTTAGATGACCTTGACGCTGCCATTTCTCACACATAAAGTTTTGCTTCACAAAAACCATTTGGAAGCTGTTGCTGTTGATCATTATATATAAATTCAGTGGAGTGTGATTAGAATAGTTTGAAGAATCTACTTGAATACTTTAGACTGCCTCATATAAAATGATCTTCTTAATTCATTTCTTATGATAACCTCAAAGGTATCTCACAGGTACCGTCTGAAAGGAAAGCCCAGCAACAGTATAACTTCCAAATTGCAATGTTGTTGTGATGAATTGGACAACATATGCAGCGACTGAGAGACTTTTCCTCTTACTTTCTTTCACAAAAAAAAATAAAAATAAAAAATGAATAAAAAGTCTGGGTTTTCCTGTCAACGTGGTTTGTCTTTTATAGTCACTGTGTGCATCCCAGCCACCCATCAAGGCTATAGACCTCCCCCACACACTCAATCTCACTCATGCATCTGCAGAGTTATCTTCAAAAATTGGTTTATTCTGTTTCCCTCCCTCAGATCAGTTCACACTGCACCCTCTCCGTCTCCCCCTGTCTCCACCTCCCTTCATCCAGACATGCACAGCGGTTGCACGGCTGCATATTGAAAGGATACACCGTCTCACTTCATGAAGCTGTGAGTCTCATTTAAATAGATCCAGCAGCTGGGCGACGCGCAAGCCTCAACTCGCGAAGCCTTGCTCCCCCTGCATTGGCAGAGAAGGGGAGAGAGAAATCCGACAATGGTGTGACAAATTGCGTTTTCTTATTTATTTTTTTTATTTTTTTCCATTTTGCTGATTTATTCCTTCCCTGTACTGTATTGCCACCCATCAACACGTCCTCCAACTCCTTCCCACACACCTCTGCCACTCCCCCATCCGGTTTCTCATCTCGCTCTTTCCTTTGGAGCGGAAGCCCTATATGGCTGTGGTAATGAGGGAGGTTAATTGGCCTTGCTGTGTCTTTAGGAGGCTGGATAGAGATGATGGCTGTGTGTTTGTGTGTGTGTGTGTGTGTGTGTGATTGTGTGTGTGTGTGTGTGTGTGTGTGTGGGGGGGGTCTTCCTCACTGAGAGCAAGAATCTTCCCCACTGAGAATCCCCTGACAGCGAGCCAAAAAAAGGAAGATACTTTCAAAAGGGGCTCACACAGAAACAGACACCTTTCCTTTCTATTGGCATACTCGGAGGTCAGATTCTGATACGGCGCTGTCATAAAGTCGAGCTGATTTGCATTTCCACAGAGCGTTACCACAAGCTGTGTTAATAAAGTACATGAAGGTGTTCAGCACGATGGATTGTCTGTCCCAAGATATGTTTTTCAGATTCTGCAAGTTGATGCTCACAGTGAAACGAATTAAAACAGAAAGTCCATGTGTAAACCACCTCACACCCTCCAGTACTTGAGCCAGTGGTTTTACCTAAATCAACTTTGTTGATAACATGGCATCTCCCAGAAATGTCACCTTTATTCTGGATTTGGCCTGTGCCATAATGACTACTGCCAGTGTCAGACTTTTAGTTTATTTGAACTCTTATGAAGCAACAACGACGTCATTTGAGTTTAACATAAGGACTGCTCATCTATCGGGCTGGTGCATTCTCTGGAGTAGTCACTGCCCTACAGGAAAAAGTCAATGCACGGCAGTCTTCTTACATGAAATACTGTACCGTGATTGGCCAGTCTCAAACTGCACGTTTCTCTAATCTATTCATAGTAATGTTACTATGAACAAGATTTTAACCAATACATTACTGACATACTCCAATGAGGGGATCATAATAGAAATACAAGTTTTCAGGCAATTGGTCCAGGGAGACATTTATGGTGCTGCACTTACATTTTTCCATTAAATTCCCACACATACAGTCGTAGTGCTATGAATTAAATGCAGTTGAAGAGACACTCTTTCATCTCAGCAAACCAAACATCATGGGAACTGATTAATTGAGGAAGGTGAAACACAAAGACACCCTTGCTACTGATTGGAAATGTAGGTGGGATGTTGTCAATTTAACAGTTGGGATGCCTAATTTATTTCTATGTTGAAAAAGAATCAATTATTGTTCTGTTTTATTCATTAATGTACACAGGATTACATTGAGATTCGTGCGTTTTGGGGTTTTAGGGCCCTTGGCTGAAGACTGAGTGATTTTTGGGTGTAGGTGGAGACTTGTATTGTTTACATGCATGGTTGTGTTGCTTGACTACTGTCTACTACTGTACAACATATACTGCATTAAGAGACTAAGTATTAAGAAACTGAATTTTCTTTAATATCAGGCGGCAACAAGGCTTCCATTGTTGAAAAGACCTTTTGCTTTATAATTAGGGGCATTTGCTGTATATATCAGTTCCAAATATGATTCAAATGAAAATTTATGAATAAATTCGCTCTGTATAGGAAGAACTTCTGATTTTGGCTATTTATTTTGTTCCTTAAAATATATTTCACTTGATGGATCATTTGTGGGTGGAGAAAGTATTTATGGAGGGCAGGATGCGATTTCTTTTCAGGGTGAGCATCACGCCAAACGCTTTTTTGATCATCTTTGAAAGAAATTAGTTTGTTCCGCTTGGTTACTTTTGAACCATTACGTTAGTTAAAAGGACTGGTGGAATCTGTGGACTCCAGTAAACAAGATCATTGAAATGTGTGAGTAATTTGATTCAGTGTTGATTCATTCAGACTCCCACTGACTAAGCGCCTTTTGAGCTCATTTTCGAAAATGACAGTACACCAGCAGCGGTGAACGTTAAGAGTGGGGACAAGCAATCTCTTGCTCGTCCAGGGATTCAAACCAACAACCCTTAAGTTACAAGCTTGCTTCACCTCCAGTAATGTGAGCAACGTTATGTCTTAATGCCCAACTGCTAAATCTTTATCTCCCCTCTTTAGTATGATTTTAAATTCTAAAAATATACACCAAAAAAAAATAAAAAAATTATACTAGTATGAAGAGCCACTAATTGGTTGATTTGAAGCTGAAAGAGGCAGTTTAGAAGTGATATGCGCTGGAACATGACCAGAAGTAATCTCAGAGACACACATATTAATGTAGCCATCGTGATGGATTCAAAGCAGTCGAGCCATAAGTGTGGTCCTTAAAGTGAAACGGTGGCACTTTTGTTGGGTTGCGCACGTAATGGCTTTTTCAAACCTGAGCACAAATGCAAAATGAACTTGTTCAGAAAATAGTGTGACTTTAATCTACATAATTAATAGCAACTGTGGGGGGAGAAAAGAAAAATAGCACCAAGTCGGGAACATTTTTCAGCAATAAGTGTACTGTATAAATACACTGTGCAACACCTGGCTTGGTAACATTTACACAAGCCGTGTATTTACTCTGCAGGGATATATTCCATGATTTAACTAAAGAAGAACGACAAGCAAAACTATACTGTAATCGCAAGGTCTGTATTTTACTGAACTCAGAAAGGGGTCAGGAGTTCACTGTGAGCACTTATTCCTGATCCGTCTCGTTCCTTTGCTTTTTTTCCTCCACTTTCCTTCACTTTCATCAGCTCAAGCACTTCCCTTCTCTCCATCCACTCCATCTCAGCCACTCCCTACTTTCTTTATTGTATTTCCTTCACGCATCCTGATGGTGTGGTCACTTAGGGCACGCGAGGTGACCGATGAGCGGAGTCATTGATCACTGTAATGCCAGGCTTTACGCTTAATGAAATCCGTGTTCACTTTCTCTCCACACAAGCGGGCGCTCCACAAACACCCGCGAATGGATGTTGAGCGTTCGTGGTGACTAAATTGAATAGACGCAAGCAGAAGGACACAGAGACAAGCAGATGGATGAACACAGCAGAGCACCTTCACGTGTATTCATCGTCAAGCATCTGCTACTTTCTTCTTCTCAACCTTTTGCTCCTGGCGCACTCTACCGCTCTTCATAGGCAGCATTTATGAATGATTTAAAGAGGTCTTTGAATCGGGGTGAGAAGGTGCACAGTGTCTAAATTCATTTGTATTATGCTGCTCGTATGCACGTCTCAAAGTGCTTCATGACCAAACAAGGAGGACTGGCCTGCTCCACAATGAAGCACAAATTAGTACCATTGGAATTCAGAGCAAACTGTTGCTCCAAGGCTATACTGCATGAACTGAGCTGGTGAGATCCTTATGCATGCACTTCATTCCTGCTGAGAACACATGACATGACTTAACAGGAGACACACATACACGCACAAGACCAATCAGTCACAACATTAATGCCAACTGCTTTTGTTGAGGCCCTTTTTATGCAACCGAAACAGCTCTGACCCAGAGTGACTTTAAGGTTTGAAAAAACAGAGGAATGTGTTCCATCTCTCCCAGAGCTGAGAAAAGAATAACATCTTTCTTTTCTCCCTGCTTATTCTTAAAACATCATTCGGGCACATCTTCTTTTTTGTATGTATGTGTGTGTGTGTGTGTGTGTGTGTGTGTGTGTGTGTGTGTGTGTGTCGGATTAGTCAGAAAATGTGAAGTAGGGATGGTTAATGCCACCCATGTTCACGCTTTTCTCCATTTTCTCCCAGGAGTTCTGCACTTGAGTGTTTTTGTGAAGTATGAAATGTCCTTGCCAGAACTAACTTTGGCCTTTCCACCCTGTGAATACCACAAATATCCACAGCGAGTCCACAACATGCCTGAGACGTTTCCGTAGTGCCGTGCACTACAACTCCTTCTCTTTCACTTCCAAATGCAGCTAAGAAATCCCCGCATGCCTTCAATACAGACTTGAAATAGTGTTATATGTGAACATGTAGTCTGCACTCATGGATTTTAGGGGCAAATAACTAAGGACGAGGCCACTACCAACTGGCTGCCCCTTGGACAGTGCCTGGATTATCTATTATCAAGACAACAACTGTAGTTTATTTAAAGTCTTAAACAAAACTGCTTCTAAACATCTATACTTGATAAACTGCACAATGTGGGTCAACAGAATAGTTGAATTTTCACAATTTACGAAAAGAATGTTAGAAAAAGAAAAAAAGAGAGAGAGAGGGGCCTTTAGATTTGGTGCGCTGCCCCGGCTTGTGACCGATGTTCTCTGGTTTAGATCTTATTACTGGTTGATTACCACTGTGTAATCCTGAGCAAAGCCCTTTATGCTTTCCTTACAGCAGCAAAGACTAGTTACTGTAAAATAACTACGAGTGGAGTAAATACCCCCCAAAAAGCCCAAAACAAAACATGAAACATGCTCAAATGAATTGCTGAAATTCACTTAACTGAAAAACAAGTCATACATGTTCGCCTTTACACACAGTATGTAACTTCTACTTGCAGTAGTTAAAATCCATATCTGATGATGTCATGCTTTATTGCGGCATTAAAAGCTACTTGAACTAAAACAGACTTTGCCAATCATAAATCAAGCCAAGACTGGAGCTGCTCCTGACAAAATGCTCTGCAGGAGGTCGTATGAGCGAATCTCAGCGAGGCGTCTGGAGTCATATTGTGACAGGTCAGGTGGAGCTGTGCCTTGATGGTTACTTATGAGGTGAGTGGTAAGAGAGGATAAAAGAAAAGAAAAAATTACAAGACTAATTTGTTTAAAAGATATTAATGAAAGCGGTACAAGGAATAGAGGATGTCTTTGTATGGAGTGGCAAATGCAGTGGTGAGGGACTGATGGAGCATCTTATCATGTTAGATTAGTTCTAAATGCTTCCACGGATGGTCAAATAGCGTCGCAGGAAAAGGGTCGAAATGCAACGGAGTGTCAGCGATAAATGATGACTAAACACAGCATTTATAAGCCATTTGATTTCTTGTAAAAAGTGGAAAATGACCAATAGGAGCAACCAGAGAGGTCAGGTGAACACAAAAACCAACTAAATTAGACATTTTGTGGAGAGAGACATTGGAATTTCATGGTCTGTTACTTATGTCCAATTTTTTACCCTTCATAAACACTCATCTAGAATTTTGAATCTTATAAACATATTGAGTTTTACATGCATGTGTGTGAAATTCTAAGATTTCTGGTTTTCTTAACCTAATAGAGGTACAACCAGTTGATATAAAGACATGCCATACACAACTACTGGAAGACGGGAGAACACCATTGAAACATGTCAAGAAGGTATGTTGAAGAAGCCTTCTTGCCTGAAATGAGGGGAAAAAAGAATACTTGTGAACAAACTAAAGGCACAATGAACATAATTGTACTATAGAGAGTGATCGATTCTTCCAACTGCTCTTTTAATAAATTGCCAATGAGTGTAGACTAAAACCAAACTATCTTGTATTCCAATAGTGTGATCGCTGCTCCATACCTACAACAAAACACAATCATAGCGCTCAAACTAACTGACAAGAGTCTGAATGTATAGTTAGTTTTGTTTTTGACTGACGACAGAAGTGAAGAATATCTGTGTTAAGCCCTCTCGTTACTGTGTGCGGTCACCAGCAGAGCGGGAAGAAATTGGCAGTAACGTCGAGGAGTGTTGGAGGATCCAATGGAGCTGGGAAACTGACAGGCATTTTTTCATTTGATTCTGGTTTGGTGTTTTGGTGTTGGCAACCACGGTAGTTGGAAATTTAGGCCTGTTGTGAAGCAGTTCGGCCGCCAAAACCTGACAGTCTGCCATGAACACACACACACACACACACACAAACACACGCACGTGCACACGCACACCACAGCCATAACTACTACTTTCCCAACTTCACCTTGACTTATGTTTGCATCTTAAAATTTTTAGGACTTTCCATATGGAGACCACAATTTTTTATCCCCACAGAGATGACATGTCACCATACTGTGAGTGTTTAAACACATTTCCGTCTCCTGCAGTAGTGATATATACAGGTACGCCCACTCACACTACTGTGGACACTGACATATATCGATCGCCAACAACTACTTGCCGCCTTAGCACAACCTTAAAAACTCTTTTTGTCTACAAATGTCATAATCTTCCTAATAAGTCCCCATATGGTGGCTATGGGAACAGAGTTTGCTCTGAATAACAGTAAAAAAAACTCCACCGAAGCGTCTCCATTATATTCATTTAGTCTATTATACTTCCGGTATCCGTAAACATGGCATTACTTTTCATGGTGGAATACTTACCGGTGTCCCCAAAAAGGGCCTCTGTAAAAAGACTAAATACATACAGTACATATGGCCTCGCTCACAAAATGCACACACACCATCACTGTAGCTTTTGAATACTGTTTTTTTTTTTTCCTTGGAAGACAAAACACACACACACACATACACACATGCGTATTAGAGTGCTTGTGCAGCCTTGAAATGGAAGACCAAAGGAACATTAATGGAGCTATCAAGCCTCTCGCTGTCCTCCTTCCAACCATACAGACATCACAAACAACCTTGTTGCTACTCTGCCACGGACAGCTTAACCAATCTGAGGGAAAGCAGGGGAATAAACAAGTCTGTGGAGGGGAGGAGATGAGAAAGGAGCAGCGGGGAGAAGGAGGAAAAGGCGAGAGAAAAAACATGAAAGAAATAAGATCTATAAATAAAGAGAATGTTAAGATTTTAGCCCGCACATATGCAAAAATTATACAGGATTTCTTTTCCACCTCATGTGACCCAGAAAATTTCTATTCAGTTCAGCTCTTCAATCGCACGGTTGTGCAGCAAGTCATAATGATCCAATCTGCATTTAATTGTCTTTGGTAAGCCACTCTGACAAAACAACACTTGCCGTTATTATAGTTTTTTTTGCTGTAGAAAATCTCTTGTAACTTTGATTATGCATGTTAAAGTTGACTCTGCAGAAAGACCTTAGAAAGTGCTGTTTTCTTTTACAATTCAATAATGAAAAAAAAGAAAAAGAAGAGAAGTGTGTTTGTGCAATGAATGAATTCAAGTTTGTATTTGTCTGCTTCATCATGTCTGGAAGCCTTATATGAATACAATTATAAATCTCAACATTAACTATGAAGTTTAGGTTCACTGAACTTAAGCCCACACACACACACACACACACACACATATATACATATATATATATTTTTAATCTATGTGTGTCATGCTTAAGGTGCATTATTAATTTGTATTACTGTGAACTTATGAAATCGAAAAGTTCAATAAAAAGACTTTTGATAATAAATAAAGTTTTGTCTGCTTTAATATGAAGCTAGCGCCATACTGACTATTTATTCACTTCTATTTTAAACAAGTCAAGCATCCGTGATATGATCTAATTCAACTTAACCTCACAGCGGGTGAGCAGTGTGCAATAACTTAAAGTATAGCTTCAAAATAACTTTTCGGAGCATCCAATTCTAAAAGTGACTTTTAATACAACTTTGAAGTCACTGTGAAGTAGCAGCATCTTACATGTTATATTTTGCTCCCCTGTCTGGTCTGTGTATTCGTTCACTTGTCCGGTTGTTTCTCGCCCGGTGTCTGATCTGAAATATGAGCTTGACCTCTTGTCATATTGATGCTAACTGGGTAGGACAGGCCACATCCCTGTGAAACACTGAGTGTAATAGATATTTAGAATTTTACAAAGAAATTTCCTAAGGCCCTAAAACCCTAAAATCCTAAAATCGCCATGGCAACAGACGCTGATCTCCTTTGATTTCCTCCATGAGGTGCTTCTCTCATCCGCTTTGCATAGGAAATTTTAATTTCTCAGGATTTATTCGGAAATGGTTAGCCGTTAACATCCCAAAATCTAATCGATTAGTCCTTGGATGATAACAAATCATCCCTAAAGATTTTGCACAAATCTGGTAAAATAAATACGTACATACCAATAAATAAATACACGCAAACGAAAACATAACCTTATCGGCCAACTTTGCAGGTAATAGACTCAGTTTCATTCTGAACTCTGCTGTGAGTCTTATTTTGGGTTTGCCGTGACAAGACACCCCTTATCATCAGCTACGGTTACAAACTCAAATAGAACTTAACTTGAATTATATTGAAGCGGTTTGAAGACAGCAGAAGATGTGAGTCTGTAATCATTATTAATTTAGTTAGAATTGCACGAAACCGGCATGAATTATACATCTCTTATACATCTCTGTATGTAATGAAAGGGATAAAAATGGTGACAGTGAAGTAAATTTTTTATTGAAATCCAGAAATCAAGCCTTCCTCATTTTAATTTTTTTTATTCAAGACATAGATGAACAAAGGAGCCATCGTAGGATGGCATACCATGAGTTATTTTTTTGTTAAATGCAGAGATAGATAGGTATGGCGAGCTGAAGTCGCGTCACCATGACCTGGCTGGCCTCTCTTCCACTTACTCCTGTGATTCATTGAGCGTAACTATGAGCAGCTTTCTCTTGCTCGCCCTGAGATATGGAGAGGTGCTTTGAAGGTACCCTCGCTGCTCGGGAGCGAAATTAATTCAAGAGCAAATAATGGATGAAGAGAAAACAAGAAAGTCAGAAAGCGACAAAGTGGGAGATGAAAACAGCAATGAGCCTTTGAACAAGAGGTTGCAACCTTATTTCCAAATGTAAAGAGGCAGCGAGATGACTGCTGCCGCTGCCTCTCTTAGTCGGACAAGCTGTGACACCAGGCAAAGAGTCGAGATCAGAAAAAAAAGTGATGTTTTGAATCTCAAACTCACCTTTTGTGTCTCCATGCTCTGTCTCACTCAGACCCTCTTATGCTGCTGCTTCTCCATGTTTCACCTGGTTCACGTCTCACATCCTTTCGCCCGCACCTCAACTCACCTTCTCCTGTGTTTATCGCCTCTCTTCATGCCCACTGTGCTCCAATGGCTTTGCATCACATTCCACTTCTATTAAACGTAGATTGCACTGGCATTAGATAGATATCGCTAACAAAACCCAAAGGGCAAAGTCTGCAGCTAATGCTTGTACATTAGTCATCAAGCAAATCTCCTGTAATCTGCAGCGCCATCGCTCTGATATTCACTTTCATATCCAACAAGCACATGTTACGTTGGTGCACCGAGCACATACAAAACTGCTGCATTAAGAAATAATGACTGCAAGTTGTGAGCTCAAGCAGGCGTGCAAGATTTTATACTGTTCACTACTGTTGGCATATTACGTCCCATGCGTATACACTCAATCCCAAAAGCGTGTAATTCATAACATGAGATGGCATCGTGAATTATGGCTTGAAATGTTCTTTATTAATGACATCCACATCACTGCGTCCACCGTCCTTCACGACCCTCAGGTCAACCAGTGATTAAAGTCAACTTAAGCCACTGGACAGTAGAACAGCCTCATCTGATGCACATCGCATCGACACATCACCATGTGTGTTTGTTTTGCTTACACTTGTATAGACAGTTTTTCCTTTTTTAAATTCAGATTCAATGAAGCTGTGCCTAAAAAAAACAACAACTTTCTCCTCCACTTGTGCATCTGAAGACTGCCCTGTCAGAAATGTATTGTAAAAGTGCAATGGCAATGAAGATAATGTATCTTGTAAAACAACATCTCAAAGTAGTCACAGCAGCTAAAGACATATGCAGCATGACCACACTGTCTTGTTGTCTGTCTGTTGTTGTTTGTTGTTAAGCAGATTGATGCTTGAGAATTGATGAGCGGGCAAACAAAGACTCCACAAACACAAACACAGAGGCCTTGTTACACGAGAATGATTGACTCTGAGCTGCAACGTTTTTCTGTTTTGTTAATGGTGGTTTGCATGCCAGGCCACTAGTTGCTGTGTTTATATAATACCCAAATGCATGCATGTAGGGAAGAATACCACGTGAACATTCAAACTCCTTTCTACTTTGCACACTTGTGTAAAAAAAAAAAAAAAAAAAGGGACGGCACGTGACTTATAATGATGCCGCAGTGACAATTATGCACTTTGTTGAAGAGCTGCTGTTAAATTCAAGAGTGTGCAGAAGCACCGCTTATTGCGCATGTGCAGTACTCAGAGCTTTAGATTCGTTTTGTCTGTTTACACACAGACAGAGAATGACGTGTTTCGAAAACGTTGCACTCTGTAAGCCATTTTAAGACCTGCATTGAAGGAAGAGGGAGACTAGCAGAGCCGGCTGTCGTCCAATCTTAACCTTGTGTTGTGCTGCAGAGCAAAAGAAGTCGGACGAATAGAATCGTCTTCTGCACTAGAAACATGCAATTTGTTTATTGTCTTTATTACAAAACAACAATGGTTTTCATTTTCACAGAGTTTACCTCTTCCTGCTTGTGATCAAGATATATATATATATATATATATATATATATTTTATCTGCCAATTTAGTTATAATTATAGTCGGATTTGCTCAGATTAATTAGATTTAAAGCATGGCACTCAACTTCTGCCTGGCACGATACTATCAATTTCATATTCAAGTTCATTCATAGACAAGTTTTATTCTGTGAAACCTAAGTATATGTATATTTATGGCATTCTTTTTATATCCTGATGAAAATGTTTCATGTGGTCAAAGGTGTCATGCAAATAAAATCCAAGGTATTCCTCATCATAACAGGTTTAAATATAACTTAAATCATACATCCAGCATAACTGGACTGTACATCCTCTGTGATTATCATATCAAATAACATTGTACTGTCACTATGAATTAGGTTAATATCAGTGCGTTGGTTTTAATTAACATCCGTATCTGTCAGCATGTTTTCCTTTGTTTCAGCAGAAGCATACAGAAGACTTGTCGCTTCATTTTGTATTAACAGTTTCTTGTATTTGTATAAATATAAATAAACCAATAAAACATCTTCTATGTATCATTGACTGGAAAGGTGAACATGACATAACACAGCTTATAAAGTTACAGTATATGCCACTAGTATCAAGTACAATTAAGAATTACTCACTTTTTCTGATCAAAGTTAACAGTTAATAATAACTGAGCCATAATTTCATTTAAGAGCTATTTATGTAGCCGCAAACAAGACGACCCCATGACTTCTGATTTCAACATCCAGCTGCAGCATCTTGCCGACACACGTAACTTTAACAAGTAACTTTGAAGCAGAGAGCGATTTGCGACATTGATTTTCTGATATAAGCTAGAAAGTTATGAAGGTAAAGTAGGCTGAATGCACGTTTTTTTTCTTTTCTTTTTTGCATTTGTCTGCTCCGGCTCTCGCTTGAAATTATAGCACTTGGACACAGCTACCACTTTTCTTTTCTTTTTTTTTTTTTTCAACAACAAGGGGACAAGGCGGCCAGCTCCTGCAAAATTGTTCATTCACAGACAATCACAAAGGAGCAGTAATTTCTAAGCTTAGGGCCTTTGTAGACCCACCTGTCAATTCTAAGTAATGATTCTGTTCTACTTCCTGCGGTTAAACTCATCCAGACACACATGTGCACCCCTGGTACAGTGTTACATAATGTGTGATTATTGCGTTCAATCGTACTTCTTAAAGTTTGAAGTGCTACCTTACAGGGATTTTCATTTGTACGTATCCTCTTAACACATTACAATGGGCTATATTCATCCAAATGAAATGGAATAATATATAACTGGACTCTTGTATTATTTAATAGAAAGTTTCTTTCTCCCATGTTTAAGTGCTTTTCAAAAAGTTTTCCACGCTGAGACCTTCTGGTGCCTTCACATCTGTGCACCAGACAGCATGAATAGTGTCCCATTTAATCGAGATAATTCATAAAAACGCGGCATGCTACGGGTACAAAGATACCTTAATAGAAAGCAAATGGTGCGTGCGATTCAGTCACCCAGTTTGGTCGGATGAGCCGCAGGACTTTATCAATCAATCTCTCTTCAGGTGAAATCCGCCAAACAAACAAGGAAGATATTTTGGGCAGTCATTAAGCAGCCCTCTTCCCCAAAGTGTAAGACAGATTCAGTTAGTCAATAATAAGTCCACGTATGAGGAGTTAAGGGGGACAGGAAAAATCCTTGTCCTCTGGATGTACCAGTAGTGTCAATAGAAATGGAAGAAGTCAGGCGCTAAATGACTCATTATGATGTCCACGCATGACATGCGACATTAGCATATCAAATCATGGCGGAGCTGGGATGCCCTTGAGGTGAAGGAAATTGGGAGCGTGTGTATGTTTGCATGTCAGAATTAAAAAAGAGAGGGGGAGGGCAAAACACACCAATGGCTCACGTTCCTCAATAACACTCGCCTTCCGCTCTCAACACTAGCAAAGCTATTAGCTAACTGATGAGTGGCTGCGAAATGACAAAATCATAGAGGAACAGGTCCCAACACGGGGCCTGGAATATAATGTTTGTGCTGCTACTGATTCTCTCCATCTGTTTTCATTTAAATGAAAATGAGACAGTTCATCCATCTTTCTGTCAAAGTGATATGCTTCTATCTGGGGAGCAAGGAATGTGAAAATATTCAGTGTCCAATATGCATTCAAATGACTATGCAGCTAGTGTGTACATTGCGTGCTTCAATAATGAGCCACGACTCGGGGTCACGGAACCTCACATTCTTGATGAGGATTGGACGGGAATGTTAAAAACCTTGTATCACAAAGATGCACTCTGTTCTCACAGTGGTACAAATCACATTGAAGCTCACGTCTTATTGTTTGCTACCTGCATTGGGATGAAGCCAAAGCTTGCGTTTGTTAGTAGTTTTCATTGACTGACTTATCTCAGTCCTTTCTTTGCCTGAACATCGATTTTATTTAAAAAAAAATTTTGGTGACTTTATCTTAGTTGTAGTCACACACATGTGAACTGGGACAGCTACCAGTTGGAAGTCCCGCTTTCCCAGTTTACACATCGCTGACTTCAATTCAAGTGGGTTCATGGGGAAGTTGGATGAAGCTTGAAATTTTCACAAAAGACGGGTGGTTTTCTTTTCGAATTACAAATAATACAGAAATGAATATATGTGATGTGTGCATATGTGTTTATATGCAGCGTGTATTTCTGCACATGCAAGGGAAAAAGCAAAACTTCTGTTGCATTTTGGGTCTCTGTTTACACAACAATAGCGCTAAGACCCACTGAAAATGCAACTTTCTGAAAACGACGCCCAAAGTGGAACCTTTTGAAAACCCTCTGACTGCTTGTAAATGGAGGAAAGCACATCTTTTTTGAAATGATGCTACAGCACAATGCGGCGGGATACATATTTCTTGTGCACATGCATGCATATATAGACCTTAACAACAACGTTTTCCTCCAGAGTTTTCCTTTTTTATATCTTCTTAACAATGTCTCGTCGGCTTTTGTAAAGGTCTACTTCTTTTACATGTGACCCTGCTTCCTTGTATCTTATGCCAGTTTTCCTCCACTTGTGCTGGGTTTGGTGATCGGCCTCCTCTCATGAACTCCACTTTTCCACTCTGCTGTGATCACCGTTAAGTCTTTCTGCTGAGACAGTTCTGATCTCGCCGTTGTCCTCTTCCCGGGTAGCTAAGCCTGTCATTTATCGCCAACTGAGCAAGGAGAGTTCCCGGAAGGCAGAGTATCTCTGTCTGTCATAGTCTCTTTCTCCTCTTTCCTGTGTTTGATGTCAAATTGGTCTTGTTTGCGTTCTTTGTTTGCCTCGTTTTTTGGCATCTGTTTTAGCTGTAAACAGCTCTCTCGCCACTGTTCTCTACAACGGCTTATTTGCATTCAGTTTTACTCTTTTATCCTTTGTGATGAGATGCTTTGCAGTTCTGTTACGACTCTCCTCCCTCAGGGTTTTTTTTCTTTTCTTCCATACTCTTGAAGCAGAATAACAATCGTGTCAAAGCTGTTCACCACCATATGCAAGCTTATAATTATTCGCAAATATATTATCAGTTATTTATAAAAATGCATACACCGTGTGGGTGGCTGACATTTGCTCCTACTTCTGTAAGCATTGTCACTACAGTTGTAATCACTGTGACAGTCACCTTATTCATAATCATCAAATGTATTTTTTGATCCAGCCATGCTGAATAGAAAATGATGGCAATGGCGGCGCCCATCGAGACGGTGGACCAGACACTCCTCCTGTCCCATCTGAGCCAGCATGTTGCCATCAGTGGCACGGCACCTCAGCGGTTTACCTCATACCTTATTGGTTGGAGTTTTTCAGTCATGATTGTTGACCTGTCCTCCTCCTGTGTGTCTCTCTTGTGGGGTGCCACAAGGTTCTATACTTGGCCCTGCCCTGTTTTCCCTCTATACGTATGCTGCCCCTTGGGTCAATTATTGCGAAGCACAATCTGTCGTTCCACTGTTTATGTCAACTTGAGATTAGCTCTTCAAGTCAGTCAGTTTTGGATCGGAAGACGATCTGACATGATGCAGCCATCAGTAAAGGGTTGCACATTTATTTCAAACTTCGATCATTGTAACTTCAGAAAGTTCACCATATTGGAAGATTGGGGACTTTAAAGTGAGCTACTGAACCCCTTTAAACCAAAAGTGCTCAAATTCTTCAATTACACAGATGATGAAGGGAGATTCGATGGCTTAATATCTTAAAACAAAAACAATCAAGGATATTTCTACTGACTGTTTCCTTTCTACAAGCCTGAGCTCAATAAGACAACGTGATTGTAGCTTTCCGTCATCTCTGCCGTAGTAATTGTGAACGGGGTTACTTTCACCCACGAGGCTTCACAGACACCACTCTCTTTTCTTTGTCATCCACCTATGCCTCATACAAGTTGGTTTCATCTCTTTAACTCCCTCGTGCATGAAATCCATTGATGGCTTTTCTGCGTCTCTCTGTCGCCGTGCCTTCCCTTTTGGTTGAAATCAGGCTAAATGTTGCAGGGACATGCCTGGATGCAAAGAGAAACCACCATCGAACAGCAAATTAAAACCTTTGCTGTAAATGTAGGACGTGCAAGGAAATGTATTTGTAAAATGTAAATTTTGATTTACAGACTTGGGGAATATGAACCTCAGAGCAGCAACAAAGCACTTGTAATTTGTTGCACAGCTCAAAGAGTGGAGGCAAGGAGTGGCTCATTATCAGGCTTTCTGCAGAGCTGCGCTGTGACACATTTATTTGATCCCGGTGTTTTAGAGCAGTAGACACTGAAGACACGTGGAACAGTGACCCTCCAGAATTGAACACCTGAACGTTCTCTCGCCGTGATAAGTGAAGTCGACTTACAAGTAAACTGCATCATATAGGACCGATCAGCATAATGTCTGGAGGCACTTGCTGTTTCATGTATTCTATTTGATCTGCGAATGAGACACAGTCAAGGGAGAGAATAGCAGTCTCTATACACACATGCATTATAGACAGAAACAGCCTTCACACACACTTGAAACGGTAGATGCATCTTTATAGTCGGCTTTGATTATCTCCACCCCTTCAACGAAGCTTAAACAAAAAAACTAAATTAAAACTTCAACCTAAAGTTTCAACAAATCTCAAATCATCCACTTGTTCTTATTGAATTGTGGTTTTTTTTTCTTCTTCTATTCATCAGATTGTGCCCACTTGAGACTGATTGGCAAAGGAGAAGAAGAAAAGTGAAAAGAATCACAACTTGTGCAGAGACATTCAAAGCGGGGACACGCTCAGATGAGCCTGAAGGTGTGCTCACTGAGCACAAAGCAAATTTCAGAGGTGGCGGGGCTGCAATTCACAGTCAAAGGAAACGCGTGAGTGGATGTGACGGACAGCCTTTACTCGGGATAGAGTTTGAATTCATGTTTGATCTGAAATTCTGCTGGAGGATTTTGCGCATTTATTACATAGTCACACTGTGCATTCGCGCCCCTTCGGAGCGAAATATAGGAGATCTTGTGTAACGACAGAGAGGGGGGGGGGGGGGGCTGTGTCTTTCCTGCAACCACAAAAAAAAAAATTGCAATTGCATATGCATCAAGGAGAGCTGAAACATATTGCTGATATAGGCAGGGGTGGAGCTTAATCTGTGACATAGAGAGGCGCTGTGTCTCCTGTTATCAGTTTCAGTGACAATCATTGTCTTGTGTTGACCCCGTCAGCATCTTACAAACAGAGAATAAAATGTCAGGTTAAACTGCCCTGCAATAGGCTCCAGTTCAGCCAAACCACCAAGCAAATATTGAAAACTGAGACTCGAGATGAGATATCCTTGACGGTGTCATGAAAACTAACTAACTCACAGCTATCACATGAGCCTCACAGCCATGTTCTCAAGGTGAGTTTATAAAACATGCACAATGCAATCAGTTACAGGAGACGTTTTTATGACATTTTAATGTATTTTGCACCAGACGTTTTCATAAAAATTGGCTCTTTTGTTGAGATTGCATTGTCATTTTCGGTAGTAATTGCTTTTGTGAAAATATTGACATTCTCATACTCTGCACCACAACAAAGAAAAACTTTAAAGTTTAAATTTAAAGGTTATTATAGGGATATTTTACAGGTCCGGCCCATTCAAGATGAAATTGAACTGTATGTTTGACAACCCTGATCTACGTATATACGGTAGCTGGCTCCCTGAAGAGTCCACAAACCGACATTTGAATGAAAGTATGGTTTAATAGTTTTAAACTAAAATGCTATGCCGCCTGCCTTTCACTTCAGGTGAGAAATGTTGAGTTTCTATTTGAAACAGTTGCTAAGCTGCTAATACGGAGAGAGAGAAATGAATGCATCAAATACATCTTCTCTGTAGAAAAAGTTAGATTTAACAAAAAAAAAATCCCAGTTGAACTAGCAGGATTTAGTTGTATTACTTTAGAGTGCATCCACCCTCAAGTTGAACTCTTTTGCTTCCCACTAAACAGTAACAAGAGCACGTGGATTTAAGGCCAGATCAGCAGTACAGAACAGCTCTGATTCACAGCAGTTGGAATTACCAAAACTTTATTGTAAATGATCCATTCTTGCTTGTAATATGTTCTTCATTCCTCTTTGTGACATTAAGTGGTGAAGTAATCAAACAATCAACCATAAAAGAGAACTTGCGAGGTCGACATTAATCCGGCTGAACTCTGTGCAGACAGACTCGATATGTGGAATAAAATCAGACTTTCACTGCAGCTGCTTTGATCACTAGTTTTAATGATTCACATGAGGACCTGTCTTTGAAAGGAGGTGCTAGTCGGGACGAACCCATAGAGAATATCAGTACGGAGTTCACCTCAGCTCGATGTGCTAATGTTGCTTCTCTATGTGCAAATGCTGGTTTGCCAATTTGGACAGCAATAACCCCCCCCCCCCCCCCCCCCCCCCCCCCCATCCCCCCACCCACCAACCCAAATGCTTCTGAGAGGTAAAAAGAATTTGTTAATGTAGGTCTAAAGTAAAGCACATATAGGTTTTATGTGAGTAATGAGCTCGGAGAAGAACTTTTAGAAACTTCCCACTTATCTTCAGTGTGATCTCAGGACACACACGATTCAGTAAAACATTTATTGTCCCCTCTGTTTTGTCTTTGAAGCCCTTTTCATATTCAATATTCAAGAAAAACTAAAATAATGGCGTTTTGGTTTCATTTCGGATGATAATCAAAATCAGCCCTCCAACAATGACAGACCTCAAAAGAATTTGAATCTCACGTTAACAAATGAGAGGAAACATACTGAATCTGATGAAAGCTTTACCATATATACTGTACATTTCAGTATAAAATGACTCGCCACTGTAACCTGTTTCAGCCGGGATATTCAGTTATTTCTAGCCGCTGCAATTCGCCGTCGTTAGATGAACTATTAACACCCTTTTTCTGTGCAATGAACGGAAGTGATAAATGGACCAGCTGCTGAACATATATAGAAGTTCAAGCTGAAAGTTCTCATTAATTGATGGATTCAGGCATCTACTTTAATGGCTATATTGGCCAAAAGTAGCTCTTAAAACACACAATATTACACACTGACAAGCAGCAAAGTACGGTTTACTTCCCAGGTTATAATCACCTTCAATGACATGCTGGGAATAAAAAGAGTTTCTCCAAGTTGGCACCTTAACACTCATTTCCTACAGAGCTGAGATTGCACTCCAGAGACGTCAGAATGCATTAACCTCTCTCTCTCATTACATCAGCACGCAAATATCATTTTTGCACGTGTGTATACCACTGTTTTACCTCGTTAACACAAGTTTGACCCATTAGCCCACAAAGTGACTGTGCTCATAGTTTAATTATCTGATGGATTCGATTGTGCGTTCAAATTATGGCTGAGTTGCCTTTTAAATATCGTGACGAGTCATGACAGATAACAGACGTTAAATTGTTCTGTTTAATGCTCTGCCACTGCAAATTGTTGTGGTGGCGGTGTTAAGATTAAGTGTCACAACAAGTGCTGACCATTAAAAAAAATAAAATAAAAATTACACGCAAATTAGCAAACAAATAAACAACACAATCAATCAATAAATCCATTAAGTGGAGCAGTCCTGTGGGACTCTCGCACTGGTCTGTTGTCTCACGGTTTATGATACTAAAACAAAGGAATGACTCCTCTAAAAGAAGGTGGAGAGCTCACGGCGAACATAATCGCCTCTTAGCCGACATCTTGAATTAATATATGGGCTGTTACTATTCAATAAAGGATATATTGTCACCTCTGTTTCATCTTTGAAGCACTTTGCATACAAGGAAAACTAATGGTTCCAACCGCCTGAATCAAAAATGATGGACACAACCGGGGACCACAACAAAACTCCTGAAGGGAGTTAAGTCTCAGCTCTCCTCATTTCATAGTTTGGTCAATCAGACCGGAAACATTAATTGCACAGTTCAGTAACCGAGAATGACTCATTTTGACAACGGTGCTGAGCCACTGTCACAGAGAGGCGTTCAATGCACCATTAATCTGTATCGCCAGGAAAAAAACAAAAACAAATAAACACTAGGCCCCTGAGAGCAGCTCTCCTCAACCTGCCCAATGCTTAGCTGAATTCAAGGCTCATGTCAAAGATCATTAACACCTCAAGACACTTCAAATCAGCATTTTCGGTCAAAAAAACTCATGTCTTCTACAAAACCGATGTCAAAGTGCAAACAAAGACAGACGGGCAATCTCACACATACGCTCACATCTGGAGCTACAAATGAGCCTTGAATGCATGTTAACGGGACCTGGAAACGGGAAAATCTGGAGAAAACCAACTTAGGCAAAGGGATAGAGGGAGAACATGCAAACTATACAGAAAAGCAGCGTGCCCACTTACTGACAAATCATCTCTTTTTCGTGAGGTTTTGGGTTTAATCTCCCATATCGCTCTGTCCACATGTTGAAGTGCCTTGAGCAAGACACCGAACCTCAAATAGCAGTTACCATTGAAATGAGACTATTATATATATGTGTGTACTGTGTGTGTGTGTGTGTGTGTGTGTGTGTGTGTGTGTGTGTGTGTGTGTGTGTGTGTGTGTGTGTGTGTGTGTGTGTGTGTGTGTGTGTGTGTGTGTGTGTGTGTGTGTGTGTGTGTGTGTGTGTGTGTGTGAATTGGTGAATCTGACTAACAATGCGGAGCACCTTGGAGCAGCTGATCACCTGAAGGAGTTTAAAAAAAAAAGAGTGGAATCTTCTACCTCTATCTATTTCCAGTAACATCTGTCTTCTGCATCCTCCTTCCGCAGCCAATCGCCTGCACGTCCTCCCTCACTTTATCCATGAGACTCCTCACCTCCTCTCCCCCGACAGATCCATCCTCAGCATCATCTTCCTGACATAACCATCATCTCCCCTACACACACTGAACAAAATCAGTTTATCCAACTACTCGTCATCTCTGTTTGAGATGATTTAGGCGACAGTCAACAAGTCGATACAACTTGATAAATTAAAAAAAAAAATATATATATATATATATAAGTGGTCTTGCACATGCAGGGATTTGTGAGTGAGTCGGATTTGAGTTGTAAAGGTAAAGATTTCGCTGGTGGTGAAGTTTAAAAAAAGGAAGCTGAAACAGCAGTTATTTGAGAGCTTACCCAAAAACCCAAACATCAATTATTCAAGGTGAATAAATTCTTCTCCCGTCGGTTTGCTGTGTCGTAGAATTCAAATTATGTTCAGAGCTGCATTATGTCTTCTTATGTTTTCGATTGTAGTGATTTGTTTGGGATTGTCAATCAAATATCCAGTGATTCATTCAAAGACAGTGAGGATAAAAAATATGTCACTTTTTTTTTTTTTATGTTTTGGATTTTTGCCAAAAAGACAAATATTTTGGACTCTCATTTCATCCTTACCCACTGGTGGTGAATGAATTAAAAATGTACAACACAATTTGCTAAATCAAATAACCATTTTAGTGTAATTAAAGATATATACTGTGCATTATGAAAATTGAATGGTGTGATTCTGCTGCTTGTTATAATATTCTGAGATGAACATTCTCTCATGTGCTGCTCTGCCATCTTGGCCTCAGCGACTCACAGAGACAATAGCTTTTGTAATGTAAACGAAGACCCAGGAAATGACTTCAACCTAATGGCTTTCCACCTTCGGGAAAGGAGGATGGCTGTGGGTCAGGAGGCCTCCACTGTGATTGGCCCCGAGAGGACAGGAAGCGTGGTCACAGGAAGTATCCAGACGGAGGACTGAGGCTTAAGCCTTCACTGTACATGCTGACTCGTCGTCTTTCCATAACCACAAGTGAGGAGAGTAGCACGACCTGAGCCTGTACAAATCTGCCTGGTGAATATGATGTTTCTTGTCAATAACTACTTATACAAACTATAACGGTCTCAGATCTGTTGTTCTTAGCCCGCCACAGTTTTGGAACATGCAGGATACCAGGAAACATCCAACATGCTGTAAACAGCAAGGTCGTCCTTCGCTGAGAGAGCTCTTTGTTGATTTGTGTTTTTCGTCAGAAAAAGCAATTTTGGAGTAAAGAGAAAGAAATACCAGGGCAGTCGGGAATGCAGAAGAAACAACCCAAGGGAAACCCAGAAAAGTGCTGCTGCATAGTTTTGAAGCAAAATTTGCAATCAATTGCAAAGGAAAAACATGATTGCTTGTAACACAAGCACAGAAAGAAAATCAACAAAAAAGAACCCGATGAATTTCTATGTTTGGACTTCCTGTTTTATTTTCATTTGGTTTAGTCACAATCATACAGATTTTTTATTAATTTAAATAATTTACCATCAGCTAAGACGTTATGTCACATGCATGATAATAAATGAAATAATAGTATCTGAGTAGACGTGACTGAACACTTCTGAGTCAACACACTTAAATTCATGTGTATTGTTCACGTTTGAATCGCAGGAACCTGCAAATGATCACTGCATTGCTCAGCCAGTCACACTTTTCTTTATCTCATGGCAATTTTGGACTTTTTCTGGTAGTAGGTCACTCAAACTAAGGCGTCCTTCTTTCCCATCACGTTCTTCAGCTCCTCTGGGGGAGAAGGCCAGAGAATCCTCAGGCAAGATGGGATATATAATCCCTCCAGCATGGTCTGGGTCCCCCTGAGGGACTCCTCTGAGCTGGGCATGTTCCGAATATCTCCACAACGAGGAGACCAGCAGGCTTCCTTCCCGATCAGACAACCCAACCAACTTTACCGCACTTCAACTCTGAGCTCCCTCCGGGTACCAGTGTTCCTCTCTACATGCCAAGTGGGGACTTTGATTTTTTTTTTTTTTTTTTTAAGACTAGTAATGACGGCAGGGGCTCCAAGGTCGACTCGTCATTAGCACTTTCCCCTCACAGCGAGAAAATCACTGCTTCGAGTCTGGACTTGGGGGGGTTTGCATGACATCCCTGTGTGTGTGTGTTGGTTCTTCTATACTGCTGGGGAAGTTGATCCAAAATAGTAAAAATCATTCTATAGATATATAGATATTTTTAAAGTTTGGACTTCATCAAGCAGGAATATTTCTATATGGTCTGTAACTTAATCAACAGGCATTGTAATATATAAGATATTTGAAGCTGGAATGACGCAGTGAGAGTAAACCATGGTGTTTCATGGAGAAACTATTTAAGTTTTCTATGCTGGATGCGTTCCATTCAGGAGTTTGCTTTGTTTTTCGGCATGAAACACAAAACAGGCATTGCACTGCCAAGGACACAGCTTATGCAGCAGAAATTTACAAGAAAAACATTTATTTTCCTAATGTCCAAAAACGTTTCTGCTGTTGTGAAAAGCCTTGCAAAGTTCTGTATTAATCAGTAGCTGGATAAAAAATTATATCCCCTGTTTAATTGTGAGCTAAAAAAAATGTGTTCTTTCATTCAATTTCTTGTGTCATAGCTTAATATATATAAAGAAATAAAACAAATCTGTCAGTTGTTATTTTTTTTTACTTAAAACTAGCCACTGATTCAACTAATCGTGCACAATATCAAACTATACCACACATTAGTTTAAAGAAAAAGCCCCAAATTAGTCAAATATATTGTAACCGTACTGTTTATAAAGAGAAAATGTGAAGGTTAAAGGTATTCATGTGTCTCTGCAGTCTCTTGTGATTCACCAAAAAGTTGAAAACAGAAAAGCGCAGATCAGTACAGCATAAAAACCAATTTCCTCATTAATTCATTACTATTAACAGCTTAGTGAACAGGAAAATGTTTCCACCTTACAGTCCCCCAGCTGTCGGCGTAGCATATAAAGTGACTGTTGTCATCTTCTCTGTGCCTTTGTTCCCTTTGGCAGCGGGGATTTCTATCATTTTCATCCACCGGCGTTTTGACTTGCGCTTAATCTGCGATTTCACACTGTTTCCATCATTTTCAACCGGGTGTCTCGGCGCCCATCAAAATAAAATAAATGAGAAGTACATTGCGGCATGACAATTTTCCCCCATGAAGTCATGCCGTGACAACGAGTCTGCGGGACGATAATAGCCTCGGCAGAGTGGTCACTGTGATCAACCATTCATCTCGCTGCATGCTCCTCCATTAAAGGAGCAGTTTGTATTTTCAGTAGGAATCCAGAGATTCTTAAAGGCTGTGTGTGTGTGTGTGTGTGTGTGTGTGTGTGTGTGTGTGTGTGTGTGTGTGTGTGTGTGTGTGTGTGTGTGTGTGTGTGTGTGTGTGTGTGTGTGTGTGTGTGTGTGTGTGTGTGTCCAGTTGTAGTGCTTAATGTACTAAGAGAGGTCCAAAGCCAACAGACACTTTTGCCTCTTTTGTCACAGCAGTAGAATGATGGCATGTTTTAAATGATTACTTTTCCCAAAAAATCTTTACAGTATATGAAGATGAAAACAATAACAATAAAAACAACAACAACAACAACAACAACAACAACAATAATAATAATAATAATAATAATAATAATAATAATAATAATAATAATAATAATAATAATAATATATTCTTAAAACATATATTAAGATAAAAAAATTATTGGATATAATTATTTAAATCGTTGGTCATTTGCACCACATCGTGATGCCCTTTTCACTTCCCGAAACAGGAAGGTTTCACATTGATGAAGAATTGATATAGGAATCAGTGAAGGATTGGATAAATACGCATAAAAATCAATAGAGCTCATGTCTTTCCAATTCCCATCCTTTCCCATGTTGTCTGAGAAATGTCTCACTTCAACATGCTGCCATCATCGGCGAACAGCTTCCTTCCCCTCCGGTGCTCATTTAGCTGACTAGACCTGTTTTTGGTTTAGCCGGTGGACTTTGTTAGCCTTCCCACCTCTGCTCCTTCACGTTCCTCTCGCCATCCTCATCCCTCCGTCTTTCCCCCTCAGACAAAGTACACACACGCAAAGTCAAGTTGTTCAGAACAGCGGTGTCTCTTGATGAAAACCCAGGGGAAATGTGGTGGGAATTGCTTTCATTTTGTTAAAGACGGGGCTATTCTTTTCCTTTGTGTTCAGCACGACCAGGCACAGCTGTTTGCTCAATTCAATACCAACTGCCTTACAAATGGATTTTCCTCCTCTGTTTTTTTTCCTTCCTTTACAGCTTCGTTGGGACTATGTGCCCACTTGTAATTTCTTAGCTCTCGCTTATCAGACAAAAAAAAACAAAAAATAAAAAATGGAATGGAAGCGTTAAAAAGGGAGATTTCACTCTGATTAATGTTATTTCATTCTGCAGAAATCTAGAGTAAATCTGACACTGCCCAGAATTAATCATAACAATAACAGTGTATTGAGATTATTTTCAGATGACCTTGACCAAAAGGTCAAGCAGATACCATACAGAGCACTCATGTTTGTCAGTGTTTGTAGCCGCCCTCTCTTTCTCTGTGGATACATCTAAAACCTGAATGAAATATTCATCAAGGTAACACCCTGGCTAAACATGGCAGCACGGAGACAGTTCTGTAATTGAGAGCACGGGGGATCCAGGTTAGTGTACCCTAACAGAAGAGAGGGAGGTCACAGCAGCAGTCAGCGGGCTGTTTATGTGGGGAAAACGGCTGTTTCAACAACAGCAGGGTTTTTTTTTGCTGCTGTTTGGAGTTTTTTTTTAACCAACTGGTGTGCAGTCCAAGAAAAACTGCACTGGAGTAAAACTGTATTGCATGTGAGGGTTCTGGGGAAGAAAATGGAAAATAAATGAAAGTTTGCTTCCACTTCCAGCACCAGATATCTAACATGATAGTGCGAGTTAAAGGAATTCAGTGTGGAGGATATTAATCAGAAAGCCTGTGGTGATAATAATCACTCAGTGATAATTGGCCTTGTGATGATTTCATACATTGTTCACATATTGGATTCCTCGTGTGCAGTAAGGATTAACATATTGCATACACATATATTTCTTTTAAAAATGAAAGCTTATTTTGAGCGTCCAGCTTTGAAAATACAGGACTATCAATAAATTTAGAGGGTCAAAATATCATCACACTGTTATGAGCAGGGGCCACTCCATTGGTTAAAGAATTGGATGGATAAAGTATTTCTATTCAATTTTATTCTTTCACGGCTACACTTAACGGACAGTTTGTATCTGTAAGAGTCTGAAGAGTGTAAATGCTTCCTTACAAACATGTAACTCCCTTTGTCTTTGAATTAGTATTGCTGCAACTATAATTATTGTGTGCAGATTATGAAATATGGACAGACCTCTGCCGCAGCAGTAATGGCCTTCTCTCAGCATTGATTTTCCTCTTCTTGGACCTTTGAGATTTTTTTGGTTTGAAAACCACTTTAAACTTCGATCCAGCAGCACGATGATGTCATGTCATCGGTCACAAAACTTATTTACCAAAGGTATTACAATGAAGCCAAACAGTGGCGGACACACACTCTCATGAACAAAAACAGGTCATGTCAGTATTCTGGGAAGTGTCTTTTTGACATGTGTAAATCTCATTCTGACATCCTCAGAACTGCTAAAAACCTGCCTGAGGTTTGCTCATGTCAGCGTCTGGCCTTGCAAATGTGTCCCTTTGTGTAAAACACGGTGAGATGGCACAATGCACAAGTTTGTCTGATTGGCAAGTTTCCGACTTTAAGACTTTGGCATGCATTAAGTGAGACACATATTTTGACTTGACTATACGAACCATATATTGGGTTTATCTATATTTTCTCCCTGTGCCTGGCTCCAGGTTCTCTTGTTTCTTAACATTGTCCAAAAACATGCATTTTAGGTGATGCTGCAATTGCTCACCCTGT
This sequence comes from Lipophrys pholis, assembly GCF_963383615.2. NCBI lineage: Eukaryota > Metazoa > Chordata > Actinopteri > Blenniiformes > Blenniidae > Lipophrys > Lipophrys pholis. The sequence goes on along the minus strand of NC_137631.1, from coordinate 25,217,501 downwards.
TTACAAGTGAAAATCCTGAACCTTTGTTGCATTTTAGGGTGTCTGTTTACATGACAACAGTGCTGGGAATCACCGAAAACAAAAGTTTATGAAAACGTCTCCCAAGGTGGAACGTTTTGACAATGCTCCACATCTGTGGTTGTATAAATGGGGAAAATACAACTTTTTGAAAACGCTCGGGGTGTTCCTCCGTGTAGACGCTGAAACACTGCAACTGTGCATGCGCACCACGGCCGTGGTAAATACTGTAGTTCTTCTAATCTAGATGGACAATAACAGCAATGGTGGCTCAACTACATAGTTTTCACTGTATTTGCCGTTTCCACGAAAACGTACATCGTTTTCAAAATGCTGCCGTGTAAACGCAAAACTTTTTTTGTGACAAAACCGCAAATACAATGCGTTTCCTCTGGAAGCATTGTCATGTAAACAGGGACGAAATGGCCTTGTAGGTGTGAATATGGGCGTTGGTCTGTTTCTCTGTATTTGCCCTGTGGTGGCCAGTGATGCCAGTATGTGACAGTAATATGACCACTTTTTCTGTAACGAGTAATCTAAAGTGTTACTATTTCCAAATCAGTATTCAGCCTGAAGTTACCAATCCAAGTCACTGTGCGTTACTATCTCTTGCCTGTAAGGCGGCTGTATTACTCAGCAGAACAGACATAAATTAATCAGGCTGCTTCTCCATTCTTTTGCCTCCAACCTGAGCCACTCCACCCTTCTCCACTCTCAGCCAATCACAGCCCAACTCACTCAACCAACCAACATTACACCATCATTGAGGCATTAACAATAACAATAACAATAACACAACTGCTCAATAGAAAGATATTTTAGCAGGAAGGCCATCCGCAAGGTAACTGTGACAACACTGGTGGTGACCTGCCTGGCCTCTCGCCTGCTGATACCAGCCGTCGTCAGCTGACCCCCCGAGTTTGATAAAAGAGGAAGGCATACATGATAGAGACATTCATGAGTCAGAAAGTCTTTCCCCTTCTTCAAAATCTGTATGAAAATAGCTGTGCACATCCTTTGCTGGGTATTCTAAATTGGCTGCTCTGTCACTGCTGGTTTCCTCTCAGCTTCCACACAGTAAAAGCAGGTGCACCTCGCCCCTGCATGCATGGATTGACAGTCTGGCTAATTTGGCGGGATCCCTGCTTTTCCTCAGACCATCAGCTTGTCAATCTCCTCAGTGATTACAAGTTTGGTGTTGGTGTGTGCTCGTCAGGTCATCCTTGTTGCTCCTTAGTGAAAGCCTTCTCTGGCCTGACTGGAGTCAAACACCTGCCATCTGCCTTGCTCCAATCAGAGAGACTTCAAAGGCTGTTACAAGAGGCACCAGAGAGATGAAAAATCACATTGCTATTCCCACTTACATCTGTTTTCACCCAGTTATGAAGTTGTGCAAAGGTAAGAGCCATGTGATCTGTGTCTCAAAGCAGCATGGAAAAAAAAGTACTTTGCATAAAACCCCTGCCTCTATAAAACATGATTAGTTTCGCCTAAAAATAAAGATTGTATGTAAGGGATAACAGCGAGCTTGCCTCTGTCCAAAGATAAACCAGTTTCACCTACTGGCACATCTAAATCTCTCTAATTAATTGTGTCTGATTTGTTTAATTTGCACAAACAGAAACCAAGCGTATGAAGCCTTTGGGGACACAGCATGCACACGGAAAGAGAGCATTAACACACACTGGGAGTTTTCTCTTTGCTGACCTGTGGTTTTTTTCAGCACTACTTAGATAGCACTACTTTCTGTAGATAGCACTACTGGTTATAAATGAAAACCTTTGAGTAGATAGGAGACGATCCCTTTCTGGTCACATTGAAAGAAAAAAATATATATATACCTAAATTATCTCACCAGAGTATTAAAAAAAAAACCTCTTTTTGTTAATTAATCCAAATCAGCAGATTCCTTCACTTTGCCAGAGTCAGTAATTATAACCTGACCTCTCCCAAACTTCTCCAACTATCCTATGATGAGCATGTTAGCAAGCCTGCAGACTTACATTTTCCACATGGGTGAACAGTTTTGAACTTTGTGGAACTTTGACCTAGAAAAAGAAAACCGTCTTTTCAGCACTGACCTCTGATTTAATGGCGAGTCCAAAATGGAAGAAGCTATCATTCCTTATTAGGGGTACTTCATTGCACTTGCTTTATCCTGAAACAGCTTCACGGCAGAGCAAAGACTCGTTGACAGCTGAGACAGCAAAGACACGATAAACCGACAGGAGTTCATGAAAACAGGTCAGGGAGGCACTGCGATGAGGCATGAGGGATGATGGAGGATTTCTGCAAGCACATAAGAGTAACTAAAGACACTTCTGCCGTTAGACATAATTAGCTGATCTGTTGCACAAACTAGTTTCCAGTACACTGAACATGTTATGTGTGAGTTTAACGAATGCACATTAAAAACGAAACTACACCAGCATTCAGGACGGTGACTGGTCTGCTTTAAGTGCTTCTCACTGTCAACGTCAATCACAGACTTTCTCTCGATTAAAAACAAAAGACTGACAAAAGATTATTTGCTTTGAACATATATTAAATGAGTAGGAGTAACCCTCCCTCCCCCCCAAAAAAAAAAAACCACACACATTCTTGGTTGTATTTCAAAACCAAATACTTCCAACTTAAGTCAGAAATAAACCTTTTCAGATGAAAACTGAAAACTTTGGTAGCGTTTGGGTTTCTGTTCACTCGACAACGGCGCTTGAAGCCACTGAACTTTTTGAAAACAGCTCCCAAGGTGGGAATGTTTTTGTCTTTTGCTTATGGAATTGACCAACTTTTCACAGAAACTACTGACCTGCATTGCATGAAACCTTCAGGGATGATTTGTCATCATCCAAGGCCCAATCCATTAGATTTTAGGATCAATCAGCTCCTGGAGAGGTAAGATGTTTCCCTCGTCATGGACACTGGAGGTCTGCTGTGAGCCGTCAGTCCTGGCTGCAGCATGGAAGCTGCCGTTAGCCACCTGCTAGCACACTGCTAAATCTGCCCCGGAGCTCGCAGCTAATATCTCGGTCCAGAAACACCGGTGTGAGCGCATTGACTCAGGCTGTGGTTTATCTGTGTGCCCCCACTTGGTGTTTCGCACAGTGATGTTGCTACCTGACGTTATGAGCTAATGGCTAACATGCTAGTGCTACTAACTCAGTTCGGCAAGCAAACGCAGCATTGACGAAGGTGTGTGCTCTACCGCGTGCCCTTTCTAGTTGAGAATGCTCTGACTCCATCTCCATGAAAATGCAACTTTTTGAAAACTTTTTGGAGGGGGTTGGAATGATTTGTTCAATTTCATACTCCAACATCACGAGACGGGACGCAATCTCAACTTCGAGGACGGTGGAAAAAATCTTAAAACGCAGTGCGCCCCGGACAGAACAGAACAGTTTTGGAGGAGCGGGCTACTGACAAGTCAATGTATAGTGTTATTACCTCGATGAAATTGTGTCGTTTTCAGCGTTTCTGCCATTTCCGTGTAAACGGACATTGTTTTCAAAACGTTGCAGTGTAAATGCACAACTTTTCTCAAACAAAAACTATGGGATTTTACTCGATCCGTTGTGTAAATGGGGCCTCAATCTAAGATTTGCTTTAAACCGTAAAGAGTTATTGATTTTCCATCTAAGATGTTGCTTTATGAATAGACTAAGGCACACTCACACAAAAACACACATATGCTAATCACTGCGCTCCTTGATTTTCAGCATGAAGGAATTCACAGGTGATCTATTTAATTTTCATTATAAAAAGAAACTTATTTTTCCAAGAACCAGCTGGTGATTAGTAAAGCTTCTCATTATTGTGATGCTGTCCTGTCCTTGCAGACAGCCACTGCAATATCAGTTTGACAAAGACACATGGCTTCACTTATCATAAAAACACCCCCGAAAACAAAGTTTCACGCTGCAGCATTAACGCCAAACTGTGTTCTTTAGCCATTTTAAGCGCCATATGTTCACACATGAATTTATTACACAAATGTGCATCTAGGACAAACCACCAGAAGTGTTGTGCTATTCAGGATCTATCAGTGAAAAGTCATGAAAACAGAAGTGCCAGATACTGCCGTGGGACCGCTTCAGACGCGTTGTTAAAGTAGCTCTCGGCATGTCAGAAATTTACTGTACCCAGCAGCCCTCTGTCTTTCGGATAGGTTTACTACAGGAGACCAGCTCAGCAGTCCGATCAAGGACAACAAGAGGTTATTAAGTAAATCTACTCTCAGCAATTGTTGCCTTCCGCTCTGCTCCCCTTCAGTCTCTGCCAGGGGCCCCCTGTGTGATATGGATTGTTTTCAAGTTACAGGCGGTGAAAATGGCCATCTCATTATTTTTAATGGGTGTTTGAGATGGATTCCATTGCAGTGGTGCACTGTCATTTAGATGCCTGGGCAGCAAGTGGGATGAAAAGGGAAAAAGGATGAGGTGGGGAAGTGTCATCTCCATTGTGGTGGTGGCGCATTGTAACTATTGCTACAGCTACGAGAATCTATTAATATGTATTTACTTTGATCAGACTTGCACAGAAGTAGCATAGAGGCAGGGAAAGAGAGGAAGAAAAAAAAAAATTTGAAAAATACAATGAACCCGTCTTTCGTCCACTGAAGCAGCAACTGTGTTTTCTTGTGGCTTTAACCCGAGAGGCCGAAACAAACCCTAATTGTGATCATTTTTCAATCGACATTAGTCAGTTGGCTCGCGAGCTCATCTTTATATCTCCTCCCCACCCTGACAAAACTGTGATTAGGTACACATATCTTCTATAACCCAGGAGCTGCCAGCAGGCTGAACAAAATACCATTTTTTTGCTCCACATTTTTCCATCTAGATGAGTTTTAATTAAGTCTCCTCGCCGTGTTCCCCTGTGGCTGCTCTAATCAGACCACAGGAGCGTTGCCGCCTTTTCGCTTGTATTGTAAAGGATCCCACAGCATCTGTCGCGCCCCCACCCCATTTCCCTGTAACACCCCCTCCTCTCTGCCGGTCCGCCCGCATACTGGGAGAGACACAAAAACCTGGACACCAGGGCGAGCATTTCAATACAGCTAAAGATCATCAGAGGGTGGTTGTCGTATTATTGATTAAGATTGGTGAGGTTATTACGGCACATGGATATGCACAGATGCTCCCTGATGAAGGCCGGGCTGAAGCATGCTGGACTGCTAATTTATACGAGCAGACATGTGGAAAAAAACCTTTGAAAAGAAAACTAAATTCTAATCTCACTTTTGGATGAGTTGGGGGGGGGGGGGTGGTATCTGTGACATCACATGAGATATTTCTCGAAAGTCTTAAGTTGTTGAGGAGTAGATAAACTTTGGGGTATTTTAACAGTGCTGTCAAATATTCAAAAATCAAGAGCAAGGACTTAATGTAGCAGCTGTACTTCCACTTGCATGCTTGACTTAGCTTTACGGAGGATTTAGGCGAGAAGTGGCTTCAAAACACAAGACAAACAATTTAGGCTAACATCTCTGCTCACACTTGTAACCAAACAACTCGAACGATGAATGAATAAAACGGTGCAAAAGATCTGTAGCAATGTTATGTCACTGAGTGTATACAAGCAAGAGAATACAGGAAAACCATGCTGAACAGAGATGGACACACAGAGTTAAAAAAGTAGCATCAAGAAGTTGGAGACAGAGGAGCCACACTTCAGAACAGAAACAACAATTACGCAATGGAAAATGATATAAACTTGAAGTAAAAACAACCCTGACACGACAAAAGAAACTTCAACACAAAGCAGAAATGACACTGGGAAGAAAGAATTAAACAAGAAACTATCAAAACGTGAATTGGTTCCTACGAGTCGCTCTGTTTATTGGATTTGTGAAAATCAAACATATCTATAAAAAGTAAACACACATCTCAAGCAATGTGGCTCATTTTATGTGTCTTACGTTGTTTTTTTATTCAGTATGGACTATTTTTGTATTGGCTTGGAACAGGGGGGGTCAAATGTACAGACCATGGGCAAAAACTGGCCCGCCAGCGTCCAATATATTTATTTGACCACCAGGGGCGCACTTTAGTCGGAAGTATATCGTGAATCAGTTCAGGATTTACTACACAGATGTAGAACTGTGTCCATGTTATAAATCATAATATGAACTAGCTGACTATATTATCGAGTTCCAGCTACATGTGGGCAAATATTTTATACCTTTGAAGATATAAATTGTGTGTGCTCATGTGCATGCGTGTGTGTTTTATTTCTCTTTTTAAATTATGTGAAGCACTTTGTGCTACAATTGTATGAAAAGTGCTCTATAATTAAAGTTTGATTTGATTTGATTTGTCTGTTTACACGACAATGGTGCTCGGAGCCACTGAAAACTCAACTTTTTGATAACGGCTCTCAAGTTGGGAATTTTCTTAAACACTGCAACTCTGTGGAAACATTCGAAAATGCAACTTTTCGTAAACACACCACAGATGGACAAAAGCGCAGCTTTTCTCAAACGTATGTGCACCACGGTCGCAGTAAATAGTTCTTGTGCAAATGTGTGAATAAGTGGACAATAACAATAATGGCTTCCAGAGTGTCATGACTCCTCGTCCATATGCTCCCGGGTGGTTTTATGATTAGGGGTAACCTGTAGTGGTAAATGGGTTTCAATTATATTATGCTTTTTAATCGCTTCAGCAGGAGCAAAGCGTTTTACATTGCTTGTCACATTCACACACAAATTCACATATCAACGGAGGTGGCTGCCATGCGAGTTAACTGAGTGTTATCTCGGTGAAATGAAAACACAGTATACTGTATATATCCACCAAATTTTGCACAGATAAGAAGAATTTTATAATTTTATATTCAGCATCTCATTTTTGTCTTTGTGATTTTATTTCAGAGATATCACCACTCTCACTACATCTTCTAAACAGCAGGTGTTTGAAAGGTGCGACAATTCCCCTATTGCTTTGATGATGTCTAAACTTAAGTTTGTGAAGAAGATGTGTTGTGGGTGTGAGTAGTTATCACCCAGAGTGGTTTGAGAAGAACAAACCGAGGCGACACTTCATGCTTCCAATTACATGGTTGTTCTGAGAAAAAAATCAGTCCCGTAAAATGAAAGTTGGAATTGAGAAGTGTTCAATTTCCAGAAGAAAAAAAAAATAGCATTGTCTTTTCATAATTGTGTTCTTTCTCCATTTCAAATGAATTAGACGAAAAAGGGGAAAAAAAAAATACAATTAGAGACGGTTGGTGGCTCTGAAGCCTTATCTTCACTCATTTCTCCATGTTACAAATTTCCAGCTTGACACCCACATTGTTTTCATTTTATTGACGTGTTGGGTCCAAATGAATTAATACTCGATTTCTCTCCACTCCCCCTTTTGTCCTTCACTGTGTAAGGATTGTCACATTTACTATCACAGCTTCCGTGGAGGTATAGATTCATGTTTGGGTGTCATATAGGCATCAGTGTTTGCATGGCGGTGGCCGCATGCTGCATGTTCTCGTGTTAAACAACAACAAAAGGGAATGGATTGTGTTATTTTAAAAACGGGAGAATGCAGCTTGTTTCCATTCATGCCTGTCATTACTGTCTGAAAGCGAGAGATCATTGTGTATGTGTGTCCTCTCGCAGCGTGGCGTATGTCATTAGCGGCAAAACAAGGTGATGAGACGAGATGATGCACCCTGAGTTCGAATCACATCAGTTGAAGAGAAAACCCACTGAGATCTCGAGAAAATATTTCAGCTTTCACTTGCTGCGCTGGGAAAAAAAAACAACCTTAAAGCCAAAAACCCACATGCCTTCCACACAAACCTTTGTTTTAACTGCCATACAGCAGGTTTCCCCCTCCCCATAATAGCAATAATTGGTACCAGGCTACATATTTCACAGCAATTCAGAACATCTTGGGGTGATGTGGCTGCACAATTGAAGCTTTCAGCTTTCACTAAGAATACTAACTACACTGAACGGGATTCAAACCTTTACACGACCACTTGCTGGGTTAAACATGCAACGAGCGCGACTGGAAAACCAGTCAGACAAGCGTATCTGCTGCTCTGATGAGAAGCCTTTAAAACGCCGCCAGAATAAAGGACATTTGACATTGACAATACCCATAGAAACATACAATAATGCTCATTTTATGACGACTGAGCTATGCCTCCCCAAAGCATGTTGAGATGATAAAATCTTTCGTATAATCTTCAAATTTAAGTGTTTTCTCCATAAAGCACCGTAAACTAAGACACTGTGTGGATTGACTGTAGTGTGCTGCCTCGTCTTTATCAGAAGCTGCTGAATCTGCAAATTGAACTGAAACCTTTGAATAGTGTCTGTGGATGCTTTTGAGCAGCTTTGGTAGCAGTTACATAAACACTTTATATATTTTTTTTATTTTGGAGACTGATTGGTATCAGGATGTCTCATTAAATTAGGGAACAACAGAAACATTGCCTTGCAGTTTTATGCATAAAGATTGGTCACCAATATTGTAATAATGGCTACTGACGTAATACCTGACAATAACACAATTATTTTGGACATTAAACGTAACAAAACCGAAAATACAATAAAATATTTCACCCAATATCCCAATAATGCTTTATTCAAATATGCAAAGAGTTACTTCATTATTGGTTTATTACATTTTTGACAAAGCAAAAAATAAAAGAAAAAGGAAAAAGAAAATACTTTGAAAATGTAATAACTGAAGCCAATAATGTAATAATACATAAATATGACAACACAATCAGACTAATGATTACATTAGTAGCAGAATGTTGCTTTGTTATTTCCTCAAACAATTTCAGTGACCTTACATGTTTTTTTCAAAAACTTGTGTAAAAACGTTTAGCACATGATGTCGCTGAATGTTAACTGGACTGGTAGAATAATGTCATAATGACGTTTAAATTTAAATTTCAAAGTTTTCTTTGCTGTGGTGCAGAGTACGCGGAATACAATGAAATATATTTTTAAAAAACAAAACAACAACCTTGGTTCTTTGTAGGCACGCTTATTCCCACAATCCAAAGATCAGCTTTTTAGGTAAATTGGCATTTTTTTGATTTGAGTGTCTCTCTGAGTTGGCACAATAATAAAATTGTCCTAAATGTCCTGTTCATTGTCCGCTGAGATAGACACCAGCCCCCGTCAGCCGTAATTATACAAAGTTAGTATTCAAGTTAGATAAATGAATATGTGTTCAGAGACACCACTGCTTTATGGAGGCTTATGTTTACCGCCATGGTCGAGACATGAAATGAACTTGCCGTGCAAAAATCTCTGTTTCATGAAAGCCCGCAGCCACACAGCATGATACACAATCAATTGTTCACACCTGAAACCATTTCAGAATTTACATTTTAATTTCACATCGCTAACAGCTACGGTGTTCTGACAGCGAAAGGCCTGATCAATGAAAGCTTTATGACAGGTGATTATTTGATCATTTACTTCATATTGTACGGCTGTCATATCTACATTATTGGCTTTTTGTGGTCTAAATGCAAAGGTGGATCTATCACTGTGCGAAATGCTGCTCTTCTGGTTTATTCCTACCGAGAGTTACTACCTTCCCCGCAAATTCATATTAAGCTTATATTCCAAATCATAAATCATTATCAAAGAGGTTTATACATTTCTATGAAGACAGATTATCAACCTCTCTTATTTCTTCATTTTTTATAGACATTAAGGTAAATTCATTCTTGGTGTTGTTGGAAATTAGGTTTTCAGTTGTTGTTTTTCCCACTGATTTATCCAATTTGTGCAGTCCTTAACCACTGTTACAGCCTGAAAATCCTTCCAATATCTGCTAAACACAACACTATTACCACGACTTGGATTCCAACTTGCATATTGTGAACATAAATCACTGCTATTTTCTCTGCTCTTGCCGTTGTGTGTGTGTGTGTGTGTGTGTGTGTGTGTGTGTGTGTGTGTGTGTGTGTGTGTGTGTGTGTGTGTGTGTGTGTGTGTGTGTGTGTGTGTGTGTGTGTGTGTGTGTGTGTGTTTATGCATGTAGGGCTAAACAGAATCGAGAAACTATGCAATAAATTATTACTTTAACTGTTGAGCACATAAGATTAAAGACAGAAGAGACAACAAAGGGAGCCACGAAGAAAGTGTATTGGTGAAAGTAGTTTGAGGGAAGTGCCTGGAGCCAGACAATTTGTTTGGTAAAAGAAGCACAGGAAACGTGAAAAAGTTCTCTTTTTGATAAAACATATTACCCCCCCCCAAGCTTTCCGTCTTCGCCACATGCAGTTTAGTTCTTTTCACTCCCAACCTAAACAATTAATGGATTACAGGGTCATGCTTGTCAACACTGAATGGAACCACACTGCTTGCAAATGATGTTGGGGATTCATAACTCTCTAATCACCTTAGAAACAGGAGCGGCACCAGTACAGTGGCTCTGAAAATAACGCTGCAGTCGCGCTTCTGATTGTGTCTGTGTGTGCATATCAAAAGGCATATTCAGCTACGTGCCAGAGATTGGGAGGAATTCAGGATGGGGGCATTGTACATTTCACAGAGAAGCGTATACAGAAAATCGAAAAGCTGTTTTATCAACACGACTTCTTGCCATTCATTTAAATTTGGGACAACAGAACAAAATGCTTTTCACGGATAAACACGTTTAGAAATAAGCTGTCAGGTTTTTAGTTTTTATTTTTCATAGCATACAGGAGAACGTCTCATTATTTTTTTTAAAGATTATTTTAATTACTTTTGATGGCATTAATATGAGACAATAGCCGTTAAACTGTAAAAAGGGACAGGAGCAGAAACACTCAGGTAGCAAGAAAGTTAAGCCGGAGAAGAGGGGAGGGAGGAGCTGGGGGGGGTAGCAAGGGATGAATAAAGATGATGAAGGACCAGAGCCCAGGCAAACTCCATCCCCAGGGCTTGTACTGTGGCTCTGTTCCTCCTGTCTGAAGGCCCCTTAAGGTGGTTTGGGTCAGGCAGCAGCCCAAATCGATGGGCCGAGCAGGGACTGTGCGTCTCCATGCTAATACCTGCTCCATGGTAATACTGCCTGCCGAATTCCTGCCGGGCGATGTCATCCATCACCCTGCTGATGCCACAAGCACAGACAGAGGCGGAGGAAGAGAGAGACACACAATCGTACAGATAGATAGATGAGCAAGGATTTCTCCAGCGTCGCTTGCTGTATATCCCAAAGCTGATTTTAATAAAAGTGGTAATAGGGCAGTAGGAACTCCTTACAATGTGTCTCTGGTCCTTCACACAGTGAGATAAATGCCAAGTCTTGTAGGTCTGGTGGGACAGAAAGATGTTAATCCATATATTACATATTACTTGCCCCAGTCTCAGAATCGCAGCGCTGATGCATCATAGTTGCTATTGATTGGCCCCTGTCTTGACAACGATTGCCAAATGAGATATTTCATCCTCATGAGGGAAGCCCACTGTATTAATTTCCCAACCAGAGGCCCACTGCCTCGCCAGTGTTGTTTTACCTCAAGTTTAATTTAGTTTCATAGAAGGTCTGGGGGGGCAATGTCTGAAATTATGCTCCATCTCCAGAGCAGAACATTTCTCAGCCTCACGGTGGAAACATTATAATCTGCCCTCATACATCTTCTCAGTGTTTAGTATTTCTGTTACTACCTGCAACTCCACAAGCAAAGACATCTAATACTGCTTCAAATACTTTTTTGGGGGCGTTGTGTGCTGAGCTTCGGCAGGTTCAATGGAAGAAACATTCTGTTCAAAAAATTGCAACCCTAAGACTGCCGTTAGTCATTGACATCAGCAGAAACCTGAGAAAGTACCAGTTCAGTTTAATTGTAAATACATGTGGTATTTCTGCATCGGACCAAACAGTTTGTCTCGTTTAACGCCTAACTGTTATTGAAGAGCCGACTTTTGAGAGCAAAGAGAATCTAGCACATCATCTGGGCCATAATGTCGACAAATTTATTGCTTAATTTTAGAAGTGTATGGAAAAGGATTTCCTGTGTGACTTCTCTGGTGTGAGCAGACTCTAATTATAGATAAAACACTTGTGCTCTCTTCACCCATAATGAATTGTCTGACCTCGAATGTAACAGTCAGGCACATACACCAGAAAGGGTCCACATTGAATTGGAGGATCTTACTCAATGGATAATCAATATTAATTATGCTTGAACTCTTTTAAATGTCTTGGGAGCTGATATTGTGCACACCTGGTTTGGTGCTAATTGAATGACGAACTCATCTATTCTACCTGAGCATTACAATGAACTGGTGAGAGACCTTAAAATACTTCCTCTCCTCTCCTTAGGCAAGGTGGGGGCCCTCCACCTTTTTGTTTGTGAAAGTCATGGGGGCAGATCTTGAGGTGCTGACACCCATCCCAATGGCTTCTCCCTCATGTGACACTACCTAAAAGACAACATCATCCGCAAAGAGCAGTGAATGCAGCGGATACCAGCCAATTAGAGTAGGGAAGGTCATGCTTTCATCATCCTAGGGAAAATCCTCACGGGGGGGATTTAGAAGTGGCTGTACTCAATGCTGACTGAAAAATACAAGTGTGTGTGTTGAGCTTTTTATATGGCCTGGGACGCTGAGACAAGGCTGTATTTTTTTCTTCCTTTTCATGAGATTCAGGTATTTTCATTATCTGGCAACATGCATTGTTAATAAATACATCAAACTCGGCCATTATTGAGTAATTTCTGGTGTAATTACAAACAACCCGTTTCACTTCCACACTGACTGAGTTTGAGTGTTCTTATCAACTCAGCTCAGTTATTTTTTGCTTTCTTTCTCTTTGAACCATAATTTCAGAGGTATAGGTGTATTTGACATTTTGTGAACTGAGAACAATGACTCTGTTGTGTCATAGGTCAGCATACTTGGGACAAGGAATAACAAATACTGCACAAAACACACAAGGTCATGGCAACAACTGCTCTAGTGCTACTTTCACAAGCTGCACTGTCGAGTTGGAATCCTTTATTCTGTTAAGTGTTTTGGTTTTTCTTTTCCATGTCAAGGTATTCTGTTTTGAATGGAGTTAATGGAAAAAGTCCGGGTCAGTCTTTTTATTCATGAGAGATAAAAGCATGCTTAGGGTGTCAGCATCTCCTCATAGATCAGCATTTTAAAAGCATTATCAAAAGTGTCCCCTTTCACCAAGTCCACAAAATAGCTCGGATGTAATCACTTCAACAAGCACATTTTTCTCTTCATTTTCTCACTGCAGAGACACTTTGCGCTCAAAAGAGCATTTGAGGTGAGAACTTGTGTACTTTGTATTTGTTGATAGGTTTTTGGGTTTTTTTTCCACCCGCTTCTGTATTCTACCACATTGCTTTACGTCAGTATGAGTTGATAAATGTAGTAAACGCTATCAGCTTGGACCAGCTGGAAGAGTGACTTAGAGAGGCCGTAAAGGCAAACATTCATTCTCATTAGTTGAATCATTTAGCCACTTGACTTCTTGTATCTCCCAAGCGCCACAAGCTGCCCTGCAGCTACATTAAGGGCCACCAAAGACTTATTTGTCATTTTGCTTTCTTCATATGCTTCTCTGCTGCTCAGACATTTTCATAAACTGTTGCTTGTGGATTGTTTTTGAGCAGTTCTACAGTACATGAGTTTCTGCAGGGTAGCAGAGGAACACCTGCGTCATGGACTGTGGGAGCTTTTCATTTCATATTGTTCTAATGCCTATGCAAATGTTTAATGAAGAGGATCTGGACATTCAGGTCTTGTCAATAATCATTTAAAGCAAGCATAGACACTTGTGTCAACATAATGTCTTTTTGCATCTGCGTTCCCATGCCGTCAAAATCACCTTTCATCCGTCTTCTATCGCCATTTCTCATTCGACGGGGTCAGCATGTGCCAGTCATACACATACGAAAGGCGGGTGGGCAAACCGAGGGGAAAATTGTAGACAGTAACGAAAGGCATGATCTAACATGGATAACATCATTTTCAAAACTTTGTTGTGGAACTGCCAAACTTTTCTTGAAGCAAAAAGGCAAAAAAAAAACAAAGCAGTGTTTTTACTTGAAACGTTGTGTAAATGGGACCTCAGAACAATGCATCAAGCAAGCCATGTTCAGGCTACGTTTTAGCAAAAAAATAATACTGTATGACAGCAGTACTAAATAAAGTATAAAATAAGGTAGAATTCCTTACTTCTAAAATCTATAAGTTTGAGATATTTCCAATTAACTTTGGCACAGTGGTCGACAAGAAGGTAATGAATGCCTTTAGTCGTATTTCCTTGCATGTGAACATTCTTCTTGTAGTGTCATACACTGTCAAAATCCGAATTTAGTTTTGGCGTGGATAAAAATGATGAAAAAAAAAAAGAAAATGATTTAATTTTGCGTTCTCACAATTTACTCATATTCATATTTACAATGTTACCGACACTGAAAATAAATTCTCTGATGTCTTACCTTTACACAGAGACCAAGATTGTGATTATGTACCTGCTGAATGTGGAGTTATTAATGATTGTCTATTAAGGCAACTTGGATAGGTTAGTTAACTTTAAGTAAAGAGGCTTGAAATGTCACGCAGAAAGGTCTTGTTAGCCAGCAGCTACAAACCAAAAGACTTCTCACTGTAACCACAGACCGCCACGCAGCTGTTCAAATTCATCAAAATTAACTAGATTTTTGTTGTGAAGTCAGTTTTTGTTATTTCTAGGGCAAGATCAGGCTCCCCATTCTTCTTCTTCTTCAAAAAAAAAATTGGATAATAGTCATTCTGCTTTTCAAATGTCTCCCCATCCACTCCTCATTCTTCACCCTGGTGAGGAAAGGTTTTCCACTTTCCACCACTTTGCTCCAGACTCCAACAGGTCCTGTCCTCTCCTACCTTCATATGGATCATTGTCTTATATGATATTCACATTTACTCTGCATTTTATTCGGTAAGTTCCTTCTAAAGCCTTTTTTTTTTTTTTTTTTTTAAACATTTGTGGTGGGTTACTCATATACAGCATTTATGTTGGCTATTTTGTATTTAAAAAAAAAATTGGAACACCAGATGCTCACTGAATCAAATCCTGTTGCAAACAGCCCATAACTGTGGATCTCAAAGAAACTCAACCTGAGCCCGAACTGCTCTGCAAGGGTATCCGGTGTAAAACCTGTGACAAGAAAAAAGAAAAAAAAGAGAGAGAAAAGAAAAACCCACAAGGATGACATAATCCACTGGGGAAACCTCATAAGCATGCCCTTTCCCCTCCTTTACTGCAGATTATCCTTCCTTATTTAATTTTCTCTCAGAACAGTAAAACATGTAAATGCTGAGCGAGGCCAAAACATGAAAGATGGATGGTGCAGCTGCTGTGACGAATCCATACAAAACTATGGTGGTATCAACATATATGGTGCATGAAGTGCTCCATTTTAGGAAATGGGAATTTACCGTCAATAAAATCTGCGTTGACATTAAATGGAAAATAACAAATAATCATAACCAAAGAAATCTGGAGAAGCAAGAGTCATAGCGCCTGATGAAAAGTTTACACCTGGAATAAAGGGGTGCAACTTTGAAATTGCATATACACGTATACTGTATGTGGCAATTTGTCTATGAAGGACATAACTGAGGACAATGTCTGGCAGATGAGCAGAATAACACACATTTGAGTGTCTTTACATTCATGTTTCGAGAATATTGGGCATTTTTACCAGATTGTTCAGATTTGGGTGGAGTTTGTGCTCACGGGCCAATGTAGAATATTCAGTGTGTTAACATTTGAAAAAGTTTGCGTTGTTTCTGATCGGGTCTGTTTTTAACATGAGAATATCAGGAGACTAATCTCGGACTTTAACTTGTGGAGAGAGACATTCCTTAGCTGGCTCGCTACGACTTTTATCTGTGCACACGATTTCTTCTTTTATGTGTTTTACCTTTTTCAAGTATTTTCCATCATTCATCCATCCATCAATCCACCCATCCAATCTATATTGGTACACAAGTCACAAACTATGAAGTGTTATCCTTTTTTATTTTCTCCTTTTGTCCTTTCAGAAAGTCCCAGCTCAGTAGTTTAATTTAGAGCTTTAACTCCATCTATAGTCAGCCAAACTGAAGTCTGCTCGAATCAAACTACCCTTATTACCACTGCGTATTTTAGGGCAATTCTCTGCTTTTAAAGTGTCAGTGTTGGAATCAGTTTGGGGGACGGCTCTGTTCTCACAAATGACAGTCCTTTCAAACATCACGGAAGTGCAGGCTGAAATAACAGCAAATTAAAAAAAAACTAAAAAAAACAACAAAACACAATTGTGGAGGAAAAAGTTCAGCAATCACTTACTGTGTAAGGGAGCCATTTAGCAGTCTGCATTTAGTAATTACTCTAAATACCATTGACCATTAAGTGAATTTCCACAGTTTAAAAGAATGAGCCGATTTACCCGGTTTCTCTTTAACAGTTGTATGTCTGTGAGAGAAAATGCCATCAGTTGAATAAACAACTTCAAAAAGGTGGACTAATTAGTTGTATTTGACAGTCCCTGCCTCCTTTCCACATATTCTCCCTTTTAAAACCACTAAAGGCAATTAAGGACTGCGATAGATGATTAGTGTCCAACTCAAATGGAGAAAACAACACCCATAACTTTTAGGTTAAGCAGCAATTATTACTACGAGTACATTCATTTTCTAAAGGCATACCATAATGTTAACTCTAATCACTACTTGCATCACTGCTTTTGGCTTTACGGCCTTGTGAAACAGATGTCAGAGCAGTACTTAATTTGTGTTTGTTTTCCAGTGCAAACACTTCAGAGTCGATTGAATGTATTCTAGATTTGATTGACATATAAAATATACAAATATTGTAATTGTACATTGTACACGCCCACCAATTCAAAATGATTTCTAAAGCCTGTTGGTGATATCCTCAAAGCTTCGCGTGCACCACAATAGTCACGGACGGGCACAGAAGCATTGTTCCAAAGAAAAGCAGGAAGTAATCTATGTTTGGATTATGAGGCTCTTAATATATAAAGTAATGACACACTCACACAGCACATACATACATCCATTTACGCAACGTTTAAAGTGAAAACACATAGTTTTTCCGTTTCCGTTTTGCGTTTACACCGCAATGTTCTGAAAATGATGTAGTTGTCATGGTGAGCCATTAGTGGGTGCTATTGGTTGTTTTTTGTAATGTTCTACTGGGAGGAGTTTTCAAGGTTTTCAGTGGCTCCGAGCACCGTTGTTCTGTAAACGGTCTACCAACATGCAACAGAGGTTTTCCATTTTTATGTGATGTAATCTAAACAGGGCCTATAACTAATAACTAAAACCAGAAAAACATGACATCAGCAAATATGAGGGAATACAAAACAATCGTTTTCCCCCGCTTCAGTGGGTTTTCACCAACTTGTCTTTTCATCCCTTTTCTACGGAGTTGTCATGTGAACAGACACACAAAAAGCAACAAAAGTTTTCCAATTTCACTTAAAAACATTATTGTGTAAATGAGGCCTCAGACACACAAGTCTGGTTTAAAACAAATGGTAGAATTACACACAGAATTAAGTAGATTTACATTTTTACACACTGGCATCAGAGCTAATTTGTCAGCAGAATTGGGCAGGAATGAGTGAGAGCACATTACATTTACTCATAGAGAACCAGCTTTAACCCACCAGTAATGTGTTAAGTGTGAACACCTTTATTAGCACTTAACATGGAAGGGGTTAAAAAAAAAAAAAAAAAAAAAAAAGTAATTTAAAAATCTTTTTATTCCTGCGACATTGACGGTTCAGCTCCTGTGACGGAGGTACACAGTGTGTTTGATCCCCAGTCACAGCTTGTGTGTCGCGATTAGCAGCTCCTGTCAGCCGAGTGCTAAAAATATATGTCCATCATTTCACCTGTTGAACCGCCTGCTCTGCTGTGCGTTGATAATCACAGCCTGGCAATCAAAGCTCCCTCTGCTTTAGATTTTCCTATTCCCTCGTGTTACACACTCGGCTCAGTAAAATACATGGCCTACGACTAATGATCCTGGGGGGGTTTTACGCTCCTTTTTGCGGCATTCAATCGGAAACTCTGGGTCAATTTGAACAATGTGGAAGATACTGTAACACAGTGTTGTGCTCGCTGATTTGGAGAATGCAAATTATTTACCCATATTATTATAATTGCGTTTAAAGACTGTTTTTCAATTATCATGGCCTCCTCCGAGGACCACGTGGGTGTGCTTGATTAACATCTCTGCGACTCTGTCGGTGTTGTTGCACTTGTTGAGGCAGGAAATGTGAGACTTTACACTTTTCTCACTGGTTCGTCTCGTCTGCTGACCTTACGTAATTGCTGAATGGCTCCGCCAAATTCAGCCTAAGCGATGGGTATAATTACAACCAACAACAGAAAACACCTGTGTGGGTTTGTCTGGCATTTCATAATTACAAGGGCAATGGGGGAACTGCATTAAATCATTCACATTGACACATAATAGCCTCATAAAGGTAAATGTTTGCAAGCTATGATTTGTTTACACACCAACTTGTCATTAGCCGGAGTCCTGCCTCCGGCTATATAACAGATCTGATGTAACTCTCGATTTAATCATCAATTAGTGAAAATATTTCCATCTAAAATACTATTAAAATACAGTTCTGTCTTCATTAGCGAGCCACTATCTGTGTCCGATCTGGACTGAGGTCGCAGCGTGTTGTTCGGGCAGAAACCTGTTCAGAGATAGAAACGAGAGGAGCAAAACTGAACAAACACGGCAAATTTATGCACCATTAAACTCAAACGGAGAGATAAAACACAGCAAAAGGCTCCCAGGAGATGAGGAGGGCAGCAGAGTTTGGTTGTAATTCTCTGTTGGTTGGTGTTTATGATGATTTCTTCATACGTTTGCTATTCTGTTTACTTTCTTAACATGCAATTGTTACTATTCAAGATCAAAATTGAGCGACAAAATCAAAAACTAGAACAAATAAACTTTTATCAGTTGTCTTGCGGTTACACGTGAGAAGAAATCTGAATTTCGTTGTATTCCGCTGTGTTGTTATCGCGCGTGAGAAACCATCTCACACGTCTGCTGACACTTGAAACTACTAAGGTACACGTCAGTGCGGCTCCTTAACTCCAGATATCTGCAGTAACCTTGCCAGAACTGTGTTCGCACACACTTTGCCTCCTCGCCCCCTCGGAGAATTCCAAAGCGTCGTTATCTGATATTTTTTAATGACTTGTGTAAGTGGTTTTGTTAATTTGTTGTGACCGTCGTTCTGTTTATCTGACCTTAGCTCCGCTGTGTGTTTTGGTTGTGAGCTCGCCGGCTTCATGTTCCCGGCTCTCTCCTGGACGGAGATCTCCATCTTAATGAGGCTACTTGATTACACAGAGTTCATAACACTATGCTGAATTATTTCACCAATTGTGTTGAGAGAGAATTACCACAGCTTTTATTCCAAACTAACATTTGATGGCCATGTTCAGATTTATATCAAGGATCTGGGAAAACAATGAGGTATTTAATGATTAACTGCTTCGACTAAACAATTCGCGGCGCTGAACAGAGTATGTGGATGCTCCAAAGCTCATAAACAATTTCCTGGATTGTGTTGCCAGTCTTTAAAGAGGAGCATTGCCTCTGGGATCAAATTTCCAGGCTTGCAGCAATTTGCACCAGGTCCCATAACAATTGGTAAAATAATCTCCTGGCCAGCCGATCGGACCATATTCTATAAAGATTTTCCCTTGCACAGCTTCTGTTTTCATAAAAGGCCCAAAAAAAACTTTTAAAAGTTTGTGTTATCTGCATTGTTTTCCTCCAGAGTGTACCTTTCCTCAGAACGTATGTCTCCATAGCTGGAATTCCTCTCTCGACCAGGAACTTCAGTACTCAGCACCTGCTGGCTCCTGTTCCTGATCTCTGTGGGCTTTAACTCGAAGAGCAGGGCTGACTATCAACACCTCATTAGGTGGATACTACACCTACTTTTTTTTTCTTTTTTTTTTTTTCCCCACAATGTGTGCACAGATAATTAGAGCAGATATGTTTTGCAAAGTTCAGCGGTGCAAAAGAAAAAAGATCTGGGCTTGGTTTAATTATTTTTCTGTGTGGAGTTTTCATGTTCTCCCTGAAATGTAGGCCCCATTGACAGAAGAACATTTTTAAGGGGAAAACGCTTTCGCTGCATTTTGGTTGTCTGTTTACATGACAACGGTGCTCGGAGAACATGCAACTTTTCGAAAATGTTCCCATCCCTGTCTCTGTGTGGACGGAGGAAAGCGCACCTTTTACCACGGCCGTGGTAAATAGTTATTCTTCACTTGTGCGATTAGATGGACAATAACAACAATGGCAGCCGCCAGAGTGTACTCCCAGTGCACGTGAACAGCTTTTTGAAGTGAGCTATAATAATTTGCTGAATATTGTTTGGGTTGAGTGATTTGCTCTGTTGTCGCCCAGCAGTATAGGTGAGGTTTGAATCTGGGCTGAGAAATTCCTGTTGTGGAGCTTCATGTTCTTCCCGTGCCTGCAGGGGTTTTCCGTAGGTACTCCGGCTTCTCTTTCAAGTTCAGAAAATTTGTCTATTTCTTAATTATCAAGGAAACTGAAATGATGTGGTAATATGATTTTCTTCCTTTATCGCCCACTTATTTCAGTAGAAAGTATACATGTTTTCCATCTGACCTAAAAAATACATTGGTCCATTTCCTCTGATTCACTGGTACTTGTTTCCATCACAATGAGAGCCAATCAGAAGTAGGATGCAGATTGCTACATCCTCACCTGACTAATGTATGTGTGTACAGTGGTTAGGGAGTATAGAAATATATCACAAATATATCTATATGAATAATTGTGGAGATGAATGCAGACCCAAATAGGCCAAAAAACCTATATTTGCGTACTGCCGCGACTGCAGCCTGGATGAAATGGCCACGGATGGTAGGAAGTTGCTTGTTAAGCCAGCAATAATAAGACAACTGCTTTTGTAGTTTTGCACTCTCCAAATAATAATGTTCCTCTGAATATACTTGAGTTGATATTACTTAGATTATTAGTTGTTTGCATGTGTTTTTTATGCTTTATTCAGCTTCTGGGTACTGGGCTGAACACTTACCTCAGTATCCTTTCGGGGGACTGACCTGAATAATATCAACTTATTACATGCTGGAGTGAATGCTGGCGGGGAAGCCCACACAGTTTGAAGTCCATTTGCTAAAAGTCATCTCGGGGCAGTGAACATAGTATAGCCAGGACATTACTGAAAGAACAAAAACAAACTAAATATCTTACAATTACCTCCTGCAAAACAGTAAAAACAAGAAGGAAAAAAAACAAAAAACTTAATAGAAGTGTGGGCAGCCATCTGCCTCGGCCAGTTGGGGTTTGGGGACTCCACAGAGAGATGATAAAACAGCCCAGAAGACAACAAACAATAATGGTCTAAAGTCATTAATTGGATATATTTAAGTGGGGTCAACGGGAAATCGTCCTTCCAAGGATAATCTACTTATGTGTAGACGCTTTATGTTCATATTCCATTATGTTCATCTAAGTAATTATTACTTATTGACCATACGGAGTGCAGAAACTGGCTTTGCTTTAGGCAGGGTAGCAAAAGTTGTCTGCAAAGTTTATTTCTTCCTGCCATATGGGAACCATTTGTTTTCCATTGTTGAGCAGCACTGGTAGTTTATAGCTTATTATCAGCCCCAAAAAGAAAAAAAAAAAAATATCCCAATCTTATTTGTACTTGACACAGTCCAGAAAATAAATATGATGCCTGCCAATAATTTGGAGTAAACACAAAGTTGTTGAAAACTCTGAAACTGAAAAATGCTTAATGACTTACGATAGCAATTAAAAATGGAAACGCAACTTGTAGAACTCTGTCGGCGTGACCTCCATGGAGGCTGTGCTGGCGCTGGCACGTCCTGCGCTGTTTGTTACTGCAGACCGTTTAAAATTTAAAAAAAAAAGAAAAGAGGACAAGCCTAATCTTTTCTTTCAGCTTTTTTTGCAATTTGCTTTTGCCACTCTGCCAAGGAATCAAGGAATTATCTCCTCTCTTTCTCTTGTTTCTGTGGGATTTTTTTTTCCCCTCCCGATTTATCCGCCACATTCCTCGAGGGAGGCCAGCAAAGTCCATGCAACGAGGGCTTCTCAAACAGGACCAAGAAAAACATGACAATAACTCTGTATAATACGATAAGTAGCTTAGCCAACCACTTTGCTGACACATAACCTCTAAACATCCAATCCAGAGCTTCCAATCTAGTGCTTCTTGTATCAAATCATATTCCGGCATTAACAAGTGGAGATTTGATATTTAAGCTCTGAGGTGATACATGATTGAACTTGAAAAATGTGTGTGGTACCAACTTTTCCGATCAGAGTTAGTCTTGTAATTCAGAGCGGTGCCTAATTGACTACCATGGTGAAAATCATCTACAGATTTAACTATAACTTGTCTGCAGTCGATGGAGGAACAATTCTCCCAACAGAAACACACAAAAAAAAAAACTTTGAAACCCTACTCAATTCTGTATCATTAGTCCTTGTAATAAAAAGTATGACACATGGTTTGATAAACTTCTGTTTCTGCACTCCATGAGTCATGTTTTTTTTTTTTGCATTGCTGTGCAGATTTCGACAGAACAATTCAAATTATAAATGGCCTAAAGTAAGTGAACTTTAACATGTGCTTCACACCGACACACACATCTGTTCACAAACGAACTGGGTGTCATGCGAGTTGATCGTACACCGTTGGGGAGAACTGTGGGCATAGTGTCTTGCCCAGTCACACTTTAACACATGGGCCGCACGAGATGATAAAACGAAATGCCAACAATGGAATTAGAAGATGATCCTCACTGCTAAATGAGCGCCAGCAGCCACACTGACCCTGAGCCACCCTACTTGAACATAGTGAAGTTTGTCTGAAAATAGGCTTTAACTTGTGTATATAAAGTCAGAATTGTCCATGCCTTGTTACAAACTTTTAATGCTGCATTAAATGTGGTTTTTTTTTTATTGGTATTCAGGTTTTCTTTAACAGACCATTAACATGTATGTGACATTACCTGGTGACACTAACTTGTATATAACTGTAAGTGTGTTAGATTATCTGTCTCTCTGTGATGAACTGGTGACATGTCCAGGATGCACTCTGCCATCTGAAACACTGAACAGGATACAGTTATATAGAAGATGGATGGATGGTTGTTCAAAGGAGAAAGGTTCAGTACACTCTTGGACAAGCCGCCAAAAGGGATAAAATTACATTTAAAACTCGCAAAGAATGAAGCTGCTGGAGTACTTGGGAAAAAAACCATACAATAAGAGTAAGACGATGCAGAACTTGTAAGAAACGCGGCCATGTCCAGAAGTAAATGTGGGTCACTTTACTGTTCAGCAGGAGGAGTTACTACTGCACCAGTGTGTCACCCAACAAACATAGTTTATCAAAGAATGAAGGACACATTAATCTAATAAATGTATAATGTCAGATGTATGAACTTAATTTCAAATTGTGCATAAGAAAATGTGGAAAGTAATGTTAGAATTTTTACATGTTTCACTTGTATTACTGGAAAAAAACAATACAAATATATCAATATTCAAGTTGAAAATATCTTTATTATTATTTATTTTGTAATGCAAAGAAGCACATATTCATTGAAATGAGAAGTTTCTTTTCAGCCGAGCCTCCTGAAGGAAGACATTAAACCGACCTAATTGTTATTACGACAAAGAATGAAAACATGATTGATATGTAGACTCAATTGGAAGTGTTCAGTCACACCAGGTTAGTTGGCATTTAACTGTTGATTGACTTGATTATTGTGAATAACACACTTATTCATCACCTGCTTCTGTATTCTCCTCATCTGCAGGGGGTGGGGTGGTGGTGGGGGGGGGTGTCATTTTTACCCTATGATTTTAATTTTGCAACTGCCAATTTCATGCTCCTTTCAATTTCACTCCTCATCAACACAATAGTGAGACCAAGACGGCAATTCTCTCATGCATTTACTCCGCTATACTAAGTGTTATGCAAGGTTAATTGTTAGTATGATGTGCTATAAATTGAAATTCGGAATAAAAAACAAAATTAAAAGATGAACCTGGACACGACTAGAGAGGTTATGATTGCACCTAATTTAAAACAAAACAAAACAAGGAAATCATCTTAAGAATTGCCACCCGGCTTTCACACGCCAAAGCTGTCATTATGATAATGGTATACAAAATGCTGTGATTCTCAACCCTGCTGCTTTTGAATTTACTGATTTGATTGAAGCACCGTGGCTCATTTCTAAATTGCTGCCACAATATGAGCATTCATTTCCTCGGCGGGCACCAATGCAGTGGTCCATGAAGTCGACAGGCACTGATTGGACTGGAGCAAAGTGCGAGGCAAAGGACAAAATGTGAGTGCCGCAGTGGCCCAATCACCACAGAGTTCAGTGGCTTCTGGAGGAAGTAAATTGCCTGAATCAGACCATGACCACACCATGTGGATAATTCATTTATGAACAATTGTAGTGTGAACGGGGAGTATGGAGCACTATAAGAAATAATAGTTCTAATTAATATGACATATAATTGCAAACTTCCAGGGGTGACTTTTTTTGTTGTTGTTGTTATTGTTGTTAACTTTCACTGTAGTAGTGAGACTTAAAGCAAACAAAAGAGGTTGTATTGATGTTCGCCATCACCAATTAGTATGTAGAATATGATTTAACGGGGCTTAATGTTGTATGTATGTTGTAATAAAATTATGTCAATATGCGATGCAAACCAGATTTAGAGATGTACTCAAAATAGAAAAAAAATGTATTTTGGACTCAATTTAACCTGATAAGCCTCTTTGGATTGTGGGAGGACACTGCCACACAGTGAGGACACACATACACACAGGGACAACATGCAAGCTTTATGCAGAAAGGCCACAAGTCCAGACTCAAACCATTTGTTCTGGCTTGTTTACTGTGAGGTAAGAGTCTACTGTAGATTGCAGACATAAGATTTATTTTTACCCGGGCATTCGTTGGTCAATGTAAAAGGAGGTCTGCAGAGAAGCAGACACTCCTCAGGCCTTCCCTATTATCTCTTATTTAGTGCATCAATATTTAGTCGATATACAATCACACAATGCAAAGAACTCTGACATCCGCTGTCAGATAAGTGCACACACATAAAATAGTGATGATCCAGACCAGCAGACCATTATCTCCTATAAGATAATGTCCACAACTGTAATTAAACTCCCCTTTTTTTTTTCTTTTGTAAACAGACCATTAAGCAGATGGGAAATGTGTTTCATGGTTAGTTTCAGAGTACATTCCAAACTGACATGATTCAACAATGACCAGCCTTCAGTGGGTTCAGCTGATTTAAATGTAACCAATCAACATGCAGATTGATGAACCTAACTGAACCATTTCCTAATAGTTATCCTGAGATTGTGAAAAACAGTTTTGTAATTGACTTTGTCGACACAGCAACCAGAGAGCAAGATATTTTTTGCAAAGCAACTGTGAAATTTTCTATGAGACTGTACTTCTGTCATGGCTGATAATCTACAATACAGTGGGCTTTTACATTGAAACGTCCCGACACATAGATTTTGCAGTTTGAAACAAAGATTTGACAAGAAAGCTTTATTGATGTGGTTATATTTTAGCCGAATCACTGTAAAACTTAGATAAATTGCACGCTTTGTCTTAGATGACCCATAATTATACAAGTTGTGGTGCACTCCAATGAGAATCCATCATTTTATATTAGGATGGCCTTGTCAGAAATGCAACGACTGAGATTTTCCAGACACAAATTCAAAGGTTCCAAGTACATTTTTCTCTCTCCTTTTCCCAAAGTACTCACAAACTGGATCTTATAACCAGAAGTTGGCTGGTGAGAGCACCCAAAACAAAAAGTTTCTCATTCAGTCTAAAACTGCAGATTATTGTGAAATGTAAAGGCAGGCCTACATAAAACACAACTGAGGGAGATTGCAGATTTCAGATGAGAATATATGACAGTTCAGAGTAATTAATTAATGTGATTGACACACAGAAAGATGCAAGGCTGTAATGGACAGACGGGGGAAGTTTATTTCATTTTTTTTCCATTTAAGTTCTCTTGGTTTCTTTGTCAAATGATTCTTACTACAGCAGTAATAATCAATGTCCATGGGCCATATATCTACAAAGAAATTAGTCTCTGTGTTCCCACAGCCACACAAAATGTCACATCAGTGTAAATCTATCCAGCGTGTGAATGCGTTGGACTTATCCGTTGCTTCTTGTAGTTATCTGAAGGAACATCACAGGTTTCCAACCACAATGAGCCCAACAGTGAAAACAAATTGGTTCTCCGGGGAGCTGATGCCTCCACTTTGCGCCCCGGTTTGGCGGGCTACATAATATAATACTTGTGTGACAACGATGGAGGTTAGCGTGTGTTTGTGTGTGTAAGTGTGTGCGGCTGTACGTGCCTTGGAAATATAAACAAAGGAGTAACCACGCCTGTTTACTTTGAGCAACTCGGCATGATGTCTTCACGCGCAGTTACGTATGTCTGAGATTGTGTGGTTGAAGCGCGGAAAGGTCGGGAACGTGCGTTACAAATATAAATCCTCATGTTGACAATGTGCACGTACAGCCTATTGTTGTTTTCCCCCGGTGATTTCTTGGGCTTTTGTCTACTTGTGCTCATTTCCCCCAGGGGACATTGAATGGTATTATACAGTGCGTGGTGTTTTAAAATACACAGACAGATGTGCTGTGTTCAGGCTTTCCCATCCAGAATAACAACTTATTTTTCCTACTTTTGTTTTGTTTGCACAGCAGAGCATCTGACAGGTTTCAGTGAAGTTCACCAACCTGCATAAGCTTTTTTTTTTTTTTTTTTTTTTTTAACCTTGAGCAGCACAAATTTAGAAATGTAATTTTCAAAAAGCCTCCAAATCTGAGCTGGATCGCAGACGAACATGCGTGATAACTCATGTGACATGGCACCAAAGCTTCCTGAATCCTGAAACAATGCTAGGCAGCCCAGTCATATGAGATGTCACATTATTTGTTTACAAGGCAAATTTAGGCTCATTTAGTAAATAAATCATGTCCGAAGTCATTGTAATATTGTCTGGGCTGCCTCACGTCAACCGCCACTTGATCAAATACCCCTCATGAAAGAAAGCTTTTTAAAAATGATTTCATATTCCAAGAGTCTACTGCATCTATGTTTAGAACGTTTAAACCTTCACCAATGCCATCAGTGCTCCATAAATGTGCATATTTCTGTTTAATCTATGTATAATAAAAGGAACCCATAATACTTTCATTTATCACTTTGTTGTACCTCCAAGCATCAACTTTTCACAAACTCTGGAACTCATTCTGTGTGCCTGCCTCTTTAAGAAGCAAGGCACCAATATTACTTCTCGACCCCTTGACATGTAACATTGGGAGCACCTAAAAGCACATCAAAATATGCAGAAAAGTCTGGAATAGTGTGCTATGACTTTTGTTTGCAAACCATTTCCACAAAAATCGCAAGGGAAAGAAAAAAAGAAAAAGAAAAACCTGAAGAAAAAAAAAGGCCAGTAAAGCAGATGGGATTTTGGTGTAAAACACAAAATGAAAATAATACTAGTCAGCAGTGAGCCGGAACATACAAAGTTTGATCTGAAATTTTCCAGTTTAAATTGTTTCCCTCTTTTTTCCTCCGTTTTTATTAACTCCTTTGTTAGCTTTCTGTATTTGTTGTCCCTAGATCCTTTTGTGTATTTATTTTGATTACTGTAACATGTATTGATGGGGAGGATTTCATATCTTTTACTCTCCTGCACAGTTAGGTTTCATCTTCTTGTAATTCTGTATATTGTATTTTGTGCAAAGAAAAAAAAAAAGATGTTTCAGCCAAATAAACAGCACAAAGGCCGTTTTACAGTAACTTTGTTTGAGATGAAGTCAAATTCTTTGTGGCAGGAAATCAATTGATCAGGCTCATCAACACAAAGGCGTAAAATAACAAATGTGCAAGTAAAAAAGAAAAAAATAGGAAGAGAACGTACCGCCTTTAGCGCCTTCACCAGAGTCAGAAGCACTGTGAGGCTGAGGAATGAGAAAAACTAATATTGAACATAGTGCTGGTTAATCTTCCCAGGAAACACAGATCAGGATCTTTTACCTCCTCGGCCGGCAGCAAGGGACAGACAGAGAAAAAACAAAGGAGAGAGCACAGACTACAAAAGAGCAGAGTGAAAAGCACAGCAGTGTAGACCTACAGAAGTTTTTAATGTTTTTAGTCAAGCTACAATATAAACCTTATCAAACAAGAACATTTTAAACCCACTTCTAAAAGTCGTGAAGTTGTGAGCTTCTAAATTAGGCCTGCACTCAGAGCGATGCGCTTCAAGATGCGATCGAGCTTGACCATTAGAAACTTTATCGGTTGGGAGGGATAAAGTCTAGTCTGGGTTTCATAGGAAGCAAATGAAGAAAAGCTGATACTGGAGAAATATGATCTCTCCTGTCAGTTCCAGTCAGTCCTCTTGCTGCAGCAATCTGAATCAACATTCCAGTCTACTGCTCCAGTTTTCTAAAAAAATAAATGTATTAAATGATAATTACTTGCATGATCATTACGAATAAGCACGTAGATTAATTGAGGCTGATTTGGGCTCCATTTACACAACAATGGCGCTCGGAGCCGCTGAAAATTCAGCTTTCGGACAATGGCTCTCAAGGTGGAACTTTTTGAAAATGCAACTTTCTTGAAAATGCTGAGGCTCCACCTCCGCTAAGTAATGTTGCTGCTGTGCATGTGTCGCACTAACTACTGCTTCTACACGCGTGAATAGAGCCTCTTGAATGGCATAACTACAGTTGTACACATGATGAAATTCTGGCGCTTCCATAAGTAAGATAAGTAAAAAACAAAAAACAAACTCCTGTGATGATCACTGATTCTCCGAGAACTTGGCGAGATGGAAATGTGAAACTGAGGTGTTTTAGAAGATAAAATAAATAAATAAAGATAAGCAATATGATGATATTTCTTGTGGCTTCAGATCTTTAGTTAGTTTCTGAGTGTCGTAAATTTGACGACTACCAGCTGGTAACAACCAATAGCAATCCAGCAGAAAACAACATCAAAGCGACTCCAGAGCCACAATCAAAAAAGAGTTTTCAGGTCCTCAGATGTCCATCTACCTTCATAACAAGCTCTTTCCTGTACAATAATGCCAGAAACCCTTTTTGGTTCTACATTAACTGCATTTACTCTCTGAAGTTACCGGCGGGGAAGGAAGATATCTGATTATTATGTAATCTAAACAACGATTTCTTTTTTTAAAATACTGGACGGGGGGTTTAACGCAGTAGAAAATACTGTAAATCAAAAAGAGTAGGAAAATAGCTCGAAATTCACTGATATGTGCAAATGTATCTGGTCTCGTTTTAGATAAGAGGATTGATACTCCTTTCATGTCTGCATGCTACCAGCTGTGCAAAAGCTGGTAAATAGTTCAACTGTAGAAAATCATCTTCCCGTTTATTTATTTATTTTTAATCCCTGTGATGTTTACTTTTTATTCACAATATAAGCGGTCGCTTTTTAAAATGTCTCGGCTCGGCTCAGACAAGACACTGTGGCGATGATTTTGCAGAGGAGCCGGAGTACGACACCGTTCATCACTAAAGTCATCTCCAAAGTGCAGCCCCTAATGGTCCCACGGTCAATGACTCTCGGCCATTCGCCACACAAAGTTCAATTTTAAGTTGAGGAATAACCCCGAAGTCCATCTGAGATGTAATGAAATGAAACAGCCGAGAAAACGTGTCAGTGACACTCTGAGGAAGGGATGACCTTGAGAACAAAAAATAAATAAAAAAATCCCCAGGAAAAACCAGCTCCTTCTCGCAAACCGTTAATCAAAACACTTTGCAGATACAAGCTGGAGGAAGGGACCCTCATCTCAGTGCAGATCAAGGTCGATGTTGGCTCTCTCCCTCTTTGCGCCTCTTTCATCTGTGAGTAGGACAGCTTGACATGATTATCCATGTCCCTGATGAAGGCGTCCCCGCTGCGTCAATGTCCAATGAATCAGGCTGATGCATTGGTGATTGTAGCGCCGGGTCAATTTTTAACTGTGTTTTCATTTCATTGAATGTGATTTTACATAAGCTGTAATAGGGAAATTGAGGAGTTCTAAAAAAACAAACAAACAAAAAACACATATAAAACCACTGGCTTGCTGCCTTTATGGACTAAAGATCTGATTTTCCATCATTATAGCAAATAAATGTATCTTGGATGGCAATATTTTAATGCATTTCATTTTTTAAATTTCACAATATATAAATTCTTCTTAAATGCTGTATTTTGGGGGCAACAGTTGACTTGCACACTATTATTTTGCATAAATGCATCTGTTGAGGTTATTTTCTTAATATCTACAACAGTAGTAGCAAACTCAATAGATTTGCAGATATACTACACCCATAAAAAAGGAAAATTGTCTTACATGTACATAGTTTTATTATTTACAAGATGAAGCCATTTTGAGTGAATTTAACTACAACAGCATATTTGTTCACATGTTATTTGTATATTAATGTTTGCTTTCTGTCTATAAATGTTTGTTTTTTTTATTGTTACAAATGCAAATGATCGTTATAAAAGTTGTGAAAATGTAAAATTTCCTTTGCTGTCATTAAAGTATCTAGCGATCATGACTGAAAATGTGTGTGACTGTCCACCTGAGGATTTATTCATGGTTAGCCTAGAGACAGCTGGGGTTGGGAAAGAGAGCTGTACGGCTGACCTGTATTATTCAACAGAATACTGAAACATTATCGAATTTGTGTCACGTTTGTCACCTCAAACTGCAAAACATGAGTGCCCTTCGAAAGATAAAATAAACATATCGGTTCATTTACATGTAATTTTGTGAAAGCCGCAGGACGTCACTGCAAAGAAGCACAAAAGCTACGGGGATGCAGACCCCTGCTCCAAGGAGATAAGTTAGGATGTTAAAATCTTATTAGAATTGGGATGGGAGTTATGTGACTCTTTGTTTTGAGGAACCATGGCTATCTGTGTGGAATCCACAACAATACTTCCCATCATTTCAGAGATAATTGAGTATGCACCAATGGGAAACATACCATCTTCAGAGTCCAGCAGTGCAGCTATACACAACGCCTAAATGCATTTCTGAGGACATTAGATCTTAACCTTTGACTTTAAAGATTTGTTTTAAAAATGCATTTCAGACATAATGACTGTGAGGGATGAAGTGTTGCTGTAGACCACACACAATAATTATGCTGCGAGCGCAAGGTTTTAAGCTCGCCTGTATGTGGCAGCTGGCGAGGGTCAGGGTGACACGGCCAACCAGGACGGAGCTCCTGCTATGACATTATCAGAGTGATGAGTGACAAAATAACAGTTGATCGATGGAAGTGAGAATAAAAAGAGCCTTTGTGCCTGGTTGGATATACTGCAACTGTAATTACCGCCAATATCTGTCGATGGCTCATTCAACGATTGCCACGGGGCTAGGGCGTTACTTAACCTTGCGACGAATAAGTAGAATGACAGGGAAAATGGTAATCGAGTAGTCATTACAGATGAAGATCTTGTGTTAATAGGTGCTAAATGATCATCTAGGAGGGAATAAATGAGTCTGAATTGCTGAGTGGGAGACAGTGGATGGAGGATATTACTATCATTATTACTGGATTGTATGGTCGCCATTGGCATTTCCTGAATTAAACTTGCGAGGGTCTGTCCTGAAGCTCAATACCCTCTGAGTTAGAAAGCTATAAAGCAGCCACTTCGAATTAGGAAACAAAATTGAAATGTGCAACCACTGGATAGTTTTGTTTTGAAACCACAAAGAGGCAGTGGAAAAACACCCCGTCCTCCTCCTCCTAACATTTTCCTGCCATTAAAAAACGGAGTTTTTCAACTCTGCAGCCATCAAACTTCCCATTTGTCCTTTATTTGTCCCACTTTGGCAAATCCGCAGTTCATGAAGATTATTTCTCTACCTGCTGAGTCTCTCATATTAAATTCACACAAAGGAGAAAATCAAAGGCCATACATGAACTATTGTAATGTTTTCGGTTGTTAGAGCTATAATGGAAATTGTGCCCATCCTTTCATCGTGATCACTGCTTGCACGTGCAGATATTTGCAGCATCACGCATCTGTCGAACTCACGTGCCTAAAGCAGAGGATTTTTAAAGTGCTGTGCAGGAGTAGAATGGGGCCACAGATGAAACGATGTCAGGCAAAGACGCTGTCAAGTAAAAAAGGAGCAGGTGCATGTTGGCGCCCTGCACAACAGGAAGCGTGTAATTCTAGTATGACCTGTTGATTTGACCTTCTTAGAAACACAGTCATCTAATGGAGCTGCCGCTGTGGCTGTGACACGGTCAATACTTTGAATCGTCTGGCAGGCAACTGAACACTTTTTTAGTCCTAATCACAAAGCCTCAGCAGGCAGATAAAGAAAAAAAAAAAAAACACATACTTCTTATGAACTTTTTTTCTTTTTTAAAGAAGTAATATTACTCTATATCTTGATTAAATTGCATAAAGTGGCTCATTATAGGTGCAGTGGATAACACTGTTGTCTCACAGTCAGAGGGTCCCTGCTGGCCGATGGACCTTTTTTAATGCATGTTCTTCGTGGACCAGGGAGGGTTTTGTTCCATGGACTTTGTTTTTTGTCCACAATCCATGATACGCAAGGGAGATTAACAAGCCGTGGTGCAGTCACAACTATACGCAGGTATACAGCTGATACTCACTTGGTTTATGAGTCTGCATTGCGTACACCCACTTCAAAATCTCCCATGATGCACCACTTAGCAGTAACGACGAGCCACATTGTCTATTTTTGTTGATGAAGCCACCGTATTCTGCCTCCGATTGGCTGGTACTCACAGCATTCACTGATTTGATTGGCTAATGTCTATTTCTGCCATGCGCATGAGAGCTGACGAGCCAAACAGAGGTAGAGTATGGTGGGTCATGATGAGGCGAGTTCTATGACAATGAGCAAATACTATGGATGGAGTTTCACTAAATAAAACAGTCTTACACACCAATGTTTCTAGAAAATTTGAGTATTTGGGCTGTATTTCCACTGCACCACTCTTAACAAGTGATCTTGAATTGGCTTGCAGTGTGATCGTCTATCTCTCTGTGTTCAGCCTATGATAGACTGTAAGATGTTCCAGGGTGTTTGTGTCGGTGTCGGGCCGGAAAAGCTTTTGATCCCCACGACCCCAGTCTGGATGAAATAGGTCTCAAAGATGAATGAAGTCACTAATCTTCAGATTTACTGAGTGAAAAGTCTTTTTGTGCATCCATTGCTATTTCAGTTTAGGTTTACTAGTGTGTTATAGACAAAAGGGAGAAAACGGCAAACATGAAGACCCAGACTGGCATAAGTTAATTATCAAGCGGCACATGGATGAGAATGTGTCATGGGTCTCTACGTGTGAGCTCTGTTATGGACTGACTGAGCCTCGAAGTATGGATTGCCTTTTGCACAATGTGCGTGGAGGAATGGTCCACTCTCAAGCTATAGATTAGGTGACTATGAAAAATCAATTTATTGCAAAGTGCTGTCGTGCTTTGCACTCTTGACTGACAATGAGATTTGCTCCAGTTGGGGGTCTTTCCTTGCCGTGTTTGCATGCTGTTGTCCTCGAGCTTGCTGTTTGGGTTAATTGGTGACTGCGTTAGTTTGCGTGTGGTTGTGAATTTATATGATTGTCTGTCGCTCTGTGTTTGCAATGCGATGGACTGGTGATGTTTCTAGTCGTCTGTAGTGAGCTAGGAAAACCTCGAGCTCAATACGACCCGAAGTTAGATAAAGTGGATCCACTTGCTGAGGACCTGAATGCTTTTGAAGAAATCAAATTGAACTTGCATACATAGTTAAGCATGCGGTAAAAGTTGCATAATTGATGATATTGATCACTCCCAGCCATATGTTTGAATCTTGGCTTTTGCATTTTTTTTTTTTTTATGCCATTAAGACCTACCCAAACATTGGGCGTCATTATCAATGCGCAGTCAGTCTTTCAGGCTGACCAGTCATGCCAACATGCCCTAAAGGATGAGGCACTATCTGTCTTCTTCCTGGCAGCTGCTCTCCTGGCATTCTCCATCGACTACGGCAGCCCCCTTCTGACAGCTCTCCCCGCATGCACATTTAGACCGCTGCAGGTGATCAAGAGCACAGCGGCACATCTGGTTTTCAATCAGCTCAAAAGAGCACATCACCCCGCCGCTCATATCGCTCCACTGGTGCCCAGCCGCTGTCCACATCAATTTTCAAAACTCTGACACCTCTTTAAAAGTGCAGCGACTGCCTCTCTGAGTTCCTTCATTACGGTTTTCAGACGGGCTCCCTTTCGCTATATTCCGCTAATGAAAGGTGTCTGGCACGCCCTCATGACCCCACTGAGGATAAAGCGAGCGGAGAAGATGAATGAAGGTGTTCCGTCGCTCAAAAACTTTGAAAAGCCATAATCTATAGCAACACTATATTAGGAACAAACAGCTTTTCAAAAACATGCCCAGCGACTCACCTTTCACTGGTGCTATCAATATATTCCCATGTGATCCAAAGAAATGTCTACAAGTAACATCAACAGTGCAGCGCAAATAAAAGGTTCTGAGCAAAATAAGCAGTGATCAGCCGAGACAGCCCGTCTGAAGTGTTCACATCCATACGTGTCAAAGTCAGAGATCACAGGTTTTATTGCAATAACAGAATTTTCGGCAGATGCGAACTAATGTCAGTGGCATAGTCACTCAGAAATAATAAAGGCAGACACCGAGGGTGTTAAGACTTGCTGCTGCTCGTTAAAGGAGCTCGCAAAGTAAATGGAGTTTTGGATGAAAGCTCATTGCCGTCATTAGAGACGACAGCTTCTTACGTGGGAAGCAGACATGAAAAAGCAATCCAGATATCACATAGCGGAAGGCACCTCCACATTCCAGAAAGAGTTAAAAGCATCGTAAATAAAAAAAAAAAAAAATAGATTTTAGTGTTTCACATCCAAATGAAAATGGGTTTTATTGTAGCTAAAATGAATTGCTCGTTGTTATCGCT
This sequence comes from Lipophrys pholis, assembly GCF_963383615.2. Lineage (NCBI taxonomy): Eukaryota > Metazoa > Chordata > Actinopteri > Blenniiformes > Blenniidae > Lipophrys > Lipophrys pholis. The sequence goes on along the minus strand of NC_137631.1, from coordinate 25,182,362 downwards.
GCAACATCACTCCTGCTGGTGTCAGGAGACATCAGTGGAAAACGTTGTTGCCCTTTCTAGGAGAGAAAAAAAAAGTCCTTTTGTTGATTCAATGTCCAGCACCTGTCAATAAAAGAATAGAAAAGCAGTAGAGCCTTTCATGCTGTTTTCACTCTCTTCCTTTATTGACCCCCTTTCCTGTCACTCTTTCTTGTTTACTTTTTTCAGTCTTCTCTCCTCTTCAGGATAAAATTAGAAGGGTTGAGAGGCTGAACTGTACCATGAGCTCAGATGCGATATCTGGTGAGTCATGCTCATTCATACCCAATACTCAGCATGCCCCACAATGGCAAAGCCTTTTAATGGGTCGTATCAGTCACACTTGTCTGTGTGGCAGAGCAAAGTTATTAACATATTCTTTGTAGCTGCAGCTCCTGACTGTGAAGCTTACGTCTGTATTCACAGCGGATATCGCTGTGACGTTCGAGGATGTGATGGTTCTCTGTTGAAGAAAACTTTTACTCACAAAAGGGGAACGGCGTTAGTTGGTTATGATTAGTGCCGTTCAAGTTCTGGGGTACTAGTCACGTCTCTGAAAAGAAGTTTACGGTAAGTAAAAATAAGAGGGTCTTAACAATGTGCACGATGCTGCATAATCAGTGTTGCTGAGTTGCTCGTAACAAGTGGGTCAGTTTAACGTGTGAGTCGTTAAGTTAAGGAGGAATGTTGATGCTTCTTGAAAGAAACATGGAGTTTATGAGCGAATTACAGCGAGAGGAAGCACAAACCAAAGAGCTGGGATCAACTAATGAAGATAAACTGAATCATTGGATAGCATATCAACTATTTCTATCTATTTTTGGAATGTTCTCTCAAACTCTGGATGAACCAATATTTTTTTTAGCGAAAGTACAAGTACGAGTACTGACCTTTAGCTCCTTGCCGATACCGAGTACCGATATGAGTACTTATTAAATTCCATTGAGCCGAATTCAAACTCCATATGCAAATGATACATGAAGGGTAGGCAGCCTCTGTGGACGTCCAACAGCCTTGAAGGCTCTGGTGTACGACTGTGTAGCATCTATCCACTGCCCTGTGCATACCTTAGCCTGTAAACCGAGGTTGCGATGTGCCTCTCCAGCTCGCTGTTAATGAGTGTATCAGTCATTCTTTAATCACGTTTAGCATGCAGCATCGCGGGTGTGTGAGCCTTGAAACATTTAAGCATGTAGCATGGCTCAGAGTAAAATCCTCTTGATCCATTGAGCCGTTATACTAATGAGCGACATCAGGCCAACTCTACTGCTCTGAATGTCGGTGGCGTTGTACAAACTATCTTTCACCTCCTCTTGATATTTTGGCAGAACATAATTTGACCCTCCAAACCGCTGACATGACTCGTCCTCCCTTGTCTACCTGTTGCTTACGTTACCGACGGATGACGTCACGTAATACTCGCTGGGTTGCATCAGCAATCTTTTTACGAGTACGGATATACCGTGCAGTATTGGACCCAATCCTGGTATCGGTACATCCCTTGGAAGCGTCGTAAACATTTGCGTCTCATAACTTTCCAACTTCCATATGTTTCTATCAAATACCAGCAAACTTAAGCTCATTATTTTACAATTTTATTTTCTTATAAACTGACATGAAGTATTTTACTAATTAGTAATCAAAGAGCACCATAACTTAGTGTTAAATTTGTGATGTGCTCAACACGACATATTAGTTAATAACATGTCATTTCCATCAATGCAAAGCTATGAAATCCATATCTTGACATATTCAAAGATGTTTTTCTTATATACATATGGAAAGAAAGAAGAGTCTTTCAGAAATGTCAAACATGCAATTTGATTGAAAAATGAAGACATACTTAACGTGCACGCCACACATGCTGACATCCATGATGCGTGGTCGTGTAACTCTTTCTCTCATGAGATGAAAAGGCCTTTCAGTCAACACAGAATGGGCCACACAGCCTTGTGGGAATTTTCAGTAACGGCTTTATTAAATTAGTGCAAAAGACAGACGTAACTCATTCAGAATGTCATCTTTTTCTTGAAGGTGATCTTCCAAACAAACCCACACACGCTAAGTTCTTTAATGAGCGGCAAGAGGAAAAAAAGCGAAACTATCCACCAAAACCACAGCCTTTTTGTTTTTCTTCTTCGACATGTTCTTGTGACTCGTAATGGGAGATGGGAAGAGAACGGGAGAGGGAGGAACTGACAGGAGGCAAAAATCGAACTGAAACACAAAGGCAGTCATCAAAATGAGACTCCTGACTCTCAAACTAATCACAGATTAAAAATAAAAAATATCATAACAAAACATAATTGTAAACAAAACAGGAGATGTTACAATAACATAGTCAACACATCAATAGCATTAGAAATAGTGTCTAAAATTCACAGGAAAAAAAAAAAAAAAAAAAGTTCCTTTATCTTATTTACTCACTGTGTGGGTGACCAAAAAACTTGCAATCAAAGTACATAAGTTAATCAATACTGTATATTTATACAATGGTAAAAAATAAAATATTTATATAATAGTACTTTTTTTTTTTTTTTTTTTTTTTTTTTTAAGGTTTACACCGTTACTATAAAGATATACTGTTTTCCACTCCATGACAACTAATGCAATAAAAACAGAAGCAAATCGAAAAAACGACTCCAGAGAGTTTCTGACTTTTGAAGGCTTATGGCTACCACCTTGTCCTAAAAGACCACAACCACTGCAGATAAAGGAAAACGGGCTTTGTTCTCTCCACTTAAAGAAGGAAACGAGATCAAACACAGTCTGTGACGAGAAAAGAAAGGAACACGTCGAAAAGTCAATGCTCTTCCTCAACCAGGACGGTAGCTCAGCCTTTGCAGTGTTCCCTGGCCGGTGAGGGACGGAGAGAGGTCGATAGATAGGGTTTGTGTGTGTGTGTGTATGTGTGTGTGTGTGTGTGTCAAAGCATGGGGGTCTATGCATGAAGAGGGTAAAGGGAGGAGGGATGGGAAACTACATTCATAAAAATGAGACAAATGGAAGAGGAAGCCAGAGGTTTTGGGGGGGAAATGACTAGAGGTTTACACTCGGTTCAATATGAATTATATTCCTAGCTTTTGTTTTGTTACAATATCAATATACATGGTGTTTCAAGTATCTCCTACAGGGTTGGCATGCTGCCACGGACACTGCTAACACCCAGTATTTACCTGCCAGCGCAACGGTGAGGCGCCAAAAATGGAATACAATGGAAAACTGTAAAAAGTAATGGGGTAATCAATGGAGGGATGAAAGCACAGGGGGGGAGCGTGCACATAGAGGGAAATGCCACAGAGAGTCGGGACGAGATGAGCTGACACGTGAGAAGACTTGAGCGGGTATGGACGGATGCAACACGGCACGGAAAGATGAAGCGGAAAAAAGAGCGACAGCGGGATAAACGGGGAGTTTGAAACAAAACAGAGTGGTTCCAGCCGCGGAGTATTTTCTTGTTTGATTTGTCGTGGTGAGAAGGCTTCCTCTCGCTTCTTTTCCCTTCCTCTTCTTTCTCTTCCCTCCTAAGCCTGGGTTGCGTGGGGGAGATACGTCGTTGCTTTTCAGTGTTGCAAAAAAGGACTACAGGAGGTTTCAGCAGAATCTACAGGCCTGGTTGGTGGTGGAGGAGATGAAAGAGAAGACGGGGAAAAGGAAAGGGAAGTAATGAAGGGGGGGGAGAGAGAGAGGAGAGAGGAAAAATGTGTGGGACAAAGAGAAGAGAAGATAAGAAAAACTGTAAAGTCAAGGTCAATCCCCCGAACCACATCCACTGCAATCAGTTACACAGGACAGGTGATGGTATCGCATCATTAAAGATTCAGCAAGGACACAACGGAGGAGTCGTCATTGTTCACTCATAAACTTGGACAGTTGCAACTTTGTTGTTGGCTTCAATATGAAAATCCACGCCCGAGCTGTGTCGGCCGTGCACCTCCTTCAGCGCTCTTGACAAGTTCAATCGATACGGCTGATTAAAAGCAACTTTCTCTTGAAATTAGTATGCAGACGAGGGCACTAAGCTTTTGATTTACCATGCTATTAAGATGCACTTTCTGCAGAGGCTGCAGTCGAGATTAAATACGTTCTGATGTGTACTTGTGTAATGCTTAAACTTTACTCCAGCACGAGTTCGGCGTATGGCACTGAGGACAACCCACAGGCAGAAAACAAAACAAAACAGCATAACCTTTATCATTGTTCAACAAATTAGCCCGGACTGAACTAAAAGACTTCTTCCTTAAGAGTAGAATCTGTTTCACTTCACAGCATCGTCTTTAAGGGAACTTATGGACACTACAGATTGTGTGAGGTCAGACTGTTTCTTTCTTTCACTGTGATACAGTCTAAGGAGAGTCTGCTAAAAGACTGGTGGTCGGGTGTGTCTGCCTTGTAATGTGACAGTTTGTCTCATCAATTGGCTGCAATTGCTTTCAATAAACTTGGGTGAAATGTGATACCGGGGGAAAAAACACACACACACACACACACACACACACACACACACACACACACACACACACACACACACACACACACACACACACACACACACACACACACACACACACACACACACACACACACACACACACACACACACACACACACACACACACACACACACACACACACACACACACACACACACTTCAGCATGAAATGTGAGAGTTTATTGATTGCACCTCTGCCAGCCATCTCCTTCCAGTCTGCTCTCTATTTCTGACATGTTTGGAGACGGCTGAGCATTCAACAGAAACCCTCACTCCAGCTTGCCATTTTGCTCAGCTTTCTCTCCTCTTTTTCTCTCCATATCTCCTCTTTTGTTATCTGTGCTCTGATGTGACTTGATTGTCGTATTGAACGCTGTACATATTCAGCTCCCACCATGTCCTCAAACTATATTTCGGTGCCAATCGGGCGTCATGCGGTCACAAAAAAATTGAAAACTACTGCAGAATTGCTGCTAATACCCTCAAGTGCTCAGGGAGTTCAGGTAAATGTCATCTCGCTTCTTCTTGTGGCTCAGGGAAGATATGTGGTACATATGAGTGTACTCAGTAGTGAATGAACTCAATCACATTAAATTGACAAAAATAAGGAAATTAAAACAGTACTCTCACCGAATACACCTTCTTTGTGTTCTTGAAAGTTTATACTGTAAATCTGATGCTGTGTGTAAACCCCAAAAAACCCAACCTAAAATCTCTTCAACGTGTTGAAATGAAGAATTTGAAGATGAACCAGTTCCAGCTGCCTCGACAGAGATCGTGTTACAGATCAGGCAGTGGGGCAAACTTTAAAGCAACGTGGACAGAAACTCACAGAAGAACTCAGTCACAGTTTGTATGGTTTATTTGGTGGAAAATGCAGTGAAATGTCAAAAAAACCTCCTGTAGCTGTTGCATTTGACATGTTTTTACAATCTCACTGATCACACGTCGCACTGGGAGACAGGCTCAAAGACGGCTGTTGACATGGTCTTACGACCGAAGACAACTTTCTGACAGTGTGACAGCGGTGATCATCTCACAGTGTAACTGCTGCTGCGATCGACGTCAACTACCGTAATTTCCAGACTACAAGCCCCTACTTTTTTCACACGCTTTGAACCCTGCGACTTATACAATGACGCGGCTAATTTTATTTTTCCGGGTTAACGGGGTTCATGACGGCAGATTCTACTTCCGCGTGTAGATACATGCTGTTTTGAGCCTCTGCTTCTCCAAAACTTGCCCTAAAAGTGACATTTCTGCTGTTCTTGACCTCGTCTTGTGCTGCTTTCCAGCAGCTGACGGCCGTGAGTGATGCCTTCAGGTGCATCACGTAACTCGGCCTTCTGCACTCCGCGGCTAAGTCACTCGTTTATGACGTTTTATTCTTGCGCATTCAAGTCGACTCACGTATCGCTTGGGATTTGAAATCTTTACAATTTGCTTGGTGGTTCGACGGGGCCAGATTGGAGCCTCTTACAGGCCGGTTTTGGCCCAAAGTCCTTATGTTTGACATCCCTGCTATAGAAGACTTGGAGCCTAATATTGACATTGCATATTAATAGGCGAGGTGCAGACAGTGCCTAAGTACATTGAAAGTAGAACACCTCACAGTGGTTGCCGAGAGGAAAGGATCGGGTGTATCATAAGCATTTTGTCGTACATAACAGGCTTACCTTTAAGCCTTGCCTTTTTACAGCTAATCTAGCCGGATGCATTCAACAAAATGTGGCGTAAAACAACTAAATTGGGGGAGGTAATTTGTCATAGCTCGTGTTTGTTTCTTAAGCTTTCACTGTCGCACTACGCTTTATGCGTTCCCATTGTTTGTGCATGAGTGGGTCTCACAATATTATGGTCTCAGCTCTTGAGTGCATTCTTTAAAGAGTTGGCAGTCAGTCTCCATCAGGCGAACTGATCAGAGTTTTGACTGTTGACACGTCGATACGTCTTTCAGGCTTTTCTTTTTCTTTTCTCTCCCCCGTCTCTATCTGTTCTAATATCTGCCTCCCCCCCCTCCCCCCCCCTCCTTTCTTTCTCTCTATGAGATCAGGGAGCAGTCTTGAGGAATGTAAACTGTAATTTTCCCAGACATTGTGAAATGAAATGGACTGTACACTTCAAAAAATTGTGGCGCGATCGAAGTGTGCCTGAATGGAGGTGAATGCCTAATGAGGGGGAGGGTATGAAGCGGGTGGGGCTGATTGCTTTTTCTTTCTTTGTAGTTTTTCTTCCGATGCCTCCTTTCGAAATGTCCAAACCTAAATGTCCCCCTCCAAAGGAAAAAAAATAAAAGAGAAATAAAAACGGAGAAAAAAAAAGTCAAAGAGACTTTAGACTTTGATACTGGGTTTTGCCTATCTTATGAGACCCTGGCAGCCCTGTTTCACCTCACATGGGGAACTGGATATAAAAGAGGCAACGCTCCCTTCTGGCAAGAGAAGCCACAGCCTTGACATGAAAATACTTTGCTGAATCAATTTCCCCTCACCTCCAACACAAGCGCACACTATGAACTCATGGGGTCAGGAGCAGAGGAAAGAGGAGCATTAGATAGGAGGGAGAGAGGAGGGAGAAATAGCAGCACATAATCACAACACCTGAGATTGGCCCGGTAATGAAGGAGTCGCTTCACGTTACGGCGGGCAGAGTCGAGCGCGATGCCACATGGCGCTGCTCGGAGGGTCGCCGCATCGCATTACGCTGCCACTGGATGCACGCCGGACATGTATCAAGTAGAAACGTTACGGACGCGCCGGATGTACACGCACAGATGCGTACTTGTAAACAGAAAGTCTAAACGTCACATTCATCACACCCCGGCATCGTGTTCTCCCATCTGTTTTGCTGCTTGCAGAAGGTGCCTTACATGCAGTATAAGCTCCAGCGTATGTATATATAAACAATCGGTGTCACTCACTGGCACAAAGCACTACCTGAGCCGGGAGGGAAACTCTATTTCTCTTTCAAAACACCAGGAATAGCTCCTCTCCGTTCACCATGTATTAAAATGACCTAATGGCGTATCACAGCCATCCACCGATGTTGACTTATCTCTCCTACTCCGCTTATTGTAAGTCGCGGCGGGTAAAAGCGTCGGCTTAATGCATAAAATGTAAATTTGACACTGTGGGAGGCGAGGAGGAATTGGGACACTGGAGGGAGCAGTTACCGTTTCCCAGCCTTTCTAATTGCCGAGAGGAGAGGAGGGTGACAGTTGATTAGCTCAGGTATGTCACGGCTGCTCAACAAAAACAGAGGCATTGCAGCATGAAGATGAGACATTACAGAGGAAGACAGAGGATCTGTCAGGGTAACCCTGACTATAATGAAAGTTAATAAGCCAAACTAACCCCGGGATTTAATGAGGAATGAAATAACAGTATAAATTATTTCTTAAATCACAAGGATTTGTAATTAAATGAGCACTTTAAGGTGAATTTCAGTCCAAGGAGAACGACGGTCTGCTCATGAAGTCCCGCGTACAGTGTGTACAATCACAAACCGGCATTGACAAGCAGATGCACGCTGAATGAAAATGCATTCAAAGACTCCAGGGCAATTATTCATAAGGAGAGATCCCAGTGTCAGAAAATATAAGGCTTCAACTTAATATTTAATAATCTCAGTTTTAGGTTCCAGGCTGGCCTTTTAATGAGAGGGGGACTCGTTTACATGTGGATCATACACTATATTCTAAAATCCTGAAACCTGTTTCTCACTTTGCTGCACAGAGTTATTATTTATTTATTCATTTTTAGAATAAAATGTGTTCTATTTATAAATCTTTTTATATTGACATACTTTTTCTTTTACATAGTGGTCTTATTGTAATTTTACATGTAGTATGTTGATATATTACATGTTTTTTAATACTGCCTCAAATTACCCCTCAAGGTCAAACAAGGTCATTCTATTCATACGTTTCATGTCTTTTGTAATAAGCTTTATTGTTAATGTTCTTCATACCACTACTGACTTTAAAATCGGGGTGTGTGTTTGTATGTGTGCAGACATACACACAATGTATTTATTACCAACCAGATCACGGTCAATGGTGTGTTTTTTTTAAGAAGAACTCTTCTTGCCAAAAGTATAATGAGACATTGACTGAAGGTGTGTTTGAGTTACATCGGAAAGAGAAAGAATTGCACAGAGAAGGAAAGGAGACATTTATTGGAGAAACAGTATTTCCCAGCATGTCTTCCTCCGTTTAATCTTTTAAATGAAATCAAGGTAAATCAGTTTCAGGGACATGGTGCAACATACAGTTCCGTCACGAGGTAAAAGGACAGGAACAATTTGAAATTGAAACTATGGGTGTGACAAGGTATAAGAGTTGTAATGATTAAATAGGATTACATTTGTCATGAGTGAAAATCAATGTTGAAAAAAAGGTCATTTTTTTCCCCTCTTTGTGTCAAAAAAACCCCCAGAAGATGTTTTCTATTTTGTTTATTTACCACCTCGCATTGGAGTAGATTTACTAAGATTTAGATTTGAGGAGTACAGAGATGAGTTTGTGACCACGTTTTTCAACTTAAAGGCCTTTGAGCAAGGCCCGCAACGCCAACCGCTCAGGGAAGATCATCTGGTGTAGAACTTGTGGATCAAAACAATCCCAGAAGGGAACTGAGAGACGAGAAATGGCTAGACTGGATTCCAGAGCGAAAGACTCCTCCACCCACTCAGTGCCAGAACATCAGTTTCATGAGACAAACCTTTTCGCCCTCTTTTTCAAATAGCAATTGTGGTGTGCTTCCACCGAGTCGTGAGTGTCCAGAGTTTCTATATAAACTTTGACAGGATAAAGTGTCTGTTTAATAGTCATGCAAATTGAATCCAGTGTAGGAAATGCAAGTTTGCAGTAGTATCTAGCCAATTCCATCATTATAGGCTCTGAATCTTTCTGTCGGGACGTTTCCTAGGCTGGACATGACTACGCCTGCCTGGATAATGTTTGCCTGTAAGTTTCAATTATTTATCGCTGTGAAGTTTAGGTCCCAGTGAATTTTGTTGTACGTTGTGGCATGGCAATGTATGGAAAAAAGGTGTCAATCATAGAGCCTGGAGACCAAAACCAGCCGGAAGGACATTTCACACAAGCGCCTTGATAGAAGTGTGTCTGATAGAAAGAAATCTCCGGTTGTGCAAACAGATTTTGTTAACCGTGCATTAAATGTGGACATCTTCAGCACATCGTCATCCTTCTTTGCACCGACATTTTCTGGATTTGTTATTCAGAGGTTTTTATGGGTTATCTTTTTCTTGTCCAGCCCAGTTGAGATCCAATTGAGCTGTCTGTGGCCCCTGAATTAAAATGAGTTTGACAGCCCGGATTTATGGAAGTAAAGTTTTCTTAGCTTTTTTTCCAACATCAGTCAATCTCTTTCACATTTAATTTTTTTTTTTACTCAACTCCTTCAAATCCTCCAATACATTATTGAGATGCTCTTAGAAAATCGGCAGTCTGGGAACTGAAGCATTTCAATGTTACATTTTCTCTATTATTGTGATCCTCTTACATTATTCAGCTGTGAGAAAGGTCTGCGTATGATCCCTTATTGATACATGAGAGCGCCAGACTGTGGAAAATCAGATTGAAGCTGTACAAATGTGCATTACGTCATCCGGCCAGACTCTTATTTTTAGGCTGTTTTGCAATTTCCATATCTGTCCTGGTGTTCCCAAAATGACTGCCTAATAGATGTACCACCGAAACGCAGCAACAAATCACTCATAATACACGAGTAAAACACGAGTGCAGCCTCATTGCAACAACTTTACATTCATGAACAATTCATGAAGCCTTAAGGCAAAACTTGGTGATGATCACAAAGACAACTATACCTCGCCATTGAAAACTTTCTGCATGTGTAACCATGTTATGACATGTAGTTCATGTGTAAAGGTAAAATATGCTGGTATACTATTCCGTTGCTGGTACGAATTATGCAGAAGCAATGAAATCCCATTCATTAAAGAGTCGTCACTCAGTGCTTTCTAACAGAATAACTAACTCTTCATTATGTATTTAGTGAATAAATAATGAGGGCCCCTAAATATTCATTGGAATACTTAGTTGGTTACAGCCTTTTGTCTTACAGCACAGTGCACCTCTTTAAATGCTCGAGAGTGTCTCTTCACATCTCAGCTCAAAGATCAAAACCCCCTTCTCAGCGTGATCCAAAGGCAGAAACAACTCATCCACTGTACACATCACTCTGGCATGCAGTCTCTTCAAAGAAAGCTGTGAAAAAGTCATATTTGTACAAGAGTAAATAAGCCCCTAAACATCCTGTCTCTCTAGCTGGGAGGGGATTAGTGTAGAGCTGGAGAAGGAAGAGGAAAAGTGGCTGTCAGAGCAAAGCGAGGGATCAGAGAAGAGGAATAGTGTGGACTAAAACCCCAGGAGGATGGAGGTAAATTAGTGGCATCTGGGCTGGGAGTTGCTTGTTGTGTTTAATGGTAAATGCTTTGTTTTTACCCCGCCTTCCCATTCACTCGCACTTCTCTACTGTTGGAATTACACTATTACTCTTGGTTAGAAAATACAGAGGAGCCCAAAGAGGCGCAGCGCCTCCCCGTAATACATTAACAACACACAAATCTGCAGCCGAAGCCTGTAATCCTGGAAGGAACAGACTTTTCCATGCGGCTGGAGCATAAGGATCGTCTTAAACTGAGCACATATGGGGTGAAATTGCTCCAGCGTGGCATGACAAGGGTGTGTGCGTGCAGGTAAGAGCGTCAACATCCAGCCCCCTGAGAGATTTCCTATTTATCACTTTATTTCTCATAAGCATGTTAATCTCCATCCACCAATCCCAATGCCACCTATAAATGCAAAATGTGCACATTTTAAAACACACTTCCGGCTTTGGCCAACCTATTTCCTCCAGCCTCACATCATCAACGTTTGCAAATTTCACTCTGAGGCTGCAGCAGGGAGATAGTGGAAGTTCTGTGCAGACCAACGCAGTTCACTCGAGCACTGATAGGGGGCAGTGTGGTCATCTGTGTGCCACCTGTGAGTTGCGGCAACCAAAGAATTGCTCCTTGTAATTACTTGAAAAGTCAGAAATCCTTCTTATGCAAAGCTGCATTTTTGCATGTGCATGAGTTTTTTTTTTTTATTTAAAATTTTTTTTTAAACATGATCCGCCTTGCACTTACTGTGTCCAATCAGGAGGTGTTACCTCCACAGATGACTCACATCTGAGGTGTGCATGTGTTTGTTTTGCGAGTCTAGAAGCGTTCCTCGTTCTCTACTTTAAGGTAACCTCGGTCCACGCGTGTGTACTGGACTGAGCGTGGCGCCTGTTTGTAGGAGTCCATGGCATAATGATCTCAAACGAATGAGAACGGGGGGGATGAAGAGACAGAGGAACACTGCAAAGCCTTGGGATTTGTCTGCCAATGCTGAAACTGCCAATGAAGGTCTCTTAAGTATTAAAGGACACAGTGTATGTTATAGCACTCTGCACACACACACAGCCACAAGCTCACTCTCCTTCCTATTGCACCGCGGGGTCACATACATTATTTAGGGTTTTGAAAAGTAACCGCGGTCAAACATTTTAGAGTGAAGACAGAAAGCAAGTGGGTGTGCTCCCGCTGCTGAGTTGAGTGATGCTGAAGGAGTCGGAGAGGGAAAGTTGCAGAGAATTAGGTGGATGGATGGAAAGGCGTGATCAGCTGATATTAACGGCACATCTCCCCGCCATATTAATAGGCGGGCCTCGCAACCCACACATCATTTATATTAGTTTATCTTCGACGAGACGCTCACAAGAGACGATCTGTCAGCCAGGGAGAGATGATGCAGGGCTTTTCTTTTCTTCCCCCTGTATTGATTCTATTCATCTCTTGATTTCTCAGGTAGAGCGTGAAGACCTGACGTACTGCTTGAGACAGCCTTTTCTGTTTTTAGTCTATTTCTTTTTTCTTCTCCGGAGCCTCGGAAGCACACAAACACTCCCACAGGCCCCCACAGTCTGACCCTTTTTTTGTTTCTTCTCCCTGTGGCGTTACTCCCAATACATTCAACACAACAGGTATAATGTACAAAAAAAAGTCTGATAAAGGAATATGGCTACTTTTAAAAAGCAGCTTATACAAACAGAGCTATTTTTACCTCATTTGGGGAATTTAATAAATGTTTTGACACAGCGAAAACCGAGGGAATGAATTCAACTTCGCTTAAGACCCTCATCAAAAACAGATAAACACCGCTTTAATTTAATTTCACCTAAGCGTTTGAGGTTCGCCGTGCAGAATGACATCTGTATGCACTTTAACATTAATCTGCTTAATGGGGAAAAGCTTCCGCGGTCACCTTAAATCCCAGCAATTTGCACAAGTGTGACGTTTGGAAAATGAGGCCTCATTACAGTACTAATTGTCAATATTGCAGCATTCACATTACAGCCTGTTTTAAGTGCTTTTGGCCAGACTGTTAATGCCTCGGCGTAACGGCATTCTCTTGATCCCCACTTACAGTGGCAAATCTCTCCATTGATCCATCTGACAGGAGCACGGTTTAACTGCTGTGCACCTGGAAAACTCACAAAAAAAGTCACAAAGAAACACGCTGGGCTACTGTCGTAACTGGCATTTGATTGGCAATTCCACCATTTATTTGTGCTTGTGATTTCATGTTTGGCAGAGTGCTAAGGGGACCCCCCCCCCCGCATAAGTAGAAATGTGCCGACTCGGAGATTGATCCAGTGTATAAAAGCACAAAGTAGCCCCTTCAATTAAAATTCGTCCCCACAGTTTCCGTTCCAAAACTTTCTCTTACAGAAGTCTACAAATGGGGAGCGCGTTGCCGCGCCTTCATCTGCGTCGCCACTGCTGTCATTTTAGTTTTCAACCATGTGGCTCTTAGATCTCACAGTCACAGAAATTAATTTCACTTAGTTTCTGGTGTACTTCATTTGCCTTTTTTCTAATTTCCCACAAAAGGAGAAATCGTTTGGTTAGAAGTTGATGTTGGGAAGACACATGAGAAAGTTGTCCAACAGGTGGAAATGAAGTAAATATTTGTACTTCAGCTTGAGGTACACAGTTAAAGTGAAAAGTTCAAAGCTGCTGAGACGAACATTTATTCCTACTGAAGCTGCAGAAGTTGATGAATTGAAGAGTGATCAAGTTATGTTCTTCACCACGAAAAGAGAAGACTTCTTGTTTCTGTTCCAAAACAAAACTTTTATGAATTTGTGTTTTGAAAGATGTTCAGCAACTGAAATACACACACATATATAAATATATATATATATATATATATATTATTTTTTTTTACAATGGAAAAAAGTATAATATGAAAGCCCGTCGTTTCCGACTCTGCCAAAAGGGAATACAAACTGCAGGTTTTTCAACAAGAACAAGCAAAAAATGGCATATACAACACAATATGCAGAGAAATTAAGTTGCAACACATTCTCAGACTCACGGAGTGGCTGATGGACGAGATGAACCTGAACCACGCTCCGCTCACTGCCCACTCTGACCTGACTTAATGGTTTGATGCATCAATTATTTGTTCTCTCTCCTCTGAACAAGATAGATTTCTGTTTGGTTGTAATATGTTGAGTATGTATGAGTGTGTTTTGTTTTTTCTGTTGTGTTTACAATATCTCTTTTTGTTTTGGTAATAATAGATTATATTATCAGTATTGGATGGATTTTAACCCATCCTAACGCCCAAGTTTTGCTCAATGTTGAATATGTAGACCAGGGGTGTCAAACATAAGGCCCACGGGCCAAAGCCGGTCTGGAAGAGGCTCCAGTATGTCCAGCGAAACCACAAGCAAATTGGAAAAATCTAAAAGAAAACAATGACTATTGGACTTTGGATTTAGTTTTTTTCACATTTCACTATATTTTGCACCAGAATTTACCATTAAAATTGGATTGTTAATTGGTAATTGTTTGGTTTTTACAAAAAATATAGATATTTTCATCACATACACAAACAGAGAAAAGTTTAAATTTAAAGGTTATTATGGCTTTATTTTACTGGCCCGGCCCACTCAAGATGACTTTGGGCTGTTTGACCCCTGAGCTTAAAAGTATTTGACACTCTTTGTCTAAGACATTTATACTCTAAGTGTTGTTCACAGCCTCCTTGTGGTCTGTGGAGGTATTGCAGGTGAGTTGCGCTCGGTCATTTATAATAAGTAAAATTCTTTATTTTTTTCAGTTTTGAATTTAGTAACTGAGTTTGCCATTACTACAAACATATTTACATATACTTATTTCTGTCAAAAATGATTAAACTTCTGTGTCATTGTTCATTTATTTGAGCTGTATTGACTTAATGTTGTCTTAAAGTGGGTTTTCCATTGGAGGATGCCATCTTTAACTCCACTTTGCAATGAGTGAGAACCGGACTTCAACACTAAATGACAGCCTCTGATCATATTCAATGAAGGGGATAAAATCGCAGGGAGAAACACGAGGAATTCATATATTTTGCCTACTTTTTCCTCGATGTTTGGTTGTCTGAAACTGTGAAAACGCATGATGAGTGTTTTCTAATTAGCAATGAACAGTTTGCACAATATTTAATGCACATGTTGCTTGAATTACTGCTGCATAAACATGGATGAGATATCATGGACATGTATTGCCTTCAGCTTTCTGCATTTTGCTGTTAGATTAAAAAAATAAATAAAAAATCATGTCATCAGACCAGCTGTGATGATGGATGTTCATATTGAATTATTCTGTTTTTGGAATAAATGTTTCAGGGAAATTCATCTTAGTCACGTATTTCAATAAGGCTTAATCTTGTAGTATTGGGGGGGCTGTGGAACATCTTATGATTTTTAAGTGTGCCTGAGAATGGATGGTCCATTTCAGTGGTGCCAAACCTAGAACCGGCCTGCAAGAGGCTCCAATCCAACCCACAAAACCACCAAGCAAATTGTAAAAAAAAAAAAAAAAAAAATTCAAAGAAAGCATTGAGTTTTTAACACATTTTTTAAGAGTAGAGTGAACATAATGGAACACTGCGTCTCAAGCCGAGATACTGTGATGCTGCCATGAAAGCTAGCCAACTAGCATTAGCCTCAAAGTCATTAAAAAGCCATTAAAATTGGCTTTGTGTTGAGATTAGAGTCATTTTTGACTTTTTTTATTGACTTTTTCCAAATGTAATTTCTGGATTATAAGCCGCTATTTTATTCCCCACACACGTCAAACTCTGCAGCTGTTAACAACAATGCGGCTAATTTATGGATTTTTGGGGGGGGCATTTTTTAAGATTATTTTTTAAAATTATTTTACTTTGCAACATACAGAAAGTGTAAGATGCGGAAAAGACAGTCGAAACAATATTTACAAACATTTTGTGTGTGTGCGGGTTAACTAGCTTCGTACCATTCATGGGTGATGCGTTCAGGTGCATCACGTAAGTCTGAACTTTCTTTTTTATTCTTTTTAAAATTAGTGGGTGCGGCTGATATTCAGGTGCGCTCAACAGTCCGGACATTACCGTAGTTTGGGCATAGAAAAAAGTAAAACTTGAAAGTTTTTATTCAAAGGGTATCCTGGCACTATTTCAAGATGAAATTGAGCTGCATTTTTATCATTTTTATGCTGAGAACATTTCTTATAGATAGGTCTTGAAAATACGAGTTACAATCCGGTGATGGATGAAGAAACATACAACACAATGGACACGTTGAGACTGTATTACTGGCCATGTGTGCTGCATACCCCGAGCCGGGCGATCACCAAAACAGAACAAAAGTGAGGAGTTTAATCTCCAAACCTCTATTCTCCCGCTTCCTCTCCCCATCGTTCCCTTTTGGCTCTGTTCATTTTTCCTCTCTTCATCTCTCTCCCGTGGGGTCAGAGTTCAGCGTGGAGATAAGGGAATTGAAACGGGATCCTCTCTGCCTCACTGTCAGACTATCTGACGATACACTGCAAGTGTGATCAGTCCCCTCTATCTGTCCCACAGCACAGGTCTCTGTGATGAGCTCAAGCAGGAGACATCCCTCTCGGCACCTGTCGTGTGTGTGTGTGTGTGTGTGTGGGGAGCTGTCCTACATCTGAATCTGTGGAAACCTCCACTTCCCAGCTGTAATACGGTCTCAGTTTCTCATTGGACATCTACACAGAAGCACATGCACACTGCCCTTGTTTCATAATCCCCTGCTTTTTTTTTTTTTGTCTCTTTCTGACTATGCAAACACGCCTCAGTCCAAATGAATGGACAATGTTTCACCGGAACAGTCAGCCCCAAAAATCTGTTATGTTGGCGCAGCCATTTGGCTAATGAATGCCACCGTCTATCAAGGCACTATTTACAGTATCGTAATGAATGCTACTGTCGTTCAGGAGATAAAGGACATCTCCAGAGAGGACTCTGCTAATGTCATCTTGGTATGTCAACCAATTATCGTGCCTTCTTGTTGAGACTTGTGCCACCGCTGCCATAGAAACCGGAAAGTTTTGCCAAAATGAAAATGGTGAAGTCACTTATCCAGCAGGGATCATTCTGAGAAGTCCTCATCTGAAAAAAATGCTGACATGGCATAAACCTCGTCAGAGCATTCCAATAAAACTCCATGTGATCAATTATCTTGTAACATGTAAAGCTGTGCATCGTGACTGTGTAACAGACGTTTAAGAGCTTAAAACAGAATCATTATAGGTGCGGTCCTCCCCCACGCAGGCTCAGAAATGATATGCATCGATAGACAGATTGATCCACACCGTGGGGGAGATCAATGGGTCATTCCAGAGGTTGAAAATATGAGAAAAGAAGAAAATGAGAAGGAGAGATTCTGCCTGTAAGCACAAGGATTATGGGGGGAGTGCGGCTGATTGCAAAAAAAAAAGAAAAAAAGGAAAAAAAAGGCAGAGAAGCACAATAAGTGGTACTGTGAAGGATGAAGCGGGGGGGGGGGGGGAAGAGAGAGGGCTGAAGGACGAGAAACCGAATATACAAAGTGGGATTGATGAAGAAGGGAGAGAAGAGATGTTGAGATCAGTAGAAAAAAGCCGACAGAAGGCTGGAAGACGCAGGGAAAACATGTCTGTAATTTTGTCTGATGATCTTCAGTGAATCATTTGACAGTCAAACACAAATTAGCAGAACAAAGATGAAATAATTAGGACCACGCGGTCTTTCAGGGCCTTGAAATAAAAAAACTCTTGTTCTTGCACTTTTGCGTCAATCCATCACCACGTCTTCTCTCCTCTTTCCTCACTTTCTCATTCTCTCCTTCCCCGCTCCCTCCTGCTGCACGCAGCCTACGGCTTACAACGAGCCAGACGATAAACTACAGAGAACAAGCCCAGGCAGGGGGAGCGGGATCGGAGCGCTTCGGAGTTGCAAATGATTTTTCTTCCCACCAAACCGGCTGTTGGACGTACTCCGTTACGTATTTGGGAGGGCTGAATTATTCATGCCGCCTCTAATGGCTTAAATGAGTTATTCAGAGAAAATGCAAGTTTGACTTCCTGGGGAGAGCCCAAGGCAAATCAGAAAACAAAATAAATAATAATAATAAAAGAAAGAAGAGGCAGATCGATGCAAAAGACATACCTGAATGAAAGAATTGAGTATTTATCTGTATTGATTTGTCAGAAGAATATTAATTGGAAGTAAAAAAATAAAAAATCAATCCACATTTGAACATCACCGTGTGTGTGTGTGTGTGTGTGTGTGTGTGTGTGTGTGTGTGTGTGTGTGTGTGTGTGTGTGTGTGTGTGCGCGTGCGTGCGTGTGTGTGTGTGCGTGCGGGATGCTACTCACAGAGTAGGACGAGCAGGAGTGTCGCCAGCAGCACCAGGAGGCTGCTGCGGCGAGAGTGGGCAGAGCTGCAGTGCATCTTGTTCTTCTTACAGATGCACACCTGAACTTTGACCTCCGTGTTATTGGACAAGGGGGGCACGCCTGAGTCAGTGATCAGCAGCGGGAGCTGGTAGTTGGCTTTCTTCAGACTGTGCAGGAGCATGATCTGGGAGTGCGTGGCTGCGGGGACACACGGGATGGGGAGGAAAGAAAAGGGGAGCGCACACATTCCACGTTAGAGGCGCCGGATTCTGCGAGGCAAACCTTATTATGTGCTTTATAGCTCAAAACTTGCATGCTTGAAATAACTGGCTGCGAAGGCACAACTACAGATAAAAAAAAAATAAATAAAAAAAATGGCACTACTTAAGTTTCATGAGACTGTTGCAGTTTATTGCATCACACTTAAAAATTCCTTAAGAGACACAAACGCAAATACGAGTGCTAGAGCCGGGCGGGAATGTGTCACAATATGCAAAGCTTCATATTTTATTTGTCTGCAAGGGCTGTTACCTTCAGGTTGGGTAACTTTGAGCTTATTGTCCAACTTTGTATGCCAAAGTGAAACGGCGAAGTGTAATAAACGTGTTATAGATGAAAATAAATGCGCTTCAATGGGTTTAATTCAATTATGCATGAGCACGGTGTGATAGTGTGATCAACTGACTGATTTTAGAGAAATAATCATTGAAAAATGTGCCCCCTTTTTTTTTTTAAATACAAAAACAGAGGCAAGTCGCTTCGGTAAAAACATTAAAATACTAACATATCGGTCAAACTCACAGCACGTTGCCCTTAAACTTTTCACAATAAGTTCGGTGCCAAAGAAAATGGCAATGAATTGCCAACTCGTTCTTTTAAAACTTAGTCTTTGTGCGTATTGGCCTGCAGACACTACACCATAATCTCCATTCTCACTCTCTGTGAACTTTGATGAAACTTGCTGCAGGAAAAATTACATGATTTTTAGCATTAGTGGCACGGATCATGTCTTACTAACCTTTAATCCAACCCCAGCCCAAAACAAATGATTATTACCTAATTAAATGTTGTCACATCTAAATAGAAAGGTACGTAACTCCCCATATGTTGTTGATATGTTAGTGGATTTCCTGCCAATAAGGAATAATGGTTGGCTTCCTTTTCCCACTACAAAGCTTTCAACAGCGGCTACCTCCAGGCTGACGTCTTTTTGTAAAGGTGAAATAAAAAAAATTGAATAAATTCACTCCGGATGTTTGAACAGGCTGAATTCCATTAAATTTCACATATTCTCTCCCTTCTCTCCTCTGAAATATCAAAGTTTCCTTCATTTTCTTTCACATATCGAGTGTGTTCTGACTCAGATTGAAATGTGTTTATAAAGTCTGGAGATGGTTATGTTAACCAAGCGATGGACTGTAAACTGGTCCGGGGTGTTCCCCCGACAATTGTCCACAGTCAGCTGGGATGAGCTCCAGCTATACGCAGCAGTCCTGCACATTTATTATTTACTGTGCTGTGTGAATTTCATAAACTGAATCAGAGGTGACGACTGCAACACTAAACTTCAATATGCAAAAAGCCCCATTATTCTGTATATTATCTCCAAACACCACAAGTGCCTTCAGGAAATAAATAAATGAAGTGAACCAAGAATCAAGCAGTTGGTGTGGTATCGTTTATGTGCAGGGGAGAAATAAATTGAATTACAGAGACAATGAAGGCATGGTCCATAATTTTACTTCTTTGCACATTTCCAACTAATTGTTTTGGTGTATCGCTGAGGTCAACTCCTTTCTCTCGTCATTCTGTGCTGCGTTTCTACCGGTTGTTATTGGCTGCAGCTCGTAGCAGCAGTCACAGTGGAGTGACTCAGTGGTTGTGACGATTCTGACACTGTCAGAAGGTAATAAGACTGTCTGCAGTGGCACGACTCTCACTACACAAATTAACATCACAATTGCAAGGGGATCAATGATGTGTTCCTTACCAGTTGTATTGAGGCAGAACTTAGCTGTTGTATAAGAAAAATTTGTACCCCGTTTAAATTCAGGATTCCCCCCCCCCCCCCCCCCCCCCCCCCCCCCCCCACACACACACACACACACACACACACACAGCTGGGGCGAGCACAGTGCAAGTCCATTTCACTGGGAGTGGGAGCAGTTTCATCTGGCCCTATCAGACTCTTCCAGCGGTGGTGATTGAGAAGTGTCTGTACCTCCCTCTCCTGCTGTCAGTCACACCTAATACCTCTGGGCAGGTTTTAGCTCTGGTCTGTCATTCAAACACACACAGACAGCGCTGTCGGCCATGAAACCTTGATTCAATGTCTTCGTTATCTGACTGTGCTTCTCTCCACTTTCCACATTGTATGTTGTTGTTTTTTCTTCTCTTTCTTATTTCTCATCCGAATCCTTTAATTTTGTGTAACTGCCGCGATTATGAAGACCCCACTGTGCATTCTGCATGGAATCATGTCAACACTGTCTACAGAAGACTTGACCCTCAAATATTCTTGGTGTGAAACAGATTTTAGTGTTTTGGCAGTTCTCTTCTCACCCCACACATTCGAGTCTTTGTTTATTTTCAGTCCTTAAAGTCTCTTGGGTGTTTTCTGCCAACTCTGAGAGAACAGGCTTAAAGCTCAAGGTGTTAAGGAACCATAGGCTGCTGTGTGTTCTTTGTTTGGAGTCCCCTAGTTGCTGTTTCACGGTAAAATCCTTAGTTACCTCAAGGTTTACGTCACATCCGGTCCAGACAGGAAGTGAATTACATGTGCTGTGGAGAGAACGTTTTTGTGTGTGTGCTTTCCTCACCCCCCCATCCTCTTCAAAAGTATATTAAGACGCAATGTCTGTAAGTACTCATGTACTCAAGACTATTTAATGACCTGTTGGCGTGTACAGTACAGTATGCTCTACTCACCTGTTTTACCACCGTTCATACTTAAACTGCGACATGTATATTCTGCTATGTTTTGTTACAGTTTCACACGGTGGTTCAGTAAAGCTGGTGAGACCAGTATACAGGGTGAGAAGGCAACTGTAAGAAGAAAACCTCATATGTTCTGGGTTGTGTGTTAGCGAGGTTACTTTTCGGAGAATGCAATGTGAATGTCAATATCTCAATGTTGGGAAGATATATTGAATTCTCTGAAGGGACGAACCATTTTCTCTGTTATTTTGTGCAACCTTTCATGGTATTTCAAGACGAAATACTTACAGTTAACCCTGGTAACCCTCCATGTTTTGTCGAGGCCGGGCTGTTTTCCCAGTTCTATCTTAAAGGGTGCAGCATTAGGCGGCAGGTCTTTGTCCCATCCCCCGACGATGGCGACGTTCATGTCGTGGGCGTCCTCGCATACGCGTGCCTCCGACGGCACCACGTAAGGGGCATTGTCATTGTAGTCATCCAGGTAAATGATCAACGTGCCGGTGCCTGTGGCTCGAGGGGTTCCTGAAAACAGACACACAGAATTTACACGTTAGGACAGGGAACATAAGGGGCTGTGGCCCTGATGCGGGCCTCGATCATAATAAGTGTGTGGAGAATGGCGAGCTGCAATGCTCTGGACAGATGTGAGGAGAGTAATAACACACCGTTGCTGCAGTAAAACAAGATTTATTCCTCATTACTTCCAAGGAAATTCACCTTTCGGTGTTCTTAAGCTAAATTTGAAGAGCGAATCAAGACCCTGTGCTTTTAAAGAAACCAAAACGCCACGAAAATTAATAAGATTCATGCTGCTCGGCTGACCTAATTTACCACAAACAACTCAAAACTGCGTGTCACATCCGTGCCTTGAGCGCATGAATCACGGAGTCGTGTTTAGCAAAAGAGCATTTTGATTTGGCATTCGGCCGACTTCTATGTTTGGATGAGATTACACCTTATTGAAGGATGCCGGGTTAAAAAGCAGCTTGGCTCTTCTCTATTATGGCTCTCTGTTTCACTGCGATTAGAGGTTATTAAAAAACCCACATGGCATCCAATAACAGCTCTAGAGGTCAGTCAGCAATTAACACCGAAAGACAAGATCTGTAATTGGAAAATGGGTCTTCTCCACCTTTTCAAGGTAAAAAAAAAAAAAGTATTTGCAGACAATTTAGGGCAGAGAGGGGAGAAAAACAAGTTTAGATTTATGTGCAATAAATGTCAAGTGATGCTGGGATGAAATTCAGTCTGGGGTTTTTTACAGTGCTGTTAAAGAAAACTGCACACACGAAGGAAGGATCGCTGCCCCTCATGAAATGCTGATTAGGTGAAACTTCACTTTTTGAAATAAACATAAAGATTCAAAGAAATACGGTGGGATAGTTTGCATGTGAAAGCAGAACAAAGAGGTAAATCTTCCACAGGCTCATAATTTGCTCAGTTAGAAATCATTTGAATTATTGGTTTCTCCTTTCAATTTCATGGGTTTGTCTCAGGCAAAAGAGACACAATGCTATAAAGCTCTTCGCCATGAATGTTATCTCATAACACAATGCAAAGTGAATAAACAGAATACAAATCTGCATTTAGTCTGACCACCGTTTGCAGTGGGAAAAAATGAATTGAATTGTGCAGACGGTTGAAAACTGAACGGACTGAAGCACATTTTGTCTTTAGATGTAGACTGACTCTTCTCTCACTTCATGTAAAACCAATGATGTAATGAAGTTGAGCGCTGGAAGCCAAACCGTTAATACCTAATCGGTCTACCTTGAGAAAATACCGCACTTAATTAAATGTGCTTTGTGATTGGCATGATCAATCACGCGTTTGTCAACGTTGGCACGGCATGATCAAACATCTGATGGTCTTGATCTTCATCGTTGTTGACTTGAATTGCACCAGGAAGAGGATCCTGCGTGGAAACGAGCCGAGTACCGTACGATCTGCAAAGACTTTAGTGACGCCTGCAAATGTTAGAATTTTGTCTCATAATTTCAGATATGACTAAAACCTTTGCACAGTACCATATGTCAGTATGTGCATATACATGAACACACTTATATTTTATTTTATAACTTTAATACATGTTTGTATGAAAATCTATTTACTTACAGTATTTCTGTCCGTCACTTTTGAAGGATATTTTGCTATCAGGAATGTGTGAAACAAGCATTCGGTGCAGCTTGTGGATCCAGATCTGCCTTCAGGAACCTCAAGTTGTATTTGAACAATGGCCTCCTTGGCTTTAGAGAAAGAAAGCAGGAGACAAACGATGGCTTCCTGTTTCCAGCCAGTTCGCAAGTTGTCACAGCAGATGAAGCATGTGTATTAATGACTTTTGTTTTTGTTCACGTTGCTTCATTGTCAGGGCGTACTGTGACACTTAGCCACCATTAGCTCCACCTGTGCTTTATTCTGGACAATAAAAAAGAAATAAAAAAAATCTCTGCTGTGCAAAAGTTTGCCGGGTTGAGAAAAGCTGAACTCTACCAGCTGCAGACAAAAACAACAATTTGCGCTCGGCAAAGTTTGGAGTAGATTTTCTTTTTCATTTTGTTTGTCTGTTTGGTAAACTTCTAGAAAGTTGCTGGTTCAAACCTCTAAAAACAACGAGAGGTTTCAATGGGTAGAGTCACTGTTATTTAACTTGCATCCATGTATTTGTAGTTGAATCTGTGGTTGTATTTGTTTCAGCTACAATTTGGGATGTCATGATTCGATTAGGAGATTCGGATCGGGGCCGATTCTCAAACTGTTAAATGGAGCTGATGAGCTCAGGCAAATGGCCATGTAGGCAACAACCACTTGCATGTGAACATTTTTAAAGCTTTTGTATGTACTGTATGTCCCAGACAAGTACGTGACAACATAAAAGCTCCTTTAATTCAATAAGTGGCCGAGGTTATTTTCACTACAGACATCGAGAGCTTCGACGTTCGTCACTGCTGAGCCTCACTGGATTGAGTCGGACATTTTTCAGTTAAATCAGGCTGTGTTGCATGAATCTACTGCCACTTTCTCTGGTTATGTACAGCAGAGCATGTTTCAAAAAAAAAAAAAAAAAAAGACCACCCAGGTTGACCTTTGACCCCCCACCATGATAATAATCTCTTAGGGATAAAGCAAGAACGTGTATTATTTTACCATAAAACCAGTGAGTTAACCTTACCTACGCATACCAGGAGCAGTGAGCTGTCAAAGAGCGCTACCCGGGGAGCCGGTGGGGGTCAAAGGTCAACCTGTCAGCAGTGGGATTCAAACCTGTAACCCCCAAGTCTGCCTCTCTTGGTTTATAATCTGTGGCTACTTATAATTTACAATTTCTGTACTTTTTTTTTTTTTTGCCAAGATCCAGCGAATGCTCATCAAGATGCAATAATAATAAACGCTGTACTGTATATTTAGAAACCATTGATGAGAAAACAAGAAAAAATAAACAAAGAAATCTTTGGATGTGTTTTTCGCCTCCTTGACTTTGCATTCAGAGCCAAGGGCAGGTGTCAGATTAGCATAATGTGTTTTATTTAAATGTCATACACATAAAGTAGCCCGTGGGTGTAAACATGAACCGCACAAGACCCGTCCCTCTTTCTGCAAGTTCTCTGTTGATGCTCATGAACAATAACTGCTTATATTGGAAGAGGGGGGAAAAAAAAAAAAGAAGAAGCGGCTAAATAACAGAAAATGTCAAAAACACCTGAAAAATATCCCAGAATCTCCATTGAACCCCGAAACAGAACATCTTAACCAGAGGCAACACGAACGCTGCACAGGCTGCTAAACCCTTCAGGGAAGGGAAATAAGAGGCGAGTTTCCGAGTGATAAATGTTTCCTCATTTGTGCAATTGCATGACTGTACCGTATG
This sequence comes from Lipophrys pholis, assembly GCF_963383615.2. Taxonomy (NCBI): domain Eukaryota; kingdom Metazoa; phylum Chordata; class Actinopteri; order Blenniiformes; family Blenniidae; genus Lipophrys; species Lipophrys pholis. The sequence continues at coordinate 25,157,251 of NC_137631.1, read as the reverse complement.
TCAAACTGCAGTGAAACCCTGAAAGCGTGTGTAAGTGCTGAATCTCTCAGAAACTGGCAGCCTTCCAAACTCATACTGTATGTCTGCACCGCAGGAGGACAAGCGAGGCCAAATTTCAATTCCAACCATGTGTCTTGTTACGTACAGCAGAAATGACAATAAAGTTCACTTTAACACTTTGTCGGTGTAGTTCTCAGGTTAATTCGATGAACAACATCACTATATATTTATATATATATATCAGTGCACTGTTTTAGGCTGTTTGTGGTAGAGCCTTCTACTCATACTGAAATGGTTAATTGAATAAAAAAAAAAAAAATGCTGAGAGAACATTTCCAAACTCTTGTGACTTTTTTTTTTTTTTTACTTTACCTCCTGCCACGTTTTCTTTGTTTTCCCTGAGGAGAATAGAAAGGACTGTCAAATGATATGAACTTTCTTTGGAACTCTTTGTTCAGTACATGCGAGTCCAAGCCACACACTCTTTTGGGGAAAAAAAACAAGTCTATGGTTCCAATAAACCATACACTGTGCATCAACAGGCAGAAAGGTACGGTACAGTGTATTCTCTCAATTTTCTTTGGCCAGTGCAATTAATTGGAAACAGCAGGTGCTCTTCTTGTTTTGTTTTTTTTACTCTCACTGTAAAAAATTGTAAATTGCGTCCCAAAACTTTTTTATGCTCACAAAGACTGCACTCGGGTCATTTACAAACCCGACATGTTCTCGCCGCACCACAGCTAAATTAGTGATCACAACAGTAATTAAATATGCTTTGACCTTCCAACAGAAATAGAAGTTTAATAACTGTAAAACGAAGATGTGACGGATGGATGGCCGCAGCAAGACCGACTTCTATTCAGCGGGGCTGCTTCAGGTTCCTGTATGGCAGGCGGCAGAGAGATCATATCTTCAACGACTGAAGAGTGTTTAGGAGATAATCATCACGATCTGCTTCACTAACCTCAAAACTTTAATTTCATTGCGGGCTGTAAAAATCTAAATCGGCGCGTTGTGATCGTGAGCGATAGGGAGGAATCAAATACAATGGTCGCCAGTTTGGCATTTCTGCCGTTTAATAAACGTGAAATGACTGTAATCTCATCGCTCATTCCCTGTATGCAGTCGAGCAATGAAACAACAGCAAACAGCCCCTTTACATACTGTGGATAAGTACGGCTGTGACAATATCGGCAGCAGATCAATGGCGAAGAGAAATTATTTCAGCAAACGCAGACAGAATTGTGCTCAAAAAGCAAATCAAAGACAGTCGCTCTTCAGGCGATACCCCAGATAATGTATTATCGCTGGAGAAGTGAGAGAGTGCGGATCGGGGCTCGGATCCCCTCCCGTCAGGGGAAGGATGCAAATTCCAACCCATTTCAAGTAAGAGAAGGCTTCCTGTGTGCTTGGCTAACTTTAAATGAAGCTGTTTGTCTTCCTAAATGAATCCTCCTCACACCTAATCACTCGATTTCTCTGCTCCCACTCCTCATTATCGCCGTTGCATCGCGGCAGTATCGTCGACGGCCCGCTCCGGCATCAATGGAGCTTGTCTGCTGGCCTCGGCTTCACACCGCTTCGTCACAAAAGTTCGGATTTAACACGTTGCAGGTTTCCGAAGGAGACAGGCAATTTATGGACGTCCACAGCTACACGGTGGTACACCCCGCCCCTGCGCGTTAGGAGCAACAAAGAACGTCAAGTGTAAAGTAGGTGATATTCAATGAAGAGGGATTTGCTGTGGCGGCAGGAGGAGATGAGGTTTTTCGGGGGGGAAGAAACCTCTGAGCATAGAAGTCTGTCCTCCAATTGTCTCCCTGCACAATGGTAAGAAAGAGTTCTTGTGTAATTAAGAGGTTTCAATCTACATGCAGATGCGGTTGGAAAAAAAAATAGATTGAGAGACCAAAAAAAAAAAAAAGAAAAGGGAAAAACGGCACAGGCAAGCAACGTCAATGTAAAACAAGATTAAAATGAGGACAGGAGTGAGCATTGCCTCTCGGGGGCTGTGTATAATCCTGAGAGCTGTGTGTGTGTGTGTGTGTGTGTGTATAATTTAAAAGTCTTTCCCTCTAAGTATTGCTCTTTAGAGTGACTTACTGAATTATTTTGTTGTTTTAGCAAATGCTGTATTGCTGTCAGTCTTTATGGGGTCCTCGGTGGAGAATGAAACAACAGACAAAGCAGAGAGCTGGTGTTCATGGCAGTTTAGCAGTTGTTTCAGGCCCGTTAACATACATTCCATCACCAGCTACTGTTCCCTTAATATGCAGAGCTGCAAGTCAATAAATATATTATCACTCGGCTCTCTAGTGGTTGTGATTAAAGATGGAGTCGTTTACTTTGCATCCTTTTTGTTATCAGTGGATATTTTATTTAGCAGGCAACAGATTTAATGGGAAATATTTAATTAAACCACTCCGAGTTGGTTTCTTTCTGTCTTTCTTGATGAAAATTACAACAACAATAAAAAGTTATAGGACATTATAACCCCCTCAGTCAAAGAACTGCTCTAAACCTTGGTTGAGTCAAAACTTAACATACATCTGAACTATTATTCACAATTACACTCCTCTGTTTTCATTTGATCTGTAACAACGTCTCCTGAACACTCCCGTGCCTGATGAATTCTACACCAGGGGTGGCAAATACAAGACCTGTGGGCCAAAACTGGCAATAGGCTCCAATCCAGCCCGCCAAGCCATCAATTCAATTCAATTCAATTGAACTTTATTTATATAGCACCGCCTCAACACAGTCCTTTCTAGATGCTTTTTAAAGAGAGAGAAACTCAACAGAAAACCAAACCAAACTGGGAAAATTCCAAAGAAAACATTTACTTTTTAACAACTTTTCTAAAAGTGTCAGACACAACACTGAGAACAAAGCTGAGATATCAGTGAGGCTGCCATCATTACTGGCAAACGAGCATTTGACGTAAAGCCAAAGTTTGTATAAACAAGCATAATGGAACAGCTAAAGAACAAGTTATTTTGGGCATTTCACTGTATTCACCAGACGGTTTCTTTCTTTTTTTTTCTTTTTTTTTTTTTTTACATTGAGCTTGTGTTAATTTTCAGCAGTAATTGTTTGGCTTTGTGAAAATATAGACGTTTTCATCATGTATGCGCTGCGTCACAACAAAGACAAACTTTAAAGTTCACATTTATCCGGCCCACTCAAGATGAAATTGGGCTGCATGTGGCCTATGAAATGAAATGTGTTTGACGCCCATGTTCTATAACAATCAATGTAAAATCAGAAGAAATATAACCTCAACAAAAAAAAATATAATAAAAAAAATAATATCCAACGCAAAAGAAAAAAACTGAAGACTATATGATCCACCCTCTGGAAGAAAAAATACAAAATGTGTGAAAAGTTCATCAAATCCCTAAACCAATTTAGATCATGCTAGATGAACAATTCTACAGAGTTGGTGTTTATTAAGAGCAGGACATGCCGACTTGTTTTCATTACAGTCCCATTTCTCCACAATCCCGGGCGTTGCTTTGCATCAGGTAACTTCCCCTCAGCATGTTTTAAGAAGTTTAAGAATCGTAAAATCCATGTAATCCAGTCACCCCTGAGGCCCCATGGCTTTAGCAACTTAGCGAGAGGGTAAAATGGCATAATTGTTGATGGAAATCCCTGCACATTTTTGCTCCGCAGCCCTTATTTATCTTCATTGTTTAGGCTTTAATTAGGTTGCAGGGATAAAGTCAGAAAGTTGTGAAACCAGGGGAAGCTAAGTGACTTCTTTATTCAAACGATGAGCAGTTTCAGTACAAATGAGATAATGAATGATGTACTATTTTCACAGAAACATTTTTTAACAAGCTAAAGCTAAAATTAACTTTACTCAAGTGGGGATCGATCCTAATATATTGGTTTCAGAGCAGAAATTACACTAATTAGCAAAGGAGATTAGGCTTAATTGTCCCTCTCAAAGCAGCCCTCCTGTGTTAAAAAGAGCAATGCCTGGGAGCCCGTTCAGTCAGGAAACTCCAGCATCAGAGCGGCGCTCGCAGGAGACAAACTCCACAATAAAGCAAACGCTTTTCAGTTCAGTGGTCAATTTGGGAGGATTCGGGGAAAAGTATGCCAATCTTTTCAAATCACCATCCGTTGGAACAAGTTATGTTAAACCCTGCTTCTAATGCTCTGCTGCCTTTACAGGATTTGTGCAGAGCTTGAATTCCACCCAATGATTTTGTTCCTTTGTTTTTACAGGATCTCGTCTCTGCTTTTTGCAGACGATGTGGTCCTGGTGGCTTCATCAAACCTGGACCTTCAGCGTGCACTGGCGCGGTTCGCAGCCGAGTGTGACGCAACTGGGATGAGGATCAGCACCTCTAAATCCGAGGCCATGGTTCTCGACCGGAAAAAGGTGGCTTGCCCCCTTCAGGTCGGTGGAGAGCCCTTGTCCCAAGTGGAGGAGTTCAAGTATCTCGGGGTCTTGTTCACGAGTGGGGGGAACATGGAGCGTGAGATCGACAGGCGGATCGGTGCAGCGTCTGCAGTTATGCGGTCGCTGTATCGGTCCGTCGTGGTGAAGAAGGAGCTAAGCCAAAAGGCGAGGCTCTCGATTTACCAGTCGATCTTCGTTCCTACCCTCACCTATGGTCATGAGCTTTGGGTCATGACCTAAAGAACGAGATCCCGGATACAAGCGGCTGAAATGAGTTTCCTCCGTAGAGTGGCTGGGCGCACCCTTAGAGATAGGGTGAGGAGCTCAGTCACCAGGGAGGAGCTCGGAGTAGAGCCGCTGCTCCTCCGCATCGAGAGGAGCCAGCTGAGGTGGCTCGGGCATCTGTTTCGGATGCCCCATGGACGCCTCCCTCGGGAGGTGTTCCGGGCATGTCCCTCCGGTAGGAGGCCTCGGGGCAGACCTAGGACACGCTGGAGAGACTATGTCTTTCGGCTGGCCTGGGAACGCCTTGGGGTCCCACCGGAAGAGCTGGAGGAAGTGTCTGGGGCGAGGGAAGTCTGGGCTTCCTTGCTTAGACTGCTGCCCCCGCGACCCGGCCCCGGATAAGCGGAAGAAAATGAATGAATGAATGAATTAATGTTTTTAGTAGTGAGAAGTGAAAAATAAATGATGAATGCTCAATCATAAACTACAATAGAATTTCAGAGGGGATCACCGAATATCCTGAATTTAATGATCCATTATTGAATTGAGTTAAAAAAAACAAATGAATGCAGAATATACGCTGAGATAATGAAATCATGTCTCACTGGGCGAGATAATAAACTGCAGTTTGTCTATTTTCTGTGTGTGAAGGTTTTCCCTCATGGGGGCTCGAACGCCCACAACAAAAGACACTAATTAGGCCGATCAGTGAGTTTACATAGGAGATGTGATTGTGTATTTCTTGGCGTCGGCGCCCCGACCAGAGTATACTCTGCCTTTCGACCAGTTTGCTCTAAATACCAGCAACCTTGAGTTAGAATAAGGCCCCGTTTACACGACGACGTTTCAAGTGAAAATTCATCGTTGTTAGCGTTTTCAGACGTGAGAAGCATTGGAAAATAATGTAGTTTACTTGTTGGGCCACCAGTGGGTGCTGTTGTTGGTTTTTGTAATGAAACCACCACTATAAATATCAACAATGGTGAGTACACAGACATTCCTATGAACAGACGTCCAAGTTTGATTATGAAACTACCAAGTCCCAGGAGAATATAGACGTGAGCAGAAGAACAGTTTACTACAGCGTTGTAGCAGCATTTCAGAAAAGTTGTGTTTTTCCCCATGTCCACTGAGCGTTTTCAAAAGTTCCACCTTGGGAACCCAAAAACCCAAGCACAGTGTTCCATTTTCACTTGAAAACATTGTCAGTAAATGTTGCTTCAGCATAGCTGATGAATTGGATGAGTAAGCGATGAACTCTGCAAGATCCGGAGTAAATGTGAATGTAAAGACTTCATCTATCCACATCCCTCTTTACCAAACATCTCTGTTCTCTTCAGCTCTCTCCAGCTCCTTCAGAGGACAACCCGAGGTCGTCGTCCCGGTAGAATCTGCCTGTTACATTTCCCACAGAAGCTGACCGGAGGACATTCTAATCCGGTGCCCAAACCGCCTTAGTTGGCTCCTTTCAAAAGGAGTCATGCGTCCCTTGATGGCTGAGCTCCCCGCCACACCTGAAAGAGTGAAATCCACCACCCTGTGAAGAAAACCCATTCCAACTGCTTGTATCCACACTCTGCTCCTTCGGGTAATTACCCAGAGTTCATGTCCTCCTGGGAGGGTAGGAATCTCAACCAATAAACTTGTGTCATTTCAGAGCTCAGCTTTCCGTTCGCCACCACGGTCCAACACATAAATCATGTTTACTGCATTATTTATTGTATCAGCATTGTTTTCTTATTGGAATAGTATTTCTAGATTGAGAAATATTATGGAAATGCCGGGTTGGGCAGTCACAGCGGGAGCAGTGCACGGCTACAGGATGGATACCGGAACGGTGGTAAGCCGGAAAGAATTCTCGACTGAAACTCTTCCTTCAGGCTTTGCTCTTTTGCTCCACCTCCATCGTCCACCACTACTCCTCCTGACACCTCCACCTGCCCCCGGCTGGCAGTTAGACAGCCCTGTTATTCTCCAGTCTGCCCAGAGATGAGAGGAGCAAGCAGACTGATTGACTCCTGGGGCCGTCGAGGCTAATCCACAGCTACAGGCAACAAACTCGGCTTCCTTTCTCTCTCTCTTCCCTCCCTTTCTCCTCAAATCTCTCCATCTACCCCCCCCCCCCCCCCCACCGCGAAACACTCTTTTGCTCCCAACACTTTGGCTGTAGGCTAATGCTCTCTTTCTGTCTGACTGTCACTCTCTGTTGTTATCACTTTATTTTTTTTTTCGCTCTCTCTCTCTCTTCTTTTTGTTGCCAGACTGTTTCTACTCACTGTTGTAGAAGAGGAATGAAAGACGGGGTTGTGACCAGCAGTGGTTTGAAATATACCAATTTCTACCCCTGCATGGCGTGGAGGGTGTAAAAAGGCATGGTCTGTTTGCACTTGGTCTCTCCTCTTGGGGGGGGGGGGGGGATATGTGTTGCAGCAATGGAGTTTTTGTGAGAGAAGGTGGGAACGGGAAGCACATGGAATTTGAAAAGCGGGGGGTGGAGGGTGGGGGGGTATGGCATATGGGGTCGAGCTAGTACCATTTTCATTTTTGGGCAAAATAAAACAGAGCTGACCACAAGACTACTCTTATGTGGATACATTTCCTGTTCTCATTAGAACAACCATTACATGCAGGGTAGCTTACACACACACACACACACACACACACACACACACACACACACACACACACACACACACACACACACACACACACACACACACACACACACACACACACACACACACACACACACACACACACACACACACACACACACACACACACACACACACACACACAGAAGAGGATGCCCTTGGCTGGAAATATTCAGCATTGTTATTGCAATTATTATTATTTTCCCCAGCCACCCAAAGCAGATGAAGGAAATGAAATCACAACAAGCAGGGACCGGAGGAAGCCAGCAGCGTGGATTGTGTGCACGAGGAACAGGGCTCATTGGGAAATGTCACAATATATCATGCAGCAGCTAAGCAGTCAGAGCGACTAATTCACAGGTGGATTCCAGCGGGGTAATAAGAGGAAAATGAGGCAACGTAAAGGTAAAATCTAAAATGAGAAGGGATGGAGATGAAACCGGGCCCGGTGGCTTTGGAGGGGGGAAATTATGTGATTATATGAAGTAGTGAAATATTGCACCAAAATCTGATTAAACATTTTGCACTTTGCTTCACAGTGTCTTCCAGCAAAGGAAAAAAGAAATAAAGCTCCGTTTTTATTACCACCTGAGCAACACTGAACCGTAATCTACACACGAGGCTGTAGCTCTTCCTCTATTGCATTGAAAGTGAATTTTGTGCCTCTCTTGTGGCTTTCAAACACGTCCAGCCAAAGTGCTGTATGTTTCATCATTAATCTACACTGCTTTGAAAGCCGTATGGCGTCAGGCAAAAATATCCGCTTTTTTTTTTTTATGTGTTTACTTAATAGTTGTATTAATCAAATACTTGTCAGTATTTACCAAAGTGCTTCATTGAGGAGATAAAAACTGGAAGGCAGTGCATCATTTAGACAGATCAAATCACTGAGGACAGATTCTGCATTGATAAATCTATCAAGAAAAGGTGAAATTAACTGAATTTATGCTGAGTGTTACTTGCCACCGAGAACAACAACAACAACAACAACAACAAAATCCAGATCAATAACACATTATCATGTATTATATGGTGTTCCTCCCTCTGCATGACTTGTTTTTGCCTTTTCATTCTCTGGTTTTTCCTGTACAGTTTTGTTTGCCACACGTGATTCCCAACCTTTTTCTTGAGGGATCCAAAGTTTTTACCCATGTTCCTCCGTTATATTCTGCAATGATGAGTTCCTTTCCTCTGAGGATTAAACTTTTTGGGTTTACACTCTGTCCCGAGGTGTTTGGTGGACTGCTGCTACTTCAGCTTGAAGTTTCAAACTTTCATTTGACAGTTTTTCCGCAGCAAAAGATGCATTCGGCTCTAATTTTGTCAGTAACTTCTATCAAGCAATATCCTATGGATCCGTCTTGGCCGTGGCGTCACAGGAGTAACGGGTGCAGGCAGCCAGGATCAAAACACAGCGATGGATGCACAGAAAAGAGAAGAAACTGTTTTCTGACATTTCACAGTGTTTAGCGGGAGCTGAAGACTTTCTTTAAAGAAAAAGTATGAGAGTGTTCGTGTTCGCATTAGGGTTGAGAAAGCTCGAGAATCGTAACTTAATTTCACTTGTTTTTAATAGTTGTTCACTAGTAGATGGCGGCAATGTGGTAAAAACGTTTTATTATGAAAATGCTTTTATTTCTTTATTTGCTTTTTTAAAAATAAAATAAAAATGTTTTGGTGTATTAAGGTCTTTAATTAAATTTACTTGATTCATGACACATTAGCTAAATTCTTACTGACCTTTTGTTAAAACATTAAAAAAAACATATACCCCTTAAAACCAGAGGGGTCTGGAACCCCCACATGCATCTTTGGCGGCGTCATAATGGGCGGATCCTCCTGGTTGGTGATCACTGGCTGAGAGGCTGGAGACTTTGACGTTCTCAGGTTCGAGTCCCATAGCTGACAGATTACCACTGTAGGTCCCTGAACAAGGCCCTTGACCCCCAGCAGCTGCCCGCCGCTCAGCGAATCGTTATCCGAAATAAGATGGGTTCAATGCAGAGAAAATCCCCAAGAGCAATCAATAAAGTGTGACAAAATATGCTTATCTGGGTGTTCAGCTGCTGAAGCCTGTGAAACGGGCCAAGGCTTGGTTTGCTTTGAGGACATTCTGAATCCTTCCTGCAGCCCACACACACACACACACACACACACACACACACACACACACACACACACACACACACACACACACACACACACACACACACACACACACACACACACACACACACACACACACACACACACACACACACACACACACACACACACACACACACACACACACACACACACACACACACACACACACACACACACACACACACACACCAAGATTCTCAATGTTAGTACACTAAGTACAATGCTGCTGCAGTGTTATGAAGTTTTATTAAGGAGCGCAGTATTGTATTTTTTCGTTATACATAAGCTTTATTAGATAAATAATTCCTGTGGTTTATCAGCAACCTCCGGCCCTCCTTTTGCTCCATCTTTGTCATTTTATTTTTTAAAAATAAACAACTTTTGCCTAATTAACCAAACACATCTGTTTTTTAAATTTTACTTTTATTTTAGTAAAATAAAAGTTTTTTTATTGCTCCCTCATAATGCTGAATCATTTCGCTTTTTAAAAGTTTATGCAGTCCCAGCGTTATGCATCCCTAAACAATTTGAGTGTTATTCTAGAACAAATGTGCAAATAAAACATGAACATTTTCAAATGACTTTTCACAACTCTATTAGTCTTACAGGAAAGTCAAACAAAGCAAAAAATTAAATAAAAAAATCGGATCACAAAATATCAATCCCATTTAACAAAAACAGGAAACACTGCCAAACATCTCCTTTCTGTTTCATACTAATGTACAATAAGTATAAGAAAGAAAAAAAAAAAAGAAAAATACATAACTTACTGGGGGAAGTGTTTCGTGTTATTTCTTTTTATTTAAGTCCGTTGAAATTTGACCTTAAATCCAGTAAACTTCTCCAGTTTTTATTCAAAATCTCCTTCTCTAACTCTCAAGCGAAAATTCTCTTTTTTAAATGTTCTGTATTTCCTCAACAATGTCCAGCCATTGTCCTGGCCTTGGGCCTCTCCAGCTGAGAGAACATCATCGATTTTACACAACTTGAGGTTTCTACCAAAAGTACACCTGAGACTCCGTTTAGCTCGGAGAGACTTGTACTGAACAAAATAAAGAATTCAATTTCCTCCCACTTTGCATACAAAGAAATTCCTTATCGCCTCACAGTCCTTTCCTCAGAGAAAACAGACAGAAAATGGCAGAAGGTAAACTAGAATGTTACTCTTCTTCAATAAACCATACGCTGTGGATCAAAAAGGAGCGTTGAACTGTACATTCTCTCAATTTCCTTTGGCCAGTGCATTTCTTTGGAAACAGCAGGTGCTTGTGATGTTTTTCAATATTTTCTATTTTTGCTCTCAGTGTAAAGCTGAAGGATGCATTACCCTATCTGTCGTTGTATTTCTCACTGCTCTTCTCTATCGGTCTTGTAACAGTATAAGTCCCAGACCTTGTTAAAACTCCCTTCAGATAACCCACTTCATTCTGTCCCTTCACTCATCGCTCTCCTCGGGGCTTCAGCAAACACTATCGCATGACACCGCGCTAATCTGATTGGCTGATCAGAACTGTAAATGAAACCAGCCAGAACCAATTACAATAGGCACAAGTCATTAAGAGAGATGACTTTGGGGAGAGAAGTGATGCTGGGGACAGGTGCATCGCTTCTAGTCTGGCAAATTACTTCCAGAATAGAGTTTAGGTTATCACTTCCTGGGTATTATACTGGGTGATTATACAAGAAGGGTATTGATGGAGCTTAAAGTGGGCTTACACTGCAAGCTCTTTTTGTGCTAATTAAACACAAAAATTACCCTCCTTGGGAGGTTTCTTGTTTTGGTTCCCCTGCCCTCCCCCCCCAAAAAAAAGAACACTGATAAAGATTTATTTCTGTGATAAGCTGCCAGATCAAAACGTAACAGCGTTCTACCAAAACTTTAATTAGTCGGGTTATTCAGCTCACACTATGCACGGGCCGAGCTGCAATTTTGAAAAACACAGCTCTTTGGAAACACAGCGTCTGCGTCACGTTTTGATGTGTTCTGTGAGTATAAGCAGCTATGAAACAAATTAGGGACACATTCAAAAATCATTAAAGTCCCTGCCCGAGCACCTGCTCTCCCGCGGCCAATATACTGTACGTGAACCTCATTCCTAAAATATGGGACAGATTGTTGGTCTTCAACTCGGTTTGAGCTCGCAGTCAATCAATGACGGGTGAATGTCACTTAGCGGCTTCAGCTTCAGTCCCGGTATTCTAGCGGACTGTCACACTGCCATTGTTTTCTGGCGTCCTCGCGGTGAATTGTGCGATCCCCATTGTTCCCTGTAACACCTGTGCTCTGATAGTCACCCCCCCACCCGCGGCATCTTGACATCCTGTTTGTTAGAAACAATTACTATTTAACCAAGGTGTGCCTGGATTCTGTCAGTTTCCAGATATCCGTGTTCGATATATGAATGCGAGACATTGAAATAGCCAGACTACATCTGTTGGTTGTCGGGTTTGCACAATGATTGCATCACGGGAAGGGAACCGCATGAATTGAAATTATGCCCGGCGAGCTCGGATTTAATCGACCTCAGCTTTTCTTTTTCCAGAGGAGTCAGGTAAGTTCTATAAAACAGAAGCAGACGGTGGGCAGACTCTTCTCATTGCAGAATGTTATCGTCACTTCTCAAAATCATAGGTATGGATGTTAGATTTGATGCATTCCTCTAATCACACATCCAGTCAGCTGAAGTCACTGGCAATTTAGTTGCTGAGAAGCGAGATGTGCTATAATAGTTTCTTTTTATGTACTTTTGATGAGTGCTAAATGAAAAGTCGGGGGTGGGAGGGTGGGGTGCTAAGTCATTAGAATTGATTGTGAGAGAACAATTAATGCACATAAATCTAATGAAAAACCATTCAATGGTTGCAAGCTAAATAGAATATATCTGCGTAATATGAACTGAATAAGCCTCTGAGGAAACTCTACAACCAGGTGTAAACGCAAATGTCCACGAATCCAGGCCATCTGCATGACGAAAATGTGAATAGTGAGTTAAAAAGCTGCAAGATGGACCACTCTGCACGTATATTGCAAGATTAAGTGACGATAGATGTTAGAGAACAACAAAATAAGAGTGATTTATTGTAGGATGTTTGCTGCTTTGAGGCAGGATGGCAAAAGTCTGGGAAGGATGAAGGACCTAGATTGATTAAACACTTAAGCAAAAGTTGTTTTTTTTAGTGAGCAAGCTGCTCACATAAAACAAGTAGTTTTGTTTTTTTGTTTTGACAAAAGTTTGATCCAGACTAAGATTGTTATGTTTATTCTCGTCCGTCCTGTACAGCCACTGCTGTCACCATCCATTCATCCGTCTTCTTTACTGCTTCATAACTTTACCGCAGGGCACTGGAATAGATCCCGGCTAACAATAAGTAAAGGCAGATGCACCCTGGACAGGTCGCCAGTGTATCACAGAACAAACACAGAGAGACACAACAATACACACTCACATTGACAACTCTGGGGTAAATCAGGCCTTTTCAAGAGACAACGCAAAACTTTTCTTGCCTTTTGGGTGTCTGTTTTACAAGAAAATGGTGTTTAGGAGCCAGTGAAAATGCCACTTTTTGACTTCTTCTGCCTTTTTGGTGTAAACGGACATCATTTTCTAAACGTTGTCGTGTATAACGCAGTAATGATGCTTTTACTTGTGAAACATTATCCTGTAAACAAATCCTTAGAGGTGCCAGCTACCCATCAAATGCAAATTTGGGGGGGTTGTGGAATGAAACTCATGAAAAACCTGCAAAAGTCCTGTCATGAAGCAAGAATGCCAACCACTGCACCACACTCCATCCCATAATATACCTAATTTTAAATTTTTTTTATTACACTGCCTTTTCGTCATGTGATTGTGTTGTATAAAAGGGATTATATACTTCCAGAGGTTGGAAGTAAAACAGAAATGACATTATTACTGGAGATGTTGCATGTTTCTGTAACATATGACTAATTTATTTTTCTGAAAAATCAAAATTTTACTCTTTTGAACTGTAAAAAAAAAAAAAAAAAAAAATCTGTACTTTTAGTTTAACAACTTATATGATCAAAACTTGCTGGTTAATTGTTTTAAACTTTAAGGAACATGACATAACAATGCAGAGAAGCAAAGTTAACCAGTGTTTGTGACATGGAGAAAAACACGAGTTTCACAAACCATGTTTCCTTAAAATGTGTGTTTCACTTTCCCAATAAAAACAGATTTTCTATTCAGACCAATTTAGATTTATTCATGCAAAACATGGGTCTGGAGTAACAGTCACGTATTATCAGTGTCAGAGTCTGCGTTCATAAACGCGGGGTCTCGGTGGGGATCTTGTTACGACGCACAGAAGGATGGAAATATCACAAATAAAACTGAGCAGTTTCAGGCAGATTCTCACTTATTAAGAGGACTGGCCTTTTTAAGCAACCGAGAAACGGCAAGGATGCGTAATTAATACAACCCTCTCACCCCCAGCCCACACACACCCACCTGGCTCAGATAGACACACACACTCTACAACACACTGACATACAGTACACAGATGGTGCCTTCGACTCCTCATCAAAAACTAAGCCTCTGACAGATTTCCCGTGTTGGTCTAATGACATACTTTGCGGCATAAACTCTAAGATAGTCTCCGTCAGGCGTGTTTGCCTCATTCCATCATCTGACTTCATCTTTCATTATCCGTCCCTCTCCATCTCCACTACCCACTCATCTCATTTCATTTGGATCCCTGTCATTAAAACTACACCAAAATATCCCGATGGCAACGTGCTGTGTAAGGAGGTGTGGGTCATTTTCCCAAAGCTTAATCAAAGTGACTATATACGTTTCAACTGTAGTTTCTGTGTTCTTATTAAATAAGTGAGCTGGAATCATCACACTCCAACAGAAACCATTGTTGAGGTAGAGCTTTTTTTTTTTAAATTTTTGGCCAGGAAAAAAAATATTCAAAGAAAACCTCTGATCTGTGGATGAATCAGTCAGTATTCCAAGGACACTTAATGAGTAGTGCTTTTAATAACAGCCAACCACAGAGAACGACCCGTCTTCCCTGGCAAAGGCGAACAATGGTTTTCTTTAATCACAGACACAATGTGAGTCCGTTTACAAGGTGGTGACTTCCTCTCGAGGTTTCCCTACAAAGCCGTGAAATAAAAGTCAGAGGCAGTGAGGGAGGGACATTGAAAGACAGACACGGGTCGGGGAAGTGGCGCCAAAGTGAGACAGACACAGCCAGTATTCGGGGTTAATGAGGCAGCACCGTGAGACAGGCCAGGCAACAATACGGCAAGACACCGTTGAGCTGTGTTTTCCACTGCATACCCATTATATTAGGTCAAGATGTCTTGACACTTTAACCTACACTTGTCCCTCATGCGCGCGTCACTGTTGCATGGTGTCACGCAGGGTCATAATTGATTGGCTGGGCGAAAACACACTTCAGTGCCTGTCTCTGTGTGCTGGTCTCCGTGAAGGGACTGACAACAGAAAGATTTAGAGATGAAGTGAGCCAGAAAGGGATGTGATCGGCAAACCATCCCAGAATTTATAAAACCTTGTTTTGATCGAGTGCTAACTCGTGAAGCCTCCCGTCAGCGTCTTGACTAAATTCATTTCTTTGTCCTGTCAAGTTTTTTAATTTTCACCAATCACTTTTTTTTTACCTCCCACAGTCTTCTAATTTCCCTTCACACTCTCCTCCACTCGCAGATTCCCTTTTTTTTTTTTGTACTATATTTACCATTCTATCAGACACAGTCGGCTCTTTGGCTTTGCTCTCTTGGCTGCAGCATAATGGATCCTTTGCAGAGTTACAGCAGGGAGTCAAGGCTGATTTTAAGAATTCACTATGCCTGTATGAGCTAACATCTCGTTGCTGAATACCCTGTTAATCAAACATAGATCCGTCAATAGCAAAATCATGGTTAAATAGAGTTTCATTATCTGTTAACAAGCTGGAGGCAGGAAAGTGAAACACTCGTTTCTGTAAGCACCGACAGCTAAAGTAGGAGACTTCTGATCCGTCCTGCTTTATTCTACTCGGTTCCCTGTGTGATCCGAGGACACGGGGCCCAGCGCACTGGGCTGACACACTGGCTCATCATGCTTTATTATTTCTCCACTGTAGTTTCAGGCAGCCTGATCACAGCTGGCTAAAGACACAACATGAGTCTATCTATCTGCGTTAAGCCTGGCAGGCTGTCTCGGTGAGTGCTCGTGACGTGACAGACACAGCAGTGAAACCACTACATCTGGGCCTGGCCTGAAACAGGAAAATTACTGAGCCCATTATGGCAATGAGCTACACACTGGTTCCCAGCACTTAGGATGGCAATGAGGCAGCACAGCGGCCAGCTATCACACACAAAAATGGACACGTGTAGTGGGTAGCGGCACACAAAGGTGTGCACCGCACACACACAGCCGCTGACAGCCAGCCGCTACTCCGTCTTTTTTCTCTCTTTTGAGGATGATGAACTTATTCTGTGGCTCTGTCATAGATATCCACACACACACACACACACACACACACACACACACACACACACACACACACACACGCACGCACGCACACGCACGCACACGCACGCACACGCACGCACACGCACGCACACGCACGCACACGCACGCACACGCACGCACACGCACGCACACGCACGCACACGCACACGTACGCGCACACACACATACCTTACGTCTCATTTAATTCTACATCCATCTGAGCACCAAAGAGTTTTGTTCAGTGACCCATTAGAATTCAGCATCCCTTCTCCACTTTTGCCTCCGGCTTTTGATTTAAACCAGAGGATATGTGATGTGACTGTGATCAACGCCGAGACTTATCACACCGCTCAGTTTGACTGCATTTATATATGTGTGTAATGCCTGATATTCCCGTAATTAACAAAGCCCTTTCACGTTGTGGAGGGCGTCTCACTGTGATACAGATAGGCAGACCCTCTCTCCTCTGTACGTGTTCAAAGTATAGACGGCTCTTCTCTTTAGTGCATAACTTTAGAGTTTTAAAGAACAGGTCTGATGGCAACAGACACAGAAGACGACGTGTGTATGTGTGTGAGTGTGTGTGTGTGTGTGTGTGTGTGTGTGTGTGTGTGTGTGTGTGTGTGTGTGTGTGTGTGTGTGTGTGTGTGTGTGTGTGTGCGCGTTGCCATGTTTCAGATCACTGGGTCTTTGATAATGTATTCATGCCTCCAAATGACAAATGGCTCCCACCAGGAGGCAGTTTAACATTTAAATGAGGAGCAGGAAAAAACACTGAACCACAACACACAGCAGTGAGTGGATGCGCAGGGGCAGGCCAGAGAGTCTCTGCATGTAGTAGGACAAGACATTATAAAAAGAAAAAAAACAATGAACACACGACTTCAATCCACCCACATGGAAACGCGAGGATCCACCAACACTAAAGACGAATGCCGACGCGAAGGAAAGAGATCGGCGCATGATACAGGAACAGCTGGCGTCCCAGCGGGGAATCGGAGAGCAGAAGAGAAATTGTTGGCGTGCAAAACCAGCAGCTACTGATGAAAGTTTATATAAACAGCCTATCGGGCCCTCTGCTCAGGTAGGGACGACGTCCCCTCAAACAATATTCTGCTGCTTCATCTGCCTGGCGGGTGCCCCCGCACAGGCAAACCGCTTCCACCCCCTCCCCCTTGGTGACTTCTCAGCCATTAACTCAGGAACAGAAACATATCACACGGCTGAAGGAATAAAATGTGCACAAATATAGATGCAGGGATTGCTATGACCAGTACATGTAAATAAACAGATTTACACTCATGCATGTGTATGAAGGTGCAAGCGTGTGTGCGCCGAGTGACAATCACATATTCATTCACGTGTGCGAGTTCACACATGGAAGACTGACAAATGGCTCTGTCTGATTCTCCTGCGAGTGCAATTGATTACTGTGGCAACCGAGTGTAGCCCCCAGACTACACAGCGAGTTCTCCGCAAGGCACGACCTCTGACTTTGACATCAACATTATTGCCACTTTGTTATAAATCGATGGGCCAAAACATTATGACCAGGCGCGCGATGCTTTTTGTATTTCACTGCTAAAACAGCCGCAACCACCCACAGAGGCGCGGACTCCTTCAGAGCCTTGAAGGCGGGCTTTGGTATCAGGCATCAAGATGGAGACAGCAGATTCTTTGAGTCCCTTAACATGCGAGACAAAGGACTTCCTGAATTGGACTTGTCTGTTCAGCACATCTCACAGGTTCTTGACTCATCTGGGTTTTAGTTGGCAATTTAATAAACTTAGGCCATGTTTGCATGACAATGTTTTCAAGTAAAAATGGAAACACTTCGTTGCATTTTTAGTGTCCGTTTGCACGACAATGGTTCCACCGAAAATGCAACTTTTTGAAAATTCTAGGGCTCCGAGTGCAGCAGCATCAAACTACTGCGGCTCAATTACACTTAAGCCCTGAGCTCTCCAGTCAGCGTTAACGCGTGAAAGCACCCTCATTCCCTAATGTGGAATGTAAACATGGAATTGAATATATAATGTAGCTTTTTGAGTGTTCACTCATTTGTTAGGTTTGAGGGCTTATAAAAACAGGAGTATTTTACCTAAAGGTGATGATATCTGCATTGAATATCAATTGAAAGAATTTAGAAAACGTATAATAAATACTTAATTTCTCATTTTCTCATTGGGGAATAGCATGCAAGCATTACTCTTTGTGGTTCTTCGCAGCAGGACACTTGTAATGTTCCAGAAAGGGGTACAATACAATATTGATGTCTTTGAAAAAACAAAAAACAAAAACAACAACAACTGCAATCACACTATCTGTCACAAAAACCACAATTATGTTTTCTTTTCCTAAATCTCTCTACCTTACTGCTGCGATAAGTGGTTCCCATGTCATGGGAACAAACACATGAGTGGCAGCACCCAAGATTTCTCAGCAGAACACACCATGCGTATGATGCAAAATAAAACATAATCGGTCAAGGACATCTTGTTGTTTTACAACCCCCCCCTCCCATTCAACAAACTGTGATGCACTGTGTAATCCGGATGCTTTGCTACCAGAAACATTTTTAGCTTCTGCTTCAACAGTCTGTTGGCTCTCGCCACACAAGCCAGTTTTCACTCCCTACATGCGTCAGTAAGCCTGGGCTCTGTCGCCAATTCACCAGTTTCCCTTCCTTAGATTTCCTTTGACAGGTACTGATCACTGCAGACCACTGAGAATACCCTCAATCGTTGGCGTATTGAAGAAACCTAAATCCTGACACCTGCCCACCTTTTCTGCATTAAGACGTGAACTTAAAGGACAAAATGTCCTCGTGATGCCTAATATATTGGCCCACTGTCACATCCTTTTATTGATGGGTGCATTAATTCTTTACTGTTGTATGTTCACTCTATCATTCATCCTTAGTTGCTGTCTGGGGTTGATGTGCTCCCATGCTGTTATCCGGGAGCTCAGGTCGTTCTGGTGCTAACTGTACAAAAACACTCACCCAGAGTATACTTCAAATTAACACACGGCATCATACAAGCTTGAACTGGCTATGAGACTGGCCTGCAGCAAAAACAAGGAGAAAATTCTCAATTCAGACCCGGTCTTAACACTTTCAAGGAGAAGCTTTTAAGTAAGATTATCAGTTCAGGGTTTATGCATTAGCTGTGATATAAAACAGTGTGGTGTCTAACCCAGGGGTGTCAAACACATTTTAGTTCAGGGCCACAAACAGCCCAAAATGTTGATATTTTCTACAAAACCAAACGATTAGTACAGAAATGACTACAATCTCAACATTTTAATGAAACATTCTCACGCAAATACAGTGAAATGTCCAGAGAAAGCTTCTCCTCCAGCCGGTGCATTATGCATGTTTTTACAAACTCACCCTGATAGCATGGCTTTGAGGCTAATGCTCGTTCGCTGTCTTTCATGACAGCATCACTGATATCTCAGTTCGGGTTTCAGTGTTTTGTTGTTTCTGCTACTCTTAAGAAATTTGTTATGAAATCTGTTTTCTTTGCCTGATGTTTGTCCGGTTTATTTTTCGCATATTCTAAAATGTTGCCTCAGTCGTTTTTGCAAACTTTTGCATCTACAATACAAGTTGAATTCTCCTTTAACCTGTTTTTGATTGTGTAACATAGGTTTACAGTTTCCATTCTCTCTCCCACACTTCTTCTGTCGAGCAGAGGGTATAAGAATTCATCGGAGGGCTCCACATACATATAATGATGAAGATGTAAGGGTCAATCGATATCCTGTTGGTTGTGCACACAAGAGGAAGTTATCATACCATCGTTGCTCAAATCACAATGGGGAAAGAGCAAATTTGTCCTGTCATTGCCAATGCATGCAAGGAAAAGAAAAAAAGAAGAGTTGAGACCCAGGTCAAGCAGGCATTAGTATTCTGCTCATATTTTTAAGCACATGTACAAACTCAAACATTGACGATAAGTTGCTTAAGGGCTGGGAGCTGAGATTTGTATGGTTCCCCTCGCCTTTATCTGACGAGGTGCTAGAGAAGCTGCAGGGACACTTGCAATCTGATTCCAGTTGCATCTTAGATTTAAATTTTATATCTTGCTGTGTTATATTTTGGCTCAGGGAGAGCACTGTTCACTGCTGATTCAGACTGAAATCTCTCAACATCTACAGAATGGATGACCATAAATGTGACATTCATGATGGCCCACAGGAAGAACAGCAATGATTTTTTTTGCCATTGCTCCCGGAGGTCAAACTTTTATTTATTTTTTTATCTGCAGATATATTGTATTTTATCTTAGCACAACTTTGCTTCAACTCTGCTGAATCAATGACTGATTTTTTTCCTGTCGTTCCAGCTTGAAAGTGACATTTATGATTTTAATCTAAAACTCTCAAATTCTTGGATTGACTGGGTACATGACAGGAAGTCAGCTGAAAGTGTTTTATTTAGGAAATTCACCCTAGATGTTGTATGCTGCTTCTGTCAGAGCAAATCCACTTTGCAGAGAATCAACGGAGATTGTATTTACCGTGGGGTGGAGGGGCGAGACAACTCTAACACATAATGTCAGAGGGGGTTCAGTTATGAACACATACTCACGGCTGAAATGAAGCATTAACTTTCACTAATCAAAATAAAAAAGTATGTCACGTCAAAACTCTGAGATTATGTAATAAATTGCCTGGTCCCGCTATTCTAAAAACCTTTTGAGAGGTATTATTCAATGGAGTCCTTCTTATTCCGTCCCCAATACAAATCTTGCTCCCGCTTCTCTCCATTCCTCTTCCTTTACACTGATTCCTCACCCACTTGCCCGGCTCTATATCTTTTTCTTGTTATCATCTCTTATGTCCCTTCCTTTCTCTACTTTGCCTGACCCTTCCACCTCCTCCCACCTTCTCCTCCTGCCCCATCATTACTCCTCTTTCAGCGCTCATCCTTCTAAGGCTGCCGAATTCCCCAGCACAACAGTGCTATTCTGCTGCCTACTAATAGAAATCCCTCAGTTCCTCTAATGGATCTGTCAGAATCTCCAGAGCGCAGGAGACCAGATGGATTGATAGGAGGAGGGAGAGGGAGAGAAAGAGACGGAGAAAAAGGGACAAAGAGCGGGAGAGACACAGAGATGATGATGAGACAGCGAGAGAACCAAAGGGGGGAGAGGGGGGATAGAAGCATTAGGGCTCTCAACACTTTTATCTGCACCTTGGAAAGTCTCAAAGCTTGGGCTCCAGTGACACTGCCAACCAGCCACCATATGGTCCGACAGACACCGTGCCACTTAAGGCCATCCCATTGTCGCTATGGGATAATGACAGTTTCAGAGTGACGAGGTGAAGTCCACAGACAGGGGTGAGCCTTTTCCAAGAGCGCTCTGCGTCTGCACCGACACTCCTCACCCAGGGGGGATTCTTTGCAACATGAAAATGAGAATAACCCGACTGGCAGAGACAAAGTTGTCACGTTGCCACTTGCATAAAGAGGATGGTAAAATGATGGTGATGCTGTGTGAACATACTTGAATCACTTCTTCAGATCCATGAAATGGCGAGCAGCTGTTTAAACCAACCAGAAATAAACTGCCGCCTAATTAAACTGACAGTTTCAGAGATGAACTTAAATCCCTTACTAGATATTTGTATTTAACTACCATCTATAACTATGTAACAGTGGGGAAATGGCAGCTTACCGTTGTCCGTGGCGATGAAGACGGCTGTGTATTTGTTGTCGTGGACATACGGAGACTCGCGGTCCAGCGAGGCTGAAGTGTTGACAGTTCCTCTGACAGGGTTCACACTCAGCCAGCCTGCTGGGTCTCTCAGAACAGCATACCTGCAATTTAAAAAAAAATAAAAAATTAATAAATTTAATCATCAATGTCATAAAGGCAAAAAAAAAAAACTTGTTTGAAATTTCCTCGTCACTTTTTAATCCTCTCAGAAACATCAATGACACTGGACATAAACTATTGTTCAAAAATACAAATCTTGCTGAAATGTCTTAATATTACAGTGATACAAAATTTGCACGCTGTTCTCTGATATATTCCATGCAATTTTCCGGACTTTCATGTATTTTCTTGGGGAACTTCACAGGTAACTGTGAAATTGCTCCAGTAGCCTTGCAAACAATCCTGAGGGATTATTTTAGGTCTACAGAAAGAACATGAAAGTGACATTCTCTGGAAATATAGCACATTTTTGGTGAAGGTTGTTTGTCGTTTTTCAAAGTTAAGGCAATGACACCATTTTATTGTGCTTCAAAGTAGAAAATTGGATATTTAGAGAACAGTTCTGCTTCTATTCAACAGCAATGCTGCACGTGTCAAACATTGCACGGTGGTTATTGTTGTTTCTGGAACTGAGCGCTTCTTTTTATAGCGCGATACCATGACACCGGCAAATTATACTGCAGGTGCAACGACTTGGAATCAGCCTTTGATTAAAAAAATTTTTGGGGGGGAAAGCTGAAAAAGCCTCTAAAATTCCTGGAGTAATAAATATTGTGATCATAAAGGTGTGATTTTCTGATGAGTCTGAACATGTCTGTTATTTGGAGAGGATAGGAAGAGGCAGATGTTTGAGTTTTACTGGTTAGACTGCTAACCATCTTTTCATCATTTTCTTATATATCTTATGTGCCTGTTTTGTCTGAAACGTTTTATGCTGCCTGTCTTTGGCCAGGACACTCTTGAAAAGGAGATCTTTACTCTCGCCGAGGTTTTATTTTTTGTTTCTTTCGAGTTAAATAAAATAAATAAATAAAATGTAAGACACTGGAGTATTGGAATCAAAATTCTAAAACAAGTAGATTGCAATTTGATTAGATATCACCACCTGAAGAGCTGAGGTCTAAAGACAGTGAGGACCTCTCCAAATATTGTGTAGGCAAGCTGCCAAGCCGGCGTTGCTCTGAAAACTGAAGAGGAGATCGCGACCTTGCTAATGTGGCCACTCAGTCGGCCACTGATGGCTGCTGGACGGTGATTGGAAGGGTCTTGCATCTGTGCTCACATCACATTTTAAATTTTTTTTTTATATACACACATCGGCATGCACACACAAGCGTGTGTTGTAGATACGTGCGCTCACGTCAAGCGAAACAGTGCTCATACATGTGCAGAAAGCAGGCGCAAGGAGTCGAGTATCTCAAGCACACGCACGCGCACGCAGACGCACACACACACGCACTACAGACTTTCGCCAGCACAAGGCCACTCTTTTCCAAAGTGCTCCGTAGTAGACAAATTGTCTTTGAAATGGAGCTCTTCAGCTAACAGAGCGCGACAAAGCCTTGGGAAATGGCTTTGCAATCAACCTCTGCTCACACCTTTCCCCTCCCACTCTCGCTCTCTCACCCACGTACTTTACACTTTCCCTGCGAGCGATCACTACTGTTAACCAACACATATGTTTTACGGTGACAGGAGAGACAATGCCGGGAGGCCGAACGCATTATTATTAATGACACATCCGTCAACGCGCGCACAGATACATGCTAATTCATGCACACGTTGGGGATCGGCGGGATTCATGAGGCCAACTGCTCCAGTGCAACTGAACCGGACTCGCAGGTTATTAACTTCTATATGCCTCACACCTCCTGTCACTGACGACACTATCAGACACACTCCGTGGTCTCAGCGTTACATCACTGTTTCATCATCTACACACTGTGCCGGAAAATCCACACGTACATAATCATGGAGAAAGTTATTTTTAGAGCATCAGCCCTCAAGTATTCCAGTGTGCAACTTTGCATATAAGCCTGTCCAGTGTGATGACATCAACAAAACTACTGGATAATGTTTTGATATTTGAAACCATGCCAACTGATAGGCAGAAACAGCAGCGCAAATATTATAAAAGCTTTTTGGGATTATTCGTCACTGTTAGGACATGTACTTGTTTCAAAGTGATAATGAAACCATTATTACTAAATAGATAAACCATTACAACTACTAAACCAATTCCCATTAGGCCCCAAATTGTTTTTTTTTTTTTTTAAGTCACTTTAATTAAGGCTTGTATTTACCTTTCTTTACATATAAATTCACCAACATACCTTGACAAGTATCAGTGTAAGAACTTTTTGAAATTTACTATGTGAATTATTCAAGTTATTTGGTTATCTGCACCACATGCCACAAGTAAATGTAATTCAGAAAAGGCTGCCTAAACAATTATATGTTTTTAGATATTGTTTGGTATAGGAAAAGTTTGGTTTAAGCTGTGCTGCCAAAATCCCAAGTCGGTGTCATTGCAAGACTTGACTTCTGTATACTAACTAATAAACGGGGCGAAATAAGATAAATGGGAAATGACAGAAAGAAAAGGCTAAGGACAGGGAACTAAACAGTTCTATAAACTAAAGGAATATCCAAGGGTTTAGGCCAGGGGTGTCAAACATAAGGCCCGTGGGCCAAAACTGTCCCGTGAGCGGGAAAGCAAGCAAATCATAAAATGGGTAAAGGAAGCGTTGAAATTTGTGTGGCCCCTGAACTAAAGTGTGTTTGACACTCCTGGTTTTGGGAATTTTTGCTCCATGTCATGTGATTCTTCCTATAGTTTATACAAATTCAAGTATTGACAGTAAACACTATTTAAAAGAATGGACACTTCCTGTATACATTTCGACATGCTATGTAGAGTGAAGTAATCTACCCCACGTGGATGATGGTTGAAATCTTGAACCATGCACATGCACATTTTTCCCTTTAACTATTTGAGACATGACTGTTAACAAAAGAGGCTATTATGTTATTTTTCCTACGATAAAAGATCTGAAGGAGCGTAACATTTCTGCCTACTTTGGCGCAGGCTCAAAGGTAACCGCTAAATGAGTCGGATCTACTGTTTCTCCTCTCTGTGAAAACATAGGGACAGTCCATTAGAGCCCTTTAAAGGGCAAATTAGGAAGACATTAAAAAGCCATTAGGAATATTCATATCTGGCTCAATGTGTTTATCTCCAAAACCAGAAAGGGGCCCAAACAAATCAGTCAACAAATGAGACAGAGCACAAACACAACGTGCACGCATGTCTTTATTTAGCCACAGACAGACTCACGTTAAGCACACAGAAAGTCAAAACACACAACGTAAAGTCAACATATCCTGCATATATGATCTGCTTTCATAGTGAAATGAGTCTTAATAGAGCGCTGACATTTTCTTTTTTTGCTCACGTTTTGTAAATGCAGCATTCTGAGGCTCAGCCTGTGACCCCAGTGTTACAGCGAGGTGACTATAATATTGCAGTTTCCGCTGGACTGCAGAGTCGCACCCTTAGGGGACCTTACTGTGTGCCTGCATAGCTGGTATCAGCACCCGGTTAGTGTGTGTGTGTGTGTGTGTGTGTGTGTGTACGTAAGGGATTGACTTTAGCTGTAAGAGGACACAGAGGAGGCTGATCTGGGATGGCAGACATCTGCTGCAACTGTCTGACTGTCAAAGTGTCTTATTAAAGGTGATCCAGGGCCTGACACGTACCACAATATGAAGCAATGCGAGTTTTAAAACTTTTCTTTGTAAGGCAGCCATCCTTTACGTGTTGTTAAAAACAAAGCGGTTCTCAGATTTGCTGCTTATAAACCGAAAAAACTGAATCTATAAAAAAAAATTGGACTTCCTTCAAATCCTGTTTTGCAATGTCAAAACTTTGGAGGTAAAAACCAAAAGAAATACAATTCCAAGAGCAGAAGACCAAAGTCCAACATGCAGCTTAGTGAAACTAAAGCGAGAATGTTATCCGACACATGCTGCGCAAAGTAACTAATCTATGTTGACAGTTAATCCTGAAGTTTTAATCTGACTGTCGGCCTGGTGAATGTGTGAGACAGATGCGTTCTTTCCAACTCTGATCGCAGCCTTGTTCCTTTTGTTTTCCAGACAACTCAAAGGGATCTGGGAGCAGGAGGGAGAAAGAGGCTTTGCCGCCCACTTGTAATCCAGTTACATCAGGAGCAAAAATGCTGGCACACGCTGTGCGCAGCTGCGATTGTGTTTGTGTGTCAATAAGCAGGTGTGGGTGGGGCGCAGAGACCAGAGGAGACAATTTGCAGTAAAAGCTGATTTAGACGGGAAGATCGAGATTGAGTCGCGAGCGCTGCAAAGGAACGCGCTTTTGCATATACGCTGATGATTGCTCTTGTTTGGGTTCACTTAAGTAAGATGTTCCCGGCACCTCATTGGAGCGGTACTTTATGTATGTAAATTGTTGTTTGTGCAGCCTTGTTCTAAATGCACATTGTGTAGTGGTTGTTTTCACCATGTTTGAAGTTTCCAGGGCACTTAATCAGCAGAGTATCTTATTTTTGACTCTTGTTCCGCTGAATTAAATACACTTTTCTTGGGGAGGCTTTCAAGTCCACAGGAGGTAAGGGACATGTTGAATAAAAGTTTATTTGTAGTCACATAAAGCCCAGTCGATTACCAGGGTGATGTTGTATTACAAACACAAATATCATTAACTCCT
Source organism: Lipophrys pholis (assembly GCF_963383615.2). Lineage (NCBI taxonomy): Eukaryota > Metazoa > Chordata > Actinopteri > Blenniiformes > Blenniidae > Lipophrys > Lipophrys pholis. The sequence continues at coordinate 25,130,846 of NC_137631.1, read as the reverse complement.
ATTTAGAACAACACGTTAAGTGTACTTTACAAAGCCAACAATGTATCTGGATGCAAACTATTTGCAGAAGCCTCTCGTTTCACAGAATTCCTTGTGTGCAGCACAGTGTCTTCATGAAAGGGAGGTTGAACCATTTGGCTTCCCCAAAACATCATCAATAATCCAATACTTCTGACTTGAACGTATACAGTGGCGTATGGTAAAGAAAGGTAAATAAACTATTTACAGTATTTGGGAATATGTAAGAATGTGTTTCGGCTTCGACATGTACACAATATTAAACGTGTACACTGTTGTAGTATTCGCCGTGAAGCTGTGGAATTAATTCAAAGTTACAGTTCAGACTGATGATGAGAGAAAGGAAAAATCATTAATTATGGTAACTGTTATGTTATTTAAACCTTTCCTTTGTTTTTGTCTTTCTTCTTTTGTTGTCGTTTTTGGGTTTTTGTTTGTAAGTCTTCTCGGTTATGCCGGAGAACTTTTATCATAAGAATGAAACAGCCACTGGCGCCAGCCTCCTCCTTTTCTGGGTCATTGAAAGTGAACAGTATCTATACATGTTTGCATTTTATGTGATGAACTATGAAAAGAAATAAACCATTCGTTCATTCATTCATTCAATTAACTTTTACCTTCATGTGCCAATATCAAATGATTTTGTGAATGAATGAATGAATGAATGAATGAATCAATCAATCAATCAATCAATACCACAGTACTTTTCATACAAATAATAGAAATCACCAAAAAATACAAATTATTTCTTCCTTTCCCACCCCCCAACACACATTAGTATAATAAAATAATAATATTTTATATATAAGTTTTATATTTTTATATAGAGTTAATAATGTGTCTACACATAGTTTGGTGAACAAAACAAGTTCTGGACAAACACAACCTTAAATGGGACATTCTTCTCAGTACATCCATTAAATTTAATTAAACTAGATAATGGTAATATAACACAAAGCCTGGTTAAAAAGGTGAGTCTTTTAAAAGGTCAACGTCCTGCTGATTCTGCATCATGTATTTGTTACCATTTCACTTGTTTGAACAAACATGATCGGTCACTTCCGTCCTGACCTGTGAGTCGCTGGCACAGCAAGAGCAACTCCAGTTTCAGTGTTTTGCCCAAGGACACTCTGACAGGCGAGCAGAAGGAGATGGGGTTCGAACAGCTAACCTTGGATTTGGAAGACGACGCATTTTATCAAACAAGCCGCAGCCGCCCACGTCCAATTATCTTTCCACTCAAATGTTTCTCAAGCCAGTCAGTCACTGCAGCCCCGTCCTTTGGATATCATTGTGAAATTGTCATTCTGAGGGAGACTCTCCAACTTTCCCATCAGCCAGGACCACATCGCTTTATCACCACTGCCGTCCGGATTACAGAGGTCTCCGACCATAATTTGGCTCATTGCTTGAAACCGTTTCACATCGCTAAAGTAGGTTTATTTTACAACATTTTCATAAACTTTTTTTTTTTTTTTTAAACATCCATCTTGCAGTGTACCTCAGGCAGGTCTTCAGTCAATCTTCAGTCAATCACAGGGCAGGCGACACCAACGACCTGCTGCACATAGACAAACACCTGCACATGCACCATGATTGACTGGGATGCTGTATAAAGCATCCTAATGTTCAGGTGAAAATCGATTGCACTTTCAGTTCGCACGTGTTTTACATGTGAGTAAGAATAATACCACAAAGGGCATCACGTACAAACACGAGACACAAACCTCAGTGCGCCCAATGAGTAGATAAGCTTCCCCACGTGTGAGCGTCCATTTTTAAACCATGAAAAGTTTCCGAACACCAATGATTGTAACAGTCAAACATTTGTGAGAAAAGCAGGGAAAATCCATTTAGGAAAACATCTAGTCACAACACAGAAGATTGTTTTCATTTTAGGAATTCCTAATTCTTTAAGCTTCAACAACATAAAAACAGCCAGCGGCACCAAATTTACTCACCTTAAAAAATGTCACAATTTTCTTTTTAGGATCTCACGTGTTGTTAATGATGAAGTACATGAAGCAGGGTTAAGTGTTCAAAGTGAATTATTATAATACAAGAGATCGCAGTCTATACTTGCACCCTATCATCATTCAACACTATTGTTCCCTCAAAGATGACAAAACCTTTCCCAAATGACTAATCCACTCCAGAGATTCATTATTGCGCCTCCAAAACTCAGACAGACTCAAAACTGGTCAAAAGCTGTTGAGACGGAGACTGTAAGTCAAGTTTTGCCCTGAAGCTCACATTTCCCATATTGTAACTACAGAAGTGTCTTTCACTTGACTCTCCCTGTTTCTGAAAGGGCAGTTTAGTTTCAGATTGTAAAACCTAAAAAACATCCAATATGAAGGTCCCGCCATGTCCCCTGAGGACATCGTACAAGCTTTTAGTGTAGGTGTAACATCTGTGTAGTATCTCATTTTACATGAGTCTGACCTTTTCCTAATAAAGCTTGAATTGTCTAATCCACGAGTCTGCAACCTATATTTCTTTTTGGTTTTTTTATGTGATTATCCAACAGATACAATTTGTCTGGAGCCGCGAAACATGCTAATGATCTGAAATGAAAAAAAAAGCATTCATGAAATTCCATTGGAGTTCCATTTTAGATATACTTTATCTTACTTTTTTTTTTTTTTTTTTGCTTTTGGGATCATTTTTGCAAACTTTCTTCTTTTTTGCTGTTCATGTTTATGCATCTTGACTAGTTTAGCAATTTTTATTTATAATTGTAGCTATATTTTTCTTTCTCTTTTCAATGATTCTGTCATTTTAGATGTTTTTCCTATTTTGGAGGGAATTTCTGAGTAGCTTTAGCTATTTTGGCCATTTTTCGTAATTTCGGCTGTTTTCTCTTTTTTGTCGTCTTTAGCCGTTTTTAGCCAGGAGATGAGACCTTTACTTTGAAAAACAGTGCGGTATGTATATAAAATATATATGAATACAAACTGTTTCAGGGAGCCACTACAGAGGGGCTGAGGAACCTCGCGTGGCTCCAGAGCCGCAGGTTGCAAACCACTGCTCTGATCCATCTGTTGGCCAAGTTGTTGATCTTCAACATTTTGACGCCCAACCTTGTTTGTGCATACCATTTAGTTCTTTACCAACTTTCAATCCCACAAGCTAATTAAATAACTGTAGGGAACACATGTTTATCGGAGATTGTTTTGTCAAATCCACGGCCTACCGTATCAGGCCTGAAACATCGGGTCAGAGTCCACAGGAAACTCCCGAGGCAAGCAAACACCAAAACTCATCTGTCTCTCTCCTAAAGCTGTTTTCCAGCCGGACCTGTGTGGGATTTATTAAGGTGTGATATATATTCACGCTCTCTCCTCCCTAAAGGAATGTGCATAATTAATGTTCTCTAAGCATCCATAACAATAGAGCAACTGTTTAGGTCGTAAACACTCTCGCTTCAAGAAGTAAATTGTTTTGGAGTTGCGAGGCACTCACTGCTGACCTCAGCGAGATTTAAGGGGTCAAAGAAACACATACTGAATATAAAGATACATGCAAACAGTGAGCTTCCGCTTATGTATTTATATTACTGTGCTAATTAGTAGTAATCCTTAGATTTTCTACTTCACTTTGGGTGTGACCTCAGTATTCAAATACAATTGTGTGGAAAACATCCTTTATCTTGAGTAACATAGTTGATTACCTACACGCCTATATCCGGGTGCTGCAGGCATCACTGCATATTCAGTAGTGTGTATGTTCCTCACAGGTATATAATGAATATATTGTAGGTAGGAGCACTGGAAAGCCTGGAAGCTAAACTACTGTTTGTGTGATGAAAACATCCAGCAATAAGGACGAGATAGTGATGCAAAAATGACAAAAAAGATCAGTATCAAAAAAAACAAAAAGAAATATAAAACAGCTCCTGTGATTCCCAGATGTGGCTAAAACATAATGATTTGAAACACTACTTCAAAGTGGACATAAAGCTGTTGAATTTATTTTTTATATTTAACTTCTCGAGATTCTGCATGTTCTGACTATGGAAACAACAGATCTGAGATAGTTAAGAATTAACAGAATCATTTATTAAACAAAGACAATCTCACCACATGGTCAGCTGCACAGGTCACGGCTGTGCCCCCCCCCGCCCCGCCCCAGCTTAAGGATGGGAAAGAGAGATTCTTCCCAAACATTGACTTTTGAATCAGAGAGGCGGTTCTCCTTCTGTCTCTGTGAACCGCCTCCTGTGACCACTTCCTGTTTTACACTCTCCGCCAATCACAACGGACTCTGTTCTTGAGGCGGGCTCAAGTTTGCAGTCACTTCCTTGTTTACACATCAAACAGGCTGTTGTCTGAGTATCAGCGAAATCACATGGTACAAAATGGAGGAAAATACATGGTCGAATGCAAAGCTTTCGTTTCTGTAACAGTGAAGCTAAAATGGCAGACTGCATGGAAGAATTTAAGTTAAAAATAATCTGACAAAGCTAATTTGAATATGTAAATGGGTCGAGGCTTGGGCATATATGAAGAGCGGGAAAGGGCATGTGCCTCCAGTCACTCTGATCACATGATGAGATGACCGGTGGGCACTCGTCACTGAATACAATTTGATTCTAATTATTTTCACTCGCCGGAATCCACCTTTATAGATATGAATCAGAAGTGTCACACGAGGTTGCGTCTGGTTATTTTAAGTGTCAGTGCTCCTTGCAACTCAGACAAGTGCAGACTCACACTCTTGATGGGCAATATTACAGAAAAGAAAACAAAAAAGATAATATTCCTTTCTCTAACTCTCAATCTCGACGTTTCTTTGACTTTCTCACCGTCTGTCCCGACGCTTGGCTGGATCATACTTTATCTGACTGTCTTTATCAGTCCCTCCATCACTTTCTTCTCTCTCTCTCTCCTGCCAGCAAGATCTTTAACTGATTGGGGTCTGACTTACTAAGAGAAAGGAAACGGCGCAGAGCCAAATTTAACAGTCTGTTTCTATCTCGGCACTGCTGACTGTGTGTGAGCAACTGATATGAGAACATCAGTCAGGAGACGCAGCGAAAGTGCAGGGGTCGTGCCGACTTGTGTTTGGCTGTAACAGCGGTACACTTCATCCAAATTTGTGGCTGGCAAAGTGCGAAGAAGCAGCAAAGAAGGAGAGAGAGTGAGATAAGGAGGTGGATGAAGACTGGCGATAAGACAGAGATGCATGAGAGTGGAACTGTGAATAAGCGTTTAATGAAAATAAAGCTTTGGCCTGCTCTCTCGCTGACTTGTCCCCTGTGCTGGCTTTACTTCTCTGCCGGTGATCTGAGACCAGTCAGAGTCCCATATTGGCGCAAGCTTGGCCAATCGGTACCAACCAGACAAAAACTATTTCAGAAGCAGTATTTGTCAAGTCAATGCGATTCATGCTGTGAAATGATTACGACTGTGGAGTAACTTATCTGGTAAAGTAACCAAAGGGTTACTTTTGATTGCTGTGACACATTGGCTGAACTGAGTTAAATGATGGATTCACTCATAAGGCTGAAGTTAAAATAGTAAGAGGGAGGAAAATACTAAACGACAAGTGAAAATTTTGTGAAAAATGACAGCAGTTTTTAAATAAATATTAATGAGCTGAGTAGCAAGAAAACAACTGAGACACACAAGCATGCAGACTTCAGAAACAGACATTTTTTTGTGTGTGTTTCAGAAACATTCTGTGCTTACACGGCAACGTTTTGAAAACTATGCACCTTTAAACAAAAACAGAAGAAATGCTGAAAACAATGTCATTAGCATGCCAGGTCATGAGTTGGCGCTGTTTTTGTAATGAAACCACACTTATCAACAATTTTGGATTACTATTACAGGTGACTGTCAACTATAAAAGTACGAAGTCGCGGGATAATTCCTATCTATCTATCTATCTATCTATCTATCTATCTATCTATCTATCTATCTATCTATCTATCTATCTATCTATCTATCTATCTATCTATCTATCTGCAGTAGAACCATTTACTATAGTTGTGGTGGGCATGTGCAGTAGCAGCCCTTTCAAAATGTTCCGCGTTCCCCCATTTCCACGGAAGGAGCATTTTTCAAAAAATTGCGTTTTCAGTGGCTCCGAGCACCCAAGACACAACGAAAAGCTTTCCGTTTGCACTTGGTACATAAAGTTTTGGTTCTTACCCTGGGTGTGAGGGATCCAAGCGCAATTCTATTATTTGAGGATATTAGAGAGACAAGCTTGTCTTCAGAAGCTTTCACGATTCCCACCACTGTCAGATCACTACCATAGGTACCTGAAATTTGACCTCTCGCATGTGAACTATGAAAGAGTTGGGTTGAATGCGGAAATGTTACTTCCCCAATGGAATAACTCAGACCCAAACAAGTTAAAGAATAAAAGATAACAATATGCCTCAATGAAAACACTGGTCAAGACCAGCAGGTGTTTCATCAGACTACGGGCTGATTCGTTTCATCTTGGCTCTTTGCACGCCTCTGCAGCAGCAACACACAGGTATATGCAGATTAGGAAGTTAAAAGTTTTCGTATTTTAAATGAATTAGCTTTATTTACATTTTCTGCCCTCCAGGCATGCAAGAACAGCTTGCCCAGCATGACTGCCCTTACTTCATCAGACACCACTGAGATCTAACAGTAATTGACCTTTTGAGTTTGACAAGCCACGACACCGGTGCTTCAATAAAGTTCTCCATTGACTTTATCATTGTGCATCTACAACTACGTTTTACACTGATGTGCATATAAAGTAAAACTTTGCAGAAGTGTGAAAAAAAAACAATGTAGTCAGAACAAAATTTCTTTCTATCCAATCATTTAGTTTTTCTTATATGTTAACAAAGCAAACATAAAAAATATATAAATGATGAAGGTGTAGTAACATTAATGGATGTACTCCAAAAGGATTGAACATTGACTACTTGAAGATGAGAAGTATGATTGTTTGGGGAAAAGTAGTTGCAGTAACTGGTGGTTCCGCCCAGAATTGCAATGGATGTCATCATAATTGGTTTTAGGGCCACATAAATAACAGCTTGTATGATTACTTCAAACGTTTGTTGCCAGTAGAAACTAACTGAAGAAGATGATTAATTACAGAGTAGACTGTGTCTTTATGTATTCATGGTGAACAATTAATTCCATCTCCTCATAATACTCTTATATATACCACACGCACACAGACGCACGCACACTTTTGGTACATTTGTTCTGATCACATTTAAGTAAGCGTTTATGTTTTTCTTTCTCCCTCTTCAACACATAGAAAGGAAGAAAAAAAAAGAAGTGACAAAGTGGTTCTGAAGTATACTGCGTTTGAGCCATAAGTGACTTCTTAAGTATGGCCTACAAGGACTTCAGTCGGCCTCTCCGGGCTGGATTTCAACTTTAAACTCCGCTGAGCCGCCCACTTTGAGGCCAACCATTGCTCAGGGCCAGGTAGACAAATTACCCATGTCACACCTGTTCATATTTCTGCTCTGTATCAGCACAGTGCAGCAGGTCTACACAGCTCAAATAAATGTGGCAGCAGAGAGAAAGGAAAAAAAAATAAAAAATGCCAATGCCAGCACACGTGGCGTCAATCATCTGTCAAACAGATTCACAAGACATTTTTGGGTAAAGCATAAGAACTCGGTATTCGGCGTGTAACCTTTTTCTCCATCACAGCGTATACAATGCTGCATTCACATAGGAGTGATAGTCAAAGTACTAAGTAGTAAGTAAAGTGGCAATCATGGACACTTACAACTACTTAGAAATGTGTCTTTTGTCAACGCCTGCTGTTAGCATGTGGGTAGCCAACATGGAGAAAGTGGCTACCCGTATGCAACCAAACTGAGTGATGAATCACGGAAAGAAAGGAGTGAAATTCTTTGCCTTTTGACCATCACTTCCTGGGCAGGCCCTTTCTGCTCTGACTGTCTCCGCCCGTGTCCCCATCTTAGCATCGGACCACGATAGAATCGTGACTAAATACAGATATTCAACCAAAACCAACATCTGAGATGCCTCAAAAACAACAAAAAATGAAAAGAAAAAGCCTCAAATCCTCTTTTCAGTCTGTTGATTGTTTGCAGCGAGCCAGGTAAAGTCTAGAAGAGGCTCTCTGCCAGCTCCGCGCAACAACTGCAGACGCTCCTCGGAGTGCGCTAAACAAAGAGCCACTGTCGATTGAGCGGGGCGCACAGGGAGACGGAGGGCCTGAAATTCAAAGATGAAAATGAATGGTTTGCACTGTCAATATTTGGCAGGAACATGGAGTGTGTCAGAGAGTGTGTGGAGACACTTCTTTGACACATGAGTGCACAGAGGACGGCACACCGGCTTTGTACCGGAGTGTATCTGCGCATACACATGGAGTGACACCATTGAGTGCAACATCATTTTCATAAATTACCAAGCTTGAGTAACACAACACAGAACAAAAAAAAGTTATTATCATAATAAGGTGCAAAGTAGCAACCCTTTGCATTGGTTGAAAACCATAACCCTGTAATTAACAGCAAGGAAAGCAATTTACTCCTGCTTCATTGCACAGCATTCCTCTCTCCCTGTTCCTCTTGGCATCATTTCGGATTGTTTTAATTATTTGCTGGCAAACTGGCTGTGCGACCAAAGCCTCTCCCAGCCCCCACTCTTCCATCTATGTCGCTCTCACCCACTCACTTGCTCTCGCTTCCTTTTTTCCCCACCACGCGTTTGGCACGACTTTACTCAGCTGCTCGAAATGAGAAACAAATCTAAACATCTGATTAGCCAGTAATCAGTTCCTTCACATCCCAGAAGGACACGGGGAAGAGACGTGGTGGGGGTGGGGGTGGGGGCGTTGGAGGAGACGGTATGACTCAGCCTGCTTGGCTGAGCATCGCAAACCTCAGCGTGTAAACCTTCAACTTGTATCCTCGAAACTGCCTCCAAGACGGCTCATTTTCTGCTTCCAGGTGATGCAATGCGTTTTCAACCAGCATCTACATCAGTCAGATACTGGATGGCACCTTTGTAGAGTGGAAGGGAGGGAAAGGTAATCGCACCCCTGGGGCAAATGTAACTTTGATTCTATTTCACCATGGAGACAGTGCAATCTCTCTTAAATGACTGAGATTTACATTCCTCCTCTACGACCACAACAGCTTGGAAATAAAAAAAAAAAAACATGCCGGCATTTGATCACATGTAAAACACTATGATATACATTTGGCCTGATATTCATCTGTGCTGATGTTTCTTATATCGACCCTGAAAATCACTGGTAGACATAAGACCATTCTGCAGCCGATTCGACTCCAAAGAAGTAATCTCTGATTACAATTCGTCCACTAACTGAACCGAACATCACCATGACGCCTCAATAAACATACACTGCTTTTTCTTTTCTTCTTTTTTTTTTTTTTTGAAAAATTCAATTTCATGGAGAAACAGCAAAATAATCCTTCTCAAATGCCTATTACTGGAACTGACGTGTTTCCCATTGCACAAATGATCTGGGTGCATATTTTGGCTCTGCATATTTCATAAATGCTGGAAATGAGTTGCGATTTCAAACTGTCGCTACTTTGCAAGAACTTTGCATGAAGTGCAAATAAAAAAAAATTCATTATGTTGCAGTTGTGTCACATGAATGTCCATGCTGAACAACGATTGAAAGGAAAGTCTGATATCAACAATGAGATCATTGGATAATATATTAGGGTGGAATATTTTACTACAAAACTGCAGAAATGAGTCTTTGTGTCCCATCTGGAGAACATTTGGGATTGTACATCTCATCTTTTGCCTATTGCTATTCTATGTGCTGAACTGAGCCACCACATAAAGACTGTGTGATCATTATCAGTTAACATACGCCGTGGCATATGCCATTTTGATGCCATTTCACAGCAGAGACGTCAAAATCAAGTTTATAAAGGGATTCACATTCCAGCCCGTCCACGAGTGGTGCAGTGAATTTCAATTAAAATGCCCGTTGTTTGTGCTACACAGTACATATCTTAACAACCATGAGATCACTGGTAGATGTGGGAGAACAGGGCTTTAGAAATGTGTGTTTTGGCGATTTGCCTTGATAGACGCAATCTAGGATTGTCTGTGGACTGAGCTGAAGTCCAATTTGAATAAACACCACGTGAACGTTCCTGATCATCCATCAGTACACATACACGGCGGCAAATGCTATTTCACAGTGAAAACAGCAAAAGCTGCCACAAATGCTTATTACAGAGAATGACGCAATTCAGACAAACGACACAGGGAAATAAGTTGAAATTTCATACTGTAGTTACCTTGCAAGAACCTTGTGTGCGGTTCATATAATACACCATCATTATTTCATAGTTTTGCCACATGATTGTCCGTGTTGGTTTACGAGGGGAGGAAACATCCTGACAGGACCTCACAAACGTGTGTTTTTGTCGAGTGTGCAGGACGATTTGACATCAGACAGGTATTATTATTATTAACTGAGCAACTAAATCAAGACTGCATGGACATTAATAGTAAACACACTCTGTGGCAAATGCCATTTTGATTGTATTTCACAGCAACAACAAACAAAAGCTTATTATTGAGATTCATATTGCTCTTTTTTTTTTTTAACAACTGATTTAAGTACATATTAAGGCTCTGCACACTCAGACAAAGAGTGCCGAGAATATAATAATAATCAAAAAAAAAGTTCTCTTTCAGAAAACTGCTTTGCTATGACACCATTGATCTCCCCATCTGATGTCTATGCATTACAAATGACTCCCCGTCTCATTTTCAGGAATATATTATCACTTTGTGTGGGTTTGTTTTGCAAAACCAAACAAGGGCAAGATGAATTTTAAAGCAAGTCACATGGAAGGCTCATTTTATCTTTATAAATCTTGTATTGGATAAACACCTGTCAAGGATAATGTGCACAGAGAATAAAAAAACAAACCATCTTATGTTAATATATTTTTGTTGTTGACTATTATGTATCTTTTTTAGGATTCCATTTACTTTTGATATGCAAAGCAACATTTCATTTGTTATTCACAAAACGACATTGAAACTGTGAAACAGTTCACGATCATCCTGTATTAAAACTGTAGATCAGGGGTGTCAAACGTAAAGCCCGTGGGCCAAAACCGGCTCACAAGAGGCTCCAATCCGGCCGAACCGCCAAGAAAATGGTGAGAATTTTAAAGAATCATCAACTTTCTGATGCAGTTTTCTGAGACGAAGTAGACATAATACAACAATGACACTTAAGGTGAGAAATCAATGAGGCTGCCATGCGAGATACAAACCATGTTGTCAGGGTGAGTTTGTAAAAACATGCATAATACAACAGTTATTGGAAAAGATTTGTAGACAAATCACTGTATTTTGCAACAGAAAGCATCATCAAAATTGGATTTCATGTTGAGATTAGTGCAATTTTTGGTACTAATTGTAAAAACTCTTTCGTGAAAACACTGACTTTTTCAAAACTTATACTCTGCACCACTGCAAAAAAAACAACTTTAAAAGTTAAAATGTAAATTTTGTTATGTCACTTTTTTAGCCGTCTGGCTCACTCAAGATGATATTGCGCTGTATGCGGCCAATGAGCTAAAATGAGTTTGACAGCCCTGCTGTAGATGGTCGATCACACTGGGGACTGAAACCCTATCTATATTAAATTGCAGTTTGAAAGGGAGTGAATTTAAAAAAGGACATCTCTATATTTTTCTATCACACAATGTATTTATCTGTACTGACCAGCATGAGGAAATAAATGTGTAGCCTGCAAACAGGTTAGTCATGATTAGTATTTGTCTTTGAACTCTGAGAACAACACAATTATTCACTATCTGGCTGGAAGAACATGCAATTCTGTTTATTATTTATACTGACCAAAGATTATTCAGGAAATATGTACGACTTAAGTCGTGTGGGGAGACCCAGCCACTGGTTCTGTGATTTTCACTCCCTTTCTCAGGACAATATTTAATATTATTTTTTACAGAGCTGAAATAGAGTGCGAGGCAAAATCTATTTTGTGGTAATTCACTCCCTTTGTGATAACAGACAGACATTTAGCAAGACCTTTATTGATTTTCTTATGATTTGTACTTCAATTACACTTTTTATTTGCTTGACCTTGTACTCTCTGTAATTTATTGGAACCTGAATATTCAACCTGATAAGCACTTATGTTTTATAAGGTGACTTTCACCTAAATAGACCCCAAAATAAAACAAGCATAGCTTTAACATCACCAGATCTGTGTGTATAATCTCCGTCTCTATGCCAAGATTACAATATTGGGCACATGTGTCGTCAATTGAATTTCTACTCGTATTAATTAGTTCTACTGGCTTCTTTATGTCAAAATGACGTACAGTAAAATTCATTTATATGATAAATATCTGTGGAATATCAAATGTAGGATGTGAAAATAACATAACTGGATTGTACCACTTTTAAGTTAAAGCAGCGTTTGTACGTTATGTTCAAGTGGGCTTTGGTGGCAGGTATAGTGAACATATAGTGTAGTCTTTTATTCCATCCATCCATCCATCCATCAGATATTTGCTGGGCACTCAAACTCTAGAGATATTTCCCTTGACAAATAATATTTAGATGCCAACACTACAGCGGTGTCTCGGTTAACATTTCTAGTTTTCGTCTTTTTCTTCTGTCCAGCATCTTGCGATTACTCTTTTGTTTGTTGAGCTCGTAATCCCGGTTCAGACCAGTTCGGATTCGTCGGCGATGGCGATCACAGCAGTGCCCGACCCCTGGCAGGTGAGCCTTTGCAGTACTTGACGCCTAACTCCTTCACGTACGCTCCGTCGCCTCTGTGGTCCATCCGTCTCTCCGTCCATTGATCTGTCTCGCTATCTTTTTTACCTCATCTCCTCTCCAGCCTCAGTTCCTCAAAGCTCCCTGCGAGTTTTCATGCCTGACATTCCAGCACCCCATCCTTCTTCTTTTAAGTCCCAGCCCTTTTAACTTGAACAGGACCAGAGTGAAAAGTAAAAGCAGACAGGTAGCTGCTGAATAATGGATGATCCAACTGTTTGAAATTCTGCCTATTTTCATAAGCGAGAAGAAGCAAACAACTTGGGTATATTTTGGAGGAGATCGGGAACTTATAGTACAGAGGTAGCAAGTACATCTGCACACCTCTGAGAACTGGCTGAGCCAGGACACATGGTGCAGGTTGACAGCAGACTGTGGTTTTGTTGTCCTAAACGTTGGACTCTATGTTTTCTGCTGTGCTGCTGGCATATTTAATACCAACCGCGCATGCTACACAAGAGGAAAAAGAGACAATGCACATTTTATGTCTCACTCATATTAATTTCACTTCTCATATTAGTCACACACCAGCTCAAGCTGCGGCTGTGAGCTCGGATAAAGTCCTTTACTCTCCGTCTGCCTTTCCTATCAGGCATCAATTACTTCAGTGTAAATAATTACTTGACAACTGATGGGAGTCTTGTCACTGGAAATGAGACCTAATTAAATTAGCCAAACTTTCTTAATGACACTTTAAATTATTTGCTCCCCTCTTCACAGCCCACCGGATTGGCAGCACGGCGGCGTGGGGAGTCAAGTTTAAAATGGGATTTGCAGAATATCTGAGTAAACCTTTCTGAATGAACCGACACTGAAACTTCACCTGGAAGCGCAAACGCATCTCCTCGACGTCGGGTGGCCACGAGCCGAGCAAAACTTGTTCCGCAAGGTTAACTGAGTGTAAACTTTTGTTACAAATAAGTCAAACTTTCTCAAATCCCGGCTGTCACTTTGACTGTCTGACGTGGCTTTAGTCTTCAGCACTTTGGTGGTAAAACTACTAAGCCCTAAACCAGTCAAGGGGGCTGGAAAACTTCCTGAGCAGAAACACGAGACAAATCCTTTCAGACTATTGGCATGGCCCTAAATTCTCTTTTGGATTAGAACCACTTATATTTATAATAATTATGAAACTCTGACAGTAGGTCCACATTTAAGGCAGTTTGAGGTACAGTACTACGTGTAGTGGCACTTTGGAAAAGTGGAAAACTACTCTGTTGTTACTAATTATCTTTTTTTTTTCCCCTGCTGTACTAAATACTGTAAATTAATAACTCCCTTTTTACCCTGAGCACCATTACAATTACATAAATTCAATAACTAATTTAAATACATTTTACTAGGTCCATTATGAAATTAATGTATGTTCTAGATGTTTGAATGAAAGTTGGGTTTTTTTTTATCAAAGGAATTTTAATACATCACAGAAAATCTTTTCCTTTACATCGTCCGCAGCATAAAGGGGATGAAGACGGAGATAAGATCATTAAGCACTGTGAAAACCATTTGGGGCTCATCAGAGTCTGGGAATCTTCACATAGCGTGCGGTCAAAGAGTAGCAGATTTCAATTATTTCTGTTACACCCCCATGGGCAGGCAACCTGTCAGTGCAAAACATTAAAAAAAAAAAAAAAAAAACTGAAATCAAAGGTAAAGGAACACTGTCCAATACCCTGGATAATGAGATAACCTTGATTAACCCTGCTTATTTCCTTATAGGCAGACAGGCTAATAAGGAGTTTCACAGCACTTCTTGTTCTTTTTACTCACTGCGGCTCTTTGAAGCATATTCATGCAGTCTACAAGTTCAAATAGAATCAAAAATCCCAATTTGAGTGATTAAACCTTCAATTAACTCTTTCTATCCATGTCCATTCATGCAGAGTTGTAAGTTGTCTTCAGATATGATCTCAATTTAGACTCCGTGCACATGTATGAAAGCTGAAAATGCAGTGGTGTTTTTTAGATTAAATTATATGTAATGTGTCGTCTGTTTACAATTTACAGAAAGCTCGTGAGAAGTTTGTAGTTCTGTGTGTGTGTGTGTGTGTGTGTGTGTGTGTGTGTGTGTGTGTCTTACACTTCCCGAGTCATCTAACAATCTTGAAAGTCGATTTACATGTGTTGATTGCGTCTCAAAAGTGAAAAGATCTTTGAAAAAACAGCCCCTATTAATACTCCACGGTGGAAATTCCCACGTTTTTTTAATGAAGGGTTAACAGGTTCTGTTGCACTTGGTAATGGAAAATAGTGTATTTTTAACTGAACACTTGGGCAATAGGGACAGATGGAGTATCAAACCTGCAAACTTCCCAGCCACCGCAGTACAAGGAGAACTTTTAAACGGAAACAGCAAGCATTAAGAGAGTTCACCACTGTACTGCTCTCTACAACTCTGATTAGAAATAAAGGAATGAGAAGAATTCAAGCTTTGTGAACATGCTTTTTTTTTTCCAGATTGGAAACAGTTTGTACGTACACTTTCTGCACACACCAAATGTTGAAGGGCACAAATGCATACGATATTAACTTGACATACGGTGAACGGCGACACTAACATCACGAGAAGCACCTGAGCTCATTTAATGAACGATTCGCCACATTAGACTAAACAAGAGGCCGTTGGCCTTTGTTAATTCTGTAGCGCTGTTCCAGCAGATGCCGGCGCTTATTACAGATACGTCGCTATTTGCCAAAGACGATGGCGACAGGCTTCCAGCGATGAACAGTTTTATGACATGTTGTAAACATTAAGTGAACAGAGGAAAGTTCCACACCGGGAATTTTCCGTCTAATCTGGACATATATCTAAAAGAAGTTGTGATAAAATAGAATGTCCTCCTTCTTTCATCACTCGTTTGAGAAATCATACTGACTTTGTTGCTCAATATCAACTTGCCAATCCAAATTTAGCTGTTGTTGCTGAACACATGACTCAACAAAATGAGTAGCATCTCATTCGACTCCTGATATATACCAGAAAACCAGCTAAAACAATAGTTCACATGGTAGAATTGTGCGGATATATTTGGGCTTTTTTAATGCTGTGATTTCTTTGTCACGGCACAAATTGCAGTTGCAAGTTTCTGACAGCTTAACAATGTGAAGAAGATGTCAATCAAGCGCTGCTGTACGCTCCCAAACACTCCTGAGTGGAGGTCTGATCAGGTAAATAAGTGGAGGTCCTGTATGAGTCAGCATGTCCTAAGCAGATCTTTCAATACGTGGAGCATTCACTCTGGGGGAAAAAAACCCCAAAATAAAAAAACAAAGTCAGCATGCATACTAAAACACGCTTGATTTTTGATGGACAGGTTTCTTCAACACTGCACAGCAGAAAGTGATGGCGCCGCTCACAGCTGGAAATGATTGTTTAAAACTATTATTGCACTGATTGTGGATGGCGGCGGAAAATAAATGTCAGCTTTCAAGGTAATAAAAAAAAAAAGTGACGTCTAAAGGTCGTTTAAAATAGTTTGAGAGGTTCACTTTGACTGCTTTGATATGAAACAAAACATTTGTAATTTTTGTTTTCTTTTTATGAGCTGTAATACCAACACAATTAGCTGTATACAGTATATGCAATATACCGCAGTGAGGAAACCCGGTTGAAGCAGCATGTAAAACCCTTTATTCCCTGTGTCTCACTGGGCTTTTAATTCCGTCTGAATGAGGCTTGAGTTCACTTTAAGGTCGAGCTGCGGTGCACAAATGTCACACATGGCCGACTTGCAGAGGTTTTCAAATGCAAACTGCAATTATTCCAAATCACAGTGGACCTGCAGGTAACAATAGTCCTGGGCAATGAAGGCTGAGCTGTTCCAACGCAACACAAATGTTTCATAATTGTGGACGCACACATGGCTCCAATGGAAAATATTAGTTGGCTTGCATACCACTCGTCCTCATATTAAGAAACTGGCCTCTCAATATTTTTATATAAAGATACACATCCAGCCACGCCTGCATACATGTGCTGATTGGGGATTACTACCACAGATTCGGAGAACACCCCTTGTAAATGCTTTTGACCTGCTATCCCCACACGTGCACATTTTACAGTCGAGAAAAGAAAAGCAGCTCACTTCCAGGGAGCTTCGATTGACTTACAATGACGTTCTGCAGACATACTCGAATCTACAATGTAACTATTGGCTTAAAACAACAATACATCACCCTTAACACGACCTTAAACTTAGTTCAACCGGAAAGCATGCGTATACCCAACGATTTAATGATTTCTGTAATGAGGGTTTCATTGTATTTCAGTCCTTGTAGTGCGTGATGGTAGATTTAGCTCCACACTATGGGCCTGATTTACAAGGATCCTGCATAAAGCATGCCAAACGGCATGGTCACACAGATGGATTTGCACTTTTGGTTTGGGTGCTTTTTGCAAGTGATCAACTCTGAATAACACTTGGTGGGAAATCATGTGCGGACGGGAGAATGCAACTGAGGATTTCAGGCTACGAAAGCTGCGAAAAACAATATTGTGTCTGTTCGCTTGATTTGCACACAATATTTAGTTTTTATGCATGTAAACCAGCAAATCAGGCTTTGTGTTAGTAAAACACTCCCACACACACACACACTGCGATCGACCATACCCTCAAGTCTCATCATAATCTAAGCATCAAATCAGCCCTAGAACCACATGTTAACCCAGAATCTAGGGCTGAGCAAAACATCGATTTAATCGATTAATTGAATTTGTGGTTAAAAAAGATTTTTTATTTTGCAAATACAAGTCCTGCATTTTCACGCACGCGCGCACGCACGCACGCACGCACGCACGCACGCACGCACGCACGCACGCACGCACGCACGCACGCACACACACACACACACACACAGCAGATGCAGGCAGAGAGAGGAAAGATGGAAGTAAACACATTTCGTATATTTTTCACACTATTTTATTCTGCGCACACTCCCCCCTCTACTTCTACCTCTCTGAGTGTCTGCCTTTTGACAATGTCCTCATCCTGTCTGCAGGTCACAGCGATGACACTTCAAAGTCACTGTTACTGGCAAAATGTCAAGAGGATCAAAGGACAACAAACACAGAGGCCATCGAGTGAATCCAAAAATGTATGCCGGAGGATGAGAGGTGCCACATGGAAAGGATAAAATTAGAAAAAAAAAAAGATGCAGATCTGTGACAGAGGAGTGGTGAAGAAAATATTCAAATATATATCTAAATAAATAAATAACCACAGGAGGCTTCTTCTGTGAAGAAATAACAAGGCCAGAGAGGAACTCATAGGTAAGATGTAAGTAAACAAACTTTTTATCCTCTAACCTCAGTGTACCCTATAGAAATTAACTCTATTAATCTGTAATTCAATGACAACAAACCACTGAAACTTGACTCGTGCATCAATGGACCAGTTTTCTATTGGAGTGCTATTCAAAAGCAGAGACTCAAGTAAGTGGGTTCCTAAAGACCAATATCTGCTGAAGAGCAATCAGATAAAATGCATACAAAGCTTGAGTGTAGAATAAAGAGGAAGAAAATGAATCTGCTTTCTACCTCATATTTGTTTTGACGAAAACCTTTTAAATTGAAGCCGCCCTCACTCTGAGGCAGTCAGATGCATGAAATCAGAGTGTGGCTTTTAGTGTTTGTAACCCGGGCTCTATATTTCCGCTCTCCTTGATATCAATTTAACTATATTTGTAGTCACTTAAGCACAGTGGCTGTTTGAGGATGAGCAATGGCTTCACAGCTCTGGTCAAGCAAATGTTACACACTATTGGACACACTGCTATGATAGTTAGTGGCGATAGGAACGGCGCAGGGGTGTCAAAGATAAGGCCCATGGACCAAAACCGGCCTGAAACAGGCTCAAAATGTGGTCACCACCAAGTAAATTGTGATTTTTTTTTTTTAGGAAACATAGATTTTCTTTTAAACTAATTTCTTAAGATTAGCGGACAAAACACAACACTGAGACCCCAACTGAACAAAAGTTGCTTCTGACCACAGTAATCACAAGAGACTGAGCCAATTTGCACCACAAATTCATTAAAAGCAGATGCTATCATAAATAGTGCAAACATTTTCAGACATCATATGCACTAGCCTATATTCCCTAAAATGCGCAATACTCATCTCTATCAGACGTGGTCCTCACTGCACATTATTAAGTTTGCACCAGTTTTTATGAACTTTTAAACATGACGTATTTTTCTCCAACACCATGTTGAGGTTTAGAGCGATATAACCTAATAACTAATGGATAATTTACCAGTCAGTTTGTTCAACTCATTGAGGCTCTCCTGAAGATAAAAAACAAAACAAAATAACAAATTAATAATATTCTTATAGAGGACCTTTATTACGTTTAATTTGTTTGTTTAATCATTTCCGTCAACTAATATTATTTCTGCCTTAAAATTTGTTTTATCTTTTTAAGTTTACAGTCACAGCTGTGATGAGCAGTGAAAACTTTTAAAAGTGGTTGAGCGCAGTAAGTAAGAGTATTTGTCGAGACCAAAACAACTTTTGTTTGTCTCATTGTGTTGAACTGTTTTCCGTCTGAATGTTGTTGACTGTTGAGATGTGATACACAAGGAGGCCTCTGATCAAAGTATTTGTTTTTGCCCAAGGGCGATGATTCATTCTCTCACTCATCACTGTGTATCTTACTCATGCTGACTTGGTCTTATTTAGGTGCTCACCATCTGCTTCATTGGTATGTGTATCTGTAAAACCATGTCGGCTTAATTCTCTTCTACTGCTCTTCTCTTTTGAACGAGAACAACACGATCTTTGATCTTGGGGCAGATTGCAATTAGTTGTTCCTCGAGTTTTTACTGAACTGGTAAAGCAAACTTTGGAGTTGAAATCATTGGAAGAGTTACAGACTGAAGGACCTCAGAAAAAAGCAGTTAGAACCAAAATCAGTTTCTCACATGAATAAAATAATTTTTGAAATACAAGTGACGTGACATGCTCAGAGTTTTAGATTTGTTAGGTAGTTTTGTGATCACTGTGCTTTGTTGGCTTCAGAAGGTGTATAAAACACCACGGGGGACATGTTTATAAGGTTGAACCCACAGTGGCATTATCCAGCCAAGATAAAAAAGACATCAATCAACCATGCGAAGGCAGATCGATCAACATTTTAGGGCGGCTGTGGCTCACTTCCTACAACAGATTGTTTCTCAATAAAGCCGTGCAGTATGTGACGGGACAAGTTTTCTTGCGTCTCCACTGACAAAAGTTTTGGATGGTACCGAAAGAACTGTAACTGGTGCTTACGCGTTTACGTAACCCCTCCGTTGGGGTACTTATAACATCGGTATGTGTCCCATAAAGAGGAGCAACAACGCAGCCGCCTGTTGATTGGTAGTGATGGTCGTCTCTCTCTCCCAAGTCCCAGGAGACTATGAACTGGCAATATGATACTCGGGAGGCTGCCAATGTTATTATTGTCCATCTACTCTCCAGAACTATTTACTTCAGTCTTAGTGCTTAGTGCAGGAGCTGCATATCAGCAAAGGTACGTTTCCCCATTTACACAAAGTTGAAGCATTTTTAAAAAATGTCCACCTGGGGAGTGTTGAGGAAACTTGTTTTCAGTAGCTCCAGAAGGAAAGGAAAGTTTTGTGCTTTGACTTGAAAACGTCTTTTCAATGGGACCAAAGTAAACTCTCTTCATCATTTTAGTCACAGAAGGTAAATTCAGAAGAAGAGATGCCCTCACGTGTCGCATGCTGACTGTTTGGCTGCTCGCCTTTTATCAAAATTTATGTGGGTCACCACAGCAAGTCATTGCAACGTAGACTTGGCTAGTTTTTATGTCAAAGGCTTCCTGCAAACGAGACAGAAATCTGTTTCTCACACACTCAAAGTTGAAACGTGCCACCAGGGGGCTGTGCAGCGTACAAATACTGTAAAGAACAGTATGTATGTAAGGACCACGTTGTGCATTCAGACATTTCAGAGCCATGTGACCTTGCTGGCCACACCACACACTCACAAGTTATCAAAGTTTTATGGCCTGAGGTCCTCACTCCTACACGCCATTCATTCGGAATCAATTCATGTTGTGCAGAGTTTGATACTGACACAGTGACTACATTTTACAGCACATAAAGTAGCATCAATAATTTGGGCAATAAAGTCACGATCCGGTGAGTTTTATTTCCCCCTTCAGTCCACATTATTCCCAAGTGTTTACTTAACACAATTTTTTGCATGACACCAAACTCCAAGGGTGCAGAAAAAGAGTAATCTAAATGGAGTATAAATTAGGCCTGAAAGCCAATAAATGCAATGACGAGTTTTCCATCTTGTAAAGTGTAAGTGTAGCACACACTATGAGGCCCCTTTGGCAGAAAAGAGAAATAATTTTCATTGTAGCACGTACAGCAACTAATAGCCTTTCCGTTATGATGACGGTACTATTTGAGAGGGGGCTTCCTCTGTGACAGAGTTAAAGTTAATGAGCTGCCTGTGCGCGTGACTTTTCAGCTGCGTGAGGTGGAAGCTCTGACCCACGTCAGTAAATTGCAGATTGTGTGTGCTTACGGCAGAAAGATGAGGAGAAGGGATGCGGGCATGGAGGACGTGTGCACTGTTTCAGAGGGTGAAAATATGATGTGGCGATGGCTCGGATTTGACAGACTGCAATTATGTAAAGGCAGATAGAAAACAATGATCACTCTCGCTTCATCTTAAAGCTGAGTAGCGTAATAAGATTGATCTCATATGAGAGCGAAGACACTTGAAGAGTCCAATTAGCAAATGTTGCATCTTTATGTTCCCAAACTGATCACAGTGAACGTGAATGAAAATCTCTAAATACTGAGCAGTGCGATACAGAAAATTACATTCAATCAGATAAACCCAAACAAGCGCTCCCAGTCTCTGTATTGTTCAATTTTCTCACACACACACAAAAAAAGCTTCTTTCTTTTTTTGCTGTTCGATTTCCATTACCCTTTGTTTTGACGCTGTTGTCTATGTGCCACTTTGTTAGATCTCAATCGTCTTACCTGATACTTTGTATCTCTAGCGTGTCTGGATCTGTGGCATTGAGTGAGGCCACGAAGCTGCCCACGGGGATGTTCTCCATCCTGCTGACTATCAAGGGGTCTGGGAAGAAGACGGGGCCCTCGTTGATGTCCTCTACTGTGACGTGGACCGTGGCTGTGGAGCTGGGGCCGTAGATGGCGTCGGGAACCAGGGGGTCCTCGTTCTCCACTCTGATGAGTAGCGTGTGGAGTGTAGTGGCTTCGTAGTCGAGGGGCTGTGACGGGATAGTGATTGGAAAGGTAAGGTTCTTATTACTGTCAAATATACACGCACGGGAAAAGCCGGCAATTACACGACTGCACCTTAACAACTGATAACATTCCCTCGTTGTTGTCAGGGTTGGTCTGGATCTCGAAACTGTGCGTAGGATCTCCACTGATTATAGAGTAGATCGCTCTCCATGCTCCTGTGGCCGGGTCATCTCTGTCATCCACTGTCAGGTTGACCACAACGCCCGTCGAGCCCTCGAACACGTGGGCCTCAAACTGTCACAGGAAACAGACGAACAAATGAACAGAAATCATCGAGATACCCGGAACTGGGCAGAGCAGGACGCAATGTGGACACAAATCTATTAAATGTCATGCACATTTCTTTATGGATTTTTTTTTTTTTAAATCATAATAATATTAATACTTTAATTCAAAATGTAAGTTCCTTTACAAAAAAAAAAAAAAAAGCTGTCACATGGTAATAGTACATGAAATAAAATATCAATTATTGTAAAACTAAAAGGAAACAAAAAAGTCACAAAAAGTCTTATTTTTCTAACGCAAGCAGTGTTGTAGTGTTTCAGATCTTTCAGATTTTGGAGTTGCATTGTCAAGACGTTAAATAATATATAATATAAAGTAAATTTTCCTTGTGGGAAAAAGAGGTGCGATAACTTTAAAGACCTCAACGACAGGATGTAAAGTGGATTTAAGGGGCAGCACTCCTACACGCTAAGTCATATTAATGTGAGCTGCTCTCTGATAATATTCTTCATGTGGAGTTAATTAAAGGTATTGCTTCTGCCTGAGCTAACAACCTAAACAGTAGGGTTTGTGTTGAACTTACAACATCACAAGAAGGTATAACAACAAGGGGGAGGGG
Source organism: Lipophrys pholis (assembly GCF_963383615.2). NCBI lineage: Eukaryota > Metazoa > Chordata > Actinopteri > Blenniiformes > Blenniidae > Lipophrys > Lipophrys pholis. The sequence continues at coordinate 25,107,875 of NC_137631.1, read as the reverse complement.
GTGTGTGTGTGTGTGATGTTCTTGCTTGTTCTTGACTTTTATGATGGGTGTCTTTTCATTTCCCTGCTAACACACACTGGTGTACTTGTCAGCAAGTATGTGTACAGCGAGTAGAAAAAGCTTGACTGTGTCGACTGTAATTGTTTTGCAGAAGCCATCCCGTGGGCAAATTTATGTGGACAAAGATGAAAAAAACGTTAACGGTACCCTGTGGAGTTTTTCACCTCTAATGCACATTTTGTTTCTGTTGTGCGCACACACACACACACACACACACACACACACACACACACACACACACACACACACACACACACACACACACACACACACACACACACACACACACACACACACACACACACACACACACACACACACACACACACACACACACACACACACACACACACAGAGCCTGAAAGACATTTTTATGCTCTTTTATACTCAAATTATGATGCAAACGAACAGAGACATCACTGTCATCATTACAAATGTTGAAGATATGAAGTGAAACTTTTTAATTTTTACCTAAAACCCACAGATTCATTTGAAGCACCCAGAATCAACACATTTAATTGCTGTATTTCCTATTGAATCAGTATTCGTACTTTCCAGCGAGAAGAATACATTTGCCTTTTGTTGTTTGTAATTAAATTTGTTAGAAACAGTCGTCTCTCTAAAGAAAGAAATTCTTGAAATGACCTGTTTCAAAATTAGTTCTGCCGCTTTAAGAGAGACAGAGGAAAAAAGAACGTGCTTGCGGATGAAGATGGAAAAAAACTAACGTACTGTATGCTTGGCTTGGACCTGAGAAGATTCTTTATTAAAGCAAAGATTGGTGTGTTGTCTTGTGGCTCACTTTGAGGGTGCACCATAGACACAATACTCGGACAAACAACAAACACAACGGGATAAATACTACCCATGTCCTCTTATCATTACTCTCATTTCGAGTTCAGTGTCAATCACTGCCCACTTCACCACTCACTGTTGGCTGCAGACCTTCGATCAGACTTGTATCAATACGTTCCGCTCAGAAAACTTCAAGTTAAAACAGGACTGTGATCAGCGGTGGCCTTGCTGAAGCTCAGGCCAGGCAGAACCTCTTCTGTCAGTATATGTGTGTGTGTGTGTGTGTGTGTGTGTGTGTGTGTGTGTGTGTGTGTGTGTGTGTGTGTGTGTGTGTGTGTGTGTGTGTGTGTGTGTGTGTGTGTGTGTGTGTGTGTGTGTGTGTGTGTGTGTGTGTGTGTGTGTGTGTGAGGGCCATTATTGTGTCAGAGCTTACAGTGTAATCTTTTAGACACAGAACACTCTGTTTAAGGATAGCGCTGGTCCAGCCTAGATTACCGCATCTCCTGTCAGCCCACGGTATTGTTGTTTCTCAGATTACCCTTTTACTGCCTTGCACTGCCAGGCTCTGTGCATTTATCTGAAGAGAGACAAACATTGATTTCTCTTTCCCTTTCTCCCTTTTTATTCATCGAAAGCTTGTAGGAAAAAAAGAAAAAGAAAGAAAAAAAAAAAACCCACTTTGGTCCATTCAGACTCATTTGGGACACACAGGATCGAAGCAAGATGTTCTTAAAAGAAGAAGGTTATGTTTGCTCTTCACATGTGCATTGTGGGCCTTTTTTTTTTGTCCTGTAGGCCTGAGGCAACCTGGTACAAAGACAAGTTTGGAAAGTATGAAAATGACCAATTCTCATTTTCAAACAACTGAGGTGCAATAGAGTTGAAATTTACGCAGCAATTGGTTTCGCTGGAGTAAACAAACCCCAGAGCAACAAGAGGCATTTTACAAATCTTAGCAATAAAAGGGCTCAAGCAGTGGGATCAGAAACAAACGAATCCTCCTCATCATCCTCATCCTCATCATTAGGGCGTCAAACTACAAGATACAGTTAAAACCAAACTTCAGAGTCCCACTTCTCTCGGTGATTTAGGTGGACAGAGACTGTACAGTGGGCAGCAGCTGGTCAGAAAAGGTTTAATCATGTGGTGCAGTCATGCGGTCGCAAAAAGTCGTATTCTATAGGATGTGGCCACTGGGCTCCCACCCTGTCACTGATGAAGATCCCAATTACACCCTGAGCACAAAGCAAACCCGTCACCTGACAGACTAGGAGACGACTAACTACTAGACATGGCACCTGCCCTGAAATGACTTAACACAATAAGAGAGAGGAGGATAAGTATGGGGGCATTATTGTAGTAAAAACTATTTGTCAATGCATATGGAGATTTGTCTGTCTGCATTTCAATCCATCTGTCCACAGTCAGAGTTGTCAAAGTGTAAAAGAATTAGTCAATGTGAACCTGAATCTGCAAAAGTCGTCTCGTGATATGTCTGTCTGTAATAAGGTACAAAAAGTCTGTCTTCAGCTTCAAATCCTGAAAATACACACAACCCTCCAGTTACTAGTCGGGCAGTTTCAAAATTGGCAGTTTTTTTTTTTTTTTTCTTTTTTTTTTTTTTGCCCTTGTCCGGTTCGGCAGCTTGGGCCAACAATATGATGTGATTGAGAGCCTTCGGAGTCAGAACAGTTTTTGAGTCTCCTCCTGTTGCCTTCTCCGTCAGAAGTTGGCATGGCTGCCGTACACGACCGGGGGGGAACGCACAAAGAGAGAGAGAAGAGAAAAGAGAGAAGAAAGTTTGAGGGGGGAGGGGGAGGGGGAGGGGGAGGGGGATAACATACAATATCCTTGTTGTGCTACATATATTATTTGCAGTTATCACACTGATCCAAATACTTTCCAACTGTTTTTTGATTAAACCAGCCTGAGCAGCTCTATCTAGACAGTAAAATGATTTCTTAGATTAACCAGCCTGAGCAGCTCTATCTAGACAGTAACGTGAAGCAGGAACATGAATTAACAAAGAGGTGACAACAAAAGAGGAACATGATTTGTAAAGTTTGAGCAAATGATGACAGAGAACAAGCAACTTCAGAAGCACCTTTCGTGAGGAGTGGAAGTGTGTGTGTGTGTGTGTGTGTGTGTGTGTGTGTGTGTGTGTGTGTGTGTGTGTGTGTGTGGCTTGTCCACTGGGTGTGACCGGAACTGTTGTGGGGGGACCCATGGCGACACCCCGGGGTCCGAGGCCATCGGGCCCGGACACCGCCACCCCGGCAGACGGAAGCCCCCCAGGCCCGGGGAGACCCCAGCGAACCACCCCAGAGAGCCACGCCCCCGCCCAAAAAGCACCAGGCGGAGAATGCAGAGAGGAATCCCCCCCAGGCAAGAGGGGCCCACAAGAGAAGGATAAAGGGCACAGGGCCCCAGGCCCCGACCCAAGCCGCCAAGCCGAGAAAAGGCCGGAGCAGGGCCCCCGGGCCGAGCGGGCCGAGAGCCCCCCCAACCCCGGCGGCGAGTCCCGCCGCACCCCCGGGAACAGGCCCACCCACCGCCCCCCCCCCAACCCGGCAAGGCAGAGACGGCCCCAGCCGCCGCACCCCGGACCAGCCCCGCCCCCAGACCCAGGAAAGCGAAGGCCGGCGCAGGCACCGGTCGGAGGACAGTCAACTCTACACCCCCAGGAGCCTCATATCCCACCCGCCCCATGGTCCTCCCCCCCGATCTTCCTGGAAGAACCCAACCCCTGACCCACCCCCCACCGACACCTACCCCTGGCGCAGGCGCAGGCGCACGCGCACGCGCACGCACACGCGCACGCACACGCACACACTTTTTTTTTTTTGACACACGACTTTTGCTGCAGTTCTGCTGAAATAGGATGCGAAGCTGTAAAGCTTGGGTTTACCTGCCCTTGGCTCAGGCTCACAGGCTCCTCCATTCTGGCTGCGTACCGATCTGCGTGAATTTTTGAGCATGCACCACATTGTGAGGAAGGTTGTAGACAAGTTTAGCCTTGAGAAAGCACATATCTTAAAATATACTGTGTTTGATAAACTGTACCAGTGACCGTATATGTCAATGTGTATCATGAGTGATAAGTAATGCATCTTTTTAAGAATTACACCACTTTTACGAATAATTATTCTAGCCCTAATGCAGTGGTAACAAACAGGTCTTTGGGTAAACTTGTCTCTGTTATTACAGCTCACTGGACTTTCTATTCTATTATCGTGCTGCAGTTAAAGGAATGCTGTAGCCTCAGAGCTGATTAAATGTATTTAATACCCAAATGCTTTGCTTTCAATGTAAGTCACAATGAATGTATGCATACTGTAACTTTCACGGGAACCGTCTCAGCGTTGGTGGACAGTCTGAATGAATGAGCCTGTGAGCCTGCACTCAGGGCAGCAAAACCCAGGCATTACAGCTTAGAATCCTGCGATGGCAGAACTGTAGCAAAAGTCACATGTTAAAAAACAAACAGTCAATTGTAGAACTGCTCGACTCCTAACTGGTGAGTTGTCTGTATTTTCAGCGTTTGAAGCTGAAAACAAACTTTTGAACTACAAATATCTTTGTACGTATTGACAAACCCTGTTACATGTACAAATTCTAATACAGATGAGCAGATTTTTTTTTTTTTACACATTTGAATCCCTAATTACAGACAGACAAATTATAATACAAGTTTTGCAGATTCAGATTCACATTGACAAATTCTAATTCTTTTACACATTGGCAACTCTGACTTTGGACAGACAGACTGAAACACAGACAGACAACTCTCCACACGCATTGACCAATAGTTTTGATACAATAATGCCCCCATAGATAGGATGGCGAGAAAGAGAAGTGGGAAAATATACAAAAACCCTGCTTTAATCTGTGTGTCTGTGTTGTTTTGTATTTTCAGACTGGAAACAACTGAGAGCCAATTACAATAAAGGCTCTCAGAGAATGTGGACCTCACAGTCAGGACACGTATTGACATGAAGAAGACGGAGGCAAACGATGAGGACACAACAACACATACTGATAACTAGAGTAATATGAGAGAGAGAGAGATAGAGAGATAGAACGAGGATAGGACAGGTGGTGAGATGGACAGACGTATTAATGGACAAAGCAACTGACCGATCATCAGACTGTGTTGGCAGTGGCGATAAATCACAGAGCCCCACACTCCAGACATTTAACTTCTAGGTTTGAAAGAGGGAAAAAAAAAAAAAACAGAGTTTCATTGATTTTCTCTTTCCTATCTGACTTTTCAATAATCTGCCCCATAAATCCTTTAAGGTAATGCCACGCTGTCGAAAGATGGTTGGACAATAATCATTTGACGCAGAGCAGCTTAAGAAAAGAAAGGATAAATAAATCGATAACGTCATGTTTCAGTCAACAGTTTCACTCATAATTGAGATGTTCGGTTGCGTTTATTGTGGACCAGAGTGCGCTCTTCATTTCCCTGCTGCCGTTATTTGAACTCTCCATTTATTTGAATTCATTTATTAACTTGATTGAGTAATTAATGTTGATGACACTTCTATCGGCATACATGGGACCTTCAGTGCAACTGGGAATAGAAATTAATAGAAGTTTGGCACAATTCAAAATGGCTTATTATAAAACAAAACACACACATTGTTATGCATGCACTTTTAATATGCATGGTTGAATATGTTTATGCCTTTGTGTGGTAGCATAGAAAAACCCATCTGAGGTAGAATACGCTTTTTTTCCCCCACGAATCTAAACTCTGTGGAGGCTGGGAAAGACGAGACGGACGGAGGAGTGGAGTCGGCTTTCTTTATTGCCTCCAGCCACATGACAGTTCACCTGTCAAACATTTTTTCCTGTGCGTCACCGCACTTCCTCTTTTGACACCTCCCCGTCACTAACACCCCCCCGTCACCGACACACCCACTTCATTCTGCTTGAGAGAACCTCCCTCAAGAGCACACCACAACTCCAACATTGCTTCACCAAATATTAATATTAATACCAATACTAACATTTTGTTGGCATGTGTTAATGTGTTTTATTCGACATATGACAAACCTGAAATTTGAATAAAAGAACTGCGATTTATACAATATCATGCCAATACCATGGGCTGCAAAACTTACAGATCAAAGCACATTTTTATTCCACTATTTACAACTTCAAAGGCAAAAAAACATTTGGCCACATGTAGTTGGAACTCAAAAATATAGTTTGTTAATTCATATTATAATCAGAATAATCTTAAAATGCTCTTTAATATAGACACATTTCTACATCTGTGTAGTAATCCTGATCACCCGAACTGACTCAACACATAAATCAAACTAAAGTAGATGTGCTGTGCGCCCCTGGTAGTTAAATACATATATTACAGTCAATGTCATAATTTGTCAGTTGGCTAATGCCATCTTGCGGGCTGAATAGGTTCTCTGATGGGCCAATTCTGGACCACAAGCCATACGTTTAACATCCCTGATGTGCATATTTACTCAGGAAATCCAATAATAGATTATTGCATTCATGAAGAACAAAGAAATTACTACTGTTATCTGACGAGTCTGCCATTGACATGCTTTTTACAGTGATATCTGCTGGTTCACAGTTAAAGCTGAAAGCAGATGTTACTCAACCCCCTCTTAAGATCAGTCCAAAACTACAGTTTTGAAAACATCTGCAAACTAGAGAGCCCCAAGTTTTCACAAAAAGCCTGAAAAGAGAGATGTAAAGCCTTGAAGGAGGACACACATCTGTAAGCTTTAGCAAGCAACATTGAATGTGTGCTGCCTCATTAACACTACAGCCTTCCTTTCTTATAAAGGTGTTTATTTTGGCTTTCATTGCCACCTGGCTGTTACAAACCACTAACCTAAGATGGCTGTTGTGCAGAGAACAATTGCCTCAATATAACAAGAAGGTGGAAAAGGAACCAGAGTAAAACCAAAGTTACAGCCTCACAGTTAGAAGCCTTCACCGAAGGGTAAACATATTCTTTATGGCCGTGTCAGATGTAGCAAGTATTGCTTTAAACATTGATGTGACGAAGAAGCAATGAATTCTGAAGTGTGGATACTTTAGACACATTTTAGCCCGACTGCACAGACGGCGGGTGGTGAGAACTAGACTGAGCAAATACATATTCTGCTGAACTTGAAATGTGATCACAGTTTCATGTTGTGTTGCTCTGTATTGGCAATGAGCAAGTCAAGATTTGAAAGAGAACACAGCGTCAACGATGCGCTGAGATCTTGAGTCTTAACGTGTGAGATAGTCCCGTTTAAATGTGTTCATACGTGGTGTACAAATTGCCAAGCGTTGGTCATAAACTTGGAAAGGAAAAAAAGACCTTTGACCATGAAATAGTAATGATTATATGATGATAGACTCTGAGTAGGTGTTCATCCGACATGAAATCTCTTGCTTCAATAACTCTTTATTTAGAGCTGAGGCTCATTCAACAAACCTCAGGTGAAGGACAAGTCACACTCTGGACCAGTCAACAGTTCATCGCAGGACTAATCACAGCATGGACAATGAATTCCGAGCCAGTTAAACTGAGAAAATGTCTTTGCATGGTGGGAGGAATCGGAGTACTGTAGGAAAATCCAAGTACACACAAGAAGAAAAAAGTAACTGACATGAAAAAGACCCCGGCTAGAAAGTGAATAAGGGTCTCCCCAATACAATGGGAGAGTGCTCACCGCTGAATCACCGTGACACAACATTTGTATCACATGTCGGTAAATCTTCTCATAGTGTTCCTGAAATCAAAAAGCTCACCAAAAACATGACATTCACCAAAGGATAAACTGACCCTGACCTTTTATTATCACACTATTATCAGGCCTTCTCCTAAAGCTGTTGCATTTTGGGTGTTTTTACAAACCCCCACTGACGGCATGGCTTTGAGGCTCAAGCAATGATATCTCAGCTCGGGTGTCCGTGTCGTGTTGTGTCCACTACTCTTGGATTGGAGCTTTTTGTGGGCCGGTTTTGGCCCACAGGCCTCATGTTTGACATCTCTGAACTAAGCAGAAATTCCCTTAGTGCATTTCTGTAATGCCACATTCATAAGATAATAATCACTTATGATGATATTAATTGAAGTTATGCATACTGTAAATTATCAAGTGTTTCAATCTGACTATCCTATCTTGGCGCCCTGTATACCAATAAACATATGCACGTGATTACTGCTTACCCATGCACGCCATGCGCAGAGAGGAACAAATGGAGATCAAACTCATTCTATCGGTGGATGTCAGTCAGAATGTGTTATGAATACAGATGGCAGTTGTGGCTGCAGTGACAGGCGACTCGGCAGACAGTCGAGCAGCTGTTCATTTGTCCTAATGGAAAGTACTTTGAGACACGTCCCTACTGCCCCAAAGATTTCCTCTGACAGGGAACACGCGTAACCATGGCCCATCAGATTAAACCCCCTGAGACGTGACTATTTTTCCCTCCCAGAAGCATTTTGCTCCATTGCAGCGTCACAGCAGGGAGGCACTACAACAGACACATTTAAAGTTTGTCATCCTGCGCACTATGGTTTCTTTTTCCACTTTGCATCCAACTATCTTTACCACTTTTCCCCAATCTGTGTTGGTTCATCTCAGCCTTCTTGATGTGTATCCTCCCGGGGTGGAACTCAGGACGTCTTCACACTTGGCAGGTTTGGCTCGATTGAAACAAACTCTGGTGCCATCTCTTTGTTTGTGGTTCATTAGAACAAGCATAAACTCTGCTATCAAAGCCTTGGCACACAGCAAACAAGCGGACAGAGACTTCCCTGAACAACAAGGCTTGGACTGTTACCAAACAAATCCCGGTGTAGTTCAATAGAAGCATGAACACAGCATGGGCCAACGATTTCTAAATAAACCAAACACGGGATGGAACAGGCATCAATCAGTACTACCGTTTCCTTACAGCGCATCTTCATTGGGTTGGTTGATGAAAGAATTCTTGCCATTGTTTTGGCTTCCTTGTACAATTTCCTTTGGTCTTTTAAAATTTACGAGGCGCATATCAGCCTTGTGTTGACCAACATCCATCACAAAACCTGTTGAATGCACTAAACGCTTCAGGGGGACTTTTTCATCTCAAAAGCTTTCAACAGTTTAATATTGTTAAAAAAAAAAAAGTGCATCTCCAAACCTTACATTTGCTATTTTGCCAGCAGAAAGTTTGTGTGCAATATTTTGAAAAACTATTTTTAAGGAAACATGTATCTGAAAATTTCATAGGCATATTTCAGGTAAGATAACCAAATACTGGTAGATTTAAAATGCTAGATGTTTTACATCCTGGTAAATTACAGCAATGTTTTCTGTCATGATGTAGTTATTGAAAAATGTTCAACTACTTTTTTTTCTAGGCCTTGAAGGTCAGAGTTGTAAGATGAATGTATTGTGTGTTTGTACAAAGTTCAAAAGGGCTTCAAGCAGTCATTCTAACTTTGATCAAGCAGGTATGGAATTATTGGGACTAGGATAATTACCAAACTGTATTGAAAGTGACTGATTGAACTCTGCGCTGAGGACAACTGTTTAATGCTTCCACGTGTGTGAACAACATACACAAGCACACAAGCCAGTTGGACACACTGGTGGAGGAAGTTGTCAAACGTATCAGTGCGTTACAGGAACTGAATCTCAATAAGGCCAAAACTGAAACTTCTTATGCATGAGTGAATAAATAAATGGAAATGTTTTGTACAATCTGGTAAACATGTGTTATTCCATATAGGTGAAGGCGAACGTGGAAAATCGACAGTGTGTATTATTTTGTATGTCTATTAGACAAAATCCTGAGTGTGTCACTTTGGCTTCCACATACACGCACAATTTAAATGTTATCATGTTATCGTATATCATGCATGCATGAAAAAGGCTTACGTTGTAATAGTTCATCTTATAATCTCTCAACTTGTTGGGTTGTTGCGCTGGGGGTCACATTGGTTGCTGACTCATATTAGGCTTCATTTCTATTGGTTGGTGAGTAGCTGTGTCAATCATCGTGGAATTTCTGACAATGCCCGCTTTGCACGACTTTGACGTTGGCCATCTGCGAACCTATCTGACTGAATGCCAGATATCATCACAATTGTCCATCGTCTCAGCAGTGTGTAGCTTTATTTAGAAGGCCAAAAGTGCAGTCCAAACACATATTCACGGTAGCAGTGTATCCCCAAAGCACCCTGGGCCAGAAGTGCACCATGGCTATGAATCGTACCCTCTAAACTGGAAATTAAATAATAAAAATTCAATTCATCGTAGGAGGAATATCTCCAAAAAGATTTACAAATGCTTACACTCTGAATGATGGAGTATTGCACAGAGTCTGCCTTTCTAGTGCAACATAAAAAAAGAAAGAGTAGATGTTGCCAGATGAAATTAAAATTTTGTGAACATTTTTTTTAAAAAATCCCAGCGGTTAACAGGAATCGTGTACATTTTGAAGCAGCGACTTGCTTGTCCTTGATCTGCTTTCAAAACCAGTTTAGCTCGAAGCAGAATGAGGTGGAGAAAATCTCAGGATATGTAAAAAGCACGTCACTGTGATCACATCTGCCCACATGCAGCCGTATGCACAGACACAGCGTATAGGCAGCTTACCTCTCTGTATCACCCCCTATTGCTTTTTTTTATACCCTCCCCCCCAAGCTTTAATCCTGCATACTGTAAGTGCGCCTGGAGAGTTAATGAGCTTACCTGTGTCTTTATTAAATTTCAACAGCTCCTGCACAGGCTGTGTCCAAAGATAGATTTTTGATGAATCTGACATTCAGCAAAGCTGCTTTTCTACCTTTTTGGAACATGGCAGATCTCATATTTATCAATGAGACTTGTTGAAAAAAGGAAAAAAAGACTGAATAAAATACTCAAGGAATATGGGCATACAGCATATTGAAAATGTTTGTACCCCCCCCCCCCCCCCCAAAAAAAAAGAAACCCAAACAATTCTAACATTCCAAGTTCACCCTCTGCTTCTTAATCAAAGTGAAGGTTCTCACTATTCGCTTCAGCAATTTGTAACTACCACCGGATTGCTAAACTAGCTCTGAGCTGAAAGTCCTTGAAAATATTCACCTTTCTAACTCTCCCCGTTTTGAAAACGCAAACCTAAACGGCTGGTGCAGAAACCTCAGGAAACATGTGATAGGCAACACAGCATCAATATTTCCTTTGTGGGGTTAAATTCTTAAATTTCACTTTTTAGTCCATTTGTCAGAGATAATCTACAGTTTATCCTAAATATTCTATAATTATTTCTCGTTATACCAGGGATGTCAAACATAAGGCCCGTGGGCCAAAACTAGCCCACCGGAGGCTCCAATCTGGCCAAACCACCAAGAAAATTATAAAGATTTAAAAGAAAATTGATATTGTGTAAGAGCAGTGGACACAGCACAGACACAAATGGTAACTGGACTTCACTTATATAGCGTCTTTCAGCTGCATGAGCAAAGTGCTTTACATATTTCATCACATTCACCCATTCCCTCACACATTCACACACCAATAGAGGCTGCAGCCATGCAAGGCGCTGTCACTCCACTGGGAGCAGTTTGGGGTTCAGTGTCTTGCCCAATGGACACTTCGCCATGAAGACAGGTGGGGTTGGGAATCAAACCTGCAACCTTGCGATTGGGAGCCCACCGCTCTACTAATCGAGACGTGCCGCCGCCCCAGCGGCTGAGATTTTGGTGATGCTGCCATGAAAGATAGCTACCTCGTTGCTATGATACTCGCATTAGCTTCAGAACCATGCTGTCGGGGTGAAGTTGAAAAAAACATGCATAATGCAGCAGTTATAGACGTCGTCACTGTATTTTGCACCAGAAGGTATCATTAAAATTGTCATAATGTTGAGATACCTATCTGTAGGAAATAAAGATAACAGCATGTTTAAATACCTTGACCTCGTAACTGAATCATCTTCAAGGAATTTATGTAATATAATGTTTTTATTGTCATTACATTAGAATGGCTAATGTGAGAAAACAGTCTCGTTTCAAATAATCTATAAATAGTTAAGTTTAGTTTGAGATAGTTGATCTGAAACCATTCATGCTAACAAATTATTGATAAATTGAATAATGCAATTTTATAAATTATTTGCTTGTCTAACTGTATCCTAGAGAGTGAAATAAAAAATCAGGAATAAAGAAAAGCCTTTTAAAAGAATGAAAACGACAAAAAGCTTGCAGCCTTTTCAAATAATCCCATTGTGTGTGTGTGTGCGTGTGTGTGTGTGGTGACTGGCAGCTGGCCTTGTGATTTCTAACACATTAACATTCTTCTGAGCAAACTTCATACTTGAGGGACAATATGACTGCTGCTATTTCAAGTGTTTTTTATTTATTTATTTTTCCTCAAACGTCTCTCCGGCTCGGCTTCAGTCTTTATTGAAAGCTCAAGGTGTCAAGAGTTATCACATCATATCCCACATCTGAATGAAATTACCCGTTAGTACCCTTTGCGGCTTACATTCGATGCAACATGATTGTTGAGCAAATTTAAAAAAAAATATATACTGCAAATTTGCTAAAATTATTCATCGTTAAATGTAGAATTCAGGACAGATTAAATATTCCAAGGTATCAAGGACAAACTCTTTCCTTCTACCCGGATTATTTTTCTATATCTGTGTATACCATATAGCACAATGCCGCACACACACACACACACACACACACACACACACACACACACACACACACACACACACACACACACACACACACACACACACACACACACACACACACACACACACACACACACACACACACACACACACACACACACACACACACACACACACACACACACAGCCGTGGTTTGTGACATGCCTCTCCCCGACACAGCGGACAAATCCTTTCCATTCCTTCCTCTTTGTGACAGAGATTTCTGGCCGGCTATGCCACGGTATCACCCAGGGTAACACGCCGTGTGTATCTCAAAGCTAGTGAAGCAATCATGCAAAGCCCGGACTAATCCGTGACACCCGTTAGCCATCCCCCAAGACAGACCGGCACTGACAGGGCCCTGCTGCCCTATGCCTGGTGCTACACCCATCACCACTAACGTCTTTATCAGCAGGACAGATGGATTGCAGGCAAGCATATTCTCCTGGTCATCATAGGGGAGAAAGCATGGGGGGGGGACAAAAAAAAAAAAAAGGTAGAGAGAGACGAAGCAGACAGACACACGTCAGAAAAATAAGGAGAGAAGAAGAAGAAGAAGAAAAAAAAAAAGAAAAACAGGAACTGGCTGTCAGTGAGTTTGAGTGACAGGAGTGATAAGGTCCATCATGGTTTTGTTATGAGGAGCAGTGGGGGAGGGGGAGGTGGGAGGGGGAGGGGGGCAGTCAGACATGGCACAGAATTAACAGAGCCGGAGACGGGCGGAGGTGAGACGAGCGCTAGAGGTGCAGAGGAAGAGAACGAAGGGGGAAATCAGGGTATCGGTGGACGGGCAAGCATGAAATAACTAAGAAGGCAAGAGACGTGAAGGGCAAAAGGTGCTCGGCATGAGAGGAGACAAGAGCACACCGGCGTCGGCTCAGATGCAGCATCAGCCGGTACCAAAGTTTAACAACAGCCGCAAGTCCCCCCCCGTTACATTGCGGGCAAGACTGCGTAATACCAATGTCCACACAAAATACCACATTGGCTGTACCTAAGAGTAAACACCCTGAGAAATAATAAGGATCCAGCTGCAATTGACAGATAAAATTCATCAGGAGAAATATTCATCTTCCTTACAGATGATGGGACTTCACTAAGGGTTGTTATTACATTTTCTTTTTCTTTCCGTTAGCCCTTCACATAAATATAAAATGAGATCCTCGCTATCAAAATTAATCAGACTCGAGTCCACCGCTTTGCAGAAAAAGAGCTTCAAATGAAATAATTTCTCCAGTAACAAAGGACTTCTCAGCATATGAAAAGTAGATTACTGACTCATCCATCCTTGCAAAAAAAAACAAAAAACTATTAAGGGGCACAAAATGTCAGTTTGCCTTGCTGCTCAACCATTCATGCCAACTTTCTTGTATGTGTTTGAATCTCAGAGTTGTTATTGTGATATACAGTATATAATATTATATAACAGGCTCACAGCAAAGTTGTTCTTCCTGTGGGTGTATCTGGGTTTTCTCTGTGTTCGCAAGCTTGCTCCCACAATCTAAATACATCTCTGCTGTCTTGACGTGTAAATATCTTTAATTGTATGACTGTTTGTCTCTTTATCTGCACAGGAATTTACACTGAAGTGAAACTCATGTATTTGCCTTCTGCTTGATTGAGTCCTCTAAACCAACACATGCATTTGTCACTCTGAGCCGCAGGTTGGATCCTATTTTATCTCACAATAAACGCTTCAACCTCTACTGGGAATCCTAAAGGAATAGGATTGAAAACAAAATAAGTGATTTCCAGAAGGTTATATTTAAAAAAAAAATGAAGGCTCTTTAATTTCTGTAAATTTTTTCAAATCTACTACTTTTAACTCTTACATGTCAATTAACATTCAATAATTTCTTCAAAAAAACGAGCCTACAACCATTTTGGTTCAAGTGTTTGATATTCTTTCCCCCTCAAATCAAAAACATATGAAGTATTTTCCATGAAGTAATGAAGAGGATGTTGATAGTAATGGCTATTTGAGGTTTGGACAGTGCAAAGTGCATATTAATATACTGTAATGGCATTACAGTGAACGCAGACGTTAAAGTTTTAATTGAAGTCAATGGGGCATTGTTGGTTATAGAACTATGTTTCTACACCATACTTCGAGGAAAATATTTGCTTTTTAGAGTGTTTACAGAAATGGTCAAATACCAAAAAGTGGCATTCAAAGTGTTAAAATCCTGAAAATGAATGAGAGTTTGGTCGTTTTGAAATTGATGACGTGAGATACGGATTAAAGGTGTAAATATTGCTTTGTAATATTCGCACCATCGCATCACAGATTATTTGCCATTTATTACAAAAATAGATCAAATAACGGAGAACTTAAGAACTAAAACAGATTTTAACTTGTGAAAATGTGTTTTCCTTCCCAACTGAACTACATGAGTGTAACATGAAACATAAAATCAAAACGCCACACTCTATGAAGTATCTCCATATTACCATTATTTAAAAAAAATTTTTTATTGTATTTGATCACAACGAAACAAAAATAAGGACTAATGACAGCAAAGGCGTTGTAGTCCTCATCCAGGATTTTTTCTATGAATTAACTTTAGAAGCTCAAATATTAATCAGAAAAGTAAAAGAGAAGCTTTTGCTGATTGGTCTGAGAAACAGTGCCGGTCTGAAAGCCCCGCTGAGCACGGAGCGGTGGTGGGCAGGTCTGAGGCACCCTGCCGGACCTAGGGATTATGCTTTCTGAATTCAAACTAAACGTCAACTCATGAAACCCTGGCAACAAAGCATTTGATGAATATGAACAGAGAGCAACACATCGTCGCCCTCGATCACTCCTGGGTTTTTTTTTTTTGTTTTTTTCCTTTTGCTCTCCTTGTGTGCCTTTCTGTGTCTGACGTTCCATTTCTACTCTGCTATTCAGCCTTCTCTCCATTTTTCTCGGCATGAGCTCTGCTCACAAGCTGGAAGATGAGCTTTTAAAGCTTGCATCTGGTCTGCAGGTGGTGATGTCTTTAGAAAAAAAGACAACTCGGGATTCATCTGAGGGAAGGGATTTTGGGAAAAGTTCTACGAAAAGACATGAACATTTAGTTGAATAATTTATACGGTGGAAAGCTGGAGAGCTTCTGCTGACAAAGGCTCCGGCTGGCTACCGTGAACTCACAAGCACCCTCACAATATCATAGCGGCCATTTGTGGGGTCAGAGATGATTCACGGGCAGGTTGGGATCTTGCCGGCGAGAGCGGAGGATTTATACGGGCAGCTTAGCGTCTTCAAACACTTGTTTTATAAAAGCTCCATTTCTCCACGCCGTTAAACGGATCCCCCTCCCAGTGAGAAATGAGAACATTAACTGGGACACAGACGTGCTGCACTCTGCAAGGCCCTGCCGAGCCCTCTGAGCTGTAACATTTCACATCTGAGTTGCGCTCCTTACAAGCTCCCCTGACACCCCAATGCATCATGGGAGGGCTGCAGGGGAAGTTTAGTTGGAGGGGGGGTTGGTATGGGAGCGTGATGTGTCTCAAAACCTGACAACAGCTGTGAGCAGTTTCATTAAAAAAACACACAACTCAGTGTTACAACTGCACCTTCAGGTGGAGGGAGGATCTCTTTTTCTGGCGGACTTAATTCTTTCTTCCTGTTTTTTTTCATCTGCGGAGGTGAGAGCGAGGGAAAATAAAATGCCAGTTGTAGCACTTTTGGGGAAAAAAATAAATAAAAAAAATAAAAATCTCTCTATATATACAGTATATCCTGAGGTGGCACAAATGGGCAATAGATGCAATACAGTATGTGCTACTTTCTGATTATTATTTTTTCTTTCCACACAAAACATTTTATTTTTTTGTAGAAACAGACTGATGCTGTTTCCGTCTGTTAGCCTTCGCTAATGCCTAAAGTCTTTGCTGACTAAACAAACCATCACTGAACCCCAACACATCGACTCCCACTCAGGCTCAGAGACTTCCTTATCTCGCTCCTGCACTCGTATCACCCAGTTACACTAACAACTTATTACATGTCTCATATGTTCCTTGAACGCCCTGTGATCTATTTCAAAGTGCTTGTGTCCTGAGATTTACCCATGAGCCGTCAAGGGCAGGGATATCATTAGGCTACATATGAAAAGCAAAGGTCACGCTGACTTCCGCAGGCGTTTGTGTTGGGTGATGACAAAGGTTTGCATAAACTGGGATGGCACAAAGTGAGTGTGGGATAAGGGACTTTGTCAAGAAAACCCATCCCAATTATTAAAGACCACCGTAGGAGAAGGAGTAACACTTGATTGGGAGGACAAAGGGAGTATATCCAATCCTTTATGGCACGGCTCTATTTAATCTTGAGAAGGCCAAACTGGTAATCAGAATAGTGTTATGTTAAAGATTAAATATAAAAACTTCGTTGTGGCACACGAGTATTGAATATGTGATGAAAATGTAGATTTTTTTTTTTCTCCACAAAACCAAACAATTACTACTGAAGTTGACTGTAATCGCAACATAAAACCAATTTTAAAGAAGGTTTTTGCTGTAAAATGCAGTGAAATGTCCGAGAAACGTCTCCGTTAACTGTTGCATTTTGCTGTTTTTACAAACTCACTCTGTCAGCATGGCTTTGAGGCTCGTTTGATAGCAATGAGGTAACTATCTTTCATGGCAGCATCACCGATATCTCAGCTAAGGTCTCGGTATTGTTTTGTGTCCACTACTCTTCAAAAACCTTACAATCTGCTGGATGGTTTGGCCGGATTGGAGCCTTTTGCAGGCCCGTTTTGGCCCACAGGCCTCATGTTTAACACACCTTCTTAAGGTCTTACTATGAACTGTCAAATAATGGACTTTATTTTTATTCATTGGCAATTATAGGCAAACCTAGGTTTGAAATTATGGGTAAATTAATTGTATTATTATTATTATTTTGCCGCTGCATTATATAGATTGATAGTGATCAAGTTTCCATGTAAAAATAATTAAAGTATTGATTAAGATCACCATGCTCTTGAACAAACACTTTCTCCCAAAGGCATCAGTATTCATGGATCATTCATGGCAGTTACTTGATTTGTTATTATTGAAGGAAGGTATCCAACACAGAGGTTTCAAATCAACAGTAGTGTGATGATTTAAAGAGCCTCTTCCTATAGATATGTCGTAAATATGAAGCATTGTCAAGCAGAGGGTAAACATTGACGCACAAAGTGATGATGTTGACAACTTTAAATCTTCTCTATGTTCAATAGTTGTCTTGATGAATGGCATTCAAGAAACATTTCCACAGCACTAATTCATGCTTTGACAATTCTGTCCTTTGAAAGACAAACATCTGTGTCAGTCTTGAGTTAGTTTGATATATTTCTTAAGTTATATTAGTGCATGTTGCGATTACAGGGTATTGTGTGTAGAAATTTGAAGAAAAAAAAAAAACAGAATCTAAATTATTTTAGAAGAAGTTGGCAGAAGTTAGGCGCTATCAATACTTTCCAAACGCAGTAAAACAGACTTGTTCTGGAAAAAGTGCCAGACTTCCGCTTGTTCTGTTGACTCTTAATAGTGTTAAAGATGATTGAAATGGTGATTATTGTAATTTCACCTCTATTTTGAAACATGCAAGTCACTTGAGCTGTAATATTCAACTGTTCTTTTCATCCCAGGGCTGCCATCATGTTGTACATATAACCTTGTAGTGTGTGTTGAAGGTAATTATATTTTACTGATGAATCCTCAGAAACTGAACAATATCAACACTGTCAATGTTGATATTGATAAATTCACTTGTCAAATCAAAGGAGCACTGAATATATTGTTTATACTATAAAAACAGCATGCTCACTATATGCATTAGTAATTTAAATTTATTGGTGAGAGATTATTTCTATCATCAGGAAGTCATGGTTAAGTGTCTATTCTGTTGATGCATCCCGACTTCTTGAAAAATACAGCATATAATTCCCTGAGTGCGTGACCTTTCACTTCCCTCCCAGGGTCAACCAACAGACTTTTCCTCAGAATAGCTTTAGAATGAATGGAAGAAAGTAGAAAAAAAAAAAGAGTGACAGGATTCAGGAGGAGAGGAAAGAAGTAGAAGAAATGTTTCTTACCAGTGGATATCTGAACTCGGGGGCATGGTCGTTCCTGTCTGTGATGGTGATGGTAGCCGTGGCTGTTCCTGTTAGCCCCACCTCACTTCCTGCCATGTCCTTAGCCACAATCTCTAACTCGTACTTCGTGGTTGGCAGCGTCTGGAGAGTAAATACACAGAGGTGGAGCGTTATTAAGGTGTGACACACATGTTTATGGTAAATGCAAATGGTATTTATTCACATACTGTGGCTCAATCTGTTAAAGATAGATACAAAGACAACAAATCTTATTCGGCTTCTCTAGTTTACAGGAAGGACAACAACAAAACACAAGTAAAAACACATCAGTTTTGCGTTTTTGTTTCTGAAAGGTTTCAAGTTTACACAGCAACATTTTGAAAACGATGTCCATTTACACGGAAACTGTAGAAATGCTGATAACTATGTAGGTTTCATGTTGCGCCAGGAGTTGGAACTGCTGTTTGCATGCGTGTGTGTGTGGTTTCATTACAAAAACAGAAAACACTACGCTATAGACACGAGCGACGGCGAGTACACACACATTCGTAGGAAAAGACGACAAAGTTGAACTGCTATTCCGGGTGACTCTCGACTATAAAACTACCAAGTCTAACAGAGTAATGGCGAGTAATGACACTCTGAAGGCAAACATTATTGCTGTTGTCAATCTAACGGACATCCAAAACAAAAGTTTTTTGTTTTCATTTGAAAACATGGGTTTAGACCTTGATATACTCAATGAATACATCTTGACATTATACCTAGACAAACCCAACCAGGCCCACATGCAAACCACACACAAAGACTCTGCTGGCCAGCGGGAATAGAGTTGGACGACTGTTTCAGTGAGGTAATATTGTTAAACACTGCACCTGAAAAGGAAAAGAAAAAAAAAAAAAAAGCAGACTGGAAATATTCATCCTCCTGTTCAAACACCAGTGTCAAAACCTTCAGTAAACACTTGTTTTATCTCAGTGGAAAAGGTCAGAAACACACATTTCGTTACTCATGCATGCATGAACGCATAATGCGAGGAAAAGACAGGGAGTATAATACCTGAAGCTGTGCAGTATGGGATCAAAGTGTGAGCATACTCATCCATTTTAAAGATTCCTCAAAGCTTAGAGCTGATTTCACACACATCCTCCACAATGCTCAGGGGCATCGGAGATCAAGGTTACGTGACCCTCCTTGAAAAAACACACTATTTTCCTCAATATAATCTGTGAAATTATATTTCAAATGGGGACATTTTCTGTGATTGTGAAATCTTTATAATCTTCAGATTTTTAGATATTTTGTTTGTCGGTGAGCAGTTGGAGAGAGAAACTGTACGTCAGTTCACTTGCAAAGCTTTTCTTTTTTTTTTTAATAAGCCGGAAGAACGATCCGGCCTTGATTATAAAATGGCTTTCCTGAAGCTGGAGTACAAGGAGCCAAATTGGATATCTGATTCATTTGCAGCACTGCCAGTGTCTCCAATCTATATAACAGTAGGAGAAATATAGCTGGTACATCCAGCGAGAAGATGGCATTCATAATGATCATAGCAGTAATAATCATTTGTTGCCATAATTCAAGCCTAATAGAAATGTTAGCTCCAGTGCATAAATAAGGGGGGGGGGGGGGCTGGTAAGACAACATTTATTTATCTGCTGCAGTGTTTTCGCCCTACTGGGGGTGTTAACTGTCAAAGGCTTAATAAACTTCATCCATCTGTCTCACCAGAAATGCTGCTGGAGACCTCTCTCTCCTGCATTGTAGATTCACCGCAGTGTGCAAACACAGTACTCCTCTCATCATGCCCTCATACTGACGCACATACACACATACATACGCATCACAGATTATCAATAAATCCATCAAAATTAATAATTCCCCGCATCCGTTTACTTCTGTATTGGACCATAAAGAGAGGGCAGGGTTTTCATGAGGCGCTCATTTGACAATCTGAGCTGAATGGCCACTGTAAAACTGTCTAAATGAACCTGTTTTACAGTGTAGTAAAATTCTGACCACGCTTGTTGCGAGTGTTTCGCTGGCCACTGAAAGATTGTTATAAATTCTACATTGTTTTTCGAGCTCTCTATAGTTACAAATCAATTAAAAAATGTAATTATCTTCATGGTTTGCAGAGATACTTTTATGCACTCATTAAAATAAAGTTATATTTGACAGTAACAAAAAACTATTTGTAATGAAGAAGAATCACCTTGACATGAAAATTGCTATTCGGTTACAGTGACAAGTTACTTTCATAAGTTTCCACATTAAAAAAAACAAAAACAAAAAAAAAAGGAAATCTCACAAAGGCTTCTTTTGTATAACGTGTGATTCTACTGGTTACTGGCATGTTGTTGTGATGAATAAACTAAACTTTAGGGGCTTTTTTTTTGTAAGATTAATGACTGAGTCCCTCATTACGTTGACATGAATTCATGCAGATTGGTTTGAGGAAGATACGACACAATCGAGTTACGATGAATCAGACTCATGAAATAATTAAATAGACAACAAGGGAAAGATACGTAAACTCGCGTTCCATAAAAAGGTAACATTTAAAAAGCCCATTGATTCCAACGAGGATTAGTTCATAATGCACTGTTGCCAAAGTAGTAAACAACCTTTTCAGCTTAATCCACTGTGACCTGACACATATTGAGTTGTCTGGATTTGCCTTGAATGCTTCAGAAATGTCAGTGATGGTTCCCAACGTGGGTCCTGGGGACAAGAGCATGAGGGGGACAAGTAGCAATATCCTCCTCTACTCCTTAACTTAGAGGCTTGAAAGCAGCAGTACAATCACCAGTCTGGAACCACTTCCAGAGATAATTACCACAAATTAGATGACATTGTCTCACATGCTCCAAGAAACCGAAAACAAGCAGAGAAGGTCATGGATGTAGAATGTAATAAGCACACATAAGAAATAAACAAAGCAAATCAAAACTTGAGATTAAGTGGGTATAATCTAAGTGTATGATTGTTTACCACACACGTGCACATGTGTGTCAAGGATTATTGCAAAAGTCTATGAGCCCCACTGTTCACTCAGAATTGGTGTGGCATCATATCTTGATGCTTTAACTCTGTCTGAAGGACATATGAAGGACATCTCTGCCTGTTCTTCTCAGCATCTCACCACATTTCTGTACCAGAGAGGGTCTGCCTGCTCTGAGGTTTCCTAAATCAAATTTACACATGTTGAAGAAAACTGCATTAGACACTAACGTTTCCAGGAGATTGACCGATGGGCTTATTTTGAGAGTTACTGTTTTTGAGAGCGTAGTATGCTGATCCAAGCAAATAATATAAAAAAAAAACAACTGTGTTCCTCAATAAAGGTCTTCAGAAAAACAGTTTGGAAAAAGTGAGGAAAAGAGGCATCTGATTCAACAGGGTAACGCACTCAAAATAAAAAAACAAAACAAACTTCTTAAACAGTTAATCTGTCTTTCTTTCACTCTATCTCACTAGCACACCACCTCTTAGGCTCCATTTACACGACTTTTTCAAGTGAAAACGCAAGACCGTTGTTGCATTTTGGGTTTTCGTTTACACGACAACGGTGTTCCGAGCCACTGAAAACACAACCTTTTGAAAATGCTGTTACTGAACATGCCCACCAGGGTCGAAGTAAATACTTCTGCATATCAGCGAGTAGATGGGCAATAATAACAGTGTTTACCCTCTGTCATGACAATGTGCGTGTGAATGGGTGAACGTGACTAATGAAGCGCTTGGAAGCAGTGAAAAAACTATCAGATTGTTTTATTGTTCATGTTTATAGAGTATCGTTCACTGCATGCATTTTTGTGTGTGGTTTTAATACAAAAACAAACAACAGCACTAACTCGTGGCACGACATGAAAACAACATATTTTTCAGCAGCTTTTCTATGTAAACAGACATTTTTAAAAAGTTGCTGTGTGAACGAGACACTTTTCTGAAAGGGAAATGCAAAAAAATGTGTGAACGGGACCTTGAACTAACCGCACGCATACATCCCCTCATCATGTCCATGACGTTTACACTCTGGGATAGTCTGCTTGATTATTGTTGAAGACATTGTTCACTGACAAAGACCAGCGACCCAGCTTCACCTCACGACGACATAAACAAATCCTGTGAGCGGCAGTGACGATGCGTGTGCGAGCAGCCTGTTCACTACAGATATTGCCCTAATCAATTTCATCGGAGGCAGACGGAGAAGCGTCAAATGATCAATGACAGGACACCTCCAGGCCCATTTTAATTATCACATCAACCAGAACGACGCATCAGCAAATGACAATGTCATTGTGGTACTGTGTGAAGACTTGGAATCGACTGTTTTAAATTTGATTTTAAAAATGAAAAAGTTTGGGATTTTTGGGCAATATCTTAAATGAGCCAAAAATTGTATGATTTTACAATTGTATTATTTTCTTATATATATATATATATATATATATATATATATATACAGCTGTATATCCAGAAGAAAGGTCCAGCCAGGAGGCAAGTACTGGCACCTGTCGTAAACTCCATCCATCCAAACAGCTGCTCCGGGGGAGATTGTGGAAAGAGCAAGACAATAAACAGGTGTTTCTATCAATAGTTTGTCACACATAGTGGGTGACATGGGTGCCCCAAAGTACCAGCTCCTGCTCAATCAAACAGCGCGCAGACAGATGGTGCTCCACGGACCGGCGAGTTTATTAAACCCATGCACAATCACACATGAATACACACATGCCGTGTTTAAAAGACACACATGAACACCTGAGCATGGCCGTATACTTCTGCCCTCCAGCTGGAGGAGAGCAAGGCTGTGGGATACCTGCAGTCTCAGTGGTGTCTAAACACATTGAGCTTGGCCTCCTCTGGCGACTGACAACGTCTTAATGAGTATTTCCTGAGTCTCGACTCAATTATAAACTCCCTGGCAGTGCCTGGCCAAGAAAAGATGTTCACATTCACTCTGGGCTAGAGTTATAGCAAGAGGGAATTTTCCCTGCAGGTGTCAGAAAACTTCTCCTGGCAGAGTGTTGATTGAGATACTCCTCTCAGTCAGCCCCCTTCATTTTTCATCCCCTTGTTAATTTGTGTGGCAACACCTGATTAAACTTGTGAGCAACAGTGCAGGGAGAGTACAGGGGGAAATAAAAGTTACTTTTTTGACTTTCAGCCTTGGTGTTTCGGTGGAGAAAATTAAATAGATGTGGGAACATTCTTGAGTAAATCTTTTCACATTGTTGGAGTTGCCTGTGTTCCTGCTACCTGACTGACAGTAATTCCTCTTGAGACCAATTTGGTTTGAACAGTCACAAAAAGATTAGCAACACATTGGTTATTCATTTATTAAAATAAAATAAAAAGTCTGGTTGTGGTATCCTGGATTACTGGACTTGGATAAGATTGTGAAAATGCTTGAACAATGTGTGTTTAATTAGCCTCCCAGACTAGTCATGCAAGGCTGTTGGAGCCTCTCAGTCAATAAGATTTTTCATCTGCTCACAATTATTTAAGACAACAAGCTGGGGTAGTTTGAAGCTGAACTTCAAGGTATCCCAGTTTTCACAAGTGATGAGTGTCGGTCAGTACAGGAAAGCATAAGGGCCTGAAAGGGGCTCAAATCTGTCCTGCCAAACCACCAATCAAATTGTGGAAATTTCAAAGAAAACACTTAAGTGTAGCGGACATAACACAACACTGAGACCTGAGCTGAGATAACAATGATACTGGCATAAAAGCTGGATACCTCATTACTATCGAACTATCCTCACAGCCATGCTGCTGAGGCGAGTTTGTAAAAAACATGCATAATGCAACAGCGAAACCAGATGCTTTATTTTTTATTTATTTTTTTGACATTTCACTGTATTTTGTACCAGAAGGTTTCATTACAATTGGCGTTATGTTGAGATTGTAGTCATTTCCAGTAGTAATTATTTGGTTTTGTGAGATCATCATGTATAGTCTGTGCCAAAACAACGAAAAACTTCAAAGTGGGAATTTAATTTAAAGGTTATTATTGCAATATTTTGCCAGGCCAGCCCACTAAAAATAGAATTGGGCTGTATGTGGCCCATGCAATAAAATGAGCTGGACACTCCGGGTGTAGGTAAATAGTTTAAAGACCTCTTTTTAAAACATCCCACTCATAATGCATGTAAAGATCTCAGTCATTCAGGTAATAGTGTATTGAATCAGTTTCAGAAAGGATTAATTACATCTGAATCCTTAATCTTTAGGGTCGAAACTGTGCCTCTTTGTTATGCTGAGTATTACTGTGTTTCATTGACATGAATGTAATGTCTTGTGAGAGAACAAAGCCTTGTAAAGAGGGGACAAGTGGTGTCTCCGGCCCCGACGGCTTCTTTCACTTATCTTTCAAACTACCTGTCTGTGGTGGTCAAGATGTTAATGATCTGTTGTGTTCATGTGTAAAGAGAAGTACTGTATTTACTGACAATAGAAGTATGACAATCCTCATAGTTATATAAATAAATCTCAACATTTGAAACCCTTCAGCTGAAGAAATGATCATGAAAATCTATTTCATAAATTAGTTGAATATGGTACAAAATATATATATATATTTTAAAATATGTTGGGCAAAGTTTGGCTTTGATATGGTTTGAATGTAAAACACTGTCAGAAATAGATTGTTTCCCAAAAGCTCTTTGTTATTGTGTACAGTCTACTATTCCATTGAGAGTTTTTACTTGTGAGTAGGATTAAAGGTTTTGCAATGTCTTCACCGTAAGAAGTGAACACTTTTCAAGAAAAAGTTCATCAATACGCTGGCACACTTCACATCAGACACCCTCGGGGAGGCACCCAGCCACGGTTGATCAGACCACATTATGCGTCCCGGCAGCAGCCGACATCTGAAGCCAAATACTTGTTTCTCTCTGACTTTGCCCACAAACTGGATTGCCGGCCATCTTCTTGGCAACTCACAAGGCCCTCAGTTGGCTGAGGGCTTTGTAGAATGAGTGTTCCATGAGCCGACTGCTATGGCCTCATAGAAAGTACCTCAACCTCTGCCTAAACACTTTTCTAACAGCATCTGGTACGTGACATGCTTCCTATCATTAGTACTCTCCTCCCGAGACCTCCCAGCATGCAATGTGCCGATTACATCTGAGGAAACTAAAGCATCTGCAAAGTGCTGAGGGAACCTCAATTGCTTACCCAGGTCGGCCCGCAGCTCGCTGCCAGTCAGTGGCTGGTTGAAGGAGACATGTGCTTGGTCTCGGTTGCGCTCAGCACATGGTGGTGTTTGTGTGAGGGGTGAGGTAACATGGAAGAGGCAGAGCCTCCTTCTTTTAGACCATTAGATCCACCTCCCAAATCCTACAAGTGAAGCCCCTTTACCATTTGGGAATCAATGCAGAACTTTTTAAGAAACAAAATACCACTAATTTAGAACAAAATGTTAATTGTTGAGGTGCCTGTCTGCCCAAGGAGGCTCGGTATGTTGGGGGAAAGCTGATACTGCCGAGAATTTGCTGGTGTTGATGACAGAAGTTATGTTTTCAGCAACGGTCCTCATGACCTGGTCTATGCACCATCGATAGCGGCCATCTTCAAGAGCTTTTGAGCAGCTACCGAGGATATAAAGTGTCTCTACCAGAGCACAGCCGCCCGAGTGTCATTCTTTTCACAGTTCGAGATACACTTATAACGAGTCAAAAGCAAGTTTACTTCATCAAGGTCCAGTGTGATCTTTGATGAGTTTTTGATCCGACAGAAGAATTGTGAAGCCGGTGTGAATGAAAGCAATTACATTGTCTACTCGAAGAATAGCCCCGCATTCATCCGAGTGTACATTATAATTTTCTTTGTAAAATCTAAGTGGAGGAAAATTTCAGAAGCCACAAGTGATTCCATTGAGCGATTGTGTTTGTGAAGGCTGACGTGAGACTTAACAAAGAGCTAATGAAGTCGAGTTCACCAAATGATATGACAGGCCTTGTTTCAGCGACATCTGATCTGGGGATGACATTTCAGGCCATCACATTGTGCCTTGAAAGGATTTCGTCAAAGCCAAAGAAGTAAGGACTGATCCGCCCGCACAAAGCAAGGGGAAAGGATGGGATAAGAATAGGAGGGGGAAATGGAGAGGGATACGTGAGGAAGGGAGGAGAGCAGAATGAGAGAGAGGCAGAGCAGCCTGACATCGGAGACACCACATTAACTCTCTGAATAGGTGTGATATTATAATCAAATTGGCAGTGGGCTCTTTGTTCTCTGTTGGCCCTTCAGTAGCACTCGCTCACAGCACCAAACCACTGGCTATTCTTGAAGTCTCTTTTCAAAAGTCCCGAGAAATGATGACAGACATAAAAAGGCTTAGAGGGAGAAAAAAAATCCAACAGGAGTTATATGAACACCTACTAGTGACAGCATTTCCACATGAGACTGCATATTTTTGCAAAATGATCATTTTTAGTTGTCCCTGACATTAAAAAGAAAATGTTTAAAGACCTGGGTGTACAATATATTGATTAAAAATCCTTCAGAAATCGGGAACTTTGCTTGGATTTATGATTCTCTTGAAATTGGCATCTTTAGCATTTCGATCCATCAATGTCAAAGCTCATTCGTCTTCATTGCTTCTGTACCCTTGTTATTTGTGGGAGCTCCATCAGCACTGATATTTATGAAGCTTTAAGAGTGAGAACATTAACCGACCTGATTTCTGTCAGCATCACTTAAGTAGGAGCAGTGACAACTGCAGACAAGACTAAAAGCCCCATATAAATTATGTTTCCGTTTGAATGGTGCCGAACAGCATGTCATGAACACATGGCAACCAAACAGTGCTGCCAAATACTGAGCTGTATACTCCATGAAAAAAATGACAATGACAAAAACAAACTATAAAAATTCTGATGGACTCATTTATAAGCAGCATTAGCTTAACGTTATTTCAGATTGTGACTGTATCTCATCATGAAAGGTTGTTATAACAGAAAATAGGACACAAGCGTGTTTGCTGTGAGATTAATTTGAAGTATAAGCAATACAATTTGGTCAGAAAAGCAAATAGGAAGCAATGACACGCATGACTCATGAAGTGCTATGATTAGAAATGTTGGAATATTACAACTGTCCAGTACTTGAATGTTTGTGTTAGTTTGTGACCAGCAAGGTTCATTTAAAGATGCAGAATATTCATATGAAACATATAAACAGGCTACTTTCACCACATTAAATTGACAAATGTTTATTTCAATGCAATTAGTGAATGGCAAGTACATTTTCAAGTAGCTCCTTATTGTTGGACAACTGAAAGCAGATCAACACCAGAGATGGAAACCCTTAATTCTGAGGACCTGTTGACAAGTGTAAGTTAGGAAATACAACTTTTTATTGATATTATATATATTTGGGTTTGGTTGGGCAGTAGAATTGATTGGTTATTAGTTGTGAAGTTGTGGTGTCTGCAGCTGGTTGCAGTACTTTGCACAGTGGGAAACAGGGCATGTTGTGAAAGAATGCAGCTTCACTGGAATCAAAACAGTTCATAGGAAGAAGTTCTACACTTTCATCACTCCAGTGCTTGCGCTCAAATCCAAGTGAGCAATACATTTTTTTTTTTTTAAAAACTCCACTTGGTGGATTTCACCTCACAGGTCGCTGGCAGCTTCCTGCACTCCACTCCTCTATAGACATATGATTAATCACTTTCACAATGGTTAATTACAGCCGAATCATATGAGGTGCTTATCTGGGCCACTGCAATCTGCACAAGTGATCTACTCCTTTAGTCCGCCTCTTAAACATGGTAAGCATTCATCCAGAAGGAAAAGGCAGGAGAAATAAGGGGGTGGCAGCAGCAGTGTGACATACTGATAACAGTGTTTAATATTTTTTTTCTGCCTTTCATTTCTTATATTCAGCTCCTCACATGTTTTTTTTTTTTTTGACATGTGCTGCACTGTTCTTGAAAACACCTCAGTGAGCTTGTCCGACTGAAAGGCAGAAAGAGAGAATTTGCAATGGTTCACGTTTGACATTAAGCAGATATCAGACAGTGAAATGTGTTAAATATTCATACTATTAGTGGATTTAATATTACCCAATTGGGAAAATGTCAAACTTACCAAACTTAACTCAAGGCAAAGCTCATGTAAAATAATGACACGTCAATAATCTTTTTCAAGGAATAAATATGTTGACCAGAGTTCCCTTTGCGTTAGCTTGGTAAAAACTATTCTGAGTGACCCAATTTATCTGCACACATGTACACATTTATATTTTGGAAGCGTTTGATCAACTTTACATTTGCAAAACGCAAAAAAAATCCTTCCATTCATGTTCGCTTGCGAACCGTTTTCAGACAGATTTTAAAACTATATTGACTTTCTCTATGATTTGCATTTCAAACATCCAGCTTACAAGTAGCCCGAGGCACATCCCTCCAAACTGACCGTACTACCAACAATATGACTTTATATTTGAAGATATTGAGTTATTTAATTTTACGCCTGTACGTAGAATACAGATTTTTACCGCTCTGTCATTAACTGCAATGGATTTGACGTCTCAGGCAGACTTCACAGGCTATTATCTTCACTTCACCCACCATCATTTATATAACTCACCGGACTGCATATAAATCAGAGAACTGCTAAATGAACATAGAAATGAGCTGCACTGATATAAAAGCAGCAGCTCATTACAAGCACCAAACCCCAGCCACTTGAGTCGGTTTTTTCGGCTTTACAAATCCATATTTCACATTTGGTTCATGAATTCCAGAGTCTGGGATGATCTCTAATACACAGGAGACACATATCTGGAACATTTCAACGATCTCTTGCAGTTAGAAAAGTGTAAAGTAACGTAGAATTAAAGGAAAGGCATGGTCAGTTACAGTTCATTCATTCAATTGGTTGTAAAGTACCATAATAGATTTTATGCATAAAAGTTCTAAAGTAGAAGATTAAATATGTAAATTGGCAAAGAACCAAACTGACTGAAATGTATTTTTATAGATTTGACAAAAGTGCAATTTTTAATATTCTTTTAGGAGGCAAGCCCAAGGCATTAAGACCCAAGTTAATCATCTCAAGTGGTTTCTGGACTTTGCTGAACTCTGCTGTAAAACGACCAAATCCCACAAATCTTCTTGCCACTTATCAGTTGTAGCATAATCATATTCATTGTTTTTAATTTAGTCTATGGGCTGGATTTACAAAGACTGTGTAAATTGCAAGCTCATGCAAATAGATTGCCCTTGTGGTTTACGGGTGACCAACAACGAATAATATTAATTGGCACGATCTACAAATAGCAGTCTTCAAATTAAGGTTTTTCATGTATTAGGCCATGTTTACACGAGAAATTATTTACTGTTATTGATTATGTATTAATTTGGAATGATTGGATAAAGGTCCCAAATAGATTGAGATATGAGGCCAAAGCAAATGAATATGAAATAAAAGAGAAAAGTGTAGCGTGGGACATAATCTGTCACAAAGTCAAAGCTTTGAGAAAGAGAAAAGGCAAGTGAAAAGACTGTAGGACCTAAGAAGGGGTTAAAAACGTTGTGGGGAGCCAGTTGAGGAAATGCTTCTCAGAAGAAAGGATTTGCACCTACTTCTCAAACAAGTAAAAACATTTTTTAATGGATTTGCCCTTATGAAACTTGATATTGTGTGCACACAAATTTGAAAGTTGATCTACTAATGGGGCGTGTTAGAACCCGACATGTAACAACGACCCAAAAAGAATGACCTGAGTTGTTAAAAAAATTTAATAAAACCTGAAATGTAATAACTGGTCGATAATGTAACAAGACACTGAGCTCAAAACTTAAAAAAAAAAACTTTCCAATAATACATTATAGGGCAGGCAAAATATGTTTGCCCTAATAGAGTTATAATTGTTTTACATCATGAAATGAGTCAATGATTTATGGTTTGGACTTGAACTTGACCTGCTTCAATTTGAATACTACTGAGAAAAGGTTGGACTATTCGTTTTATACGTACATCTATATACAGTTTATGGTATCAATGTGCTGTTGCGGTTGCCCAAGTGATTTATAGTCTTCTGTCCTCCATAATGAATTTGTCAAAATAATCACTTGTTTGATAAAAGGGTTATTTACGGGGGGAAAAAGTGATATTTGGACACAATGATGGAGCCTCGTGAAAAAAATATAAATATGTCATGTGGGGACTGTTTCTATAGGAAAACCAACCTCTGCTGCAGGCACCGGCTGTCAGAGTTCTTAATTCTCCATCCCCCACAGGAGAGATACCTGTCTTGCCGCTCCTTTCTCTGTTTTCTGGCACTGTCCCTTCGTCGTGACTCTTCAGCTATTGTGCGTTTTAAAATATGTTTGTACTGAATTTAAAGTGTCTGCCATTCACTCTGGAAGAATGTCCTTTTCTATTATCTTGTTTTATGGTGACAACAGAGGATGCAGCCATTGTTTCTGCTTAAAAGAAGAAACAAAAAATATCTGCCTTCTTCCAAGGATTATTCCCTTTCTCTGGCCATGTAGTGAAGCTTGATTTATAAAAATGACCTCCTTGAACTCTTGTGTAGGAAGCTTAAAAATACACCCAAAAAAACATTGCACACTCTGGCTGCCGTTTGAAAATAACACTGTGGGTAAGTTTGGTGATCGGTTAGCTCAATCTGAACTCATATTTTATAATAAAGACATTTATATGCAAAAATGGTGAAAATCCCTTTCTGTATGAGGCCAGTGTTGATAAAAGCCATTCAGTATTTTGAAAAGGAAATCTGATACAGAATAACAATCAGTCTTCATATTTTGAATTTTGAAATTTAACTGGGCAGTTTTAGACGAGCTGGTTTGCAATAAGTGTGTAAAACAATCATTATATATACACTAGACTTCGAAGCCAGGCTATATTTGTCCGGAAGAACCTTTAATTATATATAATGTCATCAAAATGTTCTTAATACAATAAATGGGACAACTTTACATATTCAAATAACACTGGAAATTGATGATCTTTGCAACTGATAACATTGTTTTTAAGGCACTGAAATGGATGTTTCACATTACTTTAAAATGAGCATTTTGTAGATTTTAACTCATGCCTCTGTGGCTTAAATGACTCAACACAATATCCTTTGCTGCACATTGTTTTGATTTTAGTATACCAGCAGCACACCAATGGCATGACGACTGCAGTTTTGTTTCGTTCAAACCCATTTGAAGTAAAAATTACCATTACAATATTGCATAATGCCCTTTTGAAGGGGATTCAACCATCAGAGTTATAGGATATCAACAATGTTGACTTTAATAACTTTTGCATTCTTCCATGAACTGTTTACTCAAAGGATCATTATTTATGCCAACCGTCTTATTATTCCAATGGGTCAAAGACTAGTGTGTGGCAGTGTTTCTGAGAGCTAATCAAGATTGAACAAAGTCGACACTCACTGCATCACACCGAAAAAATTTAAAAATAAATTCAATGAGCCAGTGTAACAGGATTATGCTGCTTTACTACGATGAAGAATCCATGCAGACAGTAAATAGCGTTTTCAAAATATGGACTTGAAGTGTACAAGTGTCAGTCGACTATAATCTCTCCTCTTCACTGCAGAGAACAAGATGAATAGTTCAAATAATTCAGCTGGAAAGAATCTCTACAAAACAGAGAGCAATTCAACATGCATTCAAGTGAAACAACTCCCAATTTCCCCCCACGGCTGATGCTCAAAGGACTGTCGAGTGGGTTCTGTAGTTCTATATTTCTTTCTGCTATCCACTGAATTCATCTGCTCCCCTTTTTTTCGTGCACATCCTTCCAAAGTAATCTTTAATGACTACAGCTGCAAGATTTTGTGTTTGTCAGATTGAGTATTACCTTCCTCTCGCGTCTTTGTTTTTCGTTAATTTTCCAGGCATTTGTTTGCATTCTCTTTTTTACATTTCCTGTCATGAGGTATTTGAGGTATGCAGCCTGTAAAGCACACCATGGGGATTATGACCTGCGTTAATCCACTCGTAATGTTAACCATTCACTGTAGATTTTTAAACTCCACATTGTATGCTGCCAGCACCTCTGATGGTGTTAAGAATACAAGCAGGGTCATAAAGGTTGTCACACATGCTGCAGCTTCCCAGCAATCCCTGTAATTGGCAACCCAGAAAATGCTGACATACTAATCCCATGTACAAGACACATATCTAAGCAGGATTAAACGTGATTGTATTAGTACTCCACAATGTACAGTAATGCCCTGAGATATAGAGGCAATCCCTATTTTCTTACCCTCAGCTAAATTAATGCTGAGGGGAATTCTCGTCCTTTGGGACCCTTACAAAGTCAAAGTGGGTAGGTAGAGGCTGGATGGATAGGTGGGTGCATGGATGGATGGATGGACATCTTTTATCCATTTTTAAATCCAAGTTATATCAAAATTAATTCCTTTCTAAGGTAATACATGCTAAAACAACAACAAAAACAAGATACATAGTGGACGAGATGCCAGCCTATTAAAGGGGATAATGCAGAGAGACTAACAACGCGGACAAAAAAAACCCTCACACTAAATGGTAATTTACAGTCAACAGGAGATTCACCAAACCCATGTTTCAATGGAGAAATGGAAACCAACCAATCCAGAACAGTGGTCCCCAACCGTTTTTTCACCCCGGACCGGATTTAAGGAACATAATTCTTCAGCGGACCGGCAGGAAGTTGTATGAGAAGGCCCTAACGAGTGCTTAATGATATATGAAATAAACGTACGGAAGTTAAACATTTTTTTCCAAAAATAAAAGTAAATGTAGACTAACACATTTAAATGTACAATTTCAGCTCAGTGCCAAATGATCCACGGACTGGAACTGGTTCCTGACCCGATGTTTGGGGATCCCTGATTCAGGGAACATGCCAAGTCCGCCCAGAATTCCACACGTTGCAGACCACCAAACCCGGAAGACAATTGAATTGTCTTGATGTAATGTGAGAGTGAAAAACCACTACTCCAACATGCTGCACAATACATTGTATAATAATATGTATTATAATTATAATAATAATAATAATTGTATTGAATACATTGGATCTCTGATCTCTTTCACCATTGTTATAAAAACTGTAGGATTTGAGTTTGAGTCTTGAGCTGAAGTACTGCCATATCAAATGCACCCTTTTGTGTATACGAGTTTCAGGTTGATTGCCTACCGTAAAATAGAACATCCATATTTATTGAGATTGCAACTGATCCCCTCTCAACCCAGAATTGTGACGAGTGCAACCAGATGGCTGAACATATCTTGACCCATTTTTAGTAACTGCAAATCAGACTCAAACATCATCTATATCAGTCTGACAAAGTTAATAAATATTCTTCTGACAATAATAAAACTTGTATCAAAATGAAACTGCAATATTCACATCTGTTCTGGTTCTCCTTTAATAAAAAAAATTTCCACAACTCATACTGTGTACATATTGATTGGGAGCCTTATATTGCGGCATTGACCATATTTATCCCTCCTCATCAGGCCAATTAGTAGCAGGATGATAAGCTGCAGCAGCACCGGTGTCCCTTAGCGCTCTTTGATGAGTGAGGGGCTAATTGGGGTCAAGGTTGGGTTTAAGGCTGCACGGGGCTGGAGCAGAAAGCGAGAGCCGGGGCTAATCTAATCAGGTGCACCATCAGACCACAGTCTAATCGCGTCATTTACTGAGCAGTTAGATGTATATTAGAGACTGAAATAGTACCCTATTACCCCATACC
The DNA here is from genome assembly GCF_963383615.2 of Lipophrys pholis. Lineage (NCBI taxonomy): Eukaryota > Metazoa > Chordata > Actinopteri > Blenniiformes > Blenniidae > Lipophrys > Lipophrys pholis. Next base: position 25,073,504 of record NC_137631.1, on the reverse strand, counting down.
CTTGCACTAAGAGTGGAACATGGATTATGTACATGTGTGTGGATACAGAAGTGTGTGTGTGTGTGTGTGTGTGTGTCTCTGAGTTAAGTGCAATCATCACCCAGTGCCTGCCACCGTCAGAGCTATCAAAGGCCCATCTGGGACGCATGCATGCACATGTTTGCATGTTTGTGTGTGCATGGCTGGTCGCGCTTGTGTGTGTGTGTGTGTGTGTGTGTGTGTGTGTGTGTGTGTGTGTGTGTGTGGATCCTCGAGTGAAGAGCCCAGGTGTTTCCGTTAGAGTGTTAATTAGATTAGTGCAGATCAAACAGGGGTGCCATTCGCTGGGGAGCAGAGGTGGCAGGGCCATCCCGACGGGGCGCCAGCTCCAAATATCTCTAGTCACCCGTCAATTAGAATTAATTAATCATTTACTGGACTTTATTTGATTGATTCTCCTGAACCGCTTTGAATACGCCAAGTGTACCGATTCAGTTCAGGGGTGGAATGGGTTTCATACATTGGGAGAATAAGCGATCCTTGGCTGTTTGTGGGAAAATGGTCAAGATTTTTAGAGTTTCATTGCAGCTATATTGGAAATCTGGACTTGGATATCATCTTCCATTTGCTAACCATCATGTATAGTGTGATCATCTCGAACCCAGTCTGGTCACATGACATTAACCTTGTCTCTATAAATCAACATATCAATACAGATCATTTTCTACAGCAAATGAAATCCAAAACGTTTGGGCTGAGGTGATAAAATGAAAATGCATTATGTTTCTATTTGGTCTTTATACACATACAGCAGATTCATCAAAACAAATTAAACAAATGGACACTAAAGTATTTCACCTCCTCAATATTTCACTACAAAGACAAAAAAAATCATTCAGGAGGTTTGAAGACATATTCTCAGCTTAAATAAAGCTCTGTATCATGCACAAGTGCCTAATCGAATCACCTGCATCCAAACCAAATTCTTTGTTATTTTTGTGATAAAACCAACGCAGATAAAGGGAAAGTAGTCTTCCAATTAAATGAGTTGATTTTGGTTTAAAGACACCAGATTGTTGTTAGTTTGATCATACAGTTTATGCTCATTATCTCAGGAACAATATCGAGACAAGACATTGATCTCAGTACATATTTAATTTTTTTTGCTGTACCTCAATATTATCTTCCTTTCAGATGGAGCCAATGTGTTTAAAAATATGGTTTGGATTTATAATCGCCTTGCCAAAAAAACTTGAGCTCGGACATATCTTAAGTGAGCTTAAAGCCTGAGGATAAGCCTTGTACACACACAAACACACACACACAGTCTCAGTGGGTTGCCTTTGCCTTTATCGAAGTCCAGAAACATTTCACAAACAAACTTAGCCAAGTGTGGCTGTGTTCCTGCAGAGCTTTGGGACTGCAGACCAGGAATAAGGACGACACAGATCAGTGGTGGCACACATCAATTCCACATCAAGTAGCACCTCCTAATGTGGATTTTCTTTTTTTTGCTGGAGTGCACAGCAGGGAACGACAACAGATGTTTTCTCAAACTCTTTCAATGTTTGTATGTTCTTCCTTCCCCACTTGGTGATTACTCAACATGGTGCCGTGGCTCTGTGGAGAAGAAGCTCTCTCACAGCCGTGTGGTGGCTTTGCTCATGGAGCATTTTGGGAATATGACCATCTCTGGGGGAAAAAAACAAAAAATGTCTCAAAGGCACAATGGAAATTCAACATGCTGGTGTTTACAAAGGGGAACTCCAAGCTGGAAACTGACATTACTTATTTCATTACAAGGCCAATCTCTTAAATTACAAATTGCCTTTGCCCAATTACTTGAACTGACAACCCAGCACATAGATCGGGACCTTCAAAGTGTCAAAACACTTTAGAGTATCAAGCTGAAAAAAACATCAAAGACCATCTAGCAAACAATAATGTAATAATGCTCAAATGACATAATAATCATTTTGGCCATATTTTTCTCCACAAAGCCTGCAAAATAAGCCTGTAATTCTATTTAATGCAACCCTATGTATGTATAATTACATTATTGGCCGAATTTAAAAGATCCATTAACAAACATTGACAAAATGTTATTACGATGATGGATCAAATGTTTTATTCCACTATTAGCAAGTTATTAAGTTATTGGCTTTATTACATTGAAAAAGGTCAAAATCACTATATTATTGGCAGGTATTACACTGTATGCCATTATGACGATATTGGTTGTTATACACTATAGTTTGTTTAATTCTAAGCTATTAAATCACAAAGTCTACATATTTTGACATGTTAATAGCACATATGACGGATAAAGTACAATTTATGTCAAACAGATCTGTGATATACCCGTCCTTCACAAACTAACACAACTGACCAAGATTAAACAGTTACACCTCATGAATTTAGCCTATTTGGCATTATATTAACAGACTGACACCTTGGGGTTTTATTTAACTGCTCTTCATATCAAGCTGCTCTTTTATGTGCCATGTTGAGCTGTCAAATAAGACAAACTAATAACAGTAATAATGATTCACTTGCATTATATGTATCGATAACAAATGACAGTCACATACAATGCACAGTAAAAAGATCTTGCACATGGAAAAAACTGCTTTACTTAAACAATACAGCACTTTAGTGCAGGAGTTTCTGCTCATCATTGAGAAAAAAAAGGTTGAGTTGTTGAGTTTTGATGAGGAATATTTTTTTATATTATATTGCTTATTCTCCAAAAAAAAAAAAAAAGCATCTTAAAAACAGCATTGGATTAATTTCCAGAAGGGCTTTGAAATATAATTTTTACAGATAAATATACTTTAGTTGAAGCTGATTTTGAAGTGGGGAAGGAGCATGTGAAAAAGACATGAAGTGAAGCGGGATGATGAAATGAAAGCACCGAGAGGAGGGCTGAGTTGAAAGTGCTGAAAAAAGCAGAAGTTTGGGCTGAATTAAACATGCTGAATGGAGAGAAAAGAGAAAGTTGTGTTAAAATTCATGTCCAAACGCAATGTGGCACTGTTAGATCTGTGTGAGAGCGGCGGAATGTGGAGCCGGCCGTTCCGATACACAATATGCTCATGGAGACCTCTGTGATGTGAACTGTGGAATTTCCCATTGCACTTGAACTGCTGAGTGGCAGAAGTCGAAATGTGCTTTCACATGAGGTCATGTCTTCTTGTGAGCCTCCATTACCTCAAATTCTGTCTGAACGCACAAAAACTCAGAAATGCCACCATTGCACTTGGCCATTCATCAATCCATCCCCTCTCCGCTCCATCTGACTTCGGCTTGCAGGGACCGAGAGGCACAATCCACCCGGGCACAGATTTCCAGTCCATCACAGGCATAAGAACCACAATCCACCCACCCTCCCCCCTCCAAAAAAGCATGTCTTTGGAGAGAACAAAGGAAACTAGTAGCTGAAGAAAACCCACAAAAGAAAAGTGGAAACATGCAAACTCCACACAGACACACAGAAAGGCCTGGAATCTTCTTTTCATCTGTTCATAAACTGAGTGCACATAATAACCTGCAGTTACCAACAAAACTCACCACCCGTGTAACCCGAAGTCGCAGAGTACGTTCTGGTAAACGCTTACAGAACCACCACAGGAATAATCTATAACACTGGAACCATACACAGTGTACTTCACAATGGGGGGGTTGCTTTTAATGTCAAGCTAAGCAGCGAGGGGGCTTGCTGTTACATTTTCTTTTTGTCTTCCTCTTATCAAAGTGCTCTTTCATTAAGGGAAAAGAGATACAGTGGCAGGACTGCCTACCGAGAGCTTAACTATGGTTGTTGTCTAAAGTTAGTTTTTCCACATCTCTCTAAGTAGGCCACTGCCAATGGGAGAGAATATATATATAAAAAAAAAGAATTTCAGCAAGGGGGGAAAAGTACTTCTGTGCACAAAAATTCATATCTGCAAATTCTAAATGGACATATTATGTGCATCTATTGCTTCTCCTATTTTCTTATTTGTATATAAACACTTATCTTTATCTAATTTTGCACTAGTTTTTGTTTTCATATTGTACAGTTTTTAACCAATCTTTTCTTTTAAATCCCTTTTTACTGTTGCCATTCTCTGTGGAGAGCAGAGCAATAATTCCATTGTGCAGGGAAACTGATGTGTTTTCTGTTGTGCATATGACACACTTCAAACACGGTACACCAATGTCACAAGACAACCAGAAACACTAACATTCTACGGTTAATTAATAATCACCAATTTACTTGAAAGGCATGTTTTCCACTGTGTTGGGAATTTATTCCAGAATACCTTCAGAAAACCTACGTGTAAACAGGGAGAACATGAAAACTTGGCACGGAAGGACCAGCAAGGCCTCTGCATGATTAGTAATTAATACAATAAACAGGGTGCCAAACACAAGGCCTGTGGGCCAAACCCGGCACCCCTAAGAGACTACAATCTGGCCCACCAAACCGCCAAGAAGATTAAAAAAATTTTTTTTAAATCTGAGTGAGTTTGTAAAAACAGTCATGATGCAACAGCGACAGGAGAAGGTTTTTGGACATTTCACTGTTTTGCATTAGAAGGTTTCATTAAAATTTACTTTATGTTGAGATTGAAGTCATTTTTGGTAGTGATTGTTTGGTTTCTGTGATAAAATATATACATATATATTTAGTTTTTCACATATACTCTGCTCACATCATAGAAAAACTTGCCATTTTTAACTTAAAGGTTATTATGGCACTGTTTTACCAGTGCAGCACAGTCAAGATGAAATAAAGATGTTTGTGGCTCCTAAACGAAAATGTGTCTTTTACAGTCATTACCTAAAATATATGAAACGCCCAGCAAGTCTATAATCATAAAGGTTATGAAAATAGATAAAAGTCTATGGTATGACATTTGAAGGTGGATATATTCAAGATGCTTTTTAAAGTAAATACATCAACAAATACAGAACTTTACTTAAGATAACCTTTTATGGATCCCTTCACTGGTCGCATATTGTTGGTCAAACACATACAATACAGGCTTAAACAAGGTGCCATACAAGGAACAATACTCGGCAATAAAACACAATGGTAAATTACTGCACAATACTCTGTATTTGGAAATGTAACAATGAGTTTAATATTGATTCCTAACTTGCGTTCCCCCCCATTATCTGAGGTCTTCTCTTCACCGCGGGTTATTGGGTCGCTCCTCAATAACCCCTGAACAGGAACGTGTCCGCCTGCATCACATACACACTGACGTGCACGTTTAAACTTACTGCAGGAAGACTTTTGTCAAAGCTTTCACCGAACGCGGCGCACCATGTTTCATACGTGGGTTGGCACTGCACAGCGCGCTAAAGATGCGCCTCGGGTCTGTTTTGGACCGAAGCCACATCGAATTGTGTCAAGCTGCGCAGTGAAGATTGAGACGCAAAGTCAGACACAGGAACATGGAAGAGAAGCCGGTGAAATCCCAAAAATCCAACACCTTGTTCATAAAACAGCAAAAACCACAAAGGAAATTTTACAACATGGTCAATCCAACTAAGGTTAAAAAATGCTGCCATTACAGATTGTTGTAGTTTCAATGGTGAAACAAAACAGCAGCACAGACAGAAACGATCAAATGTGTGTACACACACACGCACACACACACACACATACACACACACACACAAAACATAAGACACCAAAAATGACTCTCATTGAATTTAATTACTTAAAGGTGCTTCATTACTTTGGTTATTCAAGTGACCCACGGCCCCTACTTTATAAACAAATTGATTTCTGCAGTTGTTTCTGTGGAACGGTTGAAATTAACTGTTTTAAAATCAATTTCACCTTCTGAACCCTTCATCTATTTTTGCAACAGTAATGTGACGCGTTTCCCTTGAGAAACAGCAGAAATGTGCAAAACTCGTTTTATAAGAAATTCTGAAAGACAAAAAATATACAAACAAACCAAAAAAAAAAAAAAAAAACTTTTCCACACTGTAAACATTTTTCATCCCGTCTTTTCTCCCACGAAATGTCCTCATCTCTCCTGGGAGGGATGTTGTCACAGAGGCACTGTGGGGCAAATGGAGTGATCCGTCTCCAGCTCCGCTCTGAAATGGGGACAGCTTGCTTATAATTGCTGGAAAATGTCACCACAGTTGATTACCAGTGATTTGTACTACTGCAAAGGGAATCCAAATAAAAAAAAATAAAAAAATAGACTCTTGATGAGTGCATGTTTAATGAGACTCATGCATACTAATGCAAAAAAAAAAACAAAAAAAAAAGTCATTCCACTTTACTTCCTTGCATAAACACATGCAAATTCATGGGACAAGTCGATGAAATCCGAAGAAGCAATGCTAATAAATGAAATAAGTTGTCGTTATCTCAGCTAAGTGGTCAATGTTGAATTGTGCTCTGTGGGTTTTTGCCGTCAAATGGGCCGAACGGCAGAAAGACGGTGGCTTGAAAATCAACATTTGGACAAATTGAACAAACCTTGAAATTTTGCACACAATATAGATCTAGAGGTTTACCATGGAGGGGGGGGGGGGGGGGGGGGGGGTAATAAACTATCTACATTAAAAACATTAATGTCAAGAAAAAAGAACACAAGAGGCTGTAATTTGGCCCACCAAACCACCAAGCAACTTCTTAAAATGCCAAAGAAAACATCGATTTAAAAAAAAACAACTAAAAAACTATCAGACACAACACAACAGAAGACTGAGACCCAAGTTTGTAAAATAAGTATAACAAGTATAGGAGAAGGTTGTTTTTTTTGACATTTCACTGTATTTTGCACTAGAAGATTTTTTTTTTTAAATTAATTATACATTTCCATCATGTATACAGTGTGCCACAATACATAAATAAATATATAAATTAATTAATTAATAAATACATTTAAAGGTAATAATGACACTAATCTACCAGTTCAGTCCACTCAAGATGAAATTGGGCTGTATGTGACCCCTCAACTAAAACATGTTTGACCTTCCTGCTTTAAACAATAATTTTCCCATTCGTTAATTATTTGGAAATGATTAAAAACAAAACCCAGAAGGGCACTCCACTCCTTGGAGAGCAGTGCTCAAGCATCCTGGTAATGAAACAAGTGAATGATGAGAAGATTAATGGTTTCAAAAAGAGGGGACAAATATTAGGTTTGATTTGGTCGCCAGCATTCACGCAAGGCGAGCTGTTCTGAATGAGCTGCTCAAATTCATCCAACACACGCATCCATTCAAGAGCATGCTATGCTCCAATCTGGATTGCATTGTGAGGAATGCACACAATGTCACCTGCGAGAGACACATAAAACATTTCACTTGCAGCATGCACAATGCTTTAGGAGACACACACACACACCCACACCCACACACTGACTCACAAAGCCAAGCAGGATGGTAATCAACGTTATGGCCCCTGCATTGCTTCCAGAATTATAACATTATAGGACAAACACACTTAAAGCTGTAATTTGATGTTGAGAGCACAAGTTGGAAGTCCATTTCCTTGGTAGTGGCACCCTCTAAGCACAACATTGTCTACAACAAGCTGTTGACCCGCCATGCTTTATTTCACATGCACCTGTTTGGGATTCTCCAACATGTAAATCTGCCCAACTCTGAGGGTCCATCAGCATCTGCTGGCTGCCAGGCGGGGAATACAGATGCAGGCAGATAAGTCTTTAGGAAGGCTTCTCACGTCTGCCTACTGAGGAGCGGCACAACAACTTGGCCACAGCCAGAGCAGCGCCGACACTACCATCCTTCAACTGGATTGATTCTCTCCAACCGCTGGCAATCTGACTCATCAATATTCAGAATCACACTGCCCTAAAATAGCCTCGCCCCTCAGGATTTTAACCCTGTGAGTGAAGTGCCGCGATTACAATCAGGCAAGAGGAAACTAGATCTACTGTCTGCGATGTGGTTAGAGGTAGGTCCTCTCGTATCTGTAACATTTTTGTTCCACTAAAATCTGTTTGACTAATTGCACAATATTTCTTTTTTTCTAAAATGAGGAGTCCTTGGTTGCTGAGCGGGGCTGCTGCTGCTGCCGGGGAGAGTCCAGAGAGAGCAGGCCGATGCCAGGCTGACGCTGATGGGTTGAAACAGCAAATGAGCTGAAACAACGTCTGTATTCCCTAAAGTTCCTGTCTGAGTATTGAAAAAAGAGGCGGCTCAGCAAACTGAGATCACATCAGAGCAGTGGTAACCGTCTGACGTGAACCGAGCTAAAAGTTTATTTGGAGCTTGTTCAAAGTGGTACTTTCACTTCTCAGACTGCAATAAATGCAGTTTTTGATTTTGTCTGTCAGTTCATCTATACTTTTATCACATTGAAAAAGCATTTCTGAACATTATGTGGCCATTTTAATCATTATCATAGAAAACTGAAAACAAGAAGCCAAAATATTATGGCAACCAAACCTAACTTATTTGCTTCAACATGCTGAACTGGTCCGACAATAAGCTTGCAAATTAATGCCAAACCAAGCTCCAGAGTTGTTGTTTTCCTTTCGTACAGACATTTCTCTTCCCGCCTCAGTTCAGCCCCAAGCCATTGTGAAGACAAAATGACTAACTTGCCAAAGAATACCCTTTTGAGTCCCCAACCTCCACTCAACTGTGGTGACATTTAGAGCTAAACGATGCACAATAAGTCTCCCGGCAGAGCAGGCAAAGTGTAAAATAATAACATCCCTGTGAGTTCAGGTTCATCAGAAACAATGGGGACTGTCCATTTTTTTTTTTTCAAACTGCTGAAGGTTGGAATTGACCATTCACGTTGTAATACCGGGCCTAATTGCTTGGTACAAAAAAAACAAAACAATAATCAAGAATAATATTGGGTGCATTTAAAATAAGGAATTGTATTGGTATGTATATAAATGATTAATAAACTATAATTCTCTCTCTGTTACCCGGCAAATCGCTTCCCGGTGGGGATAAACGATAACGTTTTTTTGGGGAGCATTTCACAGTATTTTTCACCAGAAGGTTTAATCAAATTGTTGATTGTATGACTTTTTAGCCGTAATTGTTTGGTTTTTGGAAAATATAGATATTTTCCTCACGTATACAAAAAAAACCCAAAAAACTTCAACATTTTAATTCAAAGGCTATTATGGTACTATTTTACTGGTTTGGCCCGCTAAAAAATGCAACTGTGCTGCATGTGACCCATGAACTGAAACGTGTTTGACCCCCCCCGATCTAGAGAATGATAACAATCATGCAAGATATGCAAGACGTATTGACACTGTTGAAGGTAAAGGCAACAGGGAGGTTATCGAAAACTGTGCTGATATACACGGTGCTGTGCTTGAAGCGTTAAATGGACAGAGTATGTCAGACGCTATCCTAAGTCCCTCCAATAATTAGAAATATTTCCACACGTGGAGTTGAACACTGTCGAGTGTTACTTCTTTTTAACAGAAGAAAACTTCAGTAGATCTGGGTTAATTGTCTTATTTACCTGCATTAATGCCTTTAGTGCAGAACATTGGTGAGAGAATGGCTTTCTACCATTGATACCATGTCAAAGGATTTGTCAGACTTTGGAAGTGGGACGTCTGCAATATACCTGCCTTCTGATGACTGCTTGCAAAGCTGGTTGACACCTCAATGCTGAATGACAGTTACTTGCACAACAGCTGCTCACACTATATAGTTCAACTACAAACTGTTGCAGTTAGTTTTTTTGTTTTTTTTCCATCTCTCTCTCTTTGAGGGATTTATGTCAAAGTCAAATTGGGCAGCGCTTCATCCCCAAAGAGTGTGTAAGCTTTTGAATAGGATCTGTTCAAATCTCCATAATCCTTGACACCAAACTTTAACTGCCATGTTTGATCATTGAAGACCCAGTGTTTTCAAGCACACGCACTCGCTATCTCAGAACCGTGTAACAATATGATTGGCCAGGTTTTGCATTGGCGTTTGCTTCTCTTTGCAGAGATCTGTCTTTGTCACACGTTGTTCTTTCTCCATACTTACAGCACTACATACATTGGCAAAAGTCACATTAAAATGGTTAGGAATACCTGTTATTGTCACATATTCAACTCGGTATAAAGACTTCATCCTTGTACAAACATTCATAGTCTTGTTTTTCTCTACCCTACCTTTACGGCATTGTGAAGCAGGCTGAAACACATAATACCACGCGTCTCTTTCTTCACAGGGTGACTTCTCCCTTAATGGACAGCCCTACTTGAATTATAAAAAAAAAAAAAAATCTCAGAGCTGCATTGTATGTATGTCATTTCCCAGGGAGGATGGTACATCATGCCTACTCAGAAAACCTTCTTTTTCTTTTCTTTTCTTTTCTGTGGCCTAGTTTTCATTGGAAATTCACAATTTCAGTGAGTTTAACAGCCGCCTCATATGCTGATCACATTGTACAGAAAATGAGTGAAACACACGTAGGTAATCTAATCTATTCAATGCAGAGCTCAAGAACCCATTTAAATTCACCCACATCGTGAAAAGACAAAATGCTTTTGATTTTAAGTCATTCCTAAAATTATACCTTTTGTTGTCATGAGTATAATTTCTAACAGATGCAAATTTATTTTGCTTCGGCACAAAACCTCAATCCGCTGGTCTTTACAAATACAGCTATAAAACTGCGCTTATCTTTTTGCCATTTGATACTTCACCGGAAATGTAAGTTTATTTCTTTCATGAGTTCAAGTGATTTTGTTCATGACACTACTCAAAACGTCCGTTGCTAAATTGGCCTCACAGGCCAGATTACACTACCTTTCTTATGCTCGTTGAGGAAAGCATGTATACAGATAAGTGAATTTGTGCAGCTTGCAGAATTAATCTACACAAATTTCCCTTACATGAAAGACTGCATGTTTAATATTGTATCGACCACTTATTTTGCTGCTTGATCTCATGGACATCATCTAAAGGTGGACTATGGTATAAAGGACCAACTTAAAGTACTGTAAATTGTGGTATTCAACCTCCACGGGACACATTCATCAGTGAGTCAACTTTACTTTCCTGCTTTTCACGTCACACGTCTGTGGTCATAATGTTATGGCTAATCGGTGCATTTCTCATTCTTGATTCAGGTTGGACTGGCCTACTCATTTAGCATGGATTCAGTGAGTTGTGGATCACTCATACGACTCAAATATTTCTTCTAAGTGCCGTCATCTTTTCTCCAGTCTCCAATCTTATAAGAATGTTTTCTCACCGGTAGATTTACTTCCAAAGTAACACAATCAACTAAAAAATATCAAGTGCCATTTGTTCTATGAGTAAAATATGAAACTAAGAAGATTTGTTAGAAAAGTCTCATTCCGTCCTACGACGTGACAGACTGCGACGTCTCGTCAAGGTCATTCACACGCTGCTAAATGTGGATACAATACAACCTTACACAAAGAGGAGCACAATACACTGAGTTTTAATACCAAATGTTTGCGATGTGCCACTTCCAGTTATGATCACATCTGAACAAGCAGTTAAGGCCAAGAATCAGGCCCCGTTTACACGACAATGAATTCAAACTAAAAACTTTCGTTGTGATTTGGGTCTCTGTTTATATGACAACTGTGCTGGGACCCACTGAAAACGCAACTTTTCGAAAACGTTGTCCAAGGGGGAACTACACGTCTCTTTTGAATCACTGTTACTGCCCATGTGCACCACAGCTGTAGTAAATAGTTCTTCTGCGCATGCAGGAGTACATGGACAATAACAACACTGGCGGCCTCCATAGTGTCATGACTCCCAGTCCATATTCTCCTGGGACTTGGTAGTTTCATAGTGCAGAGTCAACTGGAATAGCAATGCAAATTGGTGGTCTGTCCATACGAATGTCCACGTATTCGCCATTGCTAATGTTTGTAGCGTATTGATCTCTGTGTGCAGGTGTATGTGGTTTCATTACAAAAAAACAAACAGCACCCACTAGTGGCTCTACAGGGAAAGCCTTCAGCCTTCCTGCTGTTTCTATGTAAATTGACATTGTTTTTAGAAAGTGGCCATGTGAATGCAAAACTACTCTGCAATGACATGCATGAACAACGTGTTGTGTAAACGGGGCCCGAGAGAGTTGTGTACGTGTCCATTGCAAGAAACAGGAATGGTCCTCCAGGGCACCGGGACAAATCCCAGAGCTGGTGTTATAAGTATGAAATGAAAGACAAGGGCAACTTGTCACTCATAAATGTGGACCCTCAGACGCCCCCCCTTCGCTGCTTTTAACCTGATGGTGAGAGCTCTACCTGTCAACACATGCAATTGGTTTCAAAAACATGTTCGTCAACATAACCATCAGTAAGTGCATTGAATCCCTGGTGCTGAACACAGTGCGGGAAGAAAAAGTGACAGCACGGGAGACAGGAAGACAAGGAGGGAGAAAAAATAAGCTGAAAGTGGAAGACCATCAGGTTGTACATGATATTGGGGAAAAATAGCAAAGAGATGTTTCTTCACTGTCTTAGAGCGGTCAGTGTGACAAGAATGACCCTTATTGAGGTAACACCAGGAGCCAAAACTGCACAAACCGAATCCAAAACCCCCCAAATCAGACCTTCATACAAGTATTCTTATCCATCTTTCAAAAAACTTAATTGGAACTGAATTGTGTTGTACTTGCACGTGTGCTATGATTACAGTCAATATTTCTTCTGCACATGTGCAAGTAGATAATAAGCAAAGTAATGCTTGTGCTGCTTATTCTTTGGAATACAAAGGTCCTTCTCCAATAAGATGCATCATTAACTATCAGAGCGCACCAGCAGCTTGTGTCCTGGCAGTCAAACTACAGCTTCTGCAATGATTCTAATGTCTAAATGTGAGCATCTATAGTTCTCATGGAAACAGGGTCACTGATATGCAAGGTCTTCTGTGATGTTGTAAATTATTAACAATTATCTGTGAACACTGAAGACATTTTTTTGATTCAAAGTTGTTTTGACAATATTTAGAGCCATTTGTATGAGAAACAAAAAGTTTAAACGCATTGCGTGTAGCAGTACGCAGAAAAATGAGTTGATCTGCTCCTCTATGACTGTGCGATCATTGTCCTGGACCATGTTTAGGCTGTGTGTCTGTCATAGTTTAAGTTTGACCCTCCACAGAGAATTACTTCACCTTCTTTCCTCCTGGAATTTAAGTTGTAGTCAGTGATCGAGCAGCGGATCGGTTTTCGAATGAGCTCAGCGGGAAAAGAAAAGGTGGCCGCAGGTCATTTGACGTGTGCGTCGGACTCTCCGTGTCTGTGGACTGATGATGAATTTGTAAACAGGGAGTTTGTGAGTGACTTGCATTGCATTTTTCCCCAGCCAGGGTGCTGCTCTTATCTTTGCTGCCCAGGGGCCATGGGCTTTATCGGGCACACGTTCGCTCATCCAGGACACTGCCTGTACCCAGAGCCACGACCTGACCGCTGGGCCACGGCTTCCACACAAACCTCCATCTCAGAGTTTGAATTTCTTTTTTTTTTATAAGCATCAAATATTGACTCTATCCCACTGAACAAACTTCTGAGGTTGTTTCTGTGGTGACTGTCTCGCAGCGTGGCTTCTGTGTGGCACTACAGAGACATGGACGACTGTATCTCCAGCTTTCACAGACCGAGGAGACTTTCTTTTACTCTGCGTGTGTCTTTGGTCTCATTTGCCTTTTGAACAGATGTTATTATATTCAGTATTTTGAACATCTCCATGTGAGGCCAGAGTGTAAATATTTTATAATAATCTCACTGGGAAACTGTAGCATATCAATAGATAGGGTTTAAAACTGAGGATGGCAATATTTCTTAATTGGCAGACAATATTGCATTCATGTCTTTGTTGACTATCTTTTATGTAGAGTGGGTTGATTACTTTATGCAGTCATAAAGCAAACATTAAAACAAAAAAGAAATGGAAAAAAAGAAAAAAAAAAAGAAAATAAAGGAAAAAGAGAAAAAAAAATTTAAATTAAAATTTTTTAAATAAAGCAAACATTCAAATGGTTTATGAACAGTTTGATTTGTTCTGCCTGCGGACACGGGTACGATGGGAAAATAATTGGTAGTTGAACATTTGCCAAATGTTGTGACGTGCGAATTGGTTTGTGTGTCTTGTCCTGTGTCAGCTCTGCGAAGGACCGGCGATGTGTCCAGGGTGTATCCTGCATTCCCAAACACTAACTTCAATTCACCGAGTATAAACTTTGATTACATGAAAGTATTGCTATATGATGGTCTGATATACGGTTTTAAAAATGAGACATCAAAACTAGTTTAAAAGTTTAATATCAGTTTATTTTCCTGTGCGAGGAACCCATATAGATGCTCATCAGTATCACCCATATAGTCTGTGGCGGGAGTGTTAAACACATTTCAGTTCAGGGGCCACAGACGTCGGCTGGACTGGTAAAATAGTGCCCCAATAACCTTTAAATGTAAACTTTAAAGTTTCCGTTTGTTGTGGCACAGAGTATACATGATGAAAATGTCAATAATTTCACAGAATCTCAACATAAAACTAGTTTTAATGAAACCTTCTACTGCAAAATACAGTTAAATGTCCTAAAAACTTCCCCCAAAGCTGTTGCTTATGTATGCTTTTCCAAATTCACCCTGACAACATGGTGTCAAGGCTAGTTTGATCAATAAGGTGGATTTAATGGCAGCATGCCTGACATGTCAGCTCTGGTCTCAGTGGTGTGTTGTGTCCATTACTCTTAAGAAAATTATTTGAAAATCACTGTTTTCTTTGAAATTTTTACAATTTTCTGGGAGGTTTGGTGGGCTAGATTGGAGCATCTAGGTCCACGGGCCTTATGTTTGACAGCCCTAGTCTATGTGGATTCAGTAGGCAAAGCAAATTTAACTTCCCCTAATCCATGCAACTTTCATGTAATAGCCACATCTATATGACAACAGGTGGAAAGACATATTATTCAGGCACTTTCATGCACTACAAAAACAAACAAACAAGCAAAAAAATCCTGAAACAGTCAATATTGATTTTCTTTAGTCATCCGTTTATGCTGCTGCAAACTATTATTGTGGTTTTATTTCCCAGTCATCTGCAGCTTCCTGTGGGATTTTTCTGAAAAGAAGAAAACATGTAAGAGACAGAAAGAAAAAAAAATCCAAGCCTTTTTTTCTTTTCTTTTGCATTTGTGTCCAAGGAGATTTGTTGTTGTGAAGCTCGGGGTAGGGAGGGAGAGTAAACAGCAGTGAGTGTGTTCAGTCCAACACTGGCTGGAAACAAATGACAAATAGATGAATCTATATTAATTGAAAAGTGGAAGGACAATCTACAGAATCCCACTGCTCTGCAAGGAGAATTACCACATGACTGCAGCACATATGCCACAATTTATGCTAATGCCAACTTCCTCTCCTCATTTCCCCTCTCACGGTGATAAAACCATCAAATCTGAGCTTCAAACAGCTGATATATGGCTTATGCTACAGGACAGAAAGTGGAAATCCAGGGATCTATAACAGAAGTGTCAAATAAGTGACCCACGGAGCAAATCAGGCCCACAAAAGGCTCCAATCTGTCCTGAAAAACCACAACGGAATTTGCAGACATTCTGAAGAAACCATTGATGTTTCAACAATTTTTTTAACAGTAGCAAAACTCTGAGACCCGAGGTGAGATATTGGCCGTGCTGCCTTAAGAGATAGTTACCTCATTGCTATTTATTTTCATCATACTGTATTAATCCCATTGGGGGCATTTCTTCATCAGTAGCCATAGCGCTAACCACTGTGCAGCCAAAATTTGGGTTTGTCCCAAAGCGAGAATCGTACTCCTATACCAGGGGTCAGCAACCTTCAACACTCAAAGAGAACACCCTGGGAGCCGCACGACCCTGGACCCAGGAAACGGCAGCGAAAGGGGAACAACAACAACAATAATAATAATAATAATAATAATAACTAAATAAAAGAAAGTTGTTTCACAGCAACATTCTTTTTTCCAACTATTGTACTTTCTCATGGCGACAGGGTAAAATTAATTCCTGCCTGAAGTGTTATTGTTAGAGAAAGTAGGTACACTGGAGAGTAAGAGCTGTTGACTAATATTCGTTATCAGGTCAATGAGAATGTGAAAATAAGGGGTGAAAAGAAGAAGAAAGAAGCGAAGGTACAAAGCTGATGAGGCAACCGGATGAGAAAGTATAAGAGCAGAGAGAGCAAGAGAGGGAGATAAAGGAGGAGGCATGAAGAGGGGGGTAAGAGGGCCGATTCTCTCGCTCAGTATAATGACAGTGCAGTGTCACCAGGACCTCCCTGACATTACTGAAGCCCTCACTTCCACTTACCACGGACATTTCCCTCCAAGCGGCAAGCAGTTGTCTCACCCTAATTATTCCTCCCTCCACCTGCATGCCTCACTCTCCTTGTCACTCCTCTCAGGTCCTACACCCTACTGTCCTTTCCTCCCTCCTCTCCGCTGCCCTTTCAATACCTCCTTAGGACATGGGAAAAGTCACAACTCTCCACTCCCATAGATTACTTTTGAATTTTAAAAAGGTCTTGTGGTTTCCTTCTGCATGCATAATAATTTAAATGAGCCAATATTTGAGCTTTTCATTTACAAGCTGTTGGTAGAGTGGATGTTTGAATGTGTGAGAGAGGAAATGACTGCCCTTATATTCCATTAATTTAAAATGATTTACAAGGAAGGATTTGAATCATCAATATAGACTCAATATTAGTTCCTGTTATGGAGTAAAAACCAGTACATTTCCAGATCTTTCTTTGGGTAATTTAAAGTAGAAATGGTATGGGGCTGATCCCAAATGACAATGTGCAAATGCAGAGTGGCACAGATACAAACGACTTGAAGTCAACCTACTCTACTACATAGGGCACAGTGCAAACCACACAGAAAAGCCACAAAGCCTGGACTCGAACCAGTGAATTTCCTGCTGTGAGGTGAGAGCTCACCACTGCACAGTCCCTGATGAAACCAACCAGGTTACGCGTGCATGTTTAGAAACTGACAGACAAGCCTTCACACAGACTTTAATAATGCTCCAGAATCTATAAACTAATGCATTTGAACCCACTTGTTGCACATTTACAATTATGATGTGACTTGTAAGTGTGTTTTCTGGCAGTAATTTGCCGTCCTCTAATGTTTTATAATTTGAACAGATTGTGTTGTTGCAGTTCCTCTGCCACCATGCCACATGGACATAAATAATGGATATTTGAAGAGTCATTACAGCACTCCGTGATGCCAAGCAGGTTACTGGATGCACAAAGTGTAAACTCATTGCTCTCCTCTAATGCATGAACAAAATAGATGATCATTTTCTTTTACCTTGAAATTCAATAATTTGTCACTAAAGAAATAGAAAAACAGAAATAATATTTATATTTCTAATTATAAATGATAGCGGTGTACATTTAACCATCCAGTAAACAAAATAACGTAGTATTTATTAAATAGATGTGTGGAGATTGTACAATGACTGAAACCGTAGATGTTCTACTAAGCGCGCTATTGTAAAATCAAGATTCCACAGAAATCCCACTCATTTTCATGTAATATAATGCATTTTATCTCCACCTTGGCTCAGTTTTATCCACTTGTGTTTTCACCATGTTCTCCTTTCCTAACGATCCGATTTCTCACTCCATCACCCTTATTTCTATTTCTTTCCTTGTTCAAACTATGCCTCTCATGTCTGCTCTTCTCGTGAGTATAATGCTCCATCTTGTTGTTCTGTAGTCCCAGATTTTCATTGACTACTGTCGGTGAGACTCAATTAAAGAGGGGAGGGAGAAAAAGGAAAGAGAAAAAAAAAAAAAAAAAAGACTTACAACGTGCACTTTTACCCACAATGCCCTTGGGGCTCAATTTATCTCGAGGAATGCTCAGCCCCCCCCCTCAAAAAAAAAACTGTGATTGACACCTCTAACCTTCATTGGGGTGTAATCTTCATCTTTAGCACTCAGAGATCTAATTAATTAGGAGGAATCTCATTTCCTCACTAATGCAACTGGACAGAGGCATGATAGAGGAGGGAGAGAAGGAAGAGAGAAGAAGGAGGGACTGAGATGAAGGGGGAAAGGAGGGGTGCTGCATTTCATCAATGCCCGTGAATGGTGTCCACCTTGTTCATTTCAGGGAAGAACAAGAGAGTGTGAGGTGGTTGGGTTCACACCAGCTACACTGTATTGATTACGGCTGCCAGAGCTCTGGCTACCGGCCATCACATAAGGAGACACTGCAGTAACAGTCTTTATAATGGAATCTCTCGGTAATGTACTCAAGTGTTTTACTTTCTTTTCTGGACTTCCCTTTCGGGGCTAAAGCCATCATCTGTGAACGGGGGAGCGGTAAGTGATACATGGGCTGTTTTGGTGTTGTCTACCAAAATAGGTCTCCTTTGTTCAGCCATTCACACTAAGTGTATGCAAATAAAACACACGGATTGAAAGCTGTGAAGTTCCATTAATGAGCTGATTTCACAAAACCTTCTGTTTAACAATCAAACCTGAACTTGTTATTTGCTGTTGGAAATGTCACTGTCAAAACATCCTCAAACGTCTGAACTGTAATTTGCATTCATCTGTTATTTTTCATATTGCAATCATCTAAATGCGGGTTAGCAATAAGTCACACTCATGTGCATGATTCATTATTTGAAACATTTGAGTCCTCTGGGTGATTTCCATTATAAATATATCTCCCATCGGAATTAATTGGAGATATTGAAGGTCAGCAACACAGATATAGGCACGCGCACACATACATGCACACACACACATAATATACAGTACCTCCATCCACAAGGAACAAAAGTCACTTTCTTTCACCGGATCAGCAAGTTAATCGTGAGCAAGAGTATCAATTTGTGTGGTAAAAAACCCAGCCTTCCTTTATAAAAGAACAAACTGGATCAAATCAAGGAGTGTTTCCTGACCATCTTCTTCCAGCCTTTTACTATTAGTGGGCTGCCACATAAGATAATCTTCCTACACCCTCGGTCTCCTGAATCCTAAGTCCAACAATGGCCAGCATGTCCTCCCTCACTGACCTTCATCCCCTCCATCCGCTGCATCCTTTTCCCGACATCATCGCTCCTTGCTAAACCTTCTCACTGACCTGAGCCTCTGCACACTGTTCAATAGAGTGAAATGAATGTGTTAAACTTTTTATTATAAATCTTCAAATGCAAAAGATGTGTTGTTTCCATGAAAGTAAGCCGCAAATTCCTCTTTGCCCAAGGTTCATACACTTCAAATGCAATTTATGGGAACTTACTTATTTATAACAGCATTTAGAAAAGCTTAGAAGGCGCTGCTAAAAATCAGCATTTGATCATCAGTGTTGAAGAATTTTACAGTTTCGGGTGATGGGAATGCATTTGCAATTTCTAACACATTTCCTGTGACGAGTCTGAGAAAGAGGTGCCACCTGATCCACCATTATGGAAACAGACACTATTAAACAGAAAAGGGCCTCTGGACGGATAAAGAAGACAATTGTGAACGCAGCTTGTTTTCCAGTGTGTTAGTTATGCATGCCAATAAAAACTGAAACTTAAAGATTTCAAAGCTGATGTGTTCAAACAGGCTTAGTGTAACTGTATTTCTATTCTATTCTATTTGCTTTGTACATTTTGTCCATTTTTGTTTCCCACAGCTCACTTGCCCGAAACCTAAACAACGGCACTGATAACAGCATGGAACTTCTCAGAAAGAACTTTTTTTTTTTTTTTTTTTTTTACTTTTAATCTAGCAATTCTCTACACATCTGTCCAGTTCATACAACAACGTGACTGCTGTAACCAGTTTGTTTCCACTCGGCTGCATAGATTCATCCACGGCTCCCATGCCACGGAACCGGTGACAGGCCGACAGGAGGACATGATTAATATTTCCTGTCACTTTCTTCTCCCATGGCTGCCAGTAAGGTGAAAGCCACAATCTGCAAGAACATGTTGGTATTTAATCCAACTGGGCATTCCAGGAACAAATGCACTCTTAAATCCAATAACACAAACATATTTCAAAATTAACATAAAAAATTCTGGAAAAAAACAACAAAACTGAAGTTTATTTCGAGGATATTAGGATGAATCACAAATACAAGTATATGTGGATATTGATTGTGAGATTGTTTTTATTTAAATTTACTATCCCATTCATAACCATATTTCACTTTCAATACTGTTTGTCTGCCTTATATTATTTGGTGGAGCCACATAATTGTACTCTATCAGGTGACATCAGTTTTATTGAGGCTTCAGTTTGAAAATGTAAAAAAACAAACCAAAAAAAATTGACAAGCACATATTTGAAAGAAAAGTGCACTATTAATATAGAAGTACTGGTCTTCTCATTGTAGCACACACTGATGATCGTCTATTCTATTACTTACTGTCGTCAACACAACAAGTCATTACAACTTGCACTGTAGTCGCATGTAACAATCTACAATCATCAAAATGAACATTGGACATGTGGTAAAACTACAACTTTACACTGTAATGGTTTAGCATTCACATACTGTATTCATTCACACTGACTCACTCACTCTTTTGGAAGTGATTCGCCCACCATTGAGAACATTTTGACACATATTCTGACACTCAATGGTTGTACCATCTAACATGAAAGCACAGCACAGCCCATCCAGCCACATGCCACAGACGTACACTGAATATACTGTTCACTGCAAGAATAAACATGAATAAATTCAACATATCAGACAGGGTGAAAGAAATGACCAATGCTTTCCATATAATGACTTTCTCGTACTACGTCCGGCCAAATTCAACAAATGGAAGAAAAACTACTCCAAATGTGCTGCTTTAAAATGCCTTTGGAAGTATTTCAGATCAAATTGTAAAGAGATAACGATAGTTATCGATTTTCTCAGGATCTTCTGTGTCTTCGGCTGCATTTACGGTACAACGTTTTCAAGAAAAAAGATGTTTGCAATTCTTATTTCTCCAACGATCCTCAACCAGAACTTTTTGATCTCAGGTCCAGGCAGGAACTGAGCCTCTTCACACTGACAGGTGTCTCTATGCCTTCTAGTTATCCAGCTTGAAGACCTACAC
Source organism: Lipophrys pholis (assembly GCF_963383615.2). Classification (NCBI taxonomy): domain Eukaryota; kingdom Metazoa; phylum Chordata; class Actinopteri; order Blenniiformes; family Blenniidae; genus Lipophrys; species Lipophrys pholis. The sequence continues at coordinate 25,052,465 of NC_137631.1, read as the reverse complement.
TTTGTCCAGACTGGCCTTGTGTCTCTCTCCACCCACCTCATCTACTCACACCCTTCCAATCTCCAGATCATAATAGGGGGAATGAAAGGGAGTTTATAAACTGAAGTGTACATCAAATCTGCTGTAATGAAATCTTATCACCGTGTTCCCCGCGCTGTATTATTTGCATATAAATGACATAATATAATAACTCTTCGGCCTCTACCTGGGAGGAGTAAATATTTCTCTGTCTGCTTTGTCTCGTTGCTGTGACACGAGGAAACGAGATGCTAATTGAAGAGAGGAACGCATCTTTATGTTACGACTGACATTCAATTATGTTTGTGGGATCAGATTAGGTGGTGGCCCCAGAAATGTTTGAAAACAACATTTTGCAGAGCGGCAACTCTGAAAGCAGTCGAGGAAGTAATTTGAATGGCCGTTTGAGGCCCCTGCTGAATGGTGCTGTTCTGAATGGAATCACTATGCTATGACCTGCGAGTAATTGGATGTCCACAGTGAAGTGTTGACAGAGAACGGGAGGAGAGGCTGACAGAAATAATAATAATAATGAAAAAAAAAGAAGAAGAAAAAAAAAAAAAAAGGGAGCGAGGCAGGGAGACAGAGTCAGAAAAAAACACACACAAAATAAAAATAAGCAAAGAAACAATGTGATGAACAGGCATAGTGGAAAGAAAAATGAGCTTTGGTTTGTGGGGAATGCAGGGATCCCGACAACAAAAAGGCAGAAAATGAATGCGGGTTTTTCCCAAAGAGTGTAAGCTGCCAAAGTTCCAGTTGTCATTCATCACAGAGCACACATGTTGCCACCCTGGCCGCTGAGCCAAATAAGCCATTAGACAGGATAAGCTTCCTTATCAGCCAGGCGCTGTCAGGAAGCGTGCCGCCAAGGTCACACCAAACAAACAGCAGGTCACTTTACTTGCAGCCACCAGTTCATACAAAACTGTTGATCGTGGCTAATTGTGTACATCCATTATCCCGTCATTCCAGATTTGTACCATCGCAGAGCGGATAATGTAAAGTAAATACGTTTAAAGTGCAGGCAACTGGAAACCAAGTCTTTTATACACACAAAACACAATCAAAGACAATTTGCCAGCAGACGATGCGTGAGCCTCAATGAAGCTTGTTCCTCATTATGTCAACAGAGGCATCTTATTTATTTACAAAGGCTGCAGACCACTCAGCATTCTCAAAGTGAAGTATAATTATTTTTCTTTGACTTTCGCTTTGTTTGTTTTTTCATCCCAACAGTGATCATGAAGTCCTTTTCTCTTGTACTTTAGTTGTTAATACTTGCATTTTTTTTCTGTCAGATGCAGCTATTTAAAGGTACACATCACAGTTCCACCACAAACAAAAACGCACGCACGCACGCACACACACAAGGCACACAAACGCATCCACTTTATCCCCGTGTAATTCACCTTTGTAGAACACGGAGGGGGACGGAGGGGTCGGTCGACTCCATCGATTGGCTATCCTGAGCAGTGACAGCTCCCAGATTGGCCAGAGAGCATTAGGGAGTCAGAAAGTCACACTGCCATTAGCAGTCTGTCCTCTCTGGTTACAGCCTGCCAGCATACGGACACCCGATAGACTAAAATAGATTACAATGATTGGTGTGTGTGTGTGTGTGTGTGTGTGTGTGTGTGTGTGTGTGTGTGTGTGTGTGTGTGTGTGTGTGTGTGTGTGTGTGTGTGTGTGTGTGTGTGTGTGTGTGTGTGTGCCAAGAGAGTGCATGCCAAGATAAAGTGATCATTCTATCACTGCTATACTGTTAGTTCAAATGTATTCTGTGGTTCAAGTCAATAACATTATCAGTGTGTTTCATTAGTCTTATTTATTATATAACATTACCATTCAGAAGACATTTTCCTTCTACCTGCATCAGAGTAAACTTCCTTTGCGTAGTACTCTGTTTGAACGTCACAAACTGAACATGGCATGTCTCAAAGGACGCCATGAATAAGAAAGAAAATAACAGCGAGCTTTGTATCTACATGTATTCATGCAAGGATCCGCGCTTGTTACACGCAGCTGTACATACAGAAGAAAACCAAATGAATCAAAAGCATAGGCCTGTTGGAATTCGGAGAAGCCCTTAGTTTGAAGACAAAAGGAGATTTCAGCGCTGACCTCCTCCTCCTCCTCCTACTCGTCTTTTGTGCCACCCTCCTCCTTCTCCGCTCTCCTCACTTCTTTTCTGATTCCAATCTCCATTGCTCCAATTCACAGGCCTCTAAAAAGGATAAACTGCAGCCACGATGTGACAATCGGAGGTGGTGCATGGAAGCACAGTTGACCGGGGAAACGAAGGTTAGATTGATAAATCAGCCAGCCTGAGATATTGGAACTTTTTTTTTTTTTTTTTGGCGGGATGCTCGAGGATGTGCTCAGCATTAAGCCTGTCCATCTAACATCTCTAAAGGTTTGATTTATTTATTTATTTTTGTTGTTGTTGTGTCTGCACAATTGATGTATTCCCTCAAATATAGCCATGTTAACTTCACTGACATATACTAAGAGTAGACAGAGTCAGAATGCGAACGTTATATGTTAATCTGATTATGTTTGACACCCCTCATCTAAAAGGCAATACATTTTCTTGACGGGTAAAAGATATATAGCAAGTTTCTGTGTGTGGATGTAAACCGTCATACCAGCTACATTTATAATTTTTATCCTACATTAATTTAATTTAATGTTCACTTCCTTCTTTGCTCGTGGAACCTTGTGAGTTGATGAAACCAATATTACTGTTTTTGTTCTCGTGACTGTGTCTCAAGAGGATTCCATCACCTATTCATAGATTGTAACATGCAAATACTCGCGCCTAATCATGCAACAGGATAGAAATATAAACCATCTACATATTTCAGAGAGATAACCTAACACCTTGCGTACTGCTTCTGTCAGGCTGCCGTACTCTTTCTCTCACGGAGGCCAGGAGGGTGGACCGCGCTTATTAATATTGGCGAGCGCTTTCAACCCCTCATGTCCTCTTTCTCATTACCAGTCAAATTTATTCCCTGTCAAATCTCATCATAAACAATAAGTTAAAGACTGGAAACCCTTTGCCTCTCGATATTGACTTTTCTGCTTCAAATTAACATTCACTGACACCTGCAAAAAAAAAAAAATGGTTAAGTTAAATGGTTTAAGATTCCGGCATGAATAAGTACTTGCATAAGGTAGATGCACACATTGCAAAGCCTCAAGCTCAAAAGGACAAATTTCCAGCTCTCGCAACAGGTTGAGATGTTTGCCTGAGTAGATTGATTAAGAGAAATTTCCACCGAGCGAAAGACAGACGCACTCCTTTATCTTTTCAAAAGGATGAAAATGGCCTCACCCTTCAGCAATATTAGCTGTCAAAAATTACTACCTGCCATTGATCGAACAATGTCGTGTGTCAGAATGATATTAAATCGGAGTGGGGGCACAAACAGTGGTGGAATAAATGTGCATATCAAGACTGGATTTTATGCCTCAGAGAAAGCACTAACAGGAAAATCAAACTGATTTCGATGTGACAAAATTGATTTTCCAATTTTCTCCGGATTGCTTTCTGTTTCCCCGGGGCAGGTAAGGAGTGTATCTAAATACACTCAGAGGCCCGTCTAAATCATGTCTGTGGAATCTGGAGAACAGAAGTTATCCTTTCCTCCCTTGCTTTGTGTTTTTCCTGTCTGTTTTCCTGTCAAACACTTCACATTGCACACATAGGCTGGATGTGTTGTGCCTTAAAGAACTGTGTCCTGTATGGATACAGTGGGCGCGATGTTCGAATCTTATTTATGAGAGGGCACTTAAGTGGCTGTGTTCACCCATCTTGTTTAAAGCTGCGAGAGTAGTTTAAAACGAATGCCCGCTGTACCTCCATTGGGCTTTTTTTTTTTTGAAAAGACATTTTTACTGGTATCCACAGCCAGACTCCTACTAAAACGATGCATGTACTAAAAGCCAGGCTCATTTATAAATGATGGAGGTGTGGGGATGAGGGGATAGATGCATGCAGATACAACATGAAGATAATGATGAACAGCGCTTCAGGCTCATAGTGCTTGTAGGTGGCCTATTCTGCATTTATATTAACACCACATAAGTCAGCATATCACATGCATGGATTAGTCAGGGCTGTTTAGCTGCTTGGTAGTAAAAATAAATAGGAATTTGATTCCACTTCTCTTCTTCATTAAAGCAATTCGATGGGGAGGAAAACAAAAATGGTGTTTGTGCTTTGGACCTCAGATTCTACAGATGTAAAACGAACTTATTGGGTAAAATGAAATAATTTCACAGTGGGATTAATAGAGTTTTCTTTATGTTACAATCTTGAAAGCACTTAAATGCAAAAGCTGTTCTTTTCAGAGATTAATTCTACAGAGTAAACAAAACTTCCCATATATTTGATAAAAAAAAAGGAGGGGAAGAAGACAAGGATAAGCATAAGAAGTCCAAGAAGATGAAGAACTATACTAAGATTCATCGGGGGAAAAAACAGGCTGACAGTTGTTGTCAAACAGAAGAACAACAAGAACTAGATGAAAATCAAGCAAAAAAAACAAAAAAACAAGATATAAAATCAAAGAAGAAGAAGAAGAAAAGGAAGATGATAAAGCAACTATCAGCTCTTCACATAGAAGAAAAGACGCTCAAATAGCTTGGTATAGCCCCCAGTGCTCGCTCCATTGATTGCTTCTCATTTTATCGGACTTTTATCAATTACGCCCGCAATAAATAGTTTACTGTAGCTGGTGGATTGGCTCATCAGGCCAGTTAGCCGCCATGGTTCCAGCAGTTCCGGATGGAAGGTTTTTCAACCGGGCTTGTTGGACACCACCAGAGCTGGCGGATGTGCGTGTATCACCTCAATTAAACTATTCGCTAAGTGTCTGACAACAGCTAATATTCCTCTTCCAGCGGCGAACCCAATCGATGTTCTGGCATTCGTCACCCTGCTGGAAAAGCAATCATCCCGTTGTCTCGCTCTGGTGGGACGGGAGGAATGGAAAGATGCTCATCTAGCGTCTGCTCGTTGGCACGCAACCGCACTCCCTCTCTCACACACACACACACACTCACGCAGGATGCATATACTGCCCACGCACACATACATCTTCACGTTCACGCTTTCCTCAGTCAGCTCTCTGGCAGCAATAGTGACACATTTTGAGGGAGAAGACACAGAAGCTTCATTTTGGAAATGCCACTGACAAGTGTGAGATATGTGACAACATCCTGTCCAGCGAAAACACACACTCACTTCAGAGAGCCGGTATTCGCCTCACAGGCGCATAGAGACGTCTTGCCAAGCTCACCCACCTCTCTGTCAAGCAGCATTGGGGAGATGACGGTGACAATGTCGCCTCTTTCCGCGTCAATGTAGAACATGTTGGGTGAAGGTTTGTCAGGAGACTGTTTGACAATGTTGTAGCGCAGTGCCGCGTTGTCTGTCAGAGGGTCGTCTGCGTCGAGCGCCGTCATCGTCATCACGGTGGTTCCTGGACAAAACGGTAAAAGGCAAGGTTGAGAACTTCAAATGAGCTTGGACGATAAGATCATGCATCCATCTTTGTTCCTGCTTCGTCTCGAGAGAACAGGAAGCCGAACATCTCCGTTCAAAATAACTTCCTCCAGCTCTTCTGGGGGAAACCCGAGTCGCTCCAAGACCAAACCAGAGAGATCATTTCCAACTCGGGGCCTCCTACCGGTCGGATGTGTCTGGTAAATCTCCAATGCAAGGGTATCAAACAGAAGGCCAGTGGATTCCCCTTCAAATAGTGTTTGTTATGTTTTCCTGTTATTTTCATTCTTTCTAGGCTTATACTGGTCACTGCTTAGCACTGTATATATTAATATTTAATATTACTTTTATAAATTTTGTTTTAATGATATTTAATTTTAACTTCTATTTGTTCTGTGTTCTATTCTGTGTGGCGCTCAAAGAGCTCCAGAGAATTTCCCTCTGAGATAAAGTAATTGTATTCTATTCTATTCTATTCGATTCGATTCTATTTCCCACTGTCGATTTTAGGTCTAAAATTAGAGCAATTGTGGAAGCGAGATGCATGAAAGACAACATTTCAAACTGCTACACTTCAGACAGCTGCTTAAAAAGTTGCCCTTTTTCTATTAATGTGTTTTTCTCCCTCATGTCAGCTCTAACAGCAGGGTGCACTTTATTTGATAATGGGAAGAAAAATGGAAATCGCGCCCTGTGCAGCTGAGCTGAAATAGGAGGCAATCCTTGATACAGCCTCAGCCCCTCAATCTGTGTGTCTCGAGTGTGATGAGATACACTCACAACAATTCCGCCGGACAGACAGTAAATCTGTTTATGCACACACCGAGGCGAGTTGAATGACATAATTTATGTCATGGGAACTTGGCTTTAGTCCTTGTAAGGAAAGGGATTTTGCTGAAATATGGCGGTGTTAAGAGATTTAGCTTGTTACAACATAAGTGACAACTTTCACATGCGCGCGCACACACACACACACACACACACACACACACACACACACACACACACACACACACACACACACACACACACACACACACACACACACACACACACACACACACACACACACACACACACACACACACACACACACACACACACACACACACACACACACACACACACACACACACACACCTTGCAGGACAAAATATATAACAACGTATATTCACAACGTGTGGATTTGCACTTAACTCGGCATAATCCTACACTTTAACCTTAAAACATGTCTTTACATGGAATACAACAATTTTTCTATGTGGAACAATTCTGTCTGTACAGCCACATTAATCCCCAAGGATTCAATCAGACTGATTTCCCCTCAGTAATAAAGGACAAGGTCTTGTATGTAAGCACACATTTATTCCTGGTTGTTTGTTCATACTTTTTCAAAAATATAGAATTGATGCAGATTTTATTCCTGAAGATTTACTCGACATGTCAAATACATCAGGGGCCACATGCAGCCAAATATCAGCTTGAGTGGGCCGGACTGTTGAAATACAGTAGTGCCATAATGACCTTTGCATTTAAACTAACGTTTTGTATTTGTTGTGGCACAGAGTATATGTGATGGAAACCTCCATATTTTCAGTAAACCAAATATTCACTACTAAAAATGACAACAGTCTCAACATAAAGCCAATTTTAATTACACTTCCTGGTGCAAAATACAGTGAAATATGCAGAAAACGGCTCCTATAGCAGTTGCATTACACATGTTTTTAGAAAAGCACCATGACAGCATGACTTTTAGGCTAGTTCCATAGCACCAATGCAGCACCGATCTTGCATGGCAGCATCACTGAAAGTTCAGCCTGGGTCTCAGTGTTGTGTCCGCTACCTGTCAGTTAAAAAAGCAGTTTTTTTTGACAATTTTACAATTGGCCACTTGCAAGCTGGTTTTGGTCCTTATGTTTGACACCACTTGTCTACTCCAATTCTCACTAAAGTTAAAGTTCTTTACCTAAAATGTAATGAGATTTCTGAAAGAGATTTAATTTCAATAAGACATGTAGAATACTACGCGCTTCGTCTTTTAAGCAGTGGCCTCCATTTCTCCTGTGAGGGCAGAAGGGAATATATACTGCATCACCATTTGGTGCCACATGTTCTGCCAGCGTGCACTCAGACTCCCTCTGGTGAAGCGACTGCTCGCTAAATACTTTCTTGTTTTATTCGTTTTAAGTTTGACTTAGAGACTTTGACTAAGAAATATATCTTACTGCTTTCTAATGAGACGGCGTGCAGAACTGATCATGTTGAGCGTGAAACATGAGATGACCTAAATAATGTAAAAAGTATTTCAGTAAATGACTTCAATCAACGCATCTTACCTGCAACAATTCATATTTCTAAACTGCCACAGGTAACGAATATGGATAATAATGATGTGATTTTTGGTTTTTCTCTTTCTGGATTCATCAATCAGGTTTCAACAAAGTATGAGACATTTTCTGCAATAACATTTTTAGGACGCATATTTGTCCGTCGATACGATGCAGATGGTTTGTGAGGCCATTCTGTGCTCTGAAGGTTCTTGTGCAGTGTGGACAGGGAATTGAGGCAGCTGATGAAGACCTGTATGTGCACTTCTTCCTTATCTGCCTGGCAGGTTGTACTGGGTTACATAGTAACAGTAGCAGGGTGTGAGCCCTGATCTGACCCATATATACTTATATATATATATATATATATATATATACTATACACTATCGAAAGAATCCTTCAATACCAAACAGTAAAATTAGACAGCATGGCTCATTAACATCGTTTCATGTTTCTCCCTAATACCCAACAGTGCTTTGACACAGCGCATTAGCCAAACTACTCAAATAAGACACAAAAAGGCTAAGCGAAAATATGCACAGTCTACATAAAAATAATAGTGGCTTAGTAGTGAATGCCTTGAGTCCAGCTGAAGGTAATGAGGGGCAGAGAGGTGTGGGCTTTATCCCCTTGGCATTTGCACTTGAAGGTGAACCATTAATGTTTAAGTAAACTGGTAATCCTTCCTTTGCAGTCTAATTACACAGTCCCATCTCCTTCATTACCTATACTCTGTTCCACTTCACACCTCGAAAGCCGCACTGTTAAGAGATAATTCAGCAATCGTGCGCACAAACACACACCGACCAGCGGCGAATTAGACTGTTAAAAACGATGACTAAATTGGTTATCTTGAACAGATCTCAGTGAATTATGTTCTCATTTTGTTGGAAAGCGAGGGTTGGGGGGGGGGGGGGGTCTCTTGAACGGAGCCCAATCATATTACATATTGGATGTGATATCAGAAGCAAGCTGACCTGCCCAGCGCTTCCTGTCTACATCAGATACGATCACTTTACTCACAAATCTGCATCATGTAACCAGTAAACCGCCAAGATACAACAGAATTATCGGCATCAAGCCACTCATGATATTCATCTAGTGTTTTGTAAGTGGACAATCGGAGAGGGTATGACTCCGTCCTCCGATGTCTGGAGTGTTTAATCATACAATGATATCATGTCGGTGGTCTCAGTGAAGAGTCATTGCCCTGTCTTATCGGCTTCATCCTCTGGCAGGAGCCAGGGCTCAATCAATCCTAACTATATTAGATGTGTATATGGTGGTACGGATGCACAGGACTGCCATTACCTCTCTATCACCTGTGCCCATCTGCCGAGATGCTGGATGACACCAGCTCTGACTGGAAAGCCAGCCAACACTGTGTGATGCATGTCTATCAAGTTACTGCATAATGATCTCCCCCCCCCCAAAAAAAAAGGAGTGAGAAGAAACAGCAGACATCTGCGGTAAAACATCACCGATTCACACATGAAAAGACTCAACAACTGACTGGAAGAAAAAGCAAGTGCGGATACAAATGTTGTGGATTAATGTCATCAGATAGACTGGTGGGACACGGTGCGGTTGCCTACAGCTCCCTTCTATATCTCTTTCAAACATCGAGGGAAATCAGAGGGGGCCGGCGGATCTGTAGGTGCCACCGGGGAACTGACATTGTGTGAAAAGCTAAGATGAAGCAAGAGAACATAGAAAAGAGAGAAAAAAAAAACCTGATAAACGTGACACCGGTATATCTTTGCGTCGACTGAGTGTGAACACACTGTGACTGACACCGTCTCTGCATGAATGTGAGTGATTGAAATTTCACTTTCAATTGTTCAACATGTACAATGGTGATTCCAAAACCAGGAATAAGATTTTAATTAATTTGAATCAAGTGAGAGCAAAAACAAAAAAAAGAAGAAGAAGAAGAAGAAAGAGCTGACCCTTCGTCTTCTCAGGTGTGAATGAGATCAAAGAAATCGAGATGAATCCTCTTTGTCTAATACCAAAACTAAGCTGTTGTTTAATTATAAGCAAACTCAAAAGCAAAATGAAGAGAAGATTGAAATGCATGCACGGGAATTTGGGAAAGAAAATTGCAAGGTGAGAGAGAGAGAAGGAGAGACGAGGAGGAAAGAAACGCTTCATTCATATTTTATGCTGCTTTATCCAATTTGTGTTTGGCACTCCCACATCCACACCTACCAGTGATTTAAAATCACCAATTACCCTCAATCGCATGTAGTTTGGAATTGTGAGAGTAAACTAACACATGCAAACTCCACACAGATAGGCTGGGAATCAAAACCTTACTGCGATGAGGTAAGGGGGCTTAAAAGAAAACAGGGGGACTCTCAGGAGAGAATTCTGGCAACTGCTTTTGCCCATGAAATACCCCCCAAAAAGAACAGATTGTTACTCTGCTGTTGATTACATACAGAGCAGGAACAGAGAATATAGTTTGTGTTTCTCAACATAGCAGGTGGAAGCTCTAAGTCACTTCGGGACAGAACAAGTCAGACTTTGTGAGACACTTTCGCCCATGTTTCAAGTGCAAACGCATCGTTTTTGTCTTCTTGTTTCAGAAATGTTTTTTTTTTTTTTCTTTTTTACACTGCGACGGCTGAGTATTTTGAAAAAGTTCCACCTTGGGAGCCATTTTCTAAAAGTTGTGTTTTCCGTGGCTCCGAGCATCAGTGTTGTGCCTCCATGTGCATGAAATTTATTTTCCTTTCTTGGAACCAAAGACGGCATCCTATTGAGCTGCACTTGTGTCTTTTAAGGATCAAAGCGACAGTTGCACAAATAGTGCAAGTAATTGGTGAAGCGGCAATCAGCAGATCTTTTTCGCTGGATTGTACGTTGTTCTCTACCTGTCCGTGCAATCTGCCTGCCTTTTGTTCGTGCCACACCACCCAGCAGTGTGAGGATGCCGGGGCGTCTGCTTCTCTTTGTCTTTTGTTAAAAGAACTATTTCCAAAAAAGACGATTGCAAATATCAGATTTTTTCCCCCCTAAATTAACTCATTTGAACTCTATTGAAGTGCTCTTTTTGCAGTAGTTTTCTTCAAGACTTTGTGACTTTTTATTTTCCTGGAAAACAAGCGATGGAGCGATAGAGCGATTGTACAAATGCTTCGGTCACGGGGTGGAACCGACCGCATTCTCAAGTGAGGTTGAGGATTTAATAGTGTTTTGGAAAGAGACGCTGTTTTAGGGAGTAGCTCATGTTATGTCACTTCTATAAATGTGTTTCAGTCTGGTGAACTTGTTCATATTGTAGGCCAGAGCAGAAAGCACACCTGCTTCCTCACCCACTGCCGGTCCTGACTGAACACATATTTGTTAAATTTCTCTGTCTCATTAAACTGACTTGTTTGTGGCTACCTCTTTGGGAACCATCAGCAGTGCACCACCTGTTTTGCACCTCATTTATTACATTAGATTTCACCTGTTTACCAGTCTGCTATCTGGCCCGCTGCCGTCTTTTTGCACTAAAACCGTACCAAAAGCATCTCCTGGAGGGGGTATTTTCTGTCAAAGCTGGAAACTCACAACATATCATGTATCAATCGGCTTGCCGGGCGGGAGAGAAAAAAAAATGTGATGAAAGCCCCTCGAAAAAAAAAACCAACAAAAAAAAAAAAACGCCCGTGCTTTTTTTCCCCCACACTGTACATGATTTGTAACTAGAAATTGATTGCATTACATTTTATTTTTTTTTTTTGCAAGTATAAAATTTTGATAGGAATCAATATTTATAGCAATGAATTGAAGAAAAAGTTGTTTCCCTGAAGTTGTGATGACTCAGTCGGTCAGAAAACTTCTCCAAATGAATGAATTTAGATGCAATAAGAGCAGCGGCTGAAGCCGGGGATGTAGAAAGCTGTTGTGGAGCTCTGCAGCACGGAAACTAAATATGAGATAATGAGCCCCAAGCTGACAGCCAAGTAAATGGAGTGAAATACAGTCCAGCTGCCCTTCCCTGCCTCCTTCACAATGCACTTTCTTCCTTCTAGCTTTTCCACCAGTCTGCTAAGGCCACAGCTGGACCACTGGCAAATGCTAGATTATAAACAGTTTATGGAGGATATAACCCCCAGCAATCCAATCAAAACAAGGGAAACAAAATGGAGATATTTAGCATCGCATAGAAGTGGGAACGCACAAACATGAAAACAGAGAGTAGTTAAAAAGGTTACAATAAAATATCTCTACCGGTAGCAATGCACAGTTTTGAGTGATTGGCAGATATGACAAAGCCACTTTTTTTTTTTTTTTTCTTCTTCTATCACAACATACTGGTGACACATTCACTAATGACAATATTAATAACACCGAGCTAATGAGACTGGGAGTCTGCCGTACATCTCCACTCAGCACAATGGCAATCAAAGCTTGCTAATGAAATCACCTCGTAACTTGATAATTGAAAAATAAATGAAGTGCATTAAGCCATTTAGGATGAGAAAAAAGACGACAAGCATGCAGAAATGCACAAACAAAACCTTAATCATTTTTCATTCAGACATGGAATACCTTACACATGAGGTCCAACATTATATGAATCAGGACACTGGAACTCAGGGGTTATATGTGTTACATGAAGCTCAGCACTTTCATTGGCATTAAACGTCACAAAAGCACTTTACAAATGATAGTTTCCCTATAATATCACTTTAAATTGTTCATATCAGAAGTGCCTGACATTTACATTGCGACACAGCCGCCAACGTCTTCAGACTGACATTTTTCAGGTCTACTTGATCTGTTCTGCAATAGAAGAAAGTTCCGCTCCTGTTGTTTCTTCACTAATTACAGATTATCTTTCAGTCTGATGTTATATCTACAGTTTTTGCCTCAAGAAACAGCTATAAGTACTGCACAATGGTTTAGGTGTTAGCACTTTGGTATCAGAACTAGAATCACCCTCATGCAAGGGCCTGGTGGAAAATACAGTGAAATGTCAAAAAAAAATAAAAAACAAAACTTATCTTATAGCTGTTGCATTATGTATGTTTTTAAAAACTCACTTAGACAATATGGCTTTGAGGCTAATGCTAGTTATGTAGCATTCATGGCAGCATCACCAATATCTCATCTCTTAGCTCAGTGTTGTGTTGTGTCCACTTCTCTTAATCTTTTTTTTTTTTTTTTTTTATCAATGTTTTCCTTGAATTCTTTATAATTTGCATGGTGGTTTGTCTGGGTTGGAACCCTCTGCAGGAGGATTTTGGCGCACGGCCCTTCAGTTTGACACCCCTGTTCTACACACTTGCTGATTCTAGGTCCAATTCCAGATGTATGTAAAGTTCTCTTCTTTATTCCTGATGGAGAAAGTCCACAAAAAGCCTCCACCAATGTTGAATGAACTGCTCCCCAGAACAAAATCTTTTGTATTTTCAGTTTTCACCTTGCCTCCAGTAATGCCTCCAGTGAGTCAAATTCTGCTCATTGAAGCTAAACAATCACTTATGACTGTGTTTATTCCTCTAACCACCCTTCTCCAAGTCATAGTTACAAATGAATGGAAGTAAACATCGTTTATACAGACAATGCTTTTGGCAATTTTGTGTCAATCATACCACCTGAGTCGCGGGTCTGTGAATACTCAGAGGAGAAACACACACACACACACATTCAGTCTTAATAAAAAGGGGCACTGTTTTCTATCAGGAAAATACACAGAAACTTTAGATGACATAAAAATATAAACAAATCTTTCATGTTTTCATGCTTCAAGATGTAGTTTGTGTTTTAGTGATATGCATCCATCCTCCTGTCCACACAGCTTCTTTCATTTGGGGATTTTAATCAGGCCAACCTCTTTGTGGCAGGCTGCACTTCTGTATTTGCATATATATATATATTATATATTCCATCCTTTCCTCATGGCATAATGAATGCTACAGGTTCCAGGAAGGAGTCAAATGTCAGGTCCTGAGGCTGGAAGACAGTCCACCGGGCGTAATGACCAGATGAACCACCAACTCTCATGACACCGAACAGAGTGGAGAGGCAGAGAAAAGTCAAATAGGAGTTAGAAGACGGATAAAGGAAATCATCTAAGACGGGGACAGAATATGCATTCGAGAACTTTATTAGTGACGGGGGAAACTGGTCAACGCCAAGTGAATATAGCAGCAAGATAAAAGAGGGATGTGGAAATGAGAAGAGGTTGTAATAAAGAGGCAACTCAAACAGTGCAGAGTGCTGAGCAACACTGAGTGGAAAAGGACGGATTGAAATGAGAAAGTAACACGCTGATTAAGAAACAAAGACACGAAGCAAGAATGTTATTTTTCCACAAATACGGACAACAGTATTCTCCACACTCATTGACAACTTATTTGTATTGATTGAGAGAAATTTGAGAAGAAACTCAGCATGATCCCATCCTCCTCCGAGGCAATCAGCTTCACAGCCACCAGACCTGTCTCAATGTTCCGTGCTGTTTAATGTTCCCCCAAACAATCAGAGTAGCAACAAGACATTAATCTGAAGAGGCAACGGAATGTCACAATATTATTTGCTTTATCTTTTTTAAACTTAATTATAAATCCCTCTTTGTGCTTAATGTCTGATGCTACTCAGGTGGGTTATCCTCTTGAACCTAAAGGAGGGGCCAGATCCACAAAGGCCACTTCTGCAGAGGCTAACAGAAAATCAGGAGGCATTTCCTTTGGGAGACGTGAGGAAAATTAAAGTTTTAATCACATTCAGGACAAGGGTGGAAAGACAAAATTTAGTGTTGTGAAAAATGCAGTTATTTGTCACTTGTATATCTGCTAAACCTGCTTATCTCACATGAATCAGAGGCGGGGTACACAAAACTCTACGTCTTGTTGTGTCGCTGTCTGTGTGAATCTACACCTCTGCGTTAATGATGAGACCCTGAGCCAAGGTTGAAGCAGAAGGTGAGACTTCCATCTTAACTAGACTAAAGACTGTGGACTGAAGGCTCAAGGCAACTCATTAAAATGCAAGACCCCGGGAGAGCCATTACAATGAGAGATCGCAACCTCCTGCACACGATTTTATGCAGAAAAGTATGCAAACTATTAGGAGACAAAATACATAAAATAAGCTGACATTAGCAGACCTCCAGAATAAGTATGCAGTATTTCAGAGAGCTCAGCAAAACGTCATGAAGCGGTGTCTTCCATGCAAAGCTACATTTCTGATCTTCTACCCATTTGATAAAGTATGAATCATGCTTTAGCTTTAACAGGTACCGGGCTTCAACCGAACCAATAGTATCTGGCTGAAACAAAACATCCGTTCATTATTAAAAAACAAAAAAAAAAAGGACACATGTTCAAATGATTAAACCAATGTAAAAGCTTTTCAAGGCGACCTTAAAGTGACTTAAATTAGTCGATGATGAATTGAAAAGCAATTAATTTCATTCTGAGTAATATAATCATTAATGTAAGTTATAGTTAAAGGTTTAAAAATAAGAGCTTCTTGAAGTACATTCCATATTCAAAACAAAAAAAATATGTCCCTCAAGGGCTGCAAGGTTTGGTATTTATTTATTTTTTTTCATTTTTCTTTCTCTTATGGATCTGAATTTAAATTAGGCAACAATATGCGTGACCAAATGTATGTATTCATATTTTTTTTTCTTTTTTTAAAGTCCCTCGCAGGCAAAGTTGTGTTGTGCAATTTTGCTATTTGAAGCGTGTGTGAGTGGGTGAGGGTTTGGGTGGGGAGTGTAAGACAGATGTCTGTTTGGCTGAGAGCTGAGCAATGAGCACAGCAGTCGCTGGCCGGTGGCGAGGAGAGGACACTCCTGGCTCCCAGCTGACGGAGCAGTTTGAACAGGGATTGTAGCTGCAGGGCAGGAGCACATGTGCACCACTACTCATCCTTCCCACAGTGACACATCTGTGCCAAATCCACGAGCCAAATAAAACCCCCATACCTGCACGCACGCAGGCGGCAGCATCACATTAGTGAATAAACTGAACAAAGAATGTGAGAACGCTCGTGTTTGGGAGACTTTCATTGTACTATTGTAGTACTTTTGCAATTTAGAGAATAAATGTACATAGCGTGAGTCCATGTAAATATTTAAAATAGTTTTTGTTTTTTTTCCCACCAATGCAAAACAGCATTTCTCTGCAGGTGCTATTGGCTCTTGTTTCGCCCTTGAAAGAGTCATCTCTGCTGCTAATCCTACAAATGCACTGCTTACAAAATGTGGCACAGAACAGAGTTGAACACAATAGAATAGAACAGAATACAATACAATTACTTTAATACTCCCAGAGGGAGATTCTTTTTTTTTTTAATGTGAATTTATCAGGCTTTAATAAAAAGCATTGCCATGAAGAATTCTTACACGAAACGGCAACTTATTTTCTGTGTTAATATATATTGAACTTGCTGTATGATGTCTTATTTGCATGTCACATGAAAATACAACACAGAAGCTGAAGCTCGTTTCTTTGTGCGGCGCTCAGCTTTGGAAAATGGAAGGCATAATGGGGTATTGTGTTGGGAATCAGTAAGACACTGCAGTAGATAAATCATAAGACATACACAACTGCCAAATGAATCTCCATGAAGTAATTTGACCCTTGAAACAATAGCATCCAGGACCGTTCTCAAAGTGGCTCAATGACTCTGAGGGGAATATGCGATTCACAAATCCTCGATCGCTCTGCTCCTTCGCACAGAGGTTCCAACTAATGACTTCCCTCACTAAATCAAGACAAAAGATACTTCCCCTTTAAAAGGACACTTCAATTAATTACCCCCGGAAAATCCCCTTTAATTCTGTACCGGGGGCTCAGTGAATAAAACTGAAAACCTATTAGTGGGCATTCATCTGATCTCACTCAGGAAAAAAAAAAAAAAAAAGGCAATCAGAGTGGAGCTGCTACTGTACAGCAGAGCAGACGGACAAGGAGGGGAGAGGGAGGGAGAGATGGAGAGAGAGAGCGAGAGAGCGAGAGCGAGAGAGACACAGAGAGAGAGAGAGAGAGAGACACAGAGAGAGAGAGAGAGAGAGAGAGAGAGAGAGAGAGAGAGAGAGAGACACACAGCGAGAGAGAGACACAGAGAGAGAGAGAGCAAGAGAGCGAGAGAGAGAGCGAGAGAGAGGCCGAACTCAGAATTAATGTAGATCAAAGTTAGAGGTACAGAAAACTTCTTGTTTATAAAATGATCGTTTGCTGCATTTTGAATTGATTCCTGCAGGTGAAAACCATTTTGGTGAAGTTAACAGCTATGAATTTTTGAAGAGAAGGACATGAAAGGAAATGAAGAAAGTGATCAGTTCAAGATGCTTTCTGGAATTTTAATGCACTTCTCCACATTGAAATGTTGCAAATACTGTATGGCCCATGTTCAAACGATCTGTATACCCTGTAATCATTACATATGTTCCCAAAGGTGTTAAGAAATAGCGTCTTCTTGATAGTAATGTGAAAAAGTGTCCAACTGTTTCTAGTATTACACTGTAACTACAGTAGCCGTGGAATACTAGAAACATTCCAGAAACATTAGCTTAGCCTTATAAAACCCCCCGGCTGATGTCTGTTCCTTTCAAAAACCACTGATAACCAGACGAAAAAGCCAGTGTGTCACACACATTTTATTTCAGGGGCCACATGCAGCCCATTTTAATCTGGAGTGGGTCGGACAGGTACAATAGTGCCATAATAACCCTTCAATTTAAACCATGAAGATTTTATGTGTCGTGGCATAGCATATGTGATTTAAATGTTGGGTTTTCTTTTTTTCAAAAACCAAAAACGTACTAATGAAAATTAGTACAAATGTCCGACAAACTTCTCCTATAGCTTTTACAATAGTGCATGTTGCTTGAAGCTCACCCTGACAGATTGACTTTGAGCAATACGTTAACTCGCTGTCATGTCAATATCTCAATTTGGGTCTCAGTGTTGTGCCGTGTGCGCTACGCTTAAGAAATGTGTTTAAAACAAACAAGTGTTTTGTTTCAAATTCTCACAATTTGCTCGGTGGTTTGGTGGGCTGGATTGGGCAGTTTAGGCCCACGGGCCTTATTGTTTGACACCACTGCTATATAGCATTTTCCTCCAACAAAACAAAAAAAAAAAGGATCTCAGATGAGTAGAAGTCCTAATCAGACATCAAACTAGCTACCACCAAATTTAATTTACCTCAGCAGCTCTGCAATGCTACAACAATGTGGACATTACCAAGACATCCTTGTTGACAGACAAAGCATTTTAAGAGAAGTGACCACACTGTACTCCCTAAACGTTTGTGAAGCACATACTTAAAGTATTGCTTATTGAAGAACTCTTTTGATGAACTCGTCTCATTACGGCTGTAGACACACTGTAGCAGGGAGAAGCAAGACGAGGTGGATTCGGAACAAAACTGCCTGTGGCCATCACCCTCCGTGCAAAATGATCTGTATCAGCTTCCTAACAGTGTTGTTTTTGTTATAATCCAGCATGAAGACAAAGGTATAAATACATCAGGAGCAGCTCAAGTCGGCAGGCTTGGAATGGCACTTGGCAAGGCTTATTGCTGTTTTATTACTTTGGGCCAGTATTGAAAACTTTTCAATAGACCACTACATTCTCATCCGATGCAATGTTTTAGACTGTGCTGACGGCAATCCTCGCAAGGAAGAGCGAGAGAGAGAGATAAACTGTCTCATTTAGGAGGGTGGAAATACAGCGCGCAAGGCCCTTTTCATGCTGAATAAAAGGTGGTCCGTGTTTTTTGTGTGGTGAATTTCTGGATCAGCAAGTATCAATTATTTTGTTGTTGTAACGTCTCAGGTTTGTAGCAGTTTTGATAAAAAAGAAAAAGAAAAAAATGCATCAAAAAACTTAAACCTCTGATGAGGTGGTTTGCTTTCCCGAGCAACAGTGAGAAGATACTACGTGTTTTGATTCTCTGGTTTCTATGTTTGCTGAATTTGCTATAGGTGAAATTGTGTCTGCTTGAATGTCTCTCTATGTGTGTTGGACTGACGATCTGCTCACTGCCTTCAGCTGGGATCAGCTCCAGCTCACTTGGAAAATAAGGTATTAACAGCAGACTTCTTTTCTGCCCTTGTGTTAACCCCCTCCTTGTCACTGAATTTGTTCTGGTTTGTGACCTTCCATCCATCTTCTACAGCACTTCATCTATTTCAGGGTCATGGAGTGCTGGAGGTTCTTCCCATGTGTGCATGGCTTTCTTTAAGTTGTGAAGAAATTTTACAATCACCAATGAAATCACAGAGAAAGACGGTCTCACACACACACACTCACACTTGCACTCAATTTAGCACCAATTAGCTTTTGAATGGACGCTTACACACTGTGGGAGAAAACCAAAACGCCAGGTAAGGGACCCGTTTTCACAGCGTTTCAAGTGAAAACGCATCGTTTTTAGCGATTTTGTTTCGGGCGCTGTTTGTTTTTGTAATGAAGCCACATATAAATGCGTGCAGAGAATAATACGCTATGGCGCTATTAACAACAACGAGTACACAGACATTTGTATGGAGAGATGACAAAGTTGGATTGATATTACGGGAGACTCAAGTATTAAAACTGGAAGTTGGAGCATTTTCAAAAAGTTACATCTCACAAGCAGATTACAAAAAGTTGTGTTTTTAGTGGCTCCGAGTACAGTTTCATTGCGTTAAAATGCAAGGAAAGTTTTCTGTTTTAACTTGAAAACATTGTCGTGTAAACAGGGCTTAAAACCCACAACCTCCTTGCTTCGAGGCAAGAGTGCTAACCACTACAACACCAGAACTACAGTGCACTAGTTGTGAGAATTTGCTTCAAATTCTCACCTTGAATTTACAAAAATCATTAAATCTCATCAAAAATGCAACCGAGGCATAAAGAACAGGAATGTTGACGTCATAGTAAAGGTGAGCGTTTCGATTTGCACACGTTGTTATTCTTCGTGTTGAAGGTAAATCAACTTAATGCTCTCCGAAAGAGAGAAAAAGAAAGAAAATGGGGGACAGAGTATGCATGGAGCTAATAATACGATCAGCCGTACCACATATTCTACTAGAGTGTTACAGCTCTGCGGGGAATGATAAGGAGGCAAAGGAGACAAACAAAAACATAAGCAGAGCAATAAGATAATGGCACCACCAGGTCCAATAGATGAACTATACAGTACATGGTGGACAATATAAGTGGCACAAGCACCGAACTAACACTGCTGTTTTCCATACAAATGAACAGTTTCCTCTAGGCAATTTGCTGTTTTTCAGAAAGTCATTTGAAATAATTGCAACAAACAAATAATTCAGCATTTAATAAGTGTCGTAAAGAAAAACATACAACTTAAAAGAAAAGTTGAGAATGTATACCCTCAGAGATCTCCGTATTGATTAAACCTTTAAGAGTTTTCAACAACCAGCGAGGGCTCATGAAAAAAAGGAAGGGAAACAGAAGTGCTCGAGCAAAATTATGCTGCAAAAGAAGAAAACACGCAGACAGGCAAGCTGGAGATGGATCAACATATTAACTCAATACCGGGAAACTAAATACAATAAAAGAGTGGCACGGTGTGGCTGGAGAAGAGGGAAGTCATTAATCAAGTGGCTGTTTGAACACGGTTCTGCTCCTCCATTGTTTGTGATTTATACACTGCCGCAGCACAATCAATGCCATCAAAACAATCGACATTGATGATGCCCTTCATATTGAGTGTATTCCAAAAAAACACACATTATTTTTTTTGATCACCTCACATTGATGTATTTGTTACCCTCATTTTCACCACTGCTGTAGTTTTCGGGGGAGAAAGTAATAGATTGCCTGTGCCAGTTGTTTGTCCTTGACCCAGAGGATTATGACCAGGACCGCTGAGAAAATTCACTCAGCTTGCAACAGTACACAATGCTGAAGGACAACAGTGACAGTAAGGATTTTATAGCAGGGTGTCAAAACTTGTTATACACCCTTTTTACACACAGAAAGCTTGGGTAGTGGAACCGGAAATAAAATAAGACCCAAATGGATATCGGCACAATTGTTGTAACACTGTCTCATGG
Source organism: Lipophrys pholis (assembly GCF_963383615.2). NCBI lineage: Eukaryota > Metazoa > Chordata > Actinopteri > Blenniiformes > Blenniidae > Lipophrys > Lipophrys pholis. The sequence continues at coordinate 25,031,577 of NC_137631.1, read as the reverse complement.
CAATAAATCTTGTATTTCTGGGTTCTTTTCCTTGGGCGAAAAACCACATGCTCATCTCACAGATGCATGTTCCCTTACGAATCCTGCACCGTGTGAAGCAAACAGGATTTATTGTATGTGATTATTTTAATTTATGTCCTGGCTTTATCATAGTAACAAACTTGACAAGAAAAACTACAAAGAAATCTTGGACTGTGGAGCTGATGCTTTCAATTTAGCATGTTATGTGACACTTCTTTCAAACTCTAAATTTATAATACAGGACTGTAGAATTTCAAATAGAATGGACACGCAGCGTTGCAGTGGCAGTGACTAATATAACTTTGATTACTTCCTCGCTCATGACTCCTCTGCTTTGCTCAGCAGCCGGAACTGTTGCTGTCAGCTGCTTTGAACATGTTCTTTCTCACAAGGGTTTCATCTGTATCTTCCTTTTTCTTTTTTCAACCTGCGTACTCAGATGTTTGGGATTGAGATTTTGGACTATGACTCACAAAAACGACATTGAACTTAATCAGATTCTGAAATGTCCCATGCAATGACATAATAAAGCAAGTTTGTAGTTTGATTGCAAACCACTTCCACTTTATTCAATGTGCAAAAATCAAATGACAAAAAGGCTTGTTGAAGCTCAAAGCACAATTATTATTTCAAGTTGGCTGTTGTTTCTTCTTTGTTTATTACAAAGCACATCATTCTCTGCCTTTTGGCATTAACTGCAATTATAAAACTGCATGGTGATGATTTCTAACACAAGCAGGTGTGAAAAGACAAGAAAGAGGTGAAGAGCAACATGAAAGAGGCTCAACGATTACGTTAAATATCAGACCAGGGAGGATTGGATTCTTTCGTACTGTGATCCTTTTGAGTTATTTTCTTCAGAAAATATAACTATATAACCCCGACACATGTTTGAAAATGTGACTTTTAGGTGTGTGTGAAGGGGCAAAAATCTTTCAATCTGACCTTTAACTTGTCAGAGACATACCATATTACTTTGATGGATGCTCTGCTCTCTTCAAACAGAGCTTTTGCTTAGAGCTACAGAGTGGTGTGTGATGCACAACAGTTTATGAATCCCCACGACACTCTGAAAAAAACTAACAAAAAAAAACCCCACTACAATAATGTGATGGAAAGGAGCCTTTGAAGTGTGCAGAACCGAGTGGAATCAGTTTTTATTTGAACATATTTATTTAGAGCAACACTCGAACCAAGAAAAGGAAGAAACAAAGTGTTTTATTATCATTGGAAGAAACTGATAATATATTTCGGAAATGACAAAGATGATACAAAGCAGCTTTCAGGAGCTTTAGGAATCCGTCAATCCCACTTTCCTGCTGATTTTATCCAACTTGGGCCTGCCGGGAGCTGAAGCTGGAGCCAATCCAAGCTGACTGTCGGCCAGGACCGGGGCACACCCTGGACAGGTCACAAGTCCATCACAGGGCAAACACAGGGAGACAGCGAATCAGACCCACATTCACACCTAGAGGCTATTAGGAGTCATCATTTATCCTCACAAGCAGGACGGAGTCAGCCAAAGTGCCGGAAGGGAGCCATGCAGGCAAACCGGACAGAAAGACCCCGAGCCAAGTATTGACCCAAACTCCTCCACCACTCCACCGTACAAAGCTCTTTTTCCAGAATCTGATCATCAATGTCCTATAATGATGCTTCACATAAAATCATACAAGTTTTGGGTATTGATCCCAACATGAGTAGAAGAAAAGCAATAAATGTGATCTCAATGGTTTCCATTGGTTTCAGACAGCCTTGAGTATTTCTGAAAGTGCTGATCAGCAGTCTGACGTTGTTTACTCTGAACGTTGCAAAACACGGAAAACACTGACTGCTTTGTGGACAGAAAATGCCTTGGTGACGGGACGCATCAGAGGAGAACGACTAGTCTGATTTGAGCTGGCAGAAAGGTGAAGGTGATTCAGATAACTATTCTTTACAACTGCGCTTCTGCAAGAAAAGCGTTCTGAAAATGCACGACGCACCGAAACCTTGAGGTAGATTGGCAACAACAGTAGAGGACCACGTCAGGTCCCACCTCTGTCAGTCAAAAACAGCAATTTGAGGCGGCAGCGCAGACAGGCTCACCAAAACTGAGCAGCTGGAATAATGCAGCCTTGTCCAATGAATCCTGATTTCCGCTGAGACAAACAGATGGTCGGGTCAAAAGAGGGAGGTGTGATGGTGTGGGCCCTGGTTTTTTGGCACATTTTGGGACCGTTGATAATAATCAGTCGTAGTTTAAATGCACCAGACTATGTAAGGACCCGTTTAGACAACAATGTTTCAAGTGAAAACGCATCGTTTTTGCATTTTGTTTCAGAAAAGCTTCTGCTTTCCATGACAACATTTTGTAAACGATGTCCATTTACATGGAAATGGCAGAAACGCTGAAAACGATTAACTAAGCATGGCGGGCTGCACAGTAGAAGCATTTTCAAAATGTTGTGTTTTCCTTTGTTTCCATGGAGACAGAGTCAGAGTCTTTTCAAAATGTTTCAGAAAGTTTTCCATTTTCACCTGATAATGTTGTCGTGTAAACGGAGCCTAACTAAGCTCCATTGCTGATCATGTGAGTCACTTTGCAACAACAACTTACCCATCTTGTAATGTGTACTTTTAGCTTCTTAGCACATATTGGTAATCAGTATCATCTAGAAACAGTGACAATGCTGTGGCAGTTACCGATATAACTTATGATTACTTGCTCCCTCATGGCCCCTTCTGCACCCTCAGCAGCTTCGACTGTGTGTCAGGCCGTTCTCAAAACTTCTTCATCTATGCCTTTGTGGATCCTCGACATTTGCAAAGTATCAGTAGTTGACCTGTGCTGCAGATATTTATCGGCAATGGTGTGTTGCACTATCCATAAATGCTCAATCTGATTTAGGGTCACGGGGAACTGGAACGAAGCCCGAACAACACAGAGAAAGAGGCAGAGGACACTCGGCATCAACACGCTAAATCACAGACGATCACCAGAACACACCCTGTGTCAAGAACAGTGACGGTTCTTGAGAGTAAGAACTGTCCGAATATAAACACTGAAATAAGGAAGCGGTTGACTCTGTAGACCAGGTAGTTGTCATCTCTCATTACAGTGTACTCAAGTTTAACCCGACGGCAAACAACAGTAAACAATTTAACAGAAAGGAAAAGACGATCTCGAGCAACATTTAACATGCCTTTGTGAAGTCAGAACTTAAGTCAAACATAAGACCCGGAGGCATTCTCAATCATTTTCAGTACTAATTGTTTGGTTTGGCAAACATATAAACATTTTTATCACGTATACTCTGCGCCACAACTAATGTGTCACACTTATCTTAAAGACTAAGCCATGCAAGTTTAAGTAGATATAGCTAGTACAGTGAATGTCTATCAGCTATGCCAGTGGGTTGTGAGCAGAAAAAACAGAAAACCCACGCAACCATAGAAACCCCCCCCCCAAAACATCCAAACCATCATCAAAAGACAAACCACTCATACAAATTCTGTTTGAAACGCAGGTCTCACTCACGCAAAGACCACTAAAATAAACAACATGCTGTATTGTGGTTGCATGCAAACAACGAAGGAATTCCTCCCACTGTTATAACATATTCACACATGTTATAAAGTGCTCGTGAATTCTGACAGTCACATTTAGCCCATTAAAAAGTATTGCCATGCCAGGCATGGTATATCAAAACAGCTATTGAGCATCAAAAGAATGTCTGTGTGAGCACAGATTGAACAGGGCAACTGCACCCTTATTTGTTTGGTGTTTTTCTGACGTTGGTGTGGATCCACAAGAAGTACAAACGCTGTCTGGAAGGAAAACAACTAACCTTTATTTCACAGACTCTTCAGAATGGTGCCTGCACAGTCATGGAAAGTGTTATGTAAAGTGTAGGTCAGTATCCTTGTATTTACCTTGCCTAGGGGCTGATATGAAAAGTATTCAACTTGAATGACGATACAAAACAACACATATTTGCATTTTATTGTGTAGAGGATGGAATTTCCAGAAAAATTCACAATATTGAAGAAATACGTTTTAACTTCCATATTGGAAAATGCATTTTTTTTCCCCTTGATACAGAAAACTGGTATTAGATAGCCCTGACAGCCATGTATGGCTTTCTGGTTGTAGAGATACAAAAGGTTGACGCCAAAAGCATTACAAGGTCACTGTAAATCGTTATATAGGACGATTGTAGCTGAGGAGGAAGCATTGCTGGCAATGTAATGGATAACATAACATTTGCTCTGTCTATCCTTGAGTCATGAGAGCAACAACACCCTGCTGAACAGATTTGGCTGTGGAGGCAATAAAGAACTGCTGCCTGGAGTTAAAAAGCGCACTGTGGAAGAGTTGCAGCGATGGACAGACTGGCTAAAGAGGCTTGGGTTGACAGTGATGGGTGATGGATGCTGCACAGCCACAGAGCCCAAAGAGATTGGAAGCATTTCCTGCAACAAATGGGATTGTGCACATTTTCTACTGTAATCCAAAACCGCAGCTGAGGAGCAGGACTCATTGTGCTTCTGAAAATCAAAGTTTTGACGAGCACGTGGGCAGCTGGGCTTTGGAAACTGTCGTCCACTCAAAAGGAGGGACTGTATAAAAACGAAAGCCAAGAAACTGAGAAGCCGAGTCATTCTCAAACCCAAAAGACAGGAGCAATGATGGGCTTCAAAGCTACTTCAGTTATGAAGAATCTAAAGACTGCATGCCAGTGAACTAATATTTTCAAGATTGTAGTTGAATATTAATTATGCTTTGCCTTGGGAAGCACACAGTGGTACTAATAATAATACTTTAGAATATTGTCCAGATTAATCTTGACCTAGTTTGTGGGCACCATGTTCAAGTCTTAGTTGCAGCAGGGAGGGCATCTAGTTTAAAATCAAGCAAGGTGTACGCTGCAAGTTGCAAGGACTTACTGTGGAGGTTCAACATTCACCGCTGACAGGTTACCACTGTGGGTCCTGACCTTATAACCCCCAGCAGCTCCCCAAGTGCTCTAAGAAATAGGACGGGTTGAATGCAGAGACACAGATGCCACTGGGGCGGGGTATCAATAAGGGCCGCACAGTGGCACTGTGGTTAGTGTCCTGGGTTCAAATACCCGCTGGGAATTTTCTGTGTAGAGTTTGGATTTCCCCCGGGTACTCTGGTTTCCTCCTACAGTCCAAAAACATCTGTGTGAGGTTCATTTTGTGACTCGAAACTGGCCCTAAGTGTGAATGTGATTTTCTGTGGTCGTCTGTCTGTGAGTTTGCCCAGTGGTGGACTGGTGACCTGCCCAGGGTCTATCCTGCCCTCGAGAAAAAAAACAAAAAAATCCTGAGGTAAAAAAACAAAAACAAACCTGCATGAACTTCAGAAAAAGGTGAAAATCAGAGTTTTTTTTTTTTTTTTTTTTTTTTTTTTTTTTTTTTTTTAAATCGAGGAAAGCCCCCCCTCCTTTTCTTTCTTTTTTTTTTTTTTTACAAAATCTATCCATCCACATGCCAGCGCGTGTGACTGCTTCTACAAAATGCATCGCAGGCAGTTTAATGAAGTGGTGGAATGATGCTTCAGAACAGGCTTTAGCTCATAAACACGGCGCCGTTATCATCAGTATTAGGACTTTGCAGAGACACTGCAGCACGCTGCTCTCCGTCGCGGACGTTCGTCGCATACGAAGGACAAAGGCACGGATCTCGGTGGCTTATAAAATGTTTATTATTATTAAACAAGGAAATCCAGTGTAAGATCACACGTCCATAAGCAGTAAGCGACCCTATATGGTCAGAATTAAGTGATTTATTGTGATTTTAAATTCATGGGCAAATGATGAGGGATGGACAGACATCTCCACTTTGTATCCCCCCCCCCAAAAAAAAAGTGAAGTGCATGAAGGTTATTTTTATTTTACTTCGGAAAAATAAAATCTCGACTTTGATTTTCGACTTTTTCTGAAGCACATGAGGTTTTCTTTTTTTTTGACCTCCGATTTTTATTTTGTTCAGTGGCCCTAATACTCTTTCTGTACATTTACACAACAGTGGTGCTCGGAGCCATTAAAAATGCAACTTTTTGAACACGGATCCCAAGGTGGATCCTTTCGAAAACGCTCCATCGCCGTCTAAACGGAGGAAGTGCTGCATGTGTGCACTACAGCCTTAGTACATAGTTCTGCACATGCACAAGCAGGTGGACAATAGCAACAATGGGGGCCTCCAGAGTGTCGTGACTCCCAGTCCATATTGTTCCGGGATTTGGCAGTTTTACCGAGTCATCGTAATAACAATCCAACTTCGTCGTCTGTCCATACGAATGTCTGTGTACTCACCATTGTTAATGTTTTCGGTATTGTTCTCTGCTCGTGTGTGAGGTTTTGACTACAAAAAACAAACAACAGCGCCCACCAGTGGTCCAAAATAAAACTACATTTTCAAAACATGCTGTGAAAAAGCTTAACTTTTCTGGAACAAAAATGTAAAAATGATGTGTTTTCACTTGAAATCCAGTGCGAACAGGGCCTTCCTTGCACAAACTTACCTATTAATTATTCTGTCTACCTGTATCTGCTTTTAACTTGTTCTCGGCAACTCGGCAAACTTGCTTTTTCTGTTGCTCCTTACTTGACACTTCTTTGGATATGGGAGGTGACACATGCTGCACTGATGCAATACTGTAGGTGGGAGGAAGGTATTTGGACGGATGAAATAACCAATTTTTTTTTCCCCAAACTGTTTTTGTTCCATTCTTCTCTGGAGAAAAAAAACAACAACTTGGTTTTATGACTCATCGCACGCTCGACCTTGTCTCCATTTGTGAACGTACTTTTCACGTTTTTGACCGAATCGTTTTTCATGGCCCCGGGTGTCTTCCTTCACCCGGCAAAACAATTTAAACAGTTCTTTATGAAAAGCTTGTGTTGTAAGAGTTGATGTGGAAACGATAACAGTCCATTTTGACAATACAGATCTCTATCAAAAATAAAATCATCCGAGAACACCTGCTGCATAAAAGCAAATGTGCCATCAAAGCTGGCTGAGTCTACAAACACAATAACTTGTTCTGTGAATTGTAATAATCCATGCCACTCCATTTGCCCTCCCCACTTTTTGCTTTCACTTCTGATGCAACTATAAGCAAGAGCCTAAAAGTGCAGGCTTAATACGGCGGCCAGTGCACACAATTGTCTGTCTCTAGCTGTGTCGGAAACATAAAGGAGGCATTACCGTGAGGTTTGATGATAAAGTACACAGTGCATTTCACTAATATGACATGGGCAGTAATCTCATTACGACCACACACAGAGCACTTTAACAGCAGGGTCTGTCTTTTCACGGTTTGCCAGTTACTTTCCCCATGATCTGCACCAAGCTTGGCTTTATTTTAGGGGTAAAAGAAAGACACATATTGTGGGAATCAAGAAAAAGAAAAAAAAATGATAACCGTTCAAAAACAGTCAATGTCTTTGACATTTTGCATGTTTTGGTTTCCAAACACGTCCAGTTAGTTTAGTGTTGCATACTTTTTGCAGTTGCTTACCGTTTTATGAGATACACAAGGGTGTGGTGATTATTGCTCTCTTCTCAAAATGAGCCTATCTACAGATTTCAAGCCAGTTACACATTTGTGTAACTTTCTAGAACATTTCTTTGTCAGTTTTCTTAAATTAATACATTGACAAAAACTATATCAAAAATAAAGTCATTCATTTTATTACATATGCACTATATAGCACATGATGCTGCTTGTTTATACTAATCTAAAGCACTGTTTACACAATGTTTCTCGTAAAAATGCCTTGTTTTGCTTTTGCACTGCAACCTTTTGGGGAAAAAAAAAAAATGCTCGTTGACACGGAAACGGCAGAAACACTGAAAACAATGTAGTTAGCATACCAGGCCACTAATGGGTACTCTTGCTTGATTCTAATTAAATCACACACACGTGTGCAAACAATAGACTATAATCATCGACAATGGGAGTACACATACATTCGTATTTGCTGGGTTGTTTAACAGAGTGACAGTAAATACAAAACTACCAAGTCTCAGGACACTGTGACACTCTGGAATGAAAACTGTTATTATCCGTCCACTTGCACATGAGCAGAAGAATTATTTACTACAGTCATGGTGTGCATGGCAAGAAACAGCATTTCCCCCGTTTACACAGAGACACATCCAAATATTTAGTGTTTTCAAAAAGTACCACCTTGGGTTCTGCTTTCAAAAAGTTGCATTTTCAGTTTTTTTTAATTCCCAAATATTTCAATATAAGTCAACGTGTTATTTTTTTTTTTACTATTTTTCCAGTTTGTAACCGGACACATGACAATTCTGGAAATTTGGACATTTCAACACCGGTTTCTATTTCACACAAGGGAATTAAAAGTGAAATTTGCATCACTCAGCCTTGTTATACACAATTAGAAGAGTTGAGTGTGATTGCCAGCATGAGAGTAAAACACATTTCACTGCTTCAAAAATCGATTTAAATATTTTACATGAATCTTCACACATCTGTCATATCACACACGCGCACTAAACACTTAATTAGCAGCACCTGTACACCTGCTCAATCACACAATTATCTAATTAGACAATCCTGTGGCACCAGTTCAATGCATAAAATCATACAGATCCGAGCATTGTTCACTACCAACACCAGAACAGAGAAAATTCGATTCCAGTGACTTTGACCGGAGTATGACAGGGTTGTACCAGCTCATCTCCAGGGAGTTTCAAGAGTCTGGAGACTGTTCCCAGGAGATCAGTGAGAGTACAGAGTTTATTGAGAAGAGGACAGAGACAAAAGAAACCCTTTGGGGGACAGCTGTTGGAATGAAATGAAATGGATTACTTATTAATGAGAAAGTTCCGATGGGCCTGCACATGGATGTGGTTCCAACTGACAGAGAGGCTGCCGGGACTCAGATTACCACATTTTGCAACTGCGGTGCTCGGAGAAGCATTTCAGAATGCACAACGTGCCACCAACTGAAGAGGATACTCTCGTGAAGCCCGTGGCCGGGTTCTACTCCTGTCAGCCGGAAGCAGAAATCTGAGGCCGCAGTCAGTACCGACCGGCTCAGCAAACTTGGACAGCTGGAGCCTGAAGAAAAAAAAAATGCAGCATGCTGCAACGGTTTTTGTTTTCTGCAGAAGTATGCAGATGGTAGGGGTCACGTATAGGTGTCAGCGGAATGAACCCAAACATCCATGTTTCAACGATCCACCATGCTGCTGCACGAGTGATCGTCACGATTTACATCTTCTTGATGGCTCGCTCCACAACCACACACCACATCACCAAGGCAAAGTCGTCTCCCGAACGTGTCGGCTACTTCAGTGTAAAGCAGTGAATGAATAAACTACCTCATTATTCCCATGCTGAAACACAGGTTAGGTGGAAAGTCACAGTAAACAACAATAAATCCACAGCTGCGACAGCTCCCGGATTCAAATATTTGCTTGCACAGGACATGTTTTGTCTTTTCTTTTCAAAACTTGACAAAAACTGTGCTGTGATCTCTGTGCACATCCAGAAATTATGCATGTTACCGCACAGATGTTTGGTGTTTAGATCTGAAATGTGAGAAGGTGATACACACCACCCATCACCACAATTATCTTTGCGTGAATGCCTTTTAAAGATATATCATTTTTCTATGTTTCTCATATAAGAAAGCCTTAGTAATATTGGCAATTGAGAGTCATTGATGACTATAGATGGTTCTAATTTAAAATATCTTGCACATCTGGGGTAATGTTTACACACTAGAATATGATTTAGAATGGCAGTTAGTCTAAGAATGTGCTTAAATTAAATAAATTGCAATAGAGAAGGAGGGGGAATTATTGCATCCTATTCCATATTTCAACTGGCCACGCACCTTGTTTTTGCATTCTTTGTATCCTTTACTTTCTTTGAGTTTTAGTTAAAGTAATGGTGAACTGACACTCTAAAGTAGATTTCTGTTAGATCCTCCCGACAGTTTATTTCAATCGGTAAATATTGTAAATACCAAGTGTTTGCGATAAACGCTGGCTGCTTGAGACCTGGGGAAACAGACACATGAAACTGAAAGTTGGTGATCCGAGGCTCCCGTCCCCGTCACACCTGCAGCGAGAGGATTTATGACTTTGTTATGACAATCTGTTTCCTGGTTTTTGCTTGTATCACCGCCCCCCCCTAATATCCAAACCAGGATTTTAACTTGTCTCTATATTATGTCTGTCTTATCATTTTCTCTCCTATCACCAAATACCAACCAGAACAGCAGAAAGCTGCCACCTCTGAGTCTGGTTCTGCAAGTTTCTTCCAGTAAAAGGGGAGTTTTTCCTTCCCACTGTTGAATTGTTGGGTTTTCTCTGTAAAAGGGTGGTGAGATGACTGTTTCACAATACAAATATAATGGCGTTGAAATGTTCCATATTGGCCGTTCCTAACATGAACTGTTGTAGTAATTGCTGTACCCTTCACTTATATGAAAAAAAAAAGAAAAGAAAACTCATACAAAGAATTCAAACTGGATAAACTTGTCACAAGTTTTTATAATCTCCTTAACTGCACTCAACTTTTCAAATTTCTCAATCCATTTTCCAAATGAACTGTCTACTTAGTACCAGATTTTATTGATTATCTTGCATCAATCCTGACAAAATAAATAAATAAATAATCACAAATCATAAAACAGGTTTTAAATGTGCAAATCTTGTATTTGCATATAAATTGCTATCATTGAAAACAAATGCTATTTATTTGGTTTCCTCAAAGGAGGCAATATATTCAGCCTGTGAATTTGTAAACAGTCACTAATCAAATTGATGATCTTAATGATCTGTTGAAAAATGTTTTTCTTTTTTTTTTTAGCTTAATGTCTTTAGCATACAAAGTCTTGAAAGTGGATTTGAAGTTCTTGTTTTTGAAGTGCAGTTACACACACACACACACACACACACACACACACACACACACACACACACACACACACACACACACACACACACACACACACACACACACACACACACACACACACACACACACACACACACACACACACACACACACAAAGGACAAAAATCTCATTAAGATCTGCAAGATTGCAGGATTACAATGTCACTCAAACATATATCAGACTTGGCCGAGCCTACGGGTCCATCACATAAATAAAAAACAACAACCTTAAACTGTGTGTACAGGATACTTTATCTGCATACTGCACATAGACAGTCCATAATCAGAATCAAAAAGACTCGATCAACAGATGGTAACAACCCTTGATATCAAAAAGAGACCAAAAGGTACTTCTTGGAATTGCCAGTGTGTGGGCATGAGATTGTACACTACATGTGGGGGTAAAGGGTAAAAAAGAAATGTGCGAGTGGAAAAATCATGATGGCAAGAGTGCAGTACCACAGGATAGAGTCGGACAAGGATGCTGTCATTACCATAATTGCATTACATGTGCGAGGTCATTGTTCCTGCGGGTTGAGATGAAAGTGAATGAGGCAACTCTGTGTAATCTACTTCTCCAAGAAGGACAGTCAGTGTTGTGATTAGTGGGACCGGAATGTCAAACCTGGAGAGACGAGGAGGTTTTCCTCACATCAGTCTATTAACACATAGAACTGTGTGCTGCCAGACCGGCACACTGTAGACACTGAATACATCAAGTCTGGTAGGAATGTCGGGAAAGAGACTACTCAGGAGCCATCTGTCAAATTCACAGCTGAATAATGTATACTTTGCATGGCGCAAAGTGTTTTTTTTTTTTTATATTGTTTTCATGACCAATTTTTGTGAAGGAATGACCAGAGATCATTACTGAATACACTTCAATTTTCACCTGGATGAAAACGCTGCAACCAAGATCAGTTTATCCTTCTGTGTGAAAGGCTGACTCAGACCTCTCAGTTTCAGCAGTAGCATTTCTCAACATTAGTATCAACCAGTTTGTACAGCGTCTGGAAAACATATACTGTCTTGACATGGCTACCGATGTTCTGAATGACCTTCCACTCAGGTCAAAAGTAGGATTTGAAATTATTTTCATAACGCACACAGTTCCTCATAACCATATAAGAAACTAAATCAAAGATATATTCAAAGTCCCACATTATACCAGCAGAACAGCTCGGTCTCTGGCTCACATCAGGTCTGTTGGACGACTAAATGTCTTGTGCAACCAAATTATGACATCACTGCGTGAGGATAACACTAATAAAGTTTTTTGTTCTCTCAGATGATTCAATTGTGCTTTCTTAGTCTGACTGCTGCAGGTTTGGAGTGCAACATTTTTGGTTCTATGTTTTTCTACATATTCCACTATAATTGAGGAAATAGTGCTGTAAATGACAAAATATAAATTATGTTTAGTAAAAATTTAATCAAGAACACCTGTATTACTTTGCCTCCAAGTGTTCCCACACAGTAACTTAAGGTCACTCGAGAAAAAATTCATGATGGTCTTCTTGGTTTTCAAATGGTACTTTGAAGGTTTTTTGGTGTGCTATCACCTCGTGTTCCGGCTGCTATCTAAAACTCCTTCCATACAAAAATGCAAACAAGAGAAAGTGTTATGTCTCTGATAAAGAAGTGATACTTCTCCTTTGTGAGGGTGCAGTCAGCTTGGAATAGGCATCTAACTCTGGAGGAAGTGAATACCGCCAGACTTGAATAATGTGCCATGCTTCTACAGTGGCTTTTACTTGCAACAGTATCATTCTCTACCATGCTTGTCTCCTTCTGTGACTGTAATCTCAAACCTGCTTTCATCACCAAACAGCGCTTTGTCATCTACTGTGAAATGCTCGTAAGTCTTAGCTCGCCGCAAGTGTTTTGCATTTCCCTTCCTGCGAAATGGTTTAGTGTTTCTCCTTGTCCTCTGTGACCACTGCCAGGCAGCCTTGGTGACGACGTACTGTATTTGAGATTGAGTTGATTTTCCATTGGTGGACAAAGCTTGCCGCAAGTTGACTGACTTGAAAGATGCGTGAACAGCCAAATTTGTGCAAAACAAAAGCTTTTAAAAAATAAATGTTTGAAACTCTTGGACACGACTGCCTTCCTTCCATAAGTGTTGTGCGATTGTACCGAATGTATCCATGTACAAGGTATTCCTTCACTGTGCTTTGGCAAATGTTGCAAGAGGGAGTCTAGAAGCAGATGTTGCATCACAATATAAGCACTTAGACACTATGTGGGATGGAATGTTGAGGAATTTTCTTTGCTCTTTTCTGTATCTGTCAGGAGGCCCTGATAAAAGTATAGTAGGCGGAGTTCAGCAAGGAGACTCGTCCTTGAGGACACAATTACGATGTGCCTCCTTAGAAAAAGGAAAAAGATGTCAGAGGAGTTGCTGAAGAGATCTCTGTCAGACTCACTCCAACAGTACGCGCACTGTGGAATTAGTCCTTACTTTTGTTTATAGTTCCGTTTTTGAAAAGCTTGAAAGAGCAGTTTCAATTAGAATCTAAGGCCCAAATGTAATGTCTGAAATTAACACAAGCCCATGACGGACATCAACATTATTTTCCTACTACTTCTTCCAAAAGTAAATAAGTATTGAACTGACCGAGGGAATCTCTAACTTGAATTTCTTGACGATTAGAAGAATGTGCCTGGCTTTTAAGGCAAAAGCAATCTGTGTGAGCGTGACTAATGTGACTAATTACTCACACTAAATTCAACCATGGTGAGATTATGATATGTTACACGCTCAGGGGTTTTGTAAGTGTTACGCTACAAGAAGAACATACAAAGCCAAGTGATAACAGGGGATATGAACAACAGATAACAGCAAACAGTGATGGTCCAATATCAGCTCTTTGAAGTACGGTAATAATAGTGGTTCAGTCAAGAGGTGTCGTTAAAGCAAAACCTTGCCGTGAGGAGTGTGTCACTGCAGAAGTTCAAAAACCTATGTTTGGTGAATACATGGGAGAGGCTTTTTCTGAAAAGAATATTCTAGAGAAAAGACAGCTGACTGTGGTCTACACTAACCAACCAATAAGAATAGGATATCTGCAAGTAAGTTGTAAATATTAAATGAAAAGAACAACTCTTGAAGTCAATGCCAATGAGAGTGTTCTGATGCTGTCACAAAGAGAATTGTGACTTTCTGATAATACGTTTCCTGATGTTTACCACATTTCCTTGCTTCGTTTAACCGTTTAATATACGGTCACATCTGCACTGCATTGCTTTCAGTCTATTTAATACTAATAATCATACACTGATAGAACACTTGTACACACACTTACACAGTTTATATGTTTGTAAATGTGCACTACAAAATATTAATATATTGTTCAAGGGGACAGGATGAAGCAAAAACTATTTAATCCAGTTCTGACTTTACAAGCTAAAACAGTGTCCCTCCACATCTCAATTAAATAACACAATCTCTTCATAAATGTCTCAGCCTAAAATAATCAGAGAAGAATGTTTTTAATTGAAATTTCATGTATATAGTTCCATTTGAATATGTTTGAATCCAATGTTTTACAGCTACAAAAGGTGAAATGTGTAAGATAAGTTCACCCTGAATAAACGAATACCAGTGTGGAAGATGGATAAACACAGTCTATAGTTGGTATATTTAAATTCACAAAATTTCCATCTCAACTTGTTGCATTTGAGAAAACAAAAAGCAAAAAAACCCTTATTGGCTATTAAAGACATTATGGATTACATTGGAAGAAAACTGAATTACCTGCAGAGGCCAAGCCAATGCTTTAAACCATAGTGGGGAATCCTGGTCCTCGAGGGCTGCAGTCCTGCATGTTTTTAATCTTCCCCTGCTCCAACACACCTGAATGTAATAAGTGCATCATGATGAAGCTTTGCACAAAGCCTGATAACGAGCCAATCATTACCACCAGGTGTGTTGATGGCACATTGAAACCGTGCAGGAATTTGTCCCTCTAGCACCAGGACACACACCCTCTCCCTGCTTTAAGCCACAGGCCTCGTTCACACTGCAGGGAAATGCGACCCACTTCTCACTCTTTGCTCACAAGTGACAATTCGGTATGTGATATAATTTTGTTGTTGTCGCTTGCTTTCAATAAAATCTGATATTTAGAAAAAAATAAAGTCGCACAAGTCTATCTAGGAATGGATAAAATGACATTCTCATTTCACAGTGACTATAGTTGGATATGAGATATTACTAAAGAACGAAAGAAAGAAAATATCATCTGTGATTCTCACTTGTCAATAATCATAAATAAAATATCCTGTTCTCACTGGAGTTGCCTTTTCAACCAATTACTGTCTAAGTGTTCAGGGAATCGATTCCAATGCCGAATTACCTCGACTATTCGGAACGATAAAGGCATTCATGGAGGCAATTAGAAGGTTCTCTGTTGTGTGCCTAAGACATAAATACTCTCCCAATCTGTCTTCATGGGAACAAGCAAAGCAGTGCTTTTCTCAATAAATGGATGCAGAAAAAGCTATTTTTTATGAAGCTTCAGGGAAATATGACTCTGACAGCAATCTATTTTTATCAAGCGCTATATGTTTTATTTTCATCACTGAACCATTTTTCTTTCTGTCAGAAAGAAAAATAAAAATAAATGGAGGAGAAAAAGAACCGCCAAATCCATCTTGTCATGACTGCATGTTCCTGTGCCCATTTCAAACTCTCATGGATACAACTGTCCAGCTTTAGCGGGGAGTCACTTCTACGTGAGCTTCTATCTCGCACTTCTTTTTAACATTGTCCAATTTGTGTCCACAATTTCATTAGTGGACGGTAAAACAAACCAAAAAAAACAAAAAAAAAAAACGTCTGGCTCCAATAGTGATGTGCAGCGTGTGCTATGATATCAGCGATGTGGCAATGCCATTACTGCCGCCACTGGGCCGCGTGTGTTTTGACAAGATTGGCGGCCACATGATCACAGCTCACCACAGTGATGACAAGACCACAAAACTCCTGACTGATGGGTACATCTCTGCGCCCTGCAGGGTTGATTACAGCAGAAAATGCACAGTAGGCCGCTGCCTTGTTCTCATGTGTGAACTTTGTCATCTCTGCTTGTGTGACAATCCCAGATCAATACTCAATCAAAGAGGTTTTTTTTGTTTTTTTTGCCTTGAGCGATTTTTCCACTACCACCCCCCCCCCCCCACCCCAAAAAAAAAAAAAAAGCCAAGCAGTGGACTACTGGCAGTCATCTGAGAAAAACAGGATTGTAGCAGAAAAAAAATAAAACAAGGGGAGCGGGAGTCGTCAAAGCAGATTCTCAGTCACCTTGCAGAGTACAGCTTACTCGGAACACAGTGGGATGGAGATGTATTTGAACCAAGAAGGAAGGCAGTGGTGGCAGGCAGATGTGACGGCTGCACTGAGGTGATTTTCTCTTCCCTTCAGGAACAAAGCTTTTTGTTAAGATATTATTTGG
The DNA here is from genome assembly GCF_963383615.2 of Lipophrys pholis. Taxonomy (NCBI): domain Eukaryota; kingdom Metazoa; phylum Chordata; class Actinopteri; order Blenniiformes; family Blenniidae; genus Lipophrys; species Lipophrys pholis. The sequence goes on along the minus strand of NC_137631.1, from coordinate 25,015,146 downwards.
CTAACTTCCACCCGAGTTCAGACACTAAAAATTCATTCATCATTCCAGTTTGGCACCCAGAGTGACAATGAGGTTGAGCCATAATGAATCCTTTTGACGTTTCTAAATCCAGCGGAGCAACGGAAAAGAAAATAAACTTAATGTACTTTGAGTAAACAAGCCATAAATACAAACGCTTTCCTCTCTTTCCACTTGCTGACACTCGACTCCTGTGATAATTATCAGCAATAAACAGAAAATTGAGAACATAAGGATGTAAATCAGATATCTGATCGTATTGATATAGTGCGGCTTTGGAGCACTTACGGAGGATCGGATTCAAGCAAAGCAAATTACTGAGAAAACAGAAATGATATCATCTGCCCAGTCTCTCCCTACATGTCGATTTCTTTTTTTTTTCTTTTTTCATCTTCACACATGCTATATATAGCGATCATAAGTCATTTAGGTGTGTAGACAAAGACTTGAAATAGACCAAATGAGAGGTTTTATTAGAGAGGTCGCTTGCTGTAATTTAGATATAACTCAGAGCCTCGGTTTGTGGACGTCAAAGTAAGTTATCCAAGTTTGCTTTTGCCATTTTGATGACAGAGCTGTAGTGCAGAAAATATAGAAAAACAAGGATTTGTATTGATCATGAGAGTATTTTGAATTCACCTTTAAATAAAATATTTGCTGCAGGATGGGTTCAGTATATGCTCTCGACAAAGCTTTATTCTGTCGAGTTCATAATTTCCCAAAGTGAACATAACAACTGTACTCAGCTCAAGACAGAGCATAGCTGACGTATAGCTCCTCTATATCTTCCTCACTGGTTTTCCAACTCACATGACCTTTAGTCCCACTGTTGCAAAATCTGGAATCTCTTTATATTTTTCTTTTTTTTTACTGTTTTGCTCTTTTGTTTTACTTATTTATGTGACCTGAAAATGTAATAAATTTCATGGTGTTTTTTTTCACACCATTGTTCTGTCCATTTCCACTTACTCCACTACAAAAGCACCTTCAACACATCTTTGACAACATCTGCTTATTAAGCCCTTTTTTTTTTTTAATTTCGAAGACTACTACGGCTTAACTTTTAGTTCTCAATCCAAAATGGCGATGATGGCTCAGATCAGTCTTGTGAAACAAAGAGTGGAGACCATCTAAATTGGAGAACCTAGAGTGCAATGGGGGTTGCGAAGAGGGCAATGGCGGTCTTTTCTTGTCACGCAGCGGGAAACGGAAATGGTCCGATGGGGAGAGATTGGTTTGTCTGAGTGAACTCTGAGGATTTTGAGACCGTGTGAGTGAGCGCCGCAGTTCCCCGCTGGATCCAAAAGAAGGACAGATAATCAAGCCTGAGTTGAAGTGGGACTTTGTCGAGGGGCAAAGGAGAGTAGAAACTCTTTAATAGATTAGCAGCGCTCAAGTAGTGGAATGGCCACCGGGGAGACCAAGAGTTGAGGTATTGTCACACCTTGAATTCCCAATCCTCCGTACACCTTCATACAGATACTTTTGGGGATCATTCTGCTCTTTGGCAAGCCTCTCTCTATAAAATTAGGAATAAATTCTCATCTGCATAACACTCATGCATGACAAGGAGAAGAGAGCGATAGAGAGACAGAGAGCTGAGAGAGAAAGTTGATGCCTTTTAGCCTGGGAATGATGCAGGGGACATATAAAGCCCACGAGGGAGCAAAATAATTTACTCCAAACCACAGAAATGTATTCAAATAAAGGCCCATTCACGTATATTCAGATCAAATCACTATTGAAAATAAAGGCCATTTAAAGTGCATTTTTTCCCTCTCAGTGGTGTAATGCATAAAACTGCCTATGGTAATTCAAAAGAAGATAGCTCAGTTAAGAAGGCTCAGGAAAATCAATGATGCCTCACTGGTGAAAGGAGAACAGATGCATATAAATGAGTGAATACTCAGGGAGAGAGTTTCTCACTGGATTGAACCGTGCAAATCAATCCGCTGACCATACAGACTTACATCACAATGCTTTGAATGCACATTTTCACATCCACCAGCATTCGTTTGAAAGCCTTAACAGCAAATTCATTTTATAATTTTGGATTTGAGAAGTGTTTCTGAGTCACCAGGTCAAGGAAATGTAAAAATATCACTCTAATGAGCTGAATGCCGTCATGTGCACAAACGTTCATAAAATGGAAGGGGTGGGAGGGAAAGTAATTTATCCTAGCACAACAATACCCCAAAGTTAATTGGGCGGTGGCTTCTGAAGATACCTTGGACATTAATTTGCTGGGCTTCCTCGATCTGACAAGCTGGTAATGAGGCATTGTGGGAAGAGGGGGGTGTCACCTGTTAGTGTTGGACAGACTGCTTCCCAGCTAACAAAGGACGCAAGCGAGAGTGAGAGGTAGAGTCAGGGACCATAATGGTACAAACGGGCACTATCATGCTACAAATTACCTGCCAGTTTAGTGTAATCTCTCAGCTGAATTATCCGACTCACGAATCAATCACTTTGTAGCTTTCCCCACCCAGTAAGTACTGTCGCGAACCCGCCACCCAATCATCGACTTCAACTACTCCTGAACTTCTCAGAACTTCCAAAAGTTACTTACATTCGCAAGCTCACAGGATCTCCAGTCTTTTTTTGACAGATGTCAATCAAAGATGAACTACGAGGCTATGAGTCGAGAACAACGTGGCGACCAATGTGTAGACATCTCTATTTCAAAGATGCCTTTATGCAAGGAGCGCAAAATCCTATTTTCACATAGAAAGTCAGGATAAGAGTGAACTGTGCCTTTGCTGTTAAATCAATGAAGAGCCCAGGCCGGCAAAAGTACTCTCCATCCAATTACCAATGTTTTACACCCAGTACGCACATTCACACCGATGAGCAATTTCGAGAAATTTGTATGTTAAAGGAAAAACCACACCTGCATGCACAAGGGGAAAATACAGAATTCACACTTGAGGGTGTCAAAAACACTAAATAAATCAGGGTGAAGCGTGAATGCTAACCACTACACTCCCAAAAAAACAAAATACTGTTTGTGTCTCTATACTGCATCTTAAAATTAAAAAGGAAAATATTTGGTTTGTGAATGAAAGTTATTGGTAGTCTTCCAAATCACTATTATTAATATTATTTGTTGCAGTACAAGAGCTGCAAGTAGTGGAGTCATGTATTTCTTTATGAATAAAACAAAGCTCACTTTAAAATCTGCTAATTAACAATCCGAGATATACTACATGGGCTTGTCATTTTGGATCACGACCCACCTGCAAAAGTAATGAACGTCTCAACAAAGCTTTGCAGTACACAGTAATTAATGTCAGTCTGTCTACTTACAAATGAAAATTAAGAATGATTAAACTATTCAATAATTCCATATTACCGAAATAGCATTCTAAGTGAGAATTAGCTGTCAGAATTGTTCTTTGGTGAAGCTTCAGACAAGCAATCACGCTTTCTTTTTAATTGAACGGCAAATATTTTTCTTTGCCGATCAGTGGCAATTCTCCCTTCAAATTCCCGCTGACCGTGTTTTCCCAGATCTCTCCCTCCAGCAGTGCCATGTTGACATAAATCTACTGTATCTGCGAGACACAGCAAACATAGATGAGATATCCTGTGTACCTGCACTGTGCTCTGCATCACAGGCTCATAAAAGCAGGATCCCTTGAGTGGAAAATGCAAGCATCTGTAGAGAAATAGGGTGTGTTGACGAGAGAAGTCTGCTTGACAGAACTCTTTCGTGTGTGTGTGGTGCAGAAGTTTGTATTCCACATGTAACATGATAATGTCGGCGAATAACTTTTTTTTTTTTGGGCTCTCAATAGGCTTTCTCTGCAGGAGACATTGGAACTTATCACAGCAGGAAAAGCATATGTGTAACTAATATTGTGAAAACAATGATGGCTTTCTGCCATTTAAATACTGCAGTGAGCCAGAAGGTGCCAAAATCAAAGAACCGCAACAGGAACACTGAACCGTGTGTCATACATCATACGCGTTTTCCAATTAGTGAAAATTGTGAAAATTATGATGAGTTACAATAAGATCATACATATAAGAGGGTTTTGATCTGGATGTCCATCCATTGAGCCCTTTGTTTGTGTCTGTATGTTGGTGTATAAGAGATGAGAGCCGCACAGAGCAGCACAGTGGACCAGATCCATACCAATCTCCCATCACAGTGTGAGCTCAGGCCTTAATTACTTCTGATATAAAAACAAATTAGTCTGGAACACAAACAGAGATTCGGCTATGAGTAATATCTCCATTTATACCCCATCATGTCCAATTAGAAAAGATATATCACCTACATGCGGGACTTAACTTGTCGGCATGCTGTCGGTAGGACGGAGATAGACGTAAATCATGAAAAAAACAAGACAGTGATGTTTGAAATTCCACAGTGATGACTTTCACTCTGTGATTATCTGTTGACAATATCCTTGCCTTTCAGTTATGTTTTGCTTTGTTTGCCAATGACTCTCGTGTGATTTCAAGAACAAATAGGGAGAATCTCCATTGGAAAAGAAAAAAGTAACATTGTGGGAAATGTCTGCGAATGTAACCCAACCTCAGAACTGAAACATTATTGTTTTTTTATACGTAAAAACAAACAAAAAACACATGACAAGTGAACGGGCTAAAATAAAAACAATAAAATCCCCCGCCCCCCGAGAGTTATTTTAACACATATCTGCCTCGTGCAATGATGTGCGCCTGATGTAGTGTTTCCACAAAATAGATAAATTGTCTCACTGGGTGGATTAAAATGGCATGTGGCCCATTTGTCTCCATAAAAAGTCCAGAAATATGCTGATAAATCTTTCTCCAGACGTTCAACGCTGGATACAAGGTGGCTCACGCTTCACTGTTACAATGATTCTCAGTTTATGCGCACTTGAAGATATGAGTTTGCACGTCATGGGTGTGAACGTTCAATACTGGGCCAAGATCAACTTCCAAAGTGCTTAAAAGCAGACGTTTTCTTTGGGTAGATAATATTTCTCTGAAAGAGCCTGGCTGTGTTAAAACTGTGGACATACTTCCGATCAATAAGCAATTAGATAAATGATTAGAAATTCAAATCCTGTGTAAGAAACACATTATTTTTTCAACATGACCAGATGTCTATCCACAAGGTCAGAGTGAGCCATCAGGTTTTTATTAACAAAATACGGCGAATAACGCCATAAAAAAAAAGCCATTCCGTAGCATTTATCCAGAGACACTTTGATCACTCTTGGACTGAGAAAACAAGAGAGCCTGAAGTAAACCTTGCAGGCTGCTTCAGGAAGATAATGCCAGTTTCTTTTAGTGTCGGAAAATTCAACAATTTGACGATTTTATTTGTGTCTTTCACATTAGAATTAGTCAAATAGTCTTAATTTTCATTTATATTCAGTTGACGGAGAAATCAGTTGTGAAAAACGGTCTTGATATTCAACGCTGCACCAAATTTCTTTGTATTTGTGAAACAAATTACATCAAGGCAATTATGCTCTCAAAACTTGAGGCAGTAATGATTTTGTATTCTTGCTTATCAAATAAAGTGAATGAACAGAAGGAAGATTTGATGAGTATTTGCCTTCCAAATTTGGGGTAGTTCTTCACAAACATCTTGAAGAAACCAGGGATCTTTTGGAGACGTAGGCCTCACGAAAACTCTCCGACTCTCAGATAGCCTTCACTGATTTCAGATGGACGCTGTGTGGAAGTTTCATCATCACACCCTGGATCCAGTGTTTTTCTGTACAACAAAGCTAGTTCTTGATGCCACGGTTTGAATCAGAATCAGAAACGATTTTATTGCCAGGGTATTCTAAAAATACACATTTCCACAGTACAAGGATTTTATTATCGTGTGAGGTGCAAAACACAAAAAAAAAGAAAAGTGACTCATAAAATGATGTGTTGGTTGGCGGAGGGGTGTCAACTGGGGGGGGGGGTCACTGATAACCCCCCCGACCTCCCACAGTTTTTTTTTTTTCCTCACAGTTTCACATATGGTGTTTCTGTTTAACTTGCATTGATCACTATGTGGGGGATGAATATAAATAAATAGGGGGTGAAATCATCCTTCCTCCATCACAGAAAACCGTGCACTGCTTTAATCCAAACCTGAAGCAAATTGATATGAAAATAAAAAAATTGTATCCAAAAAAAACTCTCAGAAACAAGCAAGAAAACAACAATTGAAAGTCAACATCAGGAGCTGCAAAAAAGCCGTGAGGTCAGAAACAATAGGTAGAGACGAGAAAACCTTTAAATGTGGGAGAGCATGTTGGTGTGTGCACAATGCTCAAGGGAACGTAGAGCATTTAGTCAAAAGAGAATAAGCGAGATAAAGAGAGACCGAGAAGAAAAAGAAGAGTGGTGAGTGGATGAGTAAACAGAGAGTGAGAAGAGGGCTTGCCAGGAGACTCAGGCTTTGGCTGCATTTGTTATCGGTTCACACAGAAATGTCAGAGCACTGTGACATTCCCCCCTACAGCTTCCCCTACTGCCCAGTCACCACTGGATAACACACACAAACCATGCTGGGATAGATTACACACATACACACACACGCACACACACATTTATACACACGACATAAAAATTGCAATACAACATGAAATCTACACTAAATAGTTTTATATACTTCCTTGGAGTTAGAGCAGCTTTCTTGTGGAAAGTATTACAATATTGAGGGGAGAAAGTCCCTTCTCTAAAATGTGCTGTTGTTCATTTTAACAAAAAAAAAAAAAGAAGCGGTAGGTCAACAAGAGACAAAACGCACTGTTCTATCATAAATAACTTAAAGCTTAAAGACAAAAGATGCATTCAGAAAACTAAACTCAAAAATACATTTTGTTGGGGATAATCAATTTATTGATGGTTTCTATATGAGCCCTACAATCAACAATACTTTCCAATGATAAATGATCATTTTCTTGCTTATATAAAGAGAGATTTCTGATAAAATTACAGGAAAATAACACAAACTCTGCAGCGAATCCCGTCCCGGGAATTATATTGAGGACTGACGAAAATGCTCTTAATTCCCCAAATTATCTCACTTTGTTCATCTAAAACTTTAACTTGTCCATACTCTCTCTCTCACACACACACACACATTGCTTGGAGAAACCCCATCATGGGGACCATGGGGTTGCAGCCTGTCACAGCTAACACAGGGTGAAAGTCGAGGTAGACCCTGGACAGGCCATCAGAGCTCAGCCAGGCAGACACACAGGCACTATGGGTATTTTAAAAAAACGCAAGTAACCTGAGCTGTATGTTTTTAGATCATAGAAAAGCCAGAAAACAGAGAAAAGGTCTCATCCCTGCCAGGCAGCAGGTTCAAACCTGAAGCTTTCTTGCTGTGAGGCCTCAGTGTTAACAACCACTCTACTATACTACTCTTAAATACTTGCTACACACCAGTAAATACTGATGTCAAGCTTCACACTGACAGAAGTTTACTAAAGTCATGAAAGACTACAAAAGAATATTTATCTTAGTCTTTTCTGCAAGGCAATACAACTGACCGAGAAACCTCTGGAGAAATAAAAGAGCCTGTTAAACACATTACAGATGATTTATTACAAGATCAGTCACTGACGTAAACTGACGTGTTGATGAAGTAGACTATTTAGAAAGCAGGTGGGTTTTCTTTTTTTTGGGGGGGGGGGGGGGCAGATTTTCTGGCACATGCAAATAAGGAGAAATATAAAGTTGAAGCTGCACTCATCATCATATCTGTGAGCTTAATTCGGTCTGGCAAGTTCAAAAGGAGCTGTCAGTTCACCATAAAATAAATCAAACAATAAAATATCTGGTTGTGCTCAAGCTGGCTTCGCAAAGGAGGCTACTGTACATTATTGTATTACTTTTCAGAGTTATAAAAGCATTGACTGAGAGAAAAGATAGACTTTGACATAATTGCAAAAGAACTGAACTAAGTTCAATGTGGGCTAAGTTGCGGGAAGGGCTCCCTGGCAGCTTGCATCAAATCCAACACAGTAAGATGAAATTCATTTTTTAAATCTTTATTGGTGCTGAGCCTGCAGAAGTCGGGAGTTAACCTGCCTTCTAAACAGAGTTCAGGTTAAAAAGCTCCTGCCAATATGATGAGGCAGATTTTTATTTTTTTTTAACGAGATCTGTCACTCACTGGGGTCGAACCAATAAGAGCCACGTGTCCTTTGGGATGAGTAATGTTTCAGAGTTCCTCTCGGTGGTTTTATATTATCTAGCATGGCTACGTTCAGATTGAAAAAAAAAAAAAAGGAAATAGAAAGAACCGGTTTGTAAAGCTTGTGTAAGATTGTGAGGTTTCATGTGATTCTGAGAGTGCAGAAAAAGCCACAAGCACCGTAAACGCCACAATCCCACATTAAGTCTGGAATCTGCATTATGAGAATCATGCCTGTAAGCATGGAATAAACAGGCAATTACCGGGTAGTTTGCATGGCATCACTGCTTTACGGTGAAACCTCTGACGACTGGGGTCTATCGTTTCACCCCAGTTACAGGAAGATCAGAACATCAAAAGGCACTTTTAGTTTGTTGCTTTATTCAAACAGCACTGCACTGTGCACATTTGTCAGCCTATTATCCGATTCTGTATCGCCACATGCTGTTGCTTACCTAATGCACATCAGTGCATAAACAATGCCTGCATTAGCAATTCAAAGCACTGGATCAGATCGAAGTTATCATCCACACAGAGTGATTCTATGGGGGGCTCGATGTATGTATATATGTGAAGTGTTTGTGCGTATTACTGTAGCGGGGGACCAAAATCGATGAACACACTTACAATATGGGGTTAAAGCATTACATTTTGAAGTGGAGATGCATTTTAAAATAAGGTTATTGTTAGGAGAGTAGTCATTGTGGTTCAGTAATTCTGAAGTAAAGCAAGTCAATACCATGGGCAAGGTTTATTCGAATTCTATAAAGAACATGCTAAATTGCATGCTCGCCCTTTTGTCATGGGTGCTTATTGCAGGTGATCAACTAAAAATAACATGTGCAAACAAGGAGTATTCAAATGAGGGTTTCAGTGCATGTGGATGGAAAGCTGAGCCACTGCAGTTTGTTCTAGCCATCTTTTTTTATGGAAGCACAAAATGAAGTGTGACGCCACAGTTGGACGTGTTGGTGGAGGAAGTTGTCCAACATATTGGATCGTTAATCGTGACAGTAAATAATTTTGAAGGAAAAAAAAAAAAAAAAAAAAGATCTGTCACCCAGTCAAAGCTGTCGGAAAAACAAGGGGGACAGAAGAGATTCAGATAAAATACACAAAAGATGTTATAATAAAGTTTGGTGAGATAATGCCTCTTGCCACAATAACAGCAGCATTTCTGTTTAAGGTTCACAGATGCAAAATAAAGTTTATTACACACTGTAAATCGCATTGCACAGTGTAAATTATACTCATCATACTATTGTTATGTTATACTATTGTTGCACAATCTGGCACATACATCAAACAGTCCATACTCATTAGGGCAAATGAGCTTCATTGTTTGTGAATGTTTTTTTACTTGTCCCTCAAACTAAATCCGCAGCACATTCTGTTGGTATCCTTGTGTAATATGAGGTTTGTGTCTGTTTCTATACACAAACAAACCTTTAGTAGATCAGGACCTTTGCTATTTGAAGGGAATGATGACAGATATGTATATGTAATTTATCTACATTTTGAGACCTACACACTCACAATAACATGACTTATTGGGACAAAAACATATGCTCTCATGGTGAAATTGGCTTTTATTTATGTGAATAGAATGCAACTTTTTGAAAACACTTCACATGGTGGACATTCCGTCTCCGTGGAAACAGGGGATATTGCTACTTTTCTGAAACGATGCTACTGCGCATGCACGACATGGCTCGCCTAATTCTTTATCTTTTTTTTAGCAAATGCGCAAATAGATGAACAAATACAACAATAGCAGACTCCAGAGTGACATGACTCTCAGTTCATATACTCCAGGGTCACCTTCGCCAACGCAAGTTTGGGCAAAGGCTATGTTTTGTAAGCATGCATGTATGTATGTATGTATGTATGTATGTATGTATGTGACCAGCCTTTTGCAAAAACCACTGACCCCAATTACATGAAATTTTACAGACATGATTCGTCTCTATTCAAGGAAGGTTTCATTAAATTTTGAGAACGATTGGGTTAAAATTCAAGGTTACGGAGAGGTCAAAAACATATTTTTGTCATAATGTGGTCAGCTTTAATCTGATTGGTAACGAAAAAACGATGTAACGCCGTCGTGTAAACAGGGCTTGAATGTTGTCAGTGTGATATTCTCAGAATCAACAGAGGCTTTGTATGAACACGTGCTTGTGTGTCTTGTTTCGATACGTTGCAGGTGTCTGGATCTGCTACCAAACTCGCATTGCAGGTGGGACAAAGAAAATAACTAAAAGGTGAGCGCATGTTTTAAAATCACACAAAGTTTATGTCAGTAACATTTATGGTTCAGCTTTGAATAGATCTGCAGGAAATGAATGTAAGTCAATGTAAAGTCCCTAGAAGTGATGAAAACCCATCTAAGTGATTTAGTGTGTGTGTGTGTGTGTGTGTGTGTGTGTGTGTGTGTGTGTGTGTGTGTGTGTGTGTGTGTGTGTGTGTGTGTGTGTGTGTGTGTGGGTGTCCTCTGCCTGTTGACTGATCTCTCTTATCTGTGAAGCACCGCTGGTGATTAAGGTTTTGTCTGTTGGCTTTTTGCGTTAATGATGTGAGAACAAACAGACTGAGACGCATCATGGAGTCCACCGCGTCCATGTGTTATTATTTCACCCCGTTCTTCCGAGTTCTGTGTGTGATCAAATGACAGCACGTTCGGTATTTCTTCAAAGAGCCTTTACATACATGTTTGCCCTGAGGAGAAATGACAGGTTGTCTTTTACAAGAGTAAGATCTCTGTGAACAGCCGGAGTGCGGCATCGGGTGAAGCAACTGATTTTTGCTAATTTCATCATCAGCACCATGTGGTGCAACGATGACAGCAGAAAACACTGAATGTCTAAGAAGAATACATTTACTCAGATGTGGCAAGAAGTAAGGAAATAATGGCAATATTATAAGTTCAAGTACATGTCTGCCAAAAAGATATGAAAGAAGCCAATTCATTTCACGAAGCTGTTCAACAGTGAACAGTTACAGTTTGTCCAAGAAGAAAACCACCTCCACAATTCACACCAAAGCATCATATAACAATTGCATAGTGGATGACAGCTATCCTCGCCACAGCTGTGCACTGACATAATAAAATAATTAATACATTTAATTTTCACAGCTTTAAAGACTCATTCAAATGACTTATTCTCCCTCAGAAACACACAAACAAGCAGACATATAATCAGCTTGTTTCAAGGTGAGCAAAGTAGAGATCTCCCGAAATAGAAGTGCCGTTGATTTTCGTTGAGCTTTATTTATATTCTGGCACAGCAGGGTCACAACAGGAACAGCTACAGGAGTGACAACGGCTCAGAGAAGGAAAAGGGAAGCTTCTGTGACAAAAGTGTCGCATAGATCTAGAAGAGTGTCACGAAACACTCACCATGAGTGGAGAGCGATGGAAAAGGAGACGTGCAGAGTTCACCGTTACCTACTTTAGAAAGTAGCAGCTGTTGTTATATAGTGTTAATGCAAATTTCAAAGAAAAAAAGAAAGAACCCAACAGACTCCACCGACGTATAAACTCTGAAGACAACAGGCCAGCCTGAACACAGCATTTTCACTTTCACTGTAATTTGTCCCAATCCCAGCAAAGCATTTCTGCCACAAGTCATGTTTTTTATGCAAGACAGAGTCCAACATGAATTGTTGCCCATCTTATCAAGGTTTGACTTATTCACCGACTGAATAAATCCCACTAAAGGGTGCCGATGAGATGCTTTATATTGGACGTTTTTGACTCATCTCTGCGAGTGTGTTATGAGAGTGCGGCTCCCCGGAGATTCTCGTATGTAAATGTGTATGTTTTGAAATCACATTTAACACCTAAAATTAATTTTCTACAAGTTAACAACGCCCCCAGGATTGCATTACAGCAATATTGGAAGTGTGCTGGGATTTCTAAGCATGCCTAAGATGTCTTCCTGAATGCTGAAATTACCCCGGTGTTACTACGGGGAATCAGAATTAAAGTGCTAATTGGTGCCGTTAAATCTGCACTGGACTCAGATGAGACTCTCAGAACGGAATATTCCCTCATACAAATTAGCACACAAATACTTGGGTCTTTTTTTCTTTTTCTTTTTTCAGTTTTAAATCACCTCCTTGTGTTTGATTTATGAAACCTCTTGTTAATGCAATGGAAGATAAAATCGTCTATAAATAGTTACCGGAACACCATTTCAAACGTGTTTCGTCTTGTTCCTGTTGCTTGACTTGTTCTGTAGTGATATGTATGGGGAAGGGCAAGGATTATATCAACCTGGTATAATACGAAAAAACAGAACCCTAATCATTCGCCATGTGAATTGTCCTGATCTTAATTCCTAGACATGATATTGAGAAAATGCAAAAACTACCTGAAAGCAGAGGAATAGAGCTCTACTACTAGATCACAGTGGCACAGAGGAAAGAAAAAGTTCAAGCGCACTTGAAACATTTGTCAAAAACACTAACGTTCGATAAATCCTTCTCGGAAAAAAAGTGAAAGAAACACTTTTTTTGACAAATCTACAGCAAAAAAATATAAATAAGTCCAGGTGTCCATAATGTGCCTACCCTTTGGGAAAATAAAGTTGCTCACGTTCCTGCAATAATATGCTTTATGTTTAATGACCTTTGTATGTAAAAGTATTTTTTAAATGTTACCTTTCATTTGCGCCAATAAAAAAAAGGAAAAAAAGGATTTTCAAATATTCAATAAACTCTTTATATTATTCTCATATCCGAGTTGATAACTGCATGTGTAAAAGTAGCATAATCATTATACTGCAAATGCTGGTGAGTTTATATTAAGACTTGCAATCTAACCCTGACTGGCAGTAAACAACCCCCCCCCACACACACACCCACACACACCCACATCCACACGGTGTCGTCACTAATACTTCACCTCCCTTTAGATCTGAGGACGTCTCCATTGGAGTCGTCATATCATGTGTGATGTTACGTTCTGGGTTAACCGAATAGGAGCTCGGGCCTCTCCAGAGCTCTTCAGTATGAAAGAGGAACCTACCCGTAGGGGATCCCTCAAGCACTTCTCCTGTGTAACGTGTCTCTTTGAAGATGGGCCGGTTGTCGTTTTGGTCTATGACGGTGATGATGAGTATGGCCGGCCCCTCAATGGTGTTTCCAGTGAAGTCTGTGGTTGACACTTCCAGCTGTGCGGATGAAAAGACGGGAGTTCATTTTCCACAGTTGACAATGTGTTCTTGATTGAGCTTTAATTCACAAAAGCCTCCACGGAATTGAAAGCTGGTTCCCATATTCTTGTGTGCCCTAAAGAAAAGACAAGTCAAAACATTTTTCTGGAATACTTGATGACTTCGGCTACGAGCATCATTGCTTTATACGGTTTAGCTTAGCTGAGCTAATTGAGCAGTTCACATCATCATTTCAGGTGAAAACGCATTGTTTTTACTTTTTTTATTTCAGAAAAGTTTCGCATTGATATGGCAACCTTTTGAAAACAAGATGGCAGAAATGCTGAAAAACAATGAAGTTGTCATGTTGGGTGCTGTTGGTTGTTTCTGTAATGAAACCACACAGACATGGGCTCAGAGAACAAAACACTATAAACATTAAATATGGCGAGTACAAGGACATTCGTATGCTTAGACAATGAAGCTGGATTGTTATTCCAGTTGACTCTCAACGATAAAACTACCATGTCCCCGGAGAATATGGACAGGGAGTCATAAGTCGAAACATATGTTTTGCCTTTTCACTGAAAAAGAGTATTGTGTAAATGGGGCTTAAGATTAACTATCATACCAGATATAAGATCTAATATATAGTCTGTCTTTGGTCTGGTCTTTTCGCCTGCCCACTCATATTCTCCTCCTCGACTGAGGGATCCTCAATCTGCCAACATCACTTATTAATGCATCCAGTTTTCCTGACTCGGTGGAATTTCCCGTCATTCCCCCAGTTCACCTGGGGGACCGTGCAAATGCACAGTTAACGTGAGCACAATATCCCTTCGAACCAACAAGCCCCTATTAATCCACAGTGAAACAACACTGTCCTGTTTAGTCAGCCAACCACTTTCCGTGAAATGTGTTGTTGCCCGCCGTGCACCTGCTGTATCAGCAATAAGCTGAGTGAACTCTCTGATGCTTACTCCACTCAAACACGGCGTGATAAGCTCTTTAAATGAATTTTTTCATACAGAATTTAAAAAGACTGCCGTGAATGATGGCTCATTTGACTATAGAAAATATACAACCACTGAGGCAACAAAAAACATAATCATTTCAATTAGCCCATGCATCTGGTGCTACGAACTTGAACGTTCACAACAAACTTTCTGAAGATTCATGTTTTGCTTGGTTCTTGTTATTTTTCAGTTAAAATCAAACACAACATTACAAACATTTCATAAGTTTTAATTATCTTTGAAGTGACACTACGATGTGTCAATTGTGTTAGATTACTACCATAATGTCATAACAAAGTATTCACTGCAAATAATCTTAATTAAAAAAGTTACAACTTTTCTTCATGCAGAAGATTAAAATTGTTTTTACTATGCTCGCGATATAGTCGATTGCCTGTGTTCATTCATACAGGCAGCATGGATCTTTGGTGTCTACCCATGGGGGTCGGGCCCCTCTGGCTGGGAATCCTTGCTCCTGAACATCCATCCATCCATCCAATCCAAGACCATGGGAAACCACATCTGATTCCAGACAATGGATGTGGGCAGGGTGCATAATGGACCGATCACAAGTCTATCGCAAGTTAAAGAACAGAGCGACACACATCAACCTTCACAGCCACGGGCAATTTAGGGTCACCGATTCACCTCAAAGACATGTCTTTAGGCTGTTGGAACCCCTGAAAAGTCCATGCGCACTCAGGGAAAACATACAAATTCCACACTGGAATGCTTGGAATGGACTTGAACCCACAAGCATCGACTGTTGTGCCCAAGATGATTCACTCTGATTCTGGCGGAGCCTTTACAAGGACAGCAAAGTATGTCCTTCAACACGCCACATGGGGCCTTACCAATTGTACTGCCATAACCCAAGAAGTAAAAGCATCGGCAATGCTTTAAAGAAATATACAGTATATCTTCAACATTATTTAAATTACTGCTTTGTATAGAGGCTTTTCTCAGTGGAGGTTTCTTCTGTTACTGTAGCTCACTAAGTTACTGTGTATGACTGAATATCAATAGTATTGATTTTTTTCTCAGAACTTGGCTGCACTTCTTTAGTCCGATTATCATTTCTTCAGCCCTTCCAATTGCTTTGACTCAGGTAAAAAGGTGGTTTTGGACGTATCCAGACTGTGCAGCATCTAAAACAGCCCTCCAAAGTGCTTGTGACTGAGCAATGATTACATGTTGTAATCAATCAATGCATGTAGTTTTTATAAATCCTATTTGCAAATGAGGCTGTACCCATGAGGTCATTTTCATCCTATAAAGACACCATATGTGATGATTTCATTTGACTCGTAATCTCTCGCTAAAGAGATCACTTAACTTCCTTTATTAGCACTGATGCAGGGCATTAGGGATTCATCAGAGAAAGAGGGAGCCAGTGAGAGAGCTCCCGTCTATCGATAGCATCACATTACCACTCTTTCTTCCTCCTATCTGTAATGCATGGCATCACATAACCTCGCTATCGCAGGGGTCATCCAACTACTCTCCGTATACCTCACTCCTGTGACTTCATCTTACTTTGTCCTCCAATCTCTCCATCACCACCCCGCCTGGAGCACATATTATAATGGTTGTAATGGCAGACATGCAGCAGAACTAAGTGTTTTAGGTGTTAGGAGCCTAATGGTTTCATACATCATCTCATGCTCCTCCTCTCGCTGTGCCCTAAGAATATACCAACGGAGGCTTTCCATGAGAGGGGCCATTTCCCCTCTTTCAAGTACGGCGGAACTGCTGACTCTCAACTTTGTTCTGCGTTCTCAGCCCAACGTGCATTATCATCCCCTCTGCTGAACAGCTTATAGAGACGCTCATACATGCAAAGAGGCACGCAACAGAGCCGAACCGTGAATTTGGGGATCGTCACTCCATAAAAGATGTGCCATGTTTTCCAAACGAGCATGTACGTATGACTTTGCGCCGTCATTTAGACACCCACGCACACCGAGACTCACACACACACAATAACACTTTTGCACAAGGGAAGCTTTTCTTCTCAGCATGTCTGTGTGGTAATGAGAACATTAGCTGTGAGGTGTCCTGTGTCGGATCATTTCAATGGAGGATCACGCCAACAACTCAGCGGTAAACTGCTTCACACAAGGACGGAATGAATAATCAAACACATATTGTTGTCACATAGGGGGAAAATAAAGTGTGGATTTTGAAACATGGCAAGACGTGAGCTGCAGACTGATTTAACTTTCTTTGATCACGTAAGGAACTCTAACATCACGCACACACCTGGATCAAGAAAGTTTTGTTTTTTATCTAACAGAAGAAAAACCTGTACTTTGTTTCTTTTACTTTTTAGCCATAACCTGGCGTTGATTTAACACTAAAGCTTAAAATGTCTATGGCTTTAGTACGCTGGATGTATTAGACATATGGTGCAATATGTTGTGCAGTTTACAATAATCCTTATGGCTAATTAGCCATTTCTAATATTGGGCTGTCTCAACCAAATTGCCTTGAGATCCTTCATAAAATAATTACAAAAAAAATAAAAAATACGGTATGTATGTATACACACACACACACACACACACACACACACACACACACACACACACACACACACACACACACACACACACACACACACACACACACACACACACACACACACACACACACACACACACACACACACACACACACACACACACACACACACACACACACACACACACAGTATGCTTGTTATTTGATAAGGTGATGGAATCTGGCTTTTTCTGACATGAACAAAAGTGAGGAATTTGACACATGGTTGCACCTTTTTCATGCTGAATATAAGAGAATCACAGCTATTGGTGTGCACAGACGTATTTGTCCTTGCACACCCTCACGTAAAAGTGTTGAACTATTGAATTTGATAACATCTTAAAATTCAATTCCAAATAATTTAGCAGAAGGTAGCACTTATGTGGCAACCTCTTTACAAATTCTGGTTTTTCGCAAGAAACATTTTCACGGATAACTGCAAAAGCTGTATACCATGGAAATGGTGTGTCGCGTGAATGTGCTGAAAAAGTAGGTCAGAATTCCTTATATTGTGAAGATGAACAAAGGTCTTCTTTGTGAAGCTCTGTAGTCTCATGCAGAAAAATCAAACAGACACAAAACAAAAGTACTGCCTTACCCATACGTAAATACTGCTAAAACGCTATAATGGATATTTCCAACGCATTGTCTCAAAAGCACAATTTTCTACAGAGCACAATTCCTTTTTTATCCTCCAGGATTTGTGTGGAATAGTGAGTTGGCTGTACTTGCAACAATGGCAATAGTCATCAAACAGAATTCAGTAAAAAGCTGCACAGTCTTTCCAGCCCTGATGCTTGGATGCTGGTTCTCATCTAACTGCTCTCTTCGGTCCACGTTGCAGGCATGTGTGCACAAATCTTCACCTTTCAATTCTTCTTCTCCCCATCAAAGATCTCAGAGTTACAAAAGCCTGAAAAAAAAAACAACCTTGCAGATTCGTTTCTTTGTGCCCAACAGACATAAAAAAGGCGGAAGACAATGCCTGATATTCAGTAGATTTCAGCTTTGTCTATTATCATGTAGAAAATGTAGAAGGAGGTCTTTTGAGACCTTAAGAGCTTCCAGGATATAGGATGTGTAAGTTATACTGCACATATTAAACATGCTGCTATCAGTCAGACCTGCCTCAAGGGAACTGTCAACTCAGAAGAATGATAGTGGAAATGAATGAATAAAATAGAAAATGTGTAAAATATATATATTTTTTTTTACATGTGGTAATTTAGATTATGGTTAATATTTAATAAACTCAAAGATATCGCTTCTATCAGTGATCAATGTGGAGGGAAAATCACCCTGTACATTTCTAAAGAGCACCCGATCATTGTGTCGCAGACTCGACGGAGAATTTTAAGTCAGACTGGAGGCATTCCATTTCTCACACAGCTCATCACACGCCTCTTAGCAAAATAAGATGTCTATTTTGCCCCTATTACAAGACACAAAGAAATCTTTTCCTCAGACTTGAAAATTTGCATCTGAGCCACCAAGAAGGAACAGCAATTTCAATTACAAGGAAAACAGCTTATTAAGGGGAAAAAAAAAAGATTGGACTTTGATTCTGCCCATCGGTAAAGATCCACCCAGCCATTACCTACAATTTCCTTTTATTCCTCACACACTAATTGCCCCGAAGCCATTATACCTACTGTAGTGATGCACCGATACCACTTTTTTAAAAGACGAGTACAAGTATTAACCTTTACCTACTTGCCGATGCCGGGTATCGATATGACTACACATTAAATGCCATTAAGCCTAATTTATACTGCAAACGATATGAGAAGGCTATGGGCTGCCGCGAACCACCTCCACTCAGCCTTGGAGCCTCCAGCATACTACTGCGTCTACAGAATGCAGAGGGCAGTGCGTAGATGGATGTCGAGCGCTGCCCTTTACGTACTGTAGGCCAAGGGACCAAGCTTGCCGTGTGCCGAAACATGCTCAAGCTCGCTTGAGGGATGTACACTCTATTCAACGGTCATACTTTAATCATGTTTAGCATGTAGTGTCGCTGGTGTGTGAGCCCTGAAACTCTTCATCATGTAGCACAGCTCGAAGGAGCAGTGAAACTAATGATCGCCATTGGGTCTGCTCGTCCAATTGTCACAGCTAATTAAGCTGCTTGTGTTGTACGAACTATCTTTCTCCTCTTGATATTTTGGAAGAACGATATTCACAGTCTGCCTTAGTTTTATCATTCTCATTCATGTTAATCACTCGCCCTCTATTGACTACCTGCTGCTGACATCACTGATGGATGACGTCATGTAATCCTAACCAGGCTTTATCTGGGATCTTTCACGAGTATGCTGTGCAGTATTGCCCAACACCCTTGTCCATGGGTCCTAAATGATGGGTACATTTCAACTCTATAGCATCGGATATCATGCATACCATGGCCTTGCGGGGAAGAACAGAAATAGAACAGCTTTGGTGTGAACCGAAGCGAGGAAAGGATTCAGAGCTTCAGCATAAAGTGAAATAAGGGATAAAGGAAGGCATTATCATGTAGTTCACACACAAACAAAAGCATAATTGTAACTCCACTTCATTTTGAAAGTATCCTCCTTGTTTAAATTTTCACTAACACTAAATATTGCTCTCCTATCCACTTCTCTTCTCTCTTCTTGTCGGGCTCTGAGATTACCTCCTCTTAAAAGGCACCTATGCTCGATGAGACGCTGGGCTGATAACAGAGGGGGGATATAGGCAGAAGTAGGAGCTGGAGCCCCACTCAATTGGCCACTTGGCTTATTGTGGCAGAAGCAGAGGGAGAGGTGGCTGAGCTAGGGCAATTTTATCACAGCCTTAAACACAGACAAGAATAGATGGAGTGAAAGGGAAAAGTGGTGAAAGAAGCCCCGTCATGCATATGGAGCATCTCCGTAGCCTTCCACTGCCATCACCTCATTTCACATTCACTCCAAATTCATCTCCTCCTGAGCCATTCAAGTAGCCCTCCCTTTGCTGGGAAGGTGAATTCAAAGGGGCTTTGCCTGCCTGCCGCTTTCTTAAGATCCCGGAGAAACTGCTCTGCGTTACCTTCAAGGTGAAAAGTACCGAGCACCTCCCAGAGACTCCTGTGGATCAGTCTTTATCAACAAGCAGTGGTCCACCCAGAGGAGCCCTGGTCCTGCCCTAACACAGCTCAGACTGTCTGCTGGTGGAGGAGCTTCCCAACCTCGCTGAAACACATTAACGTGCAGCTCCAACACAATAAAAGTAATTGGCCAAGTCACTCCAGAGAATCCACAAAGAGGGGAAACTTAAGGTGAAGCACAGGCATCGGAGGTGTCTGGCTAACCAGCAGATCTCAGCAATCGAACCAAAAATTAGCAAATCTACATAGTTATATTTTAAAGAAACACGTGAATAATTATAATGAATACGATTAAAATGGATATTTAATGCACTATGCAGTATTGCAATCTCAGTCTGTACCTTTGTTAAGAAAAGTCTGTGTCCTTCAGAATTTTTACAGCACTTCCCAAGCCAGTAAGCTGTAAAAACAACAAAGGGATGTTATTTTTTCCCCTCCTCTTTCTAAAAAGATGTTAACATTTTTTTTTCCCTATTCCTCTCTGAGCTCAGACCTTGAGGCATCAGCTCCTCCCAGAAACACCCACTGGGAAAAGAGGCTGTTAATCCGCTGGCCCTGTACACATCTGCTCCAACCAGCTTCAAAAACCCGAATAATTCTGTACCCCTGAAATTAAGCCAAGGAAGCAGGCTGTCAAAAAGAAACACACCTGCCAAGTCTGTTTAATGCTCTAACGATATCTCGCTGAGAAATCCTGAAAGACCAACAGGGAAACTTTTCTGCGAAGCAGCACATTCTGCAAAGTGAAACCACAATTTCATGTTATCAAAGAGCTCAAATAAAGTATTTTCCAATAGAAAATGACAACTTTTGTTGCATTTAGGGTGTCCATTTACATGGCAGCAGTGCTTAGAGCCACTAAAAAGGCAACTTTTTGAAAACAGCTCGGTGGACCATTTCAAAAATGCTCTTGACACCCTCTCCATGGAAACGGGAGAAAACTCAACTTTCCAAAAATGATGCTCCTGAGCACATGCATCACCACGGTAGTAACTAGTTCTTCTGCATATGTGAAAGTAGATGAACAACAGCAACCATGTGTGCCTCCAGACTGTCATGACTCTCTGTCAATATTCTCCTTGGACTTGCTGGTTTTATAGTTGAGAGGGTTAATGACATGATGAAGGCACAATGAGGAGAAAACAGAAGGTATATAAAAGGGTTACAAAACAAAATAATAAATCAACATCTCACCGAATCAGACCTTCCAATCAAGGCAGCTATTGTGTATATATATCTGTACCAAGTTATTTGGGATATGCTTTTTTACTTAGGTGAACATGTTTCAAATCAGGAAATCTCATGAGCCAGAAAACTGGTATCACCTCGCGTAATCTCCTCCGATTCAATCGTCTTAAGTAGCTCTGCTGTGTGTGAAGATATAAATGATGTCCTTCTGCACTTTGCAATAATGGAGATTCTGATTCTCAGCATCATTGTTAACGTAGGCGATGGCTGAGCAGCCACCTCTAAATTTTTAAACGAAAATCTGTATGCTTGGGTGGTGTAATTTGTAATTATAAACCCAATGTTAATGGTTTTTAAACCCTTGTTACCACTCTTTATTGGTGTGAATGTCCTAGATATCGTAAATTATTCAAAAATTGCGAATGTGCTCTTCAGCAAACGCACTATCCTGGAATATTGGATTGTGTTAAGTGCAGATTTCTTTTTTACTATTTCTAATCCCAGAGTCGCTGATCTGGAACGATCCTCATTACATCAAAAAGAAAAGATGTCCTTGGATTCTGAAAGAAGATATAAATAGACAGTCTTTGGACCAAAAGAGATTGAATGAAAGATGGAAGGTGGAAAAGTGTGAGGGAGTTAAAAGCATAGAGAAGATAGAGAATGATAGAAAGATCTTTCATTCAGCTGGCCGTCTGGCAAGATAAAAAAAAATAATCCTGCTTCTGAAAGGCGCTGAAAGAGTCACAAAGGCTCTCCCTGGTGTATCGTGGTACAAAACACTCCCCCTCTCTACCATAAGGGATAATTCAATCTCCCTTTGTCTGACACTCAAGGTACGGTTTGGAGAGCTGGCTTACCTGTCTGCTACTATTTCTGGCACCGGTTCTATAATGTTTTATATTTGTTCATACAGAACACCTGCATGAAGTGCACTCAGACCTGAACTATGGTGTCAGCACGATAGCTCTGTTCAATTACAACTGAGGAATTTCATGTACCTCTTATAAAATAGAAGCAGCCTTATCTTTGTGATAAAATGTGTTTCAAACTGCTTCTATGAAAAGGTGAACATGATTTGCAACACTGTCTATAACAATGGCCGGGTTGGTGGTACATGTTATAGTATTCCTATGAATGATAATACTCCTGGTTTCCTCTGTGGTTTAGTACCGATGCCCACCAGACTATTGATGGCTTGACTGGCTTTGTGATCGCCGGAGCTCTGATGGTGGGACCAATATGTTCAAGTCATCAAATATGGGAATGTCTGGAGTGAAGACCCAGACAATCGCTTCTAAAAAATAGCCCTTCAAAAGTGGAACACACAATGTCTACCTAACCTTGATGAGGGTCACTGGGACCCACTGGGTTAGACAGCCCCCATGCACAGCGCCAGCTCTGGCATACAAACGTCTTAATAAATTGTAGTCTCTTTCCTATACAAGTGTTTACAGGGTGAGAGGTGCCAGGCAAATGTGGGGATACACACACAAGGAAATAGCCTCCTTGTCACTTGAAATCACTGAGGAAATGCAGTTTTTGTACTTATGCAGCAAGTGGCAGTGCAGAGTATTCCGTATTCTTGGAGTGAGTGGGTGAAGGCCTATATATGGACTCTAATCTTGCTGGGCAATGTCAATGCTCATATTGGCAAACACCACCTGATCTGATCCTGCCAGTTGAGTTGTTGCTGGATTTTTCTGCGAGTCACAGATTGTCCAGCACAAGATATTTGAATACAAGACGTTGACCAAGCATTTCCCCCTGATCACAGAAAGTACATTCTTGATACCCGAGTGAAGAGAGGAGCAGAACTGTAAATGTATTAACCTATACGGCTGAGTCGGATCAGATGGCAGATATGACTGTGGGCTCGACACTGCAGACCCAAGCACATCGTTAGGGTGTCCTGTTGAAGGCTGGCAGAGAACCTTATACCCGAGGATTTCAACGCCCCAACTCAATAGAACTTCTGCCACTTACCAGAGATGGTTCGAGACACAACGTCTAAGCAGACAGCGGATTCTATATATTTTGTGGGTGCCTGTCAGAGCAGCGACATGCCAAGTAAATGCTGGTGCAGACCAAGAAGAAGAAGATCTTCAGAGACTGCTTTGCAAAGCTTTCACTGCTGATGCGCATTGATGAGCATTTCCTACCTACGAATCAGGCACCACTGCACTGCTTTTCCTTTCTTGAACTGCTTTTGATAGATAATGACCACAGCAGACTGTGAAAACCCCACAAGAGTAGCAATTTTCTTACACTTGCCCATTTATTTCTGATGCGTCAAACTTCAGGGCAGAATGTTCACTTGTGGCCTAATATAGCCCATCTAGTAGCAGATAAAAAGATAGCAGACTTTTACTTTGCCTTTCAGTGTTGATTATTTTCTGACCGATTAGTGTATATAGTCAGAGAACAAACGTTACAAATGTAACACGATATATGAATCCAAACAGTGTAGTCAAATTACAAATCAACCTTGGTGAGTAAAAGATTAAACATTTCATTGAAGTGCAGGAAAAAACCAGAGAATTTCTGTGCTGAAGATAATTTTTTTCAAGGTTGTCTTTTCACCGCAGGATCCTGTGACATTAACAGTTAGAATAGTAAAATTACATCTTGACAGTTTGAGCAGAGACGGGACTAAAACTATAGTTGTGACCTCCTGAGTGTCAAAGTCAGTGTCCCAAATAACTTGTTGGTGTCACTGGGAAACATTGGGAAAAAAAAACTTATTTTAAATTGGCCTACACAAGTTAAAAATGACTTCTGTCTCACAGTTTGCACCTCCTTAAGTACATATTCTAATGACCTAATGTCCCATTTCTGGACATTTCCAGTATTTTGGGGTCAGTGTCAGCCATGTTAGTATATACAGTGGGAGTTTTTCTGTCTCCTTTCTATAAAGCGAAAAGTGGAGTTGCCCTGGTACCCAGGCAGAGTGCATTAGAGGTTATGCCACACGCCTCAGCAGGCGGTGGACAAGCTGAATTAGCGGCTGTAATGCCTGAGGCTCAGCAACAGGGCACTCACTGTTTAATCAGGTTATCTGGGAGTCAGGGCTCGGCAGAGTGTCTGCAGGGGTTTATGGGGGTTTTGGGGAGGACAGCAGGGTAGTGACACAACCCTCGGCGTTGAATGATTGTGACCTGAAAGAAGGCTTTAAGAGAGGGAAAAAGATGTCAAAACCACTGAAGACACTCTCTGTGAATTGGCGTCAAAAGATTTCAAAGAAAGTTTGGTCACATTCAAAGCTCAATAGAAATAATTATAAAAAAGAAAAAGGAAAGAATTATAAAACTGTCGGACATTCTAAGCGGTTGTTCGGTGATAGAAACAACAGATGCAAAACAAAACCACTGTTTATTACTGTATGTATCACAAAGGGAAAGCGGGTACCAAACATTATTAACTAGACAATTATGCGTGTGTAATAACAAATTACGAATCACAGGCATTATCAGCAAGGTGCAATGGTGTGTGACCCTCTGGCTTGAAAGCAATGTGGCTATATATCTTGAAGGTAAGAGCTATTATAGCAGCGAGAGGTTTGTTTGCTCCAAGACGAGGGAGCTGTAGAGTGTGTGTGTGTGTGTGTGTGTGTGTGTGTGTGTGTGTGTGTGTGTGTGTGTGTGTGTGTGTGTGTGTGTGTGTGTGTGTGTGTGTGTGTGTGTGTGTGTGTGTGTGTGTGTGTGTGTGTGTGTGTGTGTGTGTGTGTGTGTGTGTGTGTGCGCGCATGTCTGTGTGTGTCCTTTATCTGTAGCCCACATACAGAGACTAAGTGCACATCAGGTCTGTTTTCCTGTGTGCAGGGCAGCGTATCCTGCTCTCCAAAGCTCAGGAAATTACAGTCCAGCCAAGCAGAAAACAGGAGTGGGATTTGGACAACAGGCTTCACCTGTGTCCGGCCGCAAGCTCATGAAGGTAGCCCTACTGTAAATGAGGGACACGTTAGTTAGGTACATGGAACAGTAGCAGATGGGTCTGAGCAGATGTCACAACTACGACCGGTTTAGTTTTTATGTGTGGAAATTTGTTTTGTATATAAAACATCTTTGCATTGTGAAATGTCCATATTAGCACCAACATTTTACCTCATATCTGTTGGCTGACTGTGCATTTACTCTGTGTTGCACATGTCTATACATCCAAAACATGTGACGGAAAAGAAAAATAAAACAAATATATATCTAAAATTAAAAAAAAATTTGAGTTTGCCTGGGACAAACATTTTTAGGTGGAGTGGAAGGCAAAATGGAAATTTGTTACTGCTTTGCTAAGATGAAAGTGTGAAATACCTTCTCAGTTCTCATCCTTGCCACAACGGTCTATATAACCAGCCGAGCATTGTTTATTCAACAAAATGTGTTTAAATAGGCAAATTTATGGGACCAGTAGCGCTAAATATTGTTCGTAATGTATCCACAAAATGAAACACGGTTTTAATTAGAGCTACATTTATTATTTATTCATTTAAAAGGCATCTGTTATAACAATTATCCAAACTAGCCTCCAGGAATATAAGATTATAGATGGTAGGATTGTTCTATATTGTAATTTGAGGTAGTATTTTCAAACGGTTGCCAATTGAAGAAATCATCCTTTCTATCCATTCTTAAGATAAACTTTATCCCGGGTTAGAGATACTTACAGTATAGCTGACTCTGGCAGGGTGCATTCATCAGGTCTACATCACAGGGCCAGATTATCACTGACGCATAAAGTCAAATTTGAGATAACAATTAACAAGATTACACAGAGGAAAAAGAAAACTAAATAAAAACAAAAAACAATCTAGGCACAGGGAGACTCTGCAAAGTCCAGATACTTGTTGACCTGCAAGTTTAGGTCAGGGAATTGTGAGGCGAATGGTCGCCAACAACAACATTTACAAACATTCATCTACATTCACCTGCACCACTCATAATTCTATTTGGACAAGGGCATTCAGTAAAGAGTAATGCGTTCAGGTTACAGTATAGAAAATAAAGACAAAAAAATAAAAAAATGTATTGGTCTCAGAGATGCTTATGATTACAACATATGCATCATGATTTCATCTACAATGTTCGGGTATGGTTCCCGAAGTTCAGAAAGTTCCTTCCGCTTGCCCTTGGCAGTGCACGTGGGAGTGCACATACTCTATCAACAAAATGCAACAGCTTTCCTAGCCTGGAGGAATCCGAAGTCCAGAACTTTACATTGTTTAGAGCTTTGTAAAAAAAATTGGGAAATATTCAGAGCACACAGTTTGGCATTTCAGGGTATTTTGGCACGAAACATGTCTGACAAACATTTAGGTCCATTACTCAAAAGAGTTGGACTTCATCACATTTCACACGAAAATTCAATGAGTTACCCGTCTCCTTTGTATATTTATTACATACATCCCCGGTGTTGGCAGACATATGGTAGCTTTTAACAGCACTCATGTATATTCTCACCAACCATTTGTATTGCAGTAGATGGAACCTTGTGTTTGTTTGTTTTTGTGCCTTTAGACACAGATCCCACACAATTCCATCAATGTCTTAGCATATATTCAGAATCTATTATAATTTTTGTAAAAGACTTAACATCAATTTAAAATATTTTTTTTGCAAGATTGGATAATCCTCTGAAATAAAGTAGCACAAATGGGTTTAAGTATCCAAAAAGTATCCACATAAAGACAGCGGAAAATATTCAAATATATAGAGAGATACACCACCAGCAGGCATACAGAAAAAACAAAAAATAAACAAACAGCATGGTGCCCATGTCAAATATCTGTTCTTTCACTTCATCACAGTTCTTCCACCTCAGCAACACGAGGGATTAATCAGAAATCCTCTCTCTCCAAAACGTTTGCAGAAGAAAACAGGCACAGCGGTGCTGCTATAAGCCAGAAGGCCAGATAGAAAGGGAGGCAGTGACTGTAAAATTTGATTAAACAACAAAACCATGTCGACATCAATGAGAGCTGCACCTTTGCTGCAAGGTATAAGGATCACATTCTGCAAAGTCACCAAATTAGCAAATTGCAGGGAATTATGCGTTCAGTAAGTCTGCAAAAATGAAAAGCCTAAAGCTTTTTATTGCTTACACTGTTTGGAATTTTAATATAGAACTGCGAGAACCTGCCTTGAAATGCTGTAACTGGCATTTTTGTACAGCGTGCGTTTGTGTCTAAAGAGGGGATTACTATACATCATCTGTTTTCTATATTTTGTAGAGTGATTGTAAACTGAACTGAAGCACTAGTGGGAATTACAGGAAGTGAGCAAATAAAAGGCAGGAACTTTAGGGATGGAAGTGAAAAAACCACAAGCTGTCAACATCTCCCTCACCCCCATTTCAAACTGTATACACATGTGTATACGCACAGCAGTGTGGTGAAAATATTCCACTTTCCCATGGACAGAATAGATAAACTATTTTCTTGTCAAGCACTATGTTGTGTATGGGTCAGATGGTGGAATTCCCATGCCTCCAATGCAAAACAATTTATTCACATCTTCAATACTGCTTTACTGAACCTCGGGTCACGGGGCGCTGGAGTCCAATCCCTGTTGAATATGGGCCAAGACAGGCTACACACTCCCGTGCACTTGACTACTTTGTGGCACTACCTGTTCACTACTAGTGTAGCTGCCTGCTCTCTTTTGCACACAGGTTGCTGCAGAAAGTCATTGCAAGTTGCACCATTTTTCTGAGCTGAATCATGGCACAACCGGGATTCAAACGTACGTCCTTCACACTTCACCTCCAGGACGGGACATTACATATCAGAAATAAAAAGCACCTAAATAAACTGTAGAATAATCCTTTATATGTTGTGTTCCTGCTAATGAACAGAAACCAATTCGGTACTGAAACTGTCAAGTCTCTTCAAATACCGAGGGACAGTCGGTGTGAATATCAGTCCACTGTGAGAGATGCCAGAAGGACATATTTCTCCCAGGTTGTGTTAGCAAGCGCTCACAAGTGTTGTCAATTTTTAAAACAATTAATGCTATCTTAGTCAAAATGGAAAACTCTCCCTCTCTGCTTCCGTTGAAACAGCAGAAAATGCAAATTCACTGAAACGGGGCTACAGTGCACAGCAGCCGTTATAAATAGTTCTTCTACACACGCGTGAGAAGATGGACAAAAACAATAACGGCGACCTCTAGAGTGTCATGATTCCCAGTTCATATTCTCCTGGAACTTGGTAGTTTTCTCGTCGAGTCACCCGGAATAGTAATCCAACTTCTTCGTCTATCTCCGAATGTCCGTGTTCTCTAGCCATAGTTAATGTTTATAGTCTATTGTTCACTATTGTGTGCTGTGCGTGTGTGGTTTCATTACAAAAACAACCGAACGCATCCACAAGTGGGCCTCCATGAAATCTACTTCAAGTTTCAGCATTTCTGCTATTTCTGTGTAAACAGACATCGTTTCCAAAACGTTGCCAAATGAGTGTGAAACTTGTCTGACATGGAGAAAAAAAAGATGCATTTTCACTTGAAACATTGTCGTGTAAACAGGGCCTTAAATCTACCACAGACTCCCTGCTGTCTGTGACGGCTTTCTTCATTTTTTTTTTTTTATAAAGTTATCCCTACTAGGGCACTCATTTCATCGGGTGATTCTGACCCCTCCCTCTCTGTTCCTCCTCAAATGTACATCATGCTTTTTGAGCCTGTGACTCTTCCTATTTCATTAGATAATGCTTCGGGTTCTCAAAATGATGTTGTCCCTCCACGATTATTTAAAGATGTTTCTCTCACAGTCGGGCCCGTGGCACTGAACATAATCAACAGCAGTTGTCCACAGGTGTGGTCTGTCTAATTCTGAAACATGCAGTTGTTCAGCTTTTAATTAAAACCTTACAGTTTTAGCAAATATTAGACTTATTTCAAAACTCTTATTTTAATCCTCGAGCCAAAAGCTCGAGGCAACTAATGGAATTTGTAAATGAACAATCTTGAGGTTTTACTATCCAGTTTTAAAACTCTGTCCAGCACCTAATCAGCATTTGTAAGGGTTTTAATTATATTCCTTTGGATACCAACTCTGGCAACTGTGTTGTCTTGGTGCTATTAGAGTTAACTGCTGCCTTTAATACTGTGGAACAAGACATCCTCATCTCTGGTTTGGAGACGTGGGTCAGGGTCATTTGTAAGGCCCTGGGATTGTTCAAATCTTGTTATATTCTGTGTGGAGTAATGCTGAAATGAATTTCCCTCTGTGATATTAAAATATTTATATTCTATTCTATCTACCAGATCAAGACTTCTATGTTGGCAAATGTGCATCTGTCACTGCTTTCATCTCTTGTGGTGTTCCACAAGGTTCATTTTTGGGTCCTCTCTTGTTCTCTCTATTTATTACACCTTGGATCCATACTTAGAAAACACAGTATTTATTTCTACTGCTATGCAGATGAAAACCAGATATATGTGCCTCTTAAAATGTCTGTTGGTATATTACAAAGCCACTGCTTCACTGTCTTGATGATATTCAGACCTGGATGGCTTGAAACTGTTCAAATCTAAATGGCAACAAGACAGAGGTAATGGTTTTTGGTGGTACCACTGTGACTACCCGGTAGAACTTTGTTCTCTGGCTCAATATGTCAAGCCCACCATAAAAAACCTAGATGTCAAACTTGATTCGAGCATTAAGCTTGACAGTCACATCAACGAGCTTTTTTCAGCTCAGGCAGTTGGCCAAAATAAAGCCCATTCTTGATAGGCAGCACTTTGTAGCAGTAATCCATGCTTTTGTTACCACTCCGCTGGATTACTGCACTTTATGTTGGGGTTAGAAGGTATTTTATTTTTGTCTGTTCAAGTTTTATTTATTTTTTGTGTGTGTGTGTGTGTGTGTGTGTGTGTTATTTATGTACAGCCCTTTTTGTCTATGTGATTGTTTAAAGTGTTGTATAAAAAGAATGGTTTGGATGAAGAGTTTTGAGGATTTCAAATGGAATCATTTTCACTGAAAGAATCTGTCAAAAAAATGCCTCTATTTGACGGTGTAATATTCCAATATAGGTAAATATGAGTTTTTAAAAAGTGTCTTGCTTTATATATACAGTTTGACAACCAAACAAAACCGTTTTGAGGACCGCTTTGAACAGTTTTAGAAAGCTGAGATATTTGAAAATCTAAATTTCAAAACAGCTGTCAATTCAGAGCTCTGCCTTTCACTGTCTAAAGATAGATCTATATAGGCTTTTTTTTTTTTTTTTTTAACTTGGACCTTCCTTTGTCGAAGTGTGCTGTGGCCTGACAGACAGAATATAGGGAGCAGGCAGAGTATGGTGCCTTTCAGATCTGCTGTCAAAGCACATCATAGGAATGGATGGCATTTTTTCTACAAGGTAGAAAAGGCTGCAAGTCTGAGGAACACAGTCTAAAGCAGGTGAAGCTGAAACCTCACCAGACATGAACAAATCTTATTCATTAATGGGTTTCTTCATTTTATGCTGGTATATATCTTGAAGAGACAATTTTCTGCTGTTGTTATGAGTCTGGCTGGAGACATAATTAAATTATATAAGGTATAATGTCGGTCATCATCTATGAAATTGCTGACGATTTTCATCGTGTGTACATAACAAAATGGCTAGAGCATTGCATTAAGCTGTAGGTTTGTTGCCTACCTCAAATTTCACTATCTTCAAGGCAAGCACGTACTAAAGACTCAACACAGTCATGATTGCGATGACCTGCATTGCTGAGGGTCATCCTTCTGTCTGTGTAAACAAGACTGTTATTTATCGCTCCACGTTCTATCCTTCCTCTGTTCTAAGCCAATTACAGTTCTTCCCTGCGCCAGCCCTTAACCCGACCCAGGCTTGTCAGAAGCCCCACACTCCTCCCTGCACCCTTCTTTACTTCCCCTCCGTTTTCCATCTCATTAACATTCATTTTCCCCCTAATTGAGCTTAATAAGAAAATAATGTTTGACATTAAATCCTTGTGAACATGTGGCCCAGCTGATCGCTGCGTCTGTTTGTTCTTCCACAGCAAATGTTTTACTTCGTCAGGGCTTTGTTTGTTTGCCTTGCTTGGTTCTGTGGTTCCCGTAATAGCCCACTTAGAATTCCCAGTTCCCATCTGTTTAAATCTGACCCCTTGCTGTTGTTCTGCTGAAGTTGGAGCTGCGCTTCCCTTCAATGTGTTTCACAAGTTTTGCTTGGTTTGTGGTTTTCCTTCGCAGTGATGTCGGCGTCCACAAATTCTGAGCTCAACCTCTAAATCTCTGAATGCTGCATTTAGATACTGAGCCAGTCAGCTTGAGCTATTTAATTTTTCTTAAGCCAGTGGCAATATTATTTTGATGTACAATGACCTTGTGGGGCAAGTAGTGGGTCTCCTGCCAGCTGTAATCAATCATCATCATATTGTAATATAGGAAGCAGTAAGGACGAAGGAAAAGAAAATGAGGAAATTGTATTTTCGAGTTTAATTTTATTGTACATCTACATTTGAATTTCTACAAAGTCATTTCTCTCTGTAGAACATTTTGTAAGAAAGTCACTGAAATATGTGTAATCTGAAAAAAATTGACTATTGGAGTTCGATAAATAGTATTTACAAACGTCAACACCTTATAATCGGTACAGGGATGAACCATTATATGTCAATCATAAAATCAGAAGACATTCTCTAACTTTAGCCTTTTTTAAGTGTCTCCTATTATTAAAATAAACATGACTTACAGGATTTAGACAATTGCCACTTGTTTTCTGTGTAGAGTGCTGATATTCAAGAACATTTTCTTTGTGTGTCTAATGTAAATACATCGATCAAGAGCACGAGCTGGGAATAGGAGATGCTTTGCTGAACACTGTGGTATTTATGCCAATATTGAGAAACACTACAATAATAAGAACCTATGCCCTTACTAAAAAATTACGTTTCCTGTATTTTGATATTTCCTTCAATTGACCCTGTCAAGGTGGATGGGTGGATGGATAGTACCCATGGTGCAACAGTCCTCTCTCAAATATATCAGGCAAGTTAGGTAAAGACATTCAGCAAACTACCGAAGTCTCTATATTGACAATTCACATGGAATTGACAGGAGCTGCTCTCAAATGAGTGGAAGATGAGTTCAATATTCAGTAGAATATCCACTGTATACTATATAAATAAAGGGATGCTTGAAGAAGGAGCAGGATGGTGTTGTTTTATGTTTCTTGATGGATAATAGACTTGGCCTTAACTGACATTTGCCTTTAAATATCACTTAAAGTAGATATATGTATCAAGATAATGAAACATGATTGCGTCTCAATGTGACTAATCAGGGCAATTGTTGACTAACTGAGAAGGCTGGTTCAGATATCAATGCATATAATTTGAAGAATTAGTCATTTTCTATTCGAATGATGAAACACAAAGACCAGAAAAGGCAGGAACAAAAGATAAAAGCTGGATTTTCAAACTAATAACAGGTTGTTTAACCATCCGGCAGGAACAGAAACAAAGTGTAAACAAAAGAGTGACATATTATCACAATTGTTCAAGTGAGCAGACATTCACCTATTAAGACGACCGGCAGACACAGAACAACACTGCTTGAAATTGTGTGCCTCCACTTGATAATTCCTTCCCATTTAGTCTTGCTAAATGGGCCACTACATTCACCAGTTTAATGTTAAATTTGTCTGTCTGCGGTTTGAACTGAAATGGTTCTTGGAGCTGAAAACAATTGTCGGCCGCAGCTGAAAACAAGTCTGATGAAAGTGGAGAAACTGAACCAAAATGACAGGTGTGAGCTGAACAACCAAAGCTGAAAGATGCTGAAAAGCTCTATAGTGCTGTGAGTAGCACAAAAGACTTTGCTTTTACAAGCAACCCCTTTCACATAAAATTAGTCATGAGAAGCAATGTAAATATGAAACAAACTTATCTGGCGTGTTCATGTGACGTCTAAAAAAAAAAAAAAAAAAAAAAAAAGGCTTGTGAAATATATTTCAAGTAGCAATGATTTGATTCTACATCTGAAGAGTTCATGTTTCATCCCAACACTAAATCAGACTCTAATAATAAATGTTACTGGGACAGTGTTTGAGGCTATTCCGATGGGATCCCTGCCTTACCATGGTGGGATAGTTTTGTGTGTCTCTAGGACCTCTCGAGCCACGTCAGCTTGAGTAGTAGTAGTATACTCCTGGTCGGGCCGCCCATACTGAAACAGGTCGACTGGTAGCGAACAGATGAAGAGTGATTCTCTGGTCCTCCGGATGGGGCTAATAACCCGCTCCCGTACAACCTGCATATTACGAAAACTGACAATAGCATTGCCACTGTACCCGACTGGAAGCAGAGGTACAAGATGTTAATGCCTGGTTGGATCAACGCAATGAGGCAAAGACTGACACTTAAACTGGCGATGAATTTGCTGTTGCCAAAAACGTGTTTGAAGATTGGACAGTGGAACGTCGGGATAAATGTGTGAGGACCACTGGGTACATTAAAAGCGATACAGTCCATAACAGAGTTCAATCACTGAAGGAAAAAAAAAAAAAAAGAACTCTGAAAAGACTTTCCGGCTCATACCTTTTTGCGATAAGATGAAGGAAAGAAAAACACAGCAGGCATGCAGCCAGAGTGTAAGGCAAGCACACAAGTACATGTACAGTATGTGCACAGCCAGACATAACAGCTCTGCCTTCTGGGATAACAGCCATCAGGTTGGAAATAACAATCATCATTAGTGATGGCCCAGATACACTGAATGGCATAATTGACGTTAGAAGTTAATTCATTCGATGCTTTTGAAATAATGGCATTGTAGGCTTGTTCTGTTTTTTTTTCTCATTGTAATGGAAATATTTAGCCACGGAATATCTTGCTTTAACGATCAGATAGTGAATTCTTTTTTTTTTTTTTTTGCCTTAGCAGAATAATTCCCATTGAGGGTCGGCTGTCAGATGCATAATCAAGTTAAAGGCATTAAGAGTGGGAGAAGCTGAATCCACAGCTTGTTTTCACTGATTTAATGTCATTTTATTAACATAGTGGATTGCTGTTAGATGTTGAGACAAGCTAAATTAAATCAAGCTCTCTGCACTAGGGCTGCCACAAACGATTATTTTCCTAGTCGACTAATCACCGATTATTTTTTCGATTAGTCGACGGATCGGATCATATATAAATTGAATGTAAAACATACAGCTCATCGCACCAGCATGAAGCTGCTCTTATATATGCTTGTAACAACTAGTTTAACCATGTAGCACAAAGTGCAAACAGCGGAGTAAAATAAGGAAAAGGCACTTGCCTAAACAACACAAAAATAAATACTTCAGGTTTATTTTTTAGGTTTTTACTTTCCTTAATTTGCCTTTGGCATCAAACAGCAACAATGAGGTAGGCACCTGTAACTAAGGAGTTATTAAAGTTTCGGTCTCACTGACTCACCCGGGTCTGGTATAACTTCCGGTGACATCACGGCTGACCCCGATTACCACTATTGCGCATGTGTGTCAAGGACAGAAAGGCAGACGCGGCAGTGGAAGGTGCTGCAGCAGTTTTGAGAGAAAAACAAAGATAAAAAAAAAATAGAAAATCGACGTGTCGACTATTAAATTAGTTGTCGACGATTTTAATAGTCGACATAATCGTGACTAGTCGACTAATCGTGGCAGCCCTACTCTGCACATAGCTCACTTGTCTCCTGTCTGACAGACTCCATAAGTTTAATTGTGGGTGAGTTTAAATCAAACATGAAAAAAAAAATCTAAGTTTTCACTTTGTTTCTGGGTGGCAAAATGAACAACAAATTGAATTAAATACATTGTCATTTTTAAGTAATTGGGAGCCTCTTGTGTCTCATTGGATTTAAGAAGTATCTCTACAACGATGGAAGTCGAATGATGATGATGACAAAGGAAAAGGAAGAAACAAGAAAATAATTAAAATTTGCAGATGGCCACAATCACGGTCCTTAAAATTGGATATTCAGTTCTTGTACCATAAAAAGCAAAAAAACAATAGAATGAATTTATAAAACGATACTAAATGAACTTCTGCTGACTACAGCTGTCGAGTCTGCTGATTCCAATGTCATGAGTGTTCTTTTCAGTGGTGATATGAAGTAATATGTCACTTGCTGTGGCTGTGATGAGCTGATAACATCATTATTATGAATTTAGTGGAGGAGTTTTGCATAAGTTTTCAGTGTCTAACATGTCATCCGTTGTCTTCAGCATTAT
The DNA here is from genome assembly GCF_963383615.2 of Lipophrys pholis. NCBI lineage: Eukaryota > Metazoa > Chordata > Actinopteri > Blenniiformes > Blenniidae > Lipophrys > Lipophrys pholis. Next base: position 24,979,745 of record NC_137631.1, on the reverse strand, counting down.
CAGACTGTAATGTCATAATACACAAAAACTGCAAGGCTATGGCATGCCGTATGTCTTGATGGACAGTGCTTAGAGACAATCAAAGTATTTCTTGTAATTATTCGTACAGTTTGATGTTAAACAACAAGAGGAGCATCTATAGATTTTTCAGAGTCGAAATATTGAAGAGTTTGGTAGCTCCTTCTCACGCTGAGTAACTACAGTGAAGTGGACATCGTTTTCTAAATACCTTGTAAGCACACTTGTTTTATGAAACGAAAACACAAAAACCAATGTGCTTTCGCATGAAATGTCGTGTAAATGGGGCATTAGTTTTTGCTTCTGTGAACGTCAACACCACGGCTTTGGATTTGGGGACGACATGTGCTCTTTTTGACTGCTGGAAGACTAAATGTCTGGCTGTGTTCTGGATCATTGCCAGAGCTCTGACTAAGCAGGTAGGAAAACCTGCATGAAGGGAGCTGCAGTATGTGATGTGTGATGAGAGAGTGCAACAAGAGCTGTGCTGCATGCTCAGAAAGACAGAGTTTGATTTTGGTGCCGTTGTACAGCACAAATTGGCATGACAAGGCCAGGTATCTAATGCCATGTGAACCTTGAAGGTGAGCTGGTCATCCATCACAGCATCCAAATTCCGAACAGGTCTTGTGGGAGTGATTCGGCTTGACACGCGCTAGATATTTATCTGTGTTTGTATGCTGGATTTGGCTTGGATGACTAGAAGCTCAGTCACAGGTAGGATGAGCTGAACGTGGCAAAATACGAATTACAAATGGATCCATACCAAGAGTGACAGCTCATCTGGTGGAAAAGATAGCAAGAGGCAGGTGCCATCATCTAAGCAGTGCAAGAAGGAATCATGGGAGCGGATGGCTGCACCGAGCTGGACTGCTTCTCCTGACACACACAGGGGACCAAGTACTGACCCTGGAAGGACCCTTGAGGGTTGGTTGACACTTCTCCAATTCAAAGACACTCTATAAGAACTCCCCGAGAGAGGACATGCACCAACTGAAGGCAGCTCTTGAGATAGAAAGCTAAGTGAGAGAGGATAATTTATTTTTCAACCATGTCAGAGAAAACAAAAAGAACAACAACAGAGCTCCAGCCGACCATGGCAATAATGTCACATTTAATACAGAGTGCAGCATTGTGGGTGTGCATCTGTTGGTCGTCTCAGCTCATACCTGTTTACCTTGTGTCTATGCATAATATCATTCGCCCTGGTAGGATTCAACCCAACGCAGCCTCAATTGTTTTGAGATAGTCTCCTTGTAGATGCATGGGTTTTGTATGGATACTAATGCTTCCACACCCTCTGTGTTCTCTTTCGTTACCTGTGAGTCGGCTGGAATTTTAATCATCAAACCCAAGCTTGAATAAAGAGAGAAAGCATGCTGTATTGATCCCCTTCATGGAAATTACTTCTTTATATTGTAGCTTTAACTACACATGCGACCATGGTGCGATGCTCGGGTAGCAGTTGGGGTCAAAAGTCTTGCTCAGGGAGTCACAGCCTGTGAACTTCCGATCCCAAAGCCTGCTTCTCTAACCTCCAGGCCACCATGTCTCAAGACGGGTGTTGGTAGTTGTATTTATGTCAAATTGAAGCAGCAACTAGAGTGATAAAAAGTCTTTCAGGATTCCCCTTTGAACATCGCTCTAATTTAAGTGTGGGACCCCCCCCCCCCCCCCCCACTCCCCCACCCCTTTTCTTTTATGACACCATGGAGTTTCAAACTGGGAATAGCATCACGGTTTATGTGGGGATGATTACTTATTCAAAATATGATGATCATCACCGTTGCTCATTGTTTTTTATGAACAGCACTTTTCCATGAGTACAGTTTTGTGACTACTTTACCCACCTCTGGGTTTAATCAGCCAGCAAAATTGAAAACAGCTGTGTGGGTGTGCAGGGCCTTCAGCAGTACAACTGTTTTCACTGTATAGACCATTAAGCCCTGTCTTCCATTACTTGCAGTTTGTGCTCTCAGGCATAGCCCTCATGGCAGGACGACGAATGGGGGGTGGACATATGTCTCTGGAGTCATGTCAGACTTTCACTATATCATCATATACAGTTTTGTGCATTTGTTGGGTTATAACAGAGCTTTTAGAATGGTAATTCAAACGCGTTTTATAAATAACTCCTACACTTTCTTTAATGGATAATTCCAGGGCCTGAAGGGTAAATGGCAGGAGTGTTCACTGTACATGAGAGCAAAGCTTTTTACAGATTTGAGGTGGAGAGCTCATGAAGCTGAAAATATCTGTATGTAAGCCAGACTGTTAACTCACTGCAAGTCCTGCTATTCCAGAACCATATGTTAGAATTGCCCTGATCACCCAGTCACAAGCAGAAGCTCTGGAGTTAACTTACTGTCTGTCTTGTAGAGTCCCTGAAGAGTGCCAGAAAATAATATGAAACCGCTTTCACCGCAAGATCACTTCTTTCCATATTTGAGTCACTACATTGTTCATGTGCCTGATATTGTGTCATATTTCTTGTTGCAGCTCAGTTACTTGGTGTCAAAGCGGCTTGTAAACAACCTGAATCAGGCTGTAACCCCTGAAAGGCGTCGTCCTTGTTGCTCTGCCTCCGCTTTAGGAGACAAAAGAAATTAGATGAATATGTTTTTGCATGTCATTCTGTCTCTCCGCGCTTCCCTTGCTTGCTCTCTCACATCTGTTGTTATTTACAGAGTGATTTATTTCTCAATTTTTACAAAATCCAGCAAGCTTATCAACAGCTTGCACTCTCAAGTAGTTTGATTTCAGCAAAAAAGGATGAGATCAAAGGACTAACTGAGCACCCCTTTCTTTCGGTCTTTTTTGGGGAAAATGGTTTATATAGTGAGACACTCCTGACGGCATTAAAAATCCTAGAACGCTGAGGAGACCACTCACTTCTAAAAAAAGATGCAATCTTTGCTTAAATACACAATCAATAACAGTCAAGCTGTTTCAAAGATCGAAGCAATCTTTTTCTCAACTAATTTCAACGCCACTTTTAATACTAAGGCATACACCCACTAAAAATAGATTCCTCAACATGGCACATTTGTTCTACATAAAGCCATAGTGGGGGTGAGGGGAGTCATATCCCCACTGTGTAAAGTAAAGTAAAGCATAGCGTTAACCTCTCACCTCTTAAGTCAAACTAATAGGATTAACTCGAAACTCACGCGGATGCCACACACCTCCTACCACCCATCAAACTGTATATTTTGGTTCAATTGGAAATGTTCTATACTCAGAAAAAAAGTGTCAACCACAGATCCAAAAGAAGTAAATGATATTTGTTGACGGGGGCGAGTTAAAAGCTTTTTTGACAAAAAGTGAAATTTATAGCGAGTCGATAAAGTTCTCATAATTAGGGATGCACTGATAGCACTGTACTGGGTCTGATACTCCTGGTGGTACCCGGCAATTGTAATGTGATGTCATCTGTCAGCAACGCTGGCCGCAGGTAGACAATAGAGGATGGGCAATGTCAGTGGTTTAGACATTCTATAACAACATTTGCTCAGTCCTTGTATTGGTACTCAGTATCAACAAGCAGCTCAAGGTTAGTACTTGTACTCCTAAAAGTAGTTATCAGTGCATCCTTAATTACATCGTGTGTTCCAATAACTTCAGAGGTCTTTATTTCAACTGTTATTTTTTTTTGGACAATACAGGAAACCTCTGATCAGAACACTGCCGAGGAAAACTGAAAATGTGTCAACAACTCAAAGGGACAAAGTGTCCCCAGGTGGGTAGACGGGGGAAAAAAAAGAAACACAATCACAATGAGCACAAGGGCGTGCACTGGTATGTGTCACATATGCTGACCTGGTAGCTGTCAATGTCCTCCCGGTCCAGCGAGCGGCTGACTGACACGTCTCCCGTCTCTGTGTTGATGGTGAAGAGACCGATGGGATCCTGATCAGCACCGGGACCTGTCAGTCGGAAGATATGCATCCGAGACCTCTCCATTGAAATCACCTGGACACGCACACACAGAAATCACCAGCATTTCAGATTTAACATAATAAAAAATTATTTGACCTATTAAAGTATAGCATACCAACAACAAATACTCCCTATTAAAATAAGTTGACATTTGAGGAAAAGGAACACACTGTGCCTTGAATGGTGATGCAAATGCTTGATAACATCCAATTAAAAATGTTGGATGAGAAAAGACTTTGATTTGATTTCAGCAGTTGGTAAAAGTAACACATGTAAAACATGAACGTTGGTATCATCTCCCTCAGCAGTGGATGCCTGCTGTGACTACTCGCTCATGCGGCGTAGGATTATGTCTTAAATGAAGAAAGTGGAGCAGTTAAGTAAATATTTATAAAGAAAAAAAACCAAAAAAACAACAACTTTCAATAACTAAATGCTAATGTTATGTTGATTATGATTTTTGTTGTTAGGCCAGGGTAAAAAGACTTTAAACCAAACATGGCTTCATACAGTCGTGATGAAGTAGCACGCTGCCAAGTAACTTGGCTGAAAATTGTAATCTCTCAGGCAGGACTGATCTGACCCAGGGACTTTTTGGATAGATGCACTCACATGAGACTGCCGGAGGCAGCGGCGTCCACGGGCACCCCAGCAACAGGAACAGGCAGGTTTTGAAAAGAAAACAGAAAACAAAGCATGTTAGAGTCTCGTATCGCAGCTGAAACTGAAACCGAAGCCAATGACCTCGAGATCAGGGCAGATGGTTGAGAGAGAAATATGATAAAATGAGACACATTTGCCAATATTTGGAGCAGAGAAGAACTTCAAAGGTTTGTACACAAGCACAAAGAAAAACAGAGGATGCACAATGTGCCAGAATATTAGTAGAAAATTAGATTGATCAACGACAAAATATGTATTATTTAAGAGAAAAGCAAGACTCGCCCCCCCCCCCCCCCCCTCAGGTCAGCTTGTATTTGATATTGAAAGTTTGACAGGAAGGCTCATGTCCAGGACATAACCTAAGCCAGAAGACAAATATCTTCCAAAGAGACCTGAAAATATGCTTTTCTACTGGTCACTTTTCAAAGTGAACATTTCCATTTTAATCATGTACATAACACAAAAAGTATAATTCTCATATCTTTCATCTACCAAATACATAATAACAAGATTCTAACAGCTTAAGATAAAGGTGGGACACATATCTCATGTTGGAATCCAAGCTTTATGGCCTTTCTCGTGGGAGTTTGCATGTTCTCCCTTCCTGTGCGTTGGTTCCCAGCGCTCATGCATCAGGCCCCATTTTAATCTTCTTGAAATTGTACTGTTACCATAAATGTTTGTCTGCATTCAACACCAAGTGACTGGATGAAGTTGGAGCCTCCAAGAAATGACTTTGTTCTCTTTTATTTGATCATGGTTTTGTAGGTTCAGGAGAAAAAAAAAAGTTGTGCTTTCCAATTACGATGACTCTGTTTCACTCTTGGAATCTTTGGAGTATGCTAATGAGCTTTAAAGAGAACGTGATAAATTGTTAAATGAGAACGTTGGGTTTTCATCATTCCCATTGTTACGCCAGTATCCGTGACATCTGCAAGAACACACAGTGTTGTACCTGGGTCAACACCCCACTGGGCATCTGCACTGTCCCTGAAAGTCATGAAAGTAAACGGCTCCCTTGTGATTCCTCGAGTGATCAGAGAGGTGCTATGAGGTTCCTTTTAATGAGAAAGCCCTTCAATGGGTCGCCAGTTAAAATGAAAGCCTTTCCACTTCCTACTTGAAAGAGCATTGGACATAAGGCCATGATAGACAAAGCACGAATGCGTATGGCCTCTCTGGAACTCTCCACCATTTTTATGGATATCTCGCTTCGTCTTTTCCTTGTTCCTTGTCACTCTAGAAAATGTCCAGACTTGCTTTTTTGGAGACGCTTCCATTCACCACTCTCTACTCTTCAGCAAAGGTTTTGTGCTTACTCACTCTGTGCGTCTTGTTTGCTATACAAAGTGATGACTGCAGGTAAAACCTGAAAGTTGAAAAATAAAAACCACAGCAGTAGACATCAATAAACACGCACGCACGCACGCACGCACGCACGCACGCACGCACGCACGCACGCACGCACGCACGCACGCACGCACGCACGCACGCACGCACGCACACAATAAAATAGATCTGATCCTTCCTGCTCTTTACTTCATTCCTTGTTTCCAAATTGAGCGAAGCTTCCTTTGCCCCTAACTACATTGTTTTCAGCGTTTCTGCTATTTCCGGGTAAACGGACATCGTTTTCAAAACAAAACTTTTCTAAAGTGAAAATGGAAAAAACAATGTGTTTTCACTTGTTCATGAGGCCTGAGCGTCACTTTGTTCCCAATGGAGGTAACCTAACCATAGGTTTGTGAGCAGATGGGTGAATATAACAGACCATGTAAAGCATTTCAGGATTGTTGACGCAGTGGAAAAAAAGCATGATATGACTGAAATCTAAATAATAGTCGTTATTCATATGTTTACTTGTGTGCATAACTGTGGGCATACCCACACACTGAACACCTATGTACATTTTTTTTTAAATCTGCTATACTTTTGTTTCCAAGGTCTTTTAATACACAAGCTTTACTACATTTGTTGCAGAAAAGAGCTGGAGTCGTTGTTCCACATCTCGTTTGTGTGTGAAACCAACATCAAACATTTAGTTCATCATAGTGCATGTTCCTAGTCTTTCCACTCCTGTCAGCACCTAAATGCTAAGAACAGTCATCTCTGCCCACACTCACACAGGTGGCACTGTTGTCATGAGGTTCAGAGATATTTTTCATCTTTCATCAGACTTTCAGAAAGCACCTGCAGAGACTGGCAAACTGGGTCACATAAAGAAAACAAAAAACAAAATGAAATACAATGAGGTGCTGCACCAGTTGGATTCACAGATGGCTCAGCATCAAACTTTCATAGATGCGGGGGTAGCGGAGGAACAGAAATGGACGCACGAGAAGGATGGATGGGGGAGTGAGAGAGGAGGAAGCAAAGAATGTGAGCGAGAGAGAAAGAGAGACACTGATAAAGACACGGTAACTCCAGCTGAAGAGTAACCGAAGTGTCAGGAGAAGTTTAGACTGATTAGAAAAACCCTCTGTGGGGTAGAAGTGTGATTACACACACACACACACACACACACACACACACACACACACACACACACACACACACACACACACACACACACACACACACACACACACACACACACACACACACACACACACACACACACACACACACACACACACACACACACACACACACACACACACACACACACACACACACACACACACACACACACACACACACACACACACACTGATGTACATCCATCGTGGAGAAATGTGCACCCAGTGGTTTTGTCTCTACTGAGTCTGTCTCCCTCTGCGTGTGTGTGTGGGAGGACTGATGGGAGAATCTCACCTCTTTCTATCAGCTCTCATTACCAGCTGTACAGATATGAAAGACTTGGGGGCTCGTGATATTGCAAGAAGATGACAGGAGGTGTGGTGCTGCTCTATAACGCCAAACCTCCTCGGAGCTCAGAGAGAGAGAGAGAAAGAGCGAGAGCGAGAGAGAGAGAGAGAGGTCGAGTGCCAAAAGAATGGATCGGCAGCAGAGTGTGTGTGTGTGTGTGTGTGTGTGTGTGTGTGTGTGTGTGTGTGTGTGTGTGTGTGTGTGTGTGTGTGTGTGTGTGTGTGTGTGTGTGTGTTTTACGCAACAGTGTTTGTGTGTATTAAAACCTTAATAGTGCCTCCCATTGTTTGTGTGTCGATCAAGTGTCACGAGGGCACACAATAAAACTCATAAAAACTCTCGAGAAAATCTGGTGTGCAAAGCAAAGTGCGGCAAAGAAATTGTAAGAGTCAATCCCCCTCAAAAAATGTAATAGGTCTCATGCAAATGCATCGCCTGTATGGATGCAAACACACTCGACGGCGAATGAGGCCGGATTTCAAAAGCAGCATGTCTGCATTGTGCGTTTCTGAGAGAGAATATGTGGGAACATCTCTCGGTGGTGCTTCTGTTCTCCCTATCAAGGTCATATAGCCAGATGCGAATGACAATCACTGGCCATGAAAGGACTCCTGGGATCAGGCCAGAGAGTGTGTACTCATGCCTGCTTGCTTGCATGCGTGTGTGTGTGTATATAAGCATGCCAGACGAGAACCAGTGCTCGGCCTGATTGGCTTGCCACTCTTGTCTGTTAATGAGAGGGACGGGATGAGGTGGATAGCCCAGTGAAGACACGCATGGGTAGTGGCGTGCGAGTCCTCGATGCAGGGCAATGGGAAAACAATGGGACTAATTAATGCCCTTTGATTGGTTAGCCAGGGCCCTGCTAATCATTACCCATCAGCCCCCACATGCTGGGCCAATCAAAACAAGCCAGCGAAGAGCAACAATCAAGGGGGACTCTTTTAGGGTGAAAAAATAAAAAAAAAAGCTCGACGAGAGCGTTATCAAGCGTCGAGACTGCGTTAAGAGAGTCAGCTGGAGACGCTACAACAGGAAATTCTGCACTTGAAAACAGTGCAGTGTGTCCTTGTGATCCTATATGTGAGCTTGTTTATTGGCAACAGGCGTGGTTTGACTGAAAAACATCCATGCAGTCACTATTGAAGCTCTATATTTCAAGAGTCGATCAGAGAAACCTTTAAAGATGACACACACACAGTTGAATGGAAGCTGCAATATATCTAAAGCAGAGTTCAATTTAAATTGAATGCTCGCATTGGTTGAGAACAGTTTCGGCTGACTTGTGTTTGTGACCAGGCGGATGAGCCATCACTCAAGTCTTGCTTAAGCTCACACAAGGACAACATCTTTTCGGCAGTTCACACCCGACAAATCTGTTTTTTATTGCTTTTCCTCCCTTTTTTTTAAGCTGCTCTCATCAAAATGGATTTCACATCTGCCCGGTGTGTCTTGGGGTCCAAGCTTGATTTGAAATTTGCATCAGGCGGCTTTAGCTCACCGCCAGCGTGTATCCACCACAAACGGGCATGATTAACATGCTGAAAGACACACCGGAAGAAAAAGGCAGGAACTTTCTGGTCTTCCTAAGACAATTAAGGGAATCAATTAGACTAAATGACAAGGCCCGGAGGCTGCCTGCTTTTGCTAATGTTGTAACATGTCACAACAGATCTTACTCACTAACTACTTGGAAGCTCAGACGGAGTGCTGGTATTGAATGGCTTTCCATTACGAGAGTAGAAAATAAAAAGACAAAGACAGAGCAAGTGGGAGGGAATATGTAAAATAAAACCACAAAGCAGTACATGAAAGAGAGGAAAGGAAAAACACGTTTTAAGATGAGAGCCGCTACATAGAGGGCAAACACACAAAGCATTCAGACTGACAGACAGCAAATCAGGATGCACTGTGCACTGAACCAACGAAACGGAGGTGCGAGACACATCTATTCTCCGTACAATATTAGCTGAGGCTACAAACCAAGCCAGGCCCTCATTCCTCTCACCGCGCATGCTTTATTGGAGCTGTCACCTCAAGTCAGACAAGTTGCATTGATTTGTGAGCTGGACCCCGAGGTAAGGAAGTACAAGCACAGGTTGAATAACTGACAGCGTCGACGCGGCACAGAAAGCGAAGATAGCTTCACAGATTAAAACATTTGAGACTTTCTGTTGACACATCAGAAACTTTTGTTCTGTTTAATGAAGCTCCCTCGGAGTGCTTTGTTGCTACAGTGTGCATCTGAACAGAAACCCAAAAGACACACACACACACACACACACACACACACACACACACACACACACACACACACACACACACACACACACACACACACACACACACACACACACACACACACACACACACACACACACACACACACACACACACACACACACACACACACACACACACACACACACACACACACACACAAAAAGGTTGTTTTAAGTTTTTTTTTTCCAATCAGTCGAGACACTGAACTCATATGTCTTTTTTGTTTGTTTTTTTCCCTAAAAGGAGGTACAGGGGACTGAGGATCTGATTTACTGAGATCGTTCATGAAGCGCACTTTTGGTCTGCATGCTCTTCGCAGGAGACAAAATACCATCACGGACATCAAACACAAAGAGGAGTGGTTTAAAAAAAAATAAAAGGTTCTGAAAAGCTTCAGCCCCAGTTTACCTGAGGAGGATCTGCTGGAAATGATATCATGTCCGCAATTTTTTGGGTGATGGGATGGAGCACGTGTTGGTGGGGTAAGATATCGAACATAACGGAGGATTAAAGCAAATAAATATGAATTTGACACAAACAATAGTTGCGTGGAGCCAGCTGAGGAAATGAGCCCCAATATACTAACAGTGGCATTTCCTGCTGAAGTTTGTTTGAACAACCATTTAATACTAGTTGAAAAAAAACAACTTAAAACAACAACACAAAAACTATAAACAATGTCAATTGTCAGTAGTAACAGTAGTAGTAGTAGTAGTAGTAGTGGCCCTAAATCCTAACTACATTTTTTTTCTGCGTTTCTGTCGTCTCCGTGTAAACAGACATCGTTTTCAAAACGTATAAAGTTAAAACGCTAAAAATAATGCATTTTCACTGAAACATTGTGTAAACGGGGCCTAAAATGCGCCCGTTTGACTTTTTATTTCATGAGTGAGTGAACATGGGACCATGTTTTCTTACTTCAGTTCAAAAACTTGCACTTGAGCTTAATCTGTGCAGTTTCTGGTGGTGTCTCTCTCTCTTTGCCTTGTGATGGCCTGGGAACCAGTCAATGGTTGGCACGATATCGCCAATAGACAGCTATGATTGGCTCAGCACTTAATGAACCCTATGCCCTATTTATACAAGAACGATCTGCTGGGAACGGTATTGTTTTTGTTTCAGCAATGTTACAAAAGTCAGCAGCGTTTTTTGATAATGATCCCTGAAAATGCTGCTTGAATGTGTCTCTAATAAAATGGAAATTTGAACAGTTCAAAAGTTCAGTGCTTTCACTTAAAATCATTTAAACAATGCCCTGGCTGAAAAAAACAGTATAAAAGATGGATTTCTGGTTTATTTTCTTACCATAATTCCTGGAATTTGGAATTGGTACCTTCAGAAAAAAGACACTGTTTAAAGGTTCCTGGTTGGTCATCAGTTGACATTTTGGCAAAAAATGTGTCATTCATAATGTGGATCCATGGAAACAGATTTAAAAAAGGCAGGCAGAGAACACTATATTGCTGGAATCAGTGGAAGTGTATGAAACTAATTATTTTACTTGAACTCTGAGGTTACCAACCCTTCCTTTGCCAAACGACTATCAGGAAAAAGAAAAAAAAAACTACCCAAACTACTTGAGCCTGGCAGGCTTTTTTTTCACGTCCCCAGAGTATTTGGGAAGTCTTACAATTCATCCCACCAGCATCAAACGAAGTGGCATGTACTAAGAGAAACATTTAAGCATATCAGTTTCATTGCATGCTCCAGCTGCTGTGAGAGTTGTTGTGAGCTGTTTATGGGCCTCCAGGGGAGGGCAGGGGAGAGACCTCTGTATCAAAACAATTCCACAGCTAGCAGGAGGTGTGACATAAACAACAAGGTTCTTACCCTTCCCCCGTGAGTCCCACTGACAGCCGACCCACCCTCTCTTGCTCTCTCTCTCCAAGACACACACACACACACACACACACACACACACACACACACACACACACACACACACACACACACACACACACACACACACACACACACACACACACACACACACACACACACACACACACACACACACACACACACACACACACACACACACACACACACACACACACACACACACACACACACACACACACACACACACACACACATACAGTCATACATGTCAAATTATAGCCCGTTGCAATCTCAACTCTCCACAGCTCCTGACTGCTTATCTCTCTGGGAGAAGAAGGGCGTATGAAAAATGGATGGCTGCCATATGGAGGTGGTAGGTTGTATAGGAAGAGGAAAAACTATTGGTGTGGAAAATCAATTTCGCTACATCACCAATATATAGCTTCCCTTTGGTATAATAGTCCATATTAGCATGAGTTCTCAGGCAAAGCTCAATGTTGGAGAAGACAAGCGGACTTGACAGAAGGGAGGGATAAAAGAACGATGGAGACAATTTGCAAAGGAGAGCGATGAGACATGGGAATTGGGGATAAAATGAATTCCTTAAGGGAATAAGAGGAAGGAAAAGAAGTAATTGTATGTCATAACTTAAACACCATGCGCCCATGGCCAAACACTCATGTATCGGGCAGGAACCACAGCTGTTGCCAGAGGTGCCATCCCACTCCCGGTCTTATAGAATACTGCAGAAACCAGTAGTTTCCTTTATATTGTATATCAACACAGTCAGCTGACTTGCACTTCTCTTTGTCCCCGTTTAAACGACATCTCAAGTGAAAACGGATCATTTTTGTATGAGAAAAGTTTTACGTTTACACAGCAACAGAAACGGCAGAAATGCTGAAAACGAAGTAGTTAGCATGACAAGCCACGAGTTGCTGGATGTTTCTGTAATGAAACGGCGTTATAAACATTAACGAGGTCGAGTACACAGACATTCTTATGGACAGAAGACAAGAGTTGGATTAATGGTGACACGTATAGCTCGCCAAGCTGTACGTGAGCATAACCTCCTGTTCATTAGTTGTCCGCCAAACATATCAGCGGAAAGTCTGACAATTGCACAGTCACCATATTTACTCTCCTCTCCTCCACTACCACTACCTTGGTATCTCCAGTTCTTCAAGCAGCTTTACAGGAACCACACTGGGTATAGTTATAGTGTGAGCTGGAGGCACGGGCTTTGTGCCGTGGTCATGCTCTCTGGGGTACAATTATCTATTAGACGCACTGCTCAGTCTGGAATATCTATTCATGTTAGTCTCAGCAGGCATTAAGAGATGTGGATGATCTCTCAGTGTCCAATATTTGCAAGAACAAAGCTGACCGACATGCAGAGACAGATCAAGCTGTTATAATGAAGGGAAAGACAGTAAAGTCTTCCAAAGGCCTTACGAGGTGAGTATTTTGACCAACTGTTTGGTATAGGATGTTTCAAAAGAAAATAAATGAAAGAAAAACAGGAGGAGTCCCAAGTGATATGCAATGACACACAATTTATAATCTGCCAGGAAAATAATCCGGCTTGATTTATCTTTGTTGGCCTTTTCAATTGGGTGTAACTGGTCAAATTAAATCCCTAATCCGGGAGGAAATAATTATGAAATACAGCTTACTTATTTGGCAGTCTATGTAATATATTGCCACACAAATATTGCTTGATTTAAACTTTAATTCAAACTGCAGTTATCACAGTCAGCTTTCTGCTTGTCACAATAAATCACCAGAACAACTACTTGTCGTCAGTCAGGACTGGCATACATCAGGGGTGTCGTCATGAGGTGATTTCATTGTTTAACTGACTGAAATTGTTGTTTAACTATTACTTGCTTGATTTCTGTCAGGCATTTGTTTTTAAATAGGCATTATAAAATTCATATGGTTTGAAAGAATAATATACCTGGATGTCATCAGCATAAAGATGATAACAAATAGCATTGTAGTGTCTAATATTTTGGCCAAGAAGAAATATTTACAGCAATAAGACATCCAGAATAGATCCATGGTGGCTTGCTGTATCAGACGTTGCTCCATTCAGATAAACACTGAAGGCTGTAAACCATGAAAAGAAAACAATAATCCCAAACAAATCCTTAAGCCTATTAATCATGATACTGTAATCAATAGTATCAAAGGCAGAGTATCGATAGTAGATGTAATAGAAACTAGAAGTAAAACTGTTTCTGAAGAGCAGAAATCTGCAAAGAAAAACAAAAAACTAGCATTTTGAGATTGTTTGAATGTAAAGTGTGTTCTAAATAATAATAATAATAATAATAATAATAATAATTCAAAAAGGAGGAATGTTGTTGAATAACATGGCAGTCTTTTTTTGATCAAAAATGAACAAATCAATAACTTTACTTATCCATTTCAAGAAAGCAATAACTGCGTTGAAGCTGAACGTGTGTTGGTCTGATATATGATTTGAGAATGATACACTTATCATTGAAATCTGTCAGACCCAAAGACAGCTTTAGGGCTTTTAGAAGAGGAGAGACTGAAACAGACTTTATTATTGCTGCCTATAAAACAAAATTACATAGCATAAAAAAGAATTTGAAAAAAAAAAAGAAGCAGCAGGGTTGGTGGGCATGGTTATAACTGATTTATCACTATGAGAGAAATCAATTTTAGGAGTTGTTTTTCCATTGATTAAACTGTAAAAACGTAAAACAAAAAATAAATAAATAAAAAATGCTCCTTATGTTGTGAGATCATGAAAGGCAGTGAAGTCGTGGAATGTTAGCTCAACAGCGTTAATAAGCTGAGATTATCAGACAAAGGCTGCTGAACTTCACGAGCTGGAAAGACATTGCACAGAGATCAGTCAAAAACGCTTTAAACCGTGGATGCAATATAACACAAGTAAGAAACAAACAGAAAAGATAGGATTAATATTCACACTTAGATGTGCCAGAGCAAGCGAGTCACTGTTTTCTTTACATGAACACTCAGCCTTCATCAGCATATATCAGGGTTTTCTCGACCAAGCTGTGATGCTGTGATGACAAAGTCTTACATTCATTTAAACACCTTTCTTTAGTCAGATGACATTACACAGAAAGAGCTCACTTGAACAACCTCAATGTGGCTCAGAACAGTATTTTCCAAATAATTTGACCAGCAGCTACAAGCGATGAACTTTTCTTGAAGGGAGAGCGCCTCAGGAGTTTGCTCCGGATGTTTTGACATGAGTATAAATGCTGCGTCACAGAAGACCTGTGCTGCTAACAAGGGCGGAAATGAAAAATGGAAAGCACGGACAGCTGTGGTTGATTGATCCTGCGAGTTCATGACAGAACCTTATAACTACCAATTAGTTTCAATTAAACACGGTGTATGGTGGTCTGTAATAGGTGCATAAGTTGAGAATGGATGAATTCAACAAAATTAAATCTTCGATGAAAACTCGGGTAGCTATAAGGGAAAATGTCCACTACAACAGAACGGCTGCCAATGTTTTCCTGAGTTAAACTCTAGGGTCTTGTTCACATTGCAGGGAAATGTGACCCAATTCTGATTTTTGGTTCACAAGTGACCCATATCTGACCTGTTTGTGGCTGTGGGAAAGCGCCATTCCAATTTTTTTTTTTCACACCAGACCCAGGCCTCTTTCTTATGTGGTACCAATTTGGATATTTTTCTACATGCGACTGCTTCGTCACTCGACGTGTGTCTGACGTCACGGAGAAGCACCGGAGGAAGCAGCTCTGACAAAATTTCAAACACTGTTAAAGCTGTGCTCTCTTTTCACCTTACTCTCCTTCTTTCACTCGTCACATTGTCAAAATTTTGTCGGCTCGTATTTAACAACCACTGGAAAATGAACCTACACGGGTTGATCGGTGTTGCCAGATATGACGGGTATCCCCCAATAGGGGAGCCAAACTCTCTTACCTTTGAACTGTGTGTATTTCGTGCATTTGTGTGTTCTTTATTACACATATAATAGTTTTATGGTTTTAACATGATTCCTACACAGGCTGAGATTTGGGCCGGTTTTTATTGAGGCGTGTGGGTTTTACATTGTTTGGCCTGGAAACAGTGAGTCACATCTGGCAACCCTGGCGCTGACCGGCATGCCATGCGTAAATTGCGTGCTTGGAGTGACTTCACGTCGTCTTCTGCACTCTGGGGCCCGAAAACATCCGATCCAATCACGTTCACACGGAAGGCCGCGTTTGAAATGATCACGCAAAAAAAAATCGGAATTGAGCATCAAGACCTGCGGTGTGAACGTAGCCTAAGAATGGCTAAGGACCCCATCTCCAATCTCAAATTTTCCAAAACATCAGCCAAATGCCGGCAGAAACACCCACTCTAATAAACATATCAAATTCCGAACGCGCCAAATAAAATATTACAAAAAATGTTGCAGTTTTCTTGGATTAATTTAAATTATGGAAAGATCTTTATGCTTTTATATAAATTATGCAAATGTAACTTTGATAACTCGAGATCAGGAAAAGTGTTGGCTTCCCATCATTATCTCTGACACCCCCAATGAGTTTTAAACCCCAAGTTTGGAACTTCTTTAGTACAAGACTGAGACAGAGACAAGATTTCAGTTGGAAGTTCAATGTGATACCAAAAAGTGTGATTGATTATTTGCTGTAAAAGACACTGCAGTTAAGTTTGGCTTTTGAACTAGGTTCATGCAATAAACCCCTATGAATTAGAACATTTAGACCCACTGATAATAGGATAGAGCAGGACTGTTTACGAAAAGCTAAACCTTTGAAGCCGTTTTCAAAAAGTAGAATTTTCAGTGGATCCGAGCTCCGTTGCTATAGAGAGGCTCTGCAGAGTGTTTCATAAACTGCTGATCTACTAAGATTTCCATGTACACAACCTTCTCTCAGGTTCAGAGAGGAGGGTCGAAAAAAGAAAAATACCCACGAAGTGTCTGTTCTTTGAAGGAACATGCAATGTCAGTAGAGGACAGACAAGCAGGTTTGAAATGATGAAATGGAAAGTAAAGGTAACTTAATTAACCACACGTTTGCAATCACAGAGAACACACACAAAAAAACAAAAAGACATCAGAAAAGACAGCACGTGAACTCTGAGGTAAATTTGGTGCAGAAGGCAGCGAGGAGCTGGAAAGTCAGGCTCCAACTCACACAGCCTTACACACATGGATAATCGAGTGGTGGGAAAACATTGGCTGGTGTGCCAACTCAAAATATCTCCTGCAACATTTGGCTCATGTGGTCAGTATTTGACATAAACAACATGAAAGCACGAATCAATCCTCATATCGATAGTTCAGGCTACTGCTGGTGGTGAGAGGGTGGGAGGGTTGGGATATTCTGTTGGCAGAAATTGACATTTAAACGCTGCAGTGTGCCCATCTTCTTATAGCTACTTTCAGCGGGATAACGCGCCGTGCCACAATCATCTCAAGAGTGGTTTCTTGAACACGAGATTGAGTTCACTGCACTCAAACGGTCTCCGCCAGTTCCAGATCTAAATCCAGCAGAGGCCCTTTGGGCTGTAGGGGAACAGGAGATCAAATCTCGAATGCGCAGCTGACGAATCTGCGGCAATCGCATGTAGTTATCATGTCTATATGGACTGAGATCTCTGAGGAATGTCTCCATGTTGATTTTCTGCCATATGTGTATGGTCTCTGAAATGTGGTTGATTAAATATTAGGAGTTGATCGCCTCGGGGTAAACAGCTGGTAGTGCTAATTCTCTACTCATTGCAATTAAGCCATGAATGAAGAACGGGGCATATTATATCGATGGAAGAGGGAAAATCAAACCTTAAATGTGGAAAAATTGCCTTGAAATACTCACGGAAATGTTTAATGACTCAAGGTTATACTGTATATGGAAACCTGGAAAGATCCTGATTATCATGCAGGATATATAAGATAAGAAAGTCGTTTTTGATTAAAATAGCTTCATGTATAAAACATTTCATGACCAATGACATATTGAAATAAAAAACACCAACTGAGTGAGTTTCAGCATCATAGATTGTAGTTATTACTTGCAATGTTTTCCTCAAATGGTGTATTAATTGTGTGTTGTTGCTTCTCTGTGCTAATAGAAAAGTATGTATATATCCAGATTATGTTCTTTATTTACTTTTTTTAGTGTGACTAAAATCATAAATATCCAAATCAAACCAAGGGGGTCACATTAAAAGTCCTAAAGATTTATTAAATAATGCAATATTGAGAATCAATATTTGGTTCTGGAACCTGGGTGGTTTCCTTCTGCCTTAAATTTACAACCATCCAAATCAATTTTTATGGCCTGCTTCGAGACATAAAGTTCGTTAAAAATAAATAAATAAATAAAAGAAAAGAAATAAAACTGCATTGTATAGTCAGACAATGTATTTCTTACCTTGCCAATGACCCTGGGGAAGGGACGTCTCAGGTTCTCAGTTACAATCATTGGCGGGACCAGCAGAGATCTCTTGGCTCTGTGTGACGACTTCTGGCCAACACTGAGGATATGCTGAAACACAAAGGTGAAAAAAAGTTTGACAAGGAAGCGTACAATTCTAACTATTCCTAAATTACTTGTTAGCACTTTTCTACTTCCAGCAATTATCGTTAAGCCTACCAACCACAGAGCAATACACACAAGCACGCACACACACTGAGCTGTCAAGTATGCATTGAAAGTCAGTGTAAAAGTGTTGACACAAACTCTTGGAAAGATTCCCATTTTATCTTTTTTCTTTCAAAGAGGAGTGATCCATATAAACAATATAATGCAAATTGGCAGAACACCTGCAAGCGGGCAAGAAACACCATATGCTTCACACGCTTGTGTAGATGAGGAGGGCAAAGGGAAAATTCTCCCGGCAAACAAGAAATAAGTGTCTGGGCTGCTGTTCCTGCAATTTAATGTATTTTCTTTTCTTTTCTATTTTTTCTTTTTCTTTACCCAGGCTGTTAAATAAAGGGAGGATATAGAAGTGAAGAAAAAAAAACAAAACAAAGGCAAACAAAAGAAATGGCAAAAATGAAGAAACGAGAGATGACAAGGTTTTGGCGAAGCAATTGCATTTTTCAGGCCGAAGGACCCATTCTGTGATGCAGTTTTTGCTCTTGAGAACACAAAAGCATAATCTAATTTCATCTTCCTCCCTATTGCTGTTGTGAACAAAAATGTTTTATTTCACAGTGTAATACAGTGAAAAATACCCCCCCCCCCTCCGGCCGTCCACTGAAATCCCAGTTTGGCTCTTTCTGCTTGGATGTTCACAAAATGAATGCCCGTCACTAACGCCGTGAACGTCAAGGATGAAAATCGAGGCTGCCGACATCGAGGGAAACACAATCTGTTGATAGTCCACCTACATGGACAGAAGCCGAAGAGCATTCACACCCAGAAATACACCCTAAGCGTGTGCAAAATACTTTATCCAAATTAAATGTCTATGAAAGCCACGGCGAAGAGGACTACTGTATCAGGGTTTTCTGAGGCAAACGTTGGCGTTCTTCTCAATGGACTCCAGCATGTGCAGAAGAATTGTTTACTATGGTCGTGGTCCTCATGCTCAGCAACAGTTGTTGTCATTCAAACGGACACCCAAACCTCCTCAAATATCAAACTGTTAACTGATGTTTGCTTCTTTTCCATCCTCATTTGATCATTTATATATCTGGGAGGGTGTTATGTCTCCTTATTCATGCATTTGTTTATTTGGAAAGCAGATCCTGGACTTTACAATTATTTCCAAGCAGAGGAGCACGGTTCAATGAGCCATGCTGCAACCCCCCCCCAAAATAATCATAAGTCAGGTCAGAGGGAAAGCAATTACCTGTCGCGAGAGCTAATCTCCCACCTGCTTCTTGGCAACCCAAGGACAGCAACAACTCCACGCGGTTTCATGTTTTCACACCATAGCTTCCTTACATGTGAAATTAACTTTTCAGAATATCTTTTCATTGCCATAGCTTGCTGTCTCAGGACAAACATCAACCAAATTGTATTTCTTACCTTCGTTTTGCATGCTCGTTGGCTTATTGGTTTGATCAGCAACTCGCATATTAATTAATTTGAACAACTGACGTTCAATAGACACTCCCAGAACAATATTCAAGTCCTTTTCAAATGCTAATGTGCCACAGTGAAGAAAACTGTCTGTCTCCACCTTTGGCTTATGTTTTGTTATTTTATGTCTTTTTTTCTTCTTGTGCCATGGGTCAGCAGGCAAGCAGCTGTCAATCAAACATCC
Organism: Lipophrys pholis; assembly: GCF_963383615.2. Taxonomy (NCBI): domain Eukaryota; kingdom Metazoa; phylum Chordata; class Actinopteri; order Blenniiformes; family Blenniidae; genus Lipophrys; species Lipophrys pholis. The sequence goes on along the minus strand of NC_137631.1, from coordinate 24,959,861 downwards.
CGACACCTTTTTTTCAAAAACATACATTACTTGCTTTAATACTATTCTGACCTCTAAAATTGTGATAAAAAAACAAAACAAAACGTAATTTAACCTCCCCAATGCCAGTCTCCCACAGCCTATTGTGAGGATGACAGTGGGCATTCTGCTTGGGCAAAATGTTACGCAAAATGACAACGACAGAAACAATAAGCCAACAAGTAAAGCCATTGAGCTCCGCTGACAATGACAACATGATTTTCAGCGCAAAAGGGAAAATACCAAGCCGAGTTTTTTTTGGTTCTTTTCTGTGGTTTCATTTGCAATGCAAATAGCCTCTTTTGTCCTTCATCTTTTAGAGCCTACTGTGCGACGCTTTATTGACAGTGTGTGGCACACACTGATGTGGCCGTGCGAATGCAGCGGGCTGTTTGCATGTTTACCGTTCACACTGCTGTTCTTGCCTGACAAGGACTCTGGCACCGCTCTCACCCCTGTCAGCGTGACAGACAGAGAACAGGTAAGAGGGAATAACTGAGCCATTTGTCATCTGGAGGTTTGTCCTCCGAAACACTCGCACCAATAACAACTGAACAACCCCCCACCCCCCCACGAACCCCTACCCCCACCCCAGCTACAAAGTTCAGAGGGAACACAATGAAACAGTAATCACAAACACAACCCGACCAGAACCAAGCAAAGACACACCAAGCGGTGTCTGAAATGGCCACTCTTATCAAAGCCACTGGGGGATGACCTTTGAAATGTCAAAAACAGAAATCCAGAACTGGACCTGAAGCTGTGCGCACAATACTATGAAAGATTATGAGACCTATTTTGTGTCTAAAGAGCACAGGCAGCGATGTGTGTATATTTATGTGACCAGTCCGTAAGCAAGTTTATGGACTTTGAGGCACTGCCTGTAAAAATCTGGCCTGAGTGTAAAGCCCAGGGATGAGCACATCAATCCCATCATACAGCGGTCTCAGCTGTATGGTATTAGTAAAGGGGGTAAGTGGAAATGGGAGGCAAACAGGCTCCATGAGGTATTTTTAGAGGGTAGTGAGAGGAGTTGGGGGGGTAAGATGAATCGTTCTGTCAAATCCACATCTTCCCTTGTCTGAGATAGAGTGGATATGGAGAGGGGGGTGACAGCGCTGGGAAACCTCTCGGCGTTCCGCCGGCGGATCAAGATGGTGGACCGCACGGACTAAAGTATGTTTACCTGGGTACAGACTGGCCCACCACAGGGTATTCTTGTAGCCCTATTACCCCTCTGCCACCTTTGCAGCTCTGAATCATTTTCTTATTTCACTTAGGAACAGCCTCTCTTCTCACTTTCTTTGCAGTTTGCATGCGTGATGAATAATGTTCTTACAGTTTGGTGACACCATAAGAGAGGAGAGACATGAATCTTTAATGTGTTCTGTTCATAAATTACTGCTGCACCATCAGCCACGATCCAGCCTTAAAACATTTGCTTCTCTCTGTGTCTCTGTCTTCTAAATGATTAATGATCATTGAGACCTTTCACTGTGCCATCACAAAAAAAAAAAAGTAAAAGTAAAATACACTTTATCAGCTAAGGGCAACAAGGGGGAAAATCACCAGTAATCCAATATGCAATATTATGACAACACGTCTGTCACAATACTGCACCATTGCAATATTACAACAGTTTGGTGGCTTTTTTAAATCTATGAATAATGAAAAAAATTAAATAAAAATCCCCACATTTGTTTTATGGAGTGAGATATTGTTTTCATGCCACTTCAATCACTTTTATTGTCGTGTAATGTGTCTCGACCAGACCGGCTGTCCAGCACCATAAAACTTTGTTGTAAATGTTGCATGCACCTGACAAATTTAACTGTTTGCATTACAGTTCACACGTTTCAATTAACTTGCAGTGAGTTATCCTGTACGGTTAAAGGTGATTTTATTGTTGGAAAAGAAAAATTACTTTCACAGGAATCCTTTTTTCCAGCTTGCATGCTTCTTTCACAGCCTCAAAATAGACCAAGATACATAGACCAGTTTAGTAAAAAGGGAAAGTTTTAAACCTTTGCTCATTGAAATATTTCCAAATTTAATTTTTTTTTTTTAGATTTTATAGGAGTTCCAATCTTTAATAAGTGTGATGGTTTAAGATGCTTTATTATACAGATACAAATTTAGATAGTTGTTGGTGATAGTTGTGTAACAAACGCGATCGATCTCCTGTCTGGAATGAAAAACAAACACCCGACAACATATTTGGTCAGATATTTTCCCAAATTCTCACCATGCTGCGATTTGGTTAATATTGATGATACCTCTGTCGCTTACAAAACAGTAAACTGCCTCTGTTTTGGTGACACACGCAGATACTATTAGAAGTACAAAATGTATATGGAATAGATATGTTGTACGCAATAAACACAATTTTTCTATCCTTCCTGTGAATGGTGCCAAAAAGAGCAACATAGATAATTCCAGCAACTGATAACGATGCAAAGTTGCAAAGATTTCTCCGACTTAGGTTCACAGGGGTGCGCTGTGGATCAGTTGGTAGGACAGGCTGTCTTCCAGTCCCAGTGTTGGAGGTTCAAAGCCCTCCATGTCGTCCTGTCCATGTGTTAAAGTCTCCTGGCACAATACACTGAGCTCCAAAGTTGCTCCCAGTTGCGGCCACCTTGCGTAGCAGCTGTCATCATTTGGTGTGTGTGTGTGTGTGTGTGTGTGTGTGTGTGTGTGTGTGTGTGTGTGTGTGTGTGTGTGTGTGTGTGGGTGTGTGTGATTTGAAAGTTCACGTTGAGACTGCTCAAGCGAGAAAATGCACTAATTTACCATTTCAATTTCCAGGCACTGGAGTCAAACCAAGATAATGTTGATTGAACGGCAAGGAAAGATCCTGAACAGGTAACCAGTCCAACATAAAGTCAAGGAATTCATATACAGAAATGTATTCAAACATGGTCCAGTTGGTCCATGCTTCTGGATTATGAGAGGAGGTCTGAGGAATAGCAGCAAACCCGGGCAAAGGTGAGTGACAACATGCAAACTCCATAGAGAAAGGACCCGGCCAAAATACCATGTGCTATTTGAATAATGAAAGCACTTTAACAAAAACTTAAGAGCAGTACCTTCTCATTGCCACAGATGTCCCAATCTTCAGTTCACATAAAACAAAAAAACCCTGAGGAATCTAATACAATGGAAATTTATGCTTCAACATTTAATACAACTCTTAACGTGCCAACTAAGTTCTTCGACTTTCGGCTTCACTTCACTCTGAAGTTTAACTGCACAAGAAATACCAGTGTTTTGTGCAAGGAACAAAAGCCTTTGTTCTTCCCAAATGTTCTTTGAAAATCAAGTCGGTGATGGATCGTGAAGTGTTCCTTGCTCACGCTGAATAGGCTGGTAGCTTTGCCAAGTAAAGAGTGTCTGGAGCTGGCGGCCTTTTTTGCAGGCTGGGCAGATTTAAGCACGGGCTTTGCAGTCATCGTCAATTGTTTTGATCCATTATTTTTTTTAACATTATGGTTTCCATCTGAGCACTCCAAAATAAGTTTATATTACATGCAAGTTAAACGGTTGCATTTTCTTCCTTGAAAGCCTCCTTTCAAGACCAACGTATATCACTGATTGTCATCTCAAACAAATCAGCAGCGTCATCTTGTTAATTGATTTTAATGTCATTGTCACATTAAAAACGTTGTTTTTTATTTGCAAGTCACATTACAGCATATTGACATTTCACATCTAATGTGCGGCAATATTGACACGTAAAACATTGCAATATTGTGCAGTATTGATTTTTATTTTCTTTACTTAGAGTAAGAATGCACACAAGCACAAAACTCACTAACCAGTCAGCTCAAACCACCTGGGATTTATGTATCATCAATATTTCTTTCTCTCTCTTTTTTTTTTTCTCATTACACTTACAATAAGGCAGCTCGGTTGGAGACATACTGTAGCACATGAGCGATTTCCATTGCAAACAATCAAAGCAAACAATGATAACACAGCCTCAAGCACAGCCAATTTGCACCTCAGCTTTGGATGCAGTCGAGCATTGTTTCCTTGGAAATGTTGTTAAAACAACAATGAAAGTGGTGTATTGATAATTCTTAAATTAAAGTAAGTCTCTTGGTAGGATACCAAAATGGGTTATTGACATAAAATATTCAAGACATGGCACGCCATAATCTACTTTTACCTATTTCAGCTTGTATAATTACCAAGACTGTCAATCTGCCTGTCGTAAAACCTGGGACATGCCTGCAGTGTTTACAGGGATGTACAGTGCAAGTGAGTGTGTGTGTGAGAGAGCGAGAGAGAGAGAGAGAGAGAGAGAGAGAGAGAGAGAGAGAGAGAGAGAGAGAGAGAGAGAGAGAGAGAGAGAGAGAGAGAGAGAGACTTTGTCACTGTCATTTCAGCTGGGAGTTACTGTGGCAGGAAAGTCACGTCCTTGTCCATTCTGCCATTTTCACTCTCAATGCTATATTGAGAAGTGTCATTACTCATTTTTGACAATGTGTTGCAGGCCTGGTGAGAAATGGATAATATCAAGGCCAGCATCGGCCAGTGGTGACAGGACTGTACAGCTATTCAATGTGGAATAAACTCTTGGATATGCAGGCGGGTCAGGCAATCAGTCAGTCACCCTAATGGGCAGTTGAGCTCACTTATGCCGGTGTCAGCAGAAATGTATATACACATTGCCTGATAGCATGTTCCTCCTCTTGACTGTTGACAGTCAAACATTTAATATTCCATATCAGCATAATCAATACAGCAGACACTTTTCACCTTGGCCAGGCAGAATGTAGTTGTATGTTGATAGATGTCTGTTTCACCAGTTAATTAGCCAACTACATTATTGCTGTGAGAGAGTGGATGTGTGTGTCATCGACAAACAGCGTACATTAGGAATTACGCAGAGATGCTTCAAAGAAATATGCAAATAGCTTCTCGATTTAAAGAGAAGGTGAAATCAATGACACAAAATTTCTACATGCTGTGAGCAAAGTCCAATACTTTCAGTTTTATTTTTAAATGTAGTGAGATCAAATGTGCATTGAACATCAACGTAGTTTAATTAACCTTCTTTTCTCCATTTATTAACCTTGATTTTTTCGCCCTCACTAAAAAACAAACAAAGTATTGTCTGTTTCAATTAGCAACCTTTTCTCATTTTGTCTTCATGAAAGCTTATTTCTTAAATAGTGTCTTTGTTATCCTTCTGAAAACTCAGACTTTGACCAGGAAAAAAAGTAATTTGTGCGATGATCTGTTTCTCCAAACATCTGTCACAGTCAGATTTCTGTCATCTGCACTTGCTGCAGAACCCTGGAAGAAGGCTTTTAACTAAATCTAAGAGACCTGTCTGCCATTTCCATAATACAATTTCTGCTTCTCTACTCAAGCTGTCACCTAATTTTAGGATTTATTCCAGGAATTTAACAATTACCAAATGATGTCCCTGACCTTCGGGACTGCTATATTGTAGTTTGGAACCTTTCCACCTGCACACACCTTTCCAGGCACAATTTTTAAAAGAGTTGTTTTTATCTCATTTGCCTCTCTCCTATGAGACCCATTATCTTAAATCTCATTTAGCATCCTTGGATTCATACAACAACAACAAATAGATCGCTAAAGGCAAACACACATAGGTCATTTGCATCACTGTGAAATCGGCCATAGGTTTCAGCTCGGTCAATGTACCGGAACGTTGGGTCGTGACCGAAAGAATGAGACTGCAGACGCAAGCAGCTGAAATAAGTCTTCTCAACCTCCCTTTGAGTGAGGAGCTCGACAATCCGGGAGGGATTGAGATTACAGCTGCTACTCCTCCTCACCGAGAGAAGCCAGTTGAGGTGGTTTGGGCATCTGATGAAGATGCCAGCAGGTCGGCTCCCGGAAGGGGTGTACGGACATGGATAAGATTAGAGAGATTATGCTGGAGAGATTAGAGTTTGGATCTACTGGAGGTGGGTTTCTATGAAAACAGGCACAAACTTGACACTATGCACATGAATGTGGAAGCCGATCTGCTGGAGGGAGGATCGCAGCTCACTCGTGTGTGAAATAACGCATAATAATGAGTTTAGTTTGTTTACCTTGAAACCAAATGTGCAAAAAAATGGAGTTTATACCAACAAAGTACTGTACAACGCACATTGTGAAACATTGTGCAATTTGTCTTTGTATCTGTGTTTAACATGTTTACAAATGAGGTGCAAATCAACTCAGCAGATATGTTGTGTTATAGTGCAGAGAGGAATTTCCTTAACTGGCCCAGGATGACGTTCATTTACGGACTTAATTATGTTTTATTTTCTTCGTCTGTGATATAATCGCTTATAAAACTCTTCCATTGCTTTTTTTTAAAAAATTTTTTATAGCTTTGACTTTATGACAGATCATTCCAGATCAACGTTCCCACTCAGGCTCAACGGTATTTCATGTTGGCCTTCTGGGCAACAGCATTTTAGCCAATCCCTTCAGGGTGGATTCAAGCAAAAACTATTTGCTTGTGATGTCACTAATCATACTGTTGAGAGCTGATCACCTAGAAAAGGCCTGCAAACCAAAAACACAGTCTATTTGTGTGAGTTTGCAAGATAGCATGCTTCATAGAGGATCTGAGTAAATTAGGCCCGACATCTCTCAATTAGTCTGCATGGATGGATGGATGCATGGATGGATGGATGGATGGATGGATGGATGGATGGATTTGCCATCACCTATCAGTTGCCTTCATAGAAGTGGATTTGAATAAATGGCCCTTTCACAAGCGCGGCATTATGGGTGGGCTTGCTTGCAAATTATTCTGAAATATTTCACTTATTTACATCGTTGGTTGAAAGCGGCTGTCTTATCCAGAAAGTCCTATTAGTATTAGTATAAGTCTAAAAGTTAAGGCTTACTAAATACTTATGATTGGAACGGTTTTGAGCTTTTTGAAGAGACCGACAACAGACAAAGGCAGTAAACAGAATTAACAAATGACAGCTACCGAACAGGCAAAGAAGACAGCATGAGTGGGATGCAGACAGAAAGAGGAAGAGTATTTGTGTTGTGCTGTATAATGTGAGCTGATCTGCTGTGGTTGCAAGATGTCACATCTTAGTCATCCTCAGAAAGCCGTATGGAACAGTGAAAGCTTGGTTAGAGAAAATCTATTTGCTGTTGCAGGATGAGGATTTTGCCCAGGATGCAATATTACATTTCATTCGGTGCACGGAAATGGATGAAACATAACAAAAGCGAAATAAATAGGCTTTTGGACTGGATTATTTTGCTTCTTATCAGTTGTTACATTTGAATGGTGCCTGTTTATGGCCCCTGAAGGCAAGAAAATGTTCTGCATAATTGTTGCTCTGCACAACACCACCAAAACAACAAGAAATAACACACACAAAAAGTCCCTGTCTTGGAGCACGCATTTGTTAAATTGAAATGCATTCTTCCATTAATTCACATATTGATCGGTTTGCAAAAAAAGGGAATAAATTACTCATTGAATTCAGACTTTGGCTCATAATAGGAATCATTCATCAGCCTCTTCTCTCCCTCTGGGCCCGTGTTACAGCGCACTTGCAGCTCTCGCAGAGGAATTAAAAAGTGATTCTCTCCACCTTCGCCCTGAGCACTTATCAGTTATCATCACGCAATATTTTTATGCCACGATGCCATTGGTTATGCCAATAAATTCACCTTGGTATGTTTCTACTCTGCCTTACGCGGGAAACAAAGGGTTTGGGAGCATGCACAATTCAACTCAGAGAGTAGCATTATGGGATATTTCATTATAACAATGTGAGACGACAGTGTCGTAAAATAACTGAAACATGTAGCAGGAATCAGAGTATGGCTTTTGATTGGAGATTTAAAGCCGACCATCCACATTCGGTTTTGTCGTTCGAGTCATTCTACAAGTCAAACCCCCGGCTTATTGAAACAAGCTTTTAAATATGTTATAAGTTAGTTACAGATTCTTTAGAAGCTGCTGATGCACTGCACACGTGTTTGATGGGCCACTTGAGACTATACCGAGGTACGAGGCGGGGAGTGTGGATATGGACAGAGAGAGGAACAATAGATTTTCGGATGATATGAGTCCCGGAGCTCGAGGAGCTTCAGCAGATTAATTGATAGTGAAATAATGAGAGCTTTTAACCACTCTGTCTCACCAAAGAACTCTCTCTCCACTAGTTTTTTTTTCTTTTTTTCCTCCCTATCTTTGTTTCCCCATCCTCTGCCAAATACCGCACTTCTCGATGATGTGTGCTCTGCAATTAGCAGCTGAGAAAGTCGACTTTATGATAGACAGAGACATTAAAGCATTTACCCACAGGAAAGATAAAATACTTAATTGGATATATCAAGCCTCCCTGATACGATTGAGTAGAAATGTAGAAGAAAGACAAAAACAGAGGAACTGAATGATAAGAACTGTGCAGTATTGTACAGTTTGTTCCATCTGATAATTTTTTCTTTTCTTTTCTGTGTTTTCTCAAAGCAATGTTTTTTTCTATCACCTCTCAGAAGACTCATCTGGTTAAATACAAACCTGAGTTCTACCTTAGTTTTGTGATCCATCCTTCATCGGTAATACAAAAACATTTTCTTGTTAACACTGGTCTGATCCTCCAACCATCCCAGGTTGTTTTAACTTTTCTACCACAGTGGGAGCATAGTGAGTTATGCCCCGTTGACACGACACCGCTTCAAGTGACAACACCTCGTCTGTTAACACGCATGACAAAGCTGGAGTTAGGATGCCGGGTCACGAAGAGGCGCTGTTGTTTTTTTGGTTTTTGTAATGAAACCACACAGACAGGTGTGTAGAGAACAATTGACTATAAACGTTAACAAAATCGAGAGAACTTGAAATTCAAATGGACAGATGATAAATGGAATTTCAGAGGAGAATCTCAACTATAAAAGTAGTTATTTACTATAAAACTAGAAGTTATAGAAGGACTTAGTTTAGAATTTAAGATACTTTTGTTTGTGTTAATTACAAATGATCCCGAGGAGGATATGCACATAACAAGCATTATGATGAGCCTTTCAAATTAGTGTCTCCTTCTTCTTAAAGACTTAAATCTATCATCTTGGTTCAAATAAATGCAGCAATATAAATCTAAAGAAAAGTGTTTTGAAGCATGGGACTGTGCTAACCAATGGATTGTCTTCATGCTTATATTCAAACCTCACACTGAGGCCATCACAAATAATAATTTTAATCTAAGTGAATTATATTGTTTGATAAATTACAGAAAATAATTGCTCCACAACTGACGTTACCCGTAATTATTTATGCCAATATAGGCTATCAAATCTGATCTGAAAAATATCTTCATTATCTTAATGTTGCTTAAAATCGTATGTGTAGTGTTTTATTAAGGTCTAATTAACGCAACACTTAAAGCTAATTTAGTTACCACTTAACATCAGAAGATATTGTTTTCCAAGTGTTTCCAAATGAAGCTTCAGTTCTAAAATAATGTTTAGCATCTTAAAGACCATCATGTCTCCATTCCCACAGAAAGTACTGTTGCTTGTTCAGATTAGAACGACTTGCCAATTTCTGTCAAGTCGATTATATGCATTTCTTCAGGATTTCATTAATGGTGCTACAGACATTGTGCGATTGTTTTTAACTATTACATTAATTCCTTTCAATCCCTTGAAGTTTAGGTACAGTATGTCTTGTATACAGAAGTCATATTTACCTTTTTTGTGTGCGACATAGTGGTGTAGTAGTTAGGTACTATTTGTTCCATAGTCTAGGAGTTTGTGTTCAACCTGTGTTTAAATGGGTTTCCGTGCACTGTGCAAAGATGGATGGATGGATGGATGGATGGATGGATGGATGGATGGATGGATGGATGGATGGATGGACGGAAGGACTTTTCAGTGGTTATCATTCTGGAGTTGAGGCTTGGTTGGTTGGCGAGGTGGACAGGACACAATACGAAATCCTTTTTGAACACTGTGTGTCCTATGTTGTATTAGAATGTATCTGCACATGTTCAAGACTCATTTGAAAACAAGAGTATCCATATAAAGCAGGGGTGCCAAACATAAGGCTTGTGGGCCAAAAGTAGCCCACGGGAGACTCCAAAGCAGCCCATAAAATCACTAAGCAAATTACAAAAAGTTCAAAGAACATTTTTTTAGACACATTTCTTAAGAGTAGAGGACACAACACATCACAAAGTCTAAAGCCAAGACAAACTGTTATCTTAGCTTGGCCACTATCTTAACAACAAAGACAGTGGCAAGAAAGCTGTTTAACTTGTTACTAGATAACTATCCTCAAAGCCATGCTGTCAGGGTGAGTTTGTAAAAACATGCATAATGCAACAGCTATAGCAGAGGATTTGTGTGAATGAATGAATGCATTAAAAGTTTTTTTTTTGTTGGGGGTTTTTTTCGGACATGTGGGCAACAAATGAGATTAATCAAAACAATAGCAACAACATTAAATAAAAGCACACAAAACAAAGAAACATACCAGAGCAAAGCAAAGCCAAAAATAAGTAATTAAGTAAATAATTAAATAAATAATGTCCAAACATATCCGAAAAGGAGTAGGATGAAGCCTAAGCTTATTTACTCCTACCCATTCTCCAGCTCGACAATTAATCATGTTATTTCTCTTTGGTTGTGTTAATATTTACAGGAAAAAAAAAAATAAAAATCTATATATATACGGTATATATATATAGAGAGAGAGAGAGAGAGAGAGAGAGAGAGAGAGATTTTTTTTAAAATAAAAACAAGAAAAATTGTAAATGAGTAATGTTTAAATAATAAAAATAAATGAATTAATTATTTTCACACCTGTGTCACAGCTCATCCTTCTCCCTGTACTTAGTAAAAAAACTTTTTTTTTGTATTGTTTTTTGAATTGGGTCATGATTGGGCACTGCCTTTGCTTCACCTCCAATCCATTCCACAACCTCACTCCACATATTCTCAATTAACAATTCACTGCATTTTATACCAGAATGCATCATTACAAATGGCTTTATGTTGAGATTATAGTAATCGTCCACAGTAATTGTGAAAACATACGGTAGACATTTGTATCACATGTATATACTCAGCACCACAACAAAGACTTTAAATGTCAGAATTTAAATTTAAAGGATATTATGACAATAATATGATAATATGATGATAATATTACCAGCTTGGCTCACACGAGACAAAACTGGGCTGTATATGGCCCCTAAATTAAAATGTGTTTGACACCACTGATCTAAACTAGATAAACACGCCATTAACAGTAATATCTTGAATAAACTTCAGTTCTGCTAAAATTACCCAAATGATAAAAAATGAAATTTCCTGTTGAGGAGATTTAACAAACAAAATGCTTCACTGGAAGCAAATGCGTTGCACACATTCAGTGATGCAGAGGACAGACCATATGGTCACATTAGTCACAAGGAACCTTCCTTCCCACAAATAACTTGCCAGAGACTAATTCACTTATATTCTCAATGACTTGCCAAGGTAACACCCATGAACTACCTAACCAAATAAACGATGGTGTCTGACACAAACAAATGAGAGCCTCATCATGCTGAAAGGAATAGAGACATTCATTAAGCGCAGTGCTGGAGGGAATCTTAGCAGCGGGACACCGAGCACTGCACCAGAAAGACAGATGATCTCTGAGAGGGGTAGGGAACACCAACTGTACCTGCAGTTTCTGGAAACTTTTCCTAATGAACTTTGTGTATTTTGGCAAAACATAGGGAAACCTGGGGGGGGGGGGGGGGGGGGGTTGTTGGGGGGGTTGAGGACGGGCAGAATGACTGACAATGGTGGTTTTTCAGGTGCGATGAGTTTTTAGTGAGCAGTCGATTTGCAGGCTGCAAATTTGTGTAGATTAAACAAACAAAGGGACACATTTGCAGAGAAACAATGCGCACCAGTCTGACTGGACAAATCCTCATATAATTGGGAATGGCCACTGTCATTTTTCAAGCAGTGAATGTTGGTGCAAAAATATTACTGCTGCTTTGCCATGTAGAAAAGGGCCTCCTTTTACTTTCCTCACTATTTGACCTCTAGCACATCTAATGATTACAAGGCACGGGCAGAGAGGAATGAGTACACATGGGTTTTCATCAAACTTTTACGGTTCAGATATATTCATAAATGCAGGATTTTCTTTGCAGGAGCAGCATGTGCAAAGCATATGCGAAACCTCCAGTTGGCTGCTCACTCCAATGTGTTTATCATTTTCACAAGAGGGAAAGGTTTGTATAAACAACATAAATAACCTTAATTGTCGTCCTACGTGAAGTTTATCAGAGTAGTTGGGGTATTGCTGCAGTATGCAAGAATAGAAGAAACTGAAACCCCTCTGGTTGAAACAGCGTTTCTAAATGTAATAGAGCCTCTCCAGCGACATCTAACAACATGCACGTGTCTCTAGTCGATTTTCTTTTCTCCGTTAGCCGTTTGCACGATTTCCTTTCCAGATGTAACAGCAGTCACCATCTCAGCCTTTTGCCTTTGTATGTCCTCGTTTCTGGTTTGAGAACAGAAGGCTATTTCAGAAAAGTTGTGTTACTTCAGACACTTTCTACTTGGATAAAATTCTATATGTTTTGAAAACTGTATAAGTGGGTGTAACCTGATGGCCTAATGTGGCATTAAAGGGGACATATCATGCTAAATCCACTTTTTTAGCCCTTAAATGCATGTTGTTGTATATTTAGAGTGTTTAGAAGTACAGAAAAGTTCAAAGTAGTCTCTTCAGGTGCTCCGTTGATATCTTTATATTCTGTTTTGGTCATATTTTGCGATCCGTTTCGATTTTTCTATTCTCTATTACGTTTTTTGAACTATTACGTCACAGTATTCCCGGCGGAACTGCCAAATTAGGACATCGACACTTCGAGCAATCCGCCATTTTTGTTTCTCGCTGCGATTTTGTAGTCCAACCTAAGGGTGCCGAAGTTACGAGAGGATAAGTCGAAATGTTCGGTTGTTGGATGTAGTAACCCACAAGCTTCGTTACACCGTCTCCCAGCATCAGAACCTTTTCGAAGTGCCTGGTTGAGTTTTATTTTTCACAGAAATGTACCCACATCTGTGGGTAAAGTCATTTTTGTGTGCGCGAAGCACTTTAAGGACGACTGCTTCAGCAACCTCCGCCAGTATAAAGAAGGATTTGCCGAAAGACTTGGTCTGATTGAGCGGTCAGTTCCTTCTATCTATGGAGACGACGAACAGAGCACTTCGGTAAGCTGTATATAACGCTAAAAAGTGTGATGATAAGACGTCCCTGTCATTGTTTTGTTAGCATTAGCAGTTGCACCGTCTTCATATGTTAGCGCTGTGTGCTCGTTTTAGATTATAATGTAACTTCTGTGTTAAATAGTCGTTGTAATACAGGCAGTATTGTAGTAGTGGGCATGGATGGAGAAGTTAGTGTAAATATAGTAACACACCATTGCGTTACATCCATATGAAGACGTTGTTCTGTAGGTGCATCATCGTCATTTTCATCTCGCTCCGCCGGGTCCGACTCTGGCTCCAACATGTATGGCTGGATGGACAAATCTTCTGTTGTTGACATTTTGTAAATAATGTGTGAATATAAAGTTTCTGCGCCGCTAGATAATTGTATCTGTTCTATCAAACTACAAAGATGGCCGAACAGGGTGACGTTGAACCGAGTGTGACCTCTGCAACCTGGAGAGGAGGCGGGGTATGAAGTGTGTCATTTGCATTTGAAGAGACCGCCCCAAAACGAGTTGCTCTCAGAAGCACATCAGAAAAGGGGTTGAAAAGGGGCCTGTGGAGCTATAATAATGAGGAATTCAGACCCAAGCATTGCAGTTCCGCTTTATATAGACCACAACTGTATGATTTATATGTAAAAAGGAAGGATTTAAAAGCATGATATGTCTCCTTTAAGTCATGTTCGCGTGCTTCATATTTACATGAAGTCATTTGTATTCCAAAGCAAAAGGCATGAAAGTGACTGACAACAGACGCCTCGTAACAAATGATGGATTCTGTTTTTAATGTTTCTAATTTTCAATTACGATCACTGATGGGTGAATGAGTTTGTGAAAGGCAGCTTGGGTTTATAGCTTTGTGAAAACTTTGCTCTCTGCTTCGTCCATTGTCGAGAATGAACTATTGTATATTGCTGAACATAGCATAACAATTACAACATTTGTCTTTGGTAGATTATCTCTTTGATGGCACCGGTGATGGTTTAAACACTGATGTGAAGCCGTACTATCTAAATTGTAAGGAACTTGCATTTGGGGGATGAGCAGCAGAGCCTCGTATTTGGGTTCCTCCCATTAAAAATTTGACAAAGTTTCTTTCACATATTATGTGCTGTTTAAACTTGGAAAAGTTAAATATTATGACAAGTGATTTGATGGAATTCAAAGCTGTTTTTCCTAACTCCAGCATGCCTTTTTTTCATATCATTCATGCTCGAAATAAGCATAGTTTACATCAGAATTAGTAATAAACGACATCATGGTGCAGAAATCTGTGAATAACCGCCACGTTCACAACTACTATAATATTTTCTAGAGCCAGCAGTTAGTTCAGTTACAACAAAAGACTCGAGACTTGTTTCCTGCTTTGTTTTACCAAAGAAACACAAAGTCCAGACCTATGAGTACATCTAAAGGTCACTCATTAACCATATAAGGTGAATTGATGATAAGTTGCCCGAACAGTGCAGTCATGTCCTGTTTGTACTTTAACTTACGCTCTGGGAAAACAGACAAACAGTATTCATTTGTGGTTCGCTTTAAAAGTGCAGTTATGTGTATTTCAGTATATCTCAAACAGCCAGGATAGATGTTTCTGGGATCCCGTGTAAATAATAATCCAAGTAATTCAGGTTATAGTTGTAGCAACCTTCTTCTTTCAATATTTTTGCGAGACTGTGACAAAACATAAATAAACATTATTTATAAGTTCCAACTCATCTTACTTTCCCAGGGACATTGATGTTTAATCACTGTTAGATAGTGCCAGTTTCGCTGCATTACGGTAACCTTTTCAAAATTTAATGAGGCGCAACCTTTTCAGTTCTAATTTAGGAACACTAGAGAACTAGATACATACAGACTGCAAGTTGAACTCACCCTGAGAGTACGAGCCGACTGGAGCGGCAGTCCAGTGACGTCCACCTGTGCCACGTCGTCTGCATGTGCGCTCGACCCGTGGATGTACACCACCGGCCCGGTGTACGCAACATCGCGCCGAGGAACCAGATTCAGATCCCCGTCCACATGGAAACTGGGATCCGACACGTCAAATGTCACGTCCTCATTCCCCGCACAGTCGTCAAACTCAACTGGGGGAAAGAAGAAAACATTTTGAAAAAAAAATGACACATTTTGACATCACTCAAAACAAATGACAAGAAATGTGAAAGAAGATCCGCCCCATGAAAGTACAGCAACCGAGATAATCCCGAGCATTGGAAAAATCAAACACGAAGGGCTGTCAAAGTATTCATAAAACAGAAACACAAAAAAGAAGTATTTCTCAGAAACAAACAGATGCCCTGAAGATAAACAAATAACCTGAAGAAAGAGTGGGATGTTCAGAAAAGCTTCGCGAGCGAGGCTACAATAAACATCAGTGATCGTAATGCTGTTGCAATATTTAAGAGCCATTGCGTAACGTGGTATGCATTGTAAACTTATTAATGCGTCTGCCTTGCTTTTGCGGGGCTGTTATTTATTTCTCTTGAAAATGTGGTGGCGTCTAGCGAAGCTGAGGGAGAGAGAGAAAAAAAAAACAACAAGAAGGATTTAAGGTCGGGGAGAAGAGAAGTGTCACCTCTGAGTTATGTCCACGTGTCGCGTGCACATATGGGCTTGTCTTGTCTGACTGAGGGAGATACCGCCAAGGACTCTACCGAGCTTTATCCCTTCTGATCATGTTCATCCTCTCTTTATCTGCCTCACACACTCCCCCCGGTGTTGCGACATGATCCCCATGTCCTCCCCCACCCTCAGCCCTGACAGTCCTCCCCTCCCTCATCCTTCACCTCCTCTTTACCTTGGCCTCCCGTGGTGATTCCTGTTGTGAAGCGGGGAGGAAATAAAGAGTCCCACAGGAAGTCTGCATGTGCGGATGTGTACACGTGTTGATTAAAGAGAGGCGGGCACAACAGGAATTGTGCGGCACGGTGCAACTCTCAGCGAGAACATTTCAAGTTTTCAAGTTTCCCCACATATGGTGGCTTATATAAACCTTCATTATCTCTTTCTTTGCGATTCCGTTTGAGATCTGGAGTCGGCCACAATTAGAAACACCAGATATTCCATATGATTATCATTTTTAATAAAACCACATGTACAAGTCTGATGTTTATCACAATAGCCCCCCACCCACCCCAAAAAAAAGCACTTGGAAAAATGTTAATGATAAAGTACGGAGATGTTTTTTGTTATTTTTTTGCCCCATCAAATAAACCAGGGACAGAGAGCCGATGCTTGGCTGTCAAGACGACGTCCTCCATGATTCATCAATTATGAATGCAATGTTTAGCTTCACAAGTCACAAAAACAACGGCAGTAGCTTGTGACGAGCAGAAGGAAGTCCTTCACAAAAGATCTGAGTCTCTCTTCTCTGTTTTCTCTCGTCTAAGATCTGCTCACACTGGGGACGCTGAGGCTGTCTTTCTGAGATAGAAATGGGTTTAGATTTAGGCCCATATTTATTGGGTTTCTCAGAGCAGCTTGTGGATCAGTAGCATCTCTCTGAAGATAAAGCAGGGCTTTCGGGTGCTCAGTGCAAAAACCTTGCGGTTCCAAGACTCCTCCGCTGAGCCAGCTCATTAAAAGTTGTCACTAATATGCTACAAGGCCTTGATGCTTAGTGACAAGTTTGGCATCGTTAATGGCCATTCATATATAACGGAGCGTAATAAGGAATTGGTGGAAATCTACGATCCAAATAACTCCGGGGGAAGAGGACTTTGTACAGAGGATGAAGATCTTATGGGTATTCTGACATCCAGATCTAAACAAGTAGCAGCTTAGAGCGCCAGCATCCAGACACAGTAACTGCTATAACAAACTAAACATGCTACAACAATGAGATGGGTATGAAGGAGTATCAAACATGTAATTCAATTCTTGTGGATCAGTCACTGACTGAGGCAACAAAACCAAAAACTTTTCAAATTAAAAGAAAGAAATGTACTGTTGAGCTTTTGGTTTCACATAGAGGCTTTTGGTTTCGGTGTCCGTTCACACGGCCACGGTGCTCGGAGTCACCGAAAATGCAACTTTTTGAAAACGGCTCCCAAGGTGGAACTTTTCTAACATGATGTTGAACCCATTTCCACGTAGAAACATAGAAACATAGAAATATGGCAGATGTGAATACCAGAGTCCCTGCATGCTGATGAGAAGCATTGTCGAGCATCCTCACCAGCATCAGGTTCTTTGTTTATTGTTTACCTATTTCTACAGTACGGAGGCTATGCGAAGTTATTTTTAACGCAAACTGAATACTCCCTGCTGCTTTAATTGGAACGGCACCGGGAAGCTGCTTCTTTTTCAAAAAGGAGCCACATGAAATATGAAGGATTTTTTTCATGGAGGGCATCACTGACAGGGATCATTCATCAGAAATAGATCTCTAAAACAAGGCATTAAAGCATTTTTGACAGAAGATTTTAGTAGTGCATGGAGCAGAAAAACAAGACGGTGCAGCCACAGTGAGCTTTAAGATAAAGGGCTACAGGCGACAACTCTCCGTCAAGGTAACAAACTTCACTCCGTGCCATCGTGTAGAAAAGAGCTCGAGAAGTGAGTTGTAGAGGAAGAGACCCTTGGAAAAAATGAAAATAAAAAATAAACTTTCGCTGAGTTCTTTCACAAAACATAATTTGAGATGGATGCTTTCTATACCGATAAATAGAATCAGTAGTATTTCTGACAGCTCATCAGGGTTTGCCGCCTACAGAATCTGAAGGAAGTGGCTGAATTCTTAATGATTAGAGTCAGAAAATAATAACCGATATTTATTAGATGAATATCATATCCAATCAAAGTTTTTGTGTGTTTGCTTCATTCATGAAATCGAATAGGGAAAAAAACCCAGAGTGGATGCAACGTTCCTAATTTTATGATCCACCTTCAGGACGAAGTTAGGGTTGTTGGGGGGCTGAAGTTAATCCCAGCTAACAATGGGTGAAACACACACACACATGCCAAACAGTCACCTTATACTAGTAGAGGCTAAAGCAGGGTGGTTAAACATATGGTCTGTGGGCCAAAACTGGCCCGCAAGAGGCCACAATATGGGCCAGGAAATGACAGCAATTTGAAAAAATGACAAAGAAAACATTGACTTGTTGCCAAGTTTTTACTTTTAAAATCGAATACTGAACACAACACATCACTGAAACTCAAACTGTGGATGTGTTAATGAAAGCTGTATACCTCCTCGCTCAAAGCCAATGACTTGTTCTCTATTATCTTCTGAATGTCATTCATATACCCAGCTATATGAAAAGCCGCCCTTACATAGAGATAGGGATATTTATTCCTGTATCGAACCCCTCACTTTCAGGAATCAGGCAG
The DNA here is from genome assembly GCF_963383615.2 of Lipophrys pholis. Taxonomy (NCBI): domain Eukaryota; kingdom Metazoa; phylum Chordata; class Actinopteri; order Blenniiformes; family Blenniidae; genus Lipophrys; species Lipophrys pholis. The sequence continues at coordinate 24,941,268 of NC_137631.1, read as the reverse complement.
CCTTTATTGACAAACCTAATGCACACCGATTAGGAGACAGTATGGAAACACTTGCATCTTGTTCAACCATGGACAGATCTGCAATTTCTACTAATCATATTTATTAATATACTGAAACACAATGCCGTTGGAAATTGAAACAACCGATAAAAAGATTACAGTACATGTATTTTGAGGTTTTCATCTTTCCTCCCCATACTATTGCATCATTTAACCATTCAGCATACGGAAACTGCATAAAATTCTAACTCATGAAATTTGATCTCATATTTCAAGCACCAACTGAGATTGGAAGGAGCCATGTTTAATACTGTCTGACTATAAAATCGATAGACTGAAGTCCATCAAAGCAATTTATTTCATACACTTAACCTTAGTGACTGTTTAGTCTGGCTTCCTTTATCTCTTGCACTGCAGACATTTTAAAGTCTTCCCTCTGGACAGAATCATTTTCCGCCATCTGGGTGAGCGGAGGACGAGAGTGCCGGAGTGAAGGAAAGGAGAAGACAGAGGAAGAATGGAAAAGTGAAATGAAAGAGAAAAAAAAAGTGATGGAAGTGGAGAGGCTACAATGGACAATGAGGGAGAGCTAGAAAGTCACCAACCTACTCTCCAGGGAAACAAGGCCCCGTCTCAACATTCAACTCTCACTTCTAAGCCAAAGCATGAAAGATGTGTTCATTTCCATTCCCATTACAAGCCTCAGATTTATTTCAATAACATGGGCGCGCTCTTTAGAGCCTGCAAATTGCAGCGCCAAACAGTGTCAGTGGCATTTCAAAGGCAGCCAGAGAGTGTTTGATGGTATTCTAATATTGTCAGGTTTTGGGGGATTTCAGAAGAGAGCATGGTGAGCTGCCGGCTTTGAAGTCGGGCAACAATGACAGAACGCAACTTACCCTGCTCAGCACTACCACCACAACCACACACCACTTTCTTCCTGGCTCAGGGTTGAAATAACTGTGCACAACATGGATTAGGGTCACCAAAATCCCTCAGTGATGACTCAAGAGGAGAAGCAGGGTGTGGGGGTGAGGTTTCTACTTTTTTCCTCGAGTTTGACATTCAAGTTTCTTTCAAGGCGAAACCTCCTGTGGAGCCCGTGAATGGCAAATGTTCCAAGGGCTCAGTCGCCGAGAGCCGGGGTTACTTAAGGCTTGATCATCTATTCCATCAACTTTTTTTTGGCAACAGAAGCACCACTTTTAAGTCATGAAGCAGGCGTTTGGTAAGAAAATTAAATATACTGCACCTCTTGAGGGAAGATATAACTGAACTGAAGTCAAAACCCCTAATAAATGTATTCCATGTAATTTCGCAAAGTCTTTGGTCAACTGTAAATCAGTGTGATAACACTTTGAAAAACCACAGGAAACCATACGTTCTAACAATAGAAAAGTGTGGAAATTTGTAGTTGACCTGAAGCCAGGGTGTCATTTTCTGTGCGCCGCTTCCGATTTATCTTTTTAATTGGATAAAACACACCACCCCCGCAATGTGATTAAAACTACTTCACAATCAAAACACACATAAAAAAAAAAAAAAGATTTTACCACCTCAGTAAAGCTGAGCAAACACTTCTCCTGCACTGAGAGTGAAACGCACATGAATAACCTGAAACTCACGCACAAGACCCGTTTACATGGGCAAAGGTGCTCGAAATCACTGAAAGCGATCTGATTGTCATGACTCCCAGTCCACATTATCCTGGGACTTGGTAGTTTAATACTTGAGAGTCATCACAATAGCAATCCAACTTTGTTGTCTGTTCAAATGAACGGCCGAGCACGCACTATTCTAAAGTTTGGTTGAATCATTGACTTGCTGTGATTTAAAATCAAAAGATTTATGACAAACGGCAGGTTTACCGATTCAATAAATGACATGTGTTTACTAACTAAAGCCCTATACTTTGAAAGTAAAATCTCGTTATTAAGTTATTATGGTGGTATTTCACCAACTGCCATTAAATCCAAAATAATATTAAGAAGGTGGTATTTCTCAAAAATACAGCAAACAACATTTACAATGGTATTAAATTTAAAATGGTATTATGGGTTGATTTATATGCATTACTTATTTGTCAGTTGTTGTTTTACTAGAAACATGCAGTTGTAATAAAGTTGAAAAGCCTAGTGTTTTCATCATCTTCATATAATTTCTGTAGCTCTTTTATCTGACGTGTATCTGTTTATATTGCAAATAGCACTGCAGTTTATATGATGTGCTGCCTCAACGTTTAATTTCCAGCAGTCAGAACAGTCCACAAAGTATCATATGAAGAGAGATTTTTCAAGAAACAAGGAATTAAAATTCAACGATGATAGAAGTTTGCTACTTATTCAAATGAAGGGTGGAAATAAAATATCATCAGTAAAGTGATGAATAATTATCTACCTTAAGAAAATTTGTATTTTGACATACTTGCACATGATTTCTCAAATAATGCAGACAAAACATTTAATCATCTGTTCTCTCTGTGATGACAGAAGGAAAATGAACTTGGGATAATGTTGACATCAAACATTTACATTGGCGCCACTCTTTTGTCAGCCATATAAATTGGATTTTTTTTTTTTCCTCTACTCTCGTGTCAGGCACTAAAGTTTCCCTTTGAGGTGTTTTGAAGACAATTTTCTGTCTTGTAACTAAATGTCAAGTCTCCATGATGTGAAAGATGAGAATCAGAGGAGTAATCTCAAAGGTGGCAGCATGGGTGTGTTTGAGCTGATAGCTACCGTGTCCAACCAGACAGACGACACACGGCCTTATGAAAAGCCTCTGGAGAACACCATTCTCAAATAATCACCCGGCATTAGAGAAGGGGCTGCTTTTGAAAATGTATTTACACCTTGAATTGCATTTTACCCCAGAGTTTCTTATCGGAGAGTATTGTGGAAAGACCCATTACTGGGATTCAATCTTAACAAGACCTGAGCTTTTCATCAAGAAAGGATTTCGCCAACCTGGGGGGTCCTGATGACAAAAATCTTTCATCTTGGGTTTAGCGGATGATTAAGACCCCCCACTACCACCTTTTCTGCCACTCCGACTGTTCCCATCATGTCAGATCCAGGACTGCTACTCATCAGGTACGGTTGAACAGAGTGTTCCACAAACTACGTCCCCCCCACCACATCCCTCACAGTAGGGTAAACATATCCATCACACTCCTTAACATAGGCATAGTGCGCGTGTGTGTGTGTGTGTGTGTGTGTGTGTGTGTGTGTGTGTGTGTGTGTGTGTGTGTGTGTGTGTGTGTGTGTGTGTGTGTGTGTGTGTGCTTTATGTATATAAACTTGTTCTCAGGCCCTTGATCCTACTTTGATGTATGGCCCTGTCCAATGCAATAGTAACTAAAGCCAATTAAAGTACAGTTGCTTTCTGTTCTGAAGCAGCATCAAAGAGTTCTCATGTGGACTGTTAAAGGTCAGCCAAGCATACCAACTACCTGGTTAAGGGTTTTTATCCCCCACAGCAGATATAACCCTACCTCTGATTCCTTTTTGCAATCGTGGATGATCTACGTACACGCTGCAGCTTATGTGTAAGTATCATTTTTGTTAGAAGTGTAAGAGATTGTATATATACAGTACACCAGATAAAAAAAAAAAAAAACATGTATTGACATTCATAAGAGCAAATTCTTCCCGGCATGCGGCATGTTTTAATTAAAAAGGATTATAAAACCGATGATTCTGACTGAACAGGTGAGATGATATGCAAGGGTGATGTGTGTGAACTTTAGAGTTTGGACACACAACTGGCAATCAAGTGGACTGACAACCATTTACACACTCAGGAACCCACACACATTTTTTTTTATCTTACAAGGATTTTGCCTTGACACTTATTTCTTGCAGACTCAATCTTCACTTAGGTGTGACTATCACTTGCCTGACGCAAACCCTTTTAATTAAAAATTAATTTTTTTAGGGGAATCCACTTTTATCGAATTAAGTGAGCCAAGTCCTGAATGTGTGTCTGTGTGAATCGAATGTAGACTCATGATACATGTCCTTACGTGGATCTAGTCTTCCCACTGATGCGATGCTTTCCTTTGACCACTGACCTGAACATTTTTAACCCCAACCCCAGGTAAACCTGGACGAGGCCTTGCATATATGCCCCGCCAGGTAGATCAGACCGTGCAAAAGATAGAAATACAGGAACCCACATATATAATTATGCAGAACAACTTTTTTTTAATGGTCTGGTCGATGAAACTTCCTTCCATGTTGCCTCCCTTTTATTTACACAATGACTCAATATTAGCGTTGACGCGACTCTTACATCTTGCCAGTGGTGGGAAGGAGAGGAGACAGGAAGAAACTGACAGTAGGACAACACAGGAAAATGGTAAATCCTGCAAAACAACTATGTACCAACTGAATTTACAGTAACATTATTAAATATGACTATCAGAAGAAGAAGCATTCTTCAAGCAAACAGCAAGTTGAACAATGGTGGACTTATACAGAAATCCAAGTTTACTTTCAGTTCTTGGCTCATGAGTACTTGCTGTCTGGCATATTTTCATTAATAATAGTTGTACAGAATGACATCTAACCCGGACCTGGGAGCCATAAGGCCCAGGGGCCATATGTTGACCTTTAGCTCTGCTTGACCGGCCCCTCAGGGTGTCATTGAGAAATCTTGAATCAATTGAAAATTACTGTTATTAATGGCTCTATCACATCTAAAAATGGTGACACTGTTCTCGTAATTGGCCACTAATACATTATTGGCTGTGTCTCGCACCTTGGCGAACAGGGCGAGCAATTGTTACCTCGTAAAATTAGTGTTTCCCCATGGGGAAAAAAAAAAGATTAGATGGTTAATGACAAAATATAGTTATCAAAGAGTGGGACTCAGAAGATGTGACAAAGAGCAACGATACCTCATAAAATTGGGTTAAAAATTACTTTTTATAAAGAAACTTATTTATAAAACTTATTGAGCAAAACTCAAGTCAACCTATGACTTGGCCCTTAACAGTAGTGCTGATCACGTAAACTTCACCACTAAATGCAAATGAAGAGGAAAAAGTACAATTCACGTAAACTTCCCCGACACAGATGTAGTGAAAAGCACAATCTAAAAAATATTGTAGTTTCTTCGGCTCGGCTGCTTAAATAGCAGTATACTGAAATCAGGACAAACTTGAATGGAGCCCAAAACTCAAACTTTGAGAGAAGTCGTTGACAATCTTTTCAACTTTGTGTAACTCATTCACTTAATGAAGCGACACAAATGACGACAATTGGACAATAAAGAAAAAAGCTGACATCTCCTTCTTTAACAGAAAAAAAACAAAAAGGCTATTACACTTTCCCAACAAAACTTAAATGGCAGAACAATTAAGCACAACATAAATAGGCATAATTTCCAGGAGACAATGTCGCTTCACCCTGTTCATCCAACACAAAAGCCTCCGGCATGAGGGCACGTTGGATCTCACAAAAAGCAGACGGACACTTGTATTGTTCTCACCCAATAAGCTATTGGAGAGAGGGTTAATTACAGTGCCACACTCAAATCGCTCTTGTTTGCTTTGCAGAATAGGAGCTTTTTTTAAATCACCTCTGATGGTATTGTCTATGCAAAGGCCAATTCTTTCATTTCAGAATTTATGAAAGAAAGCTTTTAAGGATAATTTGCACATTCAACCTTTGATGTAAGGACAAAAACTTATTTTTAGTGTCACTGCTTTCTCTAATGTTCTGCAAACACTTAACACACATAAGTCAAATGACTTGGAACATTAATACAATATATTGTTCCAAATAACAGGGGGGGGGGTCACTGTCAGCATTTGTAAAACACTTCTTTGTCAGTGTTTTATTTATTTTTTTAATAGTTTAAGCTACAAAAACATCTGTCAAAACAGTGAAGGAGTTGTGCTGTGCAGGAATGACATTCTTAAAATTATTTACTTGAGTTTCAGAGATGTTGAATCACGAGCTTAGAAAATGTGCGAAAGCTGATTATGATAAGCTGGCACTTACAAAATAGATCAGTCACAAACAGCTTAGGAGGGAAGTTAAAGTCATTCTACAAGCTGTGCCGAGCCGAAGCTATCTGAGGCCACAGCAACCTCGTTTGGTTCAGGATTGCAGTCTTTCACCATGTACGGGAAGCTTTTTTTCATGCTCGGTGTCTGCCACTGTACAAGGTCATGAGTTCTGTTGTTAATGCAACCACAGATGCTTGTTTTTAATATCATGAACCCAAGACATGGTGCCTTATTGCAGTTATAACAGTTGTCTATATATATCTGCACTCATTACTATCCATGAACTGATTTACAAACCTTTCAAATAAGACTATTAAATAATAAACTATAAAGAATACAGACGATTTCTCCAAATGTTGATTGCTAATTTTCATTCATCTCGTGGTCTGTACCAAATAATGGTCAAACAAAATCATTAAGTAATTTTAGGTCGAAATCCCTTCTTCTCTGCTTGTGAAAAAGTGTCAAATGTCTGATTACTCATTGTCGGGTGGTTGTGACTTTCGCTCTCCCTCATCCTCTTCATCCCGTCGGGGGCACGGGGCTGGAATAATACTTTTCCACCCAACCCTGTCCTGAGCTTCGCCCCATGGTAGACCCATCTTCTCGAGCTCTTTCATTACAGTCATTCACCGGGTGGTTGGGGGCCTCTTTTTCTCCCTTCAGTTGGAGTCCAGCTCATGGCAACCTTTGGGTATTCTATCACAGGGCATTCTTAGGGGATGAACAAGCCATTGCAACCTGCGATTCTTAATTTCATGACATATTCCTGCTGTGTGTCTGCACTGTGTGAGACAGAGTGCGAGTGTGTGTGAGAATAAGCAAATGTGTCTAATAATTCAATGTGCTTAAGGGACTATTGAAGCTATGAAAAACTGTTATACGGGTAAAATTCATTTTCCATCCTGAACTTGAGGGTGGTTTGTTATTCTACAACAAATAAAAAAAAAGCATGTGCTTGTGTCTACTGCGTCAACAGCAGCTTCAGATTCCTGTGCATGTCACGCTTATGTTGCACAATTGACTACTCAAACTATCAATCAAATATTGAACCCACACCCACACACAACCATTTGTTGTGTGCGTCTTCACCCAAAAACACTTTGAATATACAGAATCAAACATTTGTCTGATACTATAGTGCAAATCAGTGGAATCAAGACTGAGAAAGAAAGAGTAATTATGGCGCGATAACAAGGTCCAGGTCTGTGCACTCTGGCTGGGGGCTGAGGGTGATCCTCTGCTTGTTATCGGCCTGAGTTACAACCCGTACACCTTACAAGACCAGGGATTCCAGGATGCTGTCGGCAGGCAAACACACACAGAGCCACGCAATTTGTACAGAGTAATGAACTTCATTCCGGTCTTATACTAATTCATTTGAGTCTAATTTAAAGTGAACCAGAGGTCCTACTTGGCGCCATCCATGCTCAGTCAGCACAACGTAAATTGAGTGATGGCAACAACACGGTGCAACAGTTAGTCCAGTTATTGCTGTTCCAGTGCTGAAACGGCATCCCTCCTAACGCCGCAGATGAACATTACTTATACCGTTCATTTTACTGCTCACTGCAGTTCACATGGCTGTCACAGACAAGTATCGTCACGTACAAATTTCAGGGACAATTTGGACTTTCGGAAACTTTAGGTTCTGTGTACTGTCCAAAGACAACCGACAGAGAGACAGGCAGAGATGGTATTCAAAACAACAGACTTTTTATGCGAAGATGATCAGCTATACCCTAAAACAGACCAAATCTTTATAGTCCCAAAGAGAAGTTTTGTCAAGTAAAACATTGAATGGTAGTCCATTCAACCATCTGCAATACGACATGTAAATCAGGCTAATGGCAGCTGAGTACACAACCATGAATGCAAATGGTAAAAAGATTTCACTCATATGGCACATTTTCACTGCTTCAGAAGTCTTTAATCCAAGGGTGTCCAACTGGCCTGCAAGAGGCTCCGGTCCAGCCTGCCAAACCACCAATTAAATCTGAAAAATTTCATGGAAAACATTGATTTTTTTATTTTTTGTTTTTATTTTTCTAACAAATCTCTTAAGAATTGCAAACACAACCCAATCCTGAGACCCGGGCTGAGAGATCGGTGATGCTGCCATAAAAGATAGCTAATTTGTTGCTAGAAAACGAGCCTCGAAGCCGTGCTGTCAGGGTGAGGCTGTAAAGACATGCATAATGCAACAGCTATAGGAAACGTTTTGGGGACATTTCAATGTATTTTGAACTTAAAATTTACTTTATGTTCAGATTGGAGTCATTTTCTATAGTAATGGTTTGGTTTTGAAAACATATAGACATTTTTACCACATATACTCTGCGCCATAACAAAGGAAAACTTTAGAGTTTACATTTGAAGGTTATTATGGCACTAGTTCACCGGTCCGGCTCACTCAAGATAGAATGGGGCTGTACATAGCCCCTGAACTATAATGTGTTTGACACCGAAGCCCTAAAGCAAACTTCTTCATACTTTACATGTTAACAACATCTTAGTCACATTCAGAAACACACACCAATGATGATGGCTGACATGAAAATGCTCAATCCATCTATTGGGCAAAATGGGGGTTCAGCTCAAGGGCACTTCGACCTATGGAAAGGGAGAGGTGTGTGCATGTGGAGAGAGAGAAAATCAACTTCCATTACATTCCAATACTCTCACATCAGATACACCTGTATCTGATAAGTCTATAGCACGCTCTTGCAGGGGAATCTTTGGCTTGATCAGACATACGTGGGCTGAACATCAGGGCCAACTGCCATGCCCACGATTGAGACATTTCACGGCCAAAAGGAAAAAAGTCAACTTCACTGTGATCAAAGGAAAAGGAAGGGCAGACGGATTAATCCTCTGTGGACATAAATGTCTCTAAATACATCTGATAATCAATGGAGATGTTTCACACATGATAAAAGCATTGAACTGATTGGCATTCCTCTTCCTGAGGCCACGCACTAGAAAAACATTTATAGATATCCAGACGACTCCATAATCCCAACAAATAGAAATATCCAAGTGGACAGTAGTCACCAATGTCTTTTATATGATTCCGATCTGCGTCGTAGTTTTGGCTCATCGTCTGACGCCTGAGCAGCACGGATGAATTTGCAGCTGTGACACAACAGCAGGGCTGCTGGAACATTGTAGTTCCAAATGCTGCAGCTCCCCTGCCAGAGCCGGGTCATGCTTCACTGTTGTTAGTCATTTCTGAACATTAAACATTTTACAGGCTCCAGAGATAAGTGTTCTTTAACTTTAAACTGCATCAAATTACAGCAGTGTAAATCATAGCCCCAAATGAGGGCAACAGAAAATTCTCGTTAACATCTGTCCATCAATCTGTCTATTGTCTTTCCAGTTTTATTTAATTTGTATATTTGCAGAATTCAGCCTTCTTGGCAAAACAAGCAAAACAACAAAGGACCTTAGGCTTATTTGATTTTAACAAGGTTTTGTGAGCATCTTTTCTCTGCCATAATTGCAGTGTGTATTTCTCCCAACGGGCTGCAGCACTTTTGTTTATAATCACTCGCCTTCATCAGGATGCAAACAAAGTCACACACTCTCCTCTCGGTTGTTCTCTGAGAGTCACACACTTGAACGGAAGGAAAACCCACAAAGCCCGGCTTTAATTATTAGCACTGGTACTTCATAGAAGGTTCAGATACACATAGGAGAAGCAGATCACCTCTCTCTAATGACTGAATGGAGAAGCATATGTCTTATATCTTTTTTTATTAAATTTGTTGCATCTCTTCCTATGTGCAATTTACATAAGCGAACGCTGTTAGTGTATCTTAGTGACTGGTGTAAAACCAAGAGGAAGGTGAACATGAGCAAACACCATTCACTTGAATGCATTCAATTATGCTGAACTGTGAGCATGTCTGCCCATGAGTGAAAATATGTACACTCCTTAAGGTTTTATTCCCACAGTACGTGCAGTATGTACCCATGACAGCGGGAGTAAACATCTTGGTGTCTGCGCACAAGCTGGGAATGTTTAGGCCTACAGGCTCGGGCTTTGAAGTTGCCTGTTTCAAGGTCACACCTGCTTAAATATGAATTCATTTAAATTCCTATTTCAAAACCCATAATTGCTCCCCTCACTCGGTTTTTATGTGAAAATATAAATGAAAATGTACCGGCGTATCTAAGCGATTGAGATGCCCTGAAGCCGAGCTTGACAAGGTTAACCACAGCCACAGATCTGAGGGGAGTAAGTGAGGTTTATTCCAGCACCATAACAAACTTCAATCAGCCCGTGTTTGTTTGTCTGTGGCAGGGCAAAGCATTTCATCAAAGAGGGATGCAGCAGGGCTGGATGCCAGGTGATCATAGTCAGATAAGCCTGGCAGAGCGAGGCGCACAGAATCATTGCGAGAGTCATATATCACATCATATACAGACACATCAAATGGTCAATCAGTTCCAGCACACAGTGGTAGCAGTACATCTCTGCATCATTAACAGACCAGCACCTTGGCCAAACCTGACATTAAAAGATATTCAGTGCAGCTGGTACCACATTAGCATGTCAGCAAATCTGAAAATAAAGGATTGTGCCAGTCATTACTCTGCACTACTGAGCAGATAGCACAAAGTACAATGTCAGGCTACCAGTCTTCTCAAAGTGACTCAAACTTAATGTATCGTCAAACTAGCAGTCAATGGTGGACATGAAAGGATTGTAAATACTGTATATTGGACAATAGCTCTCGTGACCTGTTTCACGTAAAGTGAAATGCTCATTGTGACAGCAGTTTGAAGTTAAAGAAAGGGGAGCTACTTGTCACACTGTGATAATCAACCCAAAGATAATTACTTTGAACCCAATGCCAAATTGAATTCTCAAAAGTCCTCCCATGTGCTGTGAAACATGTGATTCCAACTGACTGACCATCTGCTCTTACAAGAGCAACAGGAGATGAAAATAGTGTCCAGCGGTATACGGTTCTGAAAAAGGAAGTTTCTGTGGATTTCTTTTAAGCTATGGATGGATTGTTTTGCCTTCCTGACTGGTAACAGATACAATCATGTCAGAAGGTCATACCTGGACTAAGTCCCCATTTACAGGAAAACATTTCAAGTGAAAACGGACCGTCTTTGCTTTTTCATCTCACGTTTAGTTTTAGTTTACCTTATTTATTCCATTCATTGTAAAAAGAAAAAAAAAAGAAAAGAAAAGAAAAAGAAATCTATAAAATAGAACAAAGCATAAACGTTGTTGTCCATCTACGTGTGCATGTGCAGAAGAACTATTCACGATGGCTGTGGTGCGCAATAGTAGTATTTCAGAAAGTTGCGTTTTCCCACGTTTCCATGGAGGCTGAGTTTTCAAAAAGTTCCACCTTCGGAGCTGTTTTCAAAAAGTTGTACTTTCAGTGGCTCAGAGGACTGTTCCCCTGTAGACAGACTCCCAAAATGCAACAAAAGCTTTCAATTTTCATTGGAAAAAATTGTCATGAAAACAGGGCTTAAAGCTGATGGTCATGTGCATGGCTGATGCATTTCAATAGTTTCTACTTTACCGATTTGTTGGTGACAGAGCTGCCATGCAAGGCTCTGACACCGGACAGGAGCATTCAGGGATCGAACCACCAACACATCATGTTTCAACAACCCGCTCTTCTCTGCCAGCTGAGCCACAGCTGCCACACTTAAAGATTCCAGCTTGCCTCTGAGACTTTGACTGGTGCAATGAAAGAGCTTGAGGGGTGCCTCGTGGACATTTACAGCCTTTTATGCACACTTTCCTCAAGTCTACATTTTGCTGGAGGGATTTACCAACATTTCATAGTTTTGATGTCAAAACTATGAAGTCAAAATAAAGAAAAACAACATAAAAAAATATATTGTACAATACACAATGAGAACTTTTTTGAGAAGTGAGTACACCCAGTAAGTTGGGTTTGTTTTTGTGACTTGCTCAGAAAAGCAAAGGGTAAAGGTGACATACAAGTCAATGGAAGAAAAAACAAAAGAGAATAATGATTTTTTTTTCTCAGTTACTTCTTACATAAAGAGTAAAAAGAAAAAAGAACATTTCTAAGTGTGCATATGTTTGTGCATTTTCACGTACATAAGAAATGGCAGATGGCACCAATGTGTTTGATTTTGCTTCACCTCACTCCCAGGATACAAACTGCCTGAGAAGCAACCATGGATGGAAGCACAGAAGCTCACACTGAATCCCACACAGGCAAAACCACGAGCGGGCATTACTCCGCACGAGTTCAATGCACGAGCACCCAGCAACGCAGTCAGGCAGATCGATGGGCTTTCACGAGGCCAGTAACACCCAGGTTGAGCCCCCCGAGGCGCCGGCCAAGTTACTCAGCACTTTCCCTGGCCACTCAAGAGAAGCCTTACCGGGCTGCGGGCCAACAGCCAAAGATAGGAAAGTAGCATACAGGCGAGAACAAAACTTTCGACAATAATTCTGAAAGTGGCAGCGGGCATCATTACCTCTTTAGTGAGTGCATAGTTCATTTGAAATGTCTGGCTGAAGGTCTTGTTGATGAGGAGCTTTTGTTGGTTGAGTCAGAAGTGTACAGTCAAGGTCTTCGGGGGGCGAGCAAAGTCTCTTTTTCATGTCGTCCATCTGGATTGGCTGCATTGTTTGCTGCACAGTGAAGCTGTTTCCTGCACAGTTTCATGTTTTGTTTGTTATCTTGTTTTAATATGATACAGATCTCTGTGGTTATGACTCCAAACAGAATAAATGATCATTTGAGTTCTTATAAACAAATGTCTCATTAGAAGAAAACAAACCAAACCCGAATTGAAAAGCAATACATTTTCAGAATACATTCTAATGAACATTTATTATTTTGATCTTTTTTAAGTGAAAAACACCACAGCGAAATTTCCAGTAAATCGATGCCAATTGTGTTGTACTTGAAGGAGAGACTGAAAGAGAAAAGACACGGAAGGACTGGAAACTTATTTTACTGCTCGCGGGAAGAGGTTTTTTTTTTAATTTCAGCGCAAGTAAACGGAACAACTGAAAGGCTATGAACTATGTACTGGAAAGTTAATACTCAAGCAAGTCTTTTCAACTGGAAAACAACACACATCACATGTTGTGAGACAATAGTCTAATCTAATGTCAGTACGACGGAAGCCAGTCTAATTACAAAAAGAAGGGGGAAATCCATGGATTTTATGGTATTAGATACAATATTTTCTAGAGATGCACCGATACCACTTTTTAAAGGACAAGTGTAAAACTACGAGAACTTTCCTTGAGCTACTTGACGAGTATGGATATGAGTACTTAATATATATCATAAAGCCTAATTCACACTCTAAGCACAGACGACACAGAAAGGCAATGCGTTGCCACGAACCACCTCCGCACAGCCTCTTCATTGACGCTATTTTCTCCAACTACAAACAACCGCTGCTTTTTTTTAAAATTCTTATAATCAATATATACATAAAAGTCAATAGTAACACACAAGATATATATATATATGGAAAAAAGTGTCACCATCGGAGGCACCATTGGTGTGTACACCCACCAGTTTACAAGGAGAAAGTAAACACCCCGAAAGCATGTGAAACTTATTATGCCGTCTTTCGCTCTTATGTAGGAATATTAAGCAGTTAATTTTAGGTTTGACCCGAACATGAGGTGTGAAAATATAAAGAAGCCCAGACAGCCGTTTCAATTCTGACTGACACCTTCATTCTCTTTGAAAACTAAATGCTGGAGTAATGGGCTGGCTTTAAATGCTGGTGGTTTTTATCATGAAGGACCAGGTTTTTCTAAAATAACATCAAACAGGTGCCCATGTCTTGTTGCTAAAGAGGAACTTTTCTCCTCATAATTAGCGTAATCCTTTCTGTAATGTGCATGAATATAAATAGGTACGTAAGCACTGCGCCGAGAGGAGGTTATAAAATAATGAGGAGCAGATATACTTGTGTGGAAGGTTTGTTTGCGACAGTAACAAGTTGAGAAATCCGGGGTTCGTTTGATGGCTGAGTATAAGAACAAGAGATGAATTGCAATGGAGGGAACAAATGTATGCAAAGACACAAACACACACACACATATTTAGCTTTATAACTGCAATGACACACAAATCCACAGCAGACTGTAAATCCAAGGAAACAGACTTAAAAGTTTTACTCTAAAAAGTCACTTTGTTTTTGTTCATGTTGTTTTGAGTTTGTTTAACACATAAAGCTTTAGGATGTTCAGCATATGATCAAAATCAAGTTCAGTTTCCTCCAGGCAAATCTGACACACATTAACCTTGTTTTCTGCTTCTGCGGCTTATGTTTGTTTGTCTCCAAATAGCATTCCGCTCCGAAATGCTCAGTTCTCCACTTGTTTAGGTCAAGGACAGAAAACATTACATTTAACTGAATACGGAAAGTGGTGGTGTGTTAGTCGGCACTCTTGAAAGTGTTCTCAAATTGAGAATAGCCCTGTTCTAATCTGAGCTTGGGGCCTTTGTGTGAGAAGTATTGTCCTGTGTGTTGATGAATCAGTGAATAAGATGGAAGTGTATGATTGTGTCTTTGTGTTGGATCTGTGATGTACTTGAGACCTGTCCATGGTCTACTCTGCTTTTTTCCCCTGCTGTGAGCTCAGATTACAGCCAACCTCTTATGGTGATGTATACAATGCATCCCCATCCGGCGACATTGTGATCAACAGTCCAATCCCTATGCTTCAATGCCAAAACAGCCGTCACTTGTCATGTTTTGGACAACACGCAATTGCGCATGAAAGTACTTTATTGATCCCCTTGAGAAAATTCGATCCCTACGTTTAACTCATCTTATTCATAGTTAACCAGAACTGTAAATACTTGGTGCATTGCTGGAGAACAATGGGGGTCAACGTTCTGGTCCAGAGACCCACAGTCGTGACTTAAATGCTGTGGGATTCAAACCTGCAAACTTTTGATACCAAATCCGCTTCCCCAACCTGTAGGCCATCAATACCCACTAGACTAATCTTGGGGTGTTGCGAAGCCCTGGTCATTTTAAGGGGTGTAACATTTTTTGTCTTAAAATTGGTGAGGCAACATTTAATCCATTTAGGTCAGAAAACTACTCAGATTATGTGTTTACATTAAAAGTGTATCATGTATCTATTTTCTTTTTTTAAAGGGGTCATGTTCTCACAGTAATACGCATCTCCATACCTGGAATGATGCCCCAGAATTGAAGAATGTCTGTCTTCTCTCTCTCTGGCTTGTTTTGCTCCAACGAGCCAATAAGGAATCAAACCCTATATAGGGTCATCAGGGTTTAGCCAATCCCAGTCAAGGTAGGCCCTCCCTTTGACCCTCCCGCAATTAGGCAACTCTGCTCTGGCACATGGCACCACGAGAGGAAGTTCTTCTTTCGTAATGGAAAAACTGTTGAATGAAAGTTTGAAACAGCAAGCTGAATCAGCATCAGTCCACCAAACATTCTGAGACGGTAAGAAAACCCAAAGAGCTAAAAGGAAGTTAAGATACGCATCGTTACAGAATTCAACAAAGAAACTGTTTCACGTATAGTGGGTTATGAGGTTCCTTGAACTTTTTTTGTGATTGTACAGAGTGTGGGAGGGGTGGGGTCACTCAGGTTTGCGATGATAAAAATCAGAGTCAGTCAAGAAAAATGTTGGAAATGTGAGACAAGACTTAGCAGCCCATGATACCGTCTGCAGTTCATCAAACTTCCTTCCATTCACCATTTTAGATACTGAATAGAAACTGACAAACCCTACAGGGGCTGCCGTTTTAGTGA
Source organism: Lipophrys pholis (assembly GCF_963383615.2). Taxonomy (NCBI): domain Eukaryota; kingdom Metazoa; phylum Chordata; class Actinopteri; order Blenniiformes; family Blenniidae; genus Lipophrys; species Lipophrys pholis. The sequence goes on along the minus strand of NC_137631.1, from coordinate 24,925,469 downwards.
TGCTCGCACCAGTTACTAACCTGCACAGTTTCTTCCTTGAACAAATCTCTTATTATTCTAGTTTCTCTAAGATAATTACCGTTATTCACTTCATCTGTCAGTGGTTATAATTCCCTTGGTGATCGTGTATGTACTTATGGAGGAATCATAAAGGTACCGTGCCCGTCTGTAAGGACTTTGGTTTCTGAACCTTGTTATTCCAATTTCTTTCATTTCATAAAAAAAAAAAAAACATCATTTTTATCTGAGACAGTTAACAGAAATATCAGACCTGTCTGACGTATCAGTGACTTTCATTGCTTCTTGTCTTTTTCCATTTGACCACACGCTGAAGTGGTTGAAAAATGTTAAAAAGAAAGGAGAAGAAACATGGGACACTTCGAAGTATGTTCCACTTAAGAAATCAATATCGGTCAGACTGTGCAAAGCTGCCTGTCTGCCGGCTTACAATGGATAAGGCCAATATTGAGACAGAAGTTGGAATGGAGCACTAAAAATATGAGCGCGATATCAGTGAACTGACAGTCTCAGGTGAAGCTGTTAGTGGGAATCTTTCTGCTCTCTGTGGATATAATGCGAGTGGAGAACCAGCTCGGAAATAAAATCGACTATAATTTAAGTAACAGAGGCCATCTATGTATTCAGAAAATAAAAGGAAGATGATGTCAAAAGCATTTTAATTGGGTAATGGAGAGCATAGCCAGTGAAAGATTGAATGCTTCCAGCCAAATTGTACCCAAGCGAATGATTATGACATAAGGCTGAAATAATACTTTGCCACCCAACCTGGTCCTGAGCTTTATTAAGGCGTGCCTTGATGTCTTTATTTGCAGTGTTGTCACTACTTACTGTATAAGGCTTCCAATGTATGTGAAATCTTCAACGCACTCTAGTTCCTCTCCATCGATGGTAATTGGGGGTGCTCTTGGGGCATTGATGTACATTGCCCAGGTCTTTTACTGGTTAATATACAGGCCAGTTTGCTTTGGAAAATTGCTTAGCCGATCACATTTCTCCTGGAGATGGCGATGGGTGGCCGATATGACTGCCAGATCGTCCACAAAGTCAAATATTTCAAGTATGAGAACAAAGTCCATTGGATTCCATTAGCTGTAGTATAGCACACTTTCAAATCCATAACTGCGGATATAAACTAAACCGTGTGCAAGAGCACAATAGCTGCCACACTCCTCTGGCATGCTGTACTACTGTACATATAGACTTTTTCTCCAACGCCTGTGATGTTAGATCTTTACCATCCCATATATGCCAGTTAAGCTGATTGCAAATCATATATTTAAGTAGGGAGGAAACATCCTTCCATACTTCCAACTTGATAGTCTTTTATTTTTTGTATAAATAAGAGAATTCACGCTACAATGCATCTTCAAAAGAAGCTCCAATTGTAAACAAGGCACCTACAGGATGGTTTCAAGCAGCTGCTGCAAATCCTTCAGACTGACTGCAATCTCTGAACATTTCAGGCCATCGCCTTCCTATCAGATTCAAGATGGACCGACTCTGGTCAGACAAATGTAAAATTAATCTTGACAGTTTATATTTGCTTGCCAAAATCGGCTCCCTAAATTCCCTCCAAGCTGCAATTAAAGACATCATGTTACTAATTGATGAACAGCCTCTTAGTGAACAGCTTGTATTGAATTAAACATGCAGGGTTGATTTTTTTTTTTTCCCCCATTCCAGGAGTGCCATGAATGTTTGTTTGACCTACAAGAGGATGAACTGCTATTTGCATCAGAAATGTAAATTTCCTTTCTGATATATAGGTTAGGCAGTTGACACATGAGTATAGGAAGGAAGCGAGATCCTCCTCAGGGTGTAGGAAGGAAAAGCAAAAGTGAGAGAGACCGAGGACAGGCTTAGACTGATAGTATATCATTTGGTTGCCAGCTGCACTATTATTGCAGATCAGGTCTTGGCACTGCTGTCCCTTTGCCCCCGATGCCCCGTGATAGCAGCCTCTACAGGCTGCCTCTCAGGGCTGGTGAGGCCAATCTGTGTGCCAGGAGCAGGTGTGATGACAGAAAGGTGAGATATCTATCTGAATGTCACACAAGATGAGAATTAACACTGCCAAGATAATCCAATCAAAAACATTTTAGCACAAATAATGGAAAAACTATTGAAACTGAAACAATTGTGATTTTTCTTGGGTATCGTGTTATTCTTTCCTTTGAGCCCTGCCTCATGGTCTCTCGAGTTTCTGATTCACGATAATATCGCAGAGACGTCAAATGCAGGTGAATAAACCTCCTCTCATCGACGTACTTAAGTAGGAGCTTTCAAAATGAAAGCAGTTTTCCAATTATAGGAAGCATCTCATTATGATTTTCCTTGGCAGGAGCAGATCTAATTTCTAAAGTCCTCAGAGAAGACCGAGCCTCAGCCACACCTGGCCCCCTCCAAGAGGATCTAGACCCACCACTTCACCGATCTCTCTCCATGCGCTGCACATGAGGTCACATTAGGAGAATGGAGAGCAAATAAACCCAGACATCCGTCTCCCGCACTATCATCTCAAGCTCTTCTGGGTGGACCACACACTGCTCCACGACTGATCCAGACATATAATGAGGTGTTGGGCCAAGCCGGGGGCTTCCAAGTTGGACTTGTCTGGTTGATCTCCAAAAGGAGGTGATCAGAGGCCATCCTAATGAAAGACTCAAATGACCTCAAACGGCCCCTCAATATGAAGGAGCGACTTCTCACCCAGATGTTTGAACTTCTCACTTTATCACAAAGAGCGTAACAACAGGTAATACCATCGTCTGCATGTGAAATATTATTACGACCATCTATCATCAAGAGTCTATATATGGCTCACCTCAAGAGCTAAAGGGTAATTGAATGTACGATTTGTATCCATCAAAAAGCCAAACATGTTTTTAAATTGAATGCTAATATTACGTTGTCTCCCGGATGTGTAATTAGATGACTGACGAACAAGTGGGCCACGTCACAAAATGTGTGTCAGGGAAATGTTCACAGCTTGTTTCCACTGCCCCTTAGATGATGAAGGTTAATATGCGGGATTATCGCAACCAGAAGTACACAACGTCGTAGGCTTCAGTTAATAAGCACACACACACACACTGAAATGAATTGGCAAATTGTGTCAATAACTGTGCCACAGGGTACTTCCCAGGAAAAATGTATTTAGCATGTTTAAATCGCTTCAAGAACTTGTTTTTTTCCTTTTTTATTATAAATTATAAAAGAGTACAAAAGATTGTTTATTTATTGTATTTTACTGCATTGTATGTCTATTGATCACATTTGTTTGGCATCTTTAAATTCCAAAGTGAGCAAACCTTTACTATAAATCTGAAGTACATTAAATATTTCTGCCTGAAACGTCTTCACAGTACTTTAGAATTGTCTCTCCGCTTCTTTTCTATGCAACCTTTTATTTATTTTTATTCATGTAAGCAAACGTTCCCTTATGTTCGCAATAAACACGAGTAAGCCAGAACACTCTTTAATGGACTAGCTGTAGCTCCACTTTAAATCCCAACGCCAAAATTAGTATATAACGCGTTTTTAACATGCATATCTATCAACAGTGAACTTGTATGTACACAAAATGGATTTATTGATTGATTGCATTTTAGCAAACACATTTTCACAATTGCTCTCCATCTATATTTGTGTCATAACATCGCTAATTATTCAATTCTGCTGCACGCCACCATAATTCATGTCTTAACAGATCATATAGTGTCTATTAAGTAGGATGAAGTCAGGAATTCTCATGGCGTTTTACATTGTCACTGATGATTTGCGATATACCATAAAAAGACCTGCTGCCACTTTAGCTTTACATTCCACTCGATCTCCTCTCTGCAGCCTCCACCATTTACTTTCCACCACTCCCTGCGCCCCCCCCGTTCTGCCCCATTCTTTCTAACTACCATCTACAAGCAGCCTCAAGTCACAAGCTGACCCATTTATGGATGAATTTAACTGAAGGGTTAGGGAAGAACTCCAGGGAGCTGCATGAATTTCTTTCAGTCCTTACACACAGAATCAATATTTAGAAACGCGGCAAGCCCGAGATACACATAGTGTACATACAAAAACTAAATTTACAAACATATTGTATAAAGAAACACCCCCTCGCACACACTCTCACACCGGTACACACACTTGCATACCCATGCTTGTAATGGCCTTTTCTGTAATTACAGTCATTTGTCAAAAGCCCACCTTGATTTATGGTTAAATTAAAAATACACCGGAAAAGAAGCTGCTGGTCCTGGTAACTCTGGCTACAGGAGGTGATTAATGCTGTTCCATTACGGGCATGAGAGTGGCATGATCCGGATATGAAACCTGCCACGCGGGGTGAAATGAGTGCGAACATCAATCCATGCAGGTCGAAAGGAGAATAACATGAGCTCATCTAAAATTAGAACTTAAAGCAAAAATAACAGACATTCAAATCAAGGGTGTCAAACACATTTTAGTTCAGGTGCCACAAACAGTCTCATTTTATCTTGAGTGGGTCGGACTGGTAAAATAGTGCCATAACAACCTTTGAATTTAAACTGGGAAAATTGTCTTTGTTGTGGTGTCGAGAATACATGATGAAAATATGTATATTTTCACAAAAACAAACAATTACTAACAAAAAATTATGACAACCGCAACATATAGCCAATCTTAAGGATACCTTATTGTGTAAAATACAGTGAAATGTCATAAAAAAATTTTTTTATAAATATCTTAAAGTTGTTGCATTCTGCATCTTTTTACAAACTCACTTTAACAGCATGGCTTTGAGGCTAATGCAAGTTTGCTTGCTTTCATGTCAGTGTCACTGAAATCTGAGCTCAGGTCTCAGTTCTCTGCACATAAGGAATGTGTTTGAAAACAGATTCTTTTTAATTTTTTTTTCCCAATTTCCTTGGTGGTTTGGCGAGCCGGTTTTGGCAGACGGGTTGTATCTTTGACACCCCTTATTTAAATCAATTGTAAAGATGAAGACTGTTTCAGTCATACTGTATCCAAGCAGTTGATCTTTTTTTAGAACTGACTTCATGAACCCAGAATGGAGCATTTGGTTGCGGGCAATGAAGAACTCCAATCAACATAATATGAATATGGTTAGGCTGGAGTGGGTAATGCACTGCCTTATCAATGAATAGATCTCTGGTTTGAGTCTATTTCAGGGGGCTTTCTGTTTGGAGATTGCCCGTTCTCCCTGTGCTCAAATGTTTTTGTTGGGCTCCTTTTTTTTTTTTTTTTTCTAAAGCCTTGAATTGGATAAAGTGCCCTAGAAGATGGGTGGATGAATACGGCGACACAATACAACGTGGTAAGCAGATAACTTACAATCCCGGCTCTCTAATTGACAGAGAAAAATGTAACTGTCATTTGTCTAAATTATGAGAGGAGCAAGGAGTTTTTCAATAACTCCACGTATATAATGTGAATGGATGTGCTGCGTCGTGCAGCATAAGTCACTTTGGAATGGATTCCGTGTTCTTTCTATCAAGGAAAAGCGAATATGCTACGGCGATGTCCTGGATGAGCAGAGAGACATTTGAATGAATCACAGCTGAGAAAGGAAGCAACCGTCAACGTCGCAAATAGATCACAAAACTCATCTTTGATATGCAGCATGATGGACTGCATGAGGCGAGATAAATCCACGAAGGTCCGTCTCTTTATATGTGCAATGTTTGCTGGGAAACAAATAATTCACACAATATAGCCAAACATAAAAAGGACGAAAAACTTAATCACCCAAACCTCCAAAACAGAGTCAAGGAGGACGGGGGGAAAAAAATAAAATAAATGGATGGGAGAGCGGTTGCATGTGTCCAATTCATCTAAAACCACTAGGCTATGTCAGAATTCAAGTACTTTTAAATTGCCTCATTGATACAGTCGGAAGGAATACAAGCGAGAGACAAGAATCGTGCCAGTGAAGAGATCTGTGAAGCTCAGTGCAGTTAATACGCCGTGGGCCTTGTGCCAGCCAGGAGAGCTCCGTGTCCGCAGGCTGCTGCCGAACATAAAGTGGAGGGTTTACCACAAGTAACGCCAAAGCCTGGAGAAGACCATCTCCTCAAGGTAATCTTTTTTTTTTTTTTCTTCTTCTTCTTAAAGTCAAGTCTTAGGAAATGCTTAATTAAAGAATGTGAGTGATGCTATGGAGAAATGCTAAGGGCTGTCATGTTTTGGGGAGTAATCATATTTGGTGGAGGGATTGTAGAAAGCCTTTACAGAGCCATGGTCTTGCTCTGCAGGAACCAGATAAGGTGGCTCTCCTCATTTCTTCTCCACATTTTATCAGCCGTCAACGCGGAATGCCCTATAGCTTCCCAGCACACCATAAAATCCAAACTCTATTTCTTTCAAGCGTTTACATAAATTACCACGACGCATTGACATCTTATGAAGGCCTCCTGCACAGAGACAAAAAAAACAAAACAAAACAAAAAAAACAGACTCCTACCTTTAAATGTTATGAAGTCCAATTTTTTTTTGCACAGTAATAACATTACTGCGACTATGAAGCTCCATTATTTCTGACAGCCTGCCAGCTTAGTGACAGCAAACTCCATCAGTTTCAATGCCATCTCTGGGAGGGTGGCGAGAAGGCAAGAAACAAACAAGCTCGGAAAACTAAGGTGGGCTATAACATCGTCTTAAAATCAATAAATCTCATTGCTGTATTTCTCCACATTGTGGCAGAACTGACGGGTGAGGAAAAAAATAAAGAAATAAAACTATCAAAGCAACTTCTCACAACTCAGAACCTAATTTATCCATCAGTAAATGTCATTCGCTGCCGAGTCTGCTTAATGCATCTGCAGAGAGAGTTAGTTGGTAAACACTCTAAAGACACGTGGCACTTCTTTTCAGAGAAATAATGATGTGGCTTAAATGTGAAGCCAGGGGTCATTATCCAATGGACTTGTAAAGTGATTCATTTCACTCAACCTACTGCTGTATCGGAAAGCCCTAATTCTTTGCTAAAATAACCTTTCTGTCAAACTGCTGAATCTAAATATGTATTTACTCTTTATTAAGGAATCAACCGTATTGCTCTTGCTCACTATTTTCATTCTGTTTCATCAAACCTACAGGAGAGAAAATAAGTTTGTTGGGGAAACATGGAAAATTAGATCCTGTTTACACGACAACGTTTTCAAAGCGAAAACAGAAAACTTAAGTGCCGTTTTTGGAATTTGTTCACACGACAATGGTGCTTGGAGCCACTGGTAATGCAACTTTTTCAAAATGCTCCAACCCCGTCTCCTGCACAAGCTTCACAGCTGTAGTAAATGGTTCTTCTGCACATGGAGAATGCAATAAAACTGATGTATTTTCAATTGAAACGTTGTGTAAACGGGGCTTAACAGCACAGCCTTGCAATGTTGGAAACAACTGGTCAAAGTGTGAGGTGGTTATGAAATGAATGAATTTGAATATCTGTGTTAAAAATAGAGCATGACATTCCTACTTCACATTTCTAATAAGTCACATGGAAACACAGACATGCTGCGCCCCTTTGGCACAAAGGAGCATCTTTTGCCCTGTTGTTGCACAAGCTAGTCTGAGTGATAAAAGGTGATAATACGTGAGAAACACTGATAATAGGGTTAATCACAGCACCCATAAAACAGGTGGCAGTAGACACATGGAGGGCTTGTATTTAATTTTAGCACAGCAGTGCTGAAAGTGAGCGTATGAGACGTGTCAACAAGAAATTCTCTGGGAAATAAATCCTACTCAGACAATTAACATGTTTTAACCCATACATCATGGCATACTGTTTTAGTCCTACAATCAGTTTTTTCATTTTCTGCACTGGTTTAATTATAAATATACACGGCCCTACTCGTGTCAAACGTTAAGCTTCCATCACGACTGATTGTTTGCTTTTGCATTCATGCTTCGTAGTTAGACATAGCAGCACACTGAACAAGGCATACATTACCATTCTTGAATGATGTGGATCTGCATTGCTCATGAAGTTAATGGAGCTCCAACTTGTGACATACATAGGACATTTGGTGTGCAGTCTATGTGATTGCTCTTAGAGCAGCTAAGCAAATGAACAGATTTCATAAAAACAAGGAGACTAGAATCAGAAGTGGATAAGGTCAAGCAAACGGGGAGAAAAAAAAAATATTTTTCTCATAAACTTTCATTTTCACTTGCATTAGTTATGACTAAATAGGTAAAAAGAAAGGAATGAAGTCAAATTGCATCAGGCCCAAAAAGAAGCAGGCAGATAATGTGAGCGGGAACTGTACTGCTGAGGTAATGAAGTCAGCGGAAAAACACACACAAACACAAAAACAGCAAGGTTGCCGAGAACACGGGAGACAGAGAAAATACTGACTGTTCGCACTCTGTATGTCACTGCATTTGTTTCTCAGATATGGCCATTAGCCGAGATGGATGTCCTTGAACCCGGGTCTGCGCCAACAGGTATCTCTCACTAACAGACCGCCCCTCTGCTGGTAATTACACAGGGAGGTCTACAGCAGGTGGCACCAGGCTGAGCAGAATTAGCATAAATCTGCATGTGTCACTGGGCCTGGCTGCAGCCTCTGGCACTCTGTGAATCCCACTCACACTCAGCAGATGATTCCTTCAAATTTAGCAGAAAGAAAAATGGGCAGTGGGAAGGTAGCAGCGCTCACTGAGATCCATACATACTGGTGAATACGTCTAATTATTGGTGCTTTCTCTTTCATTCTGCTTCCACATGAGACACACACACGCTGCATTCTGTTGTTTTGCTTTGATCGCAGTCATAAAGACAATATTCTTGAAGCAGGTTGATTCATCCAAGTATTACAGAGGAGTCATTAGCATAATCATACAGTCGATACCAATTACACATTTCTTTTGGGGAGGGGAAAAGCTGAATACTGAAATCAAATCGCTATTTGTTTCCTTTGTAGTTTCCTATGTTTCACGTATTTTCATCATGGTCTTATTGTTGTTTCTTTTTCTGTAAGCTGTTCAGCTCCAGTACCTGCACAAGCACTGTTTGTGTAAGTGCTTTGAACATTTTAGAAACACTTGAAATGATGAAAACCACCATATAGAGTGGAGCTGTAAGAAATCAGATGTAATCAGAAAGCAAAGTAAGCATCCGTCCTGTGTTTAGGTTTTTTTTTTTCTTCCTAAAGATCCACTATAGGCTACAATTTCCTATGTGCTCTGAACACGGAGGCATGCGTGTGGCCACTACCATGCCTTTACGTTCCGTCCGTGAGCAGCAGTAAGCAGTGGGGACCCCCCACAGTGAAAGGTGTTTTCTGCTGACACAAGCATATTCAAGGTAATGGAACCACTCTGTTGTCCCAGTGCAGGGTACTAAAGCAGAACTGAGTTCTGTCTCCTACTACACGCACCACTGAACCTCCAGATGGCAAAATGCCTCAGTGGCTGACCAAATCAAACACAATAAAGCTGAAATAGAAGACGGAAGATTGAAGGCCAAATTCTCAAGATGCGTCATATTTTGCTGTCTTGGTAGGAAAGTATGTATTTTCAATTGGAAAAGCTGTCAATCAATTGAGTCCCCACATGATAAAAGTTTCCTCTGTGAGGGAACCCCTCGAAAAGCACTGCAGGATACTTCAACCACAAAGAGACAGGAGTGTGTGGGTCCTATGTGTATATAGATCCAGCACATCATGTGCATGTGACTGATGCATGGGAACATCCCAAGGCCCCGTTTACAAGTGAAAACTGAAAGCTATTGTTGCATTTTGATTGTTTGTTTACAAGACAACAGTGCTTGGAGCCACTGAAATTGCTACATTTGGAAAATGGCTCTGAATGTGGAACTTTTTGTCTCCCTGGAAATTTTTGAAAATGCAACTTTGTGAAAATGCTCTTTCTCTGTCGACAATAAACGTAACGTTCTGGAACTGCTCCATCTCCGTTTTTTTTGGTCGCTTTGTAGTTGAGAGCCACCCACAATAGTAATCCAACTTTATTGTCTAGCCATACAAATCAGAATCAAAAATTGATTTATTGCCAGGTATAGTTTTCACAATACAAGGAATTTGTTCTGGTAGGATTGGTGCTAAACAGTCTGTGTACTTGCCTTTGTTAATGTTTATGGCGTGTTGTTCTCTGCACATGTGTGGTTTCGTTACAAAAAACCAACAAAAGCACACACGAGTGGCCATACCGGAAAACGACATTTTTCTTTCTAGCATTTCTGTTGCCATGTAAACAGAGACTGCCTTAAATGTTGCCGTGTAAACGCAAAGCTTTTCTGAATCAAAAACAATGCCTTTTGACCTGAAACTTCTGTTGTGTAAACAGTACAGCCTCGCAATGTCGGGAACAATTGGTGAAAGGTGTGAAGTAATTGTGAAATTAACAAAGAAGAGGCTGAATAATGAAACAGGAATGAAAACATGTTCCCCAATAAATGACAGAATGCATTTAAAAGCCTATAAATTATTCCCATTTAAATGAACGCATTTCTATTATATTTCATCACATTGTGCAAATAAAACAACAACCGAGTGGAAAAGTGAATAAATTATTCACCGAATGAATTAGTTAAAACTCCCTCAGCGCTGTTGTAACACTATTGGTAGCTGACAGCACCTTGTAGAGTTTAGTGGAAAGTCGTGCCAGCGGCTCAGAGGAGAAAACTGGCAGTTTTTTCTCAGATTTCTGTGGAAGCAAACTGGAGCGGCACAGATAGGCACTGCCAGAGTAACCCAGAGGAGCAGACTGGACTGGTAAGTGGTGGCAGCAATAAGAAGTTTGACAATCACGGGAGGCTGTGGGGAGGCTGACGAGTCACTGCAGCGACATGAAGAGGCCGACTCTTGGCTGGGAACTGATGGAACTGAGCCTCCATGACATTGCCTTCTCTGCTTTGAACTTCGCAACCGATCTCCCAACTTCCTCTGAAATCTTAAATGTTTTGATTATGAACCTGCTGAGATCAAGCACACGCTGCTGTGTACATGGGAAAATACAACTCAAGAGGCTGTTGGAGTCTTCAGTTTTGCAGAATGCCAAGCTGACTCGAGCATGGTAACTGGTGTAGTGGGACTGAGCAAGATAGTTACAAGGCAAAGGCTTATAATACAGAGTTAACAAATACAGCGTTAACTATGCAGCCTGAAGCTGTCTTCAGGGGAAGGAAAGGGGGTGGCGGGGGGGGGCGATGAAAAGGGGGAAAAAAATAGTTTTTGTAAATATCATCCAATCAAGGAGAATAATTTATTTGCAGACACAAATTATATTGTTGTTGTTGTTGTCGTGGTGGAGCAGAGATACAACCAAATACCTTGTTTATAGCAAGGATTCACATCATATCTAATACTCATGGAAAAACAAAACAGTGCTCATACGCAATCACCTTGACCTGCGGAGAATCTCCTTGCTGGGCTCAGATTACATAACAATGACGTTGTTCTAATCCTCAGGGGACAAACAGTCTCAATGTGTATGTGGGCGTACATGAGCAAATGCAGATAGACGGCGAAACAGAATGAACTTGAAAGCAGTTTAAGACCCCCCCCCAACCTGGCCAATATTGTGGCACTGACCTTGCATAAGCGGCTGGCCTTTCCTGAAAGGTCCGTTGTACGCCACCTGGTAGTTTTTGACCTGGAAGCCGGGCACACAGCCCTCATAACCTCCATCCTCTTGGCCACCAACATGTGCAATCTGCAACACAGAAAACAAAGCAACGGTCAGAACGGCAAACATTAACAGATGTGCAGGTAAACCTGACAGGCAAAGGCAGGAAAAACATGTCGGTGAATAAGTTGTCTTCATTACGGATGGATAGGAAACAGACGGATGGCGGGATGATGGCAAACAAAGCAAATAACCTATCCTCATTCCTTGCGAGGACTTTCTCAGACTTGTAAGACTGCAAGGATTTTAACCAAAGTCTCTTCAATGAGGATGATGATCCATGCAATAAAACTGAAATATCAAATGCTCTTTTCATTCCTTTACAGCAAAACCAGGCTCCTGCATTCAAATCACAGGAAGCCACAAAGTCACTAAACGTATTCCCCGGGCTTTATTCATTCGTCAGGCAGCGGTTTGACGAAGCTAACATTTTTCTTCATTTTGAAGGTCAACATGTCATTTTCTTGTTATTTCAAATTTTGCAATTCAAATGTGAGCGCACTAAAAAGTCTACAACACGGTCTTGACTTTTTATTCTCCAATTTTCTCTAAAAATCCCATTTATTCGTTATTATCAAAGTTATGCAGAGGTAAAAAAAAAAATATATATATATATATATATATATGTATATATATATATAAAACTTATTTTTTGCAAAACAACTCTCCTTTAAAAAGGGTAGGGGTTCCCATGGAAACAGACCGTTAAGTGGTGCGCTTCAGCAGATTTTCAGTTAAAGATCAAAAACATCCTTTAGGTAGCAACAGATACACATCGGAGTATAAATATCTGAGAGTTGCACGAAGGTATGTGAGGCATAATTTCAAACACGGGCCTCATGCTGTTCTTCCCTGATTATGTTTTTAGTTACCATTTCACATTGAATTAGCTTCTGCATTGACCCATTTGCAACAACGATACCTTCAAAACTCGGCTTTAACGAGTCACATCCAATGCATGAGCGAGTGAAAATAAATGTTTATAGGTTGTTCCTTCAAAATACAAAGTTCGAGGTTCACCTTGTACAGACACAAAGAATGACTCCATTCACTGTGGAAAATTCCAAGCACATTGTAAAATGTGTTGCGATGGAAAACTTACAAAGTCCGATTAATTACAGGTCAGAAGTTGCATTCCTAAACTGACGTAGAAATTGAAGTTTAAAAAAAAAAAAAGACAAAAATGTGTGCAATAGAAAGAAAGTGCACAGTTATTAGTCTGATGCATTTGACAAATTGAATTATGTCAGTATGTAGATATTACCTCTCATGAATGCACCCATTCCCATCTACACACATTGAGTTTTTTGTTGTTGTTTTGTTCGTTTTTTTATACCTTTTCGTTACATTGCATTTGTTTCATTCAGAATTTCTATGTATTAGAGCGATATGTCTACTACATGCCAAACCATAACCATGGACCTTAAATCGTCCACTTAATGTCTCTATAGCTCAAGAAAACGGATGTAGGTCAATAAGAGTGATCAATATACATTCATACACACAGAAAGAAAGGCAAGAAAGTTTAAAATGGCTGACTTTACCTGCTGGGATAAATTGTTTAGGGGAGTGAAATTATGGGCTGGATAGTGATGGAGTGGTTAGTGCTTGTCTCAGTTACATTTTAGGCCCCGCTTAAAATACAGAAATTACACGACAACAGTGCCAGGAATGACTGAAAATGCAATCTTTTTTTTTTTTTAAACGGCTCCCAGGGTGCCTCTTTTTGAAAACGCTCCGTCTCCATGGAAATGGACGAAAACTCAACTTTCTCAAAAATGCTCAGGTGAGTAGATTGACAATAACAATAATTGCGGCCTCCAGAGTGTCACAACTCCCAGTACATCTTCTCCTGGGACTTGGTAGAATTGCAGTTGTGGGTCACCTGTAATAGCAATTCAAATTAATCATCCAGCCATACGAATGTCGGTGTACACGCAATTGTTGACAATTACTGCGTATTGTTGTCCATTGTTGTTCCATTACAAAAACAACCAACAGCACCCACTAATGACCCAAAACGAGAACTACACCGTTTTTCAGCATTTCTGCTGTTGCCGTGTAAACGTGTAAAGACGAAGCTTTTCCGAAACGAAAACGCAAGGCAATGCGTTTTCACTTTCACTTGTCGCGTAAACAGGGTCTTCGGCTCAAGGCCTTTCCGTTTGCATGTTTTCCCTTCTCTGTACATGTGTTTTCTTCAGACATGTCTTTCAGAACTCTTTGTTAAACTGAAACTGTCCAGCGTGAAGACAGCTAAAAGCAGAAATAGCATCGCAATGGATGAATGAATAGACGTGTGTAATTAAGCCACACTATCATTAAGTTTTATATCAGGGCTGTTATTGCCCTGCTGAAAACGGACGTGAAGCGTGCCTCTTGTGAAAAGCTGGACCTCTCAGGTTGACACCTACTGTCCTAACAACACTTTAGTCATTGTATAACTCACTGCAGTGAATGTTTGGAAGAAAGCTTCTTGCATAAAGCAAAGGACACACGGCCTTATCTCGCATAATGAGAAGCACAACATCAATCCTGTTTATAGTGAGGTGAGTAGCCATAGCTTTAACACATGCTTCATAACTGCCAGCCAATTCTGGCTGAAGTAATGATGAAGAGGTATCCGAGAAGGCAGCTGCCCATACTAAGAAGCTCTATGCGCGTTGTCAGAGGAAAGAGGTCAAGAGATAAGCAAACACAAGCACTTTCTGTATTGGCTCCTTTTTCTATTAATCATATAATTCAAAGAACCACACAAGTGATGGAATTGCCTGTCAGGTACAAAGAAAGTAGAGATGTTGTGCCGTGGAAACAGGGACGCTTGATTATTGTAGCAAACAAAACTACTTGAAATGATTTACTGTAATCATTTTCCCATCCCTACAGGATGTAGGTCAGCTTAGCATTGTATGCTGAGAAATGCTTGGTGGCACACTGTAGAGAGTCGGAGAGAAAGAAAAGGACATGCATCGGTCAGTAATAGAGCCAGCCAATCTCATACCAAGGTTTTCATACATTCATTCATTCATTCATTCATTCATTCATTTTCTTCCGCTTATCCGTTTCCGGGTCGCGGGGGTGACAGTCTGAGAACAGCCACCCAGGTCACAATGCACCGATTAAGAACCTTCCTGCAGGTGGTGAGCCCACGGGAAGGTGGTTTTCATACATGCTTTGATAATAGAGAGGATGAAGGATATATACCTGAAGTCATAATCATTTAGTTTTTTCCCTCCTACCTCTCGAGATCTCGGTATAAAATGTAATTTTCTTGAGAAAAAAATACCATATTTTGATGAAAGGATTAAAAAGAAAGAAAAAAAAAGACACTATTTTTGCAAAATACACAATACGATCTGAATACCACTGGATTATCCTCACAGTGGGTGGTAATTAGACACAGTTTATAGCACAGCAACCACTGTACACATCTACCTAACAAAGGCATCTGTCACTATTGTGTCCCGGTGACATCCTCCCGGATTATCCCCATACTGCTTGCCTCTTCCTCGAGATATTCACCAATCATTACCTTTTTCTTTCCCTCATGAATGGTTAAACCCACTCCAAACCTGCTATATAAGAAGTTAGGTACAACCTGGAAGGATCACTGATGAACCAAAGACAACAAATCATCTTCATATTCCCACCTAAATGAAGAGTCGTCGATTAACTTAACCACGCATGGCTTTAGACTGAAGGAGGAAAGCATCCATTAAGAGTACTTCAACCAAGAAATGATGGATTGGACGCAGCTCATAGCAGAGCTATAACATAACTTTAGATTTCATCATACAAGTGGACTGTTGCTGACATTTCTTGAATAAGAAATAAAGTGAAAGAGCAGCAGAAACCATTTCCAGATAAGAGAATAGCATTTTTTCCATCTTACCGAGACCACTAGTCTGCTGCATATCAGTAACAAATGATTCTCATCGTGATTAAAAGACGCATGACAAATGGGGACGGGTAATAACTTCTGTTCAAAATGTGGTTTTATTCCTAGTCACCTGACTTTGTGAGGGAGTCAGTCTATCAGTACCATTTTTCTTGAAGTATAAGTTGTTTTCAGTTCAAGGAAAGCCGCAGTGCTCCATCCCTTCTGAATCCCATGAAAAGTGTCATCATATCTTTGGATACTCCGTTGCTGTGTGTAGTGGCATGCATATATGTACGGGAGTGTGATTCGTATGTTGGATTTAAATGAGGTTTAGACTGCATGTAGAGTGTTTAACTGCACTTCAAAACATGTAAATGGAAGCAGCACTGCTGCATGGTATGGCGCATTCAAACACACCAAAAGGTGGAATATTCCCACTTCTTATACGATCAATATAATCAAAAAGTGTTACTTTCACACACATGGAAATGAAACCCAAACTTCATAGAGCAGCCATAGAGCTTAGGGAAGCTCATGCAACATTAGTCTAGATAACAGCATTTGAGCATTTTCAAGTAAACATGACTCATCCTCTCTCGAAGTTTCCCATTTTCCTTGTGGGAAGTTACCAGTATAACAGCGTTCAGATGTAATTTTCCCACCCAACATTTTGGTCCGTTACTGAAATTGTAGTTTAGGCTTCATGTGAATTTACCTCATTTTTGCATTTTTGCTTCATAAAAGTTTTACGCTTACATGACAAAGTTTTGAAAGCAATTTCTGCTTACACAGAACTGATGAAAACGATGTAGTTCGCATGTCAGGCCACAAGTTGGAGCTGTTGGTTGTTTTTTGTAATGAAACCACACACACATACCAGCAGAGAAAAATATGCTATAAACATTAACATTGGCAAGTACACGGACATTCGTATGGACGGATGACGAATTTGGATACTCATTACGGCGACTGTCTATAAAACTACCAAGTCTGGGGGGAATATGGACTCGGAGTCATGACACTCTGGAGGCCACCATCGGTGTTATTGTCCATCTACTGCACATTTGCAGAAGAATATATTATTGTATTCAACTTTATTTATATAGCACCAAATACAACAAAGTCATTTGAGTGCAAGTTTACAGAGAAAACCCAACCGAAAGTTACATTTTCAGTGGCTCCGAGCAATGTTGTCATTTAAACAGACACCCAAAGCGCAACAAAAGTTTTTTCATTGTCACTCAAACACACTGTAACTTAAATAAGATTAGTGTCCAGGCTGCCTTCAAATTTCAATTTGACTTAATTTGAGAAAATAATTTGAAGCAACTTCAGAACTATTCAAAACAAATACATTTTAGTAGTTCAGTTGGATTGTCATTTATAAGTTTTCAGAACTTGACGATAGTTAAGTTGTACTTTCATTTGTATGTTTTGACTGCCGTTCCTAATTTTAAAGGAATTGTTTTTCTAAGCTTGAAAACTTTCCATGTGGAAATGCAACATAAACATGACACCTCGAGTTATCACAACAATTTGAATGTTTTGTTGTCATACTGACAATTAATTGTAAGTTTTCATGACGAAGGGGTAAACAGGGCCTTATTTATATACTTCTCACTCTGAAAAAGCCTTAAGGAGACATTTATAGAGAACAATGACATGAGTATATTCTTGCCAATCCACCTGAGCTGCCGTAGTCTGCGATTGCCATAATCTGCAAAGTAAGACATAGAAGTCCTTCCTTTCAGTTCACTTCATCTTAACCAGTTCTGGCAATTTAACAAGGCCTTTTTGTTTGAACTCAAATTATGAACTGAGCAGCAACTTAAGTGGAATAAACTCAGACAGTGTAAAGTATTTTAGTGGATGAAGCATCATGTAAGTTATCACTTGAAGCCGTCTATGGAGATCTGCCTGCATGATGAACAAGCTTTGGCAGACATTCAGCCATGGAGGTCATTACACGTAATGTCCCAGGAAAGTAATCACTGCACCCAGGGGACTTGGTGCTTTCCCTGCATGGTTCAAAATGTTAATTTGCTCCTGTCACAAGGCTTCCTGACAAGCTGGGATACGACGCTTGTTGGTCCATAAACTCAGTGAGGTTGACTAAAGGGCCTAAGGCCTGCCTGCACAGCAAGGTTACATGGGATACACATGCAAATGCAGACATTACCATATGCACTACCTCACGTTGACATCCACAGTAAGTGAATACCTGAAAAGTCACCACACAGTACACCCATCTCTCAGCAGGACTCACACACATTCTAATGTCCATTAAGGGGGAAATATTACAATCCAGCCCCAATCCAGCAACTCACAGTAGGACAGAAAAAGCATTAAAAGCAATGCAATGTTAATGGGAATGTGGTTAGCAAAGGGGACTATTATTGTGTGCAATATTCTCCATCAGGAAACCATTTAAGAATGTACTCCACATGCGAAGGTTATATTATTCAATCGTAGCAGGATGGATTGAAGCTTTCTACCATTAGTGTCCATTTGTTTTCATGGCAAGATGCTTTTTGAAAAAGATAAATGCTTAAACAAACATGTGAAAGGATGCAGTGAAAGCGAAGGACATCAATATACTCAAAGGCATCCACAGCATAACGGGGATGTTTTGAAGATTGTTTTAATGAGTTTTAATGTCCGCACGTGTGTCGTTTTACGCACATGTTGCTTTCATGTCTGAGGCGTTTGTCAAGCACGTGAAACAATCTGATCTCCTGTGTGCTTACGCTCTCTGGTTATTTTAATGGCTGGTGAAACAGGTGAAAGCCAGAAGTTCTCTCTCGCATGCAGGAGGTATATGAAATAACAGAAGTACTTGCAAAACATCTCATAAAAATGCAACAATTCAAATATCTACGTTTACTTCTAAAAAATTAGCTGGTAAATTAAAACCACTTGAGCATATTTTGTTATCTATTGAATTCCTATAATTCTAAATTTACTTTGTGGTGTAAATTCATCCTACATTTCAAAACAATTGTAGGACCTTTAACTCCAAATTTCTATTATAAGTTTTATTGATTAGGTGGTACAGTTTCTATTATCCAGGCACATATCATGAATGATGCTGAGATTGATGATGAGGTTTTAAGGAAGAGGATCCAAGTTTAGATACAGTTTAAAACAACATCAAAAACGTTTGTTGAAGATGTTGTTGAATATAGATGACAAAAATTTGGCTCTCAAAAATAATGTAAAGAGTAATCAAATGAAGGTTGCAGGACTAAGTGCTTGACTCAGTTTAAAAGAGGAAAAAAACAAAACATTAAAGATTTCTAAACAAAAAAGCATGAATTGTGGTTTTGTGATTTATGCAAAAAGAACTACTGATCTGGATGATGGAAATGTATGTTTGAGATAAATGATGGACTTAGTTTAGCAGTTGTTGTCATGGTTACTACAACAACAATGCAATCGTGGTTCGTAACAACTACGAATTTAAAATGATTCTGATCAATTTGAAAAAGGAAAAACCTTTCATTTTGCTCATTGTTCCTTTGGCCCATGAAGTGATCTCTCCCTTATGAGGATTTTCTCCACGTGACCTTTCTTTTCACTCTGCTTTTAGTCCTATTATCATTTCCAGGGTTACTGACAAAAGTCATAAATTACAAAGCATTGTGAGTCATGGTAATAAGATTGTTTGGTCCCATAATATCTTTGAGTTCAGGAGTAATGAATTGTCCAATGAAACTCACTTCTTGCAGAGAATATCATTTTATTTTTTTTTATTTTTTTTAAATCACTTCATACAAGCTGTAATCTTTGAGATGAAAGGCCTCCAAGTTCTTCAGAAATAAATGTCCTTAGTCATTTCAAGATACTACTGCAGAAACAAAAAAGACAGGTCTAATATTCTAGAGAGATTATATAAAAGACAAAGTTGATGTCAAAAACACATACATGCATCAAGATTGAAGCACACTATGATATACGTCTTCTCCTGAGAAGTCCACTGCTGGAAAATAATGGATTTTTGAAATTCTCATCGCCAGTATCTCGTCCGTTTGATGTGCTGGTGAAGACATTGGGCAGTCATTGCCTCAGTACGAGCGCTTACACAGAGGGGTTGTGCCATGGTCGGGCATCGAATAAACAAAGAGTCTTGGGTGTATGAAAATAACATTGCATCCTACAGGACCAATTATAATGCCTAAGCAAGACTGGACCCCGCAAAACACCCTGCATTATGTATCGGTTTAACGAGAAGATCGACACAGACCCAAGGAGATAAACACATCCGCAGGCATTGAGTGAGACGCATGGGCCAAGTTGGAGAGAGATAGCGGTTATGTAAGCCGTAAACAGCTCTATAACAAAGAATATTTGAGAAGGTGGTAACATTTCAACAATTTGGATCAGATCAGAAGTATTGTATTCAACTAATCAACACCTTTAAAGTTGACGGACAAAAACAAAAAGGGCTGTATGGCTCATTCGTGTAGTTTTAAAAACTGCTTTAGGTTCCTGTTCAAAACAAATGTGTGCAATATTAAGAAATGTCACTTCATTATTCACACATAAGCCTCGTGGGCCAAAACCATCTCACAAATAGCTTCAGTCAGGCCTGCCACATAACCAAGCATATGGTAAGAATTTCAAAAAAAACCTGTGAATGGGAAAACATTTCTTAACAGTGGCAGGCACAACACAACAACGAGACACGAGCTGAGATATTGTGATGCTCCTTTGCTTTCACACTGCTCTTTTGAGAACGTTTGAGGGCGCTATCCCCCGGAACAAACACTGACCAGAGAGGAAATACAGCATGACAAAGAAGAAACACGGCTCATTGATTGGTCCGGAACAAACGCAAAAACCCCGTCTCTGTAGCCGGGTGGTGGCTAAAAGGGGCTAATTAGCTCGCGGCTAATGGGTAGTCACAAGCTAACAGCGTGAATCCAAAGAAGCAGATGCAGAAAAAATCTCCTGAGCAGACGTTGAATCGTGAGGGAGATGTAGTGTAGCGTCTGAAGACGATATATATATATATATATATATATATATATATATATATATATATTTTTTTTTTTTTTTTAAATGTGATGTCTTAGCGATGAAAAACAAAAAGCGTAGCAACAGAATGAAAAATATCCTGGAAAACCTCACACCTCTCTTCATATTGAATGTAGCATCCCTTCACATGATGATCGAGGGAGTTTGGAGTCTTGTCATCTTTGAATATATAACTTCATAAATACAAATAAGGGTCCTTTCTTTGCTTTCATTTTCAGCTACTTTCAGTTTGCTATAATCCAGGGAAAAGATGCTGACAACATAATGTGTTGTTTTTTTTTGTTTGTTTTTTCAACCAATACCCTTGTCGTCTGTCATATTTTAATTCTAACCAGCTGAAAAAAACTGGACATTTATCTCACACAGATATCAACTTTCGTGTGTCTACTGAAGCCCCTATAGATGATAGAAAATGGAAAACATCTCTAAACACATAAGAAAACCGAAAAACATCAAAGCTTCCTTTTTGTTTAATGCACTACTCCACATTGTCAAAGTGCTGAACAGAAGTGGTTAGACGTTAAAGATAGAACTAAAGTACCAGGTACAGAAAGCACTGAAGCCCTCCTGAACAAAAGGGAACTGCATTATACATCATTGCATTGAAAAACGGACAGACAGTACAAGTTCACTTGAACATTTGTGATAGTGTTTCCAAAGACTATGAAGAGAACATTGTATTCAACAAAACTGAAACCACTTAAGGATTAAGCTTTGTCAGTAAACAAAAAGACAAAAAAAAAAAAAAAAAAGATCTGACCAGGACTGACAGACCACGTCAACCGAAGGTGAGAGTGAACCGATTTGAGGTTGTTTGAGAGCAAATAACTTGGTAATGTGAGTTTGTCTATGCTGATAAAAAAAAATTGCTTGTTCAAACTCTCAAGAAGTGTGGTGTTATGAATAATAAATGAAGGCATTTCTTTTGCCATTTTGGTGGCATTTTTTTTAAGTGTTCTTACAGTCCCTGAAGCTCAAAAACCTTTCAAATAAAACCAAAATGTGCTACTAATTCTACAAAATATCTACATACTTTTATTTGACATGTGCAAATCTAAGTTTTATTTCTTTGGAGCAAGCCAAACATCTGACCACTCCATGACCTCTGGAAGGAACAATAATACAAGATCAATCAAAAAGAAGCAATGTGAATACATACAGTAGATATGTGTACAATTCACATGAGTCACTGGGAATATTTCTGAGTAAAACACTGAAATGCAACATCTTCATCTAAATCATTTAGTGGGAAGTGATGTGAACATCAGTATTGATCACGATCGCACTCTGGAGTTAAGCAAAACTAAGCAAGTATTAACTTTAGATACCTCTGCAATGTGCAAAAGTCAACAAAAGGCCTGAGAATTGAAAGAACCGCTGAAGGCAAGAGACTAAAAAAAAAAGGGGGGGCCTAGATTGTTATACATAGCTCAAGTTCATTGGGGAGGAATAAATAAGTCTATCGATTGACAAATACTTGGAGTGCAAGTCTCTAGGTTTATGTTAACGCTACAGCACAGCCAAAGAAAGCTCAATCGGAAAAAGAGATCCATCTGCTTCCTCTCCGGCATTTAGATCATGCCGTCTATGAGGTCCAGTCCAAATAGGTTGAAAAGTGCAAAGACTTTCAGAAATCAAATGTACACTACTAACACAAGGTCAGTGTTTTGCAAATGAAGAAAAAAGTTGAACAACTGGCTGTACAGAAGTGAGGATGTAGTGATATTGATTAAAACGAGAAAGAAGAATGACGAGAGGTCTAGTGTCTGAGGGTCGTCTTGTCTCTGTTGGAGTCATGATGCGGGGGTCGGATCGTATTCATGTGGGAGGAGCAACGGCAGGTCAGCGAATTGCTTGAGAGCTTGACATGTGATTCAGTTCAAGTGTGAAGGACCAGTCAGGTGATTAAGGCAATGGCTTGGGAGAGCACACAGTAAATGTCACCTCGGGTGGAAATCAATACTGCCTCAAGAACCCACAGTGCATCAATAGATAGAGATGGAGAGGGCCACGATGCCTGATATTTGCTGAAGATGATATCGGGCGGGGGGGGGTCCTTGGAGAGGTGATAGTGTATGTGAATGTGTAGTACACATGTGTATAAATACTATTAAGACGGAAAGAAGAAAAAAAAAGCTGATTGAATTACAAAGACACAGGCTCAACAGAAATGTTTCCACTTGCTTACTTTGCCTTTTCAGAGTGATGTCTGTGAGATTGTTTGTTCGTAGCAGGGAGTGAAATGCCTGAGGATTTTAATACACACACTGATGGATCAACTATTTGGCTTCCTTTTGTAACTAAAGACTGGTGTTGTCTAGTTAATCTGCTATCATTTTATACAGTAAACACAACGTTAGTTTGAAAACTTGCCATTTACAGCTGAAGATACCTCTCGACCATCTCACATCTACTCATCTGTAAAATAATCGCCATTCGCCAATTTAGTTAACAATAGAAACATGAAAACCCTTCTATCCAATCAGATCAGGGAAGGTGGTGTCACCATGTTTATGATGCGAACGAATGCCTCATTTACAAGATCAATAATTTTTGCGTTTCGTGTTGACACGGCAAAGTTTTGAAAACAATGTCCGTTTACAGCACAAATGCTGAAAACAATGAAGTTACCATGTAGGGCCACTAGTGGGCACTGTTTGTTCACGCACATGTGCAGAAAACAATATGCTATAAACATTAACATAAAAAGCATTATGGAATTAATCCATCGATTGGGATGATATTCATATAAAGCAGCAAAAGTCTGATCACTTTATTCAAAGCTCAGGTAAATGGGACAATCTGATCCCTCAATTGATGATTGATAGACGGACAAAGTTACCATGTAAAAACCACTATTATATAATTCAGAAAACATGACAAATGCATTCTTGTTTCAACTCTTTCCAAGTAAAAATATATAATGTTATGCTCACATCAACGCTATAAAAGAACGGTGTGTACAAGTCATTGAAATAGTCCCAAAAACCCATTTAAACTAGCATTTTACACTGAATGCATCAATAACAAGTCAGAGTTCATAGTAAGTCGGCTTCTAATTGAATGCAAGGCATCGCACTGTTCCTAAAAAGCATGAAAACAAATGTGTGTTAGCGTGTCGCTTGTTTCTCTGGGTTCACGGTGGACCGTTTGCCAACATTACACCCAGAAAGCCTGCCAGTACCCTGACATTTCATCCAGCCACCGTCTCATCTTCTCCACCCTACATTTCACTTTTTCCCCCCCTCAATCTTGCAAGGCCTCTCTCTCCATCAAGGTAAATGTCAGTGCACACACCTCAGTACGGGTCTGGCTGACCCATCCAGGTCTGACTACACCCGGAGCCCAAGAAGAAGCCAAAAAAGCTTGTGCAAGAGGGAGAATCAATCAGAATGGGCTTTAGACACCTGCAGCTGGCAGGTTAGCCGGGCATGGAGTACCTGAGTCATGAAACCATCTGGTTCCCGGCCCAGGCTGCCGAACCTTGGCCACACCTGCTGGGCCTGTAAAACAGCACTGGAGCAGTAAACACACAGGCACGCCGCGGACGAGGAGCAGCCAACCGAAGAGACACACAAGAGGGGAAAGAAAAAAAGAAGAAGAAAATCTTTGCTACTGGTTGATTGTTTATGATGAACAGGTAGATATAAAGGAGAAAGCAGAGAAGCAGAGCCAGAATATGGTGATATAATGATATTAGAAGGGTTGAAGGAGTAAATATACAGATTGGAAAAAATATTTTGTAAATAAGCATCTGTACATTATGAGGAGAAATGTTTTTTTCTGATTGAACAGGACTTTAGGGAGCACACGGGGACAATAGATAAAATTACCTTGATGGATTCACCATCAACATGCCACATCCTGGTAAAAAAAAAATCACACACAAAATATAAATATGAAACTGACAGTGGTCTGGACAATAGACGCAATCTACAATCAAAACAAAAAACTGAGTTTTTATGTTTTTATAGGCGATATATATATATATATATATATATATATATGGCTGCCATTGGAACTGGATCACTGGTGTTCATCGATGAGTGTACTGCTGACAAAAGCGACGGGCTAAATGCTGAGGCATACAGGAGCATTGTGCCTGCTCAGATTCAGCCAAATTCATTTAACAACTTCATCATTGTCATTCAACAGGACAGCAATCTGGACAAAGAGAGCCAAGAGGTTTTTCAGATGATTGACTGATGAATTACTTGATTTTAATTCAAGTGAACAACCTTTCACAAGCTGAAAACCAGAGTGAAGGCGGAGAAAGAGAGAAATAGCATCTAAATGTTGAAGGAAATAACAGAACATTCAATAATACCGTTGGGCTAAAAACCTCTGGCAGTTATATTGACAGCTAAGAAAAACTTAAGTATTGCAGTCAAATACACAGCCAAGTATCCAAATGGAGACCCACTCATGGACAAGCTCTTTACAAAGACCACAATCTTTGTTGATTGTATGGTTCTGCAATCTGTGGCTATTTAGTCCACCTATATTGGCTCCCTAAAGCTTGGGATTCAAATAGACATCTTATTTCATTCTATTTGCTCGACAGACTCATTTGGAAAAGGACTCTTGTTACCCGGCTAAAACAGGACAAAAGACTAGAAACAGATTAAATTGATAAAATAGCTAAAACAGCTTTAAAGAAGCTTAACATTCGTTAATGCATCCCAAAGAAATCACACAGAATACTGAAAAATAAAAGCAGCTAAAATTTCTAGAAATGGCGATGGCAAAGTGGGAACGCACCATTTCTGCATTTTCCTTTCAGGGAAGTTTTGCATTTACATCGCAATGTGTTGAGAGCAATGTCAGTTTTCAGCTTTTCTGCCCTTTGCGTGTAAAGTGAGTGCTAGTGAGTGCTATTGATTGTTCCGGGAAGGAAACCACATACACACAGAGAACAGTATGCTACAACATTAACAATGGCCAAGAATACAGACATTTTTAAGGAGAGACGATGAAGTGGGATTGCTGGCGACTCTAAACCATAAAACTGACGAGTATTAGGGGAATATAGACTGGGGGTCACGACACACTGGAACGCACCATTTTGGTTATTGTCGAACTATCGGCGGATGTGCGGAGGAATTATTTACTATGGCCGTCATGTGCAGTAGCAGCATTTCAGAAAAGTTCCAACGTCTGCACGGAGCCGGAGTCGGATTGTTTTCGAAAAATGTGACTTTCATAGTCCAAGCATTTCACAAAAGTTACACCTCAGAAGCCATGTTGAAAAAATTAGCATGTTCAGTGGCTCCGAGCACCGTTGTTTTGTAAATGGACACCAAAACACAACAAAACTTTTCTTTTTTCACTTGAGAACGTGCAAACAGGGCCTAAACCTTAAAAAAGATAAAGAATAAAATAACTGCACATGTGACAAAATGGCTCTTGAGGCTACATAAAAGAGCTAAAACAACTAAACAAGTTAAAACAATCACTGAAATGGATAAGAAGTTTAACTCAGCTACATCTCTAGAAAAAGGTGGATGAATTTGGAACTGAAGTAGTTCAGGACCGCTGCTGCAGGATGAGTCACCCATCACAGTGCCATGCCACCCTGATATCAACCTACTCACATAAAACGATTTCTTAAATTGCCTTTTGCTTCATTTTGGGTCGAATCACAGACGCTGAACTTTGTGGCTGTGACAGAGCAGTATGACTCCACTGATATGGCTTTTTACCAAATAATAAACCCATTTCCAAGCCTCATGTGTAAAAGAAACTTTTTACCATTACTAGCCAAGAGAAATTTACCAATGTTTTTGCTCAAAAAGGAAATAAAAAGTATATATGAAAAAAAAAAAAAAAAGGGAAAAAAAAAAAACACGAGTAAAAATATCTTGAAAACTGTGGTTGTGAGAAATAAAAGCATAAAAGCCAAGTGCGTATTTGTCAAACTCCATCTATTCATAGATGGCCGACATGGAGAGAGCACATTTCCCCGGCACATCAGAAGCTGGGCCTCATGAAAAGCAGAGGACAATGGTGGAATTGTCCTGATGACTCATTCAAAGTGTCCAAAAGAGCTTCTTGGCACTGGTCATCACATCGTGTAATGAGGACCTTTTTCCTGCACCGCCGTGAAAGTGATTCGACTTTGAAACTTTTAGTGTTTCGCCTTATTCAGGCAGGCGGGTCCCATTGCGATGCAAATCCAACATCCCCGGGGGGTGGGGGGATTGGGGGGGGGGGGGGGGGGGGGGTTAGAGGTGCGTGGTAAGTGAGCTGGCGTAACCCCGACAGTATCATTTCCTCACAGTCAGTCTGCTCAAATCCCTTTTCTAGTTGGCAAGCTTGTCAATACTTTCACCTCGCACACACACACACACGCACACACGCACACTTCACCGCACAGCATCAGGGAGAGAGGTGTGAAGTGAGACTGAAAAACAACAAGAGCGTCAGCTGCAGGCACCAGCTGCTATCCAGCAGAATTCATTTGAATGCACTTTATATTTTTTTTTTTCTCCCCCTGTTGGGATTTGCCATGTCAATCTGAGCACTTCCAGCTTCATCTCAATGGCACGTTCATTCACCTTGAAAGAGGCGTTTTGTCTAATCGCCTCCACATGTAAACTTCAAAGAGGAGTTTCATAAATATACAAGTGACTTTCTCTCCTCTTTGTTTGAGTTTGTTGCGCTTTAACAACAGTCAGCGAAGTTTGTCCGATACACCTCCAGGCCACGGCAGTGACAGATGGAAACCCAATGCAGTACAGACGCCGCCGAAAATAAAATGGCGCCACATTGACCTGGGGGGGGGGGGGGGGGGGGGGGGGGGGGGGGGGGGGAGTTACACCTTTTCAGGTGTTGTCAGGAAGAGCCCGGTTGAGAATGCTGATGCTATCGCACTTTGTTCTCAAACACTGCAAATTGCAATACAATTCAAGTTTGAGGCGTCTCCAATCAGGAACTCACCTTTCAGTACAATCTTATCAGGGGGCGGCATCAGTCTGTGATGCACCGGGGTGAAGAAGCAGAGATAACGAATGGGAAAGTGTACAGATGCAGATTTACGAATCCTGTGTTATCACTCGGCCTGTGTTTAAAGCTTTTATTGGGCAGCCGGTGGGCTGCACTCAGGTTTTTGTCGGGGTGGTCATTAGAAGTAAAGAGCTGAGATTTGTGTTTGTTTCCTCTTCTGGTTTATCTGTCGTTATCAGCTTACCTTTCTCCTCGCAAGCTGACCTCCATTCATCAAAAGTAACAAGGAGATCCTGATACTCCTTCTTTGAACTTCCCCGGCGACACCTTGAACTGACCTAAGCGTTCCCCCCTCCCTTTTCTCACAGACCAAGCATTGTTGTTGTTTTTTTCTTCTTCTCCTGAAATTTGTCTCTGATATTACCTGCTTTAAAGTTTCACCCCCATCTTCCACCAATAGTGATTTATTACACTGCTTTCTAATGTGTCTTAAAATACATGCACATCCAAATATATTGCAATTGTCAGTATGTATGCATTTTTTAGATAATTAATTCAAAACTAAGAAAAATAACATGCATGGAAATGAACAGGGGCCACATGCAGCCCAATGTCATCTTTAGTTGGTTGGACCGGTAAACTAAAGTCAAATAATATCCTTTAAATTTGAACTTTTCCTTTTTTTGTGTTGTTGTGGCGCAGAGTATAAGTGATGAAAATATTGATATGTTCATAAAACTAAATCACTATCAAAAATGATGAAACCTGATGGAAAATACAGTGAAATATCAAAAAAAAAAAAAAAAAAGGCCAGGAGGATTGACAGTCTCCACATAGCCAAGCACTGAAATCAGAGGAAAATCTTATATAACATGCATTTGATCTCCACAGCTTCCAGATCACACCTGCAAACAAGAGACCAACCAGGTTCATCAGAACCTCCAATGAAAACTGTTTTTGATTGCAAAAGAGGAGCTGCTGAGACTCAACTCTATTTGAAAGACGTCGTCTCGGCTGCATGTCTTTATGATGTCCATGTGATATTGTTATTGGACCGTATTCTTGACCTTCCGTCAACACTGATGGAAGCAGCAAAGTACTCCGATTATAACCAGTATGAATGCTGCAAACTCAAAGCCAATAGGAAAGAACACAAACATTGTGTCGCACGATGATAAGAGACATTTATTATGAATCACATTTATCTGTTTACTTGATTCCTGCTCCATAACATGCCTTTCCTTTGCTTCTCTATGATCTCTTTCATAGTTGTACCGTACCATTACACTCCTAAGATTTTTCTTTTCTATCCGTCTTGAAAATCAGTTCCTCTCCTGCGTTGCAGCCTCATTTTCTCACTCAGAAGAAAGTCTTCAGGGATTGCATAAATTGAGAATTTAGGTGTTTGTACATATATTTCTGCTTCACTTATTTCACCGAAACAAATTACACTCGACAAGCCCAAAGGTATCTTGATCATGTTTTCGGTAGTCCCATTTAAATTGTATAAACTGAGAATAGGGAAAACAGCAGAAAAGTTTTTGTGATTAAGTAATTGAAAAAGTTTGGATGAATTGATTGTTATAAAACGAAAAAAAAAAAATGGATGCGTGGAATGTAATGTCAATAACCTCATTCCAAACGGATTACAGGGTCAGTTTTGCATTAGAAAAGTTTAGGGTTTGTTAAAAACAGAGTTAAGTTGTGTGAATGCGAGGGAGGATGGTGAAAAGGAGAATGCAGATAAGATGCATGTTGAAAAGTGTCATGACGTTGGATTAACTTTTAAAAGCAGTGAGGAGAGGGATAGAGGAATACTGAGGAAACCAACTGGGTTTTATGGTTTAGGGCCATTTACATAGCGATGATTTCAAGTGAAAACGCAACTTTTGAGAAGAGCATTAGTGCTGCTACTGAGCATGCGCGCCGTGGCCATCGTAAATAGTTCTTCCGAACATACGGCAAGTAGATGGACGCCTTTTAGTCAATCGGATTGAATTCTTTCAGATTGAAGGATCAGATTGTCTTCAAAACTTTGCTGTGTGAACGTGAAATATTTCAGAAATGACACAAGCAAAAATGCACAGAGAAAATACAAAGTCGAATTGGTGCCTCTCAGCTATAAAACTACCAAGTCCCAGGAGAATATGGACTAAACAAACATTGTTCTTGGTTACATGGACCCAAATTAACTCGATTTGCACCATATAAATTCTTCAATCTAATTGTATTTGCGCCATCCAATTGAAAGTTTGATTGGATCGGAGGAGGTGGTGTAGTCCGGATATTGATCCGTTTAAAAACTTCATCTTGTTATTTTCTGAAGTCGGGAGCTTTGTGTGCATGTCTGTGACGTTAATTTGCCTAATGTCATGATGTGACCATGGCTAAATCTGGTAAAAAACATATTTTCTTTAAGATTTATGTTTTTTGTACAACGTCCCTGAAAAATAAACAAATAAACAAACAAATGTGTGTTGTTGTTTTTTTCCACGGACGTCTGGAAGGTGGGACATGCAGCAGGCAATCCACACCTCGGAGTCATGACACTCTGGAGGAAACATCGTTCTTTTTGTCGATTTACTTGTGCATGTGCAAAGGAATTACCGACTACTGGCATTGTTCGTAATGGCAGCGCCCATTAAATCCTCTTTGGGAGCCGCTTTCAAAAAAAACGTTGCGTTTTCAGTGACCCCGAGCAATTTTCGTTGTGCAACCTGGCATCCGAAAAGCATCCAAAGTTTGGTGTTTTCACTTGCAAATGTGATCTCGTGTCAAACAGGGCCTAAGATGAAGCTGCCAGGGGAAAAAAAGGGGCAGTGAGGAGGTTCATGCATGCAAACGAAAGAGTGGATTGGGTGGATAATTCGCTGTGCAGGGAGATGCAGAAAGAAGAAGAAAGAACAAAATGCTGACAGTTGTTTTAAAAGTTTGGAATGACCTAAAAAAAAACAAAAAAAAAACATTACCTGCATATTCTCTAGGTTACATAATCATTCAAATTAAGGCTGTAGATAAAAAGGCTCTGTGATTTCTTTGCTCAAACCTTTAAAACACATCACCTGATAACGGTCCAAAAAGTCAATGGGTACATTTACAAAAAAACAACAAAAAAACCCACACTTTTTCCTAGTTTCCAAAAGCAATTTAATTATATGATCTAAATAATATTCTCTTTGCTTGCACACCAAAAAAAAAAAAAAAAAGGTAAGACACAATCTGGTTTAATTATCAGCACAAAAAACAAGAAAACTCCAGCAGCGGCGCTACACAGCACGCTTCACAGAGCCCAAATGGAAAAACACAGACCATTTAAGTTAAAGTGCAGACACATCCAGATGGGATTTGTGTACATCTTCCTATTTTGAGCCTCGGCAACAAAAAAATAAATAAAAAAATACAGCACGACTGCAAAGCTGCACCTGTAAAACAGAAAATTGCCCTATAATCTATTTCCTTTTAAAAACAATACATTGTGAGGTTTCAGGACTCTTAAGCGCTACAACAACGGACATTCTGCTTTCAGAAAGTTAATTTAAAATGTTTCCCAGAGGTGGAATTTGATTCATTTGATGGAACGTCAAAGAGGAAATCCTAACCGGATTTGAAGAGGCATAGAAAAATACATTTTCAAATTCAAATGTACATCCGATCCTATTTGATCTTGACAAAAGGACACTCGAAATTGGGAATGGTATTCCAGCCTGTTTCCCAGCTGTGGGCTCAATGACGAAGTGGATGAATTATTCTCAAGCATGCAACAGCCTATTGCTCTTGGAGACATTGAATAAACCTGATCAAATATGTATTATTGGGTTTAATGTCTCCATCAATACCACCTGATTCCTATTACACTTAAGAATTGAGACAGATTTGACTCAATTCAGTGAAAAAAACAAAACAAAACACTTTATTGTTGTGTGATTTTTATATGTACGCAAAATCTATTTTCTTATGTGTTGCATATCACAGCGTTATATAACAAAGTTTGAAAACTTTTATATTGCATTGTAAACATTCCCAATAGCATCCCATCTGTAGGGTGCATATGCTGCGTGAGCATTGAAGCACAGACTCATGCCCTTCTCAATCAAGGGAGATATATTGTGCCAAGAGTGTTATACAGCAGGTTTGTTTGTTTTTGTTTTTAGCTTTGCTTTCCTTCTGAAGAGATGAGAGGAGCGCTAGTCTCCAGCCTCGTCCCGGGTTTTCATCACACAGCTGACCGGTATCGTCACAACCTGCAGCCATTGATCTCACCTCAGTGACAACAGCAGATGTCTTGAAGTCAAGAAAGTTAATTCAAAACATTCATCCCTTTTACGCACTGTCACTTTTCGGACGTCCTTTCTGCCGGACAGTGGTTAGTTACTTCTGCTTCTCCATAAATTCATCTCTATTGGGGTCTTTCTCTAAGCCTTAGATGGAAAGATGGATGGATGGGGAGGGAAGGAAGGACGGATTGGATCACTCCACCATGTGTGCATATACATATAATAATCTAAACTTGTTTTTTTGACGGGTGTTAATGTCACGGTGACGATATATTTCAGACTGATGTATTTTAGAATCCGTTCTCTGTGTCATTAGGCTGCAA
The DNA here is from genome assembly GCF_963383615.2 of Lipophrys pholis. Taxonomy (NCBI): domain Eukaryota; kingdom Metazoa; phylum Chordata; class Actinopteri; order Blenniiformes; family Blenniidae; genus Lipophrys; species Lipophrys pholis. The sequence goes on along the minus strand of NC_137631.1, from coordinate 24,893,340 downwards.
TAATTGCTTGTTAGTTCGTCCTCTCTGGTGTGATGACCGTCTTTAATCAGACAGCGTATTGAACAGAAATATCCTCAGCACACAGGAGGGAGTCTGCTACAACATCTTTTTCTATTATGTTCTCTTTTGATTTCAAAAGCACTCAAAGCCAATTAGATGTCGCAGCAGACACGGATATACAGATGACTAGATTATGTAATCATCCTTGAAGCAAAACAATGAAAATTTTCACATGTGAAATTTCGTTAGCGTATGTGGATGTAAAATGAAGATAACGTGTTGTCTTCACAGACTTTGTCTACTTGAACTTCCACTTGAGGTTGAGTGCAGTCTAGTTGTATCTCCAGATTTGTTATGCATCTTTCTTTTTTATTTACATTTTTTTTCTATTTCGAACATGCTCAAATTCAAATATCACAATCAACAGCGCACACAAACCAAACAAAGATATTTCACCCATCAAATCTTCAATTCAATATATCCATAATTGATTGGGACAAAACTTGAGGCGAGGGCATTTGCTTTAAGAAATTTGCCATCAGTTGCACCGTCACGATATTACCATCAATAAAATAAACCTACCTCAAGTTCCATTCACTCCCAGAGCTTCATGAGTGCCCACAAAGTTGTGTTGAAATTGACTTGCAAAAATGTAGCACTTCCTAAACATCCTCCATTTGCTACGTTTTAATGAATAATCTGCAAGTGTCTGATTTAATGACAACTCATGAGCTTTTCAGACTTTGCTGATGGCTGAGTGATGCCAATAAATATGACTGCGCATTCATGAATACTGTAGTTTATTATTGAAGAGTTCGTGGAGTGTCACCCACTTATCCTATAATTTGCGACCAAATATGTTGCATTTAAGTATGATGAATGCGCAACTAATTAAAAATGTGTGTCCTGCATAATGCGATGTGCTACTTTGTCCTTTTTTGCAAAGAGAAAACTTCGTAATGAGCCACAACTAATGGAAACCAAACAGAGAAATTGTACACGTTGCTCCATCTTTTAAGGAGAGTAACATCGCCATCTCGCAACCAGGTGTGTTCTGGTATGTGCGCTTTGCAGGCCCAAATTAGCGTGACAAGGCAGGTAGTCTGACTTCTACTCATTCTCAATCGCTCATAACACATTTCCATAAAAATCCCACAAAAGCAACGAGGAGTTTTCTTTTCCGATAATTCTTTGGCTTCTGTGTAATGTACTGGATAATCATTACGGCCTCACTCACCAAGCAAATAGTAAATGTTATTTCCGTCCCAACGCCGCTGTGTTAATACAGCGATACCGGGAACATTCAAACGAAAATAGCAACGTTTTTACAACATTCCTACTCTATTTTTAAAAGAAAAACAACAAAGCAATAAATAGCACAGCCATTCGCTGTCCACTTATATCACACTAAATATTGAATATGCTGGGTATACTGCAGTGCTGGTGTATGGAAATAATTGTAAGAGTGTAGTAAATGTTTCCCCTGCCCCCTCCTACCCTGCTGACCTTCCCAGTGTCTCTGGCCCTGAGATGGGATGTTAATGTCTGTGCCTGGATGGCTGCCATGCTGCAGCCTGTGCTCTAATGGATTGATAAAAAAGCTCTGAGCACAGAATCAATCATGATATAAACCTGGAGTGAAGCTTGTTAAACTCTAAGGAAAGTTCCTCTACCCTAATGCACCTAATCTTCAGCAATTTGCTGTCTGACAGTCAGACGGCAGTCGTTACCCACCTTCTGCGACGCGTTAGGAGTCCAGGATGATATCATGATATCAGGTGATGGACATCAGGCGGGGGTTCGCACAACAGGTTCCTCAAGTCTAATTATTTGTTAGATTTTCCCTCCGAGTTCGGCTTGCAACTATTTAAAGTTATTGCAAATGACAGGTGGACGTTCCTCTGCCTTACCACTGTTGTAAATCCTTTTATCCACACTTCTACACCGTTTCATAGCTGTGCGTCACACGGCAAACACACAAAGACACTCACACACACTCATGTTTACACCTGTGGGGCTTGTTTTTTGGACAGTGTGGGGGGAAAAACTACAGTATATGTGATGAAAATGTCAATATTAAAAAACAATTACTATGGAAAATGATCATCTCAACATGAAGCCAATATTATTCATACTTTCTGGTGCAAAAAAAATGTAATAAAAAATGATCCTATAGCTGTTGCAATATACCCGTTTTTAAAAACTCACCCTGATAACATGGCTTTGAGGATAATTTTATAGCAAATAAGTAACTAGATTTCATGGCAGCATCACCAATCTCTCTGGGTCTCAATGCTTTGTTGTGTCTGCTACTCTTAAGAAATTTGTCCCAAAAAACAATCTATATTTTTCTGTGAAATTTCCACCCTTTAAATCGTGGTTTGGCCAGATTAGAACATCTTACATGTTGGTTTTGTCCCACAGGCCTTATGTTTGACACCCCTGCGATAGAAGCTATAGAAATCTGACATAAGAGCAATAAGAATATTACCAGTACAAGTCATATTTTGCTTTACAACTTCAAATTTTAGTAAAAAAAAAAAAAAAAAAAGATATAATAAATGTAATGGTATTACAATAGTAAATTTGCAGAGACTTCCTAAAGTGTCTGCTTTCAGAATGAAAACCAGTCATCAAATATGTATTGCTCATGGGTCAGTGGTTAAAAATATTATTTTATTCAAAAACACCAGACACCTTGACTTCAATGAAAATTTACTCTGTACTATGGGACTTGTACGAGTTTGAGGATTTGTTTGGCACTCAGTGGTGGCAGCTCTGGTATTACATTTTAAATGGAATTTATTCTGCTTTTTATTTAATTTTCTGCTGCAGTCTGCTGGTCAAGAAGCTTTTTTCACTCTGCAATGGAAATAAACTTAATTTCGCAGAAATGGGGGATACGACCAGAAAGGCCATCCAACCCCAATTGTTAGATCATAACTGAAGGTGCTACAACTATAAATGACTGATTCCTTCATTATCAAAGTCCAGGAAAGCAATTCCCACATAATGCATTATATATAAATCTGAACAAACTGCTGTGAAAAGTCTATGAAAGAGATCTGCCAGGACTTTAGAACATGAGAAGCACACAATCACACGAGTCAGAAAGCAATCTGGAAAATACAGTCAGTCTTTAAGTAAGCAAAACTTTCAAAAACCTTGAAGGTATTATGTTGCATTTCGGTGACAATAGATCCACATTGGTACTTTTCATCCATGCCAAATGTCTCATTAAGGAGCAAGTGGCTTTTTTTTTCTTCTCTCCACCACTTCAGAGTATCTCAAACATCTTAAGAAGATTGTCCTCTCAACAGTCCTAACATCAATAATATAAGAAAGATTATTTGGTGAGAGGTCTATATTTTATTGAAAATGGAAAAGATATGTCTCTGTCTGGCATTTTCTGTCAACTATAATCTATTTTGTAGCAGCTCAAGAAATAAACCTCCACAGCACCCTATTATTTCTCTTTCTTATATCATTTCTCCTGCCAGTGGTTTATGGCTCGGTTTATGGTTTAATGCCTTTAGTCACCATCTGCATCCCGTATTTCAGTCTAGCAATTGCCTCAAATTTCCTCTTAAAATTCATATCCCAATGACAAGGCGAAGGGTGAAGAATGGCCAAATAGCCATGCTGAGCTTTCGCCACTATACTGTAAGTGTCCTGCCCATTCTATAGTTATTCCATCGCAGTGACCTTTTCCCACATTGCTCCGGTCTCATTTCCAAACTGAATATAACCAATTCCAGGGTGCAAATTCGGGGGCTATCAATTGTCGCCAAGGGGGAGGGGTTGTCCAGGCGGTCACGTCAGAGTGACGGACAGAGTGAGGGCAAGTGTAGGAGATGATGGGGCATAGCTCCGGGGGGGGGTGTAGTTTGGCAACATTTCTGTGGGTCATACGCTATTCTATTGCTTCACAATAAATCTGATTTAATATCCATTGTGCTGCAGGTCGTGCATGGGTGCGGAGAGCGAAACGGAGAAGAAATCGCGTGAGGGAGGCAGGCAAGGCGGAGGGGGATAAATAAAAAGTGAAAGGAGAGGAAGCGGAATGGGATATTGGGGGCATTGTTGTATTAAATCAGAATAATAAAGCTGTACATGCACAAACAGTACCTAATAGAGACGTTTGGGAGCCGGGGAGCCACAGCTATCCGCCGACCGGTATCGGCAGTCCACAGTGGTGCCAGCACAAGGACACAGCTGCTGCAGCCAGTTTTAATCAACACATAGCAATGCAACACCCACTCGGAGGGTAAAGTAGCTTATACTGTAAAAAGCCGCTCTGCTTCGGCAGGTCCAGAAGCTTAAAGGCCTGTGAAATAACGAGCTCCACCACTGGTTTAAAGTGTGTTGTAACTCGTAGTACCAGTGTCGAACTCCCTGCAGCCAGCTTGTCAAAGAGTCGTACGCAGCTGGGATGCGACCACTGCTAATCGCTGCCATCGGAAAAACACTCGTGAGAGTTTTACGCCGCTGCTTAAAATCCAGAGCTTCATAATACATTACGTGCTTGGAAGATTTACTCGTAGGTGATGCAGAATGAGCGGCTCGCCGTGTTTTGGAGAGAGGAGGATAGACATAAACAACTGTTATTAACTCCCATCACTGAAAACAGATTTACTTAAAGCGTGGGCTCACAGCAGCACTAAAATCTCGGATAAAAGTATTTAATAGATACCAGTGAGCCATTACATTATGAACACGGACAGGTGAAGTGAACGACTTTGTTTTTGCATTTTCGTCTCAAAAGAGTTTTGGCGTTTACACTGCACTTTTCATGTTGGGCCACAAGTGGGTTTCGTTTCATTTTGTAATGAAACCACACACACACACACATACGTACAGAGAACAATACACACTACTAACACGATGACAAGTAGACGGACATCCGTATGGACGGATGACCGAATTGGATTGCTATTGCAAGTGACTCAACTTTAAATCCACCAAGTCCCGGGAGAATGGACTGGGAGTCATGACACTCGGAGGCGAACAATGTTATTACTGTCCATCTGCTCGCGCATGTGAAGAAAAAATATTTTCTACAGCCAAGGTGCGCCTTCGCCAGTAGCAGCGCCTCTGCCGTCGAAAAGGGAAAGCAGTCCACGCATTTTTAAAAAGGGTATTTTCCCCCCCGTTTCCATGGAGACGGAGTTGGAGCGTTGTCAGAAAGTTAAACTTTGGGAGCTGTTTTCAAAAAGTTGCGTTTTCAGTGGCTCCAATGGACTCTTGTGATGAGACGGGGGTTATAATGTTTATGTTGATCGGCATGTCATCACTGCAAAAGACTCATTGTGGAAATCTGAAAAGTGAAAGTCGGATAAAAGTGTTTCATCGTTCCCCGCGTTTGAACTGAAAGTAAACATCATCCTTCCCATACAAGTGAGGCACAATACAGAACTCGTGGGTAATTCCTGTTGGTCCTCCAAATGAGCCACAGCCAACTGTGAAACAATTGTTGAACTAAGTTTTTACATCCATATGATTACATGAGAGTACATATAATCGATGAGATTCAATCCATTCTGTCAAAAGTATGCAAAATGGTGTATTACTTTACCAGTCTAGAAAGCCTAAATTCCAATATTGATCGAGTCCTTTTACATCTTATCGGTCCAGTATGAATGTTTCACCATTCACATTATACCCGTCCAGACAGTTGCTGTACATCAAAAAGCCCTAATCAATAGTTGGGGAAAAAAAAAATGTCCAAGGCCATCTCTTTAGTATTTCTCTGCAGTTCACCAGCGGTGCCTAATCACTCGTCTGCCTTTGCTCATTATGTTCACTCACATCGGCCCTGTACATTTGCCAGTCCTTGTCATTACGGATAAAAAAAATGTGGCTTGTTCACAAACCTCACCCCCTGTTCCATGACAGCAGAGTGTCTGTGCTTGACCGCATGTCCCTTCCTCATTATGGCCACTCAGACAGAGTTACATCGGCTGGCTAGCGTCCAGCTCGTCAGCTCTATTTTTGATGATATGACACATTGCAGATGTGAGGTCAGCGTGCCTCGAGGCGGCCGCCACTTGTCAATGTACGACACTATACACAGGTCAATGGGTGCGTAGTTAGGTGTGACTCACTTGATGTCCCTTGGGTTTGGGTCACTTCATAAGCTTAATGTGGATGAAGGAATGGTATGAAAACCTTTTAAATTGTTGAGAACTCAGCCAGATGATGAGCCCTATAAAGTCAAATATGGTGAAGTAGAAGCCTGATTCTGGTTCTGTGCCGGCTGAATGCATAAAAGAAAGAAAATGTAAAGAAAGATGAGCGGGTGTAGCTGTTTTTATCCAATTCACTTTCATTAAATTTTGTTCTTCTCGTTGAATTAAAAATTCTCATCTCTAACTTAGCTCCCAACATCTACCAAAATCTGTGACCAATCATGCGAAACACCATTCAAGAACACTGCCAGATTTGTCTTTTTCACAGAAATGCCAAACAGAACTGGATTAAGATGGATCAGAAATTAGAGAAGCGAAAATTTGTAAATCTGGGTATAAAAAGGTTAATGTAGACAGTTGTTAAAAGGGGAGTGGAATATACATATAGTTTGTATCGTGTGAAACAAAAAATAAAAACAGACCTGAGAAGAATACATCCTTAATCACAGGACAAAGGCTCAGAAGTTTGTTAAAGCTTCACAGGCCTGGTCCTTCTTACATTATGCACCGTAACAAAGGCACCTTGGACTTGGTTCAACCACAGTTTAATCAGATTCACATGTGGGAAACATCGACTCAACTTCTTCAAGTCTGCTTCAAAACACGTCAATCACACGTGCGCCCTATGTCGACATAAGAGGAGAAGTAAACTCAAAGCAGGAAACATTATGTTCCAGATAAAAGGTCAGAGGACAGCAGGGGAATCAAACATGGAACAAAACCGGCCCGCAAGAGGCTCCAATCCAGCCAAAGCACCAAGGAAATGGTCAAAATTTTAAGGAAAACAATTGATTTTTTAAGAAACTAATTTCTTACAAGTCGAGAACAGCCTGAGCTGAGAAACCGTTGATACCAACATGAAAGATCGTTACCTTGTTGCTCACAAAGTAGCCTCAAAGCCATGGCGTCAGGGCCAGTTTGTAAAACCATGCACAGTGCAACAGCTATAGAAATTTTTATATATTTTTTTGACATTTCACTGTATTATGGAGCAGAAGGTTTCATTGAAATCAGCTTTATGTTGAGATTGTAGACATTTTCGGCAGTAATCGTATGGACTTGTGAAATCAGACATTTTCATCACGTATACCCTGTGCCAAAAAAATGTATTAAAAAACTTTTTACATTTAGAGGTTATTATGGTACTTTTTTATGGATCTGGCCCACTCAAGATGAAATTGGGTTTTATGCGACTTTTGAACTAAGTTGTATTTGACACCCTTGGTACAGTTCAACTGTTCACAGGGCTCTCAGTGCTTTCAATGAAAAACTTAAATTTTCAACCAAATTGTGTTACTGAACGCCTTTTAAAAAAATTGACAAACTAATTTCCTTTTCACTTTTTTTTTTACTTATTAAACAAAGTATGAATAAACACAATTTTATTGTATGAAAGCGAAGTATTGGAAAAGCAAACATTTCTCACTATTTATTCTCAGATTTTGTTTAAATGGTATAAACGTCTCATCGTAAATGTTATGTACTCTTGCTTTGAGTAGTACCATCGTATAATATAATGTGAGGATGCCAAAAATGTGACTGATTAGATGACCTGGCATTACAACATAAACTGACATCCTTTCATGAGCACTTGGACAATGTTTGCATGGGAATTGATTAACCATGGTGTTCCAATGTGTGGTGAGAGCTGACTGGTCGTCATTAAACTATGAGCCGAAGCAGCTGCATTTGTGGTATCCTGGCAATTTGAAAAGCAGAAGTGAAGTTATCATTGAGGACTTAACTTTCAAACTCTAGAACGCCTGCAAAAAGAATCTCAAAGCTTTTAATCATGTATCCTATCAATATCAACATAATTAGTTTGGAGGAAACAGGACGAAATGCCTTAATTACCAAATATGTTATTTGTTCGTTAAAGGGGTTAAAAATAGTAATTATGTGGGGGGTTTTTTGTAGGTGATTCAAAATAATAAATTGTGTATATGTGAGAAGAGGCATAAAACATGTTAATGAAGTGAAGTGTAATTAATCGTATTGACATGCTTGAAGATTCTGTATTTATAAATGAAAGCAAAAATATAATGATATACAATTTCAGCTGCATACATGATGTCACAAACATTTTAGAGGCAGAGTTTTACAAACGCCCTTGGTTTGAGAAAAAACGTGATATTAAAAAAAATTACATAAGCATAGATGCTGTTTCTTTTTTCTCTCAGAGCAAATCATTATTTCTAAATAAAAAGCTATCTTTTAATCTGTTGGATGAAAAAATGATAAAGTTTTACCGTGTTATTTCGTGAGGAGCGTGTCTCATTATTCAAATCGTGCTGCACTTTTTGGAAAGAATAATCACACAGTCAGTTTTACATTTAATAAGACTTTGCCAGTACATGCACATTATCTCTCCACTCTTCACATATATATATATATATATATATATATATATATATATATATATATTATTCCACTTTGCATTTTCAAAGCGTCCCAAAATAGCCCACACCGTTTATTCTTCCCGCTGCCACTGCACCTCCTGCAAGGTGCTTGATGCTTCTTTGTAGGCAAGGTTACGACACTTCCCACTAAATCTCGGACGTCCCGGCAATAATTACAGCCGATATGTCAAATTGATTCTGGTCAGTCATGTAGTTCAGGTTACAACACTGTGAGGAAGATTATCAGGTTTGAGCTTCATTGCTGAACCAGCTGTGTGTGTGTGTGTGTGTGTGTGTGTGTGTGTGTGTGTGTGTGTGTGTGTGTGTGTGTGTGTGTGTGTGTGTGTGTGTGTGTGTGTGTGTGTGTGTGTGTGTGTGTGTGTGTGTGTGTGTGTGTGTGTGTGTGTGTGTGTGCACGAGAGGTAGAGAAACCATTACTGTGCTCACTCTCGCACGCTAACATGCTACGATGTTGTTTGATTCTGAAATCAGTGTAGCCTAATCTAACAAGAAATGGCTCGGCGCTGCCCGGCTGAAGATAAACGCTTAGCGAGCGGGACAGCGGCGGAGGTTGAAGCGGGGTCAAGCACCATTCCGCCAGACGTCTCAGGAGACTGCACCGCCTGCCATAACACAGATACCCCTGAAGAAGCGAAGTAAGAGAGATCGGACACAAAGAAGGAAAATAGGTGGGGAGGAAAAGTCAGCAGGGAGGGAGAGCAGAAGCAGAGAGCGAGCTGCAGTGCTGAGATGGAGGGTTAAAGTGTGGAGGAGGAGAAATGTTAAAAGGATTAAAAATGATGGATGAATGAAGTGGGCAGCTGATGCTTGGTTGATAAAGTGGGTCATTGTTCTATTGGAAGGCTGTGGGTTTGATTCCCCATCTTCCACTCTCCACATGACAAAGGCTGCATTTACACTGCAAGTCTTGATACTGGGATCGGATTTCCTGCCTAAATTCGATTTTGTTTTCACTGTGCGGTTCCACGTATTTTAACAAGTTTATCCGATTCTCGTGATAACACATGACTACAACGTGCACGCATACTTGTAGCGTTTACAAACTTCAGGCTCACTTCAGAACTAAGCGCCAACTGCGAAGCCATGGTTGAGGACATAAGTTGATGATAATGTCACAGTGCCTAAAAGGTTCGCCAAACACCACCAGGATTGGAACATAGAATTCAGACTTTATTAACGTGAACCCAAACACATCACCATTGCCTCGTCCCCGGCGTCCCACAGCCGAAGCTACAGTATGCTGCAATTCTCTCCTCAACTGACCACTATGTTGGATTTTCTGACCTCCTTGCTTCATGCTTCCCATTTCCTAACCATTTATGCGTCAAAATATGCTGGATGGTCGCACATTTCATGACATTTAGACGCAATGTTAATAATCCAATCCACACCAGATTTATCTCCCCATACAAATGAAGCCTGTATACGATCACAAAATATTTGACAGCGTGAAACTTTTTCCTGCTTACAGAGCCGATCTGTGCCACATAAGAGCAAAACAAATCGGAATTGGGTCACATTACACTGACTGTGTAAAGGCGGCCAACGTGTCCTTGAGCAACACACTCACTTGTTAGTATGTGAGAAGTTGATACTTCATGGGAATATATGGTGTCAGGGGGGATTGTGCTTATGGAGAATGGGAGTTTGTGTCGGGAGTTACAGAGCCCATCTCTGCACGTTTTATCACGCAGCAGTTATGAAAAAATTAAAAAACATCCGGTACACTATTATTATCCCTGTCGTCTGTACAGGTGCGCCGAGTCAATATTCGGTTGCATTAATATTTCGGGAAATATATTGTATATTTCTTTAGGATTTAGAGATCATTTTCTTTTTGGTTGTGTGCATTTATTTTTGTAACATTTGATGAACGTTAATTTAATGTATTTAGAACCCTTGAGTGTTTGGTTCAGCCTGTTCTGTCCTGACTGGACCAATTTAGGTTTCGGGCTGAGCTTTTTTAAAGAGTGCCTCATTCTGACACATCTGAAAAAGTGAGGATGGAATCGTGTCGGCTGGCTGGCTGTTAAGCTGGGAGTGAATGCTTTTTTGAATATTTGGTACTATTTATGGAAATTGCACGATACAAATAAATTCTTTGAACTTCGAACCTCACATCCTCCTAACCACCTCCAGGCTTATCACATCACGAGTCGGGGAGTGCTTCACGGGCTGCCAAATTAGTGCAAAAGCATTATATAAGTGACATCCATTTACCGAATCCATGAAGAAAAACGTCATCACAGTTGTTTATGCAGATGGGAGCATGAGCATGCACGACGTGAACCAGCTCGACCAATAAATATATAAATAAAGTCATACATTTAGGAAATGTGAATATGAAATGTTTTTTTGTTGTTTCTTTTTGCAACAAAAAAATGATAGCATTAACTCAAAACAGGTTCGAAGTGAGTTTTGTCCAAAAGGTTAATACGGTCAAACCAGAGATAACAACAGATGTATTGATACCAATCCTTGCAGCTGAGGGGGTCATGGTCCTGGGATACGTTATAGCAGGGAAGAACAACACTAGAACACAACTACCATATCAGCCTTGCATCTTATAAACAATTGCTTTTCTGCCTAGGGGCGCGGCGGGCAGTGCTAAATCCCCAGATACCATCATTCGTACATTGCAAAGGCTGTAGTCATGACAGACACTGTCCAATGTACGTTCTATCCAAACTGCATGTCTGATGGCCACAAAGCACCAGAATCCCACTGACCCAATAACTACGACTTTGTAAAACTTCATAGGCTCTCCCTGTTGATGATCATGTGTGACTGGATTGGGCGTCGCACAAGATCCGAGCCTTGACTCGCTTGAGGCGTTTCTCATATGTACAAGCCAGTAAAACACGTCAATGTGTGCCTGAAGAGACTGTCTGAAAATATTAACCATTATCTACTGTTCTTTTTTTCTTTTCTTTTTTTTAATTATACTGAATGCTCCTACTTTTCCCTTGATGGCAGATTTCTTTTTTTTTTTTTTTACACTGCCTTCCAGTGTGCTGGTACAGAATGACTATAAACGCATTTGATTTCCGATATGGTCAGACAGTACATCTTAAGAACTAGTTCTGACAGACCATAACCCGGCCCTCAGATAGCTCCAGTGGGGGTGTGCAGTGATTCACGGGGGAACCTCTGGCACTTGCTCCACTGATAACCATGTTATTGAAGGGTGGGGACGTAATTAGAGGGCGCGCCAGTGAGTACAAAATGTGGAACATCATTAACAAGCTCACATTGTTGAAGTGGGGACTGTAATTAAAGGGTTTCCACAGCAATGGGAGGGGACTTTGATTGGAGGAGTGGAGGAGTGGAGGGACAAAGTGATTTTGCTCATCTATCACCAGTGACTGTAGTGACCTTCACAGCGATTGACGGCGGAGAACGGTTAAAAATGACGTGCATATGTTGCTGTGAGTGCGTGAGCTGAAACTGTACACATGTGTTTTGACTGGAGGAAAAATGAAAAATCATAAAGGGGTCAATTAGATATTAAAAACCTGCAAGCTATGACATTATTTAACCGAAGAGAGAGGGAACAAGAGGATCAGTGATGGAACAGCCTATTCACTGTTCTCTGTAAAGAAAAAGGTCAGAGGAGAAAATGTCCAATAAAAGGGTAAAAAAGAAAGTTGCATACAAGTCCCCGAGGGCCAGGAAAAGAGCACAATGCCTAATTGTGAATCATCCCCTGTCCCTCGAGGACTGTTTTGTAACTATTGAATGCATACAAGGTGATTTACCATACTTCCTCTGGAACAATTTAAACTTGTAAGATGAGCGTGTGTGAACTTGATTTCTTCATTCGAGCAGTCGCTCAGTTGTCCAGACATAGTCAGATATTTTGGGAGAAGAGTCTGAAATCTCTGTCTTGGAAACTTGACCCATCACTCAGAAGAGCCAGAACAACATGATGAGTCACCCGGTAAATCTCCAGGGCCAGGGCTCGAGTTCTGGATGTCTGGCTGCGGTTGTTACCAACCCTGTACAGCTGAGAAGAGCAAATCAATCAAAGGTATTTCAGACAGACATAAACGCGATTGTTAAGTGTTCTTATGCGGTAGTTCTCATGACAAAAAATATCAGGAATTCATAAGAATTTCAGTTGAAGTAGTAGCAGCCTAGAACGTCTGTGTCATTTTGCTTCCATTCATTGCACAAAATGAAAAAAAATAAAATAAAAAATTAAAGTTTAACAATAAAAAGAAAAGGTTGCTCCATCAAACTAGACGGATCACCAAACCATTTATTTACGAATACAGAAAAAACAGTTCATGCACACGCAGCCACAGACTGCCAAGAGGCATCAATTATTATCTTTGCCAACGAAAGTTGGCCGAGAAGGTTGTGTTTTTGTCTGCGTGTATTTATTTACTTATTTATCAGTTTGTATGTATGTATTTTACCAACCTCTGCAAAAACTGTTTGGTAAAATTGCATGAAATTGATTAGATTCTGTGATGTTAACGGCTAACCGTTTCCGAATAAATCCCCCAAAAACTGCAAAAAAAACCGTCCCATACAAAGGGAATGGGAGAGGCAGCTCATGAAGGAGATCCAAGGAGATCATGATCAGAGTTCATGTTGGGGACCTACTTTGCTACAGGAAGATGATGAGAACTCTATAAAGAAAAAAGCCTGTATTTTCTCAGCAAAGGCTCATTTATGCTTTATGTATGTACAAAAACAGAAATGTGCCACTGCCACTGCCTTTATACTGCAATGAGGCCGCTGGAATGAACATTTGACATTCAGTGCACCAAGGGGAACCACTTAGGCCACGTTTACGCAACAAAGTTTTCACATGAAAAATGTAAAACTTGAGTTGCATTTTAGGTGTCCGTTTACATGCAAATGGTGCCCGGAGCCACTGAAAACACAACTTTTTGAAAACAGCTCCCATGGTGGAACTTTTGGAAAACGCTCTGACTATTTATGTGTAAAAGGCAGAAAATGCTAACTTTCTGTAACGCTATGCATGCGCACCACGGTAAATACTGAAACATTGCCTTGTAAACTTTTTCTGAAATGAAAATGCAAAAATGATGCGTTTTCAGTTGAAACATTGTGATGTATTGGCCCACTACCATGACAAATATTACAAAGTTAACGATAACTATGATGGTGATAAACAACAATGTTGACTTTGAGCCAGTGGAGGCAGCATTGTGACAGTGAGGCCATCAAACACAGACATCTGCTTTTCAAACTCTTCTGACATGTGTTATTTTCTACAAAAATCAGCACTTCTCCGATAGCTAAAGATGAGAGTCATCTCTTGGTCCTCATCGGTAAGCTTCCAGGAAATGAACAGAAATATGGACAAAATGGATATACATATGTGAAACAAGGGGATTAACCACAACACAAAATGATGACATCAGTGATATCAACATGATGGTTAAAACCCCAGTGACAGATTATTCTCAGGACTAATAAACAAGCCTCTTAAATTGATGCCAAAACCCTGTTTTTAAACTCTTTCATGGGTTTTCCAGCATTTAACAACAAATCATGCAATGTTTTAAAATACATATCCTGTTGGATGTAACTCCATCACACCTCCTGTGATGCTATCTAAAATGGATATATATATACACATATATATATATTTTTAAATGTGCTTCTCTTTGAAAACCACTAACACATCCGCACTGTCTGACCAATGACCTTTGTATTCCAACATCATTAGTGTATGGATTCCTGATAATACACACATTTCTAAATACTTCTCTACTACTCCTACAAAACCAAACCTGAAACAAAATACAGACCTCTTGGTTCTGGATTTGTATGTCAAAAACACTGGATTAGGTCCATCGTATACAATACTGCTTAATTTCATGGACTGATCTTGGCGATCTTTCCCCTGATGACCTTTAAAACTCTACACGTGTATGAGCAGCAGTGCAAATACAGCAGGGAGGCAGGAACGGGTGCTGTGAACGCTTCATTCTCCGGCAGCATAGTTAGAAAAATAGTCACGCTCCTCGACAAGATTTCTCTCTGTGACTGAGCAAGAGTCAGCGCATGTACTACGTGCTCTTCTCAGAGCGTGTGTGATGGGAGCCCAAAGTTTTGGCCTTTTCAAAAGACCTTTTCTGTCCTCTGACAAATAAATGGCAGAAAATCGCTGTCCATATATATATATGGACACCGCGCCGTCTGAACCTCCGATCCTTCGACCAGCGCGACAGACATAAACACACAAAGACGGCCCGGCTGCATAATAGCAGGACACACAAATAGATAATCCCGTGTCACCCGGTGACATCAAAGTCCTACAGCCGACTCCAAGTCCATTAGCACAGCTTTCAGAAGGGGGGCGGGGGGGGGGGGGGGGGGGATTGATTTATTTACCTGCACGGCCAAATAAATCACAACAACCATCAAACTGCGCATTCTGCCACCAGACACCCAAAAGTCATTTGGCAGGTATTGATGGTGGAGTGTGTGCGGTGCGTTTCTCGCAAAAACCACACAAAGTTGAAGAGCAACTTTTCTGTTTCTGAGATCACTTCAAACAAACAAACAAACAAAAAAAAAAAAGTCATCGCCAGAGGGGGTTTGTCATAGTGCCAGAATAACCTTTAAATTCAAACTTTAAAGTTTTTCTTTGTGGCGACGCAGAGTCTACATGATGAAAATGTCTATATTTTCACAAAAATCTAACAATTACTATCGAACTCTAACCCGAGAGACAAATATCCAGCGGGCCGGATTGAAGCCTCCTGTGGGCCGGTTTTGGCCCGTGGGCCTTATGTTTGACACCCCTGATCTATACAGACTTCTGTAGTGATTACTTCACAAAAGGTAGTTTTTCTAACTTGCATCAGCGTTGTGAATATTAGTCGTGATATTGTTTCATCACACTTTGGTCAGCAGTATTTGCCCTGGAATCACTATAGGATTTGCTTTTATTTATATTGTGTTTGCGTATATTTCAAACTTAAATAGCAGTTCCCTCATCTCATTCAAGCTTTTGAACTGGCCGTGAATATTACTTTCAGTTTTATTCTGAGCACTTTCAGTGGAGCATGTCTCATTTTCCCAGGAGAAAGAAACAAGCTATATCATCATTTTAGGATTTAATGATGCCGCTGTTTCTTTTTTTCTTTCTTTTTTATAATCAATGATCGACTCACTTCAATAAAAGTTTTTCTTCCCAGTTTTGTTCATGTGTTCACATTTGTCAAAGTTTATTCCGTTTGAAAATAAGCCATGATTGAGCTGCGACTGCAGTACATTTGATGCTTTTACTCCAGCAAACGAGCAGAGCCGTTTCAAAAAGAGGTTCACTTCCAAACAAACTGGTGTGAGTCAATTTATGTCTGATCACAGCACAGACTGAAGATATTTTTATAAACTGAAAACAGGACATGAGAGGATTTAGGGAGAGAATTCTTGCAACTGCCCACAAATATAGAAAAGTGGAGCAATAATGCTTTTAGCTATGTGCAGATCTCATAATAGCTGGTTCATTTTTGTTTATGTATTTTTTTTTTTGTAAAATCTTTAAATTGAAAAGAAAGCTTAAAGCAAACTATTAGCATTTTTTTCCTCAGTATTGTTCAGTTAAAATGCAGCTGCCATAAATACCAGACAGGAAACAAACAGAAAACAATTGATACACCGTGAGACTGAAATAGTTGATTGTCAGCACCAGAAGGGTAAAAGACAGTAAGCCTGAACAAGAGAAAAATTGCTCACTTTGAAGAAAATACTAAAATGTAATAATCTAGAAACCTGTGCACGAGGGCAGAGACTGAAAAAGTCATTCCCTCCACTTAACCATACATTCACTCACAAGTGACTATGCATAAAGTTGCTCCATCCTTTCATATTTTACACGCTGATGTGTACTCTGGTTTGAAAATGTGAATTTGGGCAAAAAGTGAGGCAGAACGAAGAGGAAACACTCAATTAAACACAGGAAATAAGGTCATTAAGGACCACGTAAAAAAAAAAAAAAAAAAGCAATAAACAAAAACTAAAAAAAAGAGAGAAAAATTACAATAAAATAGCATTATAACCTAAAAATTAAGAGTAATAGTATATTGTGAAAATGTTCATATTCAAAATTTCCTAAAGAAAATCAATCAACGATTATTCCATCTGTCACGGTCTTTCTTCAGCAGAGCTTTTTCTCAAAATCAACAGTGACATGATATAATCCAAGCCGCAACTTTATAAATACATAGTGAGTTTATAAGCCTTTAGTCATATTAATGTTAATTATTATTACATACATATCAAAGTACTTTTGATTCAATGATGAATTTAGTTCATTTATAATTAAACAATATATAACCTTCCTTGGATTTTACATGAAACATTATGGATTCCACTTAAAAAACTTAAATTTGTCAGGACTTTCTAATCTTTTGAAACAGGAAGTGTTGTCATCAGCAATTATTGATGTAATCGGATTCAGTTCCCGGCTACTTTGATTATTTCACTGCAACTTTCTGTAATCTGTCGGTACACATACCTGAAAACCTCGTCACAATTCCAACTTTCGTTCAAATCTTTTCTGTAGTTTTATTTTTTAAAGGATAAAAAGAAGGAACAATGTATCCATTTGTACTTTGAAATAACCCTGGAAAAAGTGAAATAAATATTAAATGCATTTCAATGAGAGCCAGTACATGAAGGCTGACAAAATGCAATCAGATAGCATCACCAGCTGACAGATATTGTAACGTATTGTGTCATTCTGCCCATTTCGTTTTTAAGAGCAGGCGACATCGCAGACGAGGGGAGAGAGATGGAAAGTTTAAAAATCATATCTGGACAGCCGCGCCCCGCGGCTGATTGACTGGTGCTTCAGCAGCTCTTTGTGCTATTTTTCTGTTTTTATATCTACTTTCACTTTCCTGAGTCGACTCGAAGGTCAAATGAGTTTATCTCGACAATGAAGGCCAAGAGTACTGGGATACGCGTTTATTCATGAATCACTGTTTCCTCCACCTCCCTCATCCGCACTGTCCTTCAATCACTCCATCTAACAAACCCATCATCTTACCCACCGTCTCTTTGCGTTACACTAATCTATTAAACGTCGCGTCCAATGCGAGACGTTCCGTGGACAAGACAATCGATACACTTTCTGATAAGCTCAACCTGGCATCTTTTACATAAACAGCAAACCCTGCTGGCACGTCTCCGTTTGAGGGGCTCTAACCTAATATGGCACCGTTAATGCGATGCCGCAAGTGAGTCTCTTAAAACCATGCCAAGAGCTTTTAGGTGCGTTTACGGCTCCAAATAAAAAATAAAAATAAAAATTTAACACTGTATGGGAAATTTTTAAGCCCGACATGAAGATTCAAGTGAAAACGATGTAGATTGATGTGCTACAAGGAGAGATGCAGTGTCCTGCTCGACTTGGCCAGGTCTTTGTTTTCCATTAGTCAGAGTTATTGCCGCTAAGGCACTCTGGGAGAGCACTTAAGGGTGGTGATAAATACACACAGCCACTAAAACAAAGCTGACTGACAATTCATGGACAAGACACACCTTCGTCGTCTTTGAATCATCTTTCCCAGGCCCACAGCGAGCTTGAAGGCTCTCACTGACTTCATAGAAATGGCTCGTATATCAATTTTTATTTTTTAGGAAAGGTTGTGTGGGGGGTGGGGTGGGGTTGCAAATCAAGAGACAGATTTCCTGCATGAAGGTGCCCACATTAAAAACTCCACTATCATGACAAAAATGATGAGTGATGGTTTTATAATGAAAAATCCACCACCTGGAGACCCATGACATCATCTGAAAAGCCTTACCAGAGATGATCGAGCCTCTGTGAAAGTCAATCACCCATGGGACGAATGGACGTAAATACATACTCAAATAAGTGGAGGAGACATGGGTCAAATTACTGTCTGGAAGGCTTTTAAGTCAGTTATTCTGTTATCAGTTATTCCCGTGATTCATTGGTCTTACTTGGCACGCATATAGATTTCATTAATCTGGTTCTGCTGGCAAGCTCAATCAAACACTCAACTGGGCAACGTCCGGGAGACGCCAGTCTGATCTGATGCCAACATTTCGACCGGACTCCTGTTATTGATGGATATTTGTTGATTAGCACAAGCTTCTTCCGAGCAGAGTATACACATGCGCGCACATTTAGAGCTACTAAAACACATTAACTCTCACTGTGCGTGCGGTCATCAATCCGAGGCAATGAACATTTAGCTATCGGTTGAAAAAGTGGAATATCATGTCACGCTGCTGTGTTTTCACTCAGGATGAAAGTATCAACCTCTCACGGAGGCACGGGAAGAGGAAGTGGGAATCCCTCTGATGATGCTGCTGCAAGTCATCGACAATAAACCGGCTCAATTAGATAAACTGGATGGCAGAGATGAGAATTGCCAATGATTCAAGAGCTAAAAAAATGTAATGATATACTGTGGTAGCAAAGAAAGACTAACGGTGGAGCAGCTATTTGTTTATTCTGGTGAGGGCAAATTTAGGTGTGAGCACTTCAGTGAACAAGCAATCAAAAGGTAAAAAAAACAGCCTCATTGTTGACATAAATCATAATTATACTGCAGCCTTACACTGCTATTCCCGATAAGAGCGGCGGCAATACAGAAAATTAAACGTG
Organism: Lipophrys pholis; assembly: GCF_963383615.2. Classification (NCBI taxonomy): domain Eukaryota; kingdom Metazoa; phylum Chordata; class Actinopteri; order Blenniiformes; family Blenniidae; genus Lipophrys; species Lipophrys pholis. The sequence goes on along the minus strand of NC_137631.1, from coordinate 24,874,102 downwards.
CACTGCTGAGATGAATTACTGTGTAATCACAGGTTATAACTGACGTCAAACCGAGCGGCTCATTTTTAAGGCCCGTGAAGTCATTTTTTTTGCGTGTGATGATATTTGTTAATGGAAAAACAGTTTTTTGATTCTTCTTTCCAGTGTGTCTTCTTCACTCCTTCCTATGTGTGTGAAACGGACTTAACGGGGCTATAAATAACATAATGGCTCCCTCGGTGAGAATCAGTGGGACAAAGGACTGCGAAGCGTATTGGCATGATCGATAACAGGCACCGTGTTCTTTTCAGGGCTGACATTTACTGTTTGAGAAAGGCAAAGATATGTGCTAATTATTTATACATAGCAATTAGTAGTACTTCTGTACCAAAGGTTTGGTTTGCACTGTGACTTCTTGGGGTCATTACATAATGGGATGCAAAAATATTATCGACAGAGCTGAAGAACAAGCCTGTTGCACCGAAGAGCTGTTGGTGGAATATGTGTTCTGTCCGTGTGTGCATGGATATTCTGGCTTCCTTGAATGAGCCAAAGACAAAATTACAATCCATCCATCTTCAATACCACTTTATCCGGTTTAGGGTGCCTGTAGGTGTAAAAGTGCCTCTCTGTTGGCACTGTGGTGAACTGGTGACTCCCCCATTAGCAGTTCTCAGTGACAACGGGTTCCGCTTTTACGCAGCAACACAGAAACAGCAGAGACGCTGAAAACGTTACCGCGCCAGGCCAGGCGAGTTGGTGGTTTCATTCATTTTTGTAATGACACCACACATACATGTGCACCGAGAACAATACGCCATAAACATTAACAATGGGAGAACACGGACATTCATATGGACAGACCACCAAGTCCCAGGAGAATATGGAGTCATGAAACTCTACTATTGTTGGGTATTGTGCGGAAGGTTGCAGGCACGATTCCCCACCTCCACTTGTCCACATGACAAAGGGTCCTTGAGCAAGAAACTGAACCCCAAATTGCTCCCGATGGAAGGATTGAGCGCCTTGCACAGCAGCCAACTCCATTGGTGTGTGAATGCATGTGTGAATGGGTGAACGTGATTAACAATGTAAAGCAGTAGAAAAGTGTTGTATAAGTGAAATCCATCTACTGTTCACTACGGCAGTGGTGAGCATGCGCAGTAGCAGGGTTTAAGAAAAGTTGCATTTCCCACGATTCCACGGAGACAAAGTGGTTTTGAAAAGTTCCACCTTAGGAGCAGTTTCTGTTTTCGTATAAAACGAATTGCCAAAATGCGATTTTTGCGTTATCATAAGAAAACATTTCATGAACAGGGCCTAAATTATAAAAAAGCAGGAATACAAGATGGATTGATTGATCTAATGAATAATCTTTTGTAGTTTGTTTTATTTTACTTTCCAAGAGCCTAATTCTCTACTCGCATGTTATTGGTTCACATATAAAGTTCAGACTGAGCTCTGCTCATTTTATGTCATTCAAATTTACCATTTAGCAAAGAATATATATATATACACTTTTTACATTCCTGCACTTAAATTGCATGACAGGCTTGTTTTCATTCAACAGAGCTTAAAAGTTCACGAGTCTGTGCTTTGAAATGCTTTCACCTTAACAGCCAAATTTATGAGTGGACAATTTGTTTTCATTCTATGAGAATAAAAAAAGAAAAACTGCAAAATGATAGGGTGTGCATTTATTCTAAGAGGGGTTGCATGAGGTAGGTTTCGGCACTTCTTCCGTTTGAAGGTGACTCCATCGTTATACTGCGGACAGGGTCAGCGGCAAAACCTTTTTTTATTCACCTAAAAACAGGCTCACTTTAAAAATCAATAACCATTTGAGTGTTTGCTGGGGGGTTTTTTGGAATATTTTCACTGCCTTATCTTCTGTCAGACAGCATTTTCCAACCGGAAACTTATGCAGTTATACGACTCTTCTGTCCTCAAGGACAGTGGACCTCTTGGATAGAAATGAGGATTTCACAAAGCAGAACACAAAGTGTCTGGTCTGCTGCTGTCACAATAGTCCGTTTTTGGTGTGCTCTGGTGAGATTTTGATGACATGTCGTGGTGACACAGATCCATCCATCTTCTATACTGCTTAATCCTGTTCTATGTCGTGGGATGGTGATCCCAGCTCACTTATAGTCGAGGGCAGAACACACCAGGACAGGTCAAGCGTCCATCAAAGAGCAAACACCTCGGGTAAATTTAGAGTCACTATTTAACCTCGAATGCATGTTTTTGGACCGTGGGAAGAATAACAAGTAGCCGGAGCAAACTCCACACCGAAAGGCCCGACTGTGAGGTGAGAGTGCACATATGGCATTAATAATTAAATATGAAATGGATGAACAACTTCGAATTGAAAATTGTAATTTATCGTTCATATTCATATTCAATTAGCCGTTGAGCATTATCCCATTTACACAACAACGTTTCAAGTGAATAGTTTTTGCATTTTCATTTCAGAAGTTTTGCGTTTACACAGGAACTTTTTGAAAACGATGTCTGTTCAGATGGAATGGCAGAAACGCTGAAAACATTGTAGTTTTCATGTTGGGTCACGAGTGGGTGCTGTAGTCGGAATAATGGAACCACACACATGCTGGCAGAGAACAATACGCTGCAAACATAAACATTGGCGAGTTCCCGGACATTGGTACGGACAAACGGTCAAGTTGGCTTGCTACGGTGATTCTCAACTATAACGGTTTTGTAATGTAAATGTAATCTTCCCCAATTTCCAAAAAGATGTCGTCAGAGGGTTTCCCCAAAAAATGTTTCTAAAAATCCACCTTGTAAGCCATTTCCAAAAAGTTGTATTTTCAGTGGCTCCAAACACCCAAAACGCACTGAAAGTTTCGTTTCCCTGAGTCTAGAAGCACAGCCTGGCTCGAATTCTCCTCATTTACTTTATCCTTAGAAGAAATGGCTGCAGCAATGCCACCTAGAGGCCAAAATGGTAACGTAATGGGACTTGACGGTTTTCCTTCTTCTTAGCAGAAAATGTTGCAATGCTTTAGAGTGTTACACTCCACACAGATTTCACTCTTTTGATTGTAGAAATATGTGTAAATCATATTCCTCTTTTATCATTAGTGATTTTTTTTTCTCAAAATTTGATCTTCTCTGTGGCATTGTGTGTATCTATGAATCACAACTTTTATTCAGTATTCGTAGTAGACGTGCCATTTTATTCAAGTATTATGTGATCAAATTAATTACCCAATTAATCCATTGCATGGCATCACTACAAGCTGGAATACAAGGTTTTATCCTCCATAATATTCTTGTTATGTACTGAGATGCAGAGAAAAATTATCTGATCTTGAATCTTTCAGGGAATCAGAGGGAGGCAAAATATCCTACAAAGGTAGCCTGCTAACAGATTGTAAACGTTAACCAAGTCTTTGCATCAGTGCCCATAAATCACTTAAAGCAGAGCAGTCTGCCTCTCGCCGCTTTCCACAAGCCGGCAAGGTGTAATTGAAATTTAGGAGTGTTGTCCGTGTTAAATTAGGATAAAAGATTTACCAGCCTTGACCTAAAGAGATATCCTCTGAAGGGTTGCACCTTTGTTTTGGTAAAATAAAGCACTTTTCAAATTCCTAGAGAGAGAAATAGAGACTGAGTGGTTCCAGCCACTGTCACCTCGTCACCTGGGGACCATTCATCAGCTCACAGTGAGAAAAAGAGCCGGTGAGAGGGGCCGAGGAGGTGGCGGAGGGACATGGAGCTGACAGGTTGGCACGGTGGCAGGGGAGTAACGGGCCCAGAAGGTCTGGAAAGCACCGACGATCACTGAGCCGTGTATACACACACACACACACACACACACACACACACACACACACACACACACACAGACAGAATGGACTGTACCCAAAACACACACAGCATGCACAATAGTGCTGCCAAGCTGTGCCCACAATGCATGCAGAGTGCGTGTATACACAGTCAACACTACACTTTTCCTTCATCTGTGTAAGGCTTTGTGAGGCTGCTGTATGTCGTAAGCCCGTGATTGAGACCTTTTACTCAGTCTGTGGAGTGCAATTGAGGCTACGCTACATTTGCTTGTTTTGTTCTTTACCAAAAAACCAAAGTTATGGAGACGCCACGGATGAATCCATCATGAGTCTGGCGGTGTGTTTGTTCATTCATCCATCAAACTCGGAAGCGCAGACACCGCTGAAGAGGCTATACGTTGTGTTTTCACTTGGCTTGTTGGCCCAAGTTTCAAAGTAAAGGGGGGGGGGGGTTATAATTCCTGTTTTTTTAGTAAAGCCTAATTCTAATTTTGAGATGTGACATGAGGCACCATTTTTCAACTGTGAAATTACAGGTGAGAGATTCGTTACAATTTTTTGTCTCTCATTTTCAGTGATGCTCCTTTTGATCCAATTTACCCTTTGGACTAACCCCCGATTGTCTCTCCTTCACATTCTATGATGATGACTGACGTTTTTAAGCAGAAGTTATACGAGCAAAACAGTCTGAAGTGTAACGTTAATTTGCATTGAAAGCCAATTTTGCGGCAGCATTTATGCAAAATTATGACAAGATGATGAACTAGTATACTTTGTGGACAATTTACAAGGAGAGAAAGGGATAACGTGTAGCGTTGTGGCTGGTACTGTACCAACGAGGCATTTTATACAGGAAATTGGCATAAAACACAAACTGTCCTCTGTGGCAGTGAGAATTGGATCGGTCATCCTCTCAATGGAGTAGGATTGAAATTATAATACAGAAATCACTCAAAATCCTTGTAATTACACACATTGGCATTTAAGCATGGAAAGACAGCTGAAAAGACATTCATGTACACACACACACACACACACACACACACACACACACACACACACACACACACACACACACACACACACACACACACACACACACACACACACACACACACACACACACACACACACACACACACACACACACACACACACACACACACACACACACAGAGAAAATCTCAGCTGCAAGTGGACAGTGTTTTCAAATGAAAAAGAAATGAATACGGTAGGAAAAAAAAGTATTCAGGTCAATTCTCTGCTCATTTGACTGGGTCAAATATTCATTCTGTCCTCCGAAATGGTGCAGCACATACCGAGTCAAGCCGAGGGAAATTTAATTCATTTAGACCGACTGCCTCACGCTAATGGGGGAGCACATCTTCTGCTACATGCAAAAATGGGGGTTTTGCATGTAAAGTCACACAGGACAGCACTCCGTCAGAGAGCCTGACACGCGGAAGCACACACAGCGACATACATGCTTCATTTCCACTTCAGCTGTAATTGGGTTTTTAATTGAATGACACTTTGAGTGTCAATTCACATAAAACGTACCATCTTCTGTGACTTTTTATAGCAGAATAAAAAAAAATATGATGTGGAGTAAATCTGTCTGCTCAGTTCAGGCTTGTGGCTCTGAAAACACCTTTGGAGTACACAGATACTGTATGTAGTTCCCTTCTCTTCTAACATTTCTTTCGTCTAAATTTTTTTCAAACTTTTTTTCATGTGTATAGAAGAATCACACCAAAAATGATCAAAAAAGGTCACAATTAGGGATGCACCAGTTTTTTTGAAAAACTGCGAGTACAAAAACAACTACTAACCTTTAGCTACTTGCCGATGCAGAGAACCAATACAAGTGCTTGAATTAAATGCCATTAAGCATAATCCCAACTCAACACACAAACAATAAGCGATTGCTGTGCGTTGCCGTGAAGCTCCTCCAAACAGCCACTGCGTCGATGCTACGCACACCTCCAACAGCCTTACAGTCTACAGTACGCTTACGGCAGTGAGTCTTAATCTACGAACTGTCCTACTGTAGACCGAGGGACGGAGCTCGCCACATGCTGCGCATATGTTCGAGCTCAATGTCAATGAGCTTATCAGTCATGCTATAATCATGTAGCATCGTTGGTGTGTGAGCCCCAAAACCCTTTAGCATGTAGCATGTAGCACGGTTACACTAATGAGCGACATCGGGCTAACTCTACTGGTACAAATGTCTCTGGTGATTTAGCTGCTGGTTCTATATGAACAATATTTCGCCCCCTCTTGATTCTCGCAGAAAATAGAATCGCCAAACTGCAGACATCGCCCATGCTCTCTGGTGCAACGTTGCTGACGCATGGCATCTCGTAACACTCCGACCTAATACGTGATACTGGTATTGGTGCGTCCCTGCTCACAATGTCCGTTTTCCACAATCCAATAACAGGCTGCAGTCTATCTAGATTCAGTGCGCCCTATTGCATTTCAAGTTCTTAGTCAAGACATTTGCAAATGTAGATTTAATGATACCGATGCTGTGTTATTTTTACATTCCAGGAGTTCATTTTTCTCAATCAGCAAACTGGCTTAACTCTCAGTCACCCTCAGACTGACACCAGTCATGATTATCTGGTGCCTCATCTGATTGGCCATATGGTGTGTATGCATGCCCCATGTATCCACGGTCTCCATCTCAAATCAAATAAGTATCATTACGAGCTATGATAAAAGCATATTCAATAAGGGCAGAGCATGCTGGTGATCCAACCTCAGCATGTAGCAAATGTGCATCTGTTTGCACCCTCCAAACTATATTTTACGTGTTGAAAAGCCCCATGAGGAGAGAAGGAACAGACTGCCGCAGGAGCTCCACAGACAGACGGGGCAGACTGTCCTCTTGCTCAGGAAAGCACCTCAGTGCCACTGTGTGCTACAGTATGTTAATCCAAGCTGGCTTGCGCCATGCATTGACAGAACTTGCTCATAATGTAAGGAAATACAAGGGCCTGTTAAAAAAAAATAACTGTTCTATACCTCAGGGTAGAGTTGACTTGTTGTTTTGTTTTTTTACGGCCTGCTTTTGCTGGCATCCTATCTTCCTATTTCTTTCTCGCCAAAGGTTTTTTTGGACCAATAGCTGTTAGTGTGGTATGAAAAATTTAAATTCAACTACTCACAAGCCATCTTGTATTGTCTGATCACACGGTGGTTCACAGGATTTTGAGCTTGAATTAAACAAGTCTTGCCTAAAAATGTTCTGATGTGGAAAAATTCCAGCCGAACCGATTGGTGACTGATCATTAATCTACTGATGTTTGCATGAGTAGGGCTCTTTTACATTCTTTTTTCGTTTTCCTCACAGTGATGGTGCCTAATGATAAATCAATGGGAAGATAAACACGCTGAATGTAAATGTAGAGGAGGAAAAACAGGACCAGCACAGACAACAAATTATATTCTTCACTATTAACAACATCCGAGCCAGGAATTACAATCATGATGATGGAACGACTGCAGTTTTTATCTACACAACAAGCCGTCTGCACAAAAAAGTCGGAGTGATGTCCTGCCACCTGCTTGACAGAAATATAATATTTATTTATTTGAGAAGAAGAATGAATATGTGTGAATTAAGAGCATTGAGACCTATCCATATGATCAAGTCATCTAAAACGCATGTGCCTGAGCAGCACAGGGCCCTATGTACCTGCCCATAACTGTGTGTGTGTGTGTGTGTGTGTGTGTGTGTGTGTGTGTGTGTGTGTGTGTGTGTGTGTGTGTGTGTGTGTGTGTGTGTGTGTGTGTGTGTGTGTGTGTGTGTGTGTGTGTGTGTGTGTGTGTGTGTGTGTGTGTGTGTGTGTGTGTGTGTGTGTGTGTGTGTGTGTGTGTGTGTGTGTGTGTGTGTGTGCTGAAAACAGCATTTGTTGTCAGCGTGAAGAGCATGTAAAGTCAGATCCAGACAGACATTACAGATATTGGCGCTGCAGAGTTCCGCTCCCTCTATCTTGGTCCAGAGCAGATGGCCACACATCCATTCAGCCAAACTCTTAATAGAGCCACAGCTGCTGGCAGACAAAGTGAATCTCCCTCCATATGCACTTCCTTGGAAAACACAGCGCTGCTCTGTTTGCTCTGCTGTGGGACTGTGACACAGTCCACAAGCTATGACTCAGACCACTGCTACTTCTCCGTTTATATCAGTCCACACAGGGCAATTTGTTCAAATTTACCAGCGGCTGGCGGCAGACAGGTACGTCCCTGTCTCCAGCTCACCACGAGCCATAAAGCTGCCCTCAACAAGGAAGCCGTGAGCTCAATATCAATTGTCCTGTGTGACTTTTATTTCTGCATGGATAGTTATTCTATGAACTGCCACTTTTGCCATTATGGTACACCACTGTCAAGTGCTTTGGAAAAAGTGGTTATTGTTACGCTAATGCTGAATTACCATGGAAAAAAAACCCATTTCTAACATTTCAATTAGTGAAAAGCATTCGTCTCAACAGGAAACGCTGTGATTGAATCATGCTGTATTTTAGATTATCATCACAGATACATCAGCAAACAGGAATCCAAACAATAAAGTTAGTCTTGTGTTTCCAAAGGTCTTGAGACATACTTTTGCACTACTTGAACAGCTTTTCCAGTTTACCACACAGAAATGAGGTGAACTGAAGAGTATGAAACGTCCATATAATTTGAAGTGTGCCATGCTATGAAGGGCCAAGCTGTTTGCCTACTTGCCTGATTCCTATTGTGTGCCGTTATAAGCACCGAACTCCCATTTGACCCTGACAAGGATTAAACGAGCGCAGAAAACGAATGAGCGAGCTCAAGCAGGCCCATTTTTTTTCAAATTCAGTGTTAGGAATATGAAGTGTGACTGCCATCATCCACATCCACACACAGGGGGACGAGTTGAATCTGCAGTGCAGGTGTTAAGAGGATGAAAATGGCAAGAGTGCAAAAATTACAGTCAGAGAGGAGGCCTGCAGATCAAAAAGCACACTATCTTGAGTAATGCAAAAAGCAGGTGAACCAAGGGAAAAGATGATGATGGGAGAGTAGAGTTCACTCAGGTGAGGGACAATCAGCACTAGCCAAGTGAAAAAGCAAGAGGCTTAACATTTCTAATTTCATTAATTGGATCACTTCAATTCAGGAGGGTTCGTGGATCAACAATCTAACTTGCTGCAAGTGGGAAATCACAAGCATTCAAAACACACAAAAAAATGTGTTCACACACCCTTGAATTTTCGAAAAAGAGTTTCAACAAAGTAACTCTCCAGGAAACAAAAGTTTTCAGAGGGTCTTATAACATCAAAGGTCCAAACAATCCACAACAGTGTTAATCTGTTTCAGCAACCAGGAGAACCATCCATATTCAGATGCAGACACACACAATCACACACACACTTCAAAGTTTGATGCGCTGGGTGCTTTAAGTTGTTATCTAGCTCTCTGCAGCAGGCTCATCCCAGGTGCCTCATGGTGGTAGAGCGTCCACTAATGGCTCCACTCCTTCAAAGCCGCTGCCGCGAGTTTCCGGGAAACGTTTGTGTTCAAAAAGATGGGTGAGTCGAGGGGGGAGGAAAGTACGAGGACGGCGGGAAGAGAACAGGGGGAGGACATCAAGAACCGAAAACGAGTATAGGAAAGTGAGAAGGAATGTGCAGAGAGATATACACTCACCCAACACTTCATTGGAGACACTACAGCCAATCTAATGTGTTTCAGAACACTGGTTTTGTCATGGATAATGCCCTTGTAAATGTAACAGAGTGTAGTTCTGCTCTGTAAAAATTGTTTTATGTTTAAATACCAAATGCTTTGTTGATTTGTAGTTTTCAGTGGTGATGAGCTGGATTGCATTCTATTGGCAGGCATTTTTACTATTTTGGAAATCCCTATAACATTGATAAAATTAGCAGAAGCTGAAATCTGCTCACACTTTCACATTGTAGGGACAGAAATTAAGCCTAGCCTGTAGAAGAATCACTACATCTTGAGATAAATCCATGTTTTATTGGTCCCCTGTGACATTGTTCTACATTTTTAGCTTGAGTCTAGAAGGTTATTGGTCATTTATCTGTTTAGCTGCAGTGAAAATTACCCCAAAAACATTATTGATCAAACTTCCTGCTTGGCTTTTCTTGTAAAACAGAACTGAAAAGTGTTCACTAATTCGATATTCAATAGTACTGCAAATGCATCTCTGTGTATTAACAGCAGCTGCAGATGTTGGCTTAAAGGGGTCATATTATACAGGTTATATACACTTTCATATGGGTCTCGTTGATCGAAAAACGTTGTCTTCAAACTTTATTGCCCCAAATCCAGCTATTTCTTGATTTTCCTCCATTCCTGTGCCTGTGTGAGCTGGACTGGCTCTGCCCACACATGCCCATCTTGGGAAGACGAGGAAGTACTTCCTCACGTGATGTCATGTGCCAAAGCAAAGCTGCCTAATTGTGGGAGGGTCGAAGGGAGGGCGTACCTTGATTGTGATTGGCTAAACTCCCGATGACCCCATTTAGGGTTTGATTTCTGATTCGTTCGTTGGAGCAACACACTTTTTAAGGTTGAAACGAGCCAGGGAGAGAGAGGACAGACTTTCTTCACTTCTGGGGCGTCATTCCCAGGTATGGGGACGATTATTGGGGGCTGTTGTATATATTCATTTGTTATGTTTGTCAGAAAAATGAAACATTTTGAAAACCTTAAGTCCAAAACATGGATATACCACGAGCTGCATGACAATCCTCTTAAACATTGTTTTATTTGGATTTAAAGTTTAGTCTTGAGTTATGCAGGAAGAAATTTGTGCGGGAAGAGTACATCTGCATGAAAGGACTGCAAGTAAATACAATATTTACAAAAGAGTTCTGTGTGTGGCCATAGTTCAATATATTACAGCAAATTAGGCCATGTTTTCAGCATGTTTTCACATATTTCCAGTGGGATGCGAAACATTAAAATTCAAGGCCGAGTCTTTTAATTGACCTCCTTTAGTGGGGTGAAATTGATCAAGAAAGTGAGGCTTTCTCGCAAGAAGTAGGCACAGTGAAGTGGCAGAGTTACGTTGAGAGAGGAGTGGGTGTGTGATGATGACTTGGAAGCAATCATTTGGATGGGTTGACATTTAGTGAAGGTCGTAGGAAGCAGCTTGTAGTGGCGTTGGCCAGGCGAGGAGGATATCAACTAGACTTGATAGTTTGTGGGGGGAAAAAACGCCGGCCTGGAGGTGAGGGTGTGAGGAAAACAGGAGGACGCTTGAAATCAATAAAGTGGATTTGTGGAGTAGGGGACATTGGAGGGTGGAGAATGGGGAGGATGCTGCACTGAAGACAGATGGTGTTTAAAGACCCTCAGTGCTGCGAGAGGGTATACTGATGTCCAGCTTCTGCCATGGTGTCCATTCCAACTGGAGTATGGCAGCACCCCGTGGCATCAGTCTGGACAGGCTGCACCATCTGAACAACATGAGTAATCTATTCATCTAGGCATAATAAAGTCAAGCAACACACACTCATGCACACAGATTCATGACAATAACGCTTTTGTCAGGAGGGGCAGTTTGATTTTTCCTCTCCCGATGTTAAACCACAGAGCTATTTTCCCCAGTAAAGAAGAGAAACACTGAGGGGGGACAAAAAGAAAAGAAAAAATCAAGACCTGCTGTTTGATAAAAAAAGATCCACTGAATACACACAAGCAGAAAGTAGGACAGTCACAGTCCTGTGCGTCTCATTCAATCACACCTTCAAGTCATTCCCACAACATCAGCCACACAGCAGGACTCTCCGCAGCTCGACGCCGCCGTGACAATGATGATTAGCGACCTCTCTGACAGGGAGACATGCATCAACGGTGTGCCAGTTCATGAAGCGCAGTGGAAAAGAACCGTCCTCCAAACAGTACAAGTCGCAACAGCCGTCAAACTCTGGCTAAGTGTGTGTGGTCTGCACACTGAGCAGACACCTTCAGTGAAGGGAAACGCGATACTGCGTATAATAGCAATATGCATATATAGCAAGAGATTGACTGTTGTTTTCATCCTACTGTGCATCCATGTTCTGCAAATTCAAAGTGACAAGATATTAAATATCAAAGAAGAATTTGACAAAAGACGGTGCGATTTCTAAGCGATTGACAGCACTCATTATATGATATATGGACAAGAAGCTCAAAGCACAAGTAAATAAGGAAAAATGACCAGAAACAACAAAGTCAATAAACTGTTCCTCTGAAGCAGCAGAAACACACATGTGACAGAAAATAACAAGAAAATAAAAACCACGGCTCAGTCACAACAGATAGAAATTAGCGAGAAGAGAAAGAGTCCTGTTGTTTTCAGTGATGACTCTGTATAAATCTGATTTTACAGAGGTGATTATTTTCCATGTAAGACATTCAAAAACAACAGGAGTTCAAAGTGGCGTGAAATGATAACACAATAAACATATGAACAACCACTTTCTATAATTCAAAAGATGAAACACAAAAAGAATTATATTGTAGACTGGAAAAGACCAGAAAGTACAAATAATTTTGCATTAAAACAACCATCCTAACAAGGATAAAAAGGGTTCTTTTTTTGTCTTTCTTTGTTATATTGTGTTCAGTAAAAATGTCTACACTTCTAAATTCAGATACAGGCTGTACTGAATATTTCCTTGTATGATAAAGTTGAATATTCCTAAAGATAAAATTGCTATCAATGCAACAATCTATGCTGCAACTTATAGTGCTTTAATATTCATATGGAGATAATAGAAATGAATGAACAGATATGAAGGTGAAGATTCAGAATTTAATTTAAGTGCTGTACAAACTACTTGAAAGATTTGGCAGACGTAGGGGTGATGGTGTGCCAAAATCAATACGGAACAGAGAAAAACTCAAACAAAACTAAATGCTTTAATGGAATTTTGGAGCTTATAAAGCTCATAAAAGCCCTCAAAATATAGCTTGCATTTGAGCCTGATGAGATTTGAACCTGGTATCAAACTGCCATATGTGAAGACTCTGCATTTCATCAAATTATCTATCTGACTGCAGGCAGCCATGCACGAGCCATCCGTCTAAACAAGCCGCTGGGAGGGTTTACCCTCTGATCAAGGTCTCTCACCTGTGAAGCTCCGGAGCACATCAGGCTGACTGAATTGAATATAGATATGGGTAAATGAATTATGAATTATGAATGGGCATCAATCCAAAATGTGAAAACGCAATAGCTTTCCAAATTAATATAGATTTTCTAACCAGCAGAGAAAGCGATAGCCAGAGGAAACTTTACACAGATGGCCTTACAGATGACCATATATATAGCGAGGTAAATTTAAATATATTTGCGTGTTTGCAGGTCAACTTAACCTGGAAAGTATGCCGCAAATAAGGCACAAAGTCAGTTGCTGCATTTACGGGAGACTACTTTTAAAAGTAGCTTCATATACAGTAAAAGCCTGCAAGTGTGGGGGAAGCATTGGGTTAACGTGACACACACAGACATATACATCCAAACAATTCTACTTTCTGCCAGCCGAAGTTATTCTCATTAACTTGCCCTTCATTCAGACACCTAATTACACAGACATAGTTTCAGACCTTCACAGATCCATCGTGTCCTGACAGACAGACAGACAGAGGACGGTATGAATTTGTGCAAAAGGCAGCAACTGGCAAGAAACGGCTCGGAGGACACATTTAAAGGGAAAGATGAACACGAAAAACAAAGTAAAACAGGAGAAGAAGTGACAGTGGAGGCTTCATTACTCCTAAGCCTTCGACAAGCATTATACTTGGGTGTAAGCTGATTTTCTTTCTCACGTATCGCACTGGATTGGCTCCGAGTCAGAATCTTTCTGAAAAGCTATTTGTTTCCAGTATCCCTAATAAAGGAATTAATGTTATGTTAATGACTTTTAGCCTATTACTGCACTGCTGATGGATCCATCTGTACTTGAGAATGTCTTTTCCTCCAGAACCCTGCCGCATGGTTATTTGTGTCACAGTCTTTGTCAGGTAATTTATGGGGGGACATTAAGCCGTTAATACATTGTGTTACAAAAAAAAGACGACAGTTTAATGGCATTGCGTAGATGAGCAAACTTGCCATCAATAATGCCGTATAATGAAGCCTGTTGAAGGTCTATTGGGAGCGGAAAACAGTGGCGGCTGAAACTTAAAAGAGAATGCAGAGTTTGCGTTGTGAGGATGCTCCTCCAGTTAAAAGTAAACAAATGAAGTTGGGAGAGGCAAGCAGATGGTGGAAGAGAGGGAAATAACAGAGCAGCGACATCTGGGTGGGACCTTCACATTACACTCTCCGGAACCGGGGTTTCAGATTGCTGGTTCATTCGGGGACCCCATATTGAAAGCAGAAGGTACACTTAAAGTTTAGAGAATTTCCTGACAAGTCTTCAGGTTTGTACTTTTACAAAGCAATAGACGGATAGTATTTTCTCTTTAAGCTCAACATCTCCTAATGCAAAGAAAAATAAACTTTTTTGAGAAGGGGACTAAATACTACTTTTTTATTTTATTTATAACATGGAAATACAATTTAAAAGCCAAAGGTGACAAATTTTACATGTTAGGAGTTTTCATAGGAAAGATAACTGAGCAATCACATCAAATGTCAAAACTCAAGGCTTCACAACCTGTTGATAATATCTTGTTTTAGTGAAAATAAATGTAGTATATGTAGAGGTAGTTTTGTGTGAAAATAGAGATTTTCATCATGCACCATCATTCACTCTGCACCACAAGGAAAAAATGTAAAGTTTAAATTTGAAGGTCGTTATGGCACTATTTTAGCACAATTTTACCACACTCAAGATGAAATTACATAAAGAACTAAAATGTGTTTGATATCCCTGGATTAGAGTTAGAATAAGGAGTTTGGACGCAGCAGACATATTTCAATCAATCTGCTAGTGAAACATAAATGATTAGCAGGAGCAGCAAATTGCTTCCCGATCAAACCCGAGCTCAACTACTCCTCATAGTATAGCTAAATCCGACATTTGCTGTACGTTTTTTTTTTTCCACCCAGATTTTAGTTTGGTCAGGCATCATTAGCCGTTCATTGTACAGGGTTGAGTGAAAGTCTGATTCACTGCCCTGGGCATACGGTGGGGAGCTTCGCGGCAGCTGATCAACATGCCTGATTATTTTGGTCGGCTGTCGCGCCGCTCTCACATAGTTGAAGCAGTGCCACAACTCAATTACCCGAAACTCCTCTGCTGTTTTCTCCCTGGACCTATGTGAAGTGGTAAACAGAGGGAGCGTGGCTACACGGTGCCTGTTGGTAACAGAAAGCGCGGAGGCTGGACCGGTCAAGTCTGAGCAACAGCAAACGTGCCTATTTTACCCGTCATACTTTTTCTTTTTGCAGACTTTCTGGTGCTCAGCGTGGCACAACGATCAAAGCAGCACATACCTGCGTGACTCGCACGACTCAACTTTTGTCCGCCTCAGAGGATCCTACATTTTAACACATACATGGGTTGTCAATCCGGCCGCATCGTACAAGTGCATCCATCATGGACTTCAGCTTCACATTGCAGGCAATTTTTACAGGCTACAACAACTTTTTCACACATCAAACAGGGTGACACTCCCTTAAAATGCCACAACTGATCATACCTGTGAATATTTGTTATTGGAAAGCCAGTGGGCAATATTGCTTCTTGTTGCAGCACAATAGTCTCCCAGATGGTGCCTGTATTGAAGCTTTATTTTTTTTTTTAGGGAGATACTGTGAATCGCTCCACATCTTGTGATAGTGTCAGGTCAAATGAAGTACTTGGTGATAAAGCTTTGCGCAGCAACAAGATGGAGAAACTCAAAAATGAGCAAATTATGGGAAGAGCGAGAAGCGTTATATAAAAATGGTTTATCAAAGAGTCTGGGTTTTTTGTCGAACAAAATATTATTGCTGTTGTCATTTCAACAAACCTCTCCAGCTTGTTCTCGTCATATCTCCTCATCGCTCACCTAAATCGCTACCTTTTTCTGCACCGTCTCACACTCCTAGTATGAGTAACGCCGTAGTTATGAGACATTCTTCTTTTCGGTAGACAAATCTAAGAATCTGCAGTTGGGTCTCCGTCTCAGCTTTGCTACTTCATCCTTGTTTCTCTCCGTCTCTGCATCGTCTCCGACTTCGGTCAGATATCACTGCGTCTCAGGCTCTCACCGTCTTTGAACCACAGAGGCAAAGTCAAGACAGCGGACGTGTACTAATGGCATTCGGACAATAAAGCTGCCTCATCATCATGTTCGTATCATCAGATTCTTGTATCCCGTATTCTTTATAATCAGTTCATTCTCTACCATTGTGCATCATGTCTAGAAAAAAACAATTATTTGCAAAAAAGGACAATTTTCAATTTAATGATCTTCCCAATGTGTGAATAACGTTTCTTGAGAAAAATGTTGTCATGATTTATTGTGTTTGATTATTTTAAGTAGTGTTATCCACAGTGTGGCTCGGGGACTCTGAAAGACAAGTTTAAACATGAAAGTAGTCAAAATAAAAATGTGGAAAACAAGGAAAGCACAAAACAAATTTGGCGAAGGCAACAAATTTGACTGAAAAGGAACAGAATAACTCATGGAGTGTGAGGGACAACTGAAAGATAAAATACTGATAAGTTTGGTTTGGTTGAGACAAAAGATAACTTTTCCGCAGCTGCCAGCTTCCCGGAGATCCCTGCTAGGAAGTGACAATACATGGCTTATTCGTTCACAGGCACCGGATTAAAATGGTGCATTTCATACTGTATACAGACATCCGTCTGCTGAATGGAAATGCTTGCTTCAGTGGTTTGAGTAGAATGACGCTTTATCAAAAGCTGATTTCATTACATTGAAATCACTGATCATGTTATTTGACATTTCAATAGGCCCGAGGAGGATATAATCCCTATGCAGGAGTGTCATACTATGTAGCTGAGCTACACTCTGCTCCTCGATAGCAGTCTCAGCTGCCCTGCAGTCAATCAGACAACAGGGAATAAAACGTGCTAAGTAGCAGAAGATTAAGACGGATTATAGTTGGTGTGGTAAACCATCTGAATGCTGCCACATAACTATGAAGATGAAGGCTTACGATGGCATGTATTGCTCTGCCAACCGTGCAGACAAGCAGGCTTCAAATGTTGCAGCAGATACTGCGAGGGTGTTGGTTTGTACACAGCGATTTATGTGACATACAAGTGAAAACAACCCCACATGACGCCGAAATCTGTCCATGCAGCATTATGGGAAACAAAACCTATGAAGTATGTAACGTATAAAGCTTTGAACAACCAGGCACCATTGTATCTTAAAGAGCTATAAGTCCCATATTATCTCACCAGAACAATTTGTTCTCGGGCTGCTGGCTTACGGGAGGTTCCTAGAGTTTCTTAAAATTAAAATTGAAAGAGGTTCAGACTCAGTAAGGGAGGCTAAAGGCTCCCACAACCAGCGTGGTTTTCTGCTGTCGGGGGTCGTCAAAGCCGTTCACGCCTGTACGAATATAAATAATTGTTTTTGCAGACTGTACGAGCCGAATCGGCGCCGACTCAACGTGATTACGCAAGGATAAAACCGTCACAAGCATGCGGCATCCCTTGACCATTTTCTAAATAAGCTGCGATAGGTTTAGAGGGCTGAAACCCTTCTCTCCTTTACAAGAAAATACAAGTTTCTTTCTTTTCCTATGCTCGTTCATATGGAAAATGTTGGGAAAAGGGCTTGGCTGCTGAGTTGCAGTGGTCAGCAATCTCGTTTCATCAGATTGTTTGCATATTCTTCCTTTGTGTCGGGGAGTTTCTGCCTCCCACAGCCCAAAACCATGCATTGAAGCTAATCGGTGACGATAGAATTGTCCATAATTATTGATGAGTGTGTGTGTGACTGTCTGTGTATGCCCCGTGATGGACTGGCCATCCATCTATGAATCAATATAGAAGATAGGAGTTCACTATCAAGGTCATCCTCACATTTCTAACCCAAATAGATATCCAAATCTGACCGATGTCGTCATCACATGTTTGTTTCTGGGTTCAAAATATATCCAGTTGTGGAGTGATGGCTTTGCTGAAGAACCCCCAAAAATGGGAGTCAAACCAGGAACCTTCCACATACAAGATGCTTGAATAAATGCCACCACTCCCACATTTGTACATATCAGGTTTTTGTAGCCGACAGGATAAAAATGACTCAAAGCCCATTGTGCAAAGTCTTGAGAGACAACTGATGAAATGTATCTTGAAATCACTTTTTCTCTCTTCTCAAACTCTTTTTCTCTTCCTGTAATCTTTGTTTTCTCATGTTCCCTCTGTCTTCATCTCTCAGCCTCTCATTCATCACGTTCAGTGTGACAAAGATCCTATATGAGGGTACTGGAATAAATAGCCCCCTGCCCTGCTATCGACAGGCTCTACTCAATTGAATTTAATGCTTGGCCGCCCTTGTGTTTTCTTCCTCAGTCTTGCAAACAAACTCATTTATTCGAATTTTCTTGATGTCTCCATTTGCATCTGCACGCTCTCACAATGACTCCTCCCTCTTGTGTGGATGCGCTTGACTAGTGTGGCATCCATTAATTAACTACTTAATCAGAACCAATTAATGTAATAATGCACGGCTTAATTAACAAAATTGCTATAGGCATTTTTAAACAAGGTATCCGATATCCAACACAAATAGGCCGGGAAATGGCAGGTAATTATTCCCTGCCAAGTTAACTGAATATCAGTGGATAACAATGCGACTGTGTGAGAATATTGAGCTTGAGCAGAAGGGAGACAATTATTTTGTCAGAGCAATTGAGAGGCATGACAAGTGCTGTCTGTACTGTCTTAACAGAATGCGATACAAAGCTAAGACAGCTGACGGACTGACTGAACAGACACTGACATGTACAAAGAGAGGAATTGTAGAGATGAGGACCGAGAGCCTTTCGGCACCAAACTTGAAAAGAACACAAACATACAACAGAAGCTGTAAGCATGCATACAGTAGGGCGATCTCCTTTGCAACACGTACAGTACGCACTGTGAGAAACAAGCATCCTCTCATCTCTCAGCCCTTTTGTTCTCTGCATATATCCCAGAGTTATGAGGTGCAGTCTTTCACTCAAAATTCGCAAACAAAACTGAATTCCCCAAAACCAGCAGATAATAATAGCTTCTTTGTGGAGGCCAACAGTGGTGCAATAATGCAAGCAGCATTTTGCATCGTTGAAAATGCAAATTTCTGAGTGGAATTCCTTTTGAAAATTATGTGGTTACCGGGTTTGGATGCACATTGAAAAACGGTGCTTACAACCTGCAAGAGGCTCCCATCTGTCCCGCCACACCACAAAGGAAGTTGTAAACATTTCCAAGAAATCATTAATTAAAATTGACTTCATGCTGAGAATGTAGTCATTCTGGATAATAATTGTTTGGTTTTATGAAAATAGAGACATTTTCAACACATATACTCTGCTCCACAACAAAGAAAAACTTTAAAGTTTGAATTTAAAGGTTATCAAGCCACCATTTTACTGATCCGGCTCATTCAAGGTGAAATTGGGCTTTATGTGACCCCTGAACTAAAATGCGTTTGACACCCCTGCTCGAGATTTTGCAAGATTATGTATTTGGTAAAAATATAAAGGCTTAAACATCACTAACTGAAACTTTCTTCAAAAAGTCTGTTGTTTGTTTTTTTACTCACAACACCGATGAATAGAGTGGTCCAAATTACCTCCAGATATATTAGTTTGTGTGTACCACCAACACTGCCAACGCAAAAACCTTCACAGTACTGCCACACGTTTAGGACGAGACCCACGTTGACATCTGGCCAGTGGGACAACTTTAAAAATCAAGCGTATTGTTGCTGAAGAATGGCGAGAGAATTTTCACAAGTCAAGGACATCATCATCGTTGGGGCTGAATCAACGGCTCACACATGGAAAGGCTGACAATTGCAGTGGGGTTGCTGTCTTGGCTCTTAAAAGTCTTTAGAGACTTTTCTATTCAGTTTCAGCTTGTGTTGAATGGAGAATATCCACTTTCAAAATCAGCCAAACTTGTTGTAGACTAAAAAGTTGATTTCTGTTTCACGTACTAAATGTGTGTAATTGCCCATCTCTGTGTTTTATCTTCTGATGGATGTATGAAGGAAAATCAGGACTCAAACAGTGAGATTTTTTTATTCTACATAATTGCCGAGGCAAAGTTCCTCTTCTCATTTGGCTGGTCTGTTTTGTGTGGAGAAATATTTTTCTTTTTCTTTGATACGCTGCAACAGAATCACTGCCTGATCCAATAATCCTCTCAGCCTGACCTGTGCTCAGTCATTCGCTCTCTACACTTTCCTACCTGCAGAGTTCTACCACTCGACGGCGACGATAGATCCGCTGTGATCACTTATGTCTGGGACACTCTCTGACAACCTCTACAGAACGCAAGACTTTCCATCCCGGTTTCTCCCAGAACATTGAACTCAATAACGGCAAAAACCAGAGCTGCAGAACAGAGTACAAACGAGCAAAAGAAAATCCCAGACACCGAGAGCTCAGTGTGCTGTTGCAAATTTTCTGCCTTCCTGGATCACTGCATCCGAGCATTCGGCCAGGCTGCTTCAAAACATTCACCTAACGGCACGCGCACACACACACACGCCCAGACAAAGCAGCCGTCAGTCAATCACCAGAACACTCCGTACGAGAAGCCGCTCAGACGAACGTAAAAACAGGATACAATCGTCTCTTTTCAAAAGCGGCTTCAGGTGTCAAGATGAAAACTACGCGAGGATATTTGAGTCGTTGTTTGGATCAATCAGAACGACAAGGACCCTCGACGTCTTATTTGTTGCAGAGAAAGATGAAGAAAAACGACCGAGTTACTCCAACGATATGTATGTCGACGTTAACAAGCCGCTATGAATCCATGAAAAAGTTCCACACGCCACAAAATGATCTCAAGATCAATATTTTCACATAAAATTAAGAAAATGTAAAAGTAAGTCACTGTTCGTGCGCTTTCTAATGTAGGAATGGAAATACTTTCAAGAATTAAACAAAAAAAAGAGTGAAGCGGGGAAGTTTGTGTACATAATACAAGCTCCCAAAATCTACACGATCTGTTTACTTGACCTGTTTATCCCCTTTCATTCTAATAATTCAAAACCGCTCTACTGTGTAATTGTGCAGTCTCAGACTTGCAAATGTAACTCTAGAAGAAACTGCTTTTTATTTCTTTTTTATTAGCTAATGAATACACTGCACTCACAAAAGCATTGGGGTTTAATGCTGAGCAACAAAGAATAAAGTATGAAATCACTCCTGTACAGCTCAGATGAGAAGTAGATCATTGTCAAAATCCTCTTTGAGTAGATCAAGCAGAAAATTAACACGGTAGTTACATTGCACAATTTTAATAATTGGCTTTTTTGAGACGCAGCACCTCTGGACTGCTCTCCATATTTAGAGTTCCATGATTTCTGCAATTAATCTAATTTGTAATGAAACAATTTGTGGAATTTTAATGGGTCTCTGTATAGTTCAGAAGTTATCTCGGTGAAGAAAGTATTTGTGACATACAACATAAAATCAAAACACATTTGAGATGCACTCGTAGCTTGTCTTGAATGTTTTACACACAACACCCGGCAGTGTTGACATCATTCCTGGCGTTGCTGCATTTGCAGTGAGCGGTCAGCCCTTCAGCCTTTCTTGCACTGAATGGCACCTTCATGCAAAGGCTGCTTCATCAATAACACATAAAGCCGCTCATTTCACCCGACTTGCAAACAAACCTTCTGGCTCCGTCTGCATGAAACAATACAGCCCTGCGGAGGACTTGTTAAAAATACATAATCTACACACACACACACACAGAGACCTCAAAACAGAATAAATAAGCATGCGTGTTCATGAATGTATGTTTGCATGCATGCAAGAGTGTGTGGGGGAAAAAAAAAAAAAAAACGTACAAATTCATTGGTACTCTGGCTCCTCGCCACAAATTCAGTCCACGCCACCTGCTTTACATCATAATACCGAAGAGAAGAGTGCGGATAACGATGCCGGTCCTGTCACGTCTCATACGTTCAGAGGAGGGAGGAAAAAGCCACGAACTCGCCGAGAGGCCGACAGGGATGACAGGCTGCGACGACCAGAAGCCATGTTGGTACACAGGCTTCCGCCAACACGCGCTCACAGCAGCCCGGAGCAGCTCACAGCTCCTAATGTAGCAGCACTGATCAGACCCCTGAAACTTTTGGAAGGTGGATGACACAGATGCAGCTGGGTTTCTGGAGCTCAGATTCTTTCTTTTTTAAGATGTCTTGTCTGTATGGGAGTTTTTCCTGAAGGGGAAAAAGAAAGCCAAGAGGAACACTTTCCTGTCAAAGGACTTCTTGTGTTGTGCATACCTTAACTTTAACATAGAATGCAGCTGTATACAGTGTTGGGAAGAACGGCATTACTCATTTTTGGCAATAAGTGATATAATTTGCTACGTTTTACTTTTCAGAAGCGGCATTATAATTACTCTCAACAAATAAATACAATAGTACGTAAATTGAGCAGACACTTTAGTGGGTGTGGTTAATGTAACTCAAATGAAACAATATTTGTCAAAAACTGAAATGAGAGCTGTCAATAAAGTAGAATCTATTGTTTAATGGAAGGCCTTGAGCAAAATGTCTTAAGGCCTGATTTAAAGGAAGTGAGTGTGTCAGCAGTCCTCAGGTGTTCAGGACGTTTGTTCCTCAGGTGAAGAGCGTAGGAATTAAAAGCTGGTTCACCTGGTTTCTTCTGACTCTGGGAACACCTTTTCCTGAGGACCTGAGGGGTCTGGATGTTTCCTATTTTAAGTAAATCTGAGATGTATTTAGTTTTAGTTTGACTTTTGAAGATGATCATTTGACACACAGGTAGCCAGTGCAGAGATTGAAGCTCCGGCATAATGTGTCCCACCCTCTTTGTGCTGGTGAGCACTCTGGATATCTGGATTTTTTTTTTTTTTTAATGAGACCCATACATGCACCATTGCAATAATGCAACCTACTGAAAATAAATGCAGGAACAAGTTTCTCTGATCAGCAATATTCTTCATACGATATTAAGCTGATTTTATTATTGTCTTATTGTGGTTGTTGAATTTCAGTTCTGAGTCTGTAATTACATGCAGATTTCTCAAGCTGTGTACTGACCGTTAACCTTTCCTGTTTTGGGCCAAAACAAAATTACATCTATTCATTACTGTCTACAGTGATGAATCTAGAGGGCTTGGGGACAAGGCCAGTCGTCCAATAACATGTGATGCAAAACGTCAGAAGTCCCATGCAAAACAAGGTGGAATTCACTTTATAATTTCTTCTCCCATCGTTAGAAGATCATCACATTATCTAGCTTTTGAATTGAGTGATGCTGGGATAAGTTAATGTAACAAGCCTCAGTTGTTATTCATATATTGGAAATGATGTATTGATTCACTGAATATGACTAAAGTTCAGTTTTAGTGTCAGAGAGTCTGTAAGCATATTGAATATTTCATACTCTCAGAAAAGTGCACTGTTGCTTTGTTTCAGGTATTCAAAAATGACAATAAAAAAAAAGGGGAAAAGGTTTAAAAAAGTAGGATTTTCCCATTAACAATTTCAATTAAAACGTTTTATTATTTTACGTATTATTTCAGTTTCATTATACTAATTAAAGTTAAAAGTAACAGAACTACTTGCAGCAAGAAGTAATTAGTCAACTGAATGGCTCATTTCAAGGCAAGTCCATTATTTGTCACAAACAATTACACAAAGTGTAATTTCCCATCACTTTCCCAGCGCCGGCCGTACGTACATGTCGTCAGCCAGTATTCTGGCTAATAGGTGGGTGTAAATTATATGCGAGCATCCTCACTCTGACAGATTCGCTCAGTAATGGAGCTCACTGAACCATCAATCCGTCCATCTGTTTCAAGCTTTCCTATCTCTTTCCTTTCACACCCAACCACTCTTTCCTACGGCTAATCCCTCCTCGCCGTCACATTTCTAATTTCTCTCCTGATTTGGCTCCCATCTCTCTCAATCATCTCATCTCTCGGATTCCTTTACACTATTTTTAAATTTCACCGAGCACAAAGTGAGAGATCAAGTCCTGGCTTGCCTCCTTCATGGATGGTTTATTTTTTTTCTCTCTCTCTGCTCCTGCTTGTCATCAGTACCCGGCGCTACAGAGGACACAGTTATTATACTTAAGTGCGCTACAGCAGTGTTTGTGTGTCTGTCACTACGTTTCTGGTGTCCTTAGGACCCTCTCTGACTTGTCTGCTTGCTGGTTAAGTGGCTCTTTCTTTTTGTACTGCTGGCAGAGCGTTATACGTTGCTTTTTATTTATTTACTTTTTTTGTAAGTTTCAAGCATCAAAACTCTCTGGAGCAGACAGAATTTGCCGCTCAGCTAACCTACAGGACTCTACTGAGCCCAGCGAGATGATTCAGACTGAGGCGTCTTTAATAATTCATCCTGAATCAAAAGAGACTGAGTCGATTGCATCATTACTTTTTACTGGGAGGACAAATTTTATGTAAGGTAAAAGGTGAGTTTGGATATTATCCTTTGAATTCTGAGTGTGATGACTTGTTTGGTTTGAATAATACCATATTGTTTCTCTCTCTCTACAATGGCTGTATTGATATTAAGCCAATTTTATGAGATCGTGAAGCACTGCATGGTCTTGCACCACACTAGACCGAAATGTTTTGGCTTATTGAACCTTGATGGCTCCACAGATGCTCCGGCTCTTCGCTTCTCGCTGTTCCCTTAAAGCAGAATAAAAACATTTGGTGATGCTGTTTCAAACCTCCAAGCTTAATCCAACGTTCAGAAGATCTGAACTGGGCTGCAAAATGTGACCACTGTGACTTTAAACTCATCTCAACATTGTATGTTGTGATCTTGTCCTTTCATGAATGGATCTGTGTCTGTTTATTTTGTCCCATCTTCTTTTTGTGTGTGTTTAATTTCTATTTGAGATACATTCTATCGTGTTCTCTAACCGATTCTTTAAAAATAAAAATTTAATTAAAAATAATATCACAATTAAAGCTGCGAGCAGCCTTGAACGGGTCCTTGCTACTTGCGGAACTTTGGCCAAGAATGTCAGTTGGTACTGTACTATGTGTTGTACTGCCGCAGTGTTAACATAGATTAAACAGTCAACTTTTGAGAGCAAGGAAAGCGAGCAGCCTCGCTCCTTTAATGACTTCTTGTAGCTAATGGCGCTTTTCCTCGAGCTCCTACTCAGCCTTACTCAACTTGATTTGCCTTGCCTCTACTTGACTCAGCCTCGCTCGTTTTCCATTACAATATAGTACAATCATACGTGGGTGGAGTTTTCCCCGTTGTGCACAAGTAATCACGCCCGATAGGATGCGGAGCGAACGTCAATTAGATATCAGCTCAAATAATAAATTAAATAGTATATATTTTTTATATATTTAGCAATAATATTACAAAATGAGGATTGTTACAATCCTGCGTCACTGTCGGGTGTTTCGGTTTCACTGGTGCCCCAGTTAACTGGTGACTTCTGCCACCAGCCGTTAGTAGCAGCTGATGTTAAAATAAGACAAACGATACTGCGATACTTCAAACTTTAATGGGAATGCGGTTAAACGACGTTCACCAGGACAGCAACGGATTCTGCCGAGGTTTTTAACATCTGCAGTGACAAGGGGACACTCGAGGAAGCCGGATGCACTTTGTCACATTTTATTGCCAGGATTGTCTGACTTAAATTTTTTTTACATATGTGTCAATCCATATTTTTTGACCGTGTTGCATATACGCTGGTTTAAGCGAGGACGATATCTCCATCTGTCTCCTGTACAGTATTGTGCTCCTCTCTCATCTTTTTACCCCCTTGCATCTGAGCCCCGCAGCGGCCCAGCTTGGCGGCGCCAGTGCTCTCGTTAATCACACGGTGTCAGGCCTTTAATAAGTCCTTGACGGGGTTTCGCCGTAAACGACACTCTTTATCAAAGGTTTACACTGGCAGCGTGTCCTGAGGAATGATTGATCCAAGCACGCTCAGGTCTGCCCTTCATGCAGACTGACGGAGCAACACCCACAAGACCAGCGGTAGACGGTGACGCAGAGGTTCGTGGACATGCGGGTGACCCAACACGCGTGTCGCCGTGCGAGCTAGCCCCCCCACCCCACCCCGGCTCGGGACACAAGCAGTTTTCCAATAGCACCAGGCGGTTCTACGTCCGCATGACGGATACTCCTTTTCTCTGTCTTACCAACAATCCTGCATGTCTTCATGCAAAACACTGCAGCGCAAGACGGTCTGACAAAGTGATGCTCTAACCTTGCCTGCCTCTGGCTGGACAGTAAGCAGCTAATCCACTTAACAAACGACATAATATCAGCGATCGCCTGACCTTCCTTAAGCATATAATGCTGCAGGTGAAGTATTACCAGAGCTGCAATGGCCTTGTTAGAAAATGTTTATTACCTGGCATAGCTTTTGCATACAGCGAGTGCACTTTGTGGGGAAAAAGATTAGCTGAGGAATCCAACAAGACCCAGCATCAGTAACAGTTTGCTACAGTATACTGTATTTATAGCACGATTCAATCCGAGCTGAACGGGAATCGAGGAGCCCAGTTTTTAGGACAACTGATGTTCATGTGTCAGGGAGCTCAGAAACAACTATTCACAAGCTTAATGTTTTATAATAGGATGAGATGAATTTACAGGTGCAATTATATAGAATGTATTGTAATCCTAATGCAGCAGATCACAAGGAACACAGATTTAATGTCTTATGTGCATTTTTTTTTACCAATATAAATTATAAATGTGAAATTCATGCCAATGACTATTCAACAGCTATGGTAACAATGGGAATCATGGCCGTTTTTTTTTTTTTTAGACACATTGTGGCAAACAAATTTGAAAATTTGGGTTGGTTAGATGAGAGTATCATTAACTGTTGTTTTTAAATTACATTTTACGGCGCCCCAACCTTTTTGTAATGGAAAACCGCTAAAATTAAAACATCTGCTGCGACATTGACGTGAACGACATCTTACGAAGATCTAATTTCAGTGCAGTTGAGCTCGTATCAACATTTCCTGCACTAAGAAGGCATCACTAACCGCCCCCTGTATTCAGTGACAATGGCATTAATGTGGATCTAAGATCAGAGCCCTGAGCGTTAACCTTGGGAGCCAATTCATTGAGCTAAAAACAAAACTAAGTGGTTGCTTCAAGCTGCACCAATTTATTTTATACACAGAAATTTGCTCTTTTGTCTTAAGGCTAATTAATTGGCTTTGTGTGCTTGAGACATCAAATGAAATGCACACCTGTGTACGAATAAAAGATTTGTCTCCAGGTGGCTCGGTTAAAAGTGAAAAAATATATATATAAAGAAAGAGAAGTAACACTCAAAATAAATCTTTACTTTGCCTAGCAGGTCTCAGGCATTATTCACCAGGGATGAAAAGAAAAATTGCATATTGGTTGAGGATATCAGTGCCAATTGTACCAGCAGACCTGTTTGTAAATGGCAGTGCCGGGACATGAATCGCTCTGGGACGTTCGCTGAATGAACTCTAAAGAGAACAATTTGGTATTCTCCCAGAAGACGCCACGGGCAACTCAAGAGATTAGGAGACTGCAAGGGCTCTCCACTCTGCACTTTTCGTCTGACCTCCACTGTTTCTCTCCGCAACACAGAGACGGACAGAGAGACAGAGAGAGACCCTCTGCCGTGAGGTGGTAGACGCACCATCTGGCCGAATGGGCAAGGAGACAAGCGGAGAGATTGAGAAGGAGGCAACATTAAACGAGTGTGTAATGGTTCAATATTCCACTGTTCTGCTCATGTGAGGCTGGGTTTTGTCTTGGCTGTGAAGTCCGCCCACATTCATGGCATTTTCCTCGTGCACGGTCCCTACAGGTTGCTCATATTCTCCACAGACATTCAGCCCAGGAAGCCAAGCATTTTGTTCCACAGAACAAAACAACAGCACCTGTTCAGAAGCCAGTGACATTGTTTATTTTTATTTTTTTTTTACCCAGAGATGTCCCTCTATAATCAGCTTTGTAACAATGGAGGGCAAACAATCGGCCAGAACATAACATGACAACCATATTGGAGAAAAACTATCGGTAATATATACTTCACCAGTTACTGAGTAGGATACATTAAGTAGCGAGTAGCAATTTCAATTTATTTCAACTTTATTGATATAGCACCACATACAACACAGGCATTTCTACGTGCTTTTAATAGCGAGAAACACCAAAATTTCAACCCAAAAAACAAGTAAGCCACAAGATATGCGTTCGCTCCATGTCACGGGCCGAACGCTGAAGCTCCAGATGTTTGTAGTAAAACCAACATTGGTCACATCCTGTTTTAAATGACCTTGTATGTTGTCACGTACTTTCCTGTGCATTCCCGGTATGGCGGGGCCTGAAATACAACGTAAAGACGGCAGCACCTACCAAGGATTCAATACCATTAAAAGCACCCTCCTTTATGTGGATTTTTATATCGAGTGATTAAAGCCCCTCACCATTTACGGAACACAGATTAACATCATCATTTTTTATGTGTTGTCAACAGCTGTGCGTTGATAAAGTTATCTGCGTTGTTGGTCAAGGAGCCTTTGCAGCTCAAACTTGTGGCATACACGCCGCTGCAAATGTATAATTCGTGAATCCTTCGTACACCACTGCATGTTTATTTTTTACACAGGTATTGCAGATATTACAAGTGGCCATTGGACTGTTTTTTTCTTTCCCACACAGCTGACATGTTAGCCGCTTTGTTGCCAGTGCTGCTACAGTGGGTTTGGCGGACGGCCTGTCGCAAATCATGCTCAGTTTACTGAGTAAACGGAAACAATGATCGCGGAGCAATCTAAAAATAAAATGCCAACGATCTGATTGAATTTACTAAAATATATATGATGTGGCCCAAGAAAGGTAAGTGAACATGCAAGAGGCTAACGGGTGGCCATGGTTATTGATGTTATTATGGATGTGTGTGTCCCACACAGCAACTTTCAAGATTTAAGAAAGGAAACACAGTTTGATCCCCTTGGGGGAATTACTTATTTCCATTTAACCCATCCTACTCACAGTTAACCTTAACTATACAGTATGTGCTTGGAGCAATGAGCTGTCACAGGACCACCCCCTGGGGAGCAGCTGGGGTAAAGGGTCCTGCACAAGGACCCACAGTGATAACCTGTCAGCACTGGGAAATGCAAACTTCCCATTGGAATCTGTTTCTCTCACCTCTAGGCCCCCACTCCCCTCGAAGCCAGGACTGTCAAACATAAGGCCCGTGGGTAATAACTGGCCCGCAAGAGGCTCAAATCTGGCCCAGGAAATGACTAAGCCAGATTGTAATAATAATTTTAAAAAAGCATGTATTGGATAAAAAACAACACTGAGAATCTGAGAACATTGCCAGTGAACTAGCATTAGCCTCAAAAACAATGCTATCAATGTGAGTTTGTAAAAACATAGTGCATGCAACAGCTTTTTTGGACATTTCACTTGATTTTGCACCAGAAGGTTTCATTAAAATTGGCTTTATGTTCAGATTGTAGTAATTGTGGGTAGTGATTGTTTCATTTTTGTCAAAAAATATAGACATTATCATCATGTATACTCTGCGCCACAACAAAGAAAACCTTTAAAGTTTAAATCTATAGGTTATCATGGCAATATTGTACCGGTCAAATCCACTCAAGATGACATTGGGCTTCACGTGGTATTAAAGGATTTGCTGTCAACGTTTTGGTGCCAGAATCCAAAGAAGGGGTCTCTTTAGGGGTCTTATCAAGGCGATGTCTTGATGGTTTAGGGTTGTTCTAGAAGAAAAAATTGGGAGGCTGCAACAGTATCAGATACGTTGTTTAAATGTTGGTGTTAATCAGTGTATATTGAATCACAAACGCACAACATATAGCTGATGTAGGGTCACCAAAAGCAGCGACGTTTCGGAGCTAGAAAATGTGTGCGACCCACAAAAACATTCTAGGAGGAATGAAATGTTGCCTCATCAAATGCTATTATGCTTTTACAACTGAGTGGCTACAAAAATTGAGTTGTCTTCAGTCTACACGCTGCCTGCTGCAAACAATGAACAGTACACACACGGGGAAATATATGGAAGTGGAAAAAGAAATGGCACCATGATCAAAGCCAGCTTCAAGAGTTGAAATAACGACATTTTCCCTCGTCATAGTTCAAATATGCTGGTGATCATTCGCACAAAGCTTTATACTACACAAGCCATTTTATGTGGCGAAATACAAAATGCATGACATTTGAAGGAATTGAGATGTGTATTGCAGAAAAGTAAGTACGGAGAGAAATACACTAGATAATAGCTACATTGGCAGATGTTCGAGCTTGTCTCACTGAGGTTTGTTTCTTTGCATGTGGAGTGATGTGCAAAATTGGAATAACAGAGTAAACATGTTATTTGTTGTGTTGAATTGTCGCATCCCGCGGTTCTTCTGTTTGTATCCACATGTTTTCTTTATATCCGATTTCAATACTGCACTGCTTTGTTGTTGTTGTTTTTTTGACATTCTGAAGAAAAGAAAAAAAAGCTAAGACAGAAACTTATTGTCAGAATATCAGCAACAAGAACCCAACTGTGCTACATGAAGTTCAGTGTTTCAAAAAAAAAAAAAAAAAAAAAGCCTTACTCATAGTCGAAACCCTGAAAAACACTCATAACTCCAAAGATTGTTTTATTCTGCCCTGGGGATTACCATCGAGACAATGACAAACATTCATGTGTGAGGTCACACATCAGCAGTTATTCGACGAATTAAAAAAAAATATATAAAAAAACATTAACTTCCTGTTTCCAGCGACAGTTGGTCAAAATTTTCCAAAGTGCCAAAGACAGTGCCTCTTTTTTTTCCTGCTCTTCATGTGATGAATAACCCTGTTTTTCTGCCTAAAGGCAAATTCCAACTTGAATCCCAGCTCATTTCTCCCTGTCTCTCTCACACACTCACACACACACAGTCACCTTCTCTCAATCCCGTTGTTTCTGCAACGTGTCACCATGTCATTTCTTGGCACACAGTTTTCATGCACTGCCACATTCACTGAGAAATCGTACTTCAGTCGAGCAATTTAGTTTCTCTTCCACTGGTGTTGAAATGCACAAGATACGAGTTTGCCACAATGTTCACACTGATTCTTGTGACTTTTGCGAGCAAGCTTTCAGGATGAGTTTCACAAAGCTCGCCCAGGGCGGAAAACCAGCCAGGTCTGCCACGGTATCCGATATCCTTCAATGCGACCGCCGTCTGAATGATCCAGTTGCAACTATGCGACTTCCACGTCATTGACATGTGACTGACGTGACAAATATGTACCAGAGGAAGCGGCATTGCCAAAATGTTAAAAGCTGTGCTCTATTTCTTTTTCTTTTTTCCCACAATCTGTCTCGATTTTGTCGGCTCCGATTGCACAACCACTTCAAAATGCTGACTTGAGTTGCCAGATTGGGCAGGACTTTCCCCAATTGGCGAGTAAAATTCTCGTACCATTTTTCTTTGTTTAGTTTGTGCAGTTGTGTGTCTACGACGTGTTCTTTATTACACATATAATAGTTTTACGATTTGAACATGATTCCTATGGAGATTGAGATCTGGGCTGGTTTTTATTGAGGTGGATGGGTTTCACATTGTGTTTGAGCAGGGAACAGTGAATCAGATCAGGCACCCCTGGCGCTGACCCTTTTTTTTTATTTTTTATTTAAGCGACTTAAAAATAGGTGAGTCATCATTTAATTAATATATGTCCGAAAACTACAAAGTTTAAGCAGTTACATTACAAGTGTAAGCAGGAGTAGTGTCATTTTTAAGAATCAGTCCAAAAAAAGAAAAAATAGAAGAAAAAAAAAGAGTGGACCAAGAACGTTACACAGAATATGGCTTCATAGAAGCAATGAACACAATTAGAGCTGAATGCATCTTTTGTCCTGACAAACTGGCGAATGGCACAGTTTGAAACGGCGCAAGCTGAAGCAACACCAGTCCACCAAACACCGAGAGTTTATCCTCACAGAAAAGGAACTCATTGTTGTATAACAGAGAAACTGTATTTCATATATTGTGTGCAATGAGGATTCTTCTACTTTTTTTGTAATTGTACAGAGTATGGTGGGGGGTTGCCTGGGTTTACGATGGTAAAAGTTTGGGTCCCTCCAATAGCGCACCAATGCCTAAACTGGGGTCCAGGATTCTCTTTGGGGGTGGAGTTCACAGGGGGTGGGGGGGCTCGATGACAAAACTACTAGAGTTTGTTAGAGTGGGGGTGCCAGCCAGTCTTCAGCTTCACAGAAATCAGAAATGGGGTCCGCAGTCTGTTGAAAATGGAATCTGGGGGGGGGGGGGGGGGGACTCAGGGGAAATAAATACTAAAGACCACTGCACTAAAGGCCAAGAAATCCAAGTGTGAATAGACATTCTTTCCTCCACATGCATAATCAACTATTCATGAAGTCATAAAATATTGTTTGAGATACATCTTGCAAGACACAAGAAGAACTGGTTTGCTCCGCGTTGGCATTTTTGGGGTTTGTACTGCGTTCAAATCAAGTATTCTAACCTTTGCAAAAAACCTGCGGATCAAATTTTTGCCCTTTCTGCAACATACCTCTTGCTCATGCGTCACAGAGTGTATTAGGCATAGACTTTTTTTTCCCCCCAAAATATATTTCTGTACTGCCATTACCACCACAACATGCCGTGCAATCAATCCAGCTACCCATCACGCATTATCAACTTCAAGACCCTTTTTTGACATCACCCATGGCAGGAGATAGCAACAGCTAAATTCAGGCCTAAGGCACTTGTCAAGCGATAAAGATCGATAACTACCTGTCACAGTTTCAGCTCGCATAACGGCGGAGAATGACAGTTGCTCGTTAAGAATCAAACAAGCCCTTGGCCACAGCAACGTACCCTTTTCATATTGTTAATCTAAGGCCTGACCTAGTCATTTAGCTTATATGTAACGGCTGGTAATGGATGTTCCTTAGATCCCAGTGTGTCAAACGTCAATCGTCCTCAGAGCCACGGGCTGTCTCACCGACACACGTCAAAACACCTTGATGTACGAGCCACTTTCCCGGTGCTTTAATGCATTTAAATGGAGCTGTGAGTCCAGCAGGACCGGCCCAATTTCAGAACCTGCGGTAAAAGCTCAATCTCATCTACTGCCCTGGTGGACGGAGCGTGTACATAGGAAATGAAATTGAAAATCCATCAGGCGGACCCACAAATACACACGCACACACACACACGCACACAACACACAACACACACACACAGAGGGGTTTTTTTTTTCCCTCTCTCTCACAAACTCTGTTACACACACACACACACACACACACACACAATCACATACTCATGAGGGGTCATATCTCACATTTCTAAGTGTTATAATAGTAACGGATGTGTGATGAGCTGCTGTCTGATGTAGAAGGCTAATCCAAGCAAAAATAAAATAAATTCACTAGAGTAATTGAACTACAGACAAAGAATTATGAGAGGGTCAGAGCTCCTGACCACTTTCCGTGTTGTGGTATTCTAACCTTGAATTTAATTAAAATCTTTTTTTTTTCCCTTGCTGTGGACTCACATAGCATGTGTGCTTTAAATTATACATTACCGGCTTAATTTACAGAGCATTAATCAGCTTCTTTTTTTTTGCGACTGAACCTTATACAAAAATCAGCTGAATGAACATATAGTATATATTTTAAAATGTAAAATAGGATAAGACAACAGAATATCTTCTACTACTACAATAGACACAGTTTCAAGTCCCACTGGTCTGACCTCAGTGAGGTTGTCCGTACATTTCATATACATTTCATTTCCAATTCCAGCTCATTCTGAGGCTACCTGTATTGTATATTGCATATCTGTATTGTACATTGCACATGTTTCAGGGTATCTATTGTATTATATATTTCACATTCAGGGGTATCTGATTTTGGACATTGCACATTTCTCCTTTTTTCAATTCGTATTTTAAAATCAAGTTGCACTGTATCTCTGGTCCATATTTTCTTATCTTTATTTTACCGTTATTTCTGGACTTCCGGAATATAAGACGCACCCACTAAATAAAAAACAGAAAAGAAAAAGAAAGGTCTGCGTTACATGACGCACTTGAACGCTTTACCCTTGTGTCGGCGGCATGAAGCTCTTCAACCCGTAAAAACCCAGAAATTTGCCATGTAATTGTTTAAGCCGCAGGGTTCAAAGCTTGTGAAAAAAGTAGCGGCTTACAGTCCGGAAATTACGGTATTTTGAGTAGCAGATTTCCCATTTCTATTTTTATTTTGGGTGATATATGTATACACCTTAGGAGGGCCAGCGAGACAAAATTTCAATTCCACTGTGTGTCTTGTATGTGCAGCAGAATGGAAAATAAAGCTCACTTTGATTTTACTCATTGATTAATATGGGGCAGTTTCATAAGAAAGTAAATCAATGAGTTGAAAGCCATGGCTTAAAGACAATTTGAATAATCAACTCTGGCAACAGCTAAGGGTCAACACTTCACAATCCATTGTTTGATGGAGGGCAGGGCCGGGAGCAGCCTTAAAGCAATGCAAATGAACCAACATGCGATCTGGCTTTGAACCAACTGTATATACAGTATCAACTATTAACGTGACTCAAAGGTTGAGGCAAACCTGTTTACAAAACCGCCGACTCTAAACCCTTGAAGACATTCCAAACTAAATATTTCGCCCTCCCTGTTTTCAGCTGATAACAAACGACCGACAACAGAGCCACGGGCAAACTCCCCAGACTCTGGATTTCCACAGTGCATGCATGTGTGAGTGCGCGTCCACGAAACCGGCGCAGTGAGAACATCTGCTTTCACTGAAAGAGCACAAATATTTGAGAACCTGTCCCCATCCTGCCAACACCTGCCATCCTGAGTGAGGCAATGGACACATTCACAATGGAGGTGAAGGAGGAGCGACGAGACATCCAGAGCCAGTGACATGTTGGTTTGGCTCGCCATCACCGAGGAAATGTCAGCAGAGCACACCACCGCTCCACAGTTAGGCAAATGTCTCTTTGGCAGGGGCATTCGATGAACGTTTGGATGGTTTGCTCACCTTGCATCTGTGAGCCTGTAAGCCAAGCCTAAGACTGTAATTTCTATTGTGGTGAAATGCTTGAAGGCCAAGGCTGAAACAATCCTCAAATTAAAACACGTTTCAAACATTTCAACAGAGTCAAAATGTTGTTTTTTTTCCGCCACTGCTCCAAAGCCTAATCAAGAATAAGACCTGCAGTTATGCTTGTGAGACTGGGAAGAGAATTTCATCTAATTTACCAAAATCAACAAAGCCACAACAATTATTAATTTGAACTGCTTCAAGCATAATTATTTTTCCTGCTTCAGAAAATGTCCTTATTCCTATTTCTGTGGGACATCTAAAATTCTCGATACAGAACATTACCTCATTGTGGTACAAAGAGTTTTCACACCATGTATAAGTTGCATTAATTCAATGCTAAAAACCCCAAAAGGTTTATCAGGTATAGGAACATACTGTAGGATATGGAGAACTCTGTCAACAAAAGGAAAAACAACAAAGCCACTCACAAAACATCGCTGGGTAAAGTTCTGAATTGGAAGTTAAAAGAAGTTTTAACAAATGTGATCGATCCGTCAAATCTTAAAAATGAGCTTGAAACGGGTGCGTTTCATTAATATTGCTGAACCCAATTCACTTTTCAGTTCCAGTCTCCTGATGTATTTAACACGAGTGCTGCTCTTTGCACACGCAGAGCGAGCTGTCATTAATGCCACCGGTCACACTGTGCCCGGAGCCATGACAAAAGACAGACGCATGGACTCTTCAGACCACAACAACTGATCAATGGCTTCAAAACTGTCACACAAGTTTCAAATTCACTCGAAAAAACTTGCATAAAAAAAATGTTTGGTGAATAGGAAACATAATTAGCAGAGAAATGTCTGTCTTCCTCGTTCCTCCATTTTCAGATTTATGTGTCGCTCTCATTCTCAACAATTAACTTTGAACAAGTCTGGGTCTCTTCCAGTAAATACCACATATAGAATATATGACAAACATGACACATCTCGTCCTTTTCTTAATCATTTGCCAACTCCCATTGCCTGATGCCCCAGGGCACTCAACTAGTGATGTCTATGGATAATCCATTCCACACTGTCATTTCCATTTGGTAGTTGGTTTTTTTATTGCATGTTTTATAGCCTTCCCATCTAGTAATATGGCTCTCTTGCCCTCGGCACAGAATCCCACGAACCCCCTTGCCCTCAAAACGCAGCATCCAGCAAGCCTTCACCTCATTCAAATAATCTATTTTGGTTTCAGTCATAAACTATAAACTTTGTTATTGTGGTGAAGATACTGAAGGTGTTTGTTTACATCTCTGTTCCTATGGTGTGCGAGACTCACCGGCTTGATTCTGTGAGTGCACTTTGTCATTGCATCGAATCCAGCAAGAGAGTTCCTATTTACAAAGTTGCCTCAGATTCTTCAGGGTTGCAGAGAAGGAATACTAATGCAGGAAGCTGCAATGAACCTTCAGCAAAGCACTTAACAGACTTCAGACGTTCAGCAAGGCCAGACAAACTCTCCATGTTGCCTCTGCTTTCACAGTCCACAGTGTTCTGGGTGGATGACAGTAAAGGTTATGCGAGGCTCGCCAGTCGGCAGTGTGCTGGTTAGTGGGCAGAATAAGTTCATATTCATTGACGATGTTTGGTCTAACAGAAAGCTTGGGGGAAACACCCTGTTACTATGAAAGCTAATTTTTTTTTTGTAGACGCTTTTCGTGATTCAAATGAAATTAACTTTGCAAGACGGAGGAAATCTAATTTCCGAAACAACATTTCCAAAATGAACAGGGAGAAGAACGGAGACGTTATTCCTGCTTTGCAAAAACCCCAAAAGCAGCCATCAGGAGCATAAGTCAGTCCATCCATCCATTCATCTTCCCTATTGGTTTATCTAACTGGACTGTGGGTGAGAATTGCAGCTGAAAATGGCAGAAAGGAGGGTTCACCATGTGTAGGTTGCCAGTCCATCACAATGCAAACACACAGAGACGATCACACACACTGACTTTCACACACACTGGTAATTTGAAATCACCAACCTCAAACAAATGTTCTTGGACTGTGGGAGGAAACCCGAGTACCCAGAAAAAAAACTGAAAAACAACGCTCTGCACAAAAAAGCACCCAAGTCCAGACTCAAACTGGAGATAACTATGAAGGAGAGCTGATAAGTCTGCCATAAAAGATTTCAAAACAAGCATTGATTCTGGTATATGTAATTATAAAATCTTATTTCAGGTCATTTCCCCTTTAAAGTTTAAGAACATTTTAACATTCAGAGCGAATTGTCCATCCTCGTGAATCTGTTCATGAGTGGTCATACTAGCAGGGTGGCCTCAATTTCTGGAAGAGGATAAATATAAACTATTTATGTTGACCTACAGTATTTCAGCTCATAGTGCAAATGCTATCAAAGCTGGGTGAACTCTTTCTTGCAACAACTATTCAAAGGCAGTCATTCATAAGTAAAGTATACAAGAGAGAAGGAACAACTTAATACTTTTTTTAAATTTCTTGCCAAAATCTGCTGTTTCAGTTTTTTGGGGTTGTGTTTGTCTGCCTTCCTCAACACCAGGGAGACTCTGGTTCGGTTTAGCACTTGTGCTTTTAGTGATATATTTGTACATGAATGAGTTTGTTCCTGATACTCTGGATTGGGAATTGAAGCCAAAGACATGCGTATTAGGCCAAGAGGTGACCTTTTCTTGCTGGGTGGGTTTGTGTGTCTCTTTAAGTTAGCATGGTGATCGACTGGCAACTCGTCCATTATGTTCCCTCCCATCCGCCTGATGTCTGCAAGGATGAGATCCAGCTACCTGGTGTCCTAAAAAATAAGGCATAAAAGATGAATAGTAGACGAATATCAAGTAAGGTAGGTCAGGTAGGTCACTATGAATAAGAACCTACCTGCTCCTGTGCACCACTACCTTACATTATACAATAGTCAAGAGCAGCTCAAGTGTTGTTTGAATTGTTCCCATTCATACATAAACCCATATATCGACCTCAAGTATG
The DNA here is from genome assembly GCF_963383615.2 of Lipophrys pholis. Lineage (NCBI taxonomy): Eukaryota > Metazoa > Chordata > Actinopteri > Blenniiformes > Blenniidae > Lipophrys > Lipophrys pholis. The sequence goes on along the minus strand of NC_137631.1, from coordinate 24,836,099 downwards.
CCTGCTGTGGTTGCAATCAAGAAATCACAAGGTGCATTCGAGTGCATGTCCTTAAACCCAAAGGGGTGCACTATCTGTTCAGGGAGCACTGCAGCTGGAGCTCCTCTGACCAGGGCTGACAAGGCCATTGCTCTTGTTGCGTTCTAAACTTTCCTTAGAGAGCATGCCTCCGCTTCCTTAAACAGGGCAAATTGAATTAGGACGTTTCACCAGCTGGCAAGTGTGAAATTGAGTTGAAGTGTACCCCGAGGTTAGACGTGTGAGATGCAGGATTTAAACACCCCAACAGAACAGAGCTGGATCAAGCTTTGTCTGCAAGCTGAATTCTAAACAAGCAACAGAAATAAAGATAAGGGACAGCTTGAGCTCACTCAGTTAGGGCAATAAGAAGGTTTATGTTTGTATGTGGGTGGGTGCGCATGCATGTGTGCAAGTGAGCGTTCAAGTGTGCACATGTTTGCTGATGTGCACTGGGATTATATCACCACAGGGACAATAAAGTCAGTCGAGTGATACGCAAGCTATCTGAAGAGAATTTCCCGACAGAAGCCTTAATCTCATTCCTGTTGCAGCTTATATTGCCTAAAACACAAAATCTCAGGCTCTTCTGGTGAGAAAAATACAAACATGGAGAGAAACGATAACACACAGTGCTGGCTTGCATTTTTCCGTCATAAACAAGCAGAGTATTCATCTGTCAGTCACAGCTAATGCACCCCGTTTCTTCAATTCATCTTGTCTGTTTCACTCAGCCCTAGCTACATGCCTGCACAAATGTGGAACCCTCAAGGTGTTGGAAAATGGAAAACTCAATGAAGCAGCAGCAAATCTATATAAGAATACTAACAATACCAAACTTAATGAATTAGATAGAGGATTGTTTCACTCCAGCTCATTAGGCTCTACCTGCTGATTTGGTGTTTGGCTGGAGAGAACCATAGAAATTGATGGCAGCATGCTGCTGAATGCTTCTGATGCTTCTCTTAGGAGGGAATTTAACCAAACACGTCTTTCTGCTGTTCATAAGACAGATGGAATTTGTATGCATCAAAATACAGATTCTTTTCCCTTTTTGGGGGGGAACTGTGGCATGTAAGACTACTGTATATCTGTCCATATATGCTCAGTGTCACATAACTTTGGTGTCATCTATCGGTTAGAAAGTATCGGTTATTAGTTTATTGTTTCGTTGCCTGATCATGACCCACCCCCATTGGCTCTTTAGCCCTCATGCTGTACAGTAAACATAGACATTAACCAATCAAATCAGTGAATGCAGTGAGTACTAGCCAATCAGAGGCAGAGTGGGGCGGGTCATGGCTTTGTCATCTTAATGAAGAGACATCTGCAAGGCAATCTGGCTCATAGATACTGCGAATGGTGCATCATGGGGGATTTGGAAGTGGGTGTACGCAATACTGACTGACTGGACTACACCACTGGATAAGTGTACAGTTTGTGATACAGCGTAAAAATCCTGAATATAGTGGACTAAAAGATATTGATATAAACTGTGTGAAAATCTCAACACATTAGAGGGAACTTCATCATGGCTAATCTAAAGGCTTTCATATGTACTTGCAAATTGACATTATAGGTTTTTCTTTATAGCTTTTAACTTGCCTTCATTCCGCTTAAATACTTGGTTTAAAATATGGAATGGTTTAAAATAGTGGCCTTCATCAAAATATATATCTTTACTCTTCTGTCAGACATGTTCAGTGATGTGTGTTACTCCTATTGTTTAGATATTAGGCTAAACAAAGTTTAACAAATCATACTTCTACCAGTATAGATACATTTCTCCCATTCATCACCACAGTTTTAGTTGCCAGTATGTGTAATTCCACTGAAGGAGGGTATGTTTGTACTTTTGTCACTCCGTTTGAATGGATAAAAGAATTTTGCACCCATCTATCTATCCGGTGCATAGTCAAACTCATCTGCGCGAATGTGCCCTGGACCCTTACAATGACGCCATTCATCACAGCGCTGCTGTGGCCTTCCACTGCAAATCATAGCACGGCGTGAAAAATCTGACAGCCTCCAGCGACTCCCCTCTCCCCCGTTAACAATGACTGGCCTCTCACTGACTGTATGCTGTTCTTTTTTCCATATCAATTATTTCTTCTATCAACTTTTTCCCTGCCTGTTCTCTAACTTTTTCTCAGATTTCTTAGTTGCTGTTTTCTCACCACCTTGTTTCACTCGCTCCTCTGACCACAGCCAACGCTTGCGCCATCCACCTCTTACATCACCGTTATTTGCAGCCTTGATGCCAAGTGTTTGCCTTATCAATCACATTTTCACATCTATTCTTTCCCTCAAGCAAAGGACTGCTCCATCCGTCACTGCTCAACACCCACATTCAACCCCCTCTCACCCCGTCGCTGTGATGGTTAATTCCATCAGTCACAAGCCTCCCATACACCCTCACCCAGGCCCAGCCACTTCCATCAGAGCGTTAATCCATTTAAGAGAGGGACCGGCTTGGTGCGGAGCAAGAAGCACGACGCGAGGCTACAGAATGCGAGAAGGGAAGGACGGGAGGCTATGTCATCACAGATACAAATGCTGTGCCAACGAGCAAGCATGGTAATTAGTGTTTTATTGTCGTGTGGGGAAAGTGTAAGCTGAGGCCGGGGGGGGGGGATAGATACAATATTGAACATGGGCTGAGGCTCGTGTACTGTAAACAGTCTAACCTAATTAGTTTGGTAAACAGGATATTCAACCCTTCATCAGACAAATAGTAAAGGGACTTTACTTATCCAGCAGGCTCAAAACACTTGATATAGTCGGTCTCATCCATGCATTTATGCTAAATTATGTACATTCATTCATACATATATGCAATCACACACCAACAGCTATGACTGCCATGCGATGTGCTTTCCCTGGGACCCTATTTGAGAGCAGATTTAGATTCATTGCTTTGTCTAAGAAGATGGTGGAATCGAACCGCCGTCCTCTGGTTTGGAAGATGACCCACTCTGTTGGCCAAAGCCTCTATATCAGCCAAACCTTTCTTCCAAATTAACCATCATAAATGGATGATAGATACTGAAAACACAGTTAAACCATTCCCCTTAATCTGCTAATAGATGGTTCTTGTGTTCTCTATTATTCTACATTATTACTATATTTTATGATATATGATTGAAACAAGCCAATCTGAGAAAATTAGTGAAAAACAGTTTCATCAATAGCACTACACATATAAAACTTAAAAAAAGGGTAATTAACACTATTTTTATGGCAAATGGCACATACAGTAAAGAAGGGGTGTATTTTTCCCCATCGAAAGAACTAATGAGCAAGAGCAAAAATAAAAAGTAATTGTTGGATTCTATTATAAAGTATGCATGTCATGACATATAAAGAATGCCATGTCAACATATGTCAAATACAACGTGTCTTGGATGGAAAACCCAGTGAACTTCTTTACATTTGTTCAGCTCGTTATGAATGTTAGGAATATTGAGTTGCACAGTAACTATTTAAAAACACATGATAGAAAAGATAACTCGCCGTCCTGATCTTGTTCATGCAAAATAAACTGCAAATACACCCTCACTGTGGCGAATTTTTGGTATTGAGCCAGTGCTTCACTCATTAAAGTCTCTGAAGTAGAAACTTTGGCTCAGCCCATTGATCGTACTCCAGGGACTATAAATGTATAAATGCTCCGTTTCGGGCACTGTGTGCAAAAACAAAAAAAGATACATCAAAAAAAGGTTAGATTTTTATGTCACAGAACTTCCTGCTCATAGCAAGAACTTCTGGTTCGATTCGAGGCGTTTTCTGTGTAGAGTTCTCCTTATCTGCATGTAGGCATTCCACACTTCCTCCCACTGGCCATAAACATAAATTTGATCTTTGTGACTCAATTACGTGTACCTAAAGGCTGGATGAGGCAGTATAGAGAATGGATGGATGTCATATGCTTAAATGCATTAGCCCAAGGCTGTCAAACAAAAGCCCCTTGGGCCAAAACTGGCCTGCAAGAGGCTCCAATCTGGCCAAACCACCAAGCAAATTGTAAAAACTTCAAAATAAAACGTTGATTTGTTATTGACGCAATACAAAAATGAGACCCAAACTGAGATATTGGTGATGCGGCCTCGAAAGATAGCAAACGAGCATTAGCCTGAAAGACATAGGCACAACCCAAAGTGCATAAAAGCATGGTTTAATGAGTGGAAGAAGTGAAGTGGGCTCACAGGAGCCTCAACACTGTCACCAACTTCAGGGTTTGACCACATAAACGTGCCACAGAATGGACGGACACAAAGACTGAAAGTTGTTAGAGCAGCATAAGAGGCTCAACTCTATACTAAAGTGTATGTATTTGTATGCAGTGCCAGGTGTTATATTATTATTAGATTGTCTTACTTCAGTTCAAACTGTTGCTTGTATTTATGACAATAATGCATTAGATTAGTTTTTCTTTTCATTCTAACTTTCACTTCTTTTTCAAAATATCACAATAGTAAAGAGTTGGACCGAACTTCCTGAGTCACGTGGCCCTATTTATAGTTTGTTTGGGTGTCAATCTACACTTTTCTATCCATATACATGGAGAAAGAGAGGTTATTTTTTCTTTTCAGTTCATTGGGGCAAACTCATTGTGATATTGATATTTACCACCCTAACTAATACAAATCATCTCATTGCTTTATGTGTTTAAACTTCAGCGGGCAAAGATACCTGTAGAGTAACCTTAACCTTTTTCAGATTTAAATAGTAATCTAGTGGGTTGCTAGGTGTATTACATGTACTACCATGGCACCGCAGCTTCGACCCTCCCAGCGCCATGGTAGTACATGTAATACCATGGCGCTTCGACCCTCCCAGCGCCATGGTATTACATGTACTACCATGGCGCTGGGAGGGTCGAAGCTGCGGTGCCTCAATAATGGCATGTGCTAATGCCAAAAAAGAAATACATGGAAGACGGTCTGCAGAAACAGCACTGCTGAAGCCGTTAGAGGTGCCAGCTGGGATTGGTTTTACTGGCCAGAAATAAAAAAAAAAAGGAGTAATGAATGTGAGCTACACAGGGAGAGGTGTGATGACGAGGCTTCAAAATCCATCCTGGTTTGAGAGGTTCATTTCAACCCTGCTGTAATTTTCTGCCTTCCTCTGTGCTCAGAAAAAAAAAAAACCTTCAGCAGCATCATATAGTCTCATCATCCCAGAAGACCTTTGTGAAGGAAGGAAATGTTTACCAGCTCTGTGGCTGCAGTTCCACAAGAGGAAAGTAATGATTATAATAGAGGGGCGCTGATGAAATGGGGAGGAAAGAAACGAAAGCCAGGACCAGAGTTAATGAACAGGGTCGGGAATGAAAGGGTTTTTTTTTATCATTGGGTAAAACATGGATAAGAGTTATTTGTCATTTCATGTTTTCCTGTCATCTTTCCTGATGCAGTATAATCATTGGGGTTTTTTTTTTTAATTCTCCTACAAGAAGCTGTCCTACTGCTGTTCTTGCTTTACTTCGTTATAGACGTTCCATTATTGCAATGCTCTCATCTTACCTGCATGAGTGTTGATTCTTTGTTATTTGCTACTTGAAGGTGATATTACATCCCTAATATAATGAGTTGTGTCCCCGAAAATAACCCAAAGTATTTGCTTTCATGGAGTCACTTTTCACTTTCCCCCCTTGCCTTTCTGCTTTTCATCTCTTCCTTCCTCTTATGCGATTTTCTGACAGCATCCATCTCGTTTTATTTCTCTGTCTCAGACCCCACCAGTCGAGCAGCTGCAGCCGCCTTAAGTTTCAAGCATTATTTAATGTTCTCTAGCCTCTCTCCAATTTCATGAGCTTTTTTTTTTTTAATCATCACATCTTAACTTTACCCATTGCTTCATGCTCCTAAACTTACTTTTCCCATCATCGCCAGCACTTAGCCGCTTCCCTCACCTCAGAAGACCTTCTCAAAGACGCCGTGGGAGACTGAAGAAGACACCCCAGAGAAATACAGACGCATCACGCACCATCATTGCACAGTCCCTCTGTGCCGGTCTTTATTTTTCAGCAATCCGCTCCTGTGCATTAAATCGCCTCACCCATCTGAGGACAAGTGTGTGCATGTTTGTGTAATGTCTGTTGGTTGAGAGTCAGTCTCGAGTTGCTGGCCTGGAGGCCAGTGATGAGTAGCGCTTGCGTCCTCCTCCCTCGGCTGTCTGCTTAACAGGGTCCGCACAAACTTAAATGTAGACGTACAATCTTGCAATACACACGCACGCACGCACGCACGCAGTCACAGATGCACGAATACCTCCGCTCCTGGGAGAATCAGTGCCTCATGCTCATCTTTGTCTCGGTTCCTGGTATTTGGTCTGAATAGTCAAAGACAACATTTTTTTCTTTCGACTAGCATGCACTTCATTATGGCAGTGTGCAGTCTGAAAAAGGCCTTGAGACTCAGTCTACCTCAGTCTTATCCAGCAAAAAAAAATAAAAATCAAAACGTGCTTTTTTATCTTCAGAAAAGGCTGGAAAAAGGGGGACATAGGGGCGAGGGGACACTTTCTTCAGTCAATGAGAGTTGTCTGTGGCAACGGAAAGACACAAACAAGAGAATGAAGATACATGGCACGGTGAACCAAAGCTTCGTTCTGGTTTCCTGCCACATTCCCAAATGCAACCCATTATTTCCCACTCTTTGAATGCACCATCAAGCCTTTTTCCTTCTTGCTCCTTCTTGTTTTTGTGGATGTGGTTTTAAACCAAGTGTGATTTGTTATTCCCAGTGGCATAGCCTGTTATCAGACAGTCAGAGTTGTTGTGACAAAATAAGAAGTAAGAAGAACAATATGTAGGGATGGGCTGGTCTGGACTATCAACCGACCGTGCATCGTCCAAACAGACCTACAGTGAAGCAAAGCCCAGTTCACATTTCTCTCAACCTGGATCATATTGGAAGCAAAAAGGTACTTCAGTCTTTCTGAACGCTGTAGGAAATTTTTTTTGGGGGGCCATTTCACTGTATTTTGGATCAGAAAGCATCGTTAAAATTGGCTTTATGTTGAGATTGTAGTAATATTTGATTGGAACTTTTTGATTTACCAAAAATATAGACATGTTCATCACGTATACTCTGTGCCACAACAAAGACTTTAAAAACTTTAAATTGAAAAGTTATTTAGGTATTATTTGACCAGGCCGGCACATTTAACAGCATATTGAGCTGAATGTGGCCGCTGAACTAAAATGTGTTTGACACCCCAGAGTGAGAGTTTAAAACCCTGTGAGAAGATGCGGTCCCACCACACTTTTTGTGCCGGGGCGGGGCGGGACGTGTTTCCGCATGGTCACATTGAAAAAGTTGTGGATGGTAAAACGCGACCACCGAATACAATTTTCCCTCACACCTTTGTTGAAGTGCCTCGCACTGAGGAACAGGTCTCATAAGGTGGAGCTACAACGCAGCCGTCTGCTGATTGGTAGTGACGATCGCCACTCTCGGTTTTAAATATTTCATCGACCATAAACCCTCCCACTGTTGTTGACATACGTCGCTTTGCGCTCACCGGTTGTTTCGTGAACTGGGTTTATTGAAACGTTGGCACGTGACACAACATCGCAGTCTTTCAACGAGGTGCAGACGCTCCTCTGACAGGAGAGGAGGAGAGTCGGCAGGAGTTGGACGCTGCTGTTTACGATGAGAAAGTTGATGCTGCGTTACAGAGAACGAGGCTCAAGGCTTTTACTCAGACGGCCGCGGGGCTGCGGTCAGGTGAAGCCCGACACGTCCCTGCGTCGTTCACAACCCCGCCTACATTTTATCCGGACTTTCTGTGGTGGAACCGCGTGACAGAGGTGGGCCTGGGTGCAATTTGCTGATGTCTCGTCCAGGGACACTTTTGACACATGGTCAGAAAGACACTGGGAACAAACTACTGATCATGTGATTGGAGTGAAATCCACTCGACCATCTGAGCCACAGCCACCTCATGGACCCGGTACAAACCCCCAGTTTTCTGTCAGTGTCATAGCTTCTTATTTTAGCTCTGCTCCTCATTATTGTTCCAACGCAACTGAATAATGTAAAAAAAGTAAGTCCAAAAAGCCCACAATCACATTTTCAATCAATGTTGTCAAAAATGCAATTGTATTTACAATCTCATGGCATATGAAAAACAGCAAGTTTACATCTTTGTTAATTGTGTTAGTCCTTGAAGAGCTCCACTGTGATGCATGCAAATGAAATAGTGTGCGAGCTTTCCTATCCATAATAGTCTCGCAATTCTCCCCAAAGAAAGAAGTGTGCAGAGTTTATTAAATACTGCCAATAACCGGCGTTATCTATGGGTTACTTTGTAAAGTGTTCACATTCTGATTCACATTCAAATTCCAAGGTCTTTGTTCATACAAGGTCAGATGTCAGACATAGTTTAATTTCAGTCAATGTTTGCTCTTTGTCCTTTGTCTGTTTCTGTTATCTGTGAGTTATGAAGCTACTGCAGCCTCATAATTCACTTTTAACAAACTTATTAAACAGTGTTTGGTGCAGAATCCTACAGGAACATGTCGGACTATTTTTAGCTGGAAATACAGTCAAAGCCAAGATCATGACTGTTTGTGTCCCAACGAGTACATAATGGATAGGGGTTTTCTCATGAAGGTTTCTCATCAACAAAAACACTGAATTTGATATCGCTGATTCAAAATCACTGATTAGCAGTTTTTGGTCAGTTTAAAATACATTATTTATTCATATATATATATAAAAAAATTAGATTTATTGATATTCAATGTGAAACCATTTTGTTGCATATGCCAGAGTGTTATTGGCACTTCTTATAAGGGAAGCAAAGTCAGAGTGTGTCTGTGACAGAATTGGTGACGTCTGCAAATAAGATAGGGGAGGTTGAATCAGAGTGCATGGCCAAATCATTTATTAAAATGACAAAGATTAGAGGCCCTAATATTGATCCTTGTGGCACACCATATTTGATCTTTGATCTGTGAGAATTAAAACCATTTATAGCTACATAGTGCTCCATATTTCTTAGGAAGTCATTGGGTCATTTCATAACATCCTGAAAACCACATTTGAGTTGGAGCCTTTTATGGTAAACAGTACAAAATACTTTCAATAAATCTGGAAAAACACCAACAAAAGAGCCATATACTGTATGTTGAATGTGTTTGACGGAATCCGTACTGGTGTTTGTAAAGGCTGTAATTTTTTTAAGTGTTTCATTACTATTAAAAAAAATTATTTCTGCTAAACGAGGCAAGATAAGAATGGCTTAATAATTATTGAAAAGAGGAACGAGTTTTTGCAAATATTTCTGTTAATTCCTTGCTGAGACGACTCAGCTGTTACACTCAGCATCAATGCTATGATAACACAGCTGCATTATGCAATATGCATTCAACATAACAAATGCCTTTATCATGGTGTATGGCAGGTACTCAGTATTTCATATTACAAAAACATCCTAATGTAATTGACAAGTACATATGAGATGACTCTAGAGCTACAGAATTATGTTTCTTTTTTTTTTTTTTTAACGACTTAATCTCCCACTCTTTTTTTCCACAAACTCACGCACAGATATACACAGCCACAAAAAACACACTTGCAGACTAAACCTGTTTCCCAGATGTCTGCTATTGCCAGCCACCAAAGCCAGGCCCTAATTCCCTCCAATCACAACTACAAAGCCCAATCTCTCCACCCAGAGAGATTCAGCAGGATAAAAAAAATAAAAAAAAAGAAGAAAGAAAAAAGATTGCCCGAAAACATTCTCTCTCCACACTCGCAGCAACACACACACAGCCATCTGTAAAAAGAGAGCAGTCAGAGCCCACAAACACCCTTAAAGACACATACAAGCGCTACTTCATTGTTTGTCAGTATTCATACTATTCCTTGTTTACCCTGTTGGGAAAAGACAAAAAAGTGAAAATTAAATTATGGGACTTTGTGTGGTATTTATTTCTCCCTTCTCTTTTAAAGTTATTGAGATCTTGCCACCGTTGTTTACCACCCGCTTAAAACTAAAATAGCATCCACGCGCCTCTCTTGCAAATCCATTTTACCTTTTACTTCCCCCCTTGGGAATAATAGAGGAAGACATCAGGTAGCTCCTGTGGAGGACGTGCAACAGAGACTTGCATGAGAAGAATACATTAACTCTTCTTCAGGTCCGCTGACGACAACCACTTAATAACACTTCAAGTGTCTCCCCTAATGAGTGAATCATTGTGGCTAATGGCGTTTGGTTTGACAGACATATTATCCTTCAAGTGTTTCCTTTGCCAAAATATCATCAATGTATTCTTTTTTTCCCCCCATCAAGCTCACACTAATGGCTTTTATAGGGGTCCATATACCCGTACGCACTATGGATAGTAGAAGACGAATGGGCGTATCAATGCCAAAGATGAATGTAAAGAAATTAAACTATAAAGAAACAAATAAATCTGAGCCAGTGAGAGTATCGAAATAATGAGTCAAACTGGCTTCTTTTTTGATTACTCGCTGGAAGTTTTGCCCGCGACACTTCAGCTTGTGTTCACTAAGCTGGCAACGCCCTGGTTATTGCTTGTATCGAGACAGATTGATCCAGCCCAAATCCAAGTGTCTCTTCATATCGTTTCAGCCGCAGCTGATAATACGATAATAAAGGGGCTGTTTAGGGGACTGAATGGTAGCTTGAAGAACACAACTGAGACGGGGCTAATGACGGAGGGAAATGTTTGAACTTCTGCAACAGAGCCACATTAGTACACCAAAGTCACGCACGAGAGATTTTTATTACGACATTTACAGTTTTGGACGGGTCGTAGAGGAAAAGCCACAACTTGCAAACGAGACAATTTCATTTTGGGATGGAGTTTACTCGCATATTAAAAGCCATTGTGTTACGAGAACCAGGATATTATCAGTGAGGGCTTGCATATAAGAGAACAGATGAGATTAAAGCAAAGTTAAAAGCTGCAAACCAGTGGTACCAGTGTGGATTGAACAAGCATTTTGTGCTTTACTGCTGGCGCCTTTACTGTTTTTGACTAATCAGCCTTGTTAAAGCTGCAACTGGCGTCTTTAGCCAAAAAGCACTCGTACGATTCCTCCCGAGCACCAAACAGCAAACAGACTTAATAAATAAAGATCTTCTGGACAAAGTAGAGCATCTATCTGCTAAAAAGCGACAATATTTCCTGAGGAGTTATACTGCCAAAGGGGAGAAGAACTCAGATAATTGATCTCATTATTTCTGTCGTTAATTACAGAAAGCTGGAACTAATCCCAACGGACCTGATGCCAGTCCATCACAGAGCAAACACCAACAATTACATACACTACCATACACCTAAAGCAATTTAGAGCCATTAACAAACCCAACAAATGTGTCTTTGGACTGTTTTTGTTTTGACTCTTCACAGTTTCTGAACCACCATCGTCTGACAAAAAGTGCTAATGACTGCAGTAGACTCAGATTTATCCACAACTTCATGACATTCACATCATTGGAAAAGGCCAATATCTGATGAAAAGGAAAGCCTTTTTCCCCAATGTGTCAGACTGATACCATTTTCAATGATTGTGATGGTTGATTAAGTAAAATCGTTGAGATTTTCTGTGCCTTGCATACACACTGAAGTATACTTTGTTTGTTTGTAGTTCTTAATTTCATTCTAAAGTAAAAAATATAATAAAAACAAAGTCTCAGCAACAAAACTTGTCATTCAACACATTTTTGAATGAAAAGGAGCAGAAGAGAAGATCACTCTTATAATATCTGCCCCTCAGTTGCCTTCCAGTACCTTTACATCAGTCTGTTAATGTTCAACATTCTAAATATGTATAGATTTACAGATGTTTTTAAGTAATTTCTGTCATCAGTGATCCATTATATTTATCATTTCTGCATTTGACTTGATATCCCTCCCGTTTGATAGGAATAAACAAACAACTTCTCCTGGTAAGGTTTCAATCCAGATTGTTTTTTTAAATCGTGAAAGTGGAAATGTGGTGATTTGCATACAGAAAACAACTCACTGAAGAATTTCATGCAGATGAGACAAAGTATGCAAAGTGTGCGAAGTAGCGCGTTGTCTCAGTAAGATCATAACCCCTCATGCACTTACGAGAGTTTTGGTTCTGAAATATGCATTTAAAGCAGCTGTTCTGAGTGCATCCTCCGTCCACATGCTCCAGCTGATGGAGCGCACACATTAAGCAGGCAGGTGAAAACAGGAGCACGGATTAGGCGAGAGACACTCGCAGGTGGGGAAAGGGTGAAGCAATAGATGGGAACAGAAAACAGGTAGTTGCTGCAGAAGCTACAATTTGTCATTCTTCGCCACAGCCGGCGAATGCTCTCACTGAATAAATATTCATGACAAGTGGAAAGGGTCGTTCGGTATCGTCCTCCCACCACCGAAAAAGCCCCGGCTAAATCTCCACGTGAGGAATGACTCTGTCAGGACCCATTTCAGAGCCTCGGCGACCCTGTCCACCCACGGTCCGCACACAGGCACGAGCAGCGGCGCTCCATCTTCTGCAAATTCCTCAATCTCTTCTCTTTCTCCAAACCATAAGTTCCCTTCTTGTGCATTCTCCACCCGCCTCACACGGGCTCCCATTCCACCATCATTACCTCCACGAAGCAGTCTCCCTCAGCCTCGTTCTCTTTACCACTCTGCATCTACAACCGCAGTCAGACTAGAAGCCGCTGGACAGACTCGAGAGCTGAATGTCGAGCGCCATCATTCCTTACGTCTGTTGCACAGATGGGATTAGAGGCTAAAGAAGGCGGAGAGGAAAAAAAAAAAAAAAAAAAAAAGAACGAAAGAGGAAATAAGACAAAGATGAGTGGAGCAAAAAGAACAGCTGTCGGAGACAGACGGGGAAAAAAGAAAAGACTGAGATGACTGTAGGGGGATCAGTCAGAGGTTAGAGTCAGTCGGTTAGAGTCAACGTCTGTGCCAAAGTTACAAATGTTGAAAATAAACTCCGAACCCACAAAGGAATCAGGAATCAAAAGAAAACAACGTCTTGAAATTATATTATTTCTTGAATGGTTATCCAGAAATACAAATAAACACAAACTTTTGGCTCATGCTAAACCCCCAATCAATGGAAGATCCTCAGTTTCTTTGTATCTGTCACATTTAAATAATAGTTACAGCCTCCAGACTGTCATAGTTTCACTTCCATCACTTTGATATCGACATGGCATGAGTGACAGTTTTTATGTGGAATAATAACCGTTTGACATCCCAATTATTGTGACAAAATTGTGACATTGACTCATTGACTAAAAGGCATTCTTAACGTGTTGAACAAACTATGTGATGGTGCATATTTCACTTTGTTAACGTGCACAGAATTCGGCTGCAACATCCCTGTACGTCCCCATGTTAAACGGTTGCAGCCAATATTGAGATGGTTGCTCTAAATGCAGCGGTGTCAAAAACATTTCAATTGAAACTTTTCTTTGTTGCGGTGCAGAGTACCTGTGATGAAAATGTCTACATTTTCACAAAAGACAACAATTAAAATGACTACAATTGCAATGTAAAGCCAATTTTTAATCAATACCTTCTGGTCAAAATACAGTGAAATGTCCAAGAAACCAAGTTTTCTATCCATTCTTCTTCTTGCAGGCCAGTTTTCTGCCCACGGGCCTTTTATTTGACACCCCTGCTCTACTGCAAGAATTAGAGCAGCTAATGAGAAATGAGAAATTAACTTATGGGCTTCGAACCATAGGGATGGGTTTCTACTGAAATGTACAGTATTTTAATTTAGCTACAGAACAGTCGTATCTGAGGAAGAAGTTCTGTGTCTATATGACAATAAGAGTTTTGCAGAATTGTATTTTCTTTCTGATTTTTGATGCCGAGTTGTCGAGACATACTGGTGAGTCTAATCCTAATGAAGTAGATATATTTATTCAGTCGAGAGCTGTAAAGATTCAGCCCGCAGGTTACGGCTGATTCCTGATTAGAGACATTAGGACTTTCTGCAGGGATACCTTATGTAGCTGATATCATATGCCATCGTAGACATTAAACTGGCGAAGGATAAAAATAATGCTGCTTAGCTTAACATCAATGTGATAATGCTTGTTGTGTACTGCCAGATGAACATTTTCCTCCCACTTGCGCAATATAATTTCCTCCTGTCCAGTTGATTTCTTGTTTTCACTGTCAGCTGTTTATCTGAACACTTTATGACGAACATTTTTTTTTTATGCGTGTGTCTTTTTGCAAGGAAGCCATCAAATCATCCTTAATCACTGCCAAATTAAAGTCCGTATTTGCAGGTTGTCGGGGCAATATGACAACGTCACCGCAGTTTTTCCAATCAGATGTGACAAAGGAGAAGATTCAACTTTCAAATATTTTATACACACTCCCAACTCGGAGGTCTCACATGAACGAGTAACCAGGACAGTCTTGCAGGATCGAAGTACAGATCAGGTCTCTGATTGGCTGATTCAGGATAAGGAGCAGGTGGCAATAACCAAACATATCTAAAGTCATCCAAAACTTCTATTTGCACAGATCCAACCGCTTTTAAAATAATGAAAGGAACTAACACACACAAACTCACCAAACTTGACAAAAACAAATGGAGCTATTGACATTTCTCATGAAATCAAAGTCCTCCCCTGTAAGCAAAACACCAAATAGCAAAGACTAAATATACTCAATAGGGATGTCCCGATCACACTGTTTTTTTTTATTGTAAAACTCACTTGTTGAATCAAAATTCTTCTCTTTCTCTTTAGTTGTTGTTGTAAACTGAGGGTACATCCACACGATGAAAAAACGATATTTTTCCTCCCTGGCCTTCTCCCAACAAACCGTCCACGCCTCACTGAACACGGCTCAACACGAGGCTTCAGGGCATGTAGTACACATGCCAGGCCTTTAGGGGCGCTGTGACTCAACAAACACAATAAAAAAGCAGAAGAAGACAGACCACATAGAAGTTTAGAAGTAGACTTCTACACCCAAACACATAAACCACTAAATGTAAATCTAGTTTTATAGGTCTATGGCCCCGCTCCGCCTGCTTCTAGCTTCTGCAGCTCGACCGGAGCTTGTTTCCGTGATTGTTGTGGTTATCAGGTGACGTTGCGGACCGCATTCTTATTTTATTTTTTTAGATCGGCGGGGTGATCGGCTGGATTTGCCGATCCCCGATCACTCACAAATCACTAATATCGGCTCCGATCCGATATCTACCGATCGGATCGGGACATCCCTAATACTCAAGATGTCATTATACTTATTGGACTGCTGCAGAAAACAGAGAGCAAACCAGCATGCACATGCCTACTCTGCTCATTCACTTACGTTCACACACAGGGCTCCACCACCTTCACCGCGCCTCGTGTCTGGATGTGGCCCAAGGAATTTTAATGTGCATGTTTTTCTCTTACCTGCGTCGACGTCTGTTCATGGTCTTTCTCAACCAACCTGAGGCAGCTTGAAATCACCTGTTTAAATGGTGCTGCAGCTTGGCTGTGGATGATTCAATGTCATGTGACCACATTATTTGACCATGGGAAGGAAGGACGGAATTTAATTATTTATTTTATCTTTTTTAACGTTTCTAAATAATGGAATATGAAAGATAAAAAAAAAAACATTGTTTTTTTTTGTTGTTTTATTTATTTTTAAATCCATTTCGTAGCTTCTAAACTGTTTTAATGTTTTCAACTCAGTTTCACATTAGGTTAGAATTGTTTGGGGTTAAGAGCCAGTGTGACTCTAAACAGGAGGCCAAACTTTTGAAAAGTTCTTGTATAGACAACAATTGTTCAGTGCTTTTTCCCCCCCAAGGTTTTGTACTTAATTGGTTTAAAATATTGTATTTTTGTGACGCTTCACATGTGACTGTACCTACGTGAGGTTTTTCTGGGACTTTGTCACACATTAATCCAACAAGGACTCATGATAAAGCATTAACTCCTGGAATCTAATTAAACTTTGATGGAGAAAGTAAAAGATTCAAAAGAACATATGTATGAATGTTCTATTTCAAATGCAGGACTAAGTTTTGGGGGGGTTTCTTGCAAAAAGTGGGGTTGGGTGTTCTGCTTAAGAACAGCATGGAGGCGTCAGAAACAAGAGACATACTGGATCTGACACTTGACATTCAATCTTTTACCGCAGTACCCAGAGGAAACCCGGGCCATATTTAAACCCACAGCCTTCTTGCTGTGAGGCGAGAGCACTAACCACTGCGCCACCGTGCGGCCATCGGGTACTTAGCGATTATATTCGATGAAACTGAGACCCGAGTTGAGAGATCAGTGATGCAGTCACGAGAGATCGCTACCTCATTGTTATTAAACAAGCCTCAGTCACGCTGTCAGCATAATGCAACAGCTAGAGGAGAAGGCTTTTTATTTTTAGGAAATTTCACTGAATGTTGCAGCAGAAGGTTTCATTCAAAATTGGTTTTATGTTGAGATTGTAGACATTTTCTATAGTAATTATTCGGCTTTTGAGAAAATCTAGACATTTCCATCATGTATAATCTGTGCCACAACAAAGACAAACGTAACTTAACTAAAGTTCAAATTTAAAGGTTATTATGGCACTATTTCACCGCTCCGGCCCATTCAAGATGTAATTGGGTCCCTGAAGTAAAATGTGTTTGACACCAATGCTGTAGACTATATTTAGCATTATGAAACCAGAAAACATCTGAAAACTGGCACTGGGAAGCACACAGCACATTCATGATTTTGTTCTGTTACCGGTATTTAAAACAAAAGCTGTTTAATTCCATGGGTTTAATTATGCCTATATTAGAAAAGATTTATAAAATCCTTTCTCCAAATATGAGCCATGGGGTATTTAAAAAGGGGAGACTGACCGATACAACATAGTAAAACGTATATAAAAGTGCTTGAATTATTATCTCGAGCTGCGCAGCTGAAACACAAGTTTCCACCAGCTGTCAGTTCCCAGAATGGAGCAGGAGAACATCACAGAAGGACAGCATTCATCCTGAGACACTCATTAGCACTTTCTACAGAGGTGAGCATGTGCGTGTGCATCGCAGACAGACCAGGCGAGCGGCTGCATATGTTAAGTGTGTACATGTTCTCACGTTGGCGAGAGTGGAATGAGAACAAATGAGGGAAAAAAAAAATATCTGCGCGTGTCTGTGACCCAAATGTAGAAGTTACAGAATCCTGTAAATCCTGTTAGGCCTCTGTGGGGGCAATTAAACATGATGATGGATCCAGATGGACACACTCAAACAAATACACATCCAGGATGACACATAAATCCCAAATGTAATATTTCAGTGTGTTCAATTAACAATGTTCACGAGTATTAAAGGCTCAAATCTCTGCATTAAAGCCTCTGTATCAATGTCAAAGCCCAAGTCACAGTGGATTACAAGGAGAGCCACACGCAGGTGGACAAAGATTTGTATTTGCAAAAGCTGCATAGCAGTACTTAGAGGAGTCACTGCAGATAAAAAAGACTCTGATCCCATAGGGAGATGCTGCCCTGCATGTTTAAAAAGTCGACTTGCTCTCTGCTGAGGAGAGTGTCTTCCAAGATCCCACCATGACGAAGTACAGCAGTCCAACTCACGGCTCATTCATGACTAACTGGGAAGTGGGAATATTCCAAATTCCAAATGGAACAAAATACACCTGAACTGGAAAAGTGACACGTTTTAGAAAGCTCTGACGTCACATCACACTTCCATAGTTGTACATCTACTTGAGAAAATACCAGTATTTTTCCATAAGCCCAGCTTTCTTGAGTTGACAGACTTCATCAGAACGGGATTTGTTTGTTAACCCATAAAAACAAGAATATTTACAAATAATACCATAAATAATATACACCTCCATCCATGTTTCAGCTTATCGGGGCAAGGACAAAATTGGTTATTTGTTGACTTTTTCTGACAGGTCCACACATTTCACGTCATGTGGGAAGACGAACTGGGAGCTGTTTGTTGTTGACCCATCAATATTCCCCAACCTTTGGAAGTAGGAATTTCCCATCTGGTCTCTTTTAAATTCCCGGCCGCATGAATTTCTAACAACATGATGAGATTGTAAATACTCCAAACACTTAAAAGCACTTTTGCACTGTATCGACTACCTGAAAACAACCTGAAATTATCGACATTCACACTTCAAAATTACCCACATATTGTATATTTGAATTACTGGCCGTCACAGGCATTAATTCGATTTTAAAACAGTATTCTTTGATGCTGATTCACATCCGGGTCACCTCCTAAGTCTGTAGCTCCCTTAAACTTCACAGTTTTCTTCCACAAACTAATAATACTTTCTCATCATCGATAATATGTCATTTTCTTTTCACCTTTTGAATGTCAGATCTGTAAATGAAAACTTTGGATAATCTGCTTCACATGAGCAATAATAAAAATAGAACATGATGACATGCATGAAGGGCTTTATTGTGGTGTGATATTCATTTTACTTTGCTTCAATAAATTCATCTACTGTGCTGCAAAATACTCCAGCGACTGCAAAAAACTCCCCGTTACCATTTTGGGTCCAGAATTTTTATTTTTTTTTTTTATTATCAAAATAGTGAATAGTGTGATCAACTATTTAAAAAATGGAAACGTCTTAAAATCCGCAATTCTGTAAAAACTTGTCTGGTTACAAGTAGAAGCTTAGAACACTTGTTAAAAAATAATTGACGATATCTAAATTGGAAATACTCTCAAAAAAAAATCAACTGTTAATTATAAATACACTACTTCACAGGGATGCTTTGATGGAAATTACCATTTCCAATGGACTGCGTCACAGATTCCGATTCATATGTCCAATTATTTCTAAATAGTGAAACAGAAGGAAGGGAAATACAAGAAAAACATATGCAGTAAAGTTATTTTTCTTGTCGCCTTTGCAAGCGCAATTTAACAACTGCCAATCATTTATCCGTCTTCTATGTAGCTTGAGCCAATGTAGGGTCAAGTGGGGTGAAGCTGATCCCAGCTATACTGGCAAAGTCAGGGAGGGTCCCTGAGGGGTCACCAGTCCAAACACACACACACACACACACACGCACACGCACACGCACACGTACACGCACACGCACACGCACACGCACACGCACACGCAGGCAATCAACAACAACAAAAAAAAAGTAATCCCAAGCACAAACATGCATATTCCACCTGGAGAGGCCCTCAAGTCTGAACTCGACCCGATGTTCTCACTATTTGGCGAGTCCGCTAACCACTACACCGCTGTGTATACATTGTCTAAAGCGAAAACATAAAAAAAAATAAAAAAAACACACTAAAAAACAAATTCTAATTCAAGAGTTTCTAATTGTACCAAAATATTCTAAAACACACCGACATGAACAGAGGCCACAGCTTACATTATACATGCTGTTTCACTTCATAATTTAAAACCCTGCTCTCCTACACAACAGTTCTCGCTTCTTGCCTAAGTAATGTTACTTTGTAACTTGAGCATATTACAGCTGAAGCAGCTTTCACCCACCCACTGCAAAGTTAAGTGCTCGAGCCTCTTCACATTCAGACTGGCAGAGAATAAATTCTCAGTGCTTTTGATGTAGATAGTTATCAAGGAACACCTGCGGCAGAGTCAAATACTTGACATCTGCATTTGTTTTGCAAAGTGTTTTGGTTTATGAACGTTGACAATAAAAGTTTGTATTAGTGGTGAGTACTGGAGTCCAATTATAAAGAAAATGGAAAAAAAACAAGCTTTCAGGACAAACATGACTGACTCCGCTGTCTCTGAGAGTGGAGTCGAAGGACAATGTTTGGTTTGTGTTGCGTCGTGGCTTTTCCCAGTAAGAAAGAGAATAAAATGTCTGACGTGACTCAGGGTGACACAGTGGGGTAGTGGTTAGCACTGTCGCCTCACGGTGAGAAGTGGGACACATTGCACATTCTCCCTGCATTCACTTGGGTTTTGTCCAGCTTCTTCACACAACCTAAAGAAAGTTTTAGTGATTAGCAACTCTGGATGTTCAGGAAGATTCCCTGCCTTTCACCTATTGGTGCCAAAATCAGGAGGCACAGAGGCCCACACATGGGTATCAGGGAGCCGTAATGCATGTGCATATTATTTTTACGAGAGCTTACACTGCAGATACGTGCAGGATATCTCTGTGCTCGCACGAGAAATAATGTGGCCTGCGGGGGAGAAAGTCCTGCTCCGAGCACGCACACAGCTGCTGTCACTGCATCCTGCTCACAAGACCTTTACTTTTGCAAGCAGTTTTTGGTTTTAGCAGCAAGTAGATGTATCCAGTCATCAATATATCCCAACATATGATTGGTTTAAGTCCTCACTTGTATGATGGGCTGTTGTCAGTGTGAGAGATAGTATTCCTTGAAATGAAGCGCCGTGAAAGCTTTTGCAAAAACAATATAAAAATATGGCTAATTTAGTTGCTGGTGTACCCTTCCCTTATGTCAGCAATAGCATATGGGCAGTCCAGTGTAAGGCCTTGTTTACACTGAAAACAGAACTTTTGTTGCGTTTGGGGTGTCTGTTTTAAACGACAACGGTGCTCGGAGTCACTGAAAATGGACATTTTAAAAAAACGCCTCGACTCCGTTTCCATGTAAACGGGGGGTAAATGCAACTATTTGAACCACGGGCGTAGTATATTGTACCTATGCACATGCACAAGTAGATTTACAATAACAACAATGTTTGCCTCTAGAGTGGCATGACTCACAGTCCATATTCTCCCGGGACTTGGTAGTTTTATAGTTGAGAGTCACCATAATAGCAATCATTGTTCATCGTCTGTCCGTATGAATGACCGCGTACTTGCTATTGTTTATAGCACATTGTTTTCTGCATGCATGTGTGATTTCATTGTGATTTCATCCACTAGTGGCCCAACATAAATTCCCATGCTATTGCTGTCTAAACGGACATCGCTTGTCGCTTGACATGTTGTTGCGTAAGCAGGCCCTAAGTTGGCAATTTGGATCAAGGCTAAATGAGTTGATCATTGCCACTGCGAGCCGCCCTGAATGACGAGTAGTCACATCTTAACAAGCACAAACTCTTTTGCCTTGGTCTTTTATTATGTGCCTTTAAACTGACTATAACTTGACGTATGTTTAGATCACGGCGCCTTCTGACACTTTCCAAAATGTTTATACAGAAACACTAACAATTATTGAAATCTACTTAGTATTTGTATAGTGGAGTGTGTTAACAGGGACGAGGCTGTGACTGCTGACATGTGATCATTAGCCTATCTTAGCACAAACAAAAGAAGCAGAGCAATGCAGTCGTGGTTCATGCTCTTCACAGTGTGAAGATTATTGGTTCAGGGGCTTTGGTGGATTTTCGATGCAAAGTTTTCTTGTTCTTCTTGTAGAGATATGGGGGTTTTTTTTCGGGGGGGGGGGGGGGTTGCGGTACTCGCATTTTCCTCTCAAAATCTACAAACATTAATTTGAGGTTATTGTATCACTGGTGGAGTATGACTGTTGTTTGCCTATAGTCAGATTTGATCAGGTCCAACCCCCTGCAACCCGAAGTGGGATCAAGCAGGATAGAAGATAGATGGATGGCTATTTTTAACAGATAGGTTCAGATTTTTATAGTAAAGATTAAACCAGCGGATCTGCAAGTGAGAGGGAAGAAAAATAATTCACAAAATATCTCGTTTTCCTCTGAAATATCTGAATTGCAATTCATAACATCAATGTCTAACATTTTGGGTTCTCCCATGCGATATAATATGGTGTCTATTTGTACACACAGCTCTGAACAATGCACTGTGCCCACTCTTCCTCCACTGAAGTGTTTTGTTTTATCCAATTATGCAGTGACTGTTGTTCGAGCTTGAATGCCGCTTTATCAGGGGCCATCAAAACAATTTCGCTAGAAATGTCGAAAACAGCTTGTATGCAATGAAGGTGATGTTTCTGACGAAAGAACATGATGATCTGTGTTTCACAGTATCTGCAAGCTTGGGTTTCATCAGATGAGCCAGACTATATAAAGGCAGACTGTCATAAATCACACGATGGGACCGTGTTAATTTAAGCCCATGTGCTCTGTTGGTGGGAACACACAGCACCTGTAGTGAATGTTCTTGTCCTGAAAACCCAAATATACTTTGAGACAGTGTGAATCTCTGGAGACGCTGCCACGGAAAGCAAAGCACAGCACAGCACCAACTAAAAATCCAAATATCGTCCACTGTCTTTTCTTTTTTCCCTTTAAATTTTTTAACAATCTTTCATGAATTTTAAAGCTTTCCAGTTGATATATTTTTGATTTGCAAGTTCAACCCCAACACTTCATGCATTTATCAAATACTGCAGTCACTAACACCAGATATAAAAGTAAAAAAAATAATCTGTTTCTGAAAATTGAAATGAGAAATGTCCCGCAATCACAGTGTTTTGCATATTGTTTGCAAAACATGCAATTTAGTCTCTGAGCTCTTAAGATTCCAAGGGGCCACTTTGGGACCTGATAATGTAGAAGTGCTCAACAGCAGAAGTGGCCAGTTTATTCATTCGTGGTTAATTTAATGACAAAGACCAAAAAAAACCCAAAAAAACCTCTTCACTAAATACTCTAGGTGTCATGTGTACACACACTCTAACTCGCTGAAAAGGACATGCACCCTCCTCTTCTGGCTCCATTAGAAATAATTATCTCCAATTGATCTTCCAGTTCCTTGGTTCCGCGGTGCAGTAACTCGTCTATGCTGTGTCAGCCTTCAATTGTCTTTCAAAAGTGAATGTGTGTGTGTGTGCTAATGTGTGTGACCTGCACATCCCAGGTCTGTGGAAGACACCACTCAACTTGTGACAGCCTGCTACAGTTCTTGTAATTCTGTATGTGGCTTGTCCCGGGGTGGCAGCAGAGCGTGTCCTCCAGCGGGACTCTGGGAAAGGGAGAGAAGCCCTCTTTGAGCAGGTCAACCACGGGGGGGGGGGGGGGGGGACTGGAATGGTGAATGCACTGATAACCGGCCACCCGGTGTGACTCTACTGCCGCGTGAAAAACCAAGCCGTCAGTATGGGGACCACCGCAGCGGAAAATTGTGTCCAGTAAAGCGTGCAAGGTGGGGAGAGGATGTGACAGTGAAGACATGCAATCCTAATGAAAATCAAATCCAGTCAGCTTGCTTCTCGCACAATCTTTGCAGCAGGAAGCCTGAAGCCCAGCTGCATCTCCCCCGTAGAGTTGATAACCAAGGTGAGGCTGAAATAATGAGAGGGGAGGAGGGCACCTCCATAACGTGGGTGAATGACACTGATGTCAAGGGAAACCTCAGCATCTTCTTTTTTTCTCCCCTGTGGCCTTGTCTCTAATCACGACAATGTATTTTTTTTTTTTTTTTTTAACCCGCCTGAATTAGCCACAGCATATGTTTGAAGGGGTGGACGCTGCATCTATATAGAAAATCTCTGCATTCACCTTGCAAGAGTTCATCCAGAGTCTCATCTTTACCGTCATTACTGCTGCCTCAGCCTTCCCAGGAGAATCACAGCATTACCAACTTCACCAAAAGCCCTTAAGTGTACTTGCAAATTGCCAAGCATGCACTTATGCGGATGGATTGCCAAGTGTCCCAACTCTTTGTTTTAATTACTTCAGGTCTGCAGGACAAATTCTTGCGCGGGTGACTCAAAGCAAAACTTATTTAGGTAGCTTCTGTCCTGTATCAGCGAGGCTGTAGATGCAGAAATGGTGGGAGACATTGAGTATTGACTATGTTTGCAGCAAAGAAACAGGCCTCGCACCACAAGAAATTTAAGCTGGCCGTTACTATTGAGTAAACCAGTGGGTGTTAGTGACGCTGGCCAAAGTTGTTTGCAAACCACAATAAAAACAGTAAAAACGTGTTTCATCATTGGAGAAATGAGGCAAACAAGTACAACTTAAGACCATTTCAAAAAATATAATACACACACTGGACTGAATAGCATTGATAAAGATATTTGGCAAACATCCATCAGGCTGGTATGAGTACTATGGTCCAGAGGGAATACTCCAGTGTCATGAGTGCATGAAACAAAGAAAGGTCCTGAATTACTCGCAGAACATGTCGGATACAGGGCAATCTACACTTTTGGAGGGAAAGAAACTCATTGAAAAAATGTCAGGATTTATAACCACTGAGACGCCAGTTCAGGAGGAGGCAGATCTGTTTGGCAGCTGAAAATTAAGTGAAGAAGTATTTTAACTATAACAGAACATCCGATTCATAGTTCATTCATACTTAACTGCACAAACAGGGATCATTGATCGGCTACTATGCTGCACTCTCGAGAGTTGCAAGAGACCAAGGCTCTTGCTCAGGCACCCCGGTTGGTGGTGCGATGCAACCCTGTGAACCTCCAAACTCAACTCTGAACTCGCTTCTCTGACCTCAGGGCTGCACGAGCTCTTTGATGAACGAAGATCAAGTCAGAGCAACAGGGCTGGATTAAGATTTGATACAGGAATATTGGAAACAGAGGTTCCTTTCTTGATTAACTTCCAGAGATTACTTGTCTGCATTTGAACAACTCTGTTCATTGGTAACGTACTGGTCGTAATGAGCAAATTTCACTTCCCCGTTTATATCTCTTGTTGGTTGAACTAGCCCCTTCCACTTCTCTTAAAACAATTTCAGCACTTACTAAAAAATCATCAGGAAAGCACAATTTTCATTTTGGGAGATGGATTTAACGAGGAAAGGCTTCGCATTGCCAACAATGCAGAAATGTATTAAACTAATATTATTGAAATTCTATGCACTCAGACACCCATTCATCCATTTTCTATACAGCTTCATCCAAGTTTGGGTTCGCAGGTCACTGGAGCCAATCCCAGCTTGCAATGGCTTACAGCACCTACTAGTGGCGCCACAGGAAAACTATATCGTTGTCGGTGTTTCTGGCAATTCCGTGTAAATGGACATCATCTTCAAAACGTTGCTGTATAAGCACAACGCTTTTCTGAAACAAACATGCAAAAACTGCATTTGTACTTGAAACGTGTAAACGGGGGCTTGATTTTCTGCCTACTTTGAATGTGTTTACCACAGTATGCAGGTCCATAACTCAAATAATTCAAAGATTAAGGATTCAGCCTCAAACTCTTCTTTACCTGGGCGAGAATACAGTTCATTGGAGTTGAGCAGTTGATTGTTCCTTGCTCTCTACACATGCAAACGGTAAACATGGCAAACAATGAACCAGCAATTCAGTCTCACTTTGACACAAAACTTTGTCTTGTGTATTGTTAACCCAGCTTTACTTAGACATGTAAGGTACAGTACTTGTAGATGCAGTGCTGCTTGTGTCAATAAGATTAATGAAAGATAAAAAGTGAAAGAACAGAGCGATCAAAGAGACTTCTTGACTCAGAAACCTTCACGTTTGCCTTTCAAGCTCCAACAATATTCCATTTTCCTCAAGAAACCGCAAATGGCCTTTTAATGACTAAGATGCTGTTCAAGTAGGCCTTTTGTCTACAGGATCCAAGCAGCGAGGAAACGTGGCTTTCGAGAAGACAATGCTTTGAAATGGAGAAAGCACTGTGTATAAAGGAAATGCATTGAGAGTGTCAATTATTCCAGCACCACATTGTTTCCTCCCATAAATATTGCATAAGTTTAACATCAAAGTGAGAATCAGAAGGACATGACTCAAAGAGAGTTCAAACCTCACCCAAACACAGCTAAAGCAAAACATCAAGCTGTCAAGGCCCAGGTCATTACAGTCCAGTCGCATTTCACCCCTGCCTTTTCATTCCATTTAATTCTTTTGCCCTGTCCTATAATTCATTTGTAAGCTCAAAGCATTAGACCTGCTTGCATTGATATGGGATAACCCTCTGAATGGAGAGCGGCATTAATTGCGTCTAAAGGAATTCCACTGAAGTGGCAGCCCCCTCTGTCAGTGGCGGGCAAATGTTGGCTTGCTCATCCCCCCACATGCTGACATCAAAAGCAATAAGTGGAAAGAGCTATTCTAATTGCCTTGAAGCGACCTGCCTGCATAGGCTCCAATATACTGCTTTGTCTGCTCACTTCAAATAAGTCCTCCAATCCCTGTGTATTTCTTGACAGTCCAGTTCAGGAGTTTAAATGGCCACTCTCACGTTACAAAGCACCTTTACAAAAACACTCCAATCAGAAACCATACTGGCATGCTCACACAAGCAAAACCCCATGTACATACTTACACGCCTACACACACACACACACACACACACACACAAACACGCACGCACGCCCACAGATTTAAAACAGAGTGGATATGAGTGGCAATTATCACTGACAGCCCTCAAAAGGATATCTGGCAGTTTGTCGCCATCTAGGCAGCTGGGGTGGTACTGCATGTACAGGGGCCGCCAAGAACCCCACCTTCCTCTACATGTCCCTCAGTACAGTAAAACGGGGACAATAGAGCATAAGGGAAAAGTACAGAACAGAATTACATTCAGAAAGCATCGTGCTGCCTCATCTACCATACCCTCTGTATAAAGAGAAGAATATGAACAGGGAAGGAGAAGAAAGGGAAGTGGGGCTGATGAGAAGAAAATTAGGTAAGGAAATGCTGTGGAGCAGTGAAGACCAAAAAAAAAAAAGAAAAAGGAGGATAAAGTGAGTGAGCTGGTAAAAGTCAAGAAGACCTTCTCAGCTATCAGTTCCATTTTACACCAGAAAGGGATTTGATTACTTCAAAGACTCGTGCTAAACACTGAGTGAGGGCGAAAACCCTGGAGTCATGTTGGGAAATCAGGAAAAAGTAGGGCTGATGCCTTCAAACAATCACATCACATGCTTCGAAAGTAAAGTGGCACATCAGAGAATCCGTTTCCAGCAGAGTGTTAAGAAAGTCAAGGTGATGCTGTATCTTGTATGATTATCCAGATTTGAGAGCGTGTGTAACGTTCTCGCCTGCCTTGATATTCGCAGCTCAGGCACAGGTGTGTTTGTCTTTGGATGGATTTTTCTAAACTAACCTTGAGATTAGTTCCAAATCGAGCAGTAAATGACTCATTCAAAACAAGTGTCATCATCAGAATATAATGGTGAAAAGACTCAGTCACTGGAATAAAAAGGGAGATATTGGGAATCAGAGAAACACGGTCACTGCGTGTTTATGTGAAATGTTTCAGGTGACGGCAGCTTAAGTTAATGTGAGAGTAATGTTTGGGTTACTAATTTGGTTGGGCAGGTCATTAGTTAAGCTTTGTAGAAAATTAATGTAAGTCAATGTAAAGGTGCCCGAAGTGCGTGCGTGCGTGCGTTTAAAGAACACAGCTCAAACAACATTCATGATTAATTAGCATGATGCAATTCTTTGCCACCATCTAATCTTCTAATCAGTTTGCGACCCTTGCAACTGTCTTTTTCTCTTGCACACCAACATTCTATATATATTTTTTTATTCATTTATTCATTTATAACTGTATTTATAAACAGCATTGCATTCAAACTAATGACTGGTATTTCAATACACAAGCTCCAATAACTGCTTTAGGGGGAATGGCAGGTGATTATCAGGCTCACTGTATGACTCGCTGTTTACTGTAAAAGAAGGGCGCTTACATGTAGTGCTTTTTACCATAGCACTCGACAAAGTGCTTTACAATATTGCCCTCTCTTCCACACACCTATACTCAGACAATAATGGTGGCGGCGAATACCTGTTCACAAACACTCAGAACTTGGCGTGCATGGTCTTTCTCGATTGCGATTTTGCCATGGAAACCTGCTCCACCAATCTGAGCACAACCAAGCTTTAAAAATGTTTTTAAAGCACCTCAGAGGTTAAAGCAAGCCGAGGTGCGTTTTCTAACCTGCTCATATTGAACAAGGGAACACTCTACATCGCTGTGCCAGAAGTAGGCTCATCCATAGCGAACAGTGCAACGTAAGCACACAGCAGGCCATGAATCAAATACACACAGTTGAGTATTCAGACAGTCCCTCAGAGATTTTTTTTAGACCCCATTAAACTGTAATCCCACCTCTCAAAATCTTATTGAAAGTAAGACTTCTTAAGACAGACAAGTGTTCTCTTAGGTGTTCATCTAAATTTTGGAGTAAAGCCTAAAGGGGACTAGATCAGCTTAAAATCTAATGATGTATTCCCACCCCACGGTGCTTATTGCAGCACTGTGGATAAAAGTTACGATTGTGAATTTTCCTCCCCACTGCTCCACTTAGTTTGATAGGTACAAGTAAATATCAGGGCAGGACACGGAGCATGCTTGTGTTCAGGTTATTCTCCTCCTCCAGAATATGCAGAAAGAATACCAAGTCGGCATGTTTGATTTGTATCTGTTTCATCGCAATGTCTCACCCGTAGTGGCCAGTGATGCATGGCAGGGCCCGTCTATCGGCAGAAACACCACCGGGGACCGACTTACCCACCAATACTCTCATAAAAAATACATCAAGCACAGCTGGCAGAAATCTCCATCAACAATTTTGACCCCGCGGCTACAATTAACAATGCAGTCGGTGATGAAGAGCTGGCTATTTAGTGATCGGTGCTGAGCGGTTCTTATTCATGATTCAAGAATGGTCTGCAACACATCCATTACCTTAACTATGTTACAAAAAAAAAAGGTGCGTTCCACCACCAGCTGAGCACTACTCGCTGACAGATTAATGCAACTGAGAGTATTATCGCCTTCAACTATGTCAGTGAAACTACTCTTGTGGAAGAAACGGGACCCTGCAGTACCAGCCTTTTACATGAATACTCCCACTGTGTTGCTGGCGGCTTCACATACTCCGTGGCAATCGAGAAGAGTCATTGCAATCGTGCTGAAAAAGAAACTCCTTCGCCTCTGCCTCACAGTCTCATGTTACTGAGTGTGTGTTTATGTGTGACGGAAAAAGAGATGGGAAGACACGTCTGGGTTTGTTTTTTTGGGGGGGTTTTGTGCAAGAGTGGGAAAGAGACAGACAAACTGAGTAGGTGAATGCCTCATGAATATCTGGAATGTGTTTGTTGAGCTGGTGGTGGATGCATGCATGGGCAGAGGGCCGGGGAAAATGACACACACACACACACACACACACACACACACACACACACACACACACACACACACACACACACACACACACACACACACACACACACACACACACACACACACACACACACACACACACACACACACACACACACACACACACACACACACACACACACAGTAAAGGTGTGAAGCACATCTCGCTTGCTTTAGATCCTGTATGTGGCGGCAGCTTTTCTCAACCAGAACATCAACACGACTCTTTGTCTGGCACTTATTTCGTGTGCAGGCTTGTTGATCTGCTTCTATGACCACAAAACTGACGAGAACCGCACCAACTGAGATGAAAGTGTGATCAACTGGAGGGACAGCATCGTATTGTACCGCTGTGTCCTTCACACATGGGTACTGAGGCCTTTTGTGTGTGTGTTTGTGTGCGTGCATGTGTGTGTGTGTGTTTGTCTCGTCACTCACAAATAAGCCATTAATCCACTCTCCTAGGACGAAGGCTTTTTCTTTTCTTTTTTTTTTTTTCCACTTGGCACATTTCATGATTAAACCACGCAATGTCCATTGGCGTTTTGCATAATTAGGCCACTTATATCAAATGCAGCCAGATTCTAATGGAGCGCTAAGGGGACATATTTACTTTAATTACTACTCTCGCTATCTCTATACCTCATCCTTCTTCACTTCATCCTCCTCTCATCCACTCCCTTCCTCTGGAGAGTGTATTGGCGACGTCAAGGGAAAGAAGATTGAAGAAGACTGTGTTTCCCTCAAAGGTCACAGCCTCTCTCAGTGGAGTTAAGATAGCGTTTGACCTTATTGCCCATTACAGCGCAGTGCTGCTCTACCACGGTCACCAGGGAACAAGGGGGGGGGGGGGGGGTTACAGGCGAAGAAACAGTGCACAGGTGTATGCGTCCGCCTCAGTTAAAACTTTTGCCCTTGTGTGTTCTGGTCAGGTGGGCAATCACATGTGTGTTTTTCAGCTGAAGGAAGCTTCTGAAGTTTAGATGGCAACATCAGAAAAAGTGCACACACTTCCCAAGAAAAAAGGGAAGAAAAAAAAAAGGGGGTCCAAAGAGCACTCTACCGCCAGAGACTGATGTTGGCTGTGTGCTTCTCACAGGAAATAGCACAGAGGATGTGAATGAGACTGAAACCTTAAAGCTCCATACAAGAAAGCCTATTTGCCAGCCGATTGTTAGAACCACAGTAACACCCGGGTACATTTAGACAGCAGTCTAGATTGGAATTGGGCTGCTTTTACTTGAGCCATTTCATGCTTCTTTTATTCTCGGTGTTTGTGTGCCTCTGCAGGCTGTTAAAATTGCAAACTTCTCTGCAATTTCTTTAAACTCTAAACCTTTATTTTGGCAGCTAGACTGTAGGAGATGAAAAAGCACAGCTTGCACAGAGAAGAGATGAAGTTAGAACGAAGAGGGAAGTGAAGAGTGGAAACGGGGGGGTGGGGGGCGGAAGAAGACCCCTATCTTAATGACTGGCATTCTGCATTAGTGTCATCATTAGACTTTGTGGCTTGTCATGCTGTCACTCTTTAACTAGACACCTCTAAAAAAAAAAAAAGTCCATGATCGAGGCAGTGCTGGGTTGCGGGAGGGATGGCAGGTCTGAAAGGACGCTCTGCACCCACAAACCTTCTTGACGGGGGAAAAACAAGAGGTTTGCTGGTGGCCTGTGATTGAAAGGGTGACTGATTGTCGCTACTTCTGGACCTGACAAGGCCTCATCTTCACAGATCATGAAGAGGAAAGCACAGGAAAGAGTGTGGCAAACATCTCGTTCGGGGAATAATGAGGAATGTTCAATCTGCATGTGGAAACATGAGGACTTTACGAACAAAACAAAAAAAGAGGGATGTGATAAAGGTTACGGGTGAACACAGTGTGTGCAGCTATAGTGTGTGTTTGTGTGGCCTCAGATCTCACACCTGTCGCTGCACTCCTAAATAATATATTGCCAGTTATACCAGGAATGGCCATGTCCCCTCTTTTTGATAATACAAGATCAATGAACTGCCTCCAGGACTGGAAGTGTGTGTGTGTGTGTGTGTAAGAGAGAGAACAGAGGGCGAGTCAAAGAGAAGGAAAAAAGGATAAAATGTGGCTGCCCAAATCAGGTGTGTGTGTGTGTGTGTGTTTGTGTGTGTGTGTGTGTGTGTTACAGCGAAGGTCAGTACTGTCTGTGAGTAACAGGACACCATGGTAACAGTTTGTCTTTCAGTGCCACATGTCAAACATTTTTCCTCTCAGAGACGGTGACCTCCTCCTTCTCCCCGTCTGTCTCTCCATGTACCTGCGCCGCCTTAAATAGGAACTTTAGCAGCTCGTTGGTCACCGCACCTATAAACGTCCATGACAGCAAATCTTCCCGCAGGAACGCCCATGTACCAGCCCAGAATTTAAACTGTGGGCGCAAACTGTCATCCTCCCGCGGCGACAGAGAGACACCAGGGCAAAGCATTTTGAGAGAATAAATGGTGGATTAAGTTTGGGGAGTCACGTTAATTCTGGTAAACAAAGGGGTTTCGCAGGGTGGGGAGGACAGGCACCATAATGAAAAGGGACAAAAAGAACCCCCCCCCCCCAAAAAGAAAACCGAAAAGGAGACACAAACACAAAGAAGGACAACGACAGGTAGGACGACTCAAAGTAGGGAAAGGGAGAAGAAGAATGGGGGGAAGAAACATCTTTGCACCTGCAGCTCCCAGCTGTGCTTATTCTGAATCATTGCTCCACCTGGAGAGGCTGCTTAGCGTTCCATTTGGAAAACAGGGATTTATTACCAAGGAGGGGCCTGCTAGAGGTGTGTGTGTGTGTGTGTGTGTGTGTGTGTGTGTGTGTGTGTGTGTGTGTGTGTGTGTGTGTGTGTGTGTGTGTGTGTGTGTGTGTGTGTGTGTGTGTGTGTGTGTGTGTGTGTGTGTGTGTGTGTGTGTGTGTGTGTGTGTGTGTGTGTGTGTGTGTAGTGTAGTGTAGTGTAGGTGGTGAGAGGGAGGTAGGTATGGAGAGGAACTTGGCTCCCCACCCGAACATGTAGAAACCAGAGCACCTCCTTTAAGCCCACACACACCGTGATGCGGTGGAGGAGAATGGAGGTTCTCGTGATTCTGGAGGAGGAAACGGCAGGTTTGCAGGGTGTTTTGTCGATGATGAGTCAGGGAGAATAAGCATGCGTCGCACCCTGCGTACCATGGGTGCATGGGAAAATGAGTGCGTTTCTGATCAGGCTGCAAAGCAGATCAAATGAGAAGAACAGCAACGCTTTGTTTTGTGTCAGTGATTTCAAAAAGTCAGAGTTGATTCCCATTTTTTGAATAGACTGCCGATTATGACGTGATAGCGAAAGGATATGGACTCCCCCACGGTGCACAGTCAGCCGCCTGTAACTCAGGCAACATGCCAAAGGACACACAGAATCATGTCTAACCTTCCAGAAAACGGCATTGTGAGTTAGCAGGTGTGTACTCGGTGAACCTCGATGAAACTTTTTTTTTCAATCACTTTGCTTTAAATATATTTTAGAAGTCTTTTTCTTTAAATCCCCCAGTCTAGTCAATGGAGAGTGTGTGGGTATGTGTGTAATACAGGAGAAGACAGGTGCTAATCAATGAAAGAGCAGTTAAATAATTTCTTCGCAGGCTCTATTAGCCTGAATCATGATCGCTGCTGTGAATCAGAGGATGGAGCTACAGTGTGAAAAGGACCTAATGGCTTCTCCAATTAAAATTGACTAATGTACAGCGGGGAGGGTGCACCGAAAAAACCCACACAGGTTAAACAAAAGAAAGAAAGAGGAAAATACCAAATGAGCTCTGCTGTCTGCCGCCTCCCAATACAAGCGGATGAGAGAGGAAGAGAGCGGGAGGATGAGAGGAGTGAGGAGCAGCACAACAACACAGACTTTCCCAAATGAGCTGTTTGCCTGCCACGCTTCGGGGCTCTCCCATTGTTGCTCTGTTTAGAAATAGTCTCAGCTAGGTTGTTTTAAAATTAGCTTTGCCGCGTGCCACCCGAAGAGACAGTCATTACTGTAACTATACACAGTGAATACTTCAGTGGTAATTTGTGATGATGTTCATGGGGGGCGTGGGGTTATCTAGTCAGTGTGAGGCGGTCAGAGGCTATAAGCCAGAACAAGCATCCCTGCAGCTGGATTCACCCCTGCAGCTGGATTCCTCCAGTCTGAAGAGCCACTGAGGGGAGGGCAGGTGGAACTTCTCTCTCACACACACACACACACACACACACACACACACACACACACACACACACACACACACACACACACACACACACACACACACACACACACACACACACACACACACACACACACACACACACACACACACACACACACACACACACACTGTGATTTAAGACACAAAAGCCTGTGAAGAGATGGCATAGATTTCCACAGCCTTGCTGCTGAGCGTAATTTAAAGAGTCCTCCAAAGTCTTGATTGGCAGAAACAGCTGTTCCCAGTTACCTCACTCTCTCCACATATTAAAGTCAAATCAAACGGGCGAGTGGCTCTGTCACAGAGGGAATTAAGCCTTTTATTAAATATCTCAAGAGAGTCCACGTCTACGGAGGTCAATAAACTGAGTAAAATATCCACAAAGACGCCACAGATCACACAGCGGAGTGGCCAACTTACTTCTCTCCTTCCCTTACTCTCCTCTCACTCTTTCTTTATTTCTTTCCGTCCTTGTGACACCCCCGCCGACTTGTCCTCCTCTCCTCTCCTCTCCTCCACTCCTCCGTGCTCATGTGTGCTTCCCACACAGACGCACGCGCGCGACCGCACGCACGAGCCCAAAGAAACGCTCAAGTTGGTGGCTGAGCGGAATATAGATGCGACTGGAGACAAGAGCCGGTGCCGTGATTTGCACATAGACATCGGGACGCGCACGCACACACACACACACACACACACACACACACACACACACACACACACACACACACACACACACACACACACACACACACACACACACACACACACACACACACACACACACACACACACACACACACCCTCTCATTCCAAATCAGCTCCTCTCGTCTCCTCCATCCATTCTCTCTCTTTTTTCTTTTTTTTCATTCCTCCCCCTGCCTTCTTTACCCCACAAACAACATTGTGAAAGGCATTCCCAAAGTGAACGAGCACTGCAGATTCCCAGACCCGACACCCTCTTCCCCGAACTCGGTGCCATAAATGAGAGGCAGCCGTGCGCGCCGAGGGACGGACGCAGCGGCGGAAACTTGCTCCGAGGCGGCGCGGACTGATCCGGGCTGCGCGTTCTGTGTGTGGTGGTGGTGGTGGTGCACACTGAGTCCGGACAAACTTGACAAGCTCTAGCGAGGTCCAAAGAGAGAGTCGGATCGCATCAGGATGAAATCCCTTGTCACACTCACTCTTGTCACACATCCTCGGTGTCTTACCTGGTGGAAGAGGAAAGCCAAGAGGATGCGGGCTCCAATCTCCATGGTCGGTTCAATTCTTTTTTTTTTTCCTTTCTTTTTTTTTAGGGGGGGGGGGTATTTTTTTTTCTTTTCTTCTCTGTGGGATGAAACACAAACGGATTCAAGACAGGGTGATAGAGGCTGGGTCAGCTCTGCTCATAATTCCACTGTCCAACCGCCGGGGAGAGAGAGGAAAGCTTTTCTCCGTGAGCCTCCAGCTGCCAACTTCCTCCAAATACAACTGCAGTCGGATCAGCAAAGCGCTGGATAGTGAAGGCGAGACCACGACCAGAGAGAGAGAGAGATGTGTGAGGGGAGTGGTGATGGGGGAGAGGAGGCTGGTGGAGTGGAGGGTCGGCGTTCCCACTTTGGTTCCAGGTCTGGATTTTTTTTAACGCACGGTTAATTGCTGGGAATTGTGAATGATTTTTGCAGGTGCACCTGGTTTCATCCCCGCCACACGAATTTAGCCGGTTTTTTTTTTTTTTTTTCAATTCTCAACCCTCCACCGTCTGATCTGTGCCATTTTGAAGATGATTTACTGTTACAGTTATCTTATATTCAATCAAAGTGAGAGGGCGCTCGGGAAGACTCTATTATCGCCAGCGCGTCCCTCCTGTGAGCGCGCACATTTGCAGAGATGCCTGCAGGGCACCCTGAGAGAAAGATCCTCCAGTAAATGATACGTTTCAGGTTCTTTAATATTCCGGTGAAAGTATAACTTTGTATAAGTTCTGTCTAAATGAAATTGCCGTTTAAACATGACGAGCACAAGATTCTGAAGTTGCCCTGAGTTTAATATTTTACAGCCCCCATTTTTCACTGTCATACAGTTCTTCCTCTTAATGAATTCTTAATTTGAGTGGGGATTTTTGTTTTTGTTTTTTGTTCTCTCACTTGTTTTTCTTTGGTTGTTTGTCAGAGGAAGAGGCAGTGAGCACGCAGCTCTGCCTAATGGGGGGGGGGGGGGGGGGGGGGGGGGGGGGGGGGGGTCCATGTCACATTATCTCTATTGTGTTCATCCTAAATGTTAAGATTTGAAGTTAAATATCTCAGTCTTAACACACTGGAGTTGGATATGTTTTTATGTTTCTTGGTTTTGTAAAGCCATTGAGGCATTGTCAGTGTGAGTATGCAACAGATTTTCATTCTATTCTTATTCAGGAGAAATCTTGTGTTATTCTGACAAATGCACCGGTCTCATGGGTGATTCTACGCAGCCAGATGTTTTCTCTCTCTGGTTGGTAAGAGTGAAAAAAGGTTACAATTAAGTGCATATTACAAATAGAACTGGCAAGACAAAGGCACGTTCCTCACCAACATCAGTGGTCTCTGCAACGATTTAGAATTAAGTGACCAGAGTGAGATGGCAAAAATGTAAACAATGACTTTTTCAGATGTCTGAAGGCATCATGCAGAGAACCTGTGTCAAACGACCAGTTAGGCTCATCCAGAGTGTACATAGATTATATGACCTTGCCTTGATTGTCAGCTGCACTGTAAAAGCCAGTGACTTAATGCTGTAATACTCTAAAGATATCCTTTGTTGTGCTGAACACAATAGAACAAGATCAAAATCATGCCCGACTAGAATTTCAATAAATCAATATTTTACCTTTTTCAAAAAAATTGTTTTATTTTTTAGGTCAAATGTGAACATTGGTACTGCATTCAATATTTGCAGTATCATCCGGGGTACATCGGGTTAATTTTTGAGCTTGGGTCACCCCTCATTTGAATCCTCTGATGTAAAAACCAGTCAAGTCTGTAATGCAGGTTGCAACGATTTCCTATAGCGACCGCCATTAAAAAAAGAAATAAAAAAAGAGTAGCCAAAGAGACTTCATTATCAGTATTCTCCAGGAAGGCTGTCAGTGGATCAAGAGAGTAGAATAGGAATATTATAGATCATCAGTTACATTTCAACCAATTGGGAACCTTTGAAAAAAAAAAAGATGTGATAGGAAGTCAGACAGACTTCAACACCTTTCTTTTAGTTTCAAAGACAAGCCCCCTCGCTCAGGTGTCCTTGAGTAACGCTGTTGTGTAACTGACTGTGTCATCTGAGTTTCCGGCTGGGAATAATCAATTAACTACCACGTAATTATTAAAGTGGGGGATGGCTCATTTGGATTCAGCACTGTAACCGATTAGTCCTAATAGCATAAAGCATACTGTCGTGCAGATTGCCTTTAGTCTTTGCAAAGTTTTCGCAGGTGATGGACAAGTTGTCACAAAAAAAAGTGCTGGAAGCTGGGTAATAACAGCTTTTGCATGTTTTTCCTCTTTAACTTGAAATATTTTGAGCTGATATAGATGTGTTGTGATTTACAGATTAGCCAAATGTGTTTTTCATTCAGTAAGCACCAAACTTTTTTTTTTTTTTTTTTTTTCTCCCCTCGTTCTGGGCCCAAAGGTCAGACGTCTATAAAAGTAGCCCATCAGTCTTTGCTAAGGGGCAGAGCTGTCATGGAGCACACTTAATCTTCATGCAAAGTACCCTTAACCTCCAGCACACAGACGAATCATCGCGAGCGAAACAGACAGACGAGTCCGCTGTTCAAAGAAGCAACTGAACCCTCAGATAATGGAAACACTCAAAAGCTGTTTTCCTCCCTCTCGGCACCGTCTGTCTGTTTCTCGCGCCAACAAACACTTTCGTAGGGCTGCATATAATGTGATGACAGATTTCTATGTATATCCATCTTGACGATGCAGAAGGAGAAAGGTTAGCATCGCGGGAAAGCAAGGTGAGGGTCTCGCTATCTCTCTGTGCAAAAAAAAAAAATAAGAGAAGAAAAAAAAAATAGCAGTCAAAATTTCTCCTCTCCTTTTTCAATGGATGTGAAAAATGAGGGCAGGAATTGTTGTGACGCCTGAGGAATTGGTTTCCCGAGACAGTTTTTCTGCCATATACATTTATCAGTAAAGAAACGGCATTCAGGACATATCAGCTGTGACTGGCTGGTCCAAAGCAAACCGGCGCACGTTCCTAACGAAGGGAGATGATTGAAATAATCAATTCAAATGACTGGACTCAGAATAAAATGTCAAACAGCGTCTTAACTCCCCCTGTCAGACATATCCAAATCAGCTCCAGATAATTTAGATTTTTTTTCGGGGGGGGGGGGGGGGTTACAGAAGGGAAGTCATGTTCGGTTTGTGAGCCACGGCTGAGAGGAATCAACAGATCATGACTGAAACGTCTGTTCGGTGGCAGAGAAAGTGAGGATTTAACTCAATCAGCCTGACAGCTTTCAGACTCAACTTCATTAATCTAAAATGCTCATGACTCAGTTTTGTAAACACAGAAACAGAGGGAATTCAAAGTGCTATATTTTAGATATCTATGGACGTCCACACACACACACACAAAAAAAAAAAAAACCTCTCTGAATTGAACTTGATAGTATGTCTTTGTTCATTTTTATAAAAACCGGCTTGTTTCGATTCCCTCTGAGATATTTCTGCCATTCACACACCGAGCTGCCAAATCACTGACTTATTAAAAGAAAATATATTTGGTAGCACGTAAAGTTTGGCTCTCAGTCACTGCTGTTTTGGGGTTTTTTTCATGGCTGTGTAGCAATATTGGAAGAAAAATGGTGACTAATTATGTATGGCAGCAAGAAAATGATCAAATCATAAAGCAAGTGGCCTCATATTTTTTTGTTTTCCACTGAAATGGAAGTTTGATAAAAATAAATATTATGATCCAGCAGTATTACCGGCCAGCATTGAGCTCTGTCACTGCTATCTGTCCGTATCATTTCCTTTCTGTGACGTTAGAAAGCATTAACAACAACATAATGTGATCCATTGAAACTAACCAGTCTGATAAACATATAACGTTTTCCGTATAAAATAATTAGGTTTCTCAACCTCTATTATGATGATGAATTGGTTCAGAGTCCAGCTGATACATCTTCATTTTAGACTGCTTTATTTTTTCTATTATGCAGAATGGTATGTTTTTTTGGGTTTTTTTTTAATAAAAATGATAATAAAAGGAATGAGCTCAGGGAAAATCTAGAACACATCCATTCATTGACCTTGTATATGCAGTTCAGAGGGTTAATGGAGGTGATTCCATGGAGGGAAGTAAAAGCAAAAACAGAGTTCACCCTGTCAAACAGAGACACAGACGACCTCAGAATTCAAACAAATATGAGCGATAGCAAGGTCCGTACCATCCTGTGGTTCTTTAAATGTAGCTGAGGCACAATAAAATGAAGTTGTACAGTGATTCCAGGAACATTTCAAAGTGAATTCCTATGAATGTTGGGTGGGTTTGTACATCCCCGGCTTTAACCTTGCAGGACACACAAAACTCTTTGACCTTCCCCAGACTTGTTGCATAGGCTATGACTCCACTAGATGTGCTTTTCATTAGGTTTGGAAAATCTGTTGGTTTTTTTTTTCTTTTTTGGGGGCGTCGGTGTACATATGAACCTATTAAGCAATAGTAGAAAGTAAACAGATATGATGCATATTCTTGGCTTTCATTTGACTGAGCTTAACCTAATTTACCAATGCAAAACAAACTGAACTGCAAATACACAGAGGAGATGGCTGATCTGTGGCTATATGTATGTTAAAAAAATAAATAAAAAAATCCAATATCAAACATATATTTGGGTTAAACGATAACAAAGGGGAACAATAATGGCCATTTCTGTAATATATAATGAACTGCCCAAAACATATTGATTACTAGACATTCCCACTACATCCCCTACACAATACAAATCCTCAGTGGTACTGAAACCTTGAACTGTACTGCAGTATAACCATGTATACACGTTTCCAATTATTCAGATTCATTGGGCTAATCATCCGTAACAACAACATGAACACACAGGGGACACAGAGAAGCAATTAGCTCCATTTATCTGATTTAAGCCACAAAGCAGGGTCTCCCCCTCCCTGGATTCTCTCTCTCTCTCTCTCTCTCTCTCTCTCTCTCTCTCTCTCTCTCTAAAATGGTTTCTGTATTTCTGTTCGAGCCAATGTATGTATGTTATTCAATTTATTTATTTATTTTTTATTTCATTTCTGTTTTAATGACCTGACACTCCAGGAAATATTGCCACTAGATGGGGTAGAAGTGTGCAGACCAGAGTGATAATTTTTCTATCTGGAGAATCTGAATTCAGGGTAGGTCAAAATACGACGTATACTTTACTGTAACTTGAAATAAACTTATGTTCATACTGGTATGTATCCTGCATATGCAAATATCAGGTGACTTGAACGGTGCGGAAAAAACCTTTGCTTGTGGGCTTGAGCAGGCCCCATTGCCTCTTTGATTTCAGTGTTAAAGAAGTGGGTCTTCTTCTCATACAAACAACTTCCTCAAGTGGGAAACCTCAGTAAAGAGCCTCAGGCCTGAGCTCTTTTCTCTCTCCAGAGGCCCACGCCAGGAACCCAACAACTTCCCTGAAGATCAAACCACAGATCAGAGGATATTCATTGTGCATCTTTCCCCCTTTTCATTCACTTTCTGTCTCCCTCCACATGCAACAGACGAGACTCACAAAAGACTGTGAGTTCGACACTGTGTCGTTCTGAGAGGAACACAGCTGGAAACACCAAAAATGACATTTGGATGCAACACAGCAAAAAGTTTTTTTTTTCCTTTTGTCTGTAAAAAAACAGGGTTTGAAACCACACGCTCCAAGTCTTTTACAACCCAAGAAATCGTGTGTATTTTGTTACATCCAGAAATAAATTAATCACAAATAAGAATATCAGTCTTCATGTGTTCACACAATCTGATTGGAAGTGTTTTTTCTCAAGGTGTGCGTCAGCCTGGCTCTCTGATTGGTGCATCAGGTCCACCTACACGTACAGCTGATTGAATCGGTTTCGGGTACACAGGAGTTGAAGAAACGAAAATGGCAGCGACGGGAAACGGGTCTCTTTAAGAAGCCTCTTTTATTTTACACTTTAGTTCACTCATCCAGCTTCTATATTGCTTTATTCAGCTTAAAGATGGATGGATGGATGGATGGATGGATGGATGGATGGAAGGATGGATCCCAGCGGTTTATTGACAAAGGCAGGGTATATATCCTGGGAAGGTCACCACTCCGTCACAGGGCAAACATACCAGCACCAGCAATGGGCGATTTTTGAGTGAACACACAGACTCCTCAATGAAAAACTCACAAGTCAAACTCAAACCAGGAATAGGAATTAGTGTGGAGGCATGAGGAACAACCTTGACTAAACCTTTCTAATTCCGACCCCTTTGACACGTCAAGTGAAAATGCATCGATTTTGCATTTTCCTTTTCAAGACTGCTTTGCGTTTACTCAGCAACATTTTGAAAACCTCCATGTACAAACAAACTGCAGAAAACAATGCAGTCAGCATGCCAAGCCAGAGGTTGGCGCTGTTGGTTTTCTTTTTGTAATGAATACACATACACATACACATACTTGCAGAGGACATTACACTATAAACATTGACACTCATATGGACAGACGACCAAGTTGGTTTATTATAATGGTGACTCTCAACTATAAAACGACCAAGTTCCAGGAGAATATGGACTGGGAGTCAGACACTCTGGAAACTCACGCAAGAACTATTTACTACGGCTGTGATGCACATGTGCAGTAGCAGCATTTCAGGAAAGTCTTTCCAATGTGACTGAGTCTGTGTGTTTTCAAAAAGTTCTACCTTGACAGCAGTTCTCAAAAGGTTGCATTTTCAGTGGCTCTAAGCACCGTTGTCTGATAAATGAACAAACACCCAAAACGCAACAAAAGGTTTTGCGTTTCCACTTGGAAATATATATATATATATATATATATATATATATATATATATGGGATGGGACAGACTCCTTCACCCTAAGTTGGATGAAGCTGTGCCGACAAGCACAGCTCAGCATATTTTCATGTTGATTATTATTCATTATTCACACATTCTTCAGTGACATGCCTTGCTGCTGTGAGGAACGCTTTCTGTTTTGTGTAGACAAAGATTCAGTTTCATTAGAAATGTCAGTAGATTGATGAATATTACTCCCAAAGCATTGCTTTCTAAATGGAGATGTAGTCATCATGATGTAAAAAGAGTCCTGCAATTTATAAGATCACCATCAACCTCAGCTGCCCTTATGTCTAATTCAAAAACGTCCCACATTATTGCCTGGTAAGTTGAACATATTTGCGAGCAGCAATTCCATTTTGTTAAAAACATGTCTGGCCAAACAAATCACTGGCATATAATCTATATATCTGCAAGACAGGCTTGGACGAGCTTCTGATATCAACCCCGCTCGACCCCTGGACGATGAATGGAAACTCAGCTGCGAGCCGGTGCAATAACTCAGCATCCCTGGTCGACCTCAGGTCTGCTCTGTGATGTTTCATCCAGAAGAGTGCAGGCTGTTATGGAAGGAGTTTAATGCACATGCACATTTACTTTGCGTTTGTCCAATAAACTTTCGCACCTTGCTGTGTGGAAAAAAAAAACGCTAGTAAAATCTGTTTCATTTATTATGGATCCAGTGTTAGCTGATATGTGAAGCCAATACTTTCTCACTATCTTCTTTGTTTTTCGGCTGCTCCAATAATGATGATAAATTGCAAAGTACACTCATTTATTTTCAGTTGATGGCTTCTTTAAATAAAATCAACCTTGGTGTCAATCAATTTATTGCTTTGCATCCCAAAGATTGGTACCAGCATAGTGTTGAAGAAGCCAAGTGTTGTAAACATCTTATTTGGGAAGACTGTGTTCGCTCGGACAGATTTAGCTTTTATATTCCTAAACCGCAACCTGGAATAAAAACTACTCCCTTCACTCGCCTGAAGATATTTACTACCATTGATCCCGAGCTGGCTAGGGGAGTCGGAGCAGATGGTAAGTAGCCAACGAGTGACTGAGCATAGCCTCATTGCAATAAACTATTGTTATAGTCTCAGATAAATTAGGTTTATTACCATAAAGCATCGCGAATAGGTGGAATAAATCAGTGCACGGGATGATTGGACAACCATTCATAAATTGTCACTTGTGGATTTTTACATGCATGGACACAACTCTTTGTTTACTCCCGCGCTTTCCCGTAACAGATCTCACAGTTACAAACATCAGTGACTCCACAATCAACAACACTCCAGTCAGATAATTTTGTATTCATTTT
Source organism: Lipophrys pholis (assembly GCF_963383615.2). NCBI lineage: Eukaryota > Metazoa > Chordata > Actinopteri > Blenniiformes > Blenniidae > Lipophrys > Lipophrys pholis. The sequence continues at coordinate 24,793,417 of NC_137631.1, read as the reverse complement.
CAAGTGCCTGAATAAGCACTCTGAGCTGCAGTCCCAGATGAAAAAATGATGAGATGAAATGAGTCGAGTTGCGGCATGTTTTTTTAAACTTGATCCTTGCACACTGCTTCGTGACTATTGTGAAGTGTCGAGGCAATTTATTTATTTATCTTTGTCTTTTTAGCTTGAGAAGTCCAGTCCTACACATGAACCACACCTGCTGGATGCTCATGCTGCCGTACGCCGGTGCAGTTTTCCTGCAGGCACTTCAGCTATAGCAATTGATGGACGTGAACGCAGAGGATTACTCTGTCAATCCTCAGAAACGAGACAGAAAGTCTGCAAGAAACAACGTTTCTAACGATGTCTGCTCGCCAAGATTTTTATTATTTTTTTTCTTTCTCACATCCCAGGCACTTAACATTCATCGAGAAAATATTATATGAAACAGAAACGCGAAACAAGAGAGAAATATGTGATGTGTATGATGTTAATATGGGATTTTCTGGTGCAGACATTAGACAGCCAGATCTGTAATTTGACAGACAAGCAGCTAAACTGAACATGCCAGCACCACTTTTCAAATGTTTTTTTTTTTAGATGCAGTTACTTGTTCCCATATATATTTGACAGTTCAATGACTTAAATATGAAATCACCAACACCTCCTCTATTTTCTGCCTGGCTGGAAGATATAAAGCCATTTCTGCACTTGGGCATAATCACATTCACACTTAAGAGGATCTAATGAGCTGAAATGTAGCAACCGTTAATCACATATTTTCTAATTTCTTTGTTGTCTCCCTGAAATATGTATTCGAGGTATAAATATATGCCGTTCCATAAGTGATTAGAGCATTAAGAGACTTTTTTCTTTTCTTTTTTCAGTCTTTACGTTCAGTTCATTGTGTTTTCGTGGTGCAAATGGGTAAAATATATAAAAATTAGATATATAAAATGAATAAAATTAAATATAAAAAAAAAATATATATATATATATATATATACATATAGTCCTACATAAACTAGATGGCCCTTCCATTCCTCACTCAGTCATATGCATGTAGCTACCTGAAGCAACACGAGTGGCCTTTTTATTTATCTGCATTCTGGTCCGTTTAAGATTTCAGATCAAGAGTTTACTTCAAATGTTTAAAGGGTGATGCACCATTTTACTGAGCTCTTAATGGGTCAGTCAGTGAAGCTGCGCCGATACGAGTCAAGGTACAAGTTAGAGAAAATATGTGGGGGTTGATTTTTCACTGTTGCTGCCCCCAAGCTTTGGAATATCTTCTTCTATCAAAGAGGACCTGCCTAGATGAGGGATGCACCGATATCAATACCAATATTAATACTGCACGGCATACTCGTAAAAGATCCATCAACAATTTTGACAATTCGCTTGGTGGTTTCGCTGATTTCACACCTCTGCTATAAGGTGTTTCTGCCCACCCAATAATTATAGGAACGTTATCATGCTTACGTATTCGCAACTGCAGTTAAATGATGGTTCAGAGATGTGAAATGCTCTCATAATATCAGGGTGTTTTTGTCTAAAACCATTCAGTGGCTTCAGCTTGTGACATTTTGAAATTCTTTCTTGCCCTCATTTCCAAGTAAAATATGACACCGACCCAAAACTAATGAGCACATTGGAATTCAGGTGAAATGTGATTTTCATTCAATTAAATAACAGAACGAATTGTGTGACAGCCCTCCTCGGCCCTTCTTCTCTCCGCTATGAAGTAGCAAAGTTGAAAGTGACCTCCGATGTGATTGACAAATTATCCAAAATGTAATGGCATCCTGGGTGTGACATGTTTGCCTCCATCAACCCCGAAGTCTGTGGGGAGAAGGCTGCTCATTTACTGAGTGGATTGTCATTGAGAGCAGCGGGGTAGAAAGATCAATTGTCCTAACCAAGAAATTAATAAAGATCTCTTGGTCTTGTTATTAAACAGGGGTGTCAAATCGGAAAATGTGAGACTTGGTGTTGTGCCATGCTGCCTTGTGGGGTTTTGTTTTTTCCCCTTCACATACACCTCTGCTGAGAGATGAGATAAAATCAAGTAAAGCCTCTCCTAAAAGATTTTATTAGATAGAAAGGCTGCCATTGTAAAAAAAAAAAAAAAAAGCCCAGAGAAGGGAACATAAAAGTGAAATGGTCAAGTGAGAAACACACAGACACAAACTTTCTCTGGATAAAAACTAAATCCAGACAACATATATGCAATATTGCATTGTAATTTAACACTGAACAGGCAATCCAGTATAGCAAAAACCTATTTCTACCCTGTTTCTACCGATTCATATCAAACATGTCTTTCATGTCGTCTTTAATATCTCAGAAATTCTATCCAGCACTCTGTAAGTGAACATTACTTAAACAATTCAGTTAGAAATGTTTCTCGTAAGAAGCACATTTGTCTCCTTCGTCCAACAACTTATTGCAACGCAGTCATGTCTGATGAAGGGAAATGTTTGAGTGAGAAACCCAAGGATGAGAACAATATTCCGTGCATGTAGGTAAAGACTTTCAGTAAATATTTATGTAATAAACCATCATCATGTAACCTTTAATGCACCCAGACAAATACTCTAAATGTAACATGTGACAAAGATTACAACAAAGAAAGAAGATCATACAAGCACAGAAATAAAATCTTGAAAGTCACAGCCTGTAAATATCATATCTTTTTTTCATTAGTATGGTGGGAATTACCTCATCCATCATGGTGACTGAGGTTCGAATCCCTCATGCATAACCTTTTGTCGAATCCTTTTGGTGATTCAGTGGTTGCTATCACTCTCACTTTAGTGATTATATCCCCGGATTAAGTCTGGGCTTTGGGGCTTTCAGGCCTTTTAGAGTGGAGTTTGCATGTTCTCCTTATGCATGGGTTTTCCCATGGTCCTGCTCGGCTTTTCTCATGACATCATTGGAATACAAGTAAAGAGAAATGAAAGCATCCATGTTATAAAGTCAGTCATTTGAAGGCCTGACATCTAACAATCAACTTACGAACAGTATCATTTCAAATAACCAACACAAACTGAACACAAATGACCTCATCCGTGGTCATTTTGCCTCTGATTTGATTTATTTAAAAAAAAAACAAAAAAAAAAACAGACACAACAGCTTCGCTACATCTGGTGCCGTCTATTTCATCAGACGATGGTGAGGTCAGTGCCTGATCCGATTTTCTATGCACTGAGATTGATTTTGTACATGCGTGAAATTCCCGGAAACGCTTCAATGCTCAAATCTATCTGAAGCATCTGAGGAGGAAATGTTTTCACGTGTGAAACATTTGTGGGTAAGTGGGTATTATGATGTAGTGGATCAACAGGCTTCATCTGAGGGCTTCATTTGCTCCATGTGCCCACCTCTGTGTGCTGCTCTCCGAAACTAAAAGAAATGACATTCCAGTAAAAAACATCAAGCACGGCAGCATTTCAGTCTGAGATAATGCACGCTATGATTACTCAGCTAATATCCCACATGCCTCCAAAATATCTAGGACCCACAAAGGTATGGGGGGGGAAGATCCCCGACGGATTACCACGATGACTGCGGCAGATATTGTAAAGGTCTGTAAACTCCAAAATGGAGCCACTGCCAATCACACTTTCAGCTTGACTCAGTGAGATCTGGGTGATCTGGAATTCCAGTAAAAGCTTTTCTTCAAGCCGTTACACTACGGCCACGGCGAAGAAGGAGTTGTGTTCAAATAAAGGGGCGACTTGGTCAGCCAAAGTGGCTCAGAACAGAATATTTCGCCAAAACCGGCCCACAAGACGCTCCATTCCGGCCCACCCCTGAACTAAGGTGTTTACAATCCCCCCGGGGTTATATGGAGCTCTATCCTGCAAACATGGAGGTAAAATCTAAATAATTTTAAAGGTAAACACAATCATATGTTGTTATCAAAGCTCCTTCATTACATAAGAGAGGAAAAAAGGATTACGTTTATAAAAATTCTTACTGCGAGGAAACATCCATCCACCAGAGCAGAATAAAGTGAGTCAGAGCAGTTACATGGTGACACCAGACATTCAAAAAAGCTGTTAATGCATTATTTCCAGCAGTGTCAATCAAAGGTGACATTTGGCAGAACACACTGAAGAGACAGAAGGATTTTTTCTACCATAGGTGGGCTACACGGTAAAGATTCCTGCAATCCAATAGTCAGTGACATGAAGGGGAACGAATATAGAGATGTAGAGGGATATACTGGGACTAATCGATTGAAACACCTTTTTCCTAAATGGCCTTTCACTTTGATGCAGGGCCTCTCTAAATTAATGTATGTGTGTATACTGCAAGTACATCTATTTTGTGCACATGTGTGTGAAGTCGGGGTGTATACAGATGCAGTGAGGTTGAGAGGAGAGGGCGAAGCTTTGGGAACTAATATACCCAGCTGTCATCCCGCCTCGGCTGCTGTTCATCTATTGTGACGAGACTGCTGGATCAAAAAGAAAAAAAAGAAAAACAACAGCTCACACTCCGTCTGACTACAATGTCTTTTCTTTTTCTTGCTTTTTTTAATCTAATTTCCGTCATTCTTCTCCACCCTTACTACATCTTCTGTAGGTATAGACACTTCTGTTTCCATTGATTCCACAGCGACAGGTGGATGTTCAAAGATGGCCGCAATACAACGAGGAGGGAACACAGAGAACCGAGCTCCACACAGCCCTGAAATAATAGCCTCAAAAGCCAACATTATGCTTTTATCCCATTTCATGTCTGTCCTCACTGTCTCTGCTTCTTTGATTTCAGCTGTCTGAATGGGATATGGAGCTTGAAGCGTGTCCTTCTCATCCTCCACCGTATCGTTTTCCAGTGTGGTTGAAAAGCGGTGAATGAAGCAAAGACAAATACTTCTTTACAGCGCGCTTAATGGCCCATTAATCAATTAACCGACCAATTAAACTGTATTGCGTAGGGCACGTCTGATGTTGGCTGGTAGAATTCAAATTGTTTCACAGATGATTGACTGGAAAAGACAAGAAAACAGCAAATACAAGGGAAGAAAGACAAAACAGGAAGTTTACATGATTTAAAATACAACTAGATTAGAAATATATTTCATAAGAAAATATGGATGGAAACTGTTTGATGAGAAACCATGTAAACCAGGGTGGAAACCATCCCTTGTTTAATTCTGGGCTTGGTGTCACTTTTAATGTTTGCGTGTACTTCCTGTGTGCCTGCATCGTTTTATTCCATTTACTCTGATTTGCTCCCACAGAGGAATTCATTTAAGGTGGATTACTACGTCTAAGTTGACTGTAGATGTGAAGGTGACTGTGTTAACTTCTGCTTTTGCACAATGCTCAGCTGGTATGATGTTTTAATATGGATGAAAGCTGAAGAGGGAGGCTTTAAGTTCTGGTTTAAATTTTGGAAGCATCACCAAAGAACTCAATTATTCATGGTGGGACTGTGATCAGAGTCATACCTGAGGATGTGAGGGGTCACACTGGCTGATGTCGAGTCAGATCCAAGAGTGCAGGGGTGGGCTTTGTTTTGATATGTGAACCTAAATTGTGTCTTATGTTGCATTTTTGAAGTTTCAATTCTGATTTGGGATGGTAAACATTTAAAAACATTTTCAGCTGTTTTTGCACCTTATTGTTGAAGTTTCAACCTTCTTTTTATGGCATGTTTCAGACATTCTTTTTAATTATTAGCTGTTACAAACATTTTGGATTTTTTAGCAACAATTTCTTTCGTTTTTCTTTATTTTAGCCATTTTCTGCAAAGCCCTTTTTAACACAGCGTTGAAGGTCCTTTTGAAAATGATTTTGTGTGCATAAGTCACACTAAAACAAGACAAAATGTTGATTTTCGGTGTAATTTTGTGAAAGGTTCAGGGAGCTAAAGAGCCACATGTGGCTCCAGAGCCGCAGGTTGCAGACCCGTGCTCTCGTGCAAGAACATGAATTGTATGGAAAAGTTCTCCTTTTACAGTCGTAGTTGCAATATTGTCTTTTTGAATCAGGATATAAAGTTTTGTTTTCTCATTTGCACTGGGTATAAAAATGTTACAATGTGTTCTGATAAGACATCCCTGTAAATACATGATCTTTTTGTCACTATATCATTAATGGAAATAGAGCCTAATGGGGTTTTTTGGCTATGCCAATTGGTTGTCATAGTAACATGTTATTCTGTATGTAGATTGAACTACATTACAAAATTTTCCCATATACGAGTTATCCATCACTACAGTCTATTTTCAGTACGATTGCTGATGCAGGGAGGAGGACTGTTAACCCCCCCCCCACACACACACACACCCCCAACCCCACCCCCCACCTCCACCCCAACTAAACACACACACCCACACACACACACACACACATCTTCAAGTTGGTCAAAATCCACGTGAAGTGGAAAACAATGCAGCGCAATAATCCAGTCTGAGATAACGACGATACAATGAAGTCATACTTAAGATGAGAGAAGTGGTGATGAATGGACGGCGGCACTAATAGAAATGACTTCTCCTGGGAGATATAGAAATGATTGACAGCGAGAAATAAAAGCCGGCACAAATCAATAGCGAGGGACAAAAAAAGGAAGAGAGGAGATTGATCAAAAATGTGCACTAATGCTGTACTTAAAGGTTATAAATGGGTTTATGAATCATACCCTTTGAGTCATTATCACCCCACTGCAAAATAATGGATAGAAGATGAATTTTTATAAAGTGGTAGTTGAGAGTGCGATCAGGCACCTGATGTGATACCAGGCGTTCACACTAATAATCAGAACCAGACGGATGGAAAATCTTTGGTAAAGGTATTGTCTTTAGTTTGTTTACTCAAATCCTATCAAAATACAAGGATAGCACCGGCTTCATTTCTTCCTTCCATTGAAATTCAAGTTGTTTCATTTGTTTTCTGATCTTTATTCTGGATTTACAATATTAGTGAGATGAGCAGCACTGCACATCGCCCGCTGAGATTTTGTTCTTCACTGTGTTCCTCAGATCCTTTACAGCAAAGGGCTGCTTGAAAATGCACTGCAGAGAACATAGAAGGGGAGTCGATGTACAGGTATTACACACAAAGGATCCAGGAGTTGCATTGGGGATAAATATATGCACACAAGAAAGAGGGATTCTTCTTTTCTTTTCTTTTCTTTACGAATTCGCACAATAGTGTGAATGCCTTCGGTAAAATACTGCATTCTGGCTCGTGTAGAAAATGTAATCCAGGAGGAATCTAACTTGTCGCACTACAGCGCTCACCTACAGTATTGTGAATTCCCTTTGCACATTCACACTTCCCACATATTCTTCAGCAGCTGTCCTGTTGTTTGGAAAATATGTTGCAGAACACCTTTTGCTGCAAGCGTCTTTGAGAATGTCAGTATGGCGGTGTTTGAACAGTAATCATGCCATTCGGTGCAGATTAGTAAGGTTGCAATTAACTTACTTCACACTGGCAGTACAGTACAGCCACTGCAGTATCTTTAGAATAGTACAATTAAACCGATAATAGGATGCAACGACTTAACAGTTCACGGTAAAAAAAATAAAAGGAAGTAAACGATAAGAGGAATATCCTTATCTTAAAGACTTCGGCTGACTGGATAAACACAAAGCACCCACAAGCAGAGTTCAATAATTAGATCAATTAAGCCAGTGGGTAATCAGATGCAGGAAGAATCAACTCACAAAAGCTTCTTTTCAGGATGTGAAATGAAGGGACCAAGTGAACCTGCAGCTCGCATTGTGCTGATTGAAGGGCATCTTAATATGGTTTCATTTGTGGATAACGCACACAGTCACGAGCCTCCACGGCCGTTCCGTCCGTAAGTGCTCACACAGGCTCAGAACACAGGATTTCCCCGGTCGGAGATGAGAACGATCCTATTCAATTCTAATGTGAAGATCGCAACTAACAGCCTGATTATCATGCTCTGAAACTGAAAATCAGCCGTTTCATTTGCACCCATTCCCTGTGAAGACAATCTCAGGACTTACAGGTAGCAACGTCTGAACATTTCGTAGTAACCGGTCTCATTTCCGCCAATATTTGAATATCTGCATTTTATTTGAACCACATTGCATCGACATGTCGTCTGATGAGATAAAGTTGTATGGAAGTGGTTTTGAAGAGTTGGAGAAAAAGATGGCCATCTTTAAACACCTTGTGGCAATCAAGAGACTCCTAGGTCTCCTCAAGGCTGAAGACAAGAATATTATAGTTTAAGATTCTGAGCTTTAAAAAAAATAAAAAAATAAAAATAAAATTCTCTTTCTGACACATGAGTACCACAACACTTTTGGAGACAAGACATCCAATACCACAAAGTGTGACTTATATAATATGCTCTGCTTGCTACAGCTGGATGCTTTTCCTTGGCTTCGTCCACTTACAGGCGTTCTGTTGCCTTTTGATCTCTCTCAAGATGGAAAGAATGAGCTGAGCCGGATCTCTCCATGGTGCTGAACTATTTTCAGCTGAACAGCTGCCCTCAGGCCACGGCAACCAAAAATATGCACCAGCGCTATGAGACAGCGCAATCCGCGCAGCAAACAACATCGCTTGGATAAGCCGAGCTGGCACAAAGTGAAAATCCCAGCACAACTGTATATGCTGGAGAAAATACTCTTTAATTATTGCTTTTTTTTCACAGGTGAATTATTACCACTGGAGCTGATTCTCAGTGTGATCTGAAAAGTCAAATTCCCCTCAAGAGCGTTATTTTAATCAACTTTTTTAAACTGTGCATGAACCTATTAAATGATCTTTATTTTGTTCATTCAGTAATTCTATTGCCAATGTATAATTCACATATGTAACACCCATTGATGTAATATTGGCCAATAATGCAATGACTTCCAATAACATTAATTATGTTAATTCAGATGCGATGAGCTGAGCTGAGGTTTTATTTGTCCGACAATGGGGGAATGTACAATGTTGCAGCAGCAAGTGGAAAAGGAGAGGCAAAAGATTATGAACTATAATATGTATTAAAAACAATAACATTAGCAATAATAAAAAAAAAACATATAACAATGAGAATATCTTACATTCTCTAATAGAGTCAATATCATTATAATTTGCCAATTATGTAATAAAATATTAAAATCATTCACAACCGTGGTTAGAATTGTATACATCCTCAATGACTGAATCATTGACTATATGATGACTATTTTATGACTATTAAAAATCCTCCCAAAGAATCTTTTATTTCAAAGGAAAGCAGCCCTATTCATATGTTACATTATTGGCTGCAGTTATTACATTTGTAAGTGATTTTTTAACACTATTTCAATCATGTAATAACTTCTATTATTTTCAAAACATTTTTATGACAATAATGAATCAAATATTTCATATTGGCAAACTATTACAATATAGGCTTTATTACATTGAACAGGGCCAAACTTTTTACATTGTTGACAGGTAAGATATCTATCATCATGTCCTCCATCCTGATGGACCATGGTAACTATTTTGCGTAGAATCTTTTCTCACGCCACGTAAGACCTCTCTCCTCCAACTCTGACATTCTCATGTGTCTACAGGCGTCTCGAGGGTTTCCCTATCTCACGCTCTGTCCATCTGGCCTCCTTAGCGTGTGGCCAATCCAAGCCTACACTCGTGGTTTTATCTCCGCCTCCTCCTCGGACGCCTCCCTCATTAAAAGCTCCTCATTAGAGATTCTTCTTGGCCACCAACTCTGCAGGATGCTCCTCAGGCTCTCGGATGCCTGCAATTTCAGCTTCAATCCCTTAGTCTGCGTCGAGGTTTCCGAACTGTACAGGACCACCGTTTTCCTGTTTGACCCAAAGATTCTCAGCTTGGTGCGGGTCGTTATTGCCATAAGATGTGTTGTGTCAAAAACTGGGAGTCCTGACCTGGACAAAATAGTATCACTGGACCATAATTTTCCCTTTTATTTCTCCAAAAGGTCAACAGACAGTAGAGTTGGAAAACAGATACTCAAGAGATATGCAGAGCCTGATGCAAAACAGTTTATTCTCACACATCACACATAAGCCCAAGTCAGATCATGATACAGACAGACAAACGTGTTCTATGTTCTCCTGACATTCCATACGCGGTGAGATGGCGCTTGTCTCATGTTCAAAATAAAAGCTTTTGGACTTTCTGTAAATAACCACAACCTTTAAGACAAGATGGCTAAATCCAGTCTGTTTCTAACCCCTTACCAGTGCATTCCTTCGACACCTGTCTCCAGCAAGTCTATTTCTGAAAGCAAAGCCATCCTATGTGTGAAATACGTCTTGAAACACAAGACACTAGCAGTAAACATATGTATACAATAGATGGAATCTGTATGAAATGCAAAACATGTTTTTATTTCTAATTTACTTATTATGAAATTCTGTTAACCCATATAAACTTTACTTAACAGATGCCACACTGGTTTTCCAAAACAAGCAGTGCAGGTGTAACTGCCACATTTTCATTTCCATCTATTTTCTGTGTATTTTTTTGTTGTTTTTCTTTTTTGTTGCGCCACCAGAGGGCGCAGTGGCGTAGAAGTAGGCTTTTGCATGCAGAGTAGAGGTTAATCACATGAAGAAGCGATCTGAATTGAGTAGGAAGTATGATTAAAAGCTTGGTCACCAAGCAAATGTTTTAAGAAAAAAAAATCTGACAAGTAAGGAGAAAGAAGGAAACCAAGGCTAATTCCTCTCTCGGTACTCAGTCAACGAGGTATTACTTTTGTCTGCGTTTATCTTATAGAAGTACTTTTATTCCAAAATGGGTTCAATAAATTCATCAGTTGAGAAAGCCACTTTTATTGTCGGTACCTGGAGGAATTATAGCAGGTGCTGCAAAAAGCCGACGTGTGGGGAGACTTGCCTGTGCGATGACGAGAAATGTCAAAATCTGGGACACGCAGGTGACTGTCGAGGAAGTGAATCACACACTTCTCTGAACTCGGCGGGCTCTCAGGACCCCTCGTTCGTCAGCCTGGAGAACTTAAGTTTAATGTCAAACAGATGTGTTTTATTGTATTTTTTTTTTTTTGTCAATGTGCTTAATAAATTAACCACCACCACCACCAGCAGCAGCCAGGCACACAGGCTGGTAGTACCAGGGTCGTGGCAGCATGCAAAGATAAACCAGAATAAATATTGACAGAGATTTCCCTCTTGTACCTGCAGCAAGTTCATATCAGGGGAATCAGGTGTGATGGTGTTGGATAGAAATGTAAAGGACTGGGTGTGTTTAATGTAGGTAGTGGGCAAAGATCCACACTGTCGCTGAATAAGTTTTCGGACACCTCCAGCAAATCTCTTTCAAAACTGACTTGTGTGTATGTGTGTGTTTGTGAGCAGACTCTTGTTCTTAACCGTTTTCAATCAGAAAGCCCAGGTTGCAGTGGGCCCCTCCTGGTTCCAAAGCACTAACATGCAGCTCAGACTTTTACATCACTCCCTCCCAGCAGTCAGAGGAGGAGAAGTTCAAGTCTCCAGGTCCAGACTGCAAATTAATTCTGCATGTGTGAAGTCACCACTGACTGATCCCACCCTGGCTTACAGTCTTTCCATCCATCTTATATCATTTTATCCATTTCAGGGTCGTTGGGTCCTGGAGCAAATTCCAGCTAGATGGTAGAAAGCCCGGGACACACCGGAGAGGTTGTAAGTACATCACAGGTCAAACTCAGAGACACAATGAAACACGCATTCGACCTGCAATTTATAGATGGGCCGTCAATCCACGTTGTTGTTTTTTTTAGAACACTTTGGAAGGAAAACTGCATGCTCAGGGAAAACATGCCAATTCCAAACAGAAAAGAAGCGAGCGGATTAACTCTCCCACTCTGAGATGAGCGTGCTCACCACTCCATGACAATAAAGAACAGGAGAAATGTGTGGATAAGTATGGGTAATAACCTTCAGCTACTTGCTGATACCGAGTACCAATATGAGTATTTATTAGATGTTATTCATACTACATATGGAAAAGATATGCGAAGGGGCTGCGTTGGAACGGATCACCTCTGCGTCGATGCTAAGCGCAGCTCATCAGCCTTCAAAGCTCCAGTATATTACTGCGTCTACGGTACACTTAGAGCAGTGCGTAGCGTGTACTCACTGCTCTACTGTAGACTGTAGACCGAGGGGCCGAGCTCGCTGTTAAACTATGTATGAACTATCTTTCGCCTCTTCTTGATATTTTGGCAGAACTTGATTTACAGTCTCTCTTACTTCCGTCATTCTCCGTAATAGTAAAGAATCTCCAAACGGCCGACATTGCTCTTCCTCTCTGGTCAACCTGCTGCTGACATTGCTGACGGATGACGTGACGTAAACACTCGGGTTATATCGGAGATCTGTTACAAGTGTGATTATGTCATGCAGCATCAGATCCCTGGGTCACAGGAACTGATTTTCACTGGATTCCTTTTTTCCTTCATAAAATACTTTAAATAATAAAATGGAATGTAAAACTATTTCAAGCTGATCTTTAGCACAATTCCATGAGTGTAAAAACTCAACTGCTACAGACAGTATGTAAATAATTACTCGATATTTTGAATAAAAATCATTACAAAAAGATGTTTGAGGTTCTTGTTTTTCCCACAGACACTTAAAAAAAAGCATTCAAACAAAAATAGTTATTTTGTCTGAGATGGAGATCCTAACCTGCTTTTTGTCAATGAGGATAGATGGAGAAATCAGATGGTAAAAAAATAAAAAAAAACATGTCAAAGTAATCAGTGCAACTGAACCAAAAGGCAGTAGACAAAATATGTCACTCAAATTAGAATGAAAAAAAGAAAATAGAGGATATAGGCAAGGAAAAGAGGGTTTTGCAATATCCAATGCAGTGTAGCATCAGAAAAGCTGTAATTGTCCCTGGAGGTGGAAAGTGCATTAGACTTCACTGAGATCAGATAATCACTGCAGGAGCAGCAAATCTTGTTTAAAGTGGCTGCTGCCTCTCTGTGTGTCACTACTCTCAACAAAGACAAGCAACACGTTATAGCAAAAAATATCCAAACAATACTAGATCCATAAAATTAATTAAAGCGATATTCTAATTTGTCCAAAGTGAGTTCAGACATTTGTTTTTTAGAAGATAAAAATGAAACTGTGAAACTGTGAAGAAGAAGTTGGCCACTTTGCTCGAAATTAAAATATCTGCACATGTACTTTTTGACTGTAGAAATCTCCCATAACTGATTTCTATTTACTGTAAGGTATTGGACAAGCCACCTGTTCTATAAACTGTAATTTTTCCCATAAGCCTTTGCTCTCGCTCGCTCCCTATCACTGCTCATATTACAACAATAACAGAGCATCAATGCATATGTATAAGAGCATCTTGTGCAAACTCTGCACATCGAAGTGAAACGTTTGATATCACGTGTGTCCGTGTGACACAGTTAAAGTATCTACCTAGGTCGTCCTCACCTCGGAGTGAAGGTTAGAGCCATAGGTTCTCGAAAACTCTGTAAAAGTAAGAAAGCCGCATTCCATTCGTCAAGTTTAATATCCCCCCCATCTTAATTCAAGCCAGTAGAACACTTGAAAAGAACATGACATGCAATCTTTAGTTTACATTCATTACTGTCCTGACTCACATTTTATAACAGATGACTGCAATGCAATCCGTGACACAGTGTTTAGATTTGGTTCACTTTACACACAGCTTTTGTCTTTTGAGTGAAGCTGTGTTTGCATGTGGATCTGAGAGAGGATGGGGGGGAAAAAAAAGAAGAAGAATATTCCAATTGCCTCATTGGCTTCACCGTGGGGTTAATGAGTTTTGAGAAAAAAAATATATCAATGAGAGTACATTTAGAGGTCAGTGGGTGTTAAGAAATAGAGATGTCGACATTAACGTTTAACACACAAAAAGTAAACTGCACATTTAGTACATTCACACAAAATGTCCGCGCGGTAAGAGAGCAAGTGCCCACACACGCGCTTGTTTTTCAGCCCAGCTAATCCACATTCGCAGCAGGGGGCAAGTTACATTTCACACCTAATTAAGAGGACCAGTGTTGAGGACTTTTAAGCCAGTGTCCGCGTGTACTCACATGAGTGTGGGGGTGAAACAGAAAAGACAATCCGGCATCAGACCGCTGCAGGGAAGTGATAGGCTCAGTGTGAAGTGCAGTTTTAAGTGTTTAATTACAAAACCACTATGAAATCGACGTGATCCATACTGTTAGCCATTTGCTTTCATTTTGATTAAAGGCACGCTGTTTCAATCGTGCTTCATTTCATGACTATATATTTCACATAACAATCAAAACACATCATTTTCCAGTAAAAATGTCCACTAAATAAACAGTTTTTATAACTCAAGACATAATCAAAGTAAAGAAGGTAGGATTTTTTGAAGAGGGCACCACTAAACTTGAAATATGTATTGCTGAGTATTACTACATAGGACATGGCATGTCTTTCATACTTGTAAAATATATTGAACTATTAATGCTTCTTTACGTGTAGTATATGTTCCAGATGAGCTAACTAGGAAAGCTTGAAGTCTTAGGATGCTTCCACACCTTTTTTTTTAAGTCGAATTAGTTAGGTTTGGAACATGGAATGTATGAACAAGCTCCTGGGAACCTGGAATGAATCTAAACAGCAGCATCAAGACTGGCCTGAAGATGTCGCCTCAGTATGACTCCAGTAGGACTCAGATATGGTGAACTGTGAACACAACCAAGGTGCACAATTGCAAGTTTGAGATAAAAATTATCCCGTAGGATCACATAGAATTCAAGATGGCACAGGAAATGTGCTCCAAGACAAATGGCATCATACATCTCTAATATATTCAACTCAATAAAAAAAAACATGCAACCAGCAGGTATGAGGGCGTGGGTGATAGACAGAGCTGAGGAGGGACAAAAACTGGAATGGGATGTGGTTTGGTGCCGCAAAAAACCCAAATCATCAATATATTAGACATGAAATAGAACTGGTCCCACACACGTATTGTTCTTTTTGCCCCCATGAAAGTCTTGGCCCCACTAATGCATGTAGTATGGGAATGTCCTAGAATATCAGACATCTGGACCGTAGTCTGTACCGTTTCAGGTCGAATTGGAAGAACCATTTGATTCATGAAAAACCTGGTTGGCAGGTCGGACGGCAGCCAGTAAGATTGTAGACAAGCAGTGGAAACCTCCACATGATCTCTCGAAAACTCAGCGGCGGAAGAGATTTTTGGACGACGTATACATTTAACCATCATCGGCAAGGACTAATAATGTCATTGTGGAAAATCTGAAAACTGCAGTCGTCATAAAAACTTGAGGGGTGGTTTACCAAGACCCTCCATAAAGTGTGCTAAATTGCGGCCTCATTCAAAAAAGTTACACGTTGAGTTTGTGTGCGTTTTGCGGATGAGTTGAAAAGAATATCATCACATGTTTTGAATGCATCAAGTTATGAAGAATGACATCACGTGCAAGAAGATCTGATAGAAAGTACTGTGTCCAAGGCCAATAGGAAATGTGATACCATGAGGACAGACTAGTTGGTGGAAGATGGTATCAAACATAGAAATCAGAATTTGGCTAAATAAATAAATAAATAAATAAATAAATAAGAGGATAATAGAAACTATTTCAAAGTTCAGACTCTACATGTGCTCAGTTTAGGGGTGCAAATAGAAGCAATGTGTCAACTACAGGGCGAATAAACAAGTACATGTAGTGAAGTTTGGAGTGAAGTGAGTCGGGTACAGGTTCAGGTACAGGAACAGGTACAAGTACAGGTACAAGTGAAAACCATCACCAATGAAAACCCCTTAACCTTAAAAGAAAAAAGACAACTTTTTTACAAAGCAGGAAAATATATTGGCTGCATCAGCAAACATGTCAAAGAGAAAAGGAAATATATTACAGTAAAGAAGCAAACTCTACATGTCACTACGTAGTATTTAGTAGTCCAGAATGCATTAGAATACACCAATTAAGGTCTATCCCTCTTCTTTTTTTTTTTTTTTTTTAAAAACACCCCCCCTGTATCCTTTATTGCTGTCTACTTTTTAAGTTACTGTGTTGTTGAAAGGGCTATACAAATAAACTTTGACTGATTGATTTATTGATGGATTGGTTGATTAATTGATTTCAACATGACAGTGTTTTGTTGATCAGGCAATCTCGTTCTGCACAGCCACTGTGAAACATTTTCAGTTCTTCCTTCGGAAGCAAATGTGCTTGAGTAGGATTACAAAGCATTGAAAAAGTGTCTTTAAAGAAATATGTGCAGTGAGTGTAGAATGACATAAAAACTGGCTCGTAAGAAAAATAAGTAGTAATGTCAACATTTTGTGATTTTCACATTCTGCTTGAAAGTTCCAGTTGTTTTAAATATACTTATTAATTTCCTCTACGTCATGGTGAAAATGTTGTTTTATTGCATTTCTGGACATTGACTCAAATGCAGCTCTTAATCTTTATGAATATTACACAAGTGCTACACGTTAGCTCCCAACTTATTTTCATCCTGGACATGAATCAGCGAAGCAGAAGCTGCACAAAGGCCAACTTTCTATCATCAGTGCCGCATCTTGAATCGAAATTCCATTTCTGTCCATTTTTTTTTCCCGGGGGCTGGAGGGTGGGGCGTTATCATGACTCCACCACCACCCACATTTTTACAATCCATAAAAAAAAAAAATCACACACACGCTCACAATTTCCGAGAGGCTTGACTCATTGATACACAGACTGTCAAACTTAAGCGAAAATACCCACATGCAGTTGATTTCTTTAGGCATTCTGCTCACGCTGGATCAACCAAAAATATTGACTGATTTATGTGCTCTGCTTGAGACTCTCTGACAATGTTTGTTTTCATCTCTATCAGGACCTATTAGGGGAAAAAAAAGCTGCAGGTTCTCTGTGGTTTTCTTCCTCTTTAGAAGGCAGGGGGAATATATTGAAAGCAGCTCAGCACTCTGCCTGTTTTTCAAATCCAGGAGGCAGGATGATTGGATAAGTATTCACCGCACATCTCCATCCCTGAATGGCCTCGTCTACCTTTGCTCTCAGCACTGTGTTCGCTCACTGATATCCATGTACTGTGTCTCTAATGGATGCAATGGATTCAGTGAAGAGGGAGAGGAAGATGGAGAGACTCGTAGCTCATAAGGCTAAGGATACATGTGTTGAATTTGGACCTAAATGAAACGTTAACTACTGCCATACGTTGCACTGTCACATGCTGACATGGTGGCACAAGTATTTCTGGGACAAATTCCAACTCCCATTTTCCTCATTCGCTCTCTCGGCTTCCCTCTTAGCCATCGTACCACCTTTGCCATTGTCCAAATGGGCACCCATTTAACAGCTGCACAATACAAGCAGGGATTAAATTCTGGGATCCACCATATTCAATAATCACCATAATGAATTCACAGAATCCAATTTGAACAGTATGTTTCCCAGCAACGGGTAAACGGTTGCGCTGGACCCGGCAGGCTTTGGCTTCAGGTACACAAAAGTGGTTAAAAGGCTACTTATTGTTGACAACAAAATACACGGTAATTACGAGAGGCGGGATGGAAGAAAACTGGGCAATTAATAAAAAAATGAGTGAGTGTGTGTGCTTGTGTCTATGGGGGCGTGTGACTGTGTGTGTGAAAGGGAGAAGATGTAGGGGGCCATATGGACTGTAGGTGTCCGCGGAGCTGTCCAGCAGCGTGTTAATCTGGCAGCTTATAATGGCAGAGGCAGGCAGCAACCAACAGCTCCGACTCCCACATCAATTCCTCAAGTTCAGGCCTCTCCAGCAGCCAAATGGACCGTGGCTATGAGGAAGAGAAGCCTTGGTGCTTTATGTCTCTGCGTGTGTGGTATTTCCCTCTTTGTGACATCAACAATACACCATCCATGTTTTTGAAGATGAAGATGTGGGATTAAGATTTGGGTTCCAGTTCGATTAAAGCAAGACACTATCCACGCAAATCGCAGCCCTGGATGTCCTCACCAAAGCATCATCTTCACCCTGGCATAACAAACGTCTTTTGATTGGATCATCATACACAGTAAACTGCTGTTTACCCTCAGATGTCACAGGCTGAAGCACAACATGCCAAGTAATGACACAGCAGGTAAGTTATATAGACTGTTCTCCAACTCAGGTCAGTACAATTAGGGACATCAAAACTTCATATCGTTCCTGATTTATCAACTGTTCACCAAAGACCAGAGGATTTAACTAGGAGAATTCCAATCTGTTTTTCTTTTACTCCATGACAATGCCATGCTATTGGTATGGTTGGCACGGCATCCAGACTGAGGTGAAGTCTTGGTGTCCTGAAATGACTGACCTATGTTGAAGATGTGTTTTTTACAGTATAATAGCCAAAGTCCAAAACAGAGGAAAAATGTATTCTATGGGTGAAGATACTCTGGAGCTGCGTGTGGGCTTTTAGTAGAAATAATTAATAGTAGAGCAATGTTGGAACTTTGATCATGATGTGGACCACTAGAATTACATCTTGACTACTGATTTAATTTTTTTTTTTTGTCATCAAATATGACACAGTCGTCTCAAGGTACTTTTAGAGAGAAAAACCCAACAGTTCTACAAACACAGGCGATGCGGAACGGAGAAACTCTTAATGGGAAGAAAAGTTTTGCAGAAGCCATTGTAAAAGACTCCGAAAAAGAAACCCCAAAAAAACCTATTAATATCATGTAACGGGTTGACTACGTAGATAACTAGTGAATCAAATTGGCTGCGTTTGATCATTTCTATCCTAATATGCAGTAAGGGCCTGTTTACACGGAAACCATTTCAAGTGAAAAGGCGAAACATTCATTGTGTTCCGGGTGTCTGTTTACACGACAGCGGTGCTCAGAGCCACGGAATACGTCCGTTTTTGGAAACGGTTCCCATGGTGGAACTTTATGAAAATGCTCTGACTCCGTTTCTACGCAGATGGATTGATAACGACACACTCGGGGCCTGTCACCTTGGAGAAGGCGGAAATGCTGCTGCTGCATGTGTATGTCTGGTCTGTCCATACAAATGCCGGTGTGCTCCCTGTGTTGATGTTTATAGGGTATTTTTCTTGCATGTGCGTGTGGTTTCATTACAAAAACAAACCAACACCACCCACTAGTGGCCCAACATGGAAACTACATCTTTTTCAGCATTTGTGCCATTACTGTGTAGACGGACATGGTTTTCAGAACTTTGCAATGTAAACGTGAAACTTTTCTGAAACGAAAACATAATAACGAGGCATTTTCACTTGAGACGTTGTGTAAACAGGCCCCGAGTTTCATAATATTTAGGGAATAATTGCCGTTGGTATGGAGTTCAAACGTTGTTAGTACACCTTATTTGTTGCGTCGCCATTCAAGGAATTCAACTCAAGGTTCACATAGAGGACAGAATGGGGTCGTGTGCGTCCCACACATTAAAGACGGCACTGCAAGTTTTTGTGTGTGTCTCGTATTCTTTCCCAATTGTCTGTGTTGAGGTCATTTGCCAAATCCCCACAAAAGCTTCCCCTTTTTCATGGGGTCGCTTTTCAGGGCAATATTTGTTGTTACTGTCAAACTTTGGATTTATTCAAATAGTTAAGAGTAATCATTAGGTCAGCTCAGGCTGTTCCTCGGGAACCAAGTGACAATAAAACAAACAATGCTGGAACCAAATATACAATAAACTCTGTACATTAGCATTTTGACCAGGCAAGATTAAAACAGGGAATAAATATTAAAGTCACAAAGTATTTGATGGCACTGATTAAAACAAGAATACACTGCAGATAAAGGTGTTTTAAGAGCTACTTTGGAAGAAGTTTCATCTCTGCACTGTATTTCTTGCTCGATAGATTAATATCTTCACTGAGAAAAAGTGTTAGAGGGTAAGCTTCTCCAATTTAAATTGTGCAAGGTCATTCATTATATTGTGGAAAAGAGCCAGGCCAGACGTCAATTAAGTTAGCACTCCACTTGTTTATTTTCATTTACATAACAATTTTGTGCTCAACCGTAAATTGTCTGGACCTTATTAATTAGAGTCCCTCTGCTCAGTTCAGGATTAAGATTTAGGGTGAAGTGCAAAATGAGATACCGGTGGGATAGAAGCTCAATGAATCAGTGAAAGGTCTCAAAAGTAGAGCATTACAAAGAGTGTTTGCATGTATTTTCTATCCCCGCTGAATTTGCGTACATGCCCCTGCTTGCTTTGTTCTTTGTTTTCATGTAGAAGAGAAAGTTAAATGAACAGGCAGCGTGCTGGGGTATCTACAGTATGTGATCACAGCAATGACAGCGACCGGCGCAAACAAATGCATACCTGACGTTTTGTTTTTGTGCGTGTGTGTGTTTTTGCTTCTAGTACCCAGCAAACCTGCTGAAGTAATCAAAACTTGAATACATACTGTTAAGTATGCATGAGAATGGCACAAAGAAAAAAGACCAACACATTTTTTCAACAATCTTATCATCCCTCTGTGGTGTGGGGCCACTGCCAAGCAGAGACAATGGCTGCACAATGCGTTTCCGCTCACAGCGGTCTTCCTCCACAAAACATACCTTCTCTCCAAACAGCAGGCCGGCTCGGATGTTAAACATTCTCTAATTAGAGTTTCTTTTCCCCCATTTTCCCTTTGTTCGTTGATTGGGCATTGTGCTGAATACAATTGTGGAAATTTTTCCCTGTAGTGTCCACATTTAATGTCACAGAGATCACATTAGTTTGTGTGTCAGTCCAAACTTAATTAAGATTACAGTTAATCAAACTTGTATTTCCAAACTTAATAGACACAGTGGGTACATGGCCACATAATAATTTTGTTGAATATCTCTTACCATTTTTAATAAAGTCAACTGGTAAGTGACTTTTTTTTTTTCTTCCATTTTCTATGCAGCACTGTTACCAGACCAGAGTATTTCTTTGGGAGTTGGATCTATTCTACCAGCATAGCTTCAGCAATGCCAAAATCACAGTAGGTCTGCTGGTGCACGTCCAGGTAGACCGAGGTCGCGTTTACACAGGAGACGAGTGTCTGTGGTCTGGAGCAGAGTTAAAACTAATAGAATAAAAATCAGCGCTGACTTCTGGCCTGCTTCATGTCCACACTAACGTCTACATTCTGGACTGCTGTTGTGATGAACAAAGCTTCCATAGCCAAGCAGTGTGCAGCACCAAATGCAAAACAATGTATGACTGATAATTGTGGTGGAACCCCCCCCCTCCCCGAGAGAGAAGCAAGAATTACTCATTTTCGCATGATTGAAATGAAAAGTGACAGTCTGTAATATAGATTTTTCTCACAGCTCTCTGACTCCAATCAAATTTATATCTAACTGCACGGAGTGTTTTGAGGACATCAGGTTTTGGGCGGCATCATTCAATTTAACCTGACCAAACATGACCATTTGAACCTATATCTGTGGACAAGCATATTTTTAATTTACTAAAAAATCATCTGGTGCCTAAAATGTGATTTTGATGACTTTATTGATAAGTTAACACATCTCGGTGAATCAGATTGTGGTTGTACAACATTTCAACTTTTTCCTGACTTTTGCAGGTGAGTAGTAGAGACATTGTCTTCTCACTACTAAACAAATAGTTACATACAGTACAGCTTACTACAAACTGAACGTTTGAAAATAGGAGCTACAAAGCATGTCATCTAAAATGTCTTCGAAATTACATCAGAATACGTCTATTATAATGTTGTTGTTTTTTTAAACGGATTTTACAAATAGGATTATTCTTGTATGAAAAGACAACATTTTAGTGAAGCATCTGCACTTCAGACTGAGTGATCCTCGTGCACCTGGGTGGGTCATATTGTATTTACAGCAATTACTATGAAAGGTGGAACAAAGAGTGCTTCGAGGTCCCATACATAAAGTGTTTGGAGTGGAAATATTTTACATTTTTGTTCATTAAATGTTCTGATTCAAGCCTGACCAATGGTGTCCTTTTAATGCTCTCCGGCTGCTTTGATCAGACCAACTGGAACAAGTTCATGGAGGCTGCACGAGTACAGGATGTACAGACAGAGAAATATGCATCGTCCGTCACCGGCTCCATCTGCAAGCATCTGGAGGTAATCACAAAATGATGCTTCACGACCAAAGGCTATGGTTTAATGCTGTGATCCCTCCCCCCAGAAATCCTGGGATGCCACACATTTGCATTTGTTGGTGAAACTGGAATGTGGACAACCTTTTTCCACCGCATGGAGAGAACTGATGATTTCTGTTGGTATCAAAATACAAAGGTTTGTCCTCGAAGACGATGGCGCATCCAGTACACAGGCTTAACAAGGTGAGTCAGAGCCGAGTACAGTGAAGTCAAGGTGAGACAAACTTCTTGAAGTGCATCTCTTTGTAAGACAACCAGTCCAAACAATACTGCATAAATTGTTTACTCCTTGAACACATGAAGGTTAGAAGAGTTTTAAAACACCTTCTGTAATGTGGTGTCACTTCCTGCAGTTTGAGATGGCCCATGTTTTTAAACCAATTCACATTTATGATTGAGAAGTTCAGTTTAAACCCAAGAAAACTTGTAGAAATAGAAAAAATGGATGAAAGGATGTTTGTTGGAACTAACTGCAATTTTATAAACCAGTGATTTCAACTACTGCCGGACTGTCAAAGCTGGTAATAAATCTTTTCTACCGTGGATAAAAGGTTGAGTCTGTGAAGTAAATTGTGTTTGCTGCTTCTATACACAACAGGTGCATTTAATTGTTTGTACATACTGAGCCATTAAAGATATGCTTCAGAAAATTCTGTCGATGCTTCATGTTGCCTCCATGATGAAAAGAATCACTGTCACCACCTCCGCAAAAGAAACTATTATTATCACAACAGAGTTCTACGCCTCTTGTTTACAAACTGCTCTGATCAAAACACCTGCAAAGCACATTAGAGAAAGCATTTACTTTTTACCCTCCATTCGCCATCTTTTTTGTTTGAGTCAACGTTTCCTCTCTCGTCTCTAAATCCCCTCGTGTGAGATCCTTGATTGTTGCCACCTGTGTCTTTTTAATTTCCCACTCCCTGTGTGTGTTTTTGTTGCTAATTCTGAGAGGGAAAAATAAATATGTATTGTGCAAACATGGCTCGACACAACATTGTTCACCTAGCTTCTGGTATTCCTAATATTGAAACTGTAATAAAATCAGCCTTAAACTGTATTGAAGACCCAACCTGAAGTGAGCCTGTGGGTTGTTACCTCGTTTACCTCCACCTGGTCCTCCTTCCAGGAAAAGCAGGTCCAAACACTTTCTCTCTCAATGTCTGAGGTTTTTTTTTTTTTGGGGGGGGGGGGTTGTGTGCCCTTATTACCACAAACATTGAGCCAGTTTGTGATCCACATAGAGTATCTACCTTCAAAAATAGAAATATCGCCATATGTGGAACAGTGTAGTTTGTTGTTGTTGAGTGAAAAGTTTGAATAGTCATTAAAAAAAAAAATTTTTTATTTCATTGCCTTTTTCACAAACTTAGAAGTAGAAATTATTGGCAAAATCTTACCGAGTTTCTGTCTTCACCAAGGTTTTCAGTGTTCGGTTCATTCTTTTATGGATTTCTCTGCTTTTTCTTTTTTTTTTTGCTTGTGGTTGCTGGTGTTCCTGTAATTCATGTTCTACTTTTAGGCACCGTTTACACAAGTAAAAACAGAACAAAAATGCGACTTTTTGAAAACAGCTCCCAAGGTAGAATTTACTTAAAATACTCAGAATTCCTCTCCGTGGAAATGGGGGGATATGCTACTTTTTGGCGCCGTCTCTCTCTTAATGGAGGAAAACACAACTTTTCTGAAACTCTAGACATTAACAAGGTGGGCAATAACATCAATGGCGGCCACCACAGGGTTATGACTCCCAGTCTATATTCTCATGAGACTTGGTGGTTTTATAGTTGACAGTTATACAGTTATAGGAATAGCAATCCATCTTTATCACCTGTACATGAATGTCCATGTACTTACCATAGTTTACAGCATATTGTTCTCTGCACGCAAGTGGTTTCTGTACAAAAACAAACAGCACCCACTAGTGGCTCTACATGAAAAGTACATTGTTTTCAGCGCTTCCATGTAAACAGATGTTGTATTTCAAAACATTTCTGTGTAAGTGCAAAACTTTTCTGTAACAAAAACGGAAAACTTATATTCGCTTGGAAGTTGCGGTGCAAATGGGGCTTTAGTTTTTCTTCTTTTTTCACCCTTGTCCTCATCGTGATTTTCCTTGATTATAATCAGTTGTACCTCACTGTGTTCCCACTGTCTTTGTATATATGTGCCATCCCCAGTCTTGTCACATGTAAGTTTTTAATAATAATAATATCCAAGTATGTCCTTGTTCTCATTTCTCGGTCTTTGTCTGATAATAGGTCTTTTTTGTTTAATAATCGATCAAACTGATTTCAAAATTAGAAAAGTGGAAATAATTGAAAAGGACTGAGTTAATGAACACAGAAACATTGTGAATTGCTGAAGTTGAATTGTGATGGAAAATTGGAGATGAACTAATCTCCAACGCCCACAGTTGTTTATCTGCCAATATGAATTTCAATGTATTCATACATCATCTTTGGCCAAATATGTACCTTACTTATATGGGTGTGGAGAGGATTCTGTGAATACGAGATACAATCAGTAGTCAGTGTGCAGGCCTGATAATTGAATGGCAAATATAAGCTCCTCTATTGGGTTCATATAAATTCGTATCGCTGCCTCTGAATGAGTCGGTGCCTCACCTGTCATTAACCTTATCACACCTCACTGGCACTGACCCTTGAATGCCTTGATCAAGATATTTGATGAAGCATTAAATGCAGATCCTGCTCTTGAGTCCAGTTCAGTATAATCACCAAAGGAGAAAAGGGTCAGTTCAGGAACATTGGTGGGCAATCCAATGAAGTTGTAGATGTGAGCTCATAACTTATTCTTGCACGTTTGTGAATTGTGTGATTTTGAATGCAGATGGACAAAACATTTTTTCTATCTTAATTACATAAGTTTCATACCATAAAGAAAGACCTCATGGTACAATTGAAACTTGCATGATTTGCTTTGGGTGTTGAGCTTCACCGGTCAATATAAACCCTTTTCAGGAGCTAGTATGATACTTTCTCCTTTAACGATGACTTTTACAAGTCGAAGATGACAAATTTACCTGGAGTTAAACTTGAAAAAGATAGTACTAAAGTAGTACTCTTAAGAATAATCAGCAATTAAGTTAGGTAATGATATTAACTATTGGATGAGGTAAACAAATAACATCATAACTGGTTGACTCCAATGCATGTCTTATGTAAAAGTTCTTTCTTTTGGCACAGCATTCAAAAACAAAAAGGTGATCACAAGGAGGATCAAAGCAATTAATAACAAAATATTAAATAATAAAATAATACAAAAGCTTGAAAAAAAGATGGGACTCTGACTGGAATGAGATTACTAGACTTTGACAGAACAAGACAAAGGGAGACAAGGACTATTTATACATGAACATGGTGAAAACGGGTGAAACCAATCGGGGCAGAGCAGATACAAAGTCACACGAAGAGAAGAAGTCAGGGTCTGAATTGAGAGGGAAACGGTACGTAAAATTAAAGTGCACTTAACATGAAATGCACATGACACCAAAAGACTTAACATGAATCTAAACTAAGGTCCTGTTTACACGTTTCCTGGGTTTTTACAAAAACTGACATTGACACAGACCTTTTGCACACCTGGTTCAGACCTATGAGCATGCCAAACCTGTAGGGGGCAGTTTAACAAGAAGCATGAAGCCATGATAGCCAATAAGAATCTTGGGGAGGACACGACTTGTAACGTAAATATCCACATGGCCTAAGGGATTGACATGAAAAATCAACACACTTGATGAGAGATAACAACCGTGCTTCCTCCTTTCATGATACTCACAACAAGGATTTAAATGAAAACGACATTAATAAGAGCTTGACTTTCCTTACAAAAACACAGAACAAAATGCACACACAAATAGTTCATTTCCACTGTTTGAGTAGTGCTAAAAGAGCTTTATATTGTTTAATAACATTCACCCTTTCATACACTAATTGTGATGACAGCCATGCAGGATGAACAATAAATCTCTCGGGACACCAAAACAAAACCCCACACAAGTACAATTCGAAACTCCACACAGAAAGGCTCCACTGGCACAACCCGGACTCAAATCGATGAGGTGAAAGGGTTCACTTTCATTAATGAAAAGTGTGCATGTAAAGCAGACACGTCAGTCTGAAGACACATGGCAAAACATCGTTATTTTTTGTGGCATCTGCATTTCACTATAATAACAACTTTTCCTTGACATGAGCAACCAGCAGCGAAGCTTTGAAAGATTACCATAAGCACCACTCGTCCGCCTGATCAGTAATAATTAATATACTGAGTGAGAGCTGAGGGCAGAGAAAGCACTTTAATACATTTATGACTTCCTGCCAGAATTAGATGTCACCACAAATGACAGTGCTCAATATTTAATGTAATGACATGACCATTAGAGAAATATTGTATCCCCCTCCACCCTTTCATCTCTCTAAATATTTTTTTTCCCTCAAATAGCAAAATTATAGCAGCATTTATGTGGTTATGTATTTAATCCTGAACTCTTTATGGATTTAAAGTAAGCCTCAAATGTGTTATCTGTATTCTATACAGATTTAATGCAAGGCATGTAAGTAACATTAACATTTTGTTTCAGTAAAGCGTTAAATACACATAGCTGGCAGACGAACTCACTTTGCACAATGAGATGTACCAGATTTTAAATATGTTAGGATGGAAAAGCTGAATTTTAAAAGTGAATAATTTTGGACAGAAAATAGTTCCATCAAAATGTCTTTCTTATTGCTTAATGGTAATGGTCTCAATGGTTCAAAGGAGAAATGATTAAAAAAAAAAAAAAAAAAAAAAAAACACGGGCCAGAAAACCGGGGGGAAAAGAATGTAATGAAAGAACAAAGGACTGATAGAAAGTAGAGGAGACTATGTAAAGAAAAAAAAGGCGAGTGCTACTGAAGGAGCATACAAGAGTGTCCTTACAACACTCTGGAAAGAAGACCACAAAAGCTCCTTGAAAAACATCCCTTAATTCGCTTGTGTTACATCACATATTATTTTATGCAACATGTGTGTGTATGTGTGCAGCATTAAAGGTGTTCTATACTGCACTGCCTGTCACTAGAAATAGATACAAGAAAGCATGAAAATGAAGATTCCTTTTTAAAACAGGGTAGATTGCAGAAGTGACAGAATGATATATAAAAAGCACACAAAAAACTTATTTATCATTTAAGATATCACATGAAATATTTGCAAGGCTTAGCTTTTTTATGTTCTTGGACCTCCTGGATACAGAAATACATGATGAATTGATGAAGGACATGTCGCTCAGTAAACTCCGCCAGACAAATGTGTTAAAAGCCCTGTAAACGCTTCGAATAAAAAAAAGGAAAGTTTTTGCTGAAAATGATGTTCTCAAGTAGGGCCACTAGTGGGGGCTGTTGTTTGTTTTCCTAATGAAACCACACAGTCCTGCGCAGAGAGCGTACTTGCACATGTGTAGAATTGTTCACTACAGCCATGGTGCACATGTACAGTAGCAGCGGTTCCGCCGTTTACGTAGAGACGGAGTCGGAGCATTTTCAATAAGCTGCTTTTAAAAAGTGGCACTTTCAGTGACTCCAAGTAATGTTGTTGCGTAAACGGACACCCAAAATGCAATCAAAACTTTGCATTTTGCACATTTTCATTTAAACGGGGCCTGATATTCATTAAAAGGCTTTTACGTAGTTTTGACTTGGTGCAGTATTTTGGGGTAGTGATTGACACTTTTGCCTCACATCAACAAAAACTTTGAGATCTGGCTTTGTAGACTTTTGGTTTGCAAGTTCTCCAGATCTGTGTCTGATTTTTCTCTGAATACGGCAGTTTCGTTCTCACAATTCTGAAAAATAATGCATATCCACTTAAAAGGTTGTGCAAATGGGGCCTGAATTGCTTTCAGCTGTTTGCCTTCATCCATAGGAAGAAGGGACTGGCTCCGGTTTCCTGCAACCTTGAGTTGCATAAAGCCATATAGAAGTGCAGTTTTGCTTGCACGTTAACAAAGATCGATTGCAGGATGTTTGTTCTATAATGGGACAAAATTACTTTAACAGCCATACATTACATTATGGATCAGTGCGAAAGTAATAACTCACAATAGCTCATGAAAGGTATGAAGGTGTCAGGACAGAGACAAAAACTCATTGACACAAATTCCCATCAGGTCAGAATTGAATTAATTTCATTTTCACAGGTTTGTTATGAAGCAAAGGGACACCTACCCCTCAAACGGGTTCATTCACTGCTCGTTTGATGCACGCTGGATGGCAGCGTTCACACCTCCACGAATGGACAGAACCAATGCAGAAATCGCAGCAGGCTCTCATTTTTAATTAGACCGAGTCCAACGAGTGTGAACGCACCTCACCTCAAACAGTATAGATGCATGCGTGGATGTGTGAGACTTATTTGTGTATTTAAAGCCATCCAGCTTTTTTTTTTTTTTAAATGACTGTTTTTACACACAGATTGCCTTTATATATGAGTGATCGACTCTAATGGAAGTCAGAGAACACAGGAAGGTCTTATGTGGGAGGAAAGCATCACAAGAATTTAGAAAATCCTCCCAAGAAATTCCAGAGTGACACTAGCAAAGAGGAAAGTATGACATATGCGACAATTAAATATATTTTATCTGAGGCCTGTGATGCTTCACCTCAGCACATTTTCACACGAGCTTTATAAACAACAAAATGTTTACTCCGAACCAAGAAGGAAGCAGCGAGTGAATGTGTGCCCTTTCACATTAATGACTTGTAATGCAATTGAAACACACACATAAGGAAACTGGTACATGAGCATGATTTTAGGACTATTTACTCAGAGAAATTAGGGACTGCAAGTGTGTTCAGATCTGTCTTCAGAACAGCAGTCCTGCTCTCAGAATTCAAATGAGGCCATTATCTTCTTCACCCATCTTGTTTTATATCCTCATATGCATATAATTTCTTTTCTTACATTCCCCCCCACCTCTCTTCCCCTCTTCGCTTTGTCCTTTTCCATATGACATCCATCTCATTTCCTCAGGATCAGTGTTTGAGCACCTTATAGTTTGTCTGTTTATTTGCTATATTCTTTTCTCCTTTCACCTGTCTTTTCCATTTTCCCCCTCCCTCCTCACAAGCCTCTGATGTCTATCACACTCATGATAATGAGAGGCAATATCTTCTCTGAAAATACTAAGTCAGATGGACACTGTCCTGCATTTGACCGCTGGGTCTAGAAACTACTGTGTGGACCTTTAAGGCAGCAATAGAAATTTGGAATTTTTGCAGAACCAGATGTTGTGTTTTGTGAAATATGCACATTAGCTCTGAATGAACCCGTTAAGGTTCACGCTTGAAAACGGCACAAAAGCTGCTAAAAGATTTAGCAAATGAACTAGTGAACCTGTTCCCAGTAGGTTCTGTGGAGCCACCACTGTTGTGCAAGTAAATGAAAACTATGACAAATTACTCAAAGGGCTGTACTAAATTGCTTAATAACATCAATGTTACCAGCAAGTGGACGTCTTTCACGTTGCTGTCAGAACAACTGAGGCCTCGTTTACACAACAACATTTTTGGCATTTCGGGGTTCTGTTTACGCTGCAATGGTTGCTCAGAGCCACTGACCACAACTTTTTCAAAATGCTCCAACTCAGTCTATGCCAAGATGGCTGCGACTGCGCATGTGCACCACAGCCATAGTAAACTGTTCTTCTGCACATGCTCAGTAGACGGACAATAACAACGTTTGCCTGCAGCATGTCATGACTCCCATTCAATGCTCACCCTGGGACTTGGTAGTTTTATAGTGGAGAGTCTCCCGCAACACCGATCCAACTTCGTCGTCTGTCCATGGAAATGTTTGTGCATTCGCCTTTGTTAATGTTTATCGTTTCTACGTGCATGTGTGTGTGGTTTCTTTACAAAAACAAACAGCAGCATCCACTAACACCCACCGGCTGTGCAAACGGACGTCGTTTTCAAAATGAAAATCTTTTCTTCAACAACAAATGATGTGTTGTCAATTGTAACAGTAGCTCCCTCCTTCTGTCAAAGTAAGCTCTGTGAAACTGCAACCATGAGGGCGAGGGCTAATGCTAACGCTAAAGCTAACAGAGGGCAGTAAAGGGAGACGGCAGCTCTGCAACTCGCCAACTGTTTTCATGTATGACAAAAGTAGAACCGTTCATGTAACGCAAAATGTTATAACTCTTAATCACCAACATTGATGGCAATGACATACTGTAGCTGACGCACCCTCACACTGCCTGATCTCCTAAGTCTCCTCTACTAATCTAGTCACAGAATTTGTTCACTTCAGCTTTCCTTTCTCCTCTTAATCTGCCCATTTGTGTCCTCTACTCTCCCCCTTCTTCTTCTAATTATTTTTGCCACCCTTGCTTCTCCTGATGAACACCTCGCTGAAATATGACTCCACAGATGAATTTGTGAAAACTTGGTGCAGAGATGAGACTAATGACAGGCAATTACCAAGATGCAGAACTCACTAATGGACTTTTACCATCGTTTGTCTCCAGCTGATCTTGCCGCACTCCACCATTTTTTTGACAAGGACAGTGAAAGTGGAATCGCAGTGATGATAAGCTGCTAGAAAGCCTTTCATAACGGTTACCTAATAACAGACATTTATAGAAGATACCAAATATGGTAGGATGTCAGGCAGCATCGTTGAGGGTATTTATTACCTTCAATTGGAAGGGCAGAACCTGAAACGCTAAATGGACATAAGGGGATTGTAGAAACAGCAGCTAGAACTGGAAAGCCATCCAGAAAATGCAAGTTTAGATAACCAACAATATTACAGGCTCGTGATCACCTTCCTACCCCTCTCCTCCTCTGCAAAGAAAGGCCCCAAAGCTCCGAATTAAACTGGAGCATTCGTCACTGTGAGGTGACAGCACTAACCACTGCACAAAATGCACTCTATAGATGAATTGAAAGACAATATGAAATATGTGTGACTGTTGAACTCTCACTTGTCACACGACATTTTAGGCCCACGTCAGCAATGCCAGTTTCCGACAAATTCTCCTCAAAATAAATATGTGAATAAAAAGAAGCAAATAAAAAAATAAATATATAATTAAATCTTCGAGACAAAGGAAGGTCTGAATGGGAGAATGAAATCACAGAGAAACTTCCCTGGGGGTCCAACAGCACTGTAGGCGGGAAAATGTCAGCCATAAAAATGAAAAGAACATTGCAACAATTATCAATTATAAAAAACAGCAGGAGGATTTCAATTGAAATCCATTGGCAGACTTGAAAAAAAAAAAAAAAAAAAAGAAATCCTAAAATGATAAAACAAAACCAATATAAGGAGTTCCAATCCTCATATAAAATAGTACTTAAGGCTTCAATCAATTAATGAGAAATAAATAAATAAAGCTGGAAACTGATATTAATGGATCAATCCACCCTTTTGTTCGAGTGCAACATATGGTGACAATATATCGGAGACATTGCCGTTTTTAGAACTCTAGAAAGAGTTTTTGATTAATTGGAATGAAGTGGGATGATTTTTGAAGAATCCAACTTCTTCGAGAAAAGAAGAGGGCCACAGCTCAATTTTCCGAAGATTCAATCATCAGCTCTTGGTAACGAGAAGGCACTCCTTCTGATGTCTCAAAGCATGTACGGGAAGGTTCAGTAAGTATTGCATAACAAGATCATTTAATATTTTATCAATTTCAGGGAGCACTTTATATGAAGCTCTATGGATTGGAAGGCAGTGAATGGAGTCAACTGGAGACGGGACTGTTCACAAGTGGTTATTCACTTCAACATACTTCAAGAGATCTTCAGTCGGAATTCTCATCATAGAAAGGTGGAGATCGATAAATTCAAGTCATGTAGCTGGGCTGCTACTTCACTTCACTCTAAATTATTGTGAATGCCATGGATGAGGATGTAAGTCACACTTGTGGACTGTATGTGGGGAAAAGTGTATCAGTATCAAGAAATAACAACAAAATCCATCAAGACTGTGGTGAAACTGACTGACTAATACAGTATCTGGTAAGAAATGTGCAGTAAGAAAAAAGCTCAATTAGGCAAACTGGTGAACAGTAGGAGGGAAAAAAATTTTTTACCAGAAAAGTGAGTGACAATGTAGATGTGGATAACTTCATTCAGCTTCTTATCAAAAACAACAATGAATAAAGTGAGAGAGAAAGAAAAATAACAGCATAACTGTTGGACTGCTGGATCTCCATCAGCTGCGTAAATACAGTGAGTCTTGCAGTTGAGGTGGAGGCGACTTGGCTTGTTTTGTGTGTGTGTGATGGAGCGGCTCCATCACGCGCGCTGACGTGGCACATATCATCGCGGCGCACCCGCCGCGTAACGCGCGCACACACACCCACGGACACACACTCACTTATCGACTCTGCAATAACCTGCACTCACATACAAGTCAGTACCCCCCCCCCCCCCCCCCCCCCCCCCGCTTTTGTCAGTATGGTGACCAAGGGTGCACACTTGTAGCGGTACGATTTCTCTCGCTCTCCTACATTCACACACACACACCTTCACTCACCTTCCAGAGTAGCGGAAGGCGGCCGGCAGTGACGCGCCTGCAGGGTGACTGGCGAACCCGGGGCCATACCACCAGTCGGGTTAAATGGTTTGGGCCCGGAAGGTTTCACAGTCACGTGAAAAATATTATTATTTATTTTCTTTAAAACTTATTGCCGTGTGTACTGAGCGGTTATTGTGGGAGGGCATAATCCTGTCAGTAAGTGGTCATTTGTATTTAATTATGGAAAGATAAATTATGGAAAATCTATTTACTTATGTATTAGGATTTGGGTTTAAGAATAAAATAATGAATTTTGTTAGCGAAAGGTTAGGCCCAGTGGGAGGGGCTAAACGGATAAAACGGGCCACGCTGGGCCTGATGAGGGAGTTGGACTCTGGTTAGAGAGGTGGCAAGTATTGATCTGTGAAGCGTCATTTTGGAATCCTGAAGTTGAGGAAGAACTTTTATGTATATAACCTGTACAGATTTGTATATATAGTTTTCTTTGCTTTGTTTCTTTTCACATTTGGGTATTTTTCTTTTTATTTGCACTTTGTAAATATTATGATTCACTGTTTGGAGAGGCCTGAAAAATAAATTAGAAAAAACAACAACACAGCTGACGACTACGCCATCATTTTTCCCGGTTTGGGAAGGTTGTTGGGTGGACCCTGCGACAGTGTGGAAATGCCTGATGCCATTTCTGAGGACTGGACTTCCACAAGAACAAATCAGGACAGACAATCAGTGGTTCTACTTCAGCTGCAGAGTGAGTTTGTAACGTCTGCATGATGCCACCAGCCGTTTGGGCCTCAAAGGCTTTTCTTAGGTTCCCAATGGCTTTTAAGTAATTTATTTTCAGGTTATTGTTGAAGAAAGAAATTAGAAGGCTGTGTCGTTTCCTGCACCCTTAAGTAAGTCATGATATGAAGAAAAATGGTAAAAAGGAATTCACTTGAAGGACTTTTCCACTGCTTGAACTGAAGTGTCTCAGTAGCCGGCAGGTTACACCTTAGATTGACAAACAGGGAGAAAGACAACCACATACATACACAGTCAAACCGACGGGCATATTTGAATCATCAGTTCACCTCAGCATTTTTTTATTTTTTTTTTTATGAACATTCAAATGCAAGCACTGGAAGAACATGCAAACTGTGCACATACAGCACCTGTGCAAGACCCTACCAATAGTATTCAGAAGGGTACCATCGCCCAACGTGCATTTTCTTCAATTACTGTAGCTTCATACCTGAAACAATGCATATATATTGAGTGATTATTGGCGCATTCAATCTGCAAAACACACGTGAGCTTCATCTTCTGTCGCCATTCTCTGAACAATTCAGGAGCGTTTTGGTGACCAAGCTGTGGCAATTTTATCCATCACAGTGGATAGGTTTGTTTGTATTGTTCAGAAATCAGTTCTGCTTGTATTCCATGCATGGACCACAAAATAACCTTTTGTACTACCTTTTTTGAGCAACTGATTCTTTCAGTCTTTTGCAGACATTTTCATTTTCAGAATATGAGAGATTCTACAAATTATATTGCCGTCCCTTTCAATGGGGCGATGTTTCAAATCATGTTGTCCAGTCGGTCTTGTTAATTTATTCAATTGAAAAAAAGAAAACAATTTCATAAAATTTCCATTTTACTTCGGAGTAAAATCATTTTCATCATCACATTATGATGGATTGGCAATATATCCCGGGTGGATAGATGGCTAGATAGATGGATGATCAAAATATAGAAGCAGGATTTTCTCTCAATCATAGGCTTTTTTCAAAATAAGGGATGGAGCCTGTTCACAGAGCCAATTACGATGTGAACAAAAATATGTATTCACAGGGATAATGTGCAAAAGTGCATAGATTGGCTTTGTGGTTTTTCTCTCAGTGTTTCGTAAGTATAGACATGTTTAAAAACTGCCGATGACAAGTGAGTGAAGGGAAGAGAAATAACTTTTAGGTTGAAAAAATGTCTTCAGTTCCACATCTCAGATCAACTTTGATCTCATCTGAATGATCTGATCATCATTGGTGCTAAAATACGGAAAGACAAGATCAAACAGTGTGCAGTGCATGAACCATAAATGGTCAATGACCTTCACTTAAAAAGGGCCTCTTAGCGCTCCAGCAGTTTCAGTGCACATTACGTGATCCGTCTCGCCCAACCGTTTGCACACATACTCGCACAACAATGGTGACAATTTACCACACAAGTTACTGGCACATTAACTCCGGGTTGGGTTTCTTGTTCAAGGACACTTTCAACACATGGACAGGACAAGATGAGGGATGGAACATACTTGGGAAATAATCTGTTGTAGATGCCTGACCCAACACGTGGAGAAGCCAGATTATAATAATCTTTGGTGATTGTATTTTGTGTCTTTTTCAGATATTTCTATTTTGACACAGAAGCTGCATCACGTGGTGAAGGTAAGGCGTCAGTTGTCAAGTGACATCAGGGCACCTCATGTAAAGCTGCATATAAATTACAAAGCCTCCTTTTGTTCATATTGATGGAGGCTGAGGGCATACTTATTTCCATTGAATCACGCACGCACACGCACACACGCAGTCAAAGCAGAGGTTCGGCCTTAAGAGAGCAACAATGAATTCCATAACTCTATGTCAAGAATATTGACTGGCAAACCTCTACAAGGGATCTCCATGAAAAATGGACCGCTGTGTTGTTCTTCCCACTTTGTGCTGTCGTCGTACGAGGTGCATTAAGTGAGCCAACAGGCGGTGGAGAAAATCACTCATGCACAAAGTGTTTGTAACCTTGCTCCTCAGAGGGAAATATATCAGGAGGATGATGTTGAACATTGATCCTATGCTGTGCCCCCGGCCCAGCCTCTTTTCCTGACCAGATATGACAATATAATGTAGGACCGCGGCTCTTGACGGAGCGGGGAGCTCACGCCATAAATCAAACTCAAGTAGTGGTTGCTGGTTTCAGTGAATGTCAAAGCAGTGAATAAATGTGACTTGATTGGAGGAGGAGATGCACTTGCCAATTCTGAAATTTGCAAATGTAGGATAAATGATAAAAATTGTAAACCTTGATGGTACAACTAGAGTCTGGTAAAACTAAACTTGTGCAAATATAGAATTAAACCATGCAAACAGGAAATTAATGGGTTTTTAGCACTAAAGGAAATATTGATATTTTAATTATAACAAATACGCAAGATTGTTGATTTAAGTTTATTCAAAAATAAATGACTGAACAAGACATGTTTTAATATCCCGTCAGGTGACTGCAGCAGTCGTACGCAGGCAGTGAACTGGAGCCTCTAAATTATTTCCGATGATTGAGTACTTGTTGATAACATGTCCTGCTAGTATACTTCTTGCATTTTTCATGCAGACCTGTTGAATAATAAAACGCAGCCAGGTCACTGGGAACATAACTCAAATGAATTCTAAATGTCACTGTCGGATGAATAAGCGGGCAACATGTTTGCTATAACTTCGACACCGCTGACATTATTCCACTGCACAGACTGGACCAAATAATGAATTGGGAGTTTGTCTCGAGAGCAATTTGCAATTTGTGACAAAAGCAAGGGGCAAAGTCCACAAAAAGTGGGGCTATAAAAATGAAATCAGAAATGAAAATGTCTTTTGATATTTGTTTTAGCTCGTCATCTTCATCGGGGTCTTTGTAAGCGGATAAGAACAAAAAAAAAACATGGTCAAACACGACAAACAAGCAGTTTGGACGCCCAAAACGCGACACAAGTTTTTCGCTTGAAAACATTGTCGTGTAAACACGATTTTTTTTCAGCCGTCTGTCGGGCACAGTGAAATGCAGAGGTGTAATTATGTCAGCTGATTTCACTGGAATTTATATAAGTGCCTTGGTCAGCAGGCTCTCGGGACTCTGCACTTGACCTCTGGGTTTAGGGCTTCAGGAAGCCTGCCTTTGGTCTTCTGAGTGGATTTTATATAGACTGACATTTATGGATGTGCACTTCGGATGTGAACTTTCAGCATATTTTCTTCATTTTCTTTTGGGATTTATTCTTCTGTGTTGTTCAACATGCTCTTGAGTTTATCAGCGGACACAAAATTTCCCATTGGTGTAAATGTGTGTTTCTTATTGTCTGACTCTCTGCGATTGACCAGTGGAAAACTGGGGAGCTGTCCAGTGTGTGCCCCATCTTTGCCCATAATCAGATAGGATTAGCTGCAGTGCCCCGACACTATAAATTGGATAAAGCAAGATAGAAGATGGATGAAAGGAATACTGCAGGAAAGGTGTCTGGACTTTTCAAGGCTGGGACGTCTTCCAGGATTTTTCATCGTGGTCCAGACTTAAACAGAGGAGATAGTGTGCGGATACAAACGCGTGGGCACGAGAAAATAATACACTCGGTTGCTTTGCTGGCTCTGAAAACAATCCAAACATGATGTTTGGCAGGATGTTCTGACTCTCAAGTCAAGCTTGGCCCTGACTTGTTCTGTCATGGTTTTCACAAATCCTACGTTTGTAATCAGATACTTGTGAAGTGGTACAGCTGATCACTTCTCGCTTTCGACGCAGGTACAAACTGCAAATTTGATCATCCAATGTTCTCTTGTGCTTGTCTCTTTAATCCAACCATGATCAAAGAAAGAAGTATTAATGTCCAGCGGTGTTCGACAGCAGGTCACAGCTAATAATTGCCAAACCTCTAACATCCATCACCGTCTCGTAAAAGTTTAAATGGGAGAGGAGTCAGTTGTGAACGTCATTATTTTACATTACGGTGTCATGGAAGATCAAAGGAGAGTGAGACAGATGGATCGGTAAGACATGCAGATGGCAGATGATTAGTAGAGCCACTTCCTTTGTATTTACGACACAGTTGTCAGCGACAGATCCTACATTCATCTCTTATATGTATGGTGCGATGCGCTTAAAGGGCTATTTTAGCAGGAATAGGGTGCCAGACCAGAGGGAGAGTCTGCCCTACCAGGTAAAATGCATCCTCCTCCCCCTGAATTAGCCTCTTCACTAGTAAACGAGACCCAAATGAAGTAAATTAGGTGCCTTTTAAATGATTTCAAGAAGAGCTGTCACCTCTCATACTACACTGTTCACTTACAACAAATAGTAAATTTTGACTGACTCATGTTTTCAATATACATCGTCCTCACTTATGAGCAATAAATGCACGCATATTTAAAATAGTGTAACATTTAATGTGATAAGCGTTGCATTAATTTCAAAGCAAAATATTTTGTTATATTTTATTTGTACAATTTCAAAGAAATGTATGTAATTTATAGTGCTGTCGATCGATTAGAATAAATTATCTAATTAATTGCAAAATTTTCTGTAATTCATTGCAGTTAATCGCATTTTTTCAATTTAAGACTGAAGCTTGCAATCGATATTAATCTATGGGAAATCATGGAATTAATGTAGACGCAACATATGTATAAGTATATCTATATACAAGTATAATTAAATACTTGCTCGGGTGAACACCGTTTCTCTCCAAGTTAAGCAAAAACAAAAATATCCACAAACAGAGATAGCATGACAAAACCCAGACTTACATGTTAAAGTATGCAGGTCCAACACTTTCATAATTTGAATATTTATAGAACAAAGTTGTGAACTTATGACATGAACAAGGTTGCAATAATATACTGTGAAATCCACTAATACAAAAAGAAATGACACACACACACACACACACACACAGGGTGAAAAATAGTAAGAACACACAAAACACATGGACACAGAGAGCATGCACAGACACACAAGGAAAGAGAGAGGGAGGACAAATTGATAATTTACCCTCAAAGTTTCCAGTATTTCCTCCAGCTTTAGCTGTTTGGTTTCGTCTACTGGTCAGCCAACATGGCAACCTGCTGATTTTGCTGCGCAGAATTACTTTTGTAGTCGTTACATTACTAAGGTACTAAGCGTGCAAACGACTTTCACTCTCTCCAACGAGCCGTTAGGCAACTTTTTAAAAGTGAAACTTTCTGTGTCGTAATCTGTCCCCCATCATTACGAGGTATTGAGCTGCTCTCCAACCGGGTGGCTCAGTGTGGCTGCACCCGCTGCTCACGTGACAAATTGTTAGAGAGTCAGGGGAAAGAAAAAACGGGAATTAACAAAATTGCATTAATTGCGTAAAACGAGTTAAATGTTTTAAATTAATCACAATTAATTAGTCATTTATTGTTGTCTTTCCTTGCCAGTTATCTCATTTTCTTTATTTTTTCATTTATTAATTGAGCCCTCAACCCTTTTTAATTTTCATTACAAACGTTTCTGCTGTTTTTGCTGTTGCCTCCACATTGAACATAAATACAACCCTTTTCGCACATTCTACAGTATTTACTGCATCAGTATATCCACAGCTGTAACTACGACAACAACTAGAAGCAACCATTTACATCATCGTGGCACAAATGTACGAAAGGTGTTTTCATGCACCTATGTTATCCTGCAGATTTGTCAACGAGGCAGAAGACGATCTCACAGAGCTAACCTTTAATCTGAAGCTGCAGTGACAAGAGCCGTGAGCCGTCTTCCTTTTTTTTTTTCTTCCCATTTTTTTGAAACTTCCATTTTCTTTTTAAAATGGAAAAAAAAAAAAAAGTGTGTTTCAACAATGCTATTACAAAAGAGGACAAAGCAAATCATGCAGGAGACATGCCTGTGGCACTCCCTGCTAACTGATGGTAATAGTCTGGCTCGTGACGCTCAGAGAAGCCCCGACTGTCGGTATTAAGAAAATGGGAGCGTGGAGAGTGATGGGGTGGAGGCTGGCAGGGGTGGTAGGAGACTCTGCGGGCCATCTATTAGGTTTGGACTTTAATCTCCATGTGCGCCAACAAACTGAGCCCAAGGCTTTATAAGTCACATTTCTCTCTGTCTTTCCTGTTTTGTCATTAATATACAATGGCGAGAAAAAGTGTGGAATTTCCAAGGTTTCTGTAATATTTGGCCATAAAATGTGATCCGATATACATCTCATGCATGTTTGGCCAAACACATCGTCTTATAAGTCTTTATTAATGAGATCCATCAAGTCCATTGTGCTGATCTAATTACCACCCACATGAGACACGACAATGGTTCAAGTAAAAACACATTGTTCTTCTTTCCGAAAGGTTTCACCGTTACACAGCAATGGTTTGAAAACAATGTCCATTTACCAGTAAAATGGCAGAAATAATATCTGTTTATTTTGAGAACGAATCCCCACACAGGCACACAGAGAACAATAAGCTATTAAAAAAAAATTAACAATGGCGAGTAGACAGACATTTGTAAGTTCAGGCGACCAAGTTGGATTGCAATTACAAGTATCTAAACTATAGAAATAGTGTAACTGGACCCCCAAATTGAAATGAAAGTATTGGGTTTTCACTTGAAAACGTTGTTGCGTAAATGGAGCCTAAGTGGCTCAACAAAATCATGCAATCTTTTATTACTGATTGGACTCAACTTGTTCTTTTCTGCCCACACAAAACTAATGAATCTGATGATTGAAGTCTTAAAAATCCTATCA
Organism: Lipophrys pholis; assembly: GCF_963383615.2. Lineage (NCBI taxonomy): Eukaryota > Metazoa > Chordata > Actinopteri > Blenniiformes > Blenniidae > Lipophrys > Lipophrys pholis. The sequence continues at coordinate 24,753,256 of NC_137631.1, read as the reverse complement.
TATTGTCACTTAAATTGTTTCTTCCTTGAACAAACAGGAGTCTCAGTAGAGTGTGTTGGATGGAGGTGTGGCATCTCCATGGATAGATCGTTTTCTTTCAGGAAGCTGCAGCTGCCCAGAGTTATTCAACATGGTAGTGTTTCTCACACATCAGAGCTGATCCACCAGTTGTTCAATAGTTCTATTCTAAAGATTACAGGGAGGACATTGAGCAGAATAACTTTTTGGGGGCATTAGCAATCAAGATTGGAAGAAATGGGAGCGTTTGCTCAGTCGGTTGAAGCCCACCAGAAAGGCTAAGACATCAATCTGAACAAGGATGTCAGCTCAGGACGGTCTTGCAGGTCATGCCACGAATGCAATCCTTCGTTCAAATTTCCCAACAGAATAAAATGTCTAACCAAGAAGCACTCTCACAAGAAATAATCAAACACCAATGTCCTCACTTTTCTTCTGGCATGTTTAATTGGTTGTGTGGTATGAGTTGAACGGTGTTGTCTTTGCCTACGCTTTTGATTTAGACTAACTGATGCAGAAAACTAGAAAATTCCATTTTTGCCACATTGCGGCTTCTACACCAACTCCAATGCCATTAGTTGCTCAACTATTTTCATAATTACAAGGTTTCCCAATGTGTGGGTGACATCTAACAGGGACGCGAGTTAATATGCGTGATATTAGATGGGGTTTTTTTTTTTGCTTCTTTTCTTCATGTGGCATGCACAATGAAGTGAGCTCTGCCACCCAGCAGCACGTGTAGTCAAGAGCTTCAACATGCTGTCATGTAAGCATTTGTACCCCACACAAACTTACCACAAGGCCACGCGTCATGCGAGCTCGGCTTCAATACAATATTTCAAGCTGCAGATCCACACCGACTCGCTGCGTAGTGAACGGTGGTTTATTTTGAGATTGTGATTCTTTAATCATTGGTTGCAATGCAGATCTCTGCAGAGATCTTCCCCACTTCCAACGTAGCTCTACATCAAACTGAAAAAAAAAACCAAATCACACGCTAACACTCGGTATGAGATAAATTACAAGGACTCATAATGCCTTTCAGTTGTTTTTGTTTAATTATCTCAGCGTCGTAAACATCAACTACTTTCTCAGATTTAATTACCATGTGATTAGAAAAACAGTTGGTTGATGATGTAGACACAAAACATAATGGCAAAGAGGTGTGTGTGTGTGTGTGTGTGTGTGTGTGTGTGTGTGTGTGTGTGTGTGTGTGTGTGTGTGTGTGTGTGTGTGTGTGTGTGTGTGTGTGTGTGTGTGTGTGCGCAAATAATTCTAATTTATTACCATTTGGGTTTGATTATTTTAAGTTCTGGCCATTACTTCTGGGGACGGAGATGTATTGCTCCAGTGAAGTCAGTCATACCAACAAATATGAGCAAAATGGCGCGCAGACAAGTTGAACAAGTAACAATCTGCCGAGACAACATGGATAATTGAAACTGATGGTATGTCCTTCATCGTGCGAGAAAAACTGCGCGCAATGGGTGTGGGGTTAGGGGAATTGCTCATTTTCTCTCCTAAATATGTTAGGCTAATGTAAAATTGACCTGGTTCAGTTATCGAGAGAGCCGTTGTTATTTAACTTAACAGCATCTTGAATGTAAATGGCCTCTTTGACATTCATCCAGATGGTAATTCAGGCAAAATATCACATCTGGCGCTGCATAATGTTCATGAGGCCTTTGATGTTGCTGACCATAAAACACTTTTCTACAGACTGGAAATGTGTGAAGCATCATTTCATACAGTCCCCTGACGACCAGGAGCTTCTCTCAAAGATAATGGACTTGTTGCCTTGGATTTGAGCGGAGCACTCGAGGTCAGTTGTCTTCAATCTGTTGTTGCTACATGAATTTCTTCAAACCATAGTTTTGAGTTCTGGAGAAAATACAGACTGATTAAGACCCGTTTTCATGGCAAGGTTTTCAAGTTAAACACCAAACTTTCGATGCATTTTGGGGGTCCGTTTGGTGGTTGGGGCAACTGAAAATGCAACTTTTTGAAAGAACTTCCCAGGGTGGACCTTTTTGAAAATGCTCCCACTCCATCTCCGTGCAGACGAAGGGAGCACTGTGACTGGTGTCATCCCAGATAGACGCTTCCCAGTTAGACTCCTTATTATGATAAGTTAATTATTTGTAACATTTCAGTGACCTCGGATGAATAGTAATATATTTTTTACACATAAAGCTCAACATTGGTTTAAAATCACGGCTGGGTAAAGAAAAAAAAAAGCCGTATTTAAAGAAGCCATCTGGACACTTAAGGTAGCTTTTTTTTTTTTTTTTAAGGTGGTACAGTGTTGCGGAGCAGCATGCAGATTCCCAATGCAAGCCTTCACAGAAAAGACGAAAAACATATGTTTTATATATATATATATATATATATATACACACACAAACACACACACATCTTTATAGCATCTAACTGGGAAGCGTCTACCCTGCGACTGAGCGTGCACACCAATGCTGCTGTAAATATCTTTCTGCACATGCACGAGTAGATGGACACAAACGGCCTCCAGATTGTCATGACTCTGTCCATAGTCTCCCGGCACTTGGGGGTTTTATAGTTACAGTTAGTTAGTTGACAGTCACCCATAATAGCAATCAGTCCATGTGCGTAAGTGTGTGTGGTTTCATTACAAAAACAACCAACTGCTATTACTAATTACTTAGTTTTCAGCAGAAATACTGAAAACACCTCGTAAATGTGAAACTTTCCTTAAACGCGAAAGCAAAAACAATCTGCTTTTGCTTGAAACAGTCTTTTGTGATTTTGGCCTTACTCACATCTTCGACTTTGAGACTCAGGGTATCCATGCTTAGACGAAGCGTAAAGTTGGATGCTACTGAAATTACCCCACCATACAACTTTGGCCGCGTTCCATCTCGTTCAGGGTTGCAGGGTCCTGGAGCCAATCCCAGTTAACGACGGGTGAAGGCAGAGCACACTCTGGGCAGGTCACCAATGCATCACAGGACAAACACAGAGGCGACCATACAACCTCACACCCAAGGTCCATCAATTAAACTCACATGAAGGACGAAACATACTTAGAAAATCCAGGCATTCGAACATGCAAACTCTAGAAAGGATCAGCCCAGACTCTAAACCGTGACTTTCTTGCTGGAGCACTCATCATTACGCCAATGTGAAGCTTCTGAATAAAGGACGAATCCGAAATTAATTAAAAGCGAAGAGAGAAGTCCAGCTTCAATCAGTCCATCCATTTTGTCTGCGATGGGGCTGCAGGAGAATGGAGCGTATCCCAGCTGACTCTTAAAGTAGAAAACAAGGTACAGCATGGAGAGTCTGCCACTCAATCACAGGGCTAACACAGACCCGCTTAAAATGACAATGTGCAATCAGTCACTGCAGGTCTTTGGTTATAGGGACTTTAATAACTTGCAAGTAATTGCATGCAAGCACATGGGTAACAAATGAATTACACACAGAGGTAGTCCTCGATGGGATTTGAAAATCCAGTTTCTTTTGGAACACTGTAGTTCTAACAACACTCATATTATTATCATAGGAAAGTTTTACTATATCAACATTTATCATTGGAAAGAGACAGGAAAGATTAGGCATCTTCGGGAAGGTTTTTCATAATATTCTTGCATCCACCCCCAGGCATACATTACACACTTAGAAAACAGTAGAAATATAGTTGTCTTTATGAATCATTTCATTGTTCTAGTCCCCCTGAACCTGCGTTTTCCAACCCGGGACTTTCTGCCTTGGATGATCAGATGAACCCCGGCACCGACACCTGAAACAGATGCATGGGTCAATCGCAGGGTTATGCCAGTCTTGGAGATAAGTCATTCAATGATAATGGAAGCATCAATATTAAACAATACAGCAGGGTCCCCAAAGTAACGTTGTTTAGGACTGTAATTGGGCTTATGTCTTGGGTACTTATATGGAGTACACATGGAGTGCCTGTGCCCATTAAAGGAGAGACTGAGGAGTGATGACTGAAAAGGGCAAAAGTTGCTCTTGTTTTGGATTTGACTTTCTTGATGTTGGTATTTTTTTCTTTTTGTTTTCCTGCAAATTTCCTGCAAAAATCTAAAATAAATGATATTATGGACAAATGTAGCACATACAGCAAATTTAGGTTCTGTTGGGGGTTGTCAACTTCCTTCATTTATTTCTTTATTTCTTTTTTGTTTTTTCACACCTCAGTTCCACCTCTCCTTCAAATTGATCAAGAATTGAACTCATTCTGCAGGTAGTGATCATCATAGGCTTTTTATGACCTTTTTTTTTTGTTGATGATCATAGGCTCATTTATACATTAAGCTGATTAGTTTTTACAGACCTTTTTTGGATTCAGGCATTTCAGATGGCATACATTAGTTTTTGACCAGGCTCTTCGTTGTAAATAATCATGATATATCATGATTCAGCGGTGGTTTTATGCCTCCTGATGAAACCCAAGTATTTTGGGGTTACGCACCTTAGAACCCGTGTGGTTTTGTCGTGACGTTCAAACCACAAAACTTCTGCTTACAAGCTTGCTTCTCTATATTTCAGGCTACCGCTCAAATTAGTATGTTTAATCAAAAGAGTTCTTTTTGTTTGACAATATTAACAATTATTGCAGGCTGCTGACAACAGCTGTGATGTGAAGTCAGCTTTTTGAGTGATGACAAAGTGAATAACCACCAGCGACATCTCCAAAGTGTAAAACAGAGAAGAAAATCCACAATATATTAAATTGCCCATTTATATAAATGCAGATTGACTCTGTCAAATTGAATTCGGACAAACGAGTAAAATCAACATGACAAAAGCAGAATTGCATAAGGTGAATATGCAGGTGTGGAGTCATGCTGTACCAACCCGTTGGACTTGATTACTTTTGAAACAATTGAAATGCCAAGGACAAGCCACTCTCTCATCTCTGGTGATTTATCATGGAGACTACAAAATGTCTTCTCTCTGCTGGAAGTTTGGTGCCCTTGATAAAGTATTGTCTGCCCTCTCCTAACCCATTCACCAGCTGCTCTCTCCTCTTTTACAGCCTTAAAGTACCTCTGTCAGACATATGCTTTCCCAAAATATAATCCTCCGTGTCAATCTCACAATCTCTCCCCGAAATGGAAGAAAATGGTGATTGGGTTTTCCAACACGTGTAACTGTAATGTTTGATTATGCGAGAAATATGTGCAATCGTCCACCGACGGCAAAGTGTTAGCATGTTACATTTTCCGTTATGTGTGGTATGCCCCCTGATTGCCTCACTCTGTAATCCGCCCTGCATCCCCGAGCAATTCGGCTATTAGCGGCACACAGGAGCACACTCTGCTCCTGTTCACTGAAAATAACCTAAAATCTGCCGAGAGCTGCTGGCCTAAAAGACAGAATTACTACCATTTTGAGCGGTAATTTATGTTCAAAACATGCATCTACAAGCTGAATATGAGATCCGAACAGCATGGTGTAAAAGTTTGATCACATAATTCTCTATAGGTATTCTGACACAGTTACACAGATGGTGTACATAGCTTTGCACACACTCATTAAAATTTAATCAACTCCAATGAAATTATCGAAATTTAAGATTTTTTCCATCACTTTAGTCGGGCAGCTATTTGAGTTTTAACATGTTAAATATAATTTAATAATTTTTAATGAAGAATTGTAAGACTGTAGCCCTGCAGCTGCACTTTTTTCCTTTTAAGTCGTTTCTGGAAAGCCGTCCGTAGCACACTGCGATTTCAGTTGTCATCTGGCCCAGTCGAGGATTAAGTCAGAGCAATCGCTACCATGACAAGCTTATGAAATGATTCAGTTAGATTTAATACACTCCAGACCTACGCTGAAGAAAATGGCTACTGTTGTGTTTCATGATTAACCCCCACGGCTATTTATTCAAATGAGCGAGTTGCGTAGTTTTGTCATGTAGGAGAGGCAAAGTACTCTCACTCCACGTGCTGACGTGACTCACCGTCTTAGCCTAAATGAGTTTGCTTCTTTTTTTGTTTGAAGACTCGACAAACTGCTGGTTAAAAAAAAAAAAAAAAAGACACCTGCTGATGAATTAATATTTGATTAGCATTTAGTATTTATTTTCGTTTTTTTCTTTTTAAATATTTGACTGTGAGGTGCCAACCTGTTAAATTAAACAAGAGCAAAAGTGACTCAATATGCACGCCACTGAAATTGATTATTGTTGTAAATGTGGCGACATGAGCCAGACAGAGGAAAAGAGGCGGATCAAATTGAGACAGAACTTGTAACAAAAAGAAAGATGGATGTATTGTTGAGTGTATCGGTGAGCATACATATTCGACCCAGAACTTTAGAACATGCAAGCCAAATCGAAGGTTCGCAAAACCAACGTTTAAAATGCTGATGGGGATCCAAGCGCTAAATTCCGCAAGTACATTTTTGCCAAGAAGAGTCTCTCTTTTCCTTGGCATCCATTTATGGGTGTGACATGGGTGACTTCAGCCATGAGGTACACCAAATGAAAAGAATCCTTAAGAGGAAAGTCAAGGCTGGCATACAAAGGCGCTCCAGTATAGTGGAACTGACTCAAATGAAAAAAACCTTTTAAAGAGGTATTCCACAAGCTCTTTAGCTTATGTACAGTTGATGTTGCCATTCTTGTGAGAATGCAGCTTTTAAACACTCAATCTGATCAAAACATAGTTGAGGTCTTGGACCATGGACCATGATCGACTGAGCAGTCTTGGCACGTTAAGTGTCGAGTCTCGACGGGCAAATGTCTTTGCTGCAAATCATTAAAAAGAAATCCCAGAATATGTTGGTTGTCATTTCTGATGTGTGAGTTGTGACAATCATGTGAACTGATAATGATTTCACAGTGAAATAGTCATTTATGTGCCACACCAGAAGACATTTTTCTGTTTGCTCTGCCACTGATTTTCAGTGAAGTCTTGTTACTCTTTCACTTAACTTCTGTTTACTACAGGAGCACCTTAGTTATATGAAACTTTCTTTTAACTAAATCAGATAACACACTTGATTTTAGCCAAAAGACCAAAAAGCCATTAAAAAAAAGAATTTCTTTTACTAATAAATCTTTGATAACCTGCTTCTGTAGATTTGTATTATTTTGCAAATATTTGATATAGATAAGATAGTATATCGTAAAACAGGACATGTAGATTAAAGGCCTCAGTATACTGCTGCGTCTCCAGTATGCGTAGGGCAGTGCGTAGTGTCTACGCGGTTCCTTCGCTCCTGGAAGATCTGCATCAAAAACCGTGTGGAAGGATCGGTGACGAAATTGCATTAAAACCGGTTGGTAGTGTTTATTTTCCAGTTGTGCATTTGCAAACATAATGAGCAAACTGGCAGAAATATTGTTCAGTGACACTGTGAAATTCAGCTTCGGGTGCAAGCCAGCAGACTACAGGCCAGCTTCCTGCTCTGTGTCGTCCATTTTTATCACCTTTAAATTTAACAGCACTCCTCGATTAAAGTGCACATTTACAACTCCATCATCTGGATCACATGTGGAGTTTCTTAACGTACGCCATGACGTATTAGAATGGACCAATCACAGCCCTTGCCTTCTGTGCTGCGCCAAATGTGTAGATAGAGGTTGTTGGAGGTGTGCGTCGCATGGAGGTTTGCATCAGTCCATAGCTTTTCCGTATTATTTGTTTATAGAGTATAAATTCTGCTTTAGTTGGCCACTTCTTAAATAAGTAAGCAAGACAAAACTGTGATCACTCATTTTCAGTTCCTTGCACGACACTCTGTCTGCCGTTGCTGACACAAATAGCAGCTTTATATAAACATAGAATGAAATGGCTATATCCATTGGAAACCAACGATGGAGATAAATACGACTTTCAGAACCGAAGCCAAGGCTAGCTTTCGTTCTTGATATTTTCTTGTTGGTACTGGCTACTCAGGAGCTGTCTTGACCTCCATGTCATTGTTTTTTTTTACACTGCTGTAGCTGTTTGGGATGCCGGGGAGCCGTGACCTCATCAAGGTCTCTGTGTCGCCTGATTGTTTTGGATTGTTCAATTTTATCCTCACTACTAGTACAATGTCGAAATGAATCTTTCATTTTCCATTTGTTACAGCACTCAGCTCTGTCACTGCTGAAAGAGACGAGCATATCCTGTTTGTGGCCCCACTCAAGGTTTCAAAATTAGACGGTGACCTTCAGCTTGTCCTCATCTCCCACTTACATTTGAAAATCAACAGAAGTCAAGTGAGATTTGGGGGGGGAGGGGGTATTGTTGGTGGCGGTGCTTTGTTTAGAGACCTCTTGAATCGGCTTTATTACATCGTGTGTGGACATGGAGAGTCATCTCTGCTTCTTCACTCTGTGACACCAGGTTAAAGTCTTCAATAGGCTTCTGCTTACCAAAATATAGTCAATTTCACTATGAGTTAAATATCAAAACGGGTCTTTAGAGTTAATTAGACAGGAAAATCTTACTGAGATGAAAAAACCCCCACCCTAATATTGACCTTATTCTGCTCCGCCCACTTTCAATTCTCTGTTCTTTCGTATTTTGTCTTAGGCATTTTCGGTTACATTGTGGTGGACGGCAGCCCAGTGTTTTTATCTCGTCTTATGTATTTCATTGGTTTCAGCCATGAGCAGGGCAACATGACCTCACAGAGCCACCTGGAAATGTTGAAATATTCATGTAAAATCAGTGGTTTGACCCAGGAGGATGAAATTCCGCTCAGAAATCAGGCCTTGTGAAGGTTTACGTATTATATTGGTTTCAGACATGGGCAGGGCAAAATGGCTCCACAGCCTAAAAACTTGGAAAAATGTATGTAAAATCAATGGTTTCACACTCTTGAGTTACACCAAGCCTCACCATGTTCCGACATGTGTGGGTGTGCAAGAGCCTGTTCATCGCTGCTTGCAGCTTTTATTTAATCTGAACTTAAGTGAGAAAACAAAAGTACAAATAAAAAGACACAAAATCAAAACGGAACACAATACTGATAGGGTAGACAAGAAAAAAGCCAAAAACAAGATAAAACCAAGAACTAAAGCTCTTGAAGCCTCCAGTGAATTCACATACTTGCAGCTGCATACAACTATAATCAGATTTCAAACGAAAAAAGGAAAAGGAGGAAAAAAAAGATCCTCATTTGTCATCTTTTTCAGCACCAATGACTTGGGGCCATGATTGATCACTTCTTCTCCAGAGGCAGTGTTAAACTGAACTTATAGTAACAATGTCTGCGCTCTAACAATGTCAAATCCTTAATCTCTCCCTTGGTGAATAAAGTTTACATCATGTTCGACCAGGCAGTCAGTCGGGAGGCGGCGGGCTGAAAAGATGAGAGAAGAACAAAGCAGAGGAGGGGGGATGTGATTAAATAACTACAGTTTCAAATAGCTGTCTTTCTCTTTTCTTTTCTTTTCCTCATTCAGAGATGCCTTTCTGATTCCCTGGCAGAGCACTGAGGGGACATCAGGATTGTGGCCAAAAGCTAATGAGCTCTTTAGTGCTGGCAGCGCTGCCAGGAGAGATGGCCCTGCTGGTTGTTCAATTTGTACGTACATATTGTACAAACACACGGATATATGCATGTGAGGGCACTTGTTTTTATAGTATAAAAAGCAAGAAATGCTGTCAAATCAGAAACAGACTTCAAGACTTGACAAAATGTAAAAATCCCACTAAACGTCGTCTGTTTGAGCTGCGTGCTGATGGTGAGGGTGAGACCTTTGATGACTGTTTAGCATTTTGCTCTGTTGCATGATGAAATAATGTTGGAAAGCCTCATCAAGCCAATGAAACAAATGACCCATTGCCTTTGAAAAATAGGTTTTCCTCATCCAATATAGCACAATTTGATATTTTTATACATTCTATTTAAATACGGTGTAACTGGCTTGTTACTCTGTGTTTGACTCCCGGTGTGTCTTAAGTCTTTTCTGTGTGCGTTTTTGTCCTGTTTTATTTTGTAGTTACGTGCGTTCTCCGTCTCGTCTCACTTTTCCTTCCCGTGTGCCTTCTTTCTGTGTGTCTGATTCTGTGTTGCATCTCAGCTGTGTCTCCTTATTGCCCAGGGTATCTGTACCAGGTTTTCTTTGTACCTCGTGTCAGACGTCCAGCGTCCTCGATCCCTTCCTCGTGTCTCTACTGTTTGTCACACTCTGTGAACCGTTTCACCAGTTACCCAGACAAACTGGGGATTGTGCTCGGCAGTCCAACCGGCCATTTAAACCCAAAGCAAGCAGAGGGAGGACATGCAAACTCACACAGAAAGGCCAATTAGTCAACTGAACCACTTACTGTGAAGCCACATTGGAACCGAATACATCGCCATATTGCGCATTGCCGCCAACTACTGTTATCACATCATTCCAGCAGATGGAGAACATGCCTCTTTAGTTAAAAAATACAGAACAGCATGATTCTGCAGCGGTTTCTTCCTGCAAAGACGGAGTTTTCATGTGGATTAGTTGGGTTTTTCTCTGACAAAATACCTTATGATGACTCTGTCGTTATTGACACTATATAAATAAAAATGTATTCTCTTGCTCAATATGTTGGTGCCTGTTTAAGTTTTTGTTTATTTGTGGGTTTGCTGTCAATTTCCTTGTGGAATTTTACACTTTACATTTTACATCTCATTAATGTGAATATAGAGAATGGATTTCTCTTATTTCACCCACGCCAATGGAGATAGTGCTCAACAACGCTTCAACATTTGGACAAGGAGAGATCGGGAATTGAACTGTTGACATGATGATAATAATACTAATACTACTACTACTACTACCACTACTACTAATGATAATAATAATAATAATAATAATAATACATGTTATTTGTAAAGTTTGCAACAAGCTCTAAATTGTCCATTTTAAAAAGAAATTTTAATATTAGCTAGATTTGAATCTGGTGACAATGCATTTTTTAAAAGTAGGTACAGGATCAAGGTTAGCAGTGTCGAATCACCTCATTTTATAACAGTCTGTACTCACCAGGGAACTTAACATGTCAATCGCTCTGGTTTTAGAAGTGACACGTTGAAACTGCTTAACAGTTGTGGGTTTACATTGACATTGTTCTTGTTTTCTACTCTCGTAGAACTATTCAAGGTTTCCCCTGAATGCATGGCATTCTGAATAGAAGCATATGTTGTTCTAAAACCTGTATGCACTTCTCAGCATTCATAGTACGAGTTCCAGACAGGTATTCTGCCATACCATGTCCATTAATGCAATCCTACACCATCAGAGATGTTGTGATTTCCAAACACAATTTTTAAAATTTGGATTCAGCTGACCGCAGAGCACTTTTCCATTTTGCATCCGTCCATGTCATATGAGCTTTGGCCCAGAGAGGATGGCAGTGTTTTTAATTTGTTTACATACTGCTTCTCATTCTCAAACAATAGAGTTTCAACTTGCATTTGTGGATCGAACCCCATTTTTGCTCACAGGCAATGATTTCTGGAAGCATTCATTGCTCATATAGTGGCTTCCAGTCATGAATAATGCCTGTGTCTAATGTAGTGCCACCTGGGAGCTTATGAATCCCCAGCATCATAGCATATTGAAAAAGGAACTGCCTATGGGCAATTCCAAAGCACAGAATGAACAAGCCACCAGCCTGTCACATCTTTAGTGGTATTTCCCCCCAAGTGAAGCTGTCATGAATGTCTTAAGGGCAAATGAACTTGAGGGGAGATGCAACGTCATCACTACAATAGCCCCGTTTGGTGATGATATGAGTTGTTCATGGTGGGATCCAAATGGAGGCCGCATGCACCGCCGCATTATGGAATAATGATGCAATATGTAACAACATAATATATTTTCAACTCATTATGTAATAGTGTAATACACTTTGCTTCATTTTGTTATAACTTGTTACTCATTGCAACAGTTATTAATTCTTACAATTTCACACAGTGGTCACGCCTCACACAACTATAACAGTATGTTCAGCATTTATGCTTTGTCAGGAAAGTCACCGCGCCGCTCCATCCTCTGTCCCTGAGCGTCTTCTCTACTCTGAGAATTACTATCCTACTCCCACCCCACCACCGAGCCATGAGAGCTGGAGTCACCGCTGTGACAGCACAGACTGCTAAAATATCTGCCTGGTCACTCGGTGGCCTTGCCAACCAATGATCATAAGCAACTTCATGTCAAACCATTCAACTTCATTATCTAGCTGCAGTGGAGACATGTGGGGGTTTTTACTCAGGAGACACACAAGGCACAAAATCACCTCTCTCACAGTGTTGATATTCGGCTTTGTCCTTTGCTCTCTCGCTCTTTCTGTTCCTACCTGCTCTTGGCCTGAAGCTTGCTAATGTTCCCACCAAATAGTGCAGAATGGGCTGCAAGACAGACTGAGAAATGGAAGAAGGCAGAGAGGTAGGAGGAGGCTTCAAGCATGAGGGAGCTTGTCATAACAACCATTTTGTGTGTTACCAGAAGAACAGACTCCCAGATGAAAAGGACACATTTTGTTCTCACTCTGTGCCTCTCATTTGCCTCCCTCTCAAACATTCTCTTTACCTGCACGCTCATTACTGCAGTGTCTTTTATCAAAAGCACATTTGAATTTAGTTTCATGTTGTCTTCCTCTTTCCAATCCTTTCCTATTCATGAATCTCTTCCAGCTCCTTCGTAGTGGGTGAGGGTGACAGAAGCAGGGAATTGCAGCCCGAAAGCCTTCCGCAGGCCTCTAATTCCTCCCTGCTTCCTTCTGATCAGCACCGATGAACAGCAATCACCTGACAGACAACAGACGGAGCTTAAATGTCACAGTTACCCTGCTCTGAATTTGATAGTTGCCACAGGTATCCAAAGAGCACATAAAATAGAAACGGGCTCCATTCAATAAAACACAATTTGATGGGACTGTTTTTGCCAAATTTCTTGCCGACATTTCAGAGGACTCTTTAATTGTATAACATTTTGTTTAGTTCTGTTGTAATTATACAATGTCTTTCTTTTGTTTTTTCTATTTAAAACAAATTTTCAGAAGGCCTTGCCAAGCACACTTTTTTTTTATAATCATGTACTCGGACATGAAATATGGAAAACTAAAAAGCGACAATTAGACAGAAAAATAGTCATTTTAATGACTTGCATAAGGATATATAGCTCTAAGGACTTCAGCTTCTTAAAAACTGTCCAAAACACAATAATTACTTCCGCCAAGGAGATTATACAATCGCCCATGTTTATTTGTCTGTTTGTTTATCTGTTAACCACAATTTTCAAAAACTAAAGAGCGGATCTTTATAAAAATTGACACACAGGTGCATTTTGATGAAAGGAAGAACCCATTAAATTTTGTTGGAGCCCTACTTTCTGTCAAAAAACTACTAAATTGAAGCACTGACATTAAAAGTGTATTATTTGTTTGATCATTTTGAAAAAAAAAACAACAACGTTTAAAAGACTCAAAATACTGTATTGCAAGGATGCTGGCTTTTTGAACATCAACATACAATTTACATTGTAGACAAAGGTGTGAAAACACAAAGCGTTTATCCTGAGAGAGAAGGAACTCAGTGCTGCAGACTATAACAAAGAAAATGTACTTCACATATAGGGTGTTATGAGGGTCCTTCAACTTTCTTTTTTAATTGTACAGGGTGTGGTAGTGGTGAGCTCGCCGATGTTTATAATGGTAAAAATGTGGGCCACTGTTCTCTACTGTTCAATTCAGGGGTTTGGAAGTCAGTCCCAGCTGGGACAGGTCAAAGGTTCACATGTGTATATATGTATATAAACCTCCCAAACACACACAGGGAAAACGTTTTAAAACTTTGCCCTCAAGCCCAGATTCGAACCGGGTACAGTACTGCTGGTAGGAGAGAAGGCAAAAATTTCACTAGAAAATCCTAGTTTAACTTTATTTGGATGTGTCTGGATCATAACAAATTTTAGGGGAACATCAAATTTGCTATAATTAGCTGAATTAGTGGAAATTCAGACCTACTTCTGCTGCACGAAGACAAAACAAAATCACTCACAGTATTCATCATTGAACATATCTGTACCCAATTTCACAGTAATCATGCAATCAGATTCTCAGCCAAAATATCACGAAGGAGTCAGCATTAGGGAAAGTGTTGTTATTCAGAGTCAATGTGAACGTCAACGTGAAGATAGTGTTGTAAATGTAATCGAGAAAGTGCTGCATTACTATAATTCTGCTATTAAGGGAAACGTGTCTCGTGCTTTTGCTTCTGTGAGAAGCTATTAAAACATCGAAAACAGCAACAGAGAGCCTGTCGCTGTTTCGGAGAATTGTACTGTGGTGAATGGCATCACCTGCAGATTGTCAATTTTCACCACCATTCAGAAGGACAATGAGTTAAAAAACTGATGCCTGCCTCTTGATAATAACCATGTGATGTTACAGTTTTGTGCACACAACTAAATATAGAGTGGGAGACCGGGAAAAAAAAGAGCCAGCAAAAGAATCTTTTTTGTATTGCTATATTATTGGATCATGATGGTAAAGTCTGCAAGACTGATATTTCATGCCAGTATTTACAGACGACCGTCAGCATTTCACACTGAGAGGCAGATGTGTATATCTCGGTTTTTGGAGCCTTTCTGCACCCTACTGGTCAAAATAACCTCAACTAAGCTTACTTAGACTCAAATATTGAAAAACATACCAAAAACGGGCATGCGAATGTACACACATACGAGAATACATCTGAACAAGGTTTTTTAAACTCAGCAGTAGTGCATCAGAACTTTGTCAGATCCACACATTTTAGCCAGTCGGTCCACTTCTAAATATGACATTCAACCAGGTACTGTGGCAGTTAAGTGAAAATCAATCACCCACAACATTAAAACCCCTGGCAGGAGTGAATAACACTTATTATGTCAGTATAGTGACACCTGTCAGGGGGTGAGATTTGTTAGGCAGCAAGTAAAGTGTCAGGTCTTGGAGTTGATAAGTTGCATAGCTAAAAAAAAAAAGTTGGAGGTGGGGGTGGGGGGTGAATCTGACCTTAGGGCGTTCCGTGAATAATACATCAAAATTTGATTGGCTGATGATACTGTCACTCAACGTTTTAACCCAATAGCAGCGTCCAGCTTCGATCAGAGGTTAGAGATGCAATTCCTGCTGGCCCCAGCAGACGAAAGGAGCTGTGATGCGCTTATAGGACATAGGAGATTTGAGCTCCACAAAATATAACCATTTGTTTTCTGGATAAAGTTGCATGCTGAAACAAGTAGCCTAATTCATTCCAGACACAGATTTCAGAATCACTTTTTAATTATAAAAAAAAGAAAAATCATTTTTGACAGGGCTGGCACTGCGAGCCCTGCTGCCCCCGACTGCACACCACTGTTTGGCAGCATGGAGACCTCCAACACAATATGACAGTTTCGTTGCAGTGGCTGAGAGTGTCTGTTGTGTGTCACCTGAACCATCCCAAAAAGGAGTGAAACCCTAATTGGAATGGCTTGGACAGGATGGGACAAGCACTGTTGTTGCTGCAAACCTGTACACAATCACAACATAACCTGACAGTACATGACAGTTGTACAGTTTGGTTTCAGGTTTGTGTTGTAAAGTCAAGAAGCAGGACATTGCTGCATCTATTTGTTTCAGCTCTGGAGCTGTGATGGCTTTTGCTGGAGCTCATGACAGTAGGAGAAACGCGAGGATGATTCTGCCGTCCACATGGCTGTGCATGGATTTCCCAATTATATGACTTATTATTATTTCTACCTGTTCATCATTGTATGTTTTTTTTTTGTTGTTGTTTGTTTGTTTTTTACAGAAGTTGACCTTGACAGTAAACACACCCTTCACTTCACCCTGGTCCATTCAGTACACTGAATCAGTGAACCTGGAAGCACTACTCATCTCATCTCATCCTCCACTGTGTAATTCTTAGTTTGATGTTCTACTATATTTCACATAATTTTTATTTTTTTGTCAATGTTGACTCCTCTCCCACATATAGGCATGAACACACTTAGTCTTCAATCTCCCAGGCATATCGCCAAAGTGCCACCCAATGACCGATGTACACACCAGCATTAATCTTTGCTGCTCCTCTTCTCAACTGAAGGAGGTCTCCCTCACTTCTTTTTCAAATCATGTTTTCTCACCTGAATGAAAAATTGGCCAATTTTTGTCGGTATGAGTATACAGTATAATCCTGTAGCTACTGGTAGCAGTGAGGCAACAGAATATCTCAAACAAAATTGTAAGATAAAATGATAATGTTGCTTCCATTTCTGAAAGACACAAGCAAGACTTCATTGCAAAAAGTGGAAAAGAATATGTGCTACCACTTAAAAATGTGTTGCCTGAAATCATGACACTCTCCATTTCCATTGGCTACCTGGCAATTCTTATTCTGTCTCTTAGATAAATGCATGGCAAAAGATGAAAATATAATATGATGCCACTTTGCGAGAAGTTTGCACAGTGAGAACGCAGTTTGACTGGTCTTGGGCTTTTCTCTGTGGAGTTTGCATGACTATGAAATTGCTGGTAAGTGTTTAGGAATGTCTTCCTCTCTGGGTTAGTCCTGTGATGGACTGGAGACAGCTGAGATTGGGTCTAATACTGTGCATAAAATTGTTTTTAAGTGGAATAGAAAATGGTAAATTCATGGATGGAACATATGAAATGTAATTTATTCAAGAAAAGAAAGCTGACTTAAGTAAGAAGTACAACTAGAAAAGTGCCCCTTGTCAAGGGAGGACTCAAAAAGCTGGGCAGGGAATTTGGCAAGACAAGCACCCTTTTCATTAAATAACATAGCAACACAGAATCCCAGAGAACACAGAATCACAGTAAAGCCTACAGACAAATCGTCAGTAAGACACAGAAATCAAGACCAATATATAGGCGTGTCACCATGTGCACACAATCACACATCAGGACAAGGAGCAGCAATCAGACACGAGGTGAGGAGACGATGCAGGCTGAAACAAGACAGGGTGAGAACTCAAAACAAGAAACAGACACGACTGAAAATATGCACAAAAGCAGGTCTGTTGTTTAAGTTTCATAATTGTTCTTTAAAGGAAATTTGGGTTGGCATGTGCCCTCATTATCAAATAAAGTGAAATAAAACATTAAAAAAAAAGTTGATCAAACAGCAAACCAAGGCTCATCAGTAATGCTTTCCTATAATTCTTATTGTCAGTCACCCCCACTTTATCTCTGTATCTTGTGAGACAAAGTCCTCATATTTTCATTTGAACAGTTTGAACATTGTTTAAGATCCTCAAACAAACTGCCCCACAATCTTACCACACAGAATAAAATGCAAAATCGTCTCCAGCACATCTAGATTCTGTTCGTTTTTATGTTAGATTCCCTTTCACTCAATCCCCGAACAACCGTCATTATTTTTCAGCTGAACGTTATCACTTAAAATTTCTATACTCACTTATTTATTCACAACAGATTTGAATGTTTAGTAACCAGCAGATAGTTCACTGTTTTTGGTCATGAATTTATTGCATTTACGCAGTGTTTTGTTTTGTTTTGTTGTTTGTACTTCACCTCCATACATAGACAAATCTCCAAACCACCCAACCAGCAACTTTGCCAATTAGAAATGATCTGACAGGCAGGAGAAAAAGAGGAAGACCTCAAAGAAGATTTATAGATGCAGACAAGGAGGACATGGAGGTGGGGCAGTCGAGGAGGCAGGAAGTAAATGTACAGTTTGCATCATGTGAGTATCAATATATATGTGCATGTTTATTGTCACAGGTTGGATTTGAATGAAGAGCCGGGATATAAAGACAGTGGACCAGTGTGTAAAATTTAATGGAGACCTGTCCCGGTTGGTTTATGAGCGACAGGGAAAGCAGTCCTGGCAAAACTGGAGAAATGTATTGATGATTAAAATCGTTCTTATTGATTCAAGCGGATAAATCAGAAGACATCTGCTCGCGCTCTCATACACAGTTCACTGACCAACAACTTACAAAAGCTTGTTACTGTGTGTCTGCTTTGTAATCACGCACGTCGATATGTTCACTGAGTAAAAACCAGAGTTCTCGCAACATCTCTTTACTCTACAAACAAACGCAGACACACACCGGCAAGTCCTCAAAGTGTTTAACTGGGAGGTAGTGACCGACTAACAAAACCAGGACTTTGTGGTCTATTATTTTTACAACTCTAACAGCCCTCACCCCACAAAGCTATCATTCCAGCTTCGATCCCCCATTAAACAGCTGCGTCTGCACATCAAAAATGTCATCCCCTGTAATATTACAACCCCTCGACCATAAAGGTTTACACGCCACTGAATTCAGGTCATGTTTAATGATAACAGCATAAAGAAAGGAGAGACGTGTTTAAATATATGGCTCAAAGTTCTGTTTTGGAGCCTAATGTGTTTTGTGAGGTCACTGTGGGGAAAAAAGGCAACATTTTTAACAACAGAAGGCAAAAGCCATGGATTTTGATCGCGGTAATGTGGATATAGCTATAAAGCCAAATTAGTCTGCTAGATCACATGGTTTGATCTTGCCAGCGATTGGCATTGGCTGGCAGCAGTCCTCTGAAGACTTG
The DNA here is from genome assembly GCF_963383615.2 of Lipophrys pholis. Lineage (NCBI taxonomy): Eukaryota > Metazoa > Chordata > Actinopteri > Blenniiformes > Blenniidae > Lipophrys > Lipophrys pholis. The sequence continues at coordinate 24,734,705 of NC_137631.1, read as the reverse complement.
CTCAGAGAGCAATTTCTCACCATGTAGCGGTTCCTGTTGCCCGGAAATGGATTACCATACCCCCAATCCACAGCTCAGTCCTCATTAACACTGATAGTGTGGAGCCATTCAAAGGGTGTGAATGCTGCTGAGTTGGTGCAATTGATTGATGGACATATCCCCACAAAAAAAAAAAAAAAACGTATGACTGATAGTGTGTTTCATTTACAACACAGCATTTGCTTAAAAATCTACTGATGTTTGAAGAAATGACTTGTTCGGCTTGTTAATACAGTGGAGGTTCAGTATTTCTTGGTTTTGGTTCAAATAACTGAAGTTTCCATGATCATTTAGGAGGGAAAGCTAATTGGCAGTCAGGTAGGAATGAACCCCCTCTCGCGCGCACACACACACACACACACACACACACACACACACACACACACACACACACACACACACACACACACACACACACACACACACACACACACACACACACACACACACACACACACGGAAATGCATTAACCTGACAGCAGAGAGGCATTCAGGCCTGACCTCCAGCGGCCAGCCCTCTAACCCAAAGGCTAATTATAAACCTCATTATGTTCTCTCAGTCCTGTTCCCTCATCACATTAATTTTTCTATGTGGTCGGACAGGCAGAGGGATGACGTTGAGTGGCAAAAGGAGAACTGAGATGAGCCCCGTCTTTTCCACAGCGGCAACTTTAACAGACTCACAAATATTTGTTCTCATGGTGTGATTTAGCTTTGCATTAAACTTTCGGTATGAAAAAAAAAAAGAATAAATACAAAAAAAAGAGTGGCATGTCTCTACTTTAAGCAGCAGCTTCAGATGGCCATGCAGTGTGTGTGTGTGTGTGTGTGTGTGTGTGTGTGTGTGTGTGTGTGTGTGTGTGTGTGTGTGTGTGTGTGTGTGTGTGTGTGTGTGTGTGTGTGTGTGTGTGTGTGTGTGCTGTAAATTCAAATAAAGAAAAAAGAAAGGACCAGTTGAGTAAACTGCTTTGTCTTTTTTATATAATTTGCGTAAGTGTGGAACCAAAACTGTTGATTTTAGGATACAGTCAAGATCATGTTGCAGACCGTCAAACTAACAACACAAAGGCAATACAATTCAGCCCTTAAAAGTTTATATACAGCCCATTCACATCTATCTATTTCATTGGTTTACATTAACCCCAAAAATAGATAGATTAATATAAAGATAAATATAAAGATAAAAATAAATAGACTATGAGCCACACTTTTGAGAAATTGTTTGGCTTGTCACGTGACTTGTATTAAGAACTTGGATATCAAAACATAGCTGTTCATACCATCTCGGACCACTAGATATTACTGTATGTCAACAGAATGTTGCTACAGTACAACAGAAAAACCTCCAATTCGACTGTATTCAGCTGACAGTGCATAAATGAGAACATGGATGAATGAAAACAAAACTTCAGAAAGAGTTCAAAGTGTGTGAGAAACTTGTGAAGGAAAAGCAAAAAGCAGAGAAATTGTTCCATATTTTAATCGAACGCTTAAAGGTGAGAGAAGGGTTCTTAAACATTGGCTGCTGTGCTCAGGCTTGTCAATGATGCATTTTTGACTTGGCATGAAAAGCAAATGTAATTCTTTCCTGGTCCTAGTGCATTTTTTGACAGGTGCTTCTTGTACGCGGGTGTGACTTAAATACTGGAGAATACTGTAATGATATAATTTGTCTAACCCAAAGCTATGACGTCAGCTTTAAGTAACTTTTGTGCATTAGGTGGTGGAAGTGAGTAAATATAGAGCAGGTTGTGTTCCAGTCCAACTCATTTCAGTTTTGATGAGTTTCAAGCAGGCTTTTTTATTTATTTATTTTTTTAAGATTGCGATCCCAAGAGCTCTTTCCATTTTACTTTTTAACCTGTCATTTTTTTCATTAGACTGAGAATAGAATAATTGTTGGATTTACAACACAGGACAGGCGGAGGCTAAGTGGTTATCTTTCAACTAAGCTTTTTTCTTGAAAATGAATACATGCTCTCCCTTGAAACCATGTCTTCACCTCTCAATAAGACGATTTTTAACTTGTGTCGCTACAAACACGTGTGTCTCTGGGAGTCAGTGACCAATCAGGTTACTGTCCACACCAGGAAGAACAAGAACACATTCACACACACGTTGTGTTTTGATGACATTGCATCGACTTGCACTCATTTCATACAAATTCAGTTCAGTGCAGAACTCGCCTAAAAATTGAAACAGCTTAAAAACTGCATGTTTTCTTTCGATTGTCTGAAAAGGGTAAGTAAATAGATCTTCACACAGTGAGCAGAAACAATCCATTGTCCAATTCACCATTGTCATCAAACAGCCTTTTGATGTATGACGTCACAATCTAATTTAATATAAGTGAGTGGTCAGTTTATCCACATAATGGAATATACGGTGCCTGGTTCCCCTTCTGGTGCGGTCAAAGCAGGCATCTGGTTTGCAGCTGTGGTTTGAAGATATCCATCTTTCAGATGTGCCAGTGCTACCACACAAAGGAATTGAATTGAATTTAAATGTATTGAAAAACCACAGACGTTAAAGGGTTTTGGGATTGCTCATGGATTCTTCCTCTTAATCTGATCTGAATATTCCCTGTAACACATTGTATATTAAGCTAAATCTTCCCTGTTAAATCTCATGAATGTTATATAAATAGATGATTGCCCTTCATTGATGATAAGCCTCTGCAAAAAAAACAAAAAAACCTATCCAATCAGAGACACCATGTGCATGACGGTGGGTGGTATGGTGGATCAGTGCCAACAAATATTCCCTCTGAGCAAAAAGGACCCGAGTATGAACCCAACTCAGCCAACTGCATCATTTCACACTTGCATTTGTGGAAGATTTCCATTTATGCTTTATTAAAACCACTATGTAGATAAGGCAAACTGACAGCAATAAATTATCTTTAGGTCTGAGTGTGATTATGTGTAGGGCAGAGCGGTGACCTGTCAAGGTTATCTTTTGTCTCTCACTTGGGGTATACTGGAACACATGGCAGCCTCCCACCACCCTCAGCAGCACAAAGGATGGATGGATGGATATTAATGACTATGATATTCAAGGTGATGATAAAAGGGAGGAAAAAAATGATAATGATAATGTTTCTGCGCACGTACAGACTTATGAAAATGATGAATCTAAAACAGGAGCAGATGAGCCTTAATATTTCTTTAAACTTTATCATCATTTGAGTAATGTGCTTTGCGATTTCAAATATAGTCAGGATACAGTTGATTGAATTGCTCTGAAAAGTTTGTCTTTAAAGTAGTTTTGTCTGACCTCAATTTTGTTTTTACCAGTGTAAAAGTTTGAAAAAACTAAATCATTGTTGATTGTTTTGTGGTTGTGAGACGGGCTAACTTCCGGCATTGCCACGGTGAAACATGATCCAGAGGCTTGACTTGGTGCAGGATTTGTGCTGGATGCTCTTACGAACATAAACCACACAGGGATTCAAACACTGAGCTTTCAAACACAGATATCCGTCCGTGAAGATTTCTTCTTCCATTCATCTTTTCATCATGTATACTATGTCCCACAACGAAAAAAACAAAACAATAAAGTTTACATTTACAGATTATTACGGCACTATTTTACTGGTCTGGCCCACTCATGATGAAATTGGGCTGAATGTGGCCGTTTAACTTAAATGTGAAATATTCTTGAATTGTAAATATCTTGGCCCGGACCTTTTTGGATCGTGTGTTATTTTGTGTTGCTGTCAGGTGCCATCCTCAATCTGTTCTGTAGATCAGCTTCCTCAAGTTTGCACCAGTTGTTATGAACACAAACCTTTCATATATCAGGCATTGTGTAAACAAGGTGTCCCTTTTTTTTCAATATCCCAACAAACTTTCTGTTTTGTGTTTTACCTCAGTTACTATCTGCCAATTAGTTTGCTTAGGGTGCCATGCTGCACTCTGTGGAATCGTTCATTGCATTGTATTGGATTGCATTTCGATTGGTTCGTGAGTCGCTGAGCGGTCTGGTGAGACCGCCATCATGGAATTTCTGACTATGTCAAAAATAAATTGTTGCGGTCGCACAACCATGACACTGTCCATCCACAACCCTGTCTGACTGCACTGCACAGGACCTCAGAGTGTGTTGTCAGATATCTTTACAGTCGCCCGGCTTCTATCTGAGACGGCCAAAATCGCAGCGTGCAGCTGCCTCACGTTGTTTCCTGTCTGTGTTCCTGTGCCCTTCTCTAAGCCCTCCTTGTGTCTCCCCATGATTGTTTCCAGCTATGTCTCATCTCCCCTCTCCTCTGTTTAGAAAACTCACTCGGTTTCCAGTTCATCTCACTGTGTCACAAGACCTTTTACTGTTTATCAGCTCCTACCTCGTTGTCATTCAGGTTTTGACATTTGCCTGTTTTCATGTTGTTGTTTATTCTGGATCACCCATCATGTGTTTGTTTGCCATGCCAAGTGTGTTCACAAACACCAGACGTCACCTGCCTTTCAGTCTGAAACCCCAACCTCATCTGGATTCCTTTATCTGTCTTCCTTACACACAAACTGGTCAGCAATGTAATATTTCAGGAAATAAATCACAATCCGGCCTTGCGCTGGCTCGGCACAAAGCTGTCACTGGCAATCCAGTTCTTGGGTTAACTTTGATGGTCAGTTTTAACAGATTGAGCAGAAGGTTTAGTGAGCTTTGAAAATGTGATTCATGTTGACATTTAAGTGCCTTCACAGGCTCTTTCTCTTTTTTTTTAGCCTTTGACCTGCTTGTTGTGCTGCACGGGTCTGCAACCTTCACAGCCATGTCATCTGCTTTCTCCCCCTCGAGAAAAAAACCCATCTAAAGCCATAAAACATATTAAAAAAAAATTTGAATAACACAATATGAATCTATGAATCTATATATATATTTACACATTTACATTTTTTTAATATTCTAAAATTGCAGTTTGTGTTGCTTTTGTGAGATTAAATAACTTCATATAAGAACTTCAAATATCTTTTTTTTAATATATATATATATTCTAACTTGCTTATTTTCTCCACGTAACAAATTGGCATGTAAATGTCAGCACAGTTAAAACAAATGAGCCTGCCCAACATTAATCACCCGCAGAGATGGATGATTTTGTTTAAGCGTCATGTGAATACAAGCTGCAAGATGAGTGTAGTAAACAGATAAAAATCTAATTAAAGTTGGAAGCTGACCACCTATTCTCTGTGTCAAGTATGAGGCGGGTCAGTTGTCCCCTGCATCTTGTCACAGTTGTTCGAAACATTTAGGCTCTCAGTTTTTCATGTCACATCATGCGATCCAGGACTGAGAACAGGATATTCAGATCAGGTCTTTAGAGACTGTGCCATCTGCTGCAGGACTTCTTCCTCTTCACTCTGCTGAGGATCACTCTTTAAGTACCGCCCGTATGTCTGGGGTCGTCATGCTGCAGTATAAATTTAGGACCGATCAGACGTTTCCCTGGTGGCACTGCATGATGGAAAAGAATCTAAAGATTCGACCTGACTCACATTCTTTCCAGATGACTGTATATTAACAGATATATGCGGATCTGCATATTTTTTAGTGAACAGATTTGTTGACTGAAAAATTGCTGCTCACAGATGCAGTCAAGTAAAAAAGCCATTAAGTTGTGTAAACTTTCCCGGAATTATAACTTCAAGAAAGTTTTCTACCTTTCGCTGATTAAGGCTGCGAATATGTTATTGGCAACTTGCTTAAATGTTAACATACCTGAAGAAAGCATCACACCTGTTATCACAACCTAACAGCATGTCCGTCCACCAGAGGAGAATTATATCCAAATTAAGACTGCCGATTGGAAACTTTATATTAAGCTTCCGATGTTCTTCCTATTTATTTCATTTGGCCTCTTTTCTACTGGCATCAGATAGACAGACTATTTGTCTCTGAAGATTTTAAGCCTTCGTCTGGAGGATGTGTTCTGGAGACCTGCTTGAGGCACGTTTCTCTTCATGTCATCCGAGTGCAGATTCAAATCTCTTGGTGATGCTGCTTTTCAGCACACAGCCTCACTTAAGATAAGTTGGAAATGTACAGGGGTAGCATAAAGTCTGTGGTGTTCTCAGTGTTTTTTCACGGTATTTATTTCCTTTGTCCTCGATGAGATTTTTCCAAGTTACGATGCTGTTATGTGCTGAAAAGTACTGCAAATTATCTGAACACAGTGGTTTTTGATTGTTCTAGGACTTTATACTCGATCTATTTCACTGCCTGTAGAGTTTTGGTTTGCAGCTGCTCTTATTGTTATGCTTGTTATTCTGTTGTCTGCAGAGATCCAAGGTTTTCTTCATAAACTGTGTCCTCATACAGGATGACAGCAGGGTTCTGGTTTATGTTTTAATCAGACACGCAGATGTCTTCCTTTTGGTCTCTCTTTGTATTTTTGCCCGAGACCTATAATGAGGTTAACCACAGGCTTTTAAGTCCTTTTGCTGTGCTTCTGTCCCCTGATTTTGGCGTTTCCATTGGATAATGTTTGCCTGCTTTTCAGGCGATGACTTGAATCAAGTGGAAGTTAGCAATCACCATGACATCAGGAGCAAATGTTCCATTTTGCCAAACCACGATTTGAAGAATATTGAAAGAATACTTTGACATTTTGAGGATGACTCTCATTTATCATGTCCATAATAAGTAATGGGTCCAAAGTTGGCGGGCAGTTAGTGTAATCTAAAATAAAGCAGAGGGACCCTGCTGAGTCGAAACATAAAAACAATTATTGTGGATTGGTCGTATTTGGTGAGAGGGTTGTATGTTAACCCTTACTGGTCTGAGTTTATTTGACCATTTGTGAGTCATTTCTAACTTACCACAGTATAACATGTTTACTATACCCATTTCTGTTTAACATGCCTTGTTCTCTCTGTCTGGCTCGATAGAGCCAATGTGGCCTGTCAATGTGGTCAATGCCTCTTCCTTCATATCAAATGCCATGAGTTATGCCAGCCTAACTCATAGTAATGTTACAACTACATTAGCTCGTGATTGTGTTTCTATTAGATTTAAAAAAAAAAAAAAAAAGCTGCCACTTTTCTGTGTTCAGTTTGATTTACAAAATTAAAACATCTGATTCTCAATGGAAGAGCACTCAGAGCTATCCACAGATTTTGGTGACATTTTTAGAAAGCTTCCTCTCTTTTTTGGAAAGTACACCACCTTTATTTGGAGTTTTGCAGTGTGGACGTAAGCCCATGGTTTTCTGAAGTTTCAAAGGTTGTTGACAGACATGGGTCAAAATTAATGTATGTTAAAAGCATTGTAGTTTCAAAAAAAAAAAAAAAAAGAGGAAACAACAGTATTTTTTCTTGATTCATTTCTTTTTGTGGAGATAGAAAAAGTCAGATTTGACTCAAGTTTGTTATTATCAGGAAACATACATGAAAGAATCTGTTTAATATTGCATTGAACTGCACTGGAGAATTGAAGATCCTCTTGTGTTGTTATCAGCATTTAGTACTTGTTTCCTTTCTGACATGAGAACATTTTTCTTTTATCTTACCCTTGTTGTCCTTTGAGAATTTCTTTTATTAAAAACTTGCAAAAATGTAATGCTGAATCCTTTATCTCCCTTTTTCATCTTTGCTCAGGCTTTTCACAGAAGTTGGCAGTTTTTAAGTTTGAGGAAAAATGTCAAACAGTATCCACTCCTTCTCAAAAAAAGGTACACTTGTTTGAAATCCTCTCCCTATTTTAAAATAAATAAACAAATAATATATGGAAAAATAAGAAACCTCTACGCTTCCATGAAAGACTAATGTATTGTATGTCTCTTTTTGCTTTCATGCAAGGGGACAGGGTACTCATAATTTCTGAGACAAGCTCTAAAGACCAAAGATTATCCAGCTAATTACACATTATCTGAGACAACAGACAGCCAAGGGAGGACCCAAAGAGGCACATACTCAACCACTAAGCAGGCAATTACAATTACTATCGGTTCCACCGTTTCACCTGATGGAGAAGACGATAATGGTGACAATCACAATGACTAACAAAGCATGGAGTAATCAGAACTGGAAATTGGACCCTGCAGCCACAAGAACCATGTTAACAAGGCATCCTGCTAAGAAACAAACACAATACAGGTAAATGGGACAGACAATGTAATCACTTACAAAAAAACCCTCAGTGTGGACGTTCTGGTGGTTGCAAACATGGTGAGGGTTCTATGGTTTTTGAGAAGTTGATGGTGGAAGAATTTGACCACCAGCTGGGGAAATGAAAGAACCTATACTGTAGGAGCCAGCACAGAACCAGTTTTAAGCCATCCATCCATCCATCCATCCATCCATCCATCCATCCATCCTCTCTGTGTATATTCTGCCAGCTTCGTGTGGCACTGTAGCCAATCCCAGCTAACTATGGGTATAAAGTATAAAGTAAGCCACGAAGCCCAAAGAAAAGCCTTGGGCATCATTATATTTGTCTAACAATATGTATTGACCACAATAAATGGTAAAATGATAAATGGATTTCACTTATATAATGTTCTTTAACTGTTTGAGCGGCCCCAAAGCGCCTTACCTCATGAGTCACTTTCACCCAAACATTCACACACCAATGGAGGCGGGCACCATACAAGGCGTCTAACCCATCCATAGGGAGCAATTTGGCCTCATTGTCAATGTGTCTTGCTCAAGGACACTTCAACATGTGACCAGGCAGAGATGGGAATCAAACCTGCATCCTTCCGATTCGGGAGACGACCGCTCTATTAACCGAGCCACATCCGACCCTCTGAGGCCACCATTATTCACTCCTATGAAAAGTATTTTCTAAAGAGCCAGAGAAATGGAAGGCACAGTATTGTGCAAAATAGAAAGATTCTTTATCTGTCTATAAAAAACATGTTTCATTTTACCAGGTGGGACATAATAATATTGGAAAATTATTGCTTAACCTCATCGAATTACAGAACTGTTCAATTTGTAGCGAAGCATGAGGTCAGTCTCCAGTAGTTTTTAAGTGATTTGAACTTTCAAACCGAAATGACTTGTAGAAACGTAAAATGGCGGGAGATTTGGTTATTTAATTCAAAGGAATATTTTGGGATGGCGTAAGATTAAAAGATACTCTCCCAAAAATAAAACTGAGCTCTTCTTGAAAGACAAAACGGGATGATTTCTGAAACTCTGCCAGCAGAGCTTTGTAACGCCCCATCCCAGGACAGCCACCTCCTTAGCCAGGCCAAAAGCCTCTCGCTTCTGGTTGCATCGTGTGTACCGCATCTGTGCTTATCTGTCTTTATCGGTTCCTATTTGTCTCCTTGGGTCTCTTTAAATGCACTATATATACATTCAAGTTAATAGTAAAACTTGACCACATTGCCCAGTTTTTCTCAGTAATGCAGCTCATTGCACTGATGTGGCAGTTTTTAAGTGGACAGACTATTCAGTGGTATTTAAACGTATTTGAAAATCACCTAAAAAAAAAAAATGCTTCCTGTAATATGAAATGATTTAGAATTGAGTGAATAAATAGAGCCATTTATAGCCTAATCGGTCTAAATTTGGATCCAATAATCCCTCTGGTGGCTTGGCACCAGTCAAATGTGAAAATGCAGTCTGCCCACTGAACTTCTTTCCACTGATGAGAATTGGATTTCCTGTCTCGTATCAGATGCCTTCTTGAAGGATTTTTATTTATTTATTTTTTTCCGTGTGTGGTTTTGAGAGCAGAGCCCTAGTTCATGATTCACTTCGGTTTGATCACAGATGAAACGGATGAGTGGTAAATATAACAGCAGTTGGTGATCAAGAAAACAAGCACCACTAATAAACATGGAAACAAGCACATTTTCTAATCATTCATCTGTCATATCTTATGACACAGAGGGGAACCTATAAAAGAGAGGGAATGCAATGCACAGGCGGCTGCGGCGCTCTGGACATACGTTTGTTGTCACCAACGTCCTTGACGGCCTTGTTGTGACCACTCAAGGGACTCAAAGTCATGTGGCTCTGCTCATTCAGATTCATCTTGAAAGAAGATTGCAATTCTTTAACAAAGCAGCAGATTACTGCATAAAAACGATATGTATGTACTATATATGCAGTAAAACGCGGTCAATGGTTCAGAAGATTTCTTAATTATCATTGTTTTTACAGTCGGGCTTATCACAAATGGCCGATCTGGTTGAAGACCTGACCATGAAGAAACACAATTATCTGACTCATTAATGCCACAGATGACTTACACGGTTACATAACTGAAATGTAAAGGTAACACAGATGGCGTGTGAGATACCACTGATTTCTGTTCCAATGTGATACTAATCCACAGCGGATAAGGCCAAACCAATACGATACGGACATTGGTTTGTGCAAGAGACAAACCAGTGGTATATCTTTGAAATTATAGCTCCTAAAAACATAAAGACAAACCATTTTTGATCTGTCTCCTCAGCTCTAAAGATGTCTATTGGCTGTAAGCTGGATACATCTCAGCCTTTGAGTTGACAATCTTGGAGTGTGGAGTAATTCCAGTAAATGGTAAATGGATTTCACTTACATAGTACTATTTATAGTTGTTTAACCATCACTTATTATCACACATAGAAAAAGAAGCAGTGAGAAATAGGACTTAAAGAGGAATAAAACTTGTAACATCAATGAAAAAGAACATTTTTAAATCTTCAAACAAGCGATTACAATGTATTTCTCTATATTTTGAGATGCAAATTAACACAACTTCAAACATCAATGCAAAGAACACTTTTAGCTTCAAACCAGTAATTACAATGTAATTATCCATATTTCAGGACTAGAATTTAAAACAGTACGCTTGGAGTTGGAAGTATCATTATTTCAATAGAGGAGAAGGCAAAACCATTTGGTGTTAAATATCTTTAAATATTACTGACAATGTTTGGTGAAAGGTTTAACTCTTTCCCTAGTTGAATTGAACATAATTCTGGATATTCTGTATTCAGCGTTTTACTCCATTGAGAGTGACCCAATTGGGTCTTCAGATGGTTAGACTTACACTGTTAACCCTCAGCATAACATATAAGTTAAATCATAAAACTGAACAAGTCAAAGCACATTCAGCTGTTTCCGAAAGTCTTAAAGGGGCTTTGGTTAAAAAGGCTCCTTTCTTGGTTAGTAGTCTCAGAGGGTTTTATGAGTAAACGGTTGACCAGTGTATCACATAGACCATATCACTGTAAAGTATCTAAGTGCTTTAGCCACAGTTGAGTTAACCAGTCCTGCAGCTTCTTTTAGTGTCTCAATACACCATCACATGATAGATATTTGTATTGCAAAACCATTTAAGACTTTTGTTAAAGTGAAAAACCTTCTGACGTCAGTAGATACACCAGGAGAAAATCGTCTTTACAATTATCTCAAGGTTGTTTTGTTGTGTCAGCTGGCTTATTAATTGAGCTGACTTGTATTTACACGTTTGTATTCTTCAAATACATTCCAAACAACAAAATGTGTATTTTGGGGGGATGTATTGTGACAAAGTATATTCCCTTTTTTTATTTTAAATAATATCATGGACCTGATACCTGAATATAATTTTGGCTCCCTATGATCTCACAAACTAAAAATAGCATATTGTGGTATAATAGATGTTTTCTCAGTCTCTGAGCCCTTCTAAGTTCTGAACGGGGTTTAAGTAAGTAAAGTAAGTAGTTTCTGGATGTATTTAGTCAACAAAGATCAGATTGTCCACAAACATGTTCAATGATTTGAGGTTTTTTTTGAGATTTTATTCTTGGATTGCTGCATGATAAATATTTGGAGTAATGATTTTCCCCGTCAAGTGCAAGTGCATGCCAGATAGCTTCTACCAATGTGTTTGAATGTCGGTTTGATACACAATAATATTGGCCTCGCTTCGTTGTCTCCATGCATAGGGCCTTCTGTCACTGCCACAAAGTCCAGATTCTACAGTAAATAATAATTTTTTCTCTCAAATCTGTTTATTGGTATTTTCACAATCATGAACAAACAAGTATATACAGTTAACAATGAACACATAACCAATGGGGGAGAATCTACAAACGATGGCGGGAAGACATAAATAGCAACTATTGGGACTAATGTTGAGTATGTTTGGAGACCAAAATATCGTCTGAACTGATTCCAGACCTTCGGGGAAGGTTTAACTAAAACATTTTCAGTGTAGCTAGATTCTGGGCTCTTAATGGGAGAATTGACTACGGCTCAGAGTGACACCCGATGGCAGGAATTGGCCTCGAGTTTGAGCCATGGTACGATTCATACTGTAACCAGAGTTGGATCATTCTAAGCAGGGCTGCCCAATAACAGAATCTAATATATGGTCTCTGTAAGAACTGTGTGGCTAATTTCGGGGTTTTCTTATCCCATATGAAATCTGTTATAATGACATCGACTTTACGAAAGAACCTCTGGGGGAGAAAAATCGGTACACACTGAAAGAGAGAGAAACTTTGGAGCAAAGTGGGTTTATAAAAGTCAGTGATATTTCTGGTTATCCTGACTCCTAAGTATGTAAGCCCATGTCTTGTTGTTTTAAATGGTCATTTTTGCAAAGGAAATTCATGTCCTGCTTTATTTAGGGGATTCAATTGGTTCTTACCCAGGTTTAATTTCTAGCCAGATATCTCACCAAAGGAGCTCAGAACAGTAAGAGCAGCCGTTATAGATACCGAAAAATTTGAAATGTAGAGGAGGAGGTTGTCTGCGTATAGAGAAACCCTTTGTTCTGTACCATTCCTAAATCGTAATATGTGGATCACTGCAAAGTGCAATTGCGAGGGGCTCTATAGCTAGAGCAAATAGAAGAGGGCTTAGGGGACAGCCTTGCCAAGCGGAATGATGATGGGGAAAATAACCTGATTGACTGTTGTTTGTCCTGACTGAGGCTAACGGGGAGGAATAAAGAAGTGTAACTTAAGAAATAAAGTTTTCACCAAAGCCAAACTAATCAAAAGTGTAGAAAAGGTATCTCCATTCAAACCGGTCAAGGCTTTTTCCGCATCCAAGGAGATCACCGCCTCTGGTACCAGGAACCAGCAAATCAATTTTAATGCCCCTCAAGCACTTGGCCTTGTTTCCCCTCCTGAGAAGTGGTTCAGAGATGCTTCTTATCCTTTGAAACCACCAGTAAACAGCCTTACTTCGACAGTACTTTTGCATTTTTTATTTCTAAAAAGTGCTTTTCTATTTTTTTCCCCCATTTATATCAATCCTCAGAAAGTGTGGTCACGGGCTGATTGTGGTTTGGATACCACAAACTTTAGTTTGAAGTGGTATTCGCAGCCTCCTTAGAAATCTCAAAGCTCAGCCAGATTTGATGTTTCAGAAAGGCACTCATTGCTGAGAATAGCAATTTCACTTCTGACTCCTTGACTTAGTTCTGATGTCATGTTTTCCACTTCCTAAAACATTTTTTTAGATGAAACACTTCAAATTTGCTATAAGATATGCCACTTTGAAGGAGCAGGTTTCAACTTTCACTGACATATTGCAGAGCCAAAAGTGCATTACACTGACAGTGCAGTAAAAGCAGAAGAGAGACCCCAACAAATTAAATATGGATAATAATTTAAAAAGAAATTTCAGATAAAAACAATTGAGAACACTGCTTGACATTAACTGTTCATTCAGATCAAGATGTTGAGATCATTTCTTATACATCATCTGACTTGGAAGGTTCAAAACTGTCCCACCTGACAATGGGCATACACAGGGTATAAAAAAAGAGACAGACACACAAATTGAATTCATATTTTGTGCAATTTAGAATTACCCATTAATGTCAAATGCATGTTTTAGGACAGTCACATAAAACCAGATTACCCTGGGAAAACCCACACAGAAAGCCCCCAAGTCCAGGCTCCAACTGGGGCTATTTTCTTTGTACAGTAACAATGATGACCACTACACCATCATTCATATGTTTAGAAATCCATAAACATTTTAAAAGTGGTTCTATCGCCATTCTAAAATTGTAACACTATGTGGACAATAAGAATTACCTGGAACCTCTCAGGAGGCAGAAATACTCCCCTCAAAGTCCCTTCTAAACTCATTTCTCTCATAACACCAGTTCCGTCTAATATCTTCTTGTCTTCTTGTCTTCTTGTCGCACCACTTCTTTTACTACAGCTAAATGTCATCTGTAAACTTCCATTAGCTTTTGAACAACATTGAAAGGTAATGTTATATATTAATTTTCAGCCCAGTGCCGGGATCTCTGCTTTGTTGTACAAATTTCTACGTGCTATCCGCCTATTTGTAATTTGTTTTACCAAGCCTGCAGATGGTACATAACGCAAACTGTGCAAGCTCGACCTCCATCACAGCAATACTGCTCCTACAAAGACTCAACTAGGTAACATGTGAATCTTCGCAACATACGAATGGATCAGTGGGTGGTCTGAGAACACCTAAGTTCTATTGTTGCTGTGAAACCCCAAGTGAGATGAAGGACTGTAGTCACTGAAAAGAAGACCAACCTTTGACAGATAAGAGACGTCACGTGTATGTCTGTATATAAGGGGGAACAACCCGGAAAACTTAGCATATCTTCTCTTTCAGGCTTTATGTCAACACACACATGTTTGGCACAATAGGTCCTGGCTTTTTCAATGATTCCTATATGACACACACTAGCTGTACATGGAAAGATTACAAGCTGCCTGGTTGTATAACACTTCAATTTGGTTGTATCTTTCACGTTGTGTTCAATCTCCTTCAACTGTGTCAGAGAGGCGTGGGCAGGGGGACCCAAATGCACAACCAGGTACAAACAAAGAGGGTTTATTTTCCACCGTTGAATCACAAGAATAAACTCAGTGCAATAAAGGCTGCATAAGTAAGGCCTTGTTTACATGACCATGTTTCCAAGTAAAAACACAAAACTTTTGTTGCGTTTTTTGGGTGTCTGTTTCCATGACAAAAGTGGTCGGAGCCACTGATTTATGCAACTTTTTAAAAACGGCTCCCTCCAGGGAACTTTTCGAAAATGCTCGGCTCTGTCTCTGTGTAGATGGTGGGCAGACTTCAGTGTGACATGACTCCCATATTCTCTTGGTACTTTTATGGGATTTGAGAGTCACTGTAATAACACTCCAACTTGGTCATCTGTCCATGCAAATGTCCATGTACGCACCGTTGTTAATGTTTATAGCTTATTGATCTCTGTGCTCATATGTCTGTGGTTTCATTCCAAAAAGTCAAGAGCACCCATTAATGGCCCAACGTGAAAGCTCCATCATTTTCAGCATTTCTGCCCTTTCTGTGTAAACAGACAACACTGTTGTGTAAACAGTAATGCTTTTGAAAATGAAATTGCAAAAATGAAGCATTTTTACTTGAAACATTGTCGTGTAAACAAGGCGTAAGAACAAAACAAGCAGAACTGTGCACATCTACAAGACACAGGGACAGCCTGGGACCTTAAATACACTTGGAGGCAGGGCTTGACAGAACACACCAGAAACACAGAAATAGTGGTGGCCTACAGTTTGTAGAAGCAGAATTGGGCTCTGATGTTTGCCAATTCGATTCCCAGAGCTGACAAGTCAAGAGCTGACAAGTCAAGAGCTGACAAGAGCTGCCGGCCACAGTGTTACTGTGGCCGGAGCAACACCTCTGACTCACCTGCACCCCGAGCACTGTAATGGCAGCATCTAATAGTAGGATGGCTCAAATGCGGAGATTGAAGACTTTTCCTCTGGAATCAATGGAGTACACAGGTTGGACCAGGGGCAGGGCAGGACAGTCACGGTTGTCTGGGGATGCGCCCCTTCAGGGAACATGCTGTAGGCTGGCAGTGGAGAACGATGAGAGCCTCTGAGGTAGGCCCTCACTGACCCCCTTTGAAAAGTGATGGAGTAGGTCCTTCTGGTCCCCTCAGAGACGAGGCACAGGACAGGTTCGACGGCTCTGCTGACTGGCGCTGAAACAAACCCCACCCCCCAGAGACGTGGGGCAGCAAGAATGATGAGACGTGTGGTGGTGCTGACAGCCGCTTGAAAGCCGAGCAAATGTCTGACGTCTCCTCTGGGTAGGTTGGTAGCCAGCACACATGGAGCTGATGGGCTGGAATCTGGGTCTTCAAAAAGGCCCAACTCCTCTCTGAGTATAAGACTCTCCCGTCTTCAGCACCAGAGCAAGGACTAGAAAGGACACTGAGTAGAAGAGGAAGGAAAAAGGGAATACAGATGTGAAAACTGGGCATGAAGTCACAACATTCTGTGACATCAAAGTTCATGACTTAAAAGTGTGAGTGCTCATACTATGAACAGTTGACTCAGATGGATAAATGCAGTGAAGTGTGGCGAGAGAAAAGCCAATAAAACTGATGTGTGTGTGTGTGTGTGTGTGTGTGTGTGTGTGTGTGTGTGTGTGTGTGTGTGTGTGTGTGTGTGTGTGTGTGTGTGTGTGTGTGTGTGTGTGTGTGAGAGAGAGAGAGAGAGAGGGAGACACCCACATGCACACATGCACACACGCACCTCTTACAGTGTTTGTCAGTATTTATTTATTATCCACGATACTCTTTTCCAAACAAGTAATTGCTATGATATTAACATCTGTCCAGAGGGCATATTTGATGTTTAGCCACAGTAATCAACTCAGTGAAGTGAGACTGTTACTTTTATCTTCCTCATTGCCGTTAGTCAGTCATGATAGCACAATAACAGGAAATAAATAAGCCAAGTCAACAAGCGCTGCCTCTAGTCCGTCTCCGTGGGTTTAATTCGAAACTCGTAAATCTTACACGGACACCGTATAAGGCACGTGATCTCACAGAACATAAATACACCTGCAATTGACGTTCTGTAATATTCTGGCAGTTAAATACAATGGAGTCAAACATCAAGCATGGTAGCAATCAGGGCTGTGAAAAAACTACTACAAACATTAAGATATTGTGTTTGGAATCAAACTTGTGATGGGACTCTGTAGTGTGCAGGCTGTCGGTTACAGGCACATTCATGAATGCTTCTAATTGAAAGCTGAGCGTGGAATAAAAAAAAAAAAGAAGAACCTGTGTGCCAGGGATCGTTCTTGATTACCTTCAATCTCAACACCATAGTTTGTTTCACGGACTAATGACTTCGATGGGGATTAAGCTCTAGGCACTGTGCTAATTAGCTTGCTAGCACTCCCAAGGCATCCAAACATGAGCCATTAACCAGGGGAGGGCACTGCTGGCTTCTGACCTCCAGGTTCGCATACGCGCCCCACCTAAGATGGCAGATCTCACAGTCGCTGTTAAAAGCTTGCTTAGAGATGAAATGCACTCCTTCACTAAATGTATCACTGCACAAATATATTTAGTAAGCGTGTATTTGGCTGCTCCTTGTGCAAGGCATTCCGACTCGCACAGCTAAAATGGCAGAATTTTTGCACCAGATGCATCCGGGATTTGAGCTTGGGTCCCCCACACTCACGGTACTTTAGACTCAATCCAATACAACAGTTGAGGAACATCGGTGAAAATTGAAATTCCTCTCAGCTCATAGTGAGGATTACCCCATGTCGAGGACATTTTGGGTGAGTTTGAGTGTTCTCTCTGTGCATGTATGAGTTTCCTCCCACAGTCCAGGTGAATTGTTGAGTCCTAAATTGTGAAGTGTAATGTGAGTGTCTGTTTCTTTATGACCACTGCCATAAGATATAGTTCCTCTGCTACATGCGCAAGTAGCGACACAATAACAACGATGGCGGCCTCCAGAGTGGCAAGCGGTTCCATGATAAAAACATACGACAGTGCCAACTCCTGGCCTGACATGGTGATGACATCGTTTTCAGTGTTTCTGCCTTTTCCGTTTCAAAACTGAGTAAAACTGAAACTTTTCTGAAACGAAAACACAAAAACTTCAAACACTGGCGTCGCAATATCTCGATGTCAGACGTCTCCTCTGTGTAGAACAAGAATTCAATTCAGCTTCACATCACTGTCTCTGCGACAGCCATCAACATCAAGATTTAGTCTTTAGGTCTCTACATTTAGATAAGTTGCTACTAAGCAGTGTCTGGTTGTATTTTTGGATATAATGCATGCATGTTCTTGTATACGAGTGTGTTTTTTTAAATGTCATTGTTTGCAAAGTGAGAAGTTATTCATGAGATGTGTGTTGATATTTAAATATATAGAAAAATTAACAAATAACAATTTTTTTTTTACAAAAAATGTTTACACAGTACTTTCACAGATTAATGTGTGCCGACAACAATGCTGCATTGAATTAGAAGGTCTCCGATGTATTTTTTCTTTTTTTTTTCTTTTTAATTTCTTTCTCAGAGAGATCCTCACAGCCCTGCAGGGATTTGTTCATCCTACACCCGTTCCCTAAATCCCCAAATATTTTACATTTTCAGAACGGTATCTTCTCAACATAATCAAAACAACACACGCCAAGATTTCTTGCTTTGTTCTACTTCAGAAAGAAAGATTAGAAAAGAAAGAAAAACAATTTCTTCATTTGCATTCATTCTTTTGATTTAATTGCTCGTGTGTTACACAGTTGAACCCTCAGGAGAACCTATGGATTAAACATCATAATTAGGCAAACTCTCAAAAAAGTACTGCATCCGCTTAGAATAGTTAAATTCCAAGATCAAAACTGCAGGCCTTAATTAACCGATCACTTATTATTATTCACATTCTTCTGTTACAGTGTTTTCATGTGAAAAAAACAAAAAACAAACCCATTTTATCCTCATATATTTAATTTAGAACAAATTATATCACAGTATCTCAGAGGAAGGTCATTGGCTTCTACTTCTTGCAGTCGAACTTTTAAATGTAGATGAACATGCATAACTGTATAATCGACGCTGTTCAATATGTAACATTAGGGTCCGTTTAGAAACTTTAATTGTGGAGAGATTTGTGAGATGAATGGTGACAATAAAAAAAAAAAAAAAGCTCTTTATAAGAAGCAACAAAACAGATCTTCAATGTGCTGAAAATGATTTGAACACTGCAATTCATTTTTGAGGCAAAGTAGAGCAAATGAGTCATGCGAAGACGAAGGAGTTATCTTTCACACATGAGTGTGAGCATTTGGTTATGTTGAAATAAAGATTAAGTTTCTTTTTATGTCGTGAGACATCTTGGGTTTTTTCTTCTTTTCAGCGCAAGACCGATACGAGCATCTACAAATGTGGGAAAAAAGCAGGATAGAGGACAAAAGAGAGCAGGATGCATGAACACTCCACTTCATATAGGATTGATTACTAAGATGCTGTATCAACCATGCAACTTTCAATTTGTGTGAGTGTTTTGAAGATGATCCACTACTGTACGGTGCACAAACGGAAGCATCTCCTCGTGTTGGTTTGCTTGAGATTGCCACGGTGTGAACGAATGAAGCTTTAAAGCAAACTTATTGGACTATTACATTTGGCTTGAAGAAACAAAAGAAAAGAAAAACAAACTATGGGAAACAGTCTATCACAAAGTCCAAGCTGAGGGGGAAAAGACAGGCAGGAGAAAAGGTGCAGAAAACATTGCAAGACCTTTAAAGTGCACAACTCAGAAAGTATCTTCCGATAAAAGTACTCAAATTAAAAGTTGTGGGGAACCAGCTGCAGAAATGCCTCTCACCGCAATAACAGCAGCATCATACGCACGTGCTCACCAGTCATGATATTGCTTTTTAATTTTTTTTATTATAGCAAATGAAAGGTTACAGATTCAAAAAAGACTTTTACATAACAGTCATTCAGCATAATGCATATTATCGTAGGAACTCAAGTAACTACTTTTTTTTTTTTCCCCCAATCCCCGAATTCCACTTGCACCTATAGAGGGAAGCAAGTGACCCACCCACTAAAAACAGCACTTAAGGCAAAAATAAATTAAATTAAATTAAATTAAATTAAATTAAATTAAATTAAATTAAATTAAATTAAAACATAATGCGAATATTAGATGTATAAATAGGTAAATAATAGAATAGTGTAGAAATAATAAAAGCATTAAAAAAAAGAATGATCTTCCATATTGATTCAATACTGTCAGTGTGTCCCGTTAACAGATAAACCTTCGAAAGTGTATTTTCAATATCAAGCCTGTTCTTGTTTGATACACACAAAGCTGCGGAAAATAAAGTAGTAGATAGAGAAGTGGATCAGTGAGTGAAGACAAGAGACAGACTAGACAGAACAAAACAGGAAGGAAAACACAGGCACTGCCACCACCCGTTTACACAACATGTAAAGTGAAAACGCATAGTTTTTGTGTTTTCATTTCAGAAGTTTTACGTTTACATTTAGAAAATTAGGTCTGTTTACACGAAAACGGCACAAAAGTTCATGTAGGGCCACTAGTGGGTGCTGTTGTTTGCTTTTTGTAATGAAGCAACACACATGCCTGAAGAGAACAATAAGCAATAAACTAATAATGCCAGTACATTGGCATTCGTATGGACAGACGACCAAGTTGGATTGTTATTACGGTGACTCTCAGCTATAAAACTGCCAGGTCCCAGGAGATTATGGACTGGGAGTCTTGACACTCTGGAGGCCGCCATTGTAGTTACTGTCCAGTTACTATCTACCATCTGTTTGTAGACAAACTATTTCCTATGGCCGTGGTGCGCAAGTGCAGTGGCATCATTTCAGAAAAGTTGCATTTCCATCTTCTGTTTTTACTTTAAACCAATCATTCAATTGATATTTTCCCGATTTTTAAGTTTGTTTTGCTGTATATATATATATTTAATTTAAATTAATTTAATATATATATATATATATATATTTATATAAATTTAAAAAAAAAAGATATATTTAAATATTTATTTTTATTTTATTTTATTTATTTATTTATTTATTTATTTTATTTTATTTTTCAAAGCACTTGGTATCTAAACATCTACATAATCAAAATGTCAAAAGCCTAAAGACTATTAAAACGTGACATAATGTGTGAGAAGCTTAATATATTTTTAGAGCAAATTGAAAGATAAGCATGAATCTCTGAGCAGTGTGGAAATCTTTCAGAAGTCTAGGTCTACTAGACAATATTAAAGTCAGTCAGACAGAAAATTATGAACAGTTATTCCGGAATACACTGATTACATCTGAACAATTGACCTTGTGGGCATTAAGTGAGGGGCCACGTTTTAAATGTAGGTGCGAACAGAACTTGAGCACTTAAAAGAGACAATCAGAGCTTATGTGGAGTTGATTCTGTAGGTGGATGGATGAACAAATGAAAAAAAATAGCCCTCTTTCATTTTTCTTATAACCTTATAACTCATAAACATCTGATTTATTGTTTGGATAAATTTAACTCATCTCACGGTGGAAATATCTGGGATTTTGTGTCAGGAGTATTCTGACCTGCGCGTGTTTCTTTGTTTTATTTTTCTTAGGGTATTCCAGTAGCCCCCCCACAGTCCAACAACATGGGTTTGAGGTTAATTGATAACTTTAAATTGTCTGAATTCTAACTGATATGAATTCAATTAGAGGCGCTTAAAAGTCTTGTGGTGTTGCTGTGTTTTACGTGCTACGTTTTTCACCAACTGAAAGACATGCTCTCCAATTCTTTTTTATGCATCTTTGTATATCCCTACACTTACTGCCATTTTCACATGCGGATTTACTGCCTTTTGGCCCCACGGATCCTTTTTTTCTTTCTTTCTTTCGTTCTTTCGTCCCCTCTCTCATTTTTATTCCAACAAAAGAGCCATCAACACAAAAACTCCTGGGATGGACATTGGCTGGAGCTGAATCTGATGCCTGCTGTGCGGCGAGTGAATATGAAAGGTGAATGTGTGATTCCCGGTGAGACTCCTTTCTGTTCTGTAGCATTTCCACCACAGTGCTCCAGAGCAGGCCACACGGCACTATCTGTCAATTAAAGAGTCTGTAATCCAGGACACCATACTGCCGTCCACCTGCTTCACTTTGAGCTTCACCCGGAGGGGCTGGATGGCCATGAAAGCAGTGCAATCAAAGAACATGATTGCCATCGTGCAACCACCTCTCTGGGTGGGAATAAGCCCCGTGGAGCTGGTACATGATGAAATTGTCCACAATGATTATGCTACACAAACTGAAGAGAATGCAGTATTTGTGAATGGAATAAAAAGTCTCCGTCGCTGGTACTCAAACTAGTATTGGCAGATTTTTTTATTTTTTTATTTTTGGTTGAGGTTTAACTGATGAGGAGGTTGTCTAAGATACTTTATTCTGAACATTTTGGAGAGCGAATACAGTGTGATAATTCTTTATTTATCTCTATACATTTGTTTTCATTCGTTCCCAGTTTAACAGTACCGGCAAAACCTGCACTTATTTGTTAGGGAACAGTAAACTCCAGGGTCTAACCTCTCTGTAGCAGCACACAGCAGCGGCACAGCAGGGCAACAGCAATCAAACACATCATTTCAGATGTGTTTTCTCTGAAGAACTGTTTGATCACACGGAGAAGCTGCACTCTCATGTGCTAAAAAGCCCCGTAGGCATTAGGTGATTTGTTATTTTCTAATAGGGAGGAATGGTCCAAAGGAAACAATTAGTGTGTGTGTGTGTGGGGGGGGGGGGGGGGGGGTTCAACGGGAGCATTTATCAATGTAATGTGAATCATTAGTACACTGTGCCATTAGGCTACTGATATTTTCAAACTGTGGTCTGGGCCATTGATTCTAACATGCATAAACCTCGGCCAGATAAAGGATCAATGAGTTGGGCGGGGCCGACTACCTAATAAACTCTCTGTGGATTTCAGGTTAACAAGGAAGATGCATTCTGGTCATTTTGATTACCGTGTGGATTGCACCTCCCTCCATCAGATCGCAAACCCTTACGGGTCGGGTTGCTGTGAGTTAATTGCTTCATTTTCAACGAATAGCTTGCAAAATATTGACGTATGAACTGGAAAATTTTAGGCTAACCAATAAATATAGATAGACGATGATTGCTGGTGATTGAGAAAACGATTAAGTGACAATGTCAGTGATTAGAATAGATCAGATTGTTGATGTATAGTATTTATGAAAACATCTTAATGTAATATGTTTCCTTCTTGCTTGATTTATTTCTCTCTCTGTTATTATCAAGATTGTGTTTTGTCTTACAGCCAGCCCATTAGTTAAATCCACTGCTCTGATAGACTTATTGTGTGAGCCTGCGAAGGAAGCCGGATCTATTTCTGTCTCTATTCATCGATCAGAACCTTCTTTTAGACTTCGGAAACACGGGTAACTTTCACCGAAGCATAAAGGATACAGTATAATATGTGACATTTAAAGATGAGATGAGCCAGTGTCTATGCATTCCTACATCTGGGCTCGATATGGGCGCAGGAGCATAATTAGGAGCGTTGCAGCAGACATGTTTCCTCACATATATTTAACTGATGTTTTTGAATCCTTGGGAAAAGAAGAAAATGTTCTACATGCAAGTCTTTTTTTTTTTTTAAGTCACCGGGGAGCCTGGCGGGTGTACAGGCTTCAAGAAAAGAAGACTTTTAATTAAAAGTTTGCCATTTTGGTAATATATTAATGTTGCTGTGGCCTTTATGAGCATTTATCACAACCACAATCCTTTTCCTTTCCTTCAGCAAATTCTTTTATTCCAAACCATGAACCAAACTGTCTATGTATTTGTCGCACTTCTCGGATATGGATAGTTATCATACTGCAAGAACCAACCATCCATCTTCCGCACTGTAAACACTGAAATATAATCTTCCAGACATACGTTCATACTTATAGCCCATTTAGTTTCAGTAATTAATTGCCCATGGGAGAAGAACATGCAAAACTAAACTGCATAGCAAATTAGATGTCTGGAACTCAACCCAAGTCTTCTTACTGCAAGGAGACGATGCATCTGTGAAGAAGTTGAAATAATTGAAAGGTTGAGAGAAAAAAAAAGGACTCCTTAAGAGCCAGTGCATGACTTCAGATATGGAGTGGCAAACTCATTTTAGTTCAGGAATCACATACAGCCCAATTTCCTCTTGAGTGGGCCATGCCATCAGAATAATAACCTTTAAATTTAACTGCTGTAGTTTTTTTCTGCTGTCGTGCCGAGTGTACGGGTTTCTTTTTTGTTTAACCGTGTTTTACATGGAAAAATACTCCATTCTCAACAAAAAGGCAATTTTACTTCATACGCAAATGTTACTGTTGGGTTTTACTCTACATAATGAAACTGGACTGAAAGTAAATGAAATAAGTGCAGGTTTTGCCGGTAATAACTAACCAAGCAACAACATATTTATCAATTTATATTGATTTGTTTTTCTTAATTTCTTCAAAAAAAAAAGTGCAGCCTGAAGCGTCACCAGTTGGAATGTGGAAGGATGAAAGATGGAACTCTTCCTGGTTTGCTTACATGGCTTCACTTTCTTGAGCTTGGGCCCGGTCGGCAGCACAGCTGGCCCTGGCACCGCAGGTTCGAATCAGCACTGGCACACACCTGTTTGCTTAAACCATCTATGCACACATCAAGCACACCAGGGAAATAAATGCAGAGAGAAAAGTACCCAATGTGCGCTTAGTAGCAGCCCCTCAACAACAAAAGTTTCATTGTGTGGTGAACAAACCAGTGGTAGGTTTTCGGTACACCATACTACACCTGTCATGATTCAGACACTGTAATTTCTGAATGAATTCACCAGTAAAAACAATTAATATATATTTTTAAATATGATCCATGTTCACATTTCAACATACAAACCGACTGGTGATGAAAAGCATTTGGATATGTGAATAGAATATGTATGAATATATGAATGTAATACAAGCGGTGGTGAAAAAAATACAGGCCCGTTAGGTATAACAACTTCAGAACAGAAGTTATTAGATCCAAAGATGGCAATATATTATTTGCTTTCAGGCACTTTTAATCAGTGAAGCATTTTTGGTGCCAGAACAAACAGGATATGTTCCAGATAAAGTCCTAATATATTCTCAGTTCAGTTATTTGCCTGAGTAACGTGACGAAGCTTGTCGTAACAGTTCACGGCTCCATAACATTCATTGATCAAACCATTACCCCCGATTTTTGCCCTGTGGTGCAGCCTTATCCAGGTTGTCCGTCCATCACAGGTAATTTCTGATGCAAACAGTCATATGTATTTCTGTTTTCAAGTCATACATAAATGAAACAGGAAACAAACAACTTAAGAGAACATGCTTCCTCTACAAAGATGGATCCTATCCTCTTCTTGCACTGAGGCTATAATGCAGGGATGTCAAACAAAAGACCCATGGGCCAAACCCAGCTCGCCAGAGGCTCCAATCCAGCCCCCCAAACCACCAAACAAATGGTCATAATTTCAAAGAAAACATTAATTTTGATTAATTAATTTTTAAAAAACTAATTTCCTAAGAATAAAGGGCAAAACACAACACTGAGACCCTAACTGAGATATCAGATGATGATACCATGACAGCTAACAAAGCAGCATGAGATCCTAAACTATACTGTCAGGGTGACTTTGTAAAAACATGTATAATGCAACGGGTATAGGAGAAGTTTTTTTTGGACATTTTACTGTATTTCGCACCAGAAAATTTCATTAAAATTGGCTTTACTTTGAGATTGTTGTCATATGCAGAAGTAATTGTTTATTTTTGTAAACATATTTACATTATCATCACGTAAACTCTGCACTGCAACAAAGAAAAACATTAAAATTTAAATTCAAACATTATTATGGTACTAGTTTACCAGTCCACCTCTCTCAAGATGAAATTGGGCTGTAGGGGGCCCCTGAACTAAAATGTGTTTGGCGCCTCTGCTATAATGCCAACCATGGCAAATGTAACTCAGATAATTCATTCATACAACCACCTTCTCCAAGTGCTTTTAGGGAATTGCTGCTGGAATATATCTAAACTGACATTCAGTGAAGGCAGACTACATTGTGGACAGGTGACCAATTAAACCCAACATGCGTGATTTTATCTTGTGAGCGGAAGCCTGCGAAAATGCCATGCTGGAAAAGAGGAACCACACAGTCTCCACACTAAAAAGTCCTGGCTCAGAGGCTATGAGAGACTATGAGCCCCAAAATCCCATAATGATATCCATTTGAGTGTTTTCAAAATAAATCCTAATTAATAGCTTTTACATTTTGGGGAACCTGTCCAGGTTTGTGTTAGGCAGCCTACAGATGGCGAGCCATCATATAGTTTCAGTAACAGGCTGAAAGTCTGAGAAACATTTCATTGATGCTTAACAGGCCAGTAGCTTTTTGATATTTGAAAATGAAATATTATGAGTTTGTGTTTTCAACAACCCGGATGGGAATACAATGAAAGGATGTCAGATAAATGAGAAATAGATACTGTGTGAAATGAAATGAAAGCTTCATGTTATATGAGTGTCACCTTCTATTATTAGTGAGAATAACTCAGCTGAATTATGGATGCATAGACCAGGGGAAGAGGTATGAGGCTGTTTTGCATATTTTTACCTTTCTAATTATACCTTAAGCAGGAAATTCTTGAGCAATTTAGTTCTTACAGCCGAATATAGCTCGGGCCTCGTTTACACGACAATGTTTTCATTGAAGAAAAGGTTCTGTGTTTACATGGCAATTTTACCGGCGCCAGCCTCAAGGGGGAAGCTGGGAGGTAGTAGCCCACAGGTAAGGTTAGACTGTGTGGCCTAAAGGTGTGGTGTGGCTGTGGAGAGACGGAGGAGACACATTAGTCTGGACACAGCTGGTTCATTTCTGAAGCTGCGCCGGCGTGTTGTCTCTCTATTCCCCACAGTGCGCTTTGAGCGACATCTACTGGTTGGGATGTGTGTTATCTCCAAAACAAAAGACACTAACAATAATACAAAAGAATAGAGATATGACATTCTTCAGCCTACTACAGCAACGTTTTGAAAACGACGTGCGTTTACACGGAAAGGGAAATTATGTAGTTACCATGTCGTGCCACTAGTAGGTGCTGTTGTTTGTTTTTGTAATGAAACCACGTACACATGTCTGCAAAGGACAACGCGCGATAAACATTAACAATGGGAGCACACAACATTATTATTACGGTGACTCTCACCAATAAAACTACCAAGTCGCAGGAGAATATTGCCTGGGAGTCATGACTCTCTGGAAGCCGCCATTGTTGTTATGGTCAATCTACTCGCACATGTGTAGAAGAACTATTTAACATGGCCGTGGTGCTCATACACTGTAAAAAGAAAAATTGAGATTTTCCCTGTTTACATGGGTTGCAGGTCCTATTTTTGTAGGCTTTGACTCAAATTTGTTTTCCTATTTGGACTTGCTCTCAACTCCACAATTTGTCAAACAGATATTTTTGAAAAAAATACTTGTGAATTCATCTCCGTCTCCCACAGACACACACAGGAAACTGAGTGTTTTTTCAACCAGCATCCCACTTCAGATTATCCACTCCAGATGCTGATGGACGTATTACCAGTAACACCAGAGGCAGAGTTAATCTTGTCTATTTATTTTCTTGTTGGGAAGCGAGTGAGACAGACTCAAACTGATCTTACTAGAATGGAGGACAATGCTGTTCACATTTTAATGAGAAATGCCACGGCCAAATTGGAAGACACACGAAGAAATTATCATTTTCACACTATTTTAGTTTACCTTTGGAACTGGAATTGGATATTTGTCAAAGCAGCAGTTGCTTTTCTTGCTGAAGCCTAAGATAATCTGTAATTATTTTTAAAATGGAATCATATGTAATCTTCTTGCACTGGTTCAGAGGTGTGTGAATGTCCATGCTTGAATAGCTTTCTTTATTTTGTTTTTTTATTTGTTTTGTTTTTTATGCTGACAGATTGAAACTGAAATCGAAAGACAGCAAAAAGTGGTTCGAAGTCCTGAAACTGAAAGAGAAAGTAAGACAGATGCATGACAAGTAAGTGTAATCAAGCTTGTTGGCACCCAAGTCATGTTTTTTTCATGCTTGTGTGAATCTAGAACAGGGGGCTGCAACATTTCCCATCAAAAGAGCCATTTTTGAAACTTTCCACCCCAAAAAATTCTTCTGGAGTCACAAAACACATTTAATCATAAAAGATCACACAGCTTATAGCCATTTATGTAGTTTTGCGAAATGTGCATTAATGACATGTCATGACTGTAAGTTACATTTCATTTAGCTGTTTTGGCTTTTGTTGCCATTCGTTTTTGAATAGAATAGAATAGAATAGAATAGGATAGAATAGAGTAGAATAGAATAGACATACTTTATCATTCCCGGGGGAAATTATTCTTTTATGGGCTAATTCTGCTTTTAGCCTTACTTATTGTAAAAGTTCTGTCTTCATTAACTTATGGAATCATGGTAATTGTAGCCTAGCCTTTATGGAATTGGGTTCATCTATATATTTATTGTTTTTGTATTTTTGTTTTAAAATATAATTAAAAACTAAATAAAATTTTCATTTATTTATTTATTTATTTATTTATTTATTCGTTTATTTATTTATTCATTCGTTTGTTTTATTTTATTTTATTTTTTAATTTAATTTAATTTAATTAAATTTTATTTTATTTTATTTTATTTTATTTAATTTAATTTAATTTAATTTAATTTAATTTAATTTAATTTAATTTAATTTAATTTAATTTTATTTTATTTTATTAGCCAGGAAAGCTTTTTCAAAAATGAGCCAGGTGTGCAAATTAAATAAAAATAGAGATAAGGATTGGATGAACATTTTCTTATGTATAATTTTCAGAAAGCTTCTGGGAACCAATGCGAAGGAACTGAAGAGCTCACAGGTTGCACACCCCTGGTCTAGTTTTAAAAAGAAAAAAAGAAAAGAAAAAGAAAAAAAAACTGGCTTGCATAACGTTTCAGCTCTGCGGAGGGAGCAGGGAACACTCCTCGCCCCCTTTGCTCGCGCACGAAGGCTGCAAGTGCGCAGGAAACCCGACTCGACACTCGGCCCAGTGACCGAGGTTTGGGGCGTCGCCTACACTTCACCCAGACCAATCGGAGTTCACGCTGCAACTTTGTAAACAACTCTTACACGCTGTTTTAAAGCTCAAACATGGTATTTACTAGGAAAACATGCCACGGTGCTGCGTCCAACGAGCGAGCCCGACGTGCGCTCACAGGTAAGACGGAGTCGCGTTTTTACGCACTTGTTTTTCTGGGTTTAATCTTCATGTGTTTTTCTCAGCTCTCGTGTGCGCGCCTGCACTGCAGTTGTATGCGTGTTCCCGTGACTCGTAGTAGAAGCGGCGTTGGTGCAAAACAGCTGTCACGAGCTAAAGAAACGAGCAGGAGATGTGGGTTTTTTTGTTGTTGTTGTTGTTGTTGTTGTTGTTGTTAACAGCAAACACTGCGCATCGTGTTGTTTGCTTTGCTTTGCGTAAAGTTGGAATTAAGTTCAGTGGAGCGAGTTACATCGCAGCGTGAGGGGGAAACTGTTCAAATCCTCGCCGTTCATAGCGAGAGCGGACGTCTCACACGCCTTGATTGGGGTATGTCTTTGTGATATGCTCAAATATCGACGGTTACACTGTTAAAAAAAAAAAAAAAAGTCATTGTAGGCAAAGCAAATCAGCGTAATTGAAGTTGCCAGACCTTCTTGGGTGTGGTGATGGGCAGACATTCAATAAGTGAGACTGTCCTGACGTTTTGTGCTTTTTTTTTTGCTTTTTTTTTTTTTTTTTTTTAAATAGCCCCTGGGCCTGATTTTTTTTTTTTTTCTTCCCACTAACCAGAATATTCCTGCAATGTGGAATATGAACTCTGCGGTGAATTTGACAGTGTTAAGTTTAACAAGCCGTTGGTTGATTTTTTTCAGAGTAATTTCAACGAGGCTGGTAATGATGGAGACAGAGTTCAATGCAAATCACTCCGCGTTTGGCCGCAGACGGAATGAGAGAGACCTGTTATTAGACAGCTTCACAAGCCTTTGAATGTGTCAGGGTGGAGTGATGAGATGAGTGGGTATCCAGAATTTCTCAGGATACTTAAGGAGGCTGCATTAAGTGAGGGACAAGGACACTGCCACAATCCATCCTCTCATCAGGTAGAGATTGACAGGCCAAAAAAAAAGAAGAAAAAAAAGCTTTCATGTTCAAGTGTTCAATTTAGTTTTAATAGCACCTCCAAGGTCTAGTAACCCACGAATCAAAATCATCAGTTGTGTCTTGACCATGTATTCCTTAAATTTCCAGATAAGAAAGAAAGTTTCTTGAAATTTCACTTCCTCTCACAAACTCACTGTCTCAGTTTCCCTCTGGGCTGAACACTCAGTTTGTTTCCACAGCCTCTCAGCTCCACTGGTGCTGAACGCCGTTTGCCGTAATTTCTTGCCTGCTGTTTTACTGTATAGGCGACGAGAAGTCTTCACTCTGAACGGATGTGGGCACAGCTTTCGTTGTGGAACGTCAACATCTGCATGCTCTGTGTTCCCTCAGCACGCCCACCCTGGCTGAGAAGGGGGGGGGGGTGCTTCCTGTTAATGGTTGAGAAACTGATTCGGCCACAGTTTGGCAGCGAGGGCCCCTGTGGTAGTGGGGGAGCGGGAGTGGCTTCACTCGCGATAGTTTGGCTTCATTATTCATTGCCACTTGGCTGGAAATGTGACGCACTTCTTATGAGTCTGCCGTGTCCTCGGGTTTGTTTCCTCTTCATCGGATGACGCCTTGTTAATCAGTTTGTATTCTGATGATGGGTGTCTCTGCCGCTCCAGGTGCTTTCTGAAGGCACTGGATTGTAAAGCAATGAGTTGATCTTTGACTGCATGACTGGAAGCTTGTGCTGTTTTGTGATAGTTCAGAGGTGAATGGATGGAATGGAGATAAGGCTTTATTAATACTGCAGTCGGTACAATTCAGAGACCACAGCAGCTCCAAAGATACAGAAAAGTCTTAGATATATAAACAATATACGAAATATTAAAAAAAAAAAATTCAAAACACATACAGTGTTACTTGGAGTATTCACTCTTTGTTGAACAGATTCTTTTATTTATTTATTGGTCTCAAACTAAATCAAGCGTACATTTCCATAAGTCGCTGCTTGGTAAATATGCAAAAAAATAACTAATTAATTAATAACAGACAACACATTGTTTGAGGATGAATTAAAAATGCATATGTAGTCCTTTACAGTATTTCCACTTTCGCAAACAAAAAGTAAAGGGAAAAAAAAATCTTTCAAGTTTAGTAGATTTTCCTCATTAAATCAAAATAAAGTTCCTACATACAGTTGAATAGTTAGACTTTATATAAGAAAGAAAATACCTGTTTTGTTTAGAGTGAATATCTTTTTTTTTTAATATATGGAAATGAGGTATTAATGTCTTTGTTGTATGCCTGTTTGCCATGCAGCACATGAAAGAAAACAAATGAATGAACAAGAAGCAAAACTTCTTAGACTCTATTTACACAACATTCAAGTAAAAACACATTGTTTCTGCATTTTTGCTTCATAAAACTTTCGTGTTTACACAGCGAGGTTTTGAAAACGATGTATGTTTACACAGAAGCGGCTAAAAATGAGGCAGTTTTCCTTTTTGCGGTCTGCTTTTGTAATGAAACCGCACACGCAGTAGCAGTGTTTCACAAAAGGTGCATTTCGCCCATTTCCATGGAGACGGAGTCAGAACGTTTTTGAAAAGTTCCACCTCAAGAGTTGTTTTTTAAAAGTTTTTTTTTTTTTCTCCCAGTGACTCTGAGCACTGTTGTCATGTAGACAGAGATCCAAAATGCAAAAAAAAAAAAATTAATAAATAGATTTCCATTGTCAGTTGAAATCGTTGTCATGTAAACAGGGTAGAGCAACAGCAGCACACAGCTCTTATGAAGGGACGCTCGTGAAGCATCACAGAGAGAGACAGCAGCTCTACAACCTTCTCATCCACAAATGGACCTCATTGTAATAACTATTAGTATTAAAATAATAATTAGTGTCTGCTGTTAGGTCTGAGGATGATGCAATATCCAGTGCAATAATTAATCACAATAAATCCAGTGCAATGTATTTTTCAGTGTAACATCTTTTTTTCAATATTGTGATGCATCTTGGCATATTATGACTGTTTTAATGTGTGTGATTTTATACTTTTACTGTGTGTTTTTATACTTTTTAATGTGTTTTTTTCTCTCTCTACTTATCCATCCAGTAATCAGTTATTAGTCTGTTACTAAAGGAAGTCACGGTATTATAGTAAAAGGTGACTGCTGAATGTGTTAACACCAACATAAAACAAGATATAAATACATTACATAAACTAATCACCTCGAGGATTATATAGTGTATACAGCTTTAAGATAACAGGTAGAAGAACTCATTTTTAAAGTGAGTTAAAGCAGTAAAGGCAGAAAAATGACCATACTGTGTCATATAAAGTGGCCTGAGGTTCACAATATTGCCTTTAAATCACACACAACTTGAGTGAAGCATTAGTCTGCTGATGTGTTGCTGTTTAATGCACCTGCAGATTATAATCTCTGAGGAATAAAATCGGAATACTTTCTCAGCCTCCTTTTTGCACAGATTACCACGCGGGGCACGGAGGGGCTGAAATGTAGACAGCTGTGTGGACTTTGGACTCCGTGAAACACCACGGGCCAACAGCAGCAGACGCCATGACATGACAAATCGTCACAGACTGCGGACACTTTCCATTTAAAGCAGCGTTTCATTCCGGCCTCCCCTCTATAGCTCTGAAAGGAGGAGTTCGGGGATACTGAAGTCTTCAACTTCCTCAGTTCTTTAGTTTAGGCTGCCTCTGGTTCAGGAGTGGCTGGACACTTGTTGTCCACCTCCTGGACGCTCGGTCGCTCTTCACTGGATTCCGGCCTCTGTCCACGCCTTTGGATGACATCAGCTCAAAGCTGTAGTGGTCCGTGTTCCTCGTGCACCTTTTCCTCCCACACTTTGTCCTTCCAGTCAACTTTTCTCACGTGGGTCTTGCTGTAGCACTCGGTGAACTGTCGACCCTTTCAACGGTGATTTTTCTCTGCCCCTTACTTTCCGATCCGCACCTTTAGGACGGTATCTTAAGAGCAAGTCAGCTCCTTCATGAAAGCATCAGTGCACAATGAGCCAGACCTCTTTGTGTTTCTGCTGCAGTGAGGGTGATGATTCCTTTAAACATGACAGATCCTTCATGTTTTCATTGTGCCAGGATCATTGTGTCCACTTGCAATGAGTCTTGGACGTACACAACTTTCACTATCTGACAATATATAGCAATATCAATATGTTTAAAAGGAAAAAACAACTATTTAATCCATTCATCTTTTATACCACTTTGTTCTGTTCAAGGAGCCGCTCACATCCTAGCTTGAGAGTGAAGGCAGAAAACATATGAATGAACATATGAATTAAGTAAAAACTTATCAAAATGAACATTAAGCACATTTAAAAAAAAATTGTGAATCAAACCTTTATTGCAAAACAACCACGTTGACACATACATTGTGTATAAAGTTATTAATAAAACACTATTTATAAATGTCAGCTTCCAGTTTATATTTCGCTTGTAGTGCACTGCAAATAGAATCAGACTGGGCTGTCATTTGTTTTTACTAATAATAAATATAAAAAACCTCTCCGTATGAGTCACGCTCTGACTTGCTGCTTCGTTAGGCCAAAGGTTTATATAAAGGTGCTCATTTTGTAGTTTCAGTATCATAACACAAAAAAATAAATAAATAAATAAAAAGAACATTTAATTGTTCTAATCATACTTCCCTCACTGATTTATTCTGAAATATTTACCGGCGTTAGGAGCTGAAACCAAAATCTTAAGATGCTTGTCAGTAATTTTCACGTCGTGATGACACCTCGCAGAGAGATAAAGATTGTTTGTTTTCATGTTGAGCCTCTCCCACAGATAACCGCCTCGCTGTCTTACATGAACAAGACTCACGTCATCACTTCCTGTCACGCTACCTAAACACAAACCAGGCGTCTTGTCAGCAGTGACAGACAGACCGCAGAGTTTCGCTTGTTTGATTGCTTTAAATGCACCATGTGCCGAGAACACGGTGCAGCGGGGAGGAGAATGAAAACCTCACTGCTGCTGTTACATGTAACATCAATACGGGCTCGAATCTGACGTGTGAAGTTAAAATAACTTTAGAAGAGAAACACAACTTCACACGCACACACACACTCCGAGGGGGAT
Organism: Lipophrys pholis; assembly: GCF_963383615.2. Classification (NCBI taxonomy): domain Eukaryota; kingdom Metazoa; phylum Chordata; class Actinopteri; order Blenniiformes; family Blenniidae; genus Lipophrys; species Lipophrys pholis. The sequence continues at coordinate 24,700,593 of NC_137631.1, read as the reverse complement.
GTAGAACAGAGCAAGATCTAATTAGCAGCAACTTTTAGTGTCAACGAATTCAGTAATCATCATCTCGAAACTATCATTTTCAGTCTGATTGTTGTAGATCAGATTAAAATCATCTTGTGGTCGAATGGTTTGCTCCTGCGTGGCGATGAAGTCGTGGGTCGTCAACATAAACAGCTCTTGTTCAGAACAAGAAATGTACATTCTCACATTGAGGGTATAGCGGGAGTGTGCTGTTTAACAGTTTCACACGTGTGATTTTAAAATAAACCGCAGTAGTAGATGTGCCATTTAGTTTTCTGCATGTTTTTCTTTTGTTTTTGACAGGCCTATTTAGTTCAGTTAAATGCACTTTGTAACTTTCTAAATTCAGCGAATAAAATAAAAATATTGTATTAATCCCAGAGGGGATATTGTGCACATTTTGTTTTTATGCATCTTTAGGGATGACTAGGTAACCATGACCAAAGTCATTATTAACGGAATTTCATTTTAATTTGTAACTGAACAGCCCTGCTGTACAGAAACACCTGCTATACATTTTGACCAAGATCAGCTGTAAGATTATGCAAGAAAAGCGTGTTGATGATGCCGGAAGCTTTCGTATCCTGGCAACATGTGGTATCTGTGCACATGTTACATGAAAGTTCAATCGAAGTTTTTTTCAGTTTTTATCCATTTGACTGTCTTGTGCCTTTCTTTTCTTTTTCTTTTTCTTTTTTTTTACAGTTTTGCTGCATGCATAGACTTTATTGTAACTGAACTATTGGAAGAATAGTTTTTTTTCTAAACAAACAGAAATGTAGTTCCTGAATGAGCCAACGATGTATTGACTGAGTTTTCCCCAATGCACAGCTGCACAGCTTCAAACAAGAACAATGTGTGTCTGTGCTTACTCTCTGAGGCGTTTCATATGGTGTTTTTTTATTGGTGTGATCAGTGAAGTGGAGCGACAGATTATTATTTTTTTTGGGTGCTTCCTTGTACAGTAAGTTTGACATCACAGCTGCTCAGGGGCGTGCCCCTCACTCAGATGGGTCTATCAGCTGGTGACATTACAGTGTTGTGGGGTTGGAAGTCCCCTGGGTACCTCCCACAACGATGCCAGTTCCTGTCGCAAAAATACCCTCAGAGGTGTCCTGAATCATTCAAGGTGAATTTTTTTTTTTTCTGGTTTGTACTTTGCAGGTGATCGACGCATCTGGTATAGTGCTTGTATTGCGGCGATTAAAAAGGCGCGACCTTGTGAAGTTCATTTTGATGTTTCAAATGTCACTTAAACTGAATGCAATAATTTAATAATCCCATAAACCTATATTTTATTTACAATGGAATCAACCTGTCGGATTGTAAAAGTACAATACTTTTTCAGCAGGCAGACCTTAGTTTGAGTATTTCTGTGTTTGGATGTTTCTCCAAGGGTTTAAATCCGAATGTGTGTTTCGATTTATTGATTGAAGTTATTTCATTGAGGCTCCATTTACGCAAACATTTTAAGTGAAAATGCTTCGTTTTTGGTTTCAGAAAACGTTTGTGTTTATGCAGCACTGTTTTGAAAAAGGTGGAGTTTTCACGTTGTACCGCTAGTTTGTGCTGTCGTTAGAACAATAAATAAATAATAAATTGTTAAAGAATAATACAAACACTGGCGAGTGCACGGATATTCGTATGGACAGATGATAAAGTTGTATTGCTATTTTAAGTGACTCAACTATAAAACTACTAAGTCTCAGGAGAATGTGGAGTCGTGACACGCCATTGTTGTTTTTGTCCAGCTACATGCGCATGTGCAGAAGAACTATGTACCACTGCCGTGGTGCACATCTGCAGTAGCAGCGTTTCAGAAAAGCTGCACTTTCCTCCATCTGCACAGAGACGGGAGTATTTTTCCAAAGTTGCATTTCCCCCTGTCTACACGTTGGAGTGTTTTCAAAAAGATGAATTTTCTCCTGCTTGCACGGGGAGGGAGTCAGAGCGTTTTTGAAAAGTTCCAGCTTGATAGCCGTTTTCAAATAGTTGCATTTTCAGTGGCTCTGAGCAACGTCGTCGTGCAAACGTACAACCAAGACCAAGGTTTTCCCGTTTCACTTGAAAACATTGTCATTTCAACGGGGCCTGATCCAACTGGGTGTTCTTTAACTATGCACTTAACACATCAAGCTCAGTGGAGCTTGGATGATATTTTTCACTTCTCTGCCAATACCCTGGAGAAAAGCTTGGCTGTCAGATTTTGGATTGTGGCATTGTGCTAATTAGTGATTCATGTGCAAGAGTGAATGTCTGTCTGGCGACCTGTCCAATGTGTACACTGCCTCTCACCCACCATCAGCTGGTATCTTCTCTGGCTGCCTGCAACTCTAACTTGTAAAAAGCTGGCATGTCAGAGCATTGTGTGATAACACTGCATTATATCAAAACTTGACAAAATGTAATACATTGGATAATACCAACGCTTTTTTTTGTGCATTTTAAAATAAATTGTTTCATATTGCAGTAGTTATTTCAAAAGATTAATTATCTAATTGTTCATTCATGGTGCTGTGGTCCATATTCCTGCAATACAAAGTTGTCGAGCGAGCACAAAATGTCCTGTTTCATATCTGCATTTTGTTGTATTTGTGTTGACTATTGCTGTAAACAATTTTGCTGAATCCAGATTGTACAATGGGGATATACAGCAGGGCTGCGTCTCTATGTTCTCTAGGTTTTTATTGCACCTGATAAAGTTTTAACCTCCTAATGCCAGTAGCATCCTTTTAAAATGAGTCAAGGCAGTATTTTATTTCCAGAACATTGTTATAATTTATATCTGGTTGGTTATTACCTGATGCAACACATTACCACTTACTTAGCAGTCAGTAGGAATACCCAACTCCAGCAATCTGAAATAACCACTGCAATATGTCCAAGAAGATCCATGACATATTTGTTTCAGGGTATTTAATATAATATTGAGAGGATTATTCAACTATGTGAGTATTATTGCACGATGTTGTGTAGGCAGGTTATGCGTATAAACTTAGGGTTTATTTCCAGTGGTTATTAAACAGCTGTGTTAAAACATCTAGGAAATTAGTTTTCAGTTTGTTGGCTCTGTTGAAGATGGGTTCCCTTCAAAAATGGTAAACCTCTGACCTCTAGTGGCCATGAAGGTTCCACAACATAATGAGATGCTTGATTTGAGCCTTTTTCTATTTTTCTTTTTTTTAATGTTTACTATTTTTTAAATTAAGGAAGACTTGTCTGAGACAGCTGCAACTTTGTAAACGCAGAAACCTTCCAACTCGCAAAAATAAATAACTACTACACACATTCCTGCTCATTGCATTTATATTGCGTCAGGTAGTAATATGCAAATATGTATAACAACATTTCTTTCATGTTATGATAAGCTTTATAGTGAAAATCTGGCAACCCCTATCAAATTTTTGACTCACTTCAAATCATTGAAATTTGATCCTGGAAACTTCTTCTCACTCTGTAAATATGGCTGCTGTTCCTGTACATGACCACTAGAGAGCAGAAACGCCATGCCAATGGGTTTTCAAGGCACACTTGGGGATGAATCTCACTTCACTTGATGTCATTGTTAAATCAAAAGAGAGCATCTGTCACCTGCAGATGTACAACTACAAGTTGTGTGTGTAGTCTGGATCAGCCTTGTGACAATATTTTAATAAATGCAAACATGGATATTACTATGCAACATTTTCAGACACTTAAACAAATTGAGGATGAGTTTGATAACAGCTGTTGCTTTTTTAAATTTTATTCTTAAATAAGAAATGCATTGAGCTAAAACCAAAAACAACTGAAGGTTCTTGGCGACAACTGTAGAGCGAGTTTTCTCATGTGATGGTCTTTTGTATCCTTTCAAGTTCAATCCTGCAAAGCCACATGGCTTCAACTTCAACTTTATTATTTGTCCCTTGAAGGGGCGATTTGTTGTGCAGCAATTGCAAGAATGTAAACACCCAGTAAACACAGTCAAAACACAGTAATATTGCCAACTTAAAACAGACATGGGCGTTAACAGCAATCTTGGTCCTTTAGTCAGGTGTAGTTCAGTGCAACAGTCGAGACCGGGTAAGGTAAAGTGCATCAGCAAACAGGATAAAGTGCAGCACAGTACAAAATAAAATACAGCAGCAAAAACACAGTGCATTACTTCCTCACCTTCTCAGTGTTTACGACTCGGATGGAGGTCGGTGCAAAGAGAAACTTAGGCCGGAGGGGAGCAACTAATATTCCTGGTTATGAGGATGAGTAACATCCTCTCAAGTCCGATGGACTGAGCTTTTCTTTTAACTTGTGTATTAAAAACAATGTCCTCAAGACTGTTAAAACACACCCCCGCTACTTTAGAGGCTTCTTTAACGAGCCACCCGAGGAATTTCGTGTCATTGATGCTCAGGTTGCCAGACCAGCTTATAAAGGAAAAGGAGATGATTGACTGGATATAGGAGCAGTTAAAGCGCTTCATCAGGGTCCTATCAATCTGAAACTTGGCAAGTTTTCTCAGACAGAATAATCGTTGCTGACCTTTTTTAACAAGCATTTCACAATTTAAAATCGAACTTGAGTTTGTGGATCACAGTATGCAGATACTTTTAGTTAGGTACCAGTTCCGCTGAGGACCTGGGAGGGACCACCTGAAATAATGCAGATCTCCTTTGTTTCTGAACATTGAGCTGAAGGAAAGCTTCTTTGCACCATAACTTAAAATCATTAATAACCTGCCTATGTCCAACTTATTCAGGCTTCTACAGGCTGATGATTACAGAATCGTGAGCCTACTTGATGATGAATCTGTCTTCATAGTGGCTGACACAAACATCTGTGGATAAATATATATACAGCCAGGGTACACCATCTATTGTGTCCTCTTTTAATAGTCCATTTTATTTATAAGCACTTTTCAGGACACCAAAGGTCATTGGACATATTGAAAATGTTAAAAGTGGGATTGTGTTCGTTTAAAGAGGGAAGTCTAAAGGTGAGATTTAAAAGTGAACGTGTAGACCTTTCACGGTTAATTTATCTTTACCTGTTTAGTTTTTTTTTCTGTCGCCAATTATCTTTTTTTTTTTGTATTTCTTCTCCCACCCCTTACAGTTATTTTACATTAATTAATTAATTAATTAAAAAGTAAATAAATGTGAATGTTTTGGATGTTTGGTGGGAGTGAGTTCCAGAGGTGGGGGTCTGATTGATTGTCATGTTAGAAAATATGGCCAAAATGAAGTTTTGGATGGTGTTAGTGTTGGTCCCCCTCCAAACCTGTTGGCTTTGGGTGACTCAACCAGGAGAAAATAAGTAATGTACTGATGTAGGAGAGCCACCTGGTGGAGCAGATCCACTGCATGACCCATCGAGATCAGGGTCAGAGGTCCATTTAAGACCTGTTGAAGAGACTACATTTCCTGGTTGTTTTGGGCTCAAGGTGTCCTTCAATACCTGGAAGTTACTCGGAACATGAATGTCTTCAATCGTCTTTGCTTCTCACATAAGAGTCATATCCTTCCCTTTAGCATGCTGCAGACCCATGATCGTATCTCTAGTTTTTCATGGTTGAATTTGAAGAGTGTTGTGCTCACACTTGCCAGAATTCTGTGCGATGCTGAATTTGCATTCGTTTTTTTTTTTAGCTGATGAAGTTGACTCACTCGAAGCAGCAATCTCCTTTACCTCAATGAAACCCTTGGAAACATCAAATTGATTAGCAAAAATGAGTAGAAAGTGATTATTGCAACCGCTATAATTGGCTTTACAGATCATTAACTCAGGCCTCGTTTACACAACAACAATTAAAGTAAAATTGTATTTGTTTTTGCTAAAGTTTTGCATTTACAAGTTTTTGAAAACGATGTCCGTTACCATGGAAATGGCAGAAACGCTGAAACTGATGTATGTGTCATTTTGGGCCACGAGTTGCCACGGTTGTTTGTTTTGGGAAGTTCCACCTTGTAAACCGTTTTCAAACAGTTGTGCTTTCAGTAACTCCGAGCAGCATTGTTGTTTAGACACCCAAAATGCAAGGTTTTCTGTTTTTACTAGAAAACGTCATGTAAACTGGGCCTTAGTCGGTAAAAGAATGCGCTTGTGGCTCAGATCATCTTCCAGTCCCGAGATTCTTGTTTCCTTTTCCCATCTCACACGATCCATGTGTTGAAGTGTCTTTGAGCAGGACACTGAACTTCAAGTTGTTCTCATTGAGTGTAGAGGTACCCAATAAGTAGTGAGAAACACTCACAGATTTGTATCTTATTTTTATTTTTTATGAACATCCGTTCTGGATTGTGTTAAAAAAACAGATCCAAGAAAACTCCAAGCGTTTTGCAAAGCCAGCCAGCCCACATAGTCTTGACTGTCTCATGTTAACAAAAGGAAACAGACATGTTATGGATGTGAGAAGTGCCTGGTTCTCTTTGAAGTAAATCTCAATGACCCTCTGAAGGCTCTGTGACCCTAAAGTCTGACCTCAAGTTGGAAGTTTATACTAGAAGCAAAACCAATCTAGGCTGTGTTTCACAGAGAGGATGGATGTGGCTTAGGTGGGAATGTTGTGCGTGTGTGCATGTGTTTGGAAAAGAAACCAAGTGTGTGATAGAGAGAAATGAACACTGATTTAAAAAAAAAAAAAAGGTTTTAAAAAAGCTAATCAGATACAAAGAACCTCATTCAGAAAGGTCATATACTGTAGGAAGGATGTAGAATTTTGAAACTCCAAACAGTGTAAAACCCCACGGTGCAAAGTACTGAGCCATATTGTTGCCTGGTGTTATTCCTTCATCCTGTGCTCTGAATCTCCTTGTGTAATACGGCGGATGGCTCAGGATGCTTGGGAGTCACCTCAAGGTCCGTGGCTTGTGTTTGAACATTTTTGTGGTGTGTTTTAATTGAAAGTAAACTCCCCTTGATGAAGACTTTGCGAGTACAAGGTGAGCTTTGTGTACTTTAGAACACTAGACTGTGTCGTCGTTTGCACGCTGCCGTGGGAGAGATAATGAGCGCAGCAGAAACTCATGTCTGATGAGCATGAAAGGATGTGATTGATTAGATTTGAGTTGTGTTGGTCTTGCATGCATGCTTGTACTCCATGTCAGGCTTGTGTGTTCCTCTGTCGTGCACACAAACACACACGCACACACGCACACACACACACACACACACACACACACACACACACACACACACACACACACACACACACACACACACACACACACACACACACACACACACAGACTGTCACACATAAATACTCAGCACTACACTGCACGTGCACACACAGGTTCCAGTGTGTGGGATTACAGGAGGAGAAACAATCTGAGTTCCCCAAGCTAAATGTGTTTATCCAGGCTGGTGGAGGAGGAGGAGGCTTCTTACTGGGCTGCCTCAGTGCCCCTCCAAGTCCTCACCGGCTCCAGCCTCTGTTGATCTAGACATTGTGGACTATTTTCAAACCCAGGGCCATGCTTCAGGCTGTGTTTCATTGGACGGTGCTGCATTTGTTTGTTTGTTTTTTGCTTTAAACTCTTGTGTTTTCGATTTTTTAAAAAATGGCTCAAGGGAAAATCCGAATTTAAAATGTGTTCGTTTCATTTGGTGAGGCCACGTGGTAACATGGGCCAAAAGCTCACGGGCTGCAATGGTATTGTTGACCAAGTTAGTGATAGAGTGAAGATATATATAACATATACGCTTATATATAATTACACGTCCTAATAAATATAGAGGGTGGTATCATCCGACATTCATATTTAGTTCATTCACGTTAATCAGCATTGAAAAGTAATAGGAACTAGAAAGGAGAAGACATTGTTTGAATATTATTGGTGTTATTCTGCAGTTAATATTTTCTAAATTTGATCAGTCATCGGGATGTTTGGGGACATTAACGTTTATTCGTGCAACAGTTGCAATTCAGCCAAAAAGACATTGCAGTTGACTTTGTTTGGATTGAGTGACACCTCTCGTAATGAATGTGTGTTGTTCTTTTGTACTTTGTAACTTGCTCTGATCCAGGCTGCACAGCACCTACCTGGAGTGGTTTTGAAGTGGTTTGCAGATACCGGATTTTCCCATTGTGTGGTCTTTGCACCCTTAGGTAGCATAACCGATTGTACACCTGTACATTTTGTATCTGTGTTCGTTCAGAATCATCAAACAATTTTGTCGGTTTTCTGGCCTTTATGTTTTGCTTGCATCTTTGAGCGACCACCTCCTATTGAAGAAATTGTTCTTTCTCCTGAACGTAATTGGCCTTTGCTCCTCAGACTTGTCAAACCAAGATGAATGACTTACTTTGAGAAGCCATGTGGCCTTAATCTTCCTAATTTGAACAAATAAATACAGCAGATTGGTGAAAGGTCAGCCCAGAAGTGAGCTGTTACGCAAACTGACATGTCCAGTCAATCTATCTGATTGACTGTCATCTGCTTTGTCTTTCCACCTTTCTCAAGTTAAGTTTTAGAAAGTTTACGTTCATCAGCGTTCAGAGAAAGTGTTGAAATACACATCCAGATCTTAGATGTTCACGTGGATGTGAGACTGCAAATGAGGCAAGAGAAGTAGTGCTGTTTTGTTGCTAAAAGAGTATTTGTCACCCAAATACTTTGCCTTTCTTCTTCTCACACTTGGCTCCTTGTCTGTCTGTGTCTGGACACCCTCCATTTGATTCGACTGTCTTTTTCCACAGTTTTCCATTATGAATCCCGTGTATATATTTTTCCCTGAACTCTACAGCGTGCCATTTAGCCGTGTAATGTCTAATCTATATTAAACTTCTTCAGGGCGACTATGGTAGACTCAACAGTTAGAATTACCACCTGTTTGTTATTGAAAGCATATTTAATGGGGATATAAATTCCAGAAATGGAGCAAATTGGATGTGACGTGATATAGACCCTCGTGGTTATAACTCAAAAGTAAGAATACCTTATTTCAGCTTGCGTTTTGTTTATATAACTATGGCTATTGTTTCTTTTGGATCGTACCAAACCTAACCCAACGAAGGTGTGAAAATGTTGTTGATTTTAACTGACAAATCATACGAGCCATGAGTCTGGTCTATCTGCTCCCAAATGACTCAATGGTTGGAGATGGCACTTGTACGTTTGATTTAGCTACTGACTCCTCCTGGCCAGTAGGTGCCATCAGACTGCCTCTATTTGCCTGAACCTCCTGTAAACAATGAAGGCAAAGCACTTTGGACTGTGAGAGAAAGAAATCATCAAACCCTCTACCTTTGTTTCTTTTTCTCCGTCTAAACACAATCGGTCTGCTCACATTTAATTCTGCTTCTTCCTAATGCATAACGTGGTTCAGTCGTGTACTGTGCAAAACTGTGTCGAAACCACTCTGTCGGTACACATGTGCAGATTATCACCACTCTTACATAATTTGAGTATTTCTCTGTTCCAGGAAAGTAGGGCAAAGGTCAGTGTCTTGTACTGTGATGAGTGAGCGTCTTTCGTGTGTATATTTGGGTTCGCATGCATATGTGACGTATGATGGGGTGCACACGAAGAGCATGTGTGAGACACAAATGGGGGTGAGGGTCCAGCGGAGGGGTTCCCTAATAGGGCCCAGAAATTTTCCCGAGCAGCACCCAACATTAAGGAACAACTATGGCCTTTGTTGGTCACCCCGTGGATCTCACACACAGTTAATATAGACTTTTCCCACTGACTCTGCCAAGAGTCTGAAGTCATTTAATGAAGTGGCGGCTGAGTTTAGAAGGAGCCAGTGTGCTCGCTGCTCGCGCTGACAGAATGGAAAATGTCTGTGTTATGCAGCGAACGGCAAGTGACAAGAGGAGTGTGTTCTGATACTCACCTCTCTGCGCACACACAGCGACAGACACGCGAGAGAAGAACACACTCATAACGCACACCAGCATGTCACAAAAACTCAGGAGGAGAGGCACCGTGATTATACACATTCACACATGCATTTCTTCCCGTGAGGTTATGGCTCATTCATTGAGGGATACATCATTGATCCTGACAAGTTTGTAATCAGCTGTGATTAGGTATAACTACATGAAAGCTCCCAGCTGAACTCACAGCAACTACAGACTTACGCTGGCATTCGAGCTCTACTTTGGCTGAATATTGTTGTCGATATTAGGGTAGATTCTCCCATGAAGTGAAATTTCTCAAGGCCGACTCTGCGCTTTTTCTTTTTTTTTTTGTGACACTCATGTTCTTATGCCGGGTATGCCTAATTGTTTCACAAATCCTTTGTCATTATTTTTTTGTTTGGTTCATTTATCAGAGCCAAACTACACCTTTCATGTCCATTTTTACGGCTGTCTCTTTATCCACTTTCGCCGATGAATGGCCAGTATCTCTGTATGTATTTGGTCACACTTCTTTTCAATTCCCTGTCTTTTCATCTGTCCGTGGGCAGATTGCAGTCTGTTTTGGTGTCCTATTGTGCAGCTGTCAGTTATTTTCCAAACACTGGAGTGTCATTTGCTTCAGATTCCATCCCTTTCAATTCTCACTCCTTTTCTAAGGCTGCGGTAGCGTACATCTCATTGAGTGTGCATCAGCAGGCAGATTCATTCTTCCCGTCTTCCAAAAGCACTTTTTTTTTTTTTTCATAGCAGCCATAAGCCTCCTTTTTAAATCCACAGACAATGTGTTTTTGTCCATCCTCCTCCATCCTTTTCAGCGGAGAGTGCAGGGATTCTCTCTCTCTCTCTCTCTCTCTCTCTCTCTCTCTCTCTCTCTCTCTCTCTCTCTCGCTCTCTCTCTGGTGAGCGTGGTGCTTCTCTTGAAGCCCAATTGTCTAACTGTAATGAACCATGATGAAAGATAACAGAATGAAATGTAATAATTCATGCAGACCTCGGTGAGGAGCACGTGGCTCGCGCTTGGCCCCGGCCGTGATAGCCTCCTGCTCAGCTCCCGGAACAATACTCCGACCCAGCCAGCAGCACTCGCCCTGTTTTGGTCCAGCGATCTTGTTGTGCCGTCCTCTCACTTCTATTCAGAGTCACTTAACGTTGGAAGGCTGTCTGTGATCACTAGCATGCCAACACATCTCTTTGGGAAACAAGGCAAACTGTCTCCTTGGTCCCACTGTCCTCTTGGAATTCCTCCATTCTTTGCTCCACGCCTCTTGCTTTATATGTTTGGGCCATGTTGTCCGGCTTTTGACCTGCAGTTGGGAGTGCTCGATGAATACTGACAGTATCTACCCCTTGATGCTGCACATCGTCTTATCTGGTGGTCATTTGTGCTTCAGCACTGGACTCTGACCAGCCTGAGAAACAAGAACAATCAGGGATATGTTGTCCTGCTCAGCTCTATCTATCTTGACAAAATTGGCCTCTTGCTTTTATCATTCCATTTCCTTCCACGGGGATTTGAACTGGTGCTGCTTCTTTGGTCACGAGGTCGCTTCTCTTAACTTCTGTCGCAGTTTCACGGCGCTTTGGCCTCGTTTGATGCTCTCCATCTACTCGCGAGCTACTGTTTGCTTGCAACATTTGCAATCTAGGAATTTAAACCCATGAGATATGCAAAGAATTTACGCCATGAAAAGAGTTTGAGGCAGCCAGTGACCTTCTCACTCTGCCCCCCTTTTCAGCTACTTTCCCAAGGGAAGACACAAAATGGAATCTTTTGAGAGTCAGACAATTCCGTGTACTGTATCATTGGAGGGTAGCATGTACCTGCTACTAATTTGAGCAAGCTTTGAGGACTGCTTGTCTCCTCTAAGGTTCTGCTGTCCTCTGACAAATTATGTGGTGTGAATGTTGGTGGTGGAAGATGGCAGTGTACGGGGAGAATGAACAGAGACTCGATTGATGCTCCAGGCCAGTCGCTTGAGGTTTTGATGCTGAGTGCTTGTGAGCGTCTGTGTTTGTGTACATTCCAGTATACTGTATAGACTTCTGTGTGCACGCTGGCCCTACTGGATGTGACTGTGCTTGTTTTATTGGAAAGACAATAGAGCAATAGAGGAATATTTTCTGTAAAGTTTTGTTCAGCTCGGTTGTGAATCAAATTACTTTGATTTGACTTAATGTGGGGCTAAAATTAAAGTCATTAAGCAGTGCTGTTCTTTTCTTGCACTGGTGTAATTGATCACAGTCCATCCAGGGTAATACGTATGTGTTGCCCCTCCACAGGAATAATTGCAGTTTAACCTTGAGAATGTTTGAAAAAGAAGGGAAAATATCTTTAGCTTGAATCTGTGGAAAAGCAAGTGACAAAGACAATCTTCACTAAGAATGCAGTGTTTCAAGTGAACAAACATCGTTTTTGCATTTTCGTTTCAGAAAAGTTTCGCGTTTAGACTGCAATGTTTTCTAAGCGAAGTCCGTTTTCACATAAACGGCAGAATCTAGTAGACACTTGTTTGTTTTTGTGATGAAACCACACACATACGCAGACAACAATACACTATGAGCATTAACAATAGCAAGTACATGGACATCCATATGGACAGACGACGATGTTGGATTGCTACTATGGGTGATCAAGTCCCCGGAGGATATAGGCTGGGAATGATGACACACTGGAGCCGCCATTGTTGTTATTGTCCGTCGACTGGGTATGTGCAGAAGAAATATTTACTACAGCGGTGGTGTGCATGCACAGTAGCAGCATTACAGAAAAGTTGCATTTTTCCCGTTTACATGGAGACCCAGTTGGTGTGTTTTTGAAAAATTCCTCCACAGGAGTTGCATTTTCAGTGGCTCTGACCAACGGCTCCTCATGGGAAAGTTTTACGTTTTGACTTGAAAACAATGTTGTGTAAATGGGACCACAGATGTTTTAATTCATTGCATCGTATACCAGGTGTGGCGGTTGTCTCATGTTGGGTTCACATGTCGGGAGTTTGGCCTGTGTTGGACAAAAGATAGTGACAATATTTCTTTTTAGGGCTTATAATCTCTCATTTTATATCAATCATTTGGTCGTGGGACCAAAGATGGCCTGAGAAATTCTATAAGGTTTTCTACAAAATTTCATGACCGCAAGTCTGCTGCTACAAGCTACGGCTACCTGCAAACAATGGAAATGCAGCAGAAAATTAAGTTATAAGAATAGTTTGCAGATTTCCTGGAAATCAAAATTCTGGATTATGTTTACTTTCTCTGTTTACTTCTATGTCTTTCTTTCCTCTTGAAGAATAAAGGTTAATAGAACAACTGCTTGGTTCTCATACATAAGTTGAAGAAATCCACCTTGCAAAGTGTAGCTGCTAATACACTCACAAGATGGGTAATGCAGTATATTGGATCCTTTAAAGAACACAACTTGAACAATGTTATCGAATTTGAGTATGAAACTGCAATACACTGACTGCTTCAGCACCAAGCCTATATAAGCACAGTTTTCTTGAAAAATGCTTTAATTCGAATCAGCGTGTCATAGAAAGTCCAGCCAGGTTTTCACTCCATAGAGAGAAAGAAAAAAAGGTGGGATCTGAAGATAATATCTGCATTTTCCAGCAGTTTTCAGCCGCAGTTTTAATCCAAAGATAACCTATCACTGTCTCAGTCTTCGTCATAAACTCCAACTAGTTATGTTAACATGCAATAATGAGGATAAACAAACAGTTTGGAAAAGTGAATGCTTATGTGCTCCTTGTGAATCATGCATGTATGTTAAACATGTTGAATGCATTTGAAAATGAGAAGGTTTTTGTTGTTTAGATTTTTTTTTATATATATATGTCACAGAAAGACGGCTGCCAGTTTGGCCCAGGCTTATGTTTATACAGATAACATGCAGGAACTTACGATGCGGACTTTAACTGCAAGGTTAGCAACATTTTAAAAGTTAGTCGCATGGTAATAAATTTCTTTTAAATGTGTTTGCATTTCTTTCTGACTAGTTGGATGCATATGTTGCGGACTATTTTGTCTGGATGGGATTGAAGTTGACATGGATCTCCAGCTTAGCTTGATATTTACACTCACTAATGCAACACAACATTCAGCACAGGGCTACCTTTACAGGGACGCGCAGAGAGCCCAGTGAGTCGAAAACAGAATTAAAGCGAGTCTAACTGTAAGCGTGCTTTGAGTGTGCCAGTTCACCAGTTTGGTGGTCTTACTCTGAAGGTTGTTAATTAGTGCAGAATGTAGACTACAGTTCCACTGCCAGCAATGATGAAAAGAGAGACAGAGAGAAGGGGGTGTGGGTGGTGGTGGGGGGGGGGGGGGGGGGGGGGGGGGGTCTGAGCTGCCAAGAAGAAGGCATTTGTGATAGGTTGAGAGTGATTCCAAATGGTGGAGCAAAGCATGGAGACTCCCAGAGTTCCTGCCTCCTGACCCATGTGTTTGCTGCACACTTGAGTGTAGTGAACAACTGTTGACAAGAGTGGTAGACACAATGAGAAATGTCAGTACATTTTGGATCTGCTTTTCCACAGTGGAAATAGGTTTTTGGACAATTCTACTAAGATTTGTGTATTCTTCGTAGTGTGGTCGACCCACAAGTGGAACCTGTGAACTATAGACTTCAGCTCATAGTAATTAACAAGAATCTAAAGTTTTGGTTGACGAGGAGGGACCGTGGGTGAAATGATATCAGATAAAGGAGCAGAAAGTGCAGTGTGTAACATATCTAAACAGAGATTGACACATTTCCAATTTGGTAAATAATCAAATACTGATATGATACAGATGAAATAATACATGGGTTTAATACCTGGTAATAAGTCATGTTATACCTGTGGATCTGGTGCTGAATTTGGAATTTCACCAAAGTGTACGTCTTTGTTGTGGGTAAAAGAGTGTGTAGCGTGTGTGTTTATAGTTCATCACATTCATTTCACTCTATAAGCCTGAGAAGGGACAGCCTGGCTTTACTTAGATTTTAAATTGTTTTTTGTTTTTATTTTTATTTAATTTTTTTGGTGGTGGTGGTGGTGGGGGCGGTCAAAGTAGCTTCAAACACTATATGAGCGGAGATATATTTAATTCCTTTCCCAAAACACAGGATGTATTAACCCAGGTGTGTTCTTGTCCTAACCACCCCTACCAGCAAATTGCACCCTGATCGTACTATAAATTACAAACTAAGAAAACTTGATAATTGAAGATGTTGGTGAAAAGTGTATCGTTGGATCTATTGAGTATTGTGACTATTGCAAGGCGAAACAGTAAGGCTGCATGGCGGAGGACCTGTTGCCCTTTGTTTATTGTAATGTCAATTTGGCAGATGTTTTTAGATAATAATAATAATAATAATAATAATAATAATAATAATAAATTGGAAGAAAATTGATCCATAATTAAAATAACCATGAGTTGCAGCTCTACTATACAATAGCCTAAAGAGATGTAAGAAATAAAACAAGACAGTTTGGTGACGTTAAAGGGGATTGTTGTTGCTTGGGGGTAAATCAAGATCAAGAAGTGCTTTGGTCACACATCCATCTGAATATTGCACAATGGAGGCATCAACCCTCCCTCGCTCCCAGGCTTTACGCAAGGGAAATTGGTGTTTACTCTTCTTATTTGATGGTTCCTTTTTATGTTTTTGTCATTTATAGACATGCGGGAGAACGTTCAATAGGCTTTAAATCCCTCTAAAGATATGGCTGAATAGACTGTCAGGTGTTCCTTCTGTTTGCTGTGTGAATAGCTGTATAAGTCAGGTGCCTGGTCAATGCGGCTCCTTTCAAGATGTTCACACACAACATCTAAAGCGGTCCCGCAACTTTTGCCAAATCGCTGCATTGCAATTCTTAAAATATCCGCACACAGCAACACAAAGGAGGAACCAACTTCCTCATCAGACCGATCGAAACGCGTCTCTTTCATTGTACGCCGCTGTTATTCCCATACGGCTTGTGGATTACATAAGAAGCGCCTGCCGTCACAAAGGTGCTTTTTGGGATTGGGAGACAGACACGTGAGGGCTGTCTGAGGTGCGTACACTGTAAATGTAACAGAAAAGGTCATTATCCAAATGTACCAGTGTGTCACTTCAATTATTCACCCAAAGCCACAGTCAAAACACACACACACACACACACACACACACACACACACACACACACACACACACACCTTGTTCAGCACAGTACAGCTCCCGGGAGTTGAGCATTCGGATGGAAAGCACCATTATGTCATCACAGTTGCACCCTCCCCAAGCGGCCACACTGTGGTGCTTTGTGTGCAGGAAGCTGAAGAAACGAAGAGACGGGCTGTTAATGCCTGACACAGAGGTTTATCATACAGAGCTATCGAAATGCAAAGAAATTATTTTCACTCTATCAATTTTCAGGATTATTTTGTTGTTATCGTGATAAATCTTGCCAATTGAAAAATTCAAAGAATAAAAATGATAGAAAGTGACTACAATAAAGCTCTTTATGTTGTTCCAACAGTTTATTTTATACAATCAGTAGTCAATAACCTAAAATATAGTGATATAAAAGAAAAGAAAAGTACATTTGTTGAAGTTGCCACCTATATTTGTTTTTATGGTCTTCTTTTTTTTTTTTTTTTTTGCAGTAGTTAATTGAATACAGTTAACAAATATTTCTTCCATCAGAATGCTAATTTGGCTATTCATTTGTAATTGAATCACAGTACTAACTAAAATTAAACCTGCAAGCAGCATTGAATGGACCCTCGCACACCCACACACGTTGGACGGTGGTGCACAGTGAGGTTTGGTGTACGTCAGCGTTGATTCAACACAAGAATTTTACAGTTAAATCCAAATAGGTGTGGGTGAAGTTTTTGTGTCTCCTGATGTGCTTCATATCCCTACCAATTTCAAGGATGGCATCACAAAGTTTGGGGGCATGGTACATGAAAATACAATGCCTTAAACTTTGTCTTATCAATAGCTGGCACTATTACAATTCCAAAATCTATGAATGTGGGTGTCTTCAGAGTGGATCTGGTGTCCAGCATTTGAAGTTTGGGGTTGATTGGGTCATGTACAGCTGAGATATAACACTATATCCATGCTGAAATACCGACATTTGCCATGCCGCCGCAGACATGCTTGCTTAATGACTCATCATGATCGTGCCAAGGTTTTTGTCACCACATTTGAGCGTAAATGAGCAACAGGCTACATAGAAAACATCAAAGTGTCAAAAAAGTGGTAAATCCTGCTACCACAAGGTGGCACTATGACTGTGAATAGACATTATCATATGGATGTGCACTTTGATGAGACTCTTTAAATCTCAGGCAGATGGCAGCATGTAGAGCAGAGTTACACGTCACTTCCTGTTTCATGGCGAACCATCAGATATTCATTGGACTGCCGTGGCCATGCCCTTTTGAGTTTTGAGTAACATTTTGGTACGTTTTCTTCAGGAAAGCCTGTTGTACATACAGGTCAAATTTCAGCTCTCTAGGACTTAATTCCAAGCTGGACTGTCTTTCACGCATTTCACACATAACGCAAAATGGCGGACTTCCTGTTGGAAGAGACTTTGGGTCTCAGTGACATTTTTGTGCGGCTCGACGTGCTGCAGATGTCTACCAGATTTCTTGGTCAAAGGCAAAACGTGTTAAACGCGTTGCTTGTAGTAGATGTTACAAATGTGAAAACAATGTAAGGGGCGCCATGGAGCCATTTTGGCAGGCATATGTGCAACGACCATAAAATAGAAGATGGTTCGCCACTTCTGACGTGTGTGTAAATTTAAACAAATGTTTGAGCAGGTTCAGGCCGTCAAAAATGCAGCAGTTCGCACAGTAGCAGAATGTATAATAATAATAATAATAATAATAATTAATATTCTAATAGTTATTATAATTGTTATTACATGCTTGCCGGAATTAGGTCTTTGAAACTGTAGTTGTAACATGTTTCTAAAGTTATAAAAGTTCGTTCAACCTCTTTCTTACCCTGTCCTCCTGTCTCTCTCTCTCTCTCTCTCTCTCTCTCTCTCTCTCTCTTGCTCTCTCTCTCTCTCTGTCTTTGGTTTGCCTCCTAACATCTGCTCCCAGCCAGCCACCTGTCTCCTGTCAAATGCAATATTAATGTATGCCATACACTTGTTAATTATTTCCCCTGAATGTAGTCATGTCAAGCAGAATATGCATAACCGGATTCTAAAGGACCATTTTATTAGAGGTGATCACTCTCTTTCCTTCTCCTTTCTCTCTCATTCTTTCTCTGTTCTTGTCCAAATACCGTTTCTCAGGTCTTTCTATCCACTAAAGTGGTGTGTGTGTGTGTGTGTGTGTGTGT
Organism: Lipophrys pholis; assembly: GCF_963383615.2. Lineage (NCBI taxonomy): Eukaryota > Metazoa > Chordata > Actinopteri > Blenniiformes > Blenniidae > Lipophrys > Lipophrys pholis. Next base: position 24,682,396 of record NC_137631.1, on the reverse strand, counting down.
GTGTGTGTGTGTGTGTGTGTGTGTGTGTGTGTGTGTGTGTGTGTGTGTGTGTGTGTGTGTGTGTGTGTGTGTGTGTGTGTGTGTGTGTGTGTGTGTGTGTGTGTGAACTCAGCATGCCTCCATACACCAACTAGGGCTTGTTTCCCAGGAGACACACAACTGCGTGTGCTGGGAGGGTGGCAGAGGGATGGTCGGAGGGGCCGACGGAGGGGACGGGGTGATGGAGGGGTGGCATGTCGAACTGGGGTTGGAGCGGAGTGTGTGTGTGTCTGTGTGTGTGTTGGGGGGTGGAGGGAGGGGGGGGGGGGGGGGGGGGGGGGGGTTTAGGGGTGAAGTAATGAGAGGTGTTCTGGGAGGGGAGCGGCGGAGGGGGTGGCAGCAAAGCGAGGCGAGGCCAGGCGGGTGGCACGGCAGTGGGGCCTCCTTGTGTCCCGGTCCCTCTTGTCCTTCCTGGTCCCTTTTTGCGGACAGCATCTGCAGCCTGCTTTACATGCAAAACACACCCTGCAGAGAGGGCGTCTACACATGGGGCTAAGGGGAGAAGAAGAAAAGCATTCCTGAGGCAGTGCTGGGAGAAGAGGGAGGTGGGTATCTTCAACAGCCTCACTCTGCCAGTGTCTCTCCCAGATGAAGCCATGGGGGGATGCAGTAATGAGGGATGAGAGGATAAATTCACTGCAGATTATTTTTGCTTTGAATCAAGCTCAAGCTCATTTCCAGACACGGCCAATGCTATTGTCTTTTGCCCGACAATAGCTCAGTTTCATTTACACTAGACCTGACTGTCAAACAACGTCGCACTGATGTCTGCTTTTCTCTTGAGCCCATGAGCAAACCATTAAAGTCTGTCAAGTTTGAACGTGAGCAGACAAGATGGAACCAGTGGCTACACTTGGTTATTGATATTTTAAGAAAGGAAGTATTTATTCACTTTCTGCCCAAGTTCTAATGATTTCCATCCTTTCCCTCTAACTTCCCGTACCACTTCTAACTACCAGAGGGCATACTTGTCCTGGAATCAGTCAATTCCTAGCTGTCCCCACTGCTGGCACTATGGAGTCCCATTGTTAAAAGAGGAAAAAAACATTAATAGTGAACCGAGGCCTGATATAATAATGCATTTTATTCTGTGGCTTTCTCTTTTTTCTTTTCCCTTCTATTATGCATAGCATTAACTCACTGTGCTGCCCCGAACAATGTATGGAACACTAAACAGATGTCACGGCATGTGAGTCATCTCATGCAGAGGACGCACTGTGCGCATATGTACGCATGTGCGTCCTCAAGAGAACGCCACCTGCCAAGAACAGTACACACATGCATTTTCTGATAATATTCTTGACATTACAAGTCTGGAAAATGACATTATTCTTAGTTTGGGCCGGTCACGTGACATTTCTTTGAAGTCTCCTATACGGGCATTTCGAGAAAATACCACAGTTTAAGGCTAATGTGTCACAGGCTTTGGAGTCGGACCTGAACTGGCATTGCATGACTGCTCTCTCCAAAAGTCAGTCTGAGGTTACCAAACGTCTTTGGCCTCGTGTCCTCTGCCAGTGGCTGAGCAAAGGTATAATTGAGTCATTGTAGGGATTTCGGATCCTCAAGTGACATTCTGCAGCGTTTCATCTGACGCAGGATTGGTTGTCGTTCTTTGTCAGCCCTGACGAGAAAATGGGAAGAAGTTGGAAATGTGGTTCTGGTGTGACTTGTCCTTGTCTGCCCATCCGTCTCCTCCAAGACGTTCTTTTTTCCTCAGAAAGACTCGTAGCAGATGTCTTTATTGTACGACTTTGACATATTATCCTTTGGACAGATAATTGTGTGATCTGTCATGTAACCAACGGCACAGTAGAAAAACTCTATTTAAACAGAGCTGGTCTTTTCATCTATCTCTCCATCTGTCAAGGCTTACATCCAGTTATACATTCAAACTATTAAACAAGTGTAATAATATCATTTTCAGGCCAACTGTAGATCTAAAAAGCTCAAAGTCTTCTGAAATGATCACATCATAAAAAAAAAAAAAGAGTTCTTCCTCACTTCTCACTTTGTAGAACCATTCTTTACGTTTCTCCCTCCACTTCCCAACTAAGCTACTTTTAAAGAAGTGTGCGTCCAGGCAGATTTCTGATTCAAACTGGATTGAATAACAACAAGCCACTATTGCAGCCTTTGTCTTTGATTTCCAAATAACCTACCACACTCCTGTCACTTTCAGTGTTTGCCTTTTCCATTCCCACAGAAGGAAGCTTCCTCTTTCTTTTTTCCCTCCCCCCCTGCAGAAGTGAATTGTGTAAGATTGCTCTCTTTGTGTAACTACTGTGTGCAATAATAAACTGAGGAAATGAGCGCTATTGCCTCACTTAATGTTAACATTATACTTATCAGGAGGTAGATTGCTGCCGGTTCAGGTTTCAAAGTGCAGGCTGTCTCAGGCAGTAGTTTACGGGAGAGATGAATGAGCTGTTTCCATGCCATTATGTCAATCAAGCCACGGTTTGACCCCCCGTCTGAATAAATGCATTTTCTCCATTCTCTGTGGTGGAAATTGTTTCAGTGGTTTTCTTGACTAAATACATGCAGAAACAGTCTGTGAGGCAAGTAAGTATCTGGAACAGGCCACAGGTCTGTCAGTGTCGTTGACCTGCTAGAAAATACAACCATTTGATCCTCTTTCTTTTTTATATGACAGGAACGACGCATACAGTTCAGTACGTTAAATATTTAACCGTATGGCGAATTCCAAAAAATGTTATTGCACGATGAGCAGATAATTCTGTGACTCACGTCACAAGACCCCATGAAACTCACTCCCCCGCATATCCTCCACAGTAGGATCAGACCATGATCGTCTACCTTTTTGGCTATGAGGAGTCTTATGTAATCCCCTTTCGAGGAATTTGTTCACCATGCTGGTTGCATATGGTCATTTTCTTGGGTATTGGTTTAGCTCACGAGCAATCACAAGCACAACAAACAAGAAATACATGGAATTCAAACGTATTGTACAACCCTAAGCTCAAATATGCCCTTTCAAACGTTTGTGGATTTGCTAGTGTAAAGTCTGCCCAAGTGTATATGCTGAAGTGCATACCTTTGTTGGATTTTTAAATGCTTCACAGGCATTGTACAGGATCCATTAAGCTGCTGGGAGACCTCTGATGCAGGAGTTTCAGCAGCTGGATCTTTTGGCAGGACGACCTGGGTGAAGAGTTGTCTGCCTGTTTTACTGCTCTGCGCTGTGTGCTCTGTCCAAGAACAGGAACTCCAGGAATCGTCTCATGCGTCTTCATCCAGCACATACATCACATGCTTGCACGAGAAAAGGAAACCCCACATTTACCAGTTTACCTTCATCTTCGTGTTCTTCTCGTCATCTCTTTTCCTTTTTCTCCTCTTGTCTGCCTTTCTCTCCCTTGCTTCGCTCAAAGCAGTAAAAAAAAAAAAAAAGAAAAAAAAAGCCTCACGCCATGCTCAATTCCAGATGTTTAAGTTAAACTGACAGGAGGAGGCAAACCATTGTGTAATTATAAATGTACACAATTAAGATCTGCTCTTTAGGAGGAACTGCATTTACTTGGATGCATCTCTGTGCTGACCAAAGACTGAGTTTTATGGTGTTATGTGAAGTGAGTGTATAGTCCACACTGTGTAATATCCACAAATGGAAACTCCTATAAAATTATCCAGTGTTCTCTTTAAAAGGGGATGTTTTACTTTGCTGCTTGGGTGTATGCGCCCTGCAGTCCACGAAGTCTCCCATCAACACGCCCCCAACAGGAATGCTGCGTCTATCTGTGAAGAATACAGATATGCTTTTATTTCCTCCTATTTTACTGTAAGCGTGCACGTGTCTGCAGTTTGGTGCATCCCCGTGTGTATAAGTGTCAGAAAAAAAGCCTCCAAGAAAATCATGTGTATCCCATTAATGCAGATGACAACACCCCTAAACCGTGGAAAGAAATAAACAGCAATAAAAAAAAAAAAAAGCTAAAAAAAACCAACAAGTAACAATACAATTACAGTGAGATTTTTGAATGGAGCCATGTCCTAAATGAACAACAGAACCCTTTCATGGAACCCAACGTCATTTGGTTACATTTACTGTATGATGGTTTATGTTAAAGTTTTGCCTTGAGTTTGTTCTGTGAAAGTCGTATTTCCATTGCAGCTAGTAATTGTGGGACTTCTATAGTCCTGACTGCAGATGTAACTGCTTAAGTCCCGTTCCACTGCCTGCCTGCACAGTTCCGTCATTTCCAGCGTCACGTGTGGTGGTCCATGGCAAGTTCACATGAACACCCATATATTCGTTTATGTTCACGTTGTTGGGGAAAAGAGACTTTATTTTAACTCATTACCTCACTTGAAATTCCCCCAGAATCATACATGTTATCTTTTTTTTTTTTTTTCTTTCTCCCCTGACCTTCAGCAGCTCAGAGCTTTCTCTTGTTTACAAAAATAGTTGGTCTTCTTTTATCCTCCTTCCTTTTAAGTCACACTTCTTCTGACACTAAAGACGGGAAGGAAGCCACAAGTGTTTTTCCCCCCCCTGTAATTTTCCATGTCTCCCAAAGCTCAGAGCCTGAGCAGATGGAGATGCAGCTCTGTCTTTATGTGTGCATGTGCACATATGATCACTCTGAAGCTGAACCCTCGTATTTCTTTTCTTTCTTTCTCGGGTTGTTCTTGACCATTTAGCCTACGTGTCGTTGGACAACGTCGCAACTCGTGTTAGTTAAAGGTGACATGAGCATCTTTATCTCCATCTCCACCCATCTTGTCCTCAGCAGCTTTGGTTCAGGAGGACCCTCTGCTCTGTGAAGACGGTAACGTTCCCTAACCCCTCTCCTGTCCAGCCTCTCCACACAGAGACAAAAACACACACGAAACGTGCTCGCTCAAACGCACACGTAGTACCCCCCAGCCAGACATCGCTGTCTTGTCCCGGCTAGCTGTAGCGGCTGCAGAGCGAGGGAACAGGAGGCCCCACGACCGAGCCAGCTGTTCCAGACTCCCTCGCTGCCCTGGGCCCCACATTCCCTCATTCAAGGGAGCTTTGTAGTTCTGACATCTTGGAACAGTTGAGCAGCTCAGCTTCTAATGCTGCTGTAATGGTGAGAGAGGGAGAGACACAGAGAGGGAGGGAGGGTAGGGAAAAAAAAAAAAAGAATGAGACAGGCTTTATGTGTGCTTGCTTGTTACGCTCAATCTCTTCGCTCCTCCCTCCTTCTATCCTTTCAGCCCCCTCATCTTGAATCCCTTTACTGTACTTTGCTCTGGTGTTTTGGTTACATCCCATTTAGATTACATTTCTGCACATTTTTACTGTAAAGTCCACTGTTCACGCTACATTGCACTTGACTCAATTTGCTGAATCACTCTCCGTTCTTCTGCACTGCAATGCAATAACTTTTTTCCCCATTTCATCTTGTGTTATCATAATGTCCCATACTGTATTGTATCTATTGGCTGAGCTCTGCTCCTATTCCAGACAGTCTGAGCCTTGCTGTGGTGTTCTGTATTTGTACAGGCACCTTGTGTATTTGTAGGACTTTGCTAGACTCCTGGCTGGATCATACTTCACTGCACTGAGCTGCACTGTACTTCACTGTGCAGCTGGCGTCTTTGCCGGCGGTGGCGTCCCGGCCACGTGCACGAGCTGTCTTTTGTGAACGGGGAGGCTCTCAGCTGTTGGGATGTGCCGAGCTCCACTATAACTGTGACCCTCATCTGCCTTCTCCACTGCTATCCAGCTGCCAGTTTCAACAGGGAGAGAGAGTAAAAAAAAAAAGCCAGTCAAAAGCTAGTTTAGTGAAATTAATTTGAGGTAGTTTCAGAGCAAAAAGAAGGGAGAGACGTTTCCTCTGCAGATTAGTTCACACAGCCGTAGTGTGTTAACCTAACGTAGCCTTATTGACTGGGTGTTACCTCAAGGAGCTTAGTGACTTTTAACAGCAGCCTAAAGCCTTGGGATTGGCATAAAGTTCAATATCATCCTTGAGTGCCAGGCAGTTAAGAAAAGCATGTGCTCCTCACTGCGATAGCTGACAACGCCTTTTTACCTGCCAATGGCGTCCATGTTTTTTTTTTTTTTTTTTTTTTTTTTTAACTCTTAAAAGCTTCCTGCATGATCATTTGGTATTTCTTCATTCCCAGAACTATCTCTGCCTGCAATTTATAATATGGATGATTGGCATAGTTCCCATGAGTGCTAAGTTTTAACTCGCTGAGCTCCAGGACTTTTGCCAGCCATGCACTTTGCATGGCCCCATTTCTCCGCAATGACAGGGCATTCAGGAAAGGCCAGTTTCATGGGGTAATCAAGAAGGTTTATCTAAAGTTATGGAATTGTAGGTCTCAAGACCAGACTAATTGCTCTCTCCACCCTTGTCACAGTGGAAGTGCTGTTTGCTTAGAGCACTTATCCACTGCAATCAGTTCAAGTCACTTTTGCTCCACAGAGAACTTCATGGGAAACTTAAGTCTGATTACATGCCGAGAGAGGTTTAAACCTCCCACCCCAAAACAGTTTTATGTTTGAGTGTGTGTGTGAGTGTGTGTGTGTGTGTGTGTGTGTGTGTGTGTGTGTGTGTGTGTGTGTGTGTGTGTGTGTGTGTGTGTGTGTGTGTGTGTGTGTGTGTGTGTGTGTGTGTGTGTGTGTGTGTGTGTGTGTGTGTGTGTGTGTGTGTGTGTGTGTGTGTGCTTCGCGTGCGCCCACATGCCTGCTGCTGTGCATCTATGCATGAGTACAAGTGTTTTCCTGTCTTTCATGTGGGAAAGACGTGTGCCTCAAAATAATGCGGCTGGCCACGTTGACAGGGGGGGGAGAAAAAAAAAAGATCTCATTTGCAACAAGCAAATTAGGCACATAGCTTCTGGTCAATGACATGCAGACCTTTAAATTCCTCCAAGTACAAGTCCCTCATTTTCCTTCCTGGAGCTTTCCTACACAGATAATGCATATTTTTCTCTCTGCAGATGCATTGCATGCATTCAATGAATACACTCTTGTTGAATTTTCAGAAGCATTCTGGGGGGAAAAAGGGTCTGTGTTTGAAATGTGCCGGAGAAAGACTAACAAATCAGAATAAGTGTAAAAGATGTTGTTGTAGTACCTGCTGGTGACCTTTAGATGGAACTGCTGCATTCATTTTTTTTTTTTTTTTTTTATGCTGTAGCAGGACTCACAAGCCATATAGAGTAAAATTGGAGATGCTGTTACACACATTACATTTTGTTCTATTACATTGTTTCCATAAAACTGAATATACCAATTTCTGAATAACATTTGCAATATTAAAAACATGAGATATTATGGGCTGTTGAATTTAGTGACATTGAAGAGGCACAGCGCCATTGTGGCATGCTTATAAGATTGGTGCAGTAGACTTGCACTAACATTACATAGAGAATGACTTACAATGACAACTGTGGTGCAACTGGAAAGATTAGTAACAAAATTAAAATTAAATGCTTGGTTGGTAATTTGATCACTTCGTGTTCAATCATGTTGAACCTGAATTACAATGCTGAGAGCGACGCAGGAGAATCAAATGGAATTAAATCAGTTGTTTGAAGAAAAAAAAGAAAATCGAGGATGCTGTTGGGCGAGAATCAAAAATATCCTTTTAAAAAGGTTTTTATTCCTTCATGTGAATCCTTCAAATTTATAGAACTGTAATAAATTCTCTTCTCAATGTAATGACAAAAATAAAGCCATATTTTGTGTATAAAATAGCTTCAAATAATAGTTTGAAATAAGTTCGTACTGTTTCTGAAGTCTGCACACTGAATGTCTTTATTGTGTAAAATGTCAAATCTGGAAACGTATTCGCAATTTCCTCATTCTTTGGAGACCAATTAAGGTTTAAAAAGCACACAGAGTAAAGTCATAAACACTGAGAAAAATCTGCAGTCCAAGCACAAGTTATTTCCATGTAATATTTGCTCTGATTAGCTGCAGCCAAACATAATACATACGTCCTAAATTCCACCATATGGCATGCTAACACAACCACCTGTGCTGCTTTTGAGATTATAGTATTTCTGATCACCGCCACAACTGGACAATAGCAGAAGATAGCGTCGAACTCTGTCGGGAATACAAAGCAGAGAATAGGCTGTTTATGTTCGACATATGCATGTATAGAAATTGACAACAAAAGCGATGTTTGAGCAGTTGGGAAAGTTGTTTGAGGGGACGCCCAACATACTTTTCTAATGAAGCCGTGTCGTTTTTTGTTTTTTTTAAAACAAATCTATGGTACTTCAGACTAGACCATTCCAACATGATGTTGCGTATGGTGTGAAGCTTTGTGAATTACAGATCCCATAAGCGCTGAGGAGGTTGTTTTTTTTTCAAAAGGGCCGGGTGTTTTTCGAGCACCACAGGTGTGCAACTCTCTGTAGCATAACCGTTGAACCAGTGTCTCTCGAAAGATACAGCAGCCAAGCCAACAATTCACTTTGATCCCACCACACCTTGCCTGCTTGATTATCTCACTTTTCTTGCAATTCTTCAATTGTGTGTGTGCGATTTGTGCCACAGATGTAAAGAGACGGGAGGACGAGGCAGGCCTAAACACGTCGCTCACGTCACACGAGTGGTCTTATGCAAATCCTAATGTCCGAGTTTGTTTTAACTGGTATTGAGAGGCATGTGTGGGTAGTTTCCCCTGATTATCTCCCCTTTTACTGGAACTTCTCATGGTTGGTCTCATTTTCAATATTAAAGTATTTGGCCTCAATTGCAGAAGTATTTATATTCTGACAGTTAAACCACAGTTGTGAGCTCAACATCACATCATATAGTCATGATGATAATCGTTACGCCTGAACTGCACTTAAATATTTGTGCTGACTTTTCGTGCACAGGTGGTGCACCTTGCAGCACATGCTCACATGTCACCCATTGGCTCTCAACCAGATTGTCGTTACAGTTCATATAACATGCAAAAGCTGGAGAATGGCGTGTGTAAGAGGCAACAAAGCAGCCGTTGTCAAGCTACCAAACAGCAGAATGGAAACAGAGTGACGCAGAAAAGAGTGCATGCACGTCCTGTTCTGAGTATTCATTTTTGGGAGGATTTCTAGGAATGTGAAGCAATTGGTGTTTTGGGGGTGGTTTTTCGATTTCCTGTTTGTTTTTTTGTTTTTTTTAAATTCTTTCATTTATTTTCAACACAACAACCGTATACAACTGCTGATACCTTTGCTTATAACCGTTGTCATCAGTCGCTGTCACCGACCGGTTTAGAAACCTACGTGATCTCTGGTATGAATCCTGAGACCCAACCACGGTTCATCTCTGAGTGAGCGGACACATGCGTAAGCAGGTCGTGCGTGTTATGTCGAGATGAGACTAAAATACTGACTAACTCCTCTCTTCGCTCATAAAACTGTAGTTTTTGCGTTTGATGTGTCGGTAAATCATAAATGATCCACCACTTGGCCGTCATGTGAGAGGGGGAGATGATGTAAAGAGATCTACGAAACCTCACCGGACACCTGACGCCACACGAACATCGTCATATAAACATTATTATTCACCCGTTCAGATAAGTAGAAAAGAAAAATAAATATATTGCGTTGCTTCGCACAGAGTGGTAATTTGCAGTAAATACAACGACAGAATGAATAAGTAAATATCAGTGAATACATTGTCAGACTTGGAGGTTAATGATTGAATAAATAAAGACTATTGGATCAAGTTTGATGTCCACAGCAAAGATTTCAGTTACATCCGATCATGAGGAGGATGCTCATTATTCTGAATGTTAGTGCTTTTTGAAAGAGGCGAATTCTGTGAATCATACAACAACAAAGAAATCATTCCTGTTATTTTTATCATTTTGACAGCAGAGGGATAAAATTCCTCCCTGAATGGGAGTATTGTGCAAGATGGCTTTTCAGGAGCCATATTTCAGGGTGTTTGCGTTGAACGATGACGTTCCTGAGCAGCCCGATGGTAGAAAAAGTTAAGGGATTTGCATCAATCAGTTGGTTATCAGCAGATGTATAATGCGTCGGCGATAACATCCAAATGTACTCACTCTCACTAACTGCTATCAGCGAGGAGATTATTTCATAAGAGAGTGTTTCACTAGATATATTGCTACATATTGAAAACACACCGAAAAAAGAGTAGATGGACTGAGGAAATGATTTGGAAATAGTGTGTTCAAGCTTCCTGTTGGATGCACATTGTGGGCAAAGTTTGTGGTTATTCCTGTTATGGTGGGACTTTTTTTTTTTTTTTTCAGAGTAAAAATCATGTGATGAAGTTGTCAATTCATTTGGTTTGATTGATGCCAGCTTATCAATTTTTGCTGAGTGTTTTTTTTTTTTTCTTTCTTTCTTTCTTTCTTTCTTTTTTTCTTGGGCACAGCTTAAAATTCACACCGCTCACATCCACCGATAAACCTTGACAGAGACCACCTATTCTCTGTTCATTTCCACCTGATTTGATTTCAGGGTTGCATTCATTCAAGAATGTGACTCAGAAATAAGACACCTTGACGAGCCATTGTGCGCGGTGCAGTGGCAGCGAGCAGCAGCTCTCAGGTGGAGCCGCTGATTGAGGGTTTGAAGTGTGTGTACAGTGGATTCGGTGGGGGTGAGGGGCTACACTTGAGCTATGTCTGTGAAATGTTATGTCGTTTTGACCGCAAAACAAAATGAAACCTTTATCAGCGTTTTGCAGTGTGTGATATCCAAATCACACTGTGCTTGTGGACCACGGCCATAGTAAATAGTTCGTCTACGCATGTGTGAGGAGATGAACAGTAACAACAATGGCGGCCTCCAGATTGTCTATATTCTCCAGGGCCTGGCCTTAGTTTTATAGTTGAGAGTCACCTGTAATAGTGATCCAAGTTGGTCGTTTGTCCATATGAATGTCTGTGTGCTCGCCATTGTTAGTGTTTAGAGCTCATTGTTCTCTGCGAACTCATTTTAAAATAAACATGTATACTCTATTAGTTAGGGTAAAATTATGGCGATAACTTTTGTTTTTCATTTTTACACTTTAATTTGTTTGTTTATTTGTTTATTTTTCAGGGATATAACCTACATTACAAATTAGTAATAACCATTAAATGTTTCACCTGGTTTTTATAACATTCCAACAGAATACAAAAAAATCTCGTGCAATACATTATGCAAATAAATGCAACAAGCTGAAACACAACATTACAATACATATTATGAATGTAATTACAGTAACATTAGTAACAATATTATTAACATTAACAATAGCCATTAGAATTCATCACCTGGATTATTAAAATTCATCCAGAATACTAAACTACAATAAATCTTTGAAGGTATCAAATGGTTCTTTGGGAAAAGAATGAAGCTATATGTTTTTGCAATGTAGAAATGAATCGTTTAGTATCACCTGAAAGCACATCAGTGTTGTGGCAGATCCAGAAAGACATGATTGGCAGACTTCTCCTCAATTAAATCAATTGATTCAGAAAAAACACAATTTCTGTTGATTGTAAGTTCATAAATCAATCACTATTATTTCTAATCAGATTAGCAATTAATTAGTACATTTTGAAAAATCAATTCAGACCCTTAATATTCATTTCTCATGGCAAGAAGAGATAACAGATGAGCCTTACTACAAATGGAGTGACAAGACTTTTAAAGGTAAGAAAACATTCTGGCGAAAACACATTTCTATATTTCAACTTCAGAAAAGTGTTTCGTTTCCACAAATACGGCAGAGACGCTGAAAACAATGTAGTTTTCATGATTGCCCAGGAGTTGGCGCTGTTGGTGTTATTTTTTTTTTTTCTAATAAAACCACACTAACATGTGCCAGAGAATGATACGCTGCACGTCGACACAAAGAAGGAGCCCGAACATTTTTAAAAAGTTGAATTTTCCCCATTTCCACAAAGACGGACTTGAGCCATTTTCGAAAAAACTCCACCTTAGGAGCCATTTCCAAAAACGTGTGTTTTCAGTTGCACTGAGCATCTTTGTCGCGTAAACTCCCAAAACACAACACTGGCTGCGTTTTTACTTTAAAACTTGCCAACAGGACCTGAGTTCGTTTTAGAGTGGGAGCCAATGCTAATCGTTGTTGTTGTTGTTGTTGTTGTTGTTGTTGTTGTTTTTAGCATTAAAAAAAGTCAGCCATTGTTGCTGTGCTACACGTTTCATAATTGCATAAATTAGTTCTACAATAATGCCAAAATTATTGTCGCTACAGACACATGATTATGTAACTCCTAATTTACCTTAAAAAAAACACAGAATTTATGATAAATACTGAAGAAAAACCAGACAGCCATCGGCTTGTAGAAGGAGGATTCACAGTACAGTATTGCTGACTTGAACCTTTAGATAATTTGAATTTCACTGGGTCGTGTAAAAAGAGGGGCTCCTCTGAAGCTACTTAATCCTAACTTGTAAGTCACTGGACCCGCAAAGAAAAAAGAAAAAAAACATTCATTAGCAGTATTTCTCTCACCACTGCAAACAGGACTCAAGAGAGAAGTTGAAACAGAAGCACTCCGCGCAAGATATTTTTAAACGCCAAATAATTATCTTGCCATTTACCGTAAAGCCAGCTCACTTCTCACAGTTACCAACGGCATAGTTTAAACGCTCGGCGCTCGCTGACAGTTATGATGTCAATGCTCAGACAAAGATTGCCGGGTTTGAGGGAATTGAGGGTTGCCTAATATGAGGTTGACGTATGAATAGAGAGAGAATGTGAGAGCGAGATGAGCAACATCAATTATTTGTTACTTTTGTTGCCGTGGTGATCCTGGAGCGAAGTAGCATGCATCATTATGACCTACTTGGGTTGTTGGCGGTGTGGTTGAAGACATAAAAGTCTTCACACTATTTGTCACATTTGTCACTGTGAAGCAAATATTACAAATACTAATGAAGTTTTTTTTAAACAATCGACCACTCTGCTCATGAAAACTGTAAAAGTTTTGGCTTCTACTGGTTTAAGATGTGTTACTGACTCAGGTCTGTGCTGGCTTATAGCATAGACACATTTTATTTTATTATTATTTTTATTATTATTATTATTATTATTAGTTCAGTGGCCACATACAGCACAATTTCATCTTGAGTGGTAAAATAGTGCCATAATAACATTTTAATTCAAACTAAAAAGTTTTTCCTTGATGTGGTGCAAAGGATAGGAGATGAGAATGTTGATATTTTCAGAAAACCAAACAGTTACGACAAACAATCACTCATCATGAAGCTATTTTTAACGATAACTTCTGGTGCAAAACACAGTGAAATGTCCAAAAAACGTCTCCCACAGCTGTTGCTTTATGCATATTTTTACACGCTCACCCAAACAGCATGACTTTGAGGCTATTGCTAGTTTGCTATATATCATGGCAGCATCACCGATATCTCAGCTCCAGTCTCAGTGGTGTGTTGTGTCGCTACTTTTAAGAATTTTGTTTTGCTTTTTTAAAATTTAAAAAATGTTGACACCCCTGGCGTAGACCATCTCAGACCAGCATTACTGTCCAGCAATTACATTACTCTCATCTGTGCATTTTCTTTTTCACTTCTGCATATCACTACTGACTTCAGTCCAGTGGAAGTGAAACATATGGCTTCACATTGTCATTATTGCCTCTGACTTCCTTTTTTTGAATTTTTTTGAATTTAATTTTATTCTTGTCAATTATGAGGGTTTTTTTTTGCAATTTATTGGTGAGACAAATGGAAGAAGATTGGTCCAAAGTGGTGTGTGGTCACTCAGTGACCGTTGCCAAGTTACACATGTATCAATCTGCTGCCTTTGCAGAGAAGACTGAGACAGAACGACAGTCTTCAGAGATTTCCATCAGCCATCGACTCAGATTATCAAGCCATCTGGCACGCAGAGGCTACGGCGGTGCAGCTTACCTTGTGACTCTCTGTGTGCTGTGGCCGTCAACGTTTGACTTGTGCTTTCAAGGTCATGACCCTCAACTCATTTCCTTCCAGGCGCCCATTCTGACAGCAGGGTTAAGTTTATATGATACCCCTGGATAAGTGCTACTTGAAAGTGCCAAGTTTCTGGAATCAGCCCTCTTAGCTTTGATACTCTGGTTTCTGTTATGACCCCTCTCTGTCCATGATGGCCCTCGGTCCATCTGGACAGGTCCCACACACACAGATGCAGATACACCCTATCCTTGATTAGCGCTCAACTTCCCACCCCAATAAGATGCTTTCCAGATTACAGTTTTTAGCTCATCATCTATTTCTCCATGAGGCCAATAATCGTGACTCCATTAGATCAAAGAAGTATTAGATTATGATAATAATTGCTTATTCTTCTCTGGCCAATGAAGTTTCTTGTATGATTATAAAACACGAGATTGCATGAACAATGACTGCATCTATACAGTATTTATAAAAAATAAATTGTGCTGTTCCTGACAAGTTTGGCGAGTCTATAATTACCATTCTCAAATATTTGTAGGGTCTTTGGTTCTGTGTGGTCGTTCATAAAGTAACTCTCCCCTGAGAGCTGCCCTGGAATTTGTTGAATCTTTGAACCCTGTGCACAGCCGGCTGGTTTCACAGGCCTGAGGAATCTTTCAGTGGCCCTTGGTGCCAGGAGGAGGGCATCAGGTGTCGGACCGGAGCCTCAGTCCTCCTTTCTCTGGCTGCTCCGGCGTTTTCGAGGAATGAAAAGGGAGGAACAATCCAGAAATCAGCAGTTCATAACTAGGTGATAGTTTACAGTTCTCTCAGTACAGTGTCACAAAGAAACATTGTGTATCCTTTTTTTCATATGTGGGAAAATATCGATGCACTTGGTTAGTTGTGTGATTGTTTCTAACTCTGTAGTTTGGTTCCCTGCACATACAGAGTTTCACTGTCCTTGATGGATTTGGACCTGTGATAGAAGTCAGCCGCTGTGCAAAACTGAGGGCAAGGGCAAGGTCGACTGCAGCATCCCCCTCACAGGTGTTTCTCATCCTCAGTGAAGGGCAGATGAGCGCTGGGACCCGACTGAACAGTAGAGTCAGTCGAGGGAAACGAACCACAAGAGCTGTATAGGTTTAAAAAAAAAAAAAAAATCCTACAGTTTTTTTGTCTTCAAAACGAAAATAAAAAATGCAAGAAGTTCCTGTTTATTCATTTTCTTCTTGAGATCAAGACACATTTACTTCGACACACCTATGTTTTTTAAGATTTGTCTCACTTTTTTGAACCACTCAAGTCGTCTCATGTGGTATCAACTTGAACAAGCAGCGACTAAAAATGGAAAGGCCCGTTTGGTTTTGATTTGTGATGAATGCAAGATTTGGTTTTGGGTTGGTCTGTGGCCTAGCGACAGTTTCTTAGAAATGTAAGTTTACCCTATAAACACAATCTACACATAGTTTCTAAAATGTACTTTTAAGATGCAGATCTGCATCTGTTTTTGCGCTTGTTTTTTTTTTTTTTTTTTTTTTTTTTTAATCTTAGACTATTAAGTTTTCAACAGTTTTCCAGGTAACAATAAATTGCAGTGTTTGTTATTACTGCAGAGATCAGAGCAGCCTTCCGACATCCCTGTAGAAAGATACAATGCAATGTCGACGCCAGCTTAACGAAGCACAACAGCGATTTGGAGCACTGTGGGACTTGTGTAAATTAACAGCTGTTTTCTCTGGAGAAAGTTTTGCACCAGGATGGTTTTCATGAGCTTTTACAGACTGCCTGGCTACTGGGAGTGGCAGTCACCTTGAGCACAGTGTCATGGCTCAGGAATGCTATCAATGATAGCTATTTTTACATGATAGCTCAGAGGCAAAGGAGGAGGAGTGGGACAAATGGGTGGGCATATGGTTTTACCTGTTCAAACTCAACATCTTTGATAGGATGGACAGTGTTCAAACATGAACGCTAGGATTGTAATTAAGGATGTGGCTGCTGGCCAAACATTTGTGTGGGTGCTTGGTGACTTCTCAAACATTTGATCTTTAAGTTCCATGACGGTTTTAATGACAGCCATCACTTATGGCCTGCACTCCTGTCTGCTAGATACAGTATGCGATTTTTTTTTATTTTACTATTTATACGATTAAATCGCCCCCTCAAAATTTGAAGTTGAGAGAAGGACAACAGAGATTGAAGGCATCACCCCGGAACACAGGCTTTGAATGTCAAGCTTGTCTGACTTGGTCAGAAGTTCAGCCATTCCGCATTCTTGACTAAAGGATAAAGCAGCCCTAATCCCCTTTACCAGGTAGCTAGAGTTGGCAGTGGAGCCAGAAATTCCTGCAGCATACCGATTTGGGGAAGTTGCTAGGGTTTGGATGGACAATCTGAACAACAATAGAGTACTCTCATTCAAAGAAAAATAGGGTTTAAGTTCTGTGAGAAAGTCCTGCCACCACAGAGATAGGTACCATGTGGAATGTGACATATCGAGAGCGCTTTTGATTCCAAGGTATAAGCCACTATTAAAGAAAGTAAACTCGGTGTCCAGAAGAAGGGCGGGGAGCTTGAACATTTAGCCAATAACAGAGACAGTCAGAAACAAATAGAGATTGGTGGTGGGAATCGAAGGTAGGGGTGTGTGCTCCTGACATCATGACAGCCGGGCCATAGTGCGAATGTCCTGCCGGGCCAGACTATAGCAACAGCAGGCTCTACAGCAGCTTACCTGGCGATCAAACTGAGCCAGCGACCTGCCAGCCTCCTTTCCAATGGTCCAGTGTCAGGGAACAGGATCAGGCTGACAAGAGTGACTTCAGAGACACAGAAGGCAGCGTCTAGCTCCTTTATCTGCTTCTATAATGCGGCCAAAGACTAAGGCCTCCGCAGAGGTGGAGCAGCATTGCTGACCTGTCCTGCTGCTCCTCTCAGGCCCAGTGGATTAGCTGTGAAAAGGCCCCTAGAGAACAACTGTGGGTGAAATACATTGGGCTGTCTTTGTCCCGTCTGTCTGCTGGGCCGGGGAGCACTGACTTTAGCCCTCTGTCAACTCGGCCCGGTGAAACCCCTCAACAAAAGCTATTCATCTGTTGTACTGTACATGCCAAATGGCTGGCATTCCTCTTCACGAGTTGTTTTGTAAGCCGCATCTGTCTGTCTGTCTCCGCAATTACAAGTCTGTTAGGAGAAGAATGGTTTCTGTGCAGCTGGGGTTTTCTGCGTTTGCCGAGTAGATCTGATTAACCTTCTGTCTGCTCATTACTGACCACTGGCCAGACATGGTTTTTTTTGTGTGATTCAGTCACTGAGACACAAGATTACATTTTTGCTTGTACAAGAGCTGCACAATACAAGGTCACATGCAGGCTCTTTGTCAGAACACGCTTAATTGTAATTACAAGTATCCGGCTTATCAACTATTTTGTTCAACCTCTCTGATTATAGCGGGATGGATTTAATACACACTTACAATGTGTTTGTATTTGATTTGCTGCTGCCAGTGCAGATAATTTACTCATCTACAATAATTGTGTTGCTTTTGTAATTTCATATAATTTGTTTTCAACATTCATAAGCTAGTGCAGTATCCTTTACATTCTTTGAGTAAGGCGTAAATGTTCTCTGTAGGTGAAATATAACCTTTGTTATGAATGGTTGTATAGATCACAGATTTGTCCATCTAGTGAGCACAGTTCAGACTACTGGATATCCAGATTTATATCTCAGGTGACACCTTCCAAAATGTAGATTTATTTCAATTGTGTTATCAGTTAAGATTACTTAATGCTTATAAATAATTAGACATGTATTATTAAAAATGATTATAAATTAAGTTGGCTAAGATTCAATTCTGTTTAGTTTTCTGCCCCAAATACAGGTTATCAGTGCAGATAAAACCAGTGTTGTTTACTATATTTTTCAGAATCAAAGAATACAAATCAAAGTGGCTTGAGCATCATAAAAGCTGTTGTGTTTCGCCTTTAGAAATGTTCCTTCACAGCTAAAGTAGGAACACTAGCAACAATGTACAGCATAAACACGAAAACATTCTGAAATAAATTAAAAGCAATCTGAATGATTATTCTGAGTCCATTTGGACAAAGTTAGCACCAAAAAATACAGGCAACCATAAACGATGTGCATAACAAAGAAACACAACAACAAAACCTAAAAAGCTGCTCGAATCCACAAATTAAGAGTCGCATGTCAGCAACTGATGGAAAGTGAGCTGTGTGTATTCAAAGTGCAAAATCTGCTGGCATAAATGTGTCACTATGGCTACTAAACCAATGTTTTTGTTCTGCTTATTTATTTTTATCAACAAAAAGTGCCTGAATGAATGCTGGAGTTGAGATTTAGCCTTCAAACCAGTGGCTGTAATGCTTGAGAAGAAGTCTCTCAAACCTCTGGTCAGACAGCCTGTTCCTCTTTGGCGACAGGATCAGACTTCCCAGCCTGAAAAGTCTCTCAGCTGGTGCTCTGGATGGAGGAGCTGCATTTGGCTTCAGAGAAATTTCCTTTACTGTGGGAAACTGAGAATCTCCATCCCTGTTTCGGCTGTTCTCAAGTAGGTCATTACTTCAGTTTCCGCAGTGTTGAAGGTATCACTAGCCTACTCAAAACAGAAAAAGTACTGCACATGGCAGGGGTTCGAGTCTGGTGTTGTGGGAGAAACGAGCATCTTGGCTGCTTGCTGCACAGGGCCAGGACGAGCAACGAGCTTGTGACACTCCGCTGCCAGCGTTTATTGAAGCAGTAGCGTCGCAGTAGATCACACCTTCGAGCTAGAAAGACACAGGTGAGAGCTCACCTTTGGAAAAACTCGCCTTTCCTTCACATTGACTCTCCATGACTCCACATATTTCAAAACATGGAAACACTCCCACAATGTGTCGCCACTGTAAACGGGTAGAAGTACGATGCAGCTTGCCAAAAATTTATTAATTAACCAAGTAACGGACAAACGCACCATATTGTAACAGTAACTGAGTTGTCTGTCAAAAGTAACAGTGTTATAGTAACGTGTTACAAGTAATGCATTCTTGCCCAACATAGGATAAAAGTTATATCTTCATTCTTGTAGGGTTTTGAAACTATGTCAATATATGTTAGCAGAACTAGATTTAATTTTTAACCTCAACCAATAGACTTCAAATTGACTTAAATTAAATGGATAAATTGTGCAGCAATACATGTTTCAGTGATTCAGTTAAAGCTCTATTTTTCATTTTTACAAGAATTTTATGAGAATGCAGACCAGGGATCGTGCCCCTTGGGGTTTCCATCTTTTATTAGTATTTCAATTGTGTTCACGAATTCAGGTGTACACAAAACCTCCAAATGACATCAATGTCCACCCGCAATGATGTATTGTAATGCCTATAACATGATTCCAAAGATAAACTGCCCAGCAGTTGAATTGTTTTGGTTTTCAGCCATTGTTCCATATGCTGGTAATTAGAGAAGAACAATTGTCTTCGAGATCGATTGACAGAAGTATTATGTCGCTCTTAAGTAGCTTTAAAAAAGTGATATACCTTGCAACTTTAGATAAGTCTTGAATTTCATTTGATGTCATTCAAATGACCAAACCCAGGTCAGGTGTCTGCAAACTTTATGACCCTCTTCCACCGAATAAGATTTGTCCGGAGCCTTTTAACATGGTTTACCTTTAAAATGAGGATAACACTTCTCATAACATTGTAGAAATAGTTTTTCCAAATGTACAAAAAACGATTTCATAAGTTGCATTTATGAAGTTGCACAACACGTTTTTAGAACACTGGACATTTTATTACTTTCAGCAGTTTTAGACACGTTAGCTGTTTAACCGTCCTCTATGTTAAACACAACGTCTTGAATGTTTCTCTACGTACATTAACATACCAACCAGCCTCGTTCGCTGTGAAAGCAGATAAGTCTTTCCAAGCTGAATATAACTCTCCGCTGACAGATTGTCTCATAGGCAATTTAAACATAAGACAAAATAGCAATGTTTATTGTCTCTGTAATTTATTGATGATTTCAATGAGCCTCTCCAACGGGGCCAAAAGAGCCACATGTGGGTTCAGAGAGTTCAGATGCTACAGTGCTTTTCTTTTATTCAAGTCTGTCCAATCACTTTCACAGTGACACCAGCCAGGTCACTATGTCACTGTGTTTGCACCAAAAAAACTAAACAAAAAATGTGTGTATTTGTTGCATTTGTCACCGTGTCATTCAGTCCCACATGGAGCGGCTCCGTTCCCACACGGTTAAAGAAACGCTGCCCAGAGGTCCATTGCCCATTCCCAACCAGCTCACCGTTTCAGCTGCTGGAAATCCCCCTGCGCACAAAGAGGCCAGATATGATACCACAGCACTGCAGGCGAGGGAGGGAGCAAGGGACAGTATTGATACGCCAAGCACTTTTGTCTGGGAAAATCCTTAAGGGAATGCAACCAATTGTTGTTAATTGTATGGGGATGCATTCTATCCCAAGTGCTGCTGGTATGTGTTACTTGTTGTGAATGGGAGA
Organism: Lipophrys pholis; assembly: GCF_963383615.2. Lineage (NCBI taxonomy): Eukaryota > Metazoa > Chordata > Actinopteri > Blenniiformes > Blenniidae > Lipophrys > Lipophrys pholis. Next base: position 24,661,959 of record NC_137631.1, on the reverse strand, counting down.
GACAAGTATACTTACTGGTGATCAGCGCTTATGTTGTGTCCATGCGAGTCATTTTGGTTTTGTGGATTGCTCCTTTTTCAGTTGGGGATGTATCAATCTTCTGACGCTCGCATGTAACAACATCACATGTTCACATTTCTCAGGAAGAATTTAGCTTTTACTGTTATTGTGCACTTTCACACAGAGTTCATTATTATTTTAGCTGTAGGCATGAGCGCATTCGCATACCTAAGCTCACATCGGAGGAAATGTATTGATACCTTGAGCGCTCACTCGGTACATTCCCCTTGGTAATGTACCATGCGGTGGCTGTCCTGGACGCACACTCCGCTCTTCAGGATTATCACAACATGCGCAGGTGAAATCTATTAATGGTTGAAATGTATTCTCCCCAGAAGTCTCAAAGTAAGCCGGAGAGGTGAAAGCAGGATGGTTTGGGGAATATTTGCTGACGAGAGGACGTGTGCTGTTCAGTCCTGGTGGTCCTCTGGGGATAGATGTGCCTAGATGTATGATGGCGCGACTGAAAGAAAACCAGCCCGACCGAGTCCACAGGCAGATCCATGATGCAGCCACAGAGACGATGTGTTCCCCTGGGCAGCATAATGAAGCTCTCAGTCGGACGACGTGGTTTGAATGCACTTCAGACAGAAAGGGGGAGAGATGTACAGCCCCATATGCATCTACTCACCACATCATATTTCCCCAGCAATGAATGAGGCCCTCACACAGACATCCCCCACTGCTGTCAGACAGTCAGAGCCAAAACTTTTCACAACATGTCTTCAACACAATGCAGAGAAAAGCTTTCCTGGGTTTGCACTGAGAAGAACACTTGGGGAGGATGGGCCCTGTCTTCAGCCTGCAAAAGCACAGAAAGCTTCAGAGAGAGACAGAGACAGAGACAGAGAGAGAGAGAGAGAGAGAGAGAGAGAGAGACAGAGAGAGACAGAGAGAAAGAGAGAAAGATGGGTTCATTTCTGAGAAATCTGGCGAGAAATGTTGCATTATCCTTGGTCCTTTATGTGGTCTCTAGCTTTTCTTTTTTTTTTTTTTATAACTGTGTTTGCAAAATTCTCTAATGCAAAACTGGTTTCTACCCGAGGTTTTGAAGAACACAAACACAATAGTAGGTCTGATGGTCATGTTGGTGATACAGAAACGGTTTGGGTAATGTTTAATGAACAAAACAATCTGGGAATACATAATGTCAGCATTATAGCAATCACATAATTATCACAAGTCAAAAACTAGTATATCAGTCAGGTACTAGATGAAATGTGCCTCATTAAAAGCCAAATAGCCTAAATATGAATATGCCTAAAAGACTGATGAACCAAATTTGTAATTATTATAGTCCCAAACTTGATCCATCCAGCTTTGTGTTGAGATTGTATTCATTGTATGGAGTAACTGTTTGGTTTCGCAAAAATATTGACATTTTCATCACGTATACAGCGTTCACTGGAACTGTCCGCTGCTGAGTGGGAAGCGGTTGGGATGCGGATCAGCACCTCCAAATCTGAACCCATGATCTTCCAACGGAAAAGAACGGCATGCCCTCTCCAGGTGGAGGAGTTTCAGTATCTCTGGGTTTTATTCACCAGTGATGGGAGGAGGGATCATGAGATCGGCCACAGATTCGGGCAGGTGGCTGCAGTAATGCAGTCACTGTACCACACTGTTGTGGTGAAGAGGGAGCTGAGCCATAAAGCAAAGCTCTTTGTTTACCGGTCGGTTACATCCCCACCCTCACCGATGGTCATGAACTTTGGGTTATGACCGAAAGAATGAGATTGCGGGTACAAACAGCTGAAATGAGTTTTCTCATCAGGGTGGTACCTCACTCTTCGTGATAGAATGAGGAGCTCAGCCATCTGGGAGAGACTCAAAGTCAAGTTGTTACTCCTTCACATTGAGAGGAGCCAGTTCAGGTGGTTCGGGCATCTGATTAGGACGCCCACTGGTCGCCTCCCTTTAGAGGTCTACCAGGCATATCCGACTGGGATTAGGCCCAGAGGTCGGCCCGGGACTCGCTGGAGAGTGTCCCACCAGAAGAGCTGGAGGAAATTGCCTGGGCTTCTTTGCTCTCTGTACTGCCACCACGACCACATATGGATTAAGCGGCTGAGATGATGGATGGGTCACATATACTCCACATCACAACAAAGATAAACTTTAAACTTTAAATTTAAAGGTTATTATGGCGCTATTTTACCAGTCCAGCTCACCCAAGACAAAATTGGGATGTATATGGCCCACAAACTAAAATGTGTTAGACACCCCTGATCAACCTATTTATCTCCTTGCTTTACCCAACAAGTGTTCCTGACAGTTGAAGCCGATCCCAGCTGACAATAGACAAAAGGCAGAGTATGACCGAAAGAATGAGATTGCGGGTACATTAGTCCCAAACTAATCGTGTTCATTTTTGTTTCTTTGCATTAGTAAAAGTTCTGCCAAATTCAGTTTAATTTCATTTTCATTCTTAAAAGCTACATTTTTATCTCTAATATTTCTTTTCAAATATTTTAAAATAGCTCGCATTGCCAATAAAACATAAATAAACCTCAAATAGATGATTACTTTAATATTTTAAGTAATAACATCATCAAATGTATTTAGACTGCAGCTAATAGGTAATCATAATGCAAATGTAAAAGCTGTTTGTTATGATATCTTTTACAGAACTTCCTTTTTACTTTGTTTACCATACCAGGCCCAAACTTTAGGGGATTTTTCTGATGCTAAGCCTATTTAAAGCAATCATTTGTGTTTTCTGTGGGCATGCTTTTGACAGCATGTGTCCATTGTTTTTCCTGCAACATGTTGTCTGTGGTCTAATTTGGTCCACTAATCTCAAAAGGGTTGCATGCCAGCTGCAAGACTGAGCAGAAGTGCTGAGCAGTTAGTGAATGTGCTACGTGTCATTGTCTAAGCTACACAGGAAGCTAGCATTGGTACTCTTCACTTTAAACTATCCTCTTGCTCCTGCGGTTGGTTTGCAAAGGGGGACATCTCTGTTATCAACTGAGCCTTCCCGCTCCTCTCTCTTCTCTGCGTTGGTTTGTTCAACTGCGTAGACCTTGTATCCCAGCTGCCCTCATCCTCCGTCATCATTTGATTTTAGGAATCCGCTGGAATTCCCTTCAGATAAGGAACAAGAAATATTGCAAGGCCAGGCAGGAAGTCTGGATAAAGCAAGGTACTATTTTGGTTGAACAGTCCCATTGTCGTTGGACTGGGGATGGCTGAGTGCCGGGGGGGAAAGGGCGGACGGTAACGGGGAGAGGAGGAGGAGGAATGATGCACTGTGAGGACGTCTATGCACATGCAAGTATGCACACTCCCCCTCTCTATCCTCCCTCCTCCAGCTCTGATCATTCAGAGGGTCCTCTGTCCCCCTTTCAGTATTGAACCCATGGCAGTCACACTCTGAAACATGTGCAAAGGAAGGGGCAGGGGTGTGTGGAGCTGGTGGTGGTGGTTTGAGGGGGTGTCTGTTATGTAAGAGTGCCTTCCCTAACAGGAGCTTGCGTCTCTTAAAGATTTAGTGTGGCGGTGGAGCAACTGGGTTTGAACTTATTCTGCACAATACATGACAATTTTAGCAATATCACAATATGAACATATACAGTATACTGTATGTGCGGTGCAAAAGACTGACTGAACGTCCGGGAAATATTTCTCCATGCTTTGTTCAAACACTTTCTGCAAATTCACAATGACAGGATCGAAAATATAAAAGAAAAGTCTGAATTCCTGAAAAAATGTGAGCTTAACTTGATGAAAAATCCTGATGAATTGACAACCCTTTTTTTCAGAGAGCAGTAGTCCCCCCCCCAAAAAAATCAACAAACTATTGTGCAGAAGAAGGGCAAGAGACAGAATGTTGTCATTTAGAAGAACAAATTTCAAAAACAATACCGTCATCTTGACATTTCTATTACTCACATGTCGTATTGTTAGTACAACACTCAACAGCATCATTGCTTGTCACATGTTCACTTGGTATGGTGCGGCTCCAGTTTGCACATCAAAAAGCTATTAAAACAGACAAAGAATAGATGATGTCAGGTTGGCGCCTCCTTTTGATGTTGTTGTTGTAGTGGACGGACGCTTTTGTTATCTGGCTATAATAGTGCCACGTGCTAACAATAACTTCATGTAGGAAAGGGTGGGATGACATGATGAGAGACAGGCAATACTGGCCTTGGTCTTTTTATAAATGGATAATGGAGATGTAAATATAGAAAGAGAAGAGCTTGTTTGGAAATAAAGTGCTGCAGTTTAAAGTTAGAGTGCTCAGAAAATTGTGTTTTCATATCTTTACAGGCTTGTTGGAATAGTCCTAATTACACCTTCAATTGTAAACAGAGATTTTGATTTTTTGCAAGGATATGTTTCAATTAGCTCAAAGAGGTTAGAGAGTATGTTGCAGAAAACTTCCCAGGCGAGTGAGTGAGTGAACTCAGTAACACCGCAAGGCCACACAAACGTTTGACGCACACACAGAAGCAAGCACACACACAAATGCTAAAAATGGGAGGGGGAATCAATGTATGTTACGGGAAACGCGTTCTTGTTTTAGTTTTACTGGTACGAGAGGTCTCCTGGCTGCGTCTTCTAACTGTCAGAGGCTCCTTTAGGTATAAACCCCTCAGAGACTGCAGAGCCGTCAGCTCAGACGGATTTTGATTGAGAAGCTCGCAGATAAGAAGACTGCTTGAAATCTGCCTGATCACATAACAAAAAACATTTTTTTATTAAAAAGCAACAACTACATCATATGAGAATAAACTGCCTGGTTATCTTAAAAAATGAGAGAGAAAGAACTATAAATGACTTATTTCTTGAAATATATTCCGGCAGTTGACTTATCTTACTTGTTTACAAATTGCTGTAGCATTTAGACATTAAATGCAGGGCAATCAGGACTAAAACAACACAGCATCAAACATAAACTTTTCAGCAGCTCAGAAGGCTGCACAAATAAACAAGATGAAGGTCGTAGTAAATGCTCCGGGCTACAAGTACGTCATGTGTGGGCCACCGCGCAGAGCAGCATTAAAGGCCACACACACTCACCAGGAACACGCGTGTACATACACTCGCATGCAGCTGTGGGTCCGCGCACCGCACCGAGCGGCGGCATGTGTGTATGCACACGCACACACACCGCTAACACTTGCCCTCTCAGGCTTCGGGGGCCTCTGTACAGCCTACATGTACACCCACGCGTTCCTGTTGCTGCACTCGTCTTACCGACTGCTCCGGCTGAGCCACTGAGCCAGCTGGTGATAACAACACTTCCTCCTCACTCCCCTCTTGTGCTTCGCTGTTGTGCTCTTACCATCTGCAGCAACTGGCTGGGGCCAAAGCGTCATGTTACCCACACAACTGGAGACCCAAGATCCTACGGACACACACAAACTCAGTCAAAGATAGTGCGGATGCACGCACACACACACACACACACACACACACACTTATGCACACACACACACACACACACACACACACACACACACACACACACACACACACACACACACGGCAGTTAAAGTTGTGTGATAGTCATGAGACGTGGACTTGAAGAGGTCCAGGCATTTTATGGTGCATTTGGATACACCAGAGGTGGGAATACATAGCAGAATATTCCTGGAAGGAAATACACAGAAACATGTAACATTTAGAAATAAATGCTCAGAGTGTTAAAGGGTGTAAGTTTCAGCCAAAAAGAGTTCAGGCAGGGAAGAGATCCTCAGAGTAAGGGTCGGGGGGGGGGGACATTAATGAATTGCCAAGTAAAGTAACTTTCCGCTCAGTCAGTGTTGTAAAACTTGGTAAGGCACAGCTGGATTAATGGAAAGAAATGTCTAAATCAAAATGTATAGACTTCAGTGCAACTGTGATGATCAATGCTCTGTTGTTTCGTCAACACTAACAATAAATTCCTATTATATACTACTTTTGCAAATTTGCAAGTCGATTCAGGCTCCATTTACAAGATGACGTTTTCAAGCGAAAAGGCAAAACTTTTTGGGTGTTCACTTACACAACAGTGTTTCAGTGCTTGGAGCCACTGAAAACCCAACTTTTTGGGTTTTCAAACGGCTCACAAGGTGGAACTTTGTCAAAAAAATGCAGTAGAAACGGTGGAAAAACGCAAGTTTTTGAAAACGGTCCATCTCCGTGGACAGCAGAAATGCTACTACTGCACATGCACACCACTGCCATAGTAAATAGTTCCTCTGCACATGTGCGAGTAGATGGACATTAACAACAATGGCGGTCTCCGGAGTGTGACAACTCACAGGATTTGGTTTTATAGTGTATAGTTTTATAGTTTTATAGTTGAGACTCACCCGCAACCCAACTTTTCAGTCTGTCCATTCTAGTGTCTATGGACTCGCCATTGTTAGTGTTTACAATGAATTGTTATCTGTGTGTGTGTGGGTGTGTGTGTGTGTGTGTGTGTGTGTGTGTGTGTGTGTGTGTGTGTGTGTGTGTGTGTGTGTGTGAGTGTGTGTGTTTGTGTGTTTGTGTGTGTGTGTGTGTGTGTGTGTGTGTGTGTGTGTGTGTGTGTGTGTGTGTGTGTGTGTGTGTGTGTGTGTGTGTGTGTGTGTGTGTGTGTGTGTGTGTGTGTGTTAGTTCATTAAAAAAAACAAACACCACCCATTAGTGGCCCCACATGAAAACTACATTTTCAGCGCTTCTGTTCCTGTGTAAACAGACATCATTATCAAAATGTTGCCGTGTAAACGGGAAAGCTTTCGGGAATGAAAGTGCAAAAATGATGCGTTTTCACTTGAGACGTTGTTGTGTACGTGTGGCCTTGGTATGCATGTACAAGGGGATCACAGTCACCTTATGGACTGCATGTACATGAAATAAACATGCAAACTTCACAAACAACAATCCCCCAACCTGCTATCAAACTGTTGAAGTTTGATAGACGAGACCCCACGTACGTATTAGTAACTGTAATGACTTTGTGATTCACACAAGTTGTGTGGTAAACTTGATTAAGTGTGCAAAATGTGTGCAGTTCAGTCTGTACGCCGCATGAATGGATACTTTAAGACCAACCGCTTTGATGGATGTTGTGAACGTACTAGTGGCCTGATTGACCGCCCACATATCATCATCCAGCGAATGACTCATTATGACTTTTTCAGATGTTTATGAGACAGGAAATTTCCTATTTCGATTGTTTGTATATGACCATGAAAAGCTATTTTTAGAAAGAAATTGAAGAGTGAACTCCTAATGTTCTGGTAAGCCCTAGACAATGGTGAGGGGGCAGTAGAGGGAGCTAGGGAGTGTAGGAGGAGAGTGGGAAGAGAGGAAAGCAGGGCTATTCTGCTGAGAGGGAGGGCAAGAGTGGCATGTGGCTGGATGGTATCCTTGGGAAAGTTTGCAGCTCACTCTCCCACTCACTGGATCTTAGCTGGGGACAAATACCACATGGAGCTGAGAGGAAGCCCGCTGGAGTGTGCAGGGCCACGAGCACACAGGAATGTTTCACTTCAAATGGAAAATGTTCACAGCTGTTGGTTAAGCTATCTCTCTCACTCTATTTCTCTATCTCGATCTATCAATCTCTCTCTCTGACTGAGTAAGAAGTTTTCTGCTCAGCTCAAATCATTGTGTGCTTGTGATAACCAGTATTTTTTTGGTTCACTCTGGCTCAGGTTCCCCCCCCCCCCCCCCCCCCCCCCTCCCTCACAGAGTTTAGTTTTTGTACGTGGGAGTCTGTCGCAGTTTTTACTGTTGTGGCGTTGTCAAGCCTCTTCGTTATCTTGTCAGGTCCGTGACCAGCGGCCAACAGTCCCATTTTGTATCCAAATACATAGCTTAGGAAGCTACACACTCGATAACGCGCAAAAACACTGGAAGCCTTCACCTGATCCACAATCAAAAACATGGGGTTTCTTTTTCTGCCCCGGGCTGTGTGAAGGTGACGAATACCGCGCCGAAGATGATCAGATGGATTCACGGTTGCAGCGGCTAAAAAATGATCCCCGAAGCAGTCCTTCATAGTGGCTCCAAGTTCTGCTGGAGAACCCACACAACCGCCGCCATGTAAACTGTCTATCGTGACTCATCCATTTAAAGTCAGGTTTAGAGCGCACAAAAGACAGGTTGTGTTTTCATGCAGACAGACCCAACGCTGACGTCACTTAACCCTAACCTTAAAGCATTGCTTTGCCCTAACCCTTGTACCTACAAGGACAACAGGTCTCCACAGTATGAGTGCGTGTGAATATTGGTCCCCACAACAAGTAACGAATACTCACGAAACAAACATAACGTGCCACCGGACATTTTCCCTGGGGATGAAACGCGAGCAAACTCAAACCAAGCGGCAGGTGTACAGCTGCATATCGACTGTGTGTTCTTTTTGTTGTGTAAATTTGACCACGGGAATGTCTTCTTTTTTTATTAGTACTTTGACACTAAAAAAAACTGCCTATTGGACCAACCTTAAGGCCACAAGTGTGAGCTTGAGAATAATGTGACTTTCAAGGTTTACTGGGGCTTCTGATTGCATTGGACTCTGATTGGTCAAAACCAACCTGGGAGTTTTCTCTGTTTTGGGGTGGTTTCACTCTTGTTTGGGATCAACTGGAGTCATACAGCCCATTTCACTTTCTTCCATCACAAGTGTTAAAGAGAAAAGGAGCGCTTGAGGGAGTTGAACGATTTTGTTTAAAGCTTTGAGGCTTCGTTGTTTTCATGATTGCCACACAGATGTCATGTCTGAGATGATTCACAGAATAGCTTTTTTTTTTTTTTCAGACAGTGGGATTGGGTTTACCTTGGTAGTTGCACCATTACCGCACTCTTCTTTACCAGCAGGAATAAGTAAATTTACACCAGTGTTGTAGGATTCACTCCTGTTTGCAGTGCATAAGTCCACATTTTGTGGACTTGGTATTGTCAATAGTTGGTATTGTTGTATAGTTCAACCTAAAGCCAATATTAATGATATTTTCTGGTGCAAATACAGTGAAATGTACCTAAAACTTTAAAAAAATCTGTCTTTTTACAACTTTCTTGGTGGTTTGGCGAGCCGGATTGGAGCTTCATGTGGCCTATTTTTGGCCCACATGCCTTATTTTTGACACCCCTGTCGTAAACAGTCAATCTAACATGCTTACATGTACCTTTACACTCCGGTTTTAGTTGAATCAACTCAATAATGAATTTTTTGCAAATGTCACATTAACTAAGTCCTTTTCAAATATACATGAAAAATACATTTTAGCATTTAGGAATTAAAATCTATTGACAAAATACAAAATTGCAACATTTTCACAACACAAAAATATTGTCCCGCTTTACATTCAACTACACAATCTGCCATGCATTCGACCTCTTTAAAGCCTACCTGTCCACGCACATACGCTCTGTATATTTACAACATCACCCACAAACACACCCAGAGGCTTAAAACCAAAGGTTTTCTTTTTTTGTTCTTAGACCACTTCCCTGCTGTTCCCCTGCTCCTGGTGACGACACTCTCTTGGAATTTACTCCTTGTGCTGGTGGTGCTCTCAGAGAGAAAGAGAGACTGACTTTGTTGTTCAGATCTGTCTGTGCTCTGCAGCCACTAACCAGGACCATTTGGTGTCTCCCTTCCCCACACTCTTTTTATCTAACCCTTCTATGCAGGCTTGTATCCTACCATTATTTAATTTTTTTCTTAACCACTTTCTTATTAGGCTTTTTATTCATTTTTTGCATTATTGGGGATGCTGCTTATTGGGCTGCGGAAACAAGCGAAGGGGTGAAAGTTGTGCATGGTTAGATTGTCTGAGAGTGCTATGTGTGTTTTGTTTTGGGGGTTTTTCCAGCGTGCATGCACATTCACATGTGTAGGTGTCTGTGGATGCTGTGTACGGCTGATCATGACTGTGTGTGTCCAGTGGGTGTGTGTGAGACAGACATGGGGGGCATGCTGTTACATGCTCTGGGGGCCTGTGAAGGGACAACCTCCCCCTCACACTCAAGCCCGCCTGTAGATTGATGGGGGAGGTGTTGCTTCTGCTCACTCATCCATCACACACTTTATTTGGGTTTTAGAGGAAAGGAAAAAGGGAAAAATAAGCAAAATAAAGGAAAAAAGACTTCCAAAAATGTCAGAGTCTGGGGCTAGGGAGTGGGGGATTGAGGAGTTGAGTAAGGGGAGGCCCCTTGTCCTGTATTGCTCCGCGCTCCCGGACCCCCTCTCTTTAAGCAGATGCTGAAAAAGAAGTCTTACCCTTGTGACCCCATGCCATTCTCCAGTCCCAGCACTGATAACAAAAGGCAGATAAAGCCAAATGGGGGGCAGATTTAGTGAAGATTAGCAAGCAGGTTTGTGATTCTGACTGAGGATCCTGTTGTGTGTGAGTGTGCATACACATGTTTTATAAGCAGCCTGGTAAATGTGGGTTGCCGGTAACAGATTGTGAGATGGGATGATTCGAGAGTGGTTGGTGGTCTTTGTCTATCTTGCAGGCTTATGAGGGTTTAGTGTGTGACAGTACAGTGAGGCCAGATTATACTGCGATCTCGACGGCGTAAACGGTGCCTGTGGTCCAAGGCTTCAGTGAATCCTGAAGATGACGATCTTTATGAGGGAACTCAACCTGTTACATGTTGTACAGCAGGCAACGCAGCATGATCTGACATGAGGGTATTCTTGATTTATGAATTTTTTTTCCATAGAATTGAAAAAGTAACGTGTATTTGGCTTTCAGTGCTAATACTACTAATCTGTCTATGATGAATTCCTTGATTAAAAATTATCCTCATATGTTTGTGTATTTTAAAGATTTAAACACCTGATTAGAAAACAAACCAGACACGTGTGTACAGCAGGTGCTCACCTGCATGCTGTCTTCCTGTGTTAAATTGTTAAATTCATCCTGTTTGGTGCAGTGCAGCTACATGCAACTTTAAAGTCAGTCCAGATTTTCACTCTGGCATTTGTCAGAAGTGCCTTACGGAAAGTTTGACTGTTTGAAGGGGACAATCAAATGAAGACATTATGGTTTTTCTGGGACTGCTGTTGCGAAGTTTGGAGCTGGTTTGTGTAGCTTAGAGCAAATTAAAATGGGCAGAACGATAAATAAATTATGAGACACATTGCACAGAAACTTTGCATCAGTCTTTCCCTTTATATTTGGAGAAAAGAATGCAGATATCTGACAAACTGACATTTTTTGGTTTATGATTCAGTATATATTTTTTTCACGGTCAGTTGTGAGTTTACCAAATCACATTACTGAGCTTTTTTTCTTTTTTTTTTTTACCAACACGCTTGAAATTGAGAACTATTCACTTTGCCATATGGCCAAATGAATGACATAATTTGACTCCCAAAATGTAATTTTGGTTCCCAAGTCAAAGCAAATCAACTTAAGTCCCACTGTTTTGTGATGTAAAAATATGAAAATGTGAAATTGGAGGAAAAAAAGGAAAGCTGCTTGGCTTATCCTTGCAGGGTTGGGGAGAGCGTTTGTTTCCTCTGAGAAGCTTTTCCATCTGCAGACCTCACAGTGAAGCCTCCAAAGGTCTTATTTGAATCACAAATGTCTTTCGTTTCTCAATCGTTCACAGGTTTCGGTCAGTTGAGGAATTTTGGGACCCATTAAAGCAGGGTGACAATGACTTTCACCCCCAGGGCCACCACAGGGGTCTGCCCCCCTACTGACCTCTCCATTGCTGCCCAGTCCGAGCTTCCACAGCCCTGCTCCCGAGTTCTGATTGGTTCAGCCAAGGACCCCAAAAAACTCTCTGGGGTCAATGTCTCTTTTCTCTCTGTCGCTCTTTTCCTCCTCGTCGCCTTGTTCTGGCTCAAGTCGGGGCTTATCAAAGACAATCCAGTTCTGTCATGTGGCCAAATCATCTTGACACCCATTTAGCATGCTCATCAGACGACTGTTATGAATATTCAAGATGCTGCTAGGGGCCAGTGAGAGGCAGAAAGGAAGAGACGAGAGTGGCAGATAATGGAGGATGTGTGTGCAGGAAAGGGGCGAAAGTGACACAAAGAGTGACATGGAGGAAGATCAGATTTGTACATGTGAGTGAACAATGGCGTTTGGAAAAATAATTTAAAGAAACAACATGACACAACTTTCAAGTATCGGCCAATGGTAAACTATGTTTGAACACACTTGGGAAATAACTTTCAAAACAAGGGTCAGACGGTCAGACCACAGTCTTACAATGGAATTTCCAAGAGAGAAGAGTGTGGAAGTTTATTTAGCAGCTTAAAAACAAAATCTTTCTGAACCGGTGAGTTTGCTCTGACAATTCGTTGTTGGGGAATTGTACAAGAAACACAATGGTCAAAGAACAAGGAATCAAGCCTTATTTTATAGATAGAAATATTCTGGGTCTTTTAACGATTTTTCACTGTATTTATGATAGATAAACAAATTAAAAAATTTTTTTTAAGAATTTTGACTTCTGATATTGTATCTTTTCGTACTTTATGCACTATGGAACCAGATTCAGGTCACTATACCAATAATCAGCTGGGCCACACTCCACTGTCCCATGAATCTGAGTAGGATCAAGTGCAGTAATTATCGTCAAGTTTATCTAAAATGGGTGAAGCACGTATATCATCTCAAGAGCAGAAGGGATTAAGGTCTTCTTTGAGTAGTCTTACCTGTTGCTTTGAGGCACAATTTTGCATCAACCGCAAAGCATCAACTTAGTTGCCTAATAATAGACGGTCATACTGACTATCACATAAATGTGTACATATCATGACATGCCAACATGAATATGTTTACATTATTTGCCTAGTAACTACTATATTTCTGGTTTTTTTATACAAACTTTATTTTTTCTTGGTTGTATTTATTGTCATTAATGTAGTCTTGAACTGAAGACAAATATGAAGGTTTAAAATCTTAAATCTAAAGTCCATATTGTAATGATAGTTACTTAATATTCTCTCATCTTATGTATTACAAAAAATAACAAATGACCAATGAAGTTATCAAACATATAGAAGTGTTACAACAAATACACATGATTTAAACAAGAAAAGAAAAACACTATAAGGGAGGACATCACAGCAACAGAAGGGATTCAGAAAACATTACAAAGCCTAAGAAAATATCTTATAGTAAAGCTCACTAATACAGGCTGTGGAGAACCAACGAATGAAACGCCTCTTATGACAATAACGTGTCTATTAAGGATCGAGCCAATTTGCACCTCCTTGTCAAACACATCAAAAACGCAATCATAAACAACGCAAATTTTTTAGACCTTGTAAAGCACAATGTATGTTGTTAATTAATCTGTAAACATAAACTACCACAGAGGAAATATACCATACTCATGAACACACAAAGATAAATACACTAATTCATCGTGTTTTTGTGTGTTTTTGTGTGTTGTTTTTGTAGCCTTGTCTCTATTTTCGCAGTGACCAGAAATTCACTTGTGATGAAATCACCAAATGGTGAATTTCAATGGGACTGATGTACTCATTCTGCTGCTAAAAGTTGGCCTATAGGAAAATGTAACCAGGATTGAAAATAGCTAATAGTAAAATACAATTGTGCCGATTCTCGCATGTTATCTGAGACACTTTGTTGCTTTGTTTTATTTTGTTTTTCATAAACTGCATATTGAATACTTCTCCTGAAGCTGTAGATGTCTGCTCGTGTCGAGTCAATTTTTGATTAAAATGCTGCAGAATAAAGTAACAGTCTTGTGTTTACAGGATATTGAGTTCACAGCAGGAATGATAGTTGCCTAAAGTTGTGAATTATCCATCCCAGCTGCACAGTGCTGATTTGTTGTAAGTTTGTATTGAGTATTATGGGAAGACCCTTTGGCACTGCTTATGAATCACAGCCTTTCTATCTCCTTCATCCCCTTGTGTTTGTTGACCACTGTTTGGTTATGAACGTATTGCATCTTGTGAGAACAAGAGTCGAGCCAGGAAGAAACGAGTTTGTCTGAATGAGCCTGCCTGTCTCATTGACATCAATGTCAAAAACTTCTAGGATCACATCCAAGCTGAGACAAGTGGTCACTTGGACTTTGAGAAAGTGGCACTGTTCCAAGCTTTGAAGTGTCGGCCCTTGAAGATCATAGATGATGACGGAAAGGGTTATCAAGCGTATTGCATCTCCTTCATTGGTAGATATTTGTAGCCCCAGGGCAGCATTTGTTAGGTAGTATTCTCAATTTAACATCTAGTATACATTTTGTGGTTGTTGTTGTTGTTGTTGTTGTTGTTGTTGTTGTTGTTGTTGTTGTTGTTGTTGTTGTTGTTGTTGTTGTTGTTGTTGTTGTTGTTGTTGTTGTTGTTGTTGTTGAGTGAAATAATATGATTATTTGATCTCTCTTCTTCAGGTTTTTTTTTTATCTGAGCCTAAAAGATCCATAGCAAACAGATAGAAGTGAGGATGCAACAATTGATTGGTGACATTTAAAGACTTAACCATATAACAGGAAAAAAAGAAATCAACTGAATATTATTTCCAACTGCAGAGAAAGTAAATTTCGATATAACTATAAACACTAAAAATGACAGTCACTTTCAAATGCCAAGGTTCTTCAAAAACTTGTTCATCTCTACTTGAACTTATACTTTTCCTAATAAAATGGATCTGCTAAGTATGAAAATCAAACAAGGGCAGGCGTGTTGGATTAGGTTGCCTTCATATCCAGTGGTCGGCGGTTCGATCTTCTACTCTCCCTCTCAATGCGAGGGCAAAGCAGTGAACACCATGTTGCCTTGAATGATGTGTGTGAATAGCTTAAGCCATTTCAGACTGCTAAAAGCGGAGGAAATGATAATTTCATATACTTAAAAAAAAAAGTCCACATAACAATAAATGACATTTCTTCATCTTTTTTGTTTCAAATTGCATGTTTTGCATGCCTTGTTTGCGACGAGATGAAAGGGAACCTTCATACTCCAGCTTGTTTCTTGACCTCAGTATTAGAGCGTATATAATTGCAGCATGTGTCGTGTGTGTGGAATACGGTGACAATTTCTTTCCGCAACTTAGCCTGATAGTATCTCACTGAGATGAATCGGGGTCGGGGTTTGGCCACCAAAACACTACTTGTGTCCTATTTTAAGTACAGTAAGACTTTGAATTATACTATTGGGATTATTTTTAGCTCAAACTGTCTGTTTTGCGGTTGAAGAGTCAAGAGTGTTGGTCCAGTCAAGTTAATAATAGGCCCTCACTGTCACGTACCAGTAGATGGGGCTTGAGGCAGGGCACGTAAGGTTATGACAAACAGCTTGCGTCAACACGTTTCCACATTCGACTGAGAGGATGAATTATTGTGTACACTCATCACCACACCAAAACATCAGTTTGCACCATCTGCAGGCTATAATGTCCGTCCATAAGTCGTCTGAGTTCAATCCTCCACTTCCAGACATGTTTCTTTTTAAGAGGACTCTGCAATTTCATGGTGATGAGGAGAGTGTCAGTCTCAAACAGTCTTTGGACAAATGTGTCCCATCTGTCATTATTCTATATTTTGTTGTACTGCTCATAATACCTACCACTGTCCTATCCTCAGCACCGAATTGCCATCAAGCTGGTGTCAACTTTTGGTAGTAGAGGTAAAGATGATATAAAACAAGTCATTCAGTTTACTACGGCCTACCCCACCCTGACCCTTTAAAAAGAAAGCACAACATTTCAGGACGGAACAACTGAATGACTGCAGGTTCGTCCACATGAAGTGATGCGTCACAAAGGGCTTGCTTGCTACCAACGATAACTAAAAAAGATTGTGTTGACTGTGAGGGATTTTGGTGGATGAACATCTGCCAGTTATGAGTGAGGAGGTAGAAAAGGATTTGGAGGTGACCACATAATCAGAAGATCCCAAGATGAGTCAGACCACAGGCCTTGTCAGTTAACTTTGGGTTTCCTGCATGCACACATCTGCTGTATTGTGTAGGTGTCTTTGCTCGTAATAAGGGTTTATTAACAATTAAAAAAAATATACGATCTCCAAACACTGAAAAAAATAAAATTTGTCTTGACATGCTTTTACGATTCTTTCTATTTCCAAACCTATAAGTATGGCTGACTACAGAAAGGCTGGGTACTTTGTTGGGGCATATCAGGACGCACTCACTGACCCTACACAGGCAGACAGATAGTGTATGCTTCAGCCAGACAAATGCTGCCCATCCCGTCAGCTTGCTAGCAAGGGCAGTGAGGTAGATAATAATTGTCAGCTTGGCTGTGCCTTTGCCAATGCCAGGGTGGGCTAAGGCCTGTGGGGTCTGGCTAAGAAGGACTAGATCACCGTGGGCATCAGGAGTCCACGGGGCTGAGGGGAACGGGGGAGGGGAGGTGTGGGGGGGTTGGGGGGGTCAATCAAACTCACAAACAAATTCCCAGGCAGAAATGGCACAGGCACATTCAAGACAGAAACCTTTATATTTATGAATGATCGATGTAATTTCTACTTGATTTATTTTTTTATTTTATTTCTTTTCTTCTTTCGACCACAGGGAACCACTCAGATGTTGACCGAAAACTGCACTTGCAGGTGTTTATGAAGACGATTGACATTATAATGCAAAGCAGAAAGCACCAGCACCTGAATGACTGCTGTGAATCCATGCCAGACTCCGTCATGGAACACATGCGTGGCATTGTAAATAAAGCTAAAATGGCACCTGAAGACCTGACCCCACCATGTTTCTTCAATGTAAGTCACATTACTTCATTTATTTACATGTAATTACTGATTTGCCCAACGGTTGAAAGAGCAGCTATGAAAATGCATTCATGTGCATCAGTGTGACAAAAACTGGACAGAGAGTGCAATATTAGAACCTCCCTGTGCTTCATACTTGCTTCAGCACTGTTTTTGAGGGTTAATTTTGGGGGGAAATGGAATTCTCTGTCATTTTTGTATTGAAGTACATTTATCACTGAGCTCAGTCAAGTTGTGGAAAAGGCGAAAAAGCCACCTGGCGTGCGATCTGTCGTTAAGTCCTCCACATTGATGTCGTCAAACTATTTAGTGGCCTCTGAAATTGGGACCTCCTGTTTAGACTGTGGGATCTGTTGACAGTTAACCAATTTAACCAATGGTTAGCGCCTCATTGTGACATAAACAACTGCTGTGATGCTTTAAAAACATCTTCACCCACAACATCCAACTGAAATTAAACAGTTTACAGGGGTGGAGCTTTAATTGGGGTGAGGGAGGGCTCTCTAGTCTGTGCAGCACTGTCACAATGGCTTTAAATGCTTTAATTCACTTTGTGAAATTGCCACCCGTCGTTGTATTATGCAAAGGAAATAAAACTCATTCCTGAAAGTGAAAGGTTGTGTGGGGCTGGGAGGATTTTTCTGTATAAATAGGAATTAATAAATGTCCCACTATGAAAAAATTGACAATGCTATAATAGTTTGCTGCTCAGGAGTCTGTTGAATGTCCTATTAACTGCACCAAACACCAGATGTTTAACAGACACTATCACTATAACACTACAACACAAGATTTATGTTGATGGTGGAAAACAAAAACAAAAATCATATTTAACCTCTTAAGAAAGACAAAATACTAAAACACAATAATAAATGTACCTAAGTATAAGGGGCCGTCCACATGAAAATGCCGGTTCACGTAAACACACTGTTTTTGGTTGATCAGTCACACGAGGCGGCGTTTTAGAAGCCCTTTAAACGTTTTTTTTTTTTTTTTAAAACACGGGTCCCAGAGTGAGGAAATTCTAAAACCCCAGCTCGGCTTTGAGGTCTGGATGGCAAAGACGATCACCTGAGGAAGAAAGTTGACGCAATCGCTCCGCCTCTCCTCTCCACCATGGTCTGTGATGCCATCCAATATCCATAGCAATCATGGACTACAAGCTCCAGTCGAGCTGCAGAAGCTACTGATGATAGCCGGAGGAGGAGCAGGGCCATAGACCTATATAACTCTGAGTTACTTTATCAGTACGGAAACCAGAAGACTCAATACTTCTCGATGAGTTTAAACTACATTCTAAATATCAACGTGTGCAACAGTGGAGAAGCCAGCATTTCTTTCCAGAAGAGACAAATTGATATTTTCGGTATTTAGTTTCCCTTCACCCAGAAAAAAAAAAAAAAGAGTGAAGTGATTGTATTTATTGCAAAAAGTGTAGCTACTGTAGTTGTAACAAGGTGTGAGAAAGAACAGCATGTCAGCAGTGGTAATATAATGCATCGTAATGGCCCCCTCTGGACATGACAAATAATGTCCAGGTGTCCAAAGGAAAAGGTCTGGTGATGGAAAACACAGTAGTGTGCGTCAGGACTTTGACACGGGATGAGACCCTGGCTGCTGATGTTGTAAAAGTGCCGAATCCACATTCAGAAGTCACTGGTTTAGAATATAAATACAGTAAACCTTTGTAATGCACAACATGTGTTTCCGGCATTTTCCTTTCTTGATTCTCCACCCCACCACCATTTCATAGTGCGCAGCCAATAGACGTAAATAGGTTTCTCTCGAGTCATAGTGGAGCTCACTTCCTCTCACCAGCTGAAGGGTGAAAGCGCACAATGACGAACACCACCCACATTAGTTCGCTAGCGGGCAGTCAGGCCAACAGGCAGGGTGACACGGGGGTCATTTGTTTCTGTCACGAGCACAGAAATAGTCTCAAAACTCCTCCTGGAGTGGACAAAGCAGGCGTGCGTTCATTGGCCTAACGCCTGGGCGGGATGTGCTCTTGTTGTGATTACCTGCCTCTGCAGAGGAAAGGCTTTCTCTAAGGACCTCTGGAAAAAATGTTCCTGTCTGCCAAGTGCCATGATTAGCACCCCAGCCGGTTCCTGGGTCAGCTCAGAGGGCAAAAGTGTCTAGACCAGCCGGGGGATTTCCACAGGCACTGTAATTATTACTGCTTGCAGCACAGCCCAGCTCTCAGAGCCCACATTCCACCTAGCTCAGTTGTGCAGCATGATTCGATTCACCGTGTGGTGGGGGTCGGATCAGACATTGGTTTTACATATGGTTTGAATATTGTACTGGTAATGGCCTCTATTTTTCATCACGTGATATTATTTGATGTGACTGGATGCAGAGATAGGAGGGTGGGAACTGTTCAACTGATAAGAATCTAACGTTAAATGAAAGAAGTAGTTGTTGTAGCTGTGTAAAAAGCAGTGATTTGCTATTTCAATTATTTAGTCATTGACTAATTGGTGTTGTGCGGAGAAACAAAAATGGCCTTCTCCTCTACATACAACATTTGCCAGAAAAAGCACAACCATGGTTAATGGTTTGGAACTATTGCTTATCTTGGCCATTGGTGCAACAAAAGCTATAATTATCTGCAAAATAAACTCACTTTCTTGATTGTTAGACAAATAATGCATAAAACAGTTCCAGATAAACCACGGTCTATAGCCAGCCCTCAATGGGAAGGAGAAAGATTCAGGCCACCGGTGCTTGAAGACCAGTTCATGGGCTGCTCAGGAAGTTCTGAAGTTCGTCGGATTCTGTATTTCAGTGCTTCATAAAATATGAGCACCTTATATAACCCATTATTATTTGAATAACACAGTTTTGTTTTTGGTGAAAAGAACATAAAAGCATGCCTGATGTCTGCTAGCCAACAAATTGAGTTTTTCTCGTGTATGTCAGCAGTATGTGTCTCCCAAGGCCTTCCTTTATATAGGCCCAGACATTATTTTTGGCATTTTTCACTGACGTGCACCTCCCACTCCTCCCACTCTCTGTGGCCCTCCTCCATGAGGGCCAAGAAAGCCTGGCACTCGCCTGAAGGTCTCAGCCAGTCCTGGGCAGCTGGGATCTGGGGGAGCTCCCTGCCGTTCTGCAGTGTGCTGGCAGCCCCTGTTTGTCTTACCCCCACCACTCTTAATTCTGCCTTTTTACTCGCAGCCAGCCTCAGAATACAATACAGAGGAGCCCTGTGCTGTGAACACAGACACACACCCTTGGGCGTACACACACATCCACACTTTTATAAGCCATTGAAAGAGACAAGACCAAAGGCGGAAAGAGGAGCAGACGCCTCTCAGATGCTGGGCTTGGCTTCATTTGCCACTTGACACAGACGGCTGCTCACAAGATAACTGTTGTTTATTGTTTATGGAAGGACCCTCTGCCTCACTTCACGCTCCCTTCATCTGGAGACTCCTGAGGGCCACAGCCAAGAGCCACAGGGGAAAAGGCAAATCTCTGCATCTACTGTATGCATACGAGTGTGTGCCACCACGTCCATGTGTCATGTATGCCTTTGTGTTATCATGTCCAGTGGGGACGTACACTTATCGTACAAACTCTGGTATTTTTCTAAAGCTACCACATCGAGTATTTACTGCTTGCTCAGCTGGATTTGATTCAATGGGAATGAGGATAGAAAAAACAAGTGTCAGTCACATTAAAGTCATGACAGTAGGTGAGACTCTCAGGGGTTGTCGCTACATTATAATCCACGTCTTCACAGTGGCAGTGTAAGGACATTATGGAGAAATACACACTTAAAGAGTCAGTGGCATCTTTGTTGTTATTGCTGAGTAGCAGTAGTAGTAGCACACATTACTGTTCTGTACTATACTGTGTTGAAAATAACCTGCATTATAATAACATCTATAAAGTAAAAAAAAAATGTTGAGGTTCAATTTTATGAGACAAAATACATAGCATTTGTACTTAATTTTTCTGCCGACCACTCAGCCAGGTGCTGACAGAAACATGTCGGTCCCGTCCATGTTCTCAGTACTTAAAACCAACTATAAGGGAAATTCCACTCTAGCAGGGCATGAATGTAATTATTCACCTATCCGTAATTAAAAAAAAACAAAACACGTTTGCAGCTCTTTTCCACATTACCTCAACACATTACCTTGTATAAACCATATTCAGTTTTATGCAGTTTCTTCTACATTTTTCCTTGGACTGCATCGTCACACCCAACCCTGGACGAGATACAGAGGCAGGCTTCAATGAAACAACCAGGACTGAAGCTACACTTTCGCTCACTTCCCTCATTCTATAATGTCTTTGTTAGTTGTTGTTTTTTTTAGTTCAGTAAGACCATTCATGAGTTAATATACTGTGACAACACACAATCTGACTCTATGAAAATTAAACATATAGATTATCATACACAAACATGTGCAACACCTCTTTGGATTTTGTCAGCATTATTGACAACATTTCAGAAATGTCTCTCACTGAACACTCTACTCAAATTGTATGAAGTTATTTGATCAGTGCAAGCTCATAAGAGGCATGATGTAAAATTTAAATGTCAAATTGCTCATGACGTTTTGTCTCTGATCTCATCTAAAACTTTTTTCACAATTTTTTCTTTGCCTTCTTGACTACTTGATTTCAACTTCAAACCGTGTGACCTTTTTCACAACTCTTGAATTTGCTTGTTCTCAATTTAAAGTCTTTGTTTGTTTTATGCATCGCTCACCTCTTGTCTTTTTTTTTTTTTTTCCCCAACGGTTTAATTTTCAGTTTGCGTAAACTTCCGAAGCTGAGCCTCTCTCGCTTTAATTCATCTGCCTTGACCTTTCATCAAAATGTGAAGTTGGTCGGAAAGAAGGCTGCAGCTGGACTCTGATGGGGCATGATGGCAACAGAACATGAATAGCGGGGTAGCCCTGGGCACTATGAAAAGATCCTGCTGACGACTGTACCGACAGGGTCACAGCCTCTCCATGCCGCCCGCAACAGCGAGCGAGAGTAAACAGGCGTAATAGCGAGAGCCCAAAAGACACTTGGACTGTGTTCTTGTAAATAATTGCATTCATTGTTCTCTGCCACTGTTGGTTATGGTCACAAGCTGTTTGGTAGGCCCCTGTCTGTCTGGTGCTCACCATGGGCCTGGTGTCAACTCCTACGCCCCCAAAGGGAGCAACTTGTGCCAGGGGTGAGGATGCCAGCTCCCTGACCCAGTGGCCCTACGTCTGACGTGCCCAAGCCAGGAGCAAACAGTCCCCGGGCCAGCTCGGAGACTCAGGGCGTGCTGTGCGCATGCTGCTCCACTGTTAAATAAAGCTGGTTCAAGGAGCACATTCCTGCCCCCAGCCCAGCAGCGAAATAGCAAGCTCTCTTGCTTGTAGTGTCAAAGCACCAGATTGTTTCATTTTATTGCTTTTGCCTTTATCTGGGCTGACTCTGCTACAATCTGATTGGATGCAGCATGTTATTAGACTCTGTTGTGTGCTGTGGGAACAGCAGATGGCCTATTTGGACCAGATTACCTGTGCTCCTTATCTTAAGTGTAGAATTCATTCCAAGTTCTCGAATGTTTCAAGAAAGCTTTTGGTGCACATTATGAATGTGTGGCACTATAATAGGACTTATCTGGAGGTTAGCACCCACTTACACTGGAAACTTGCAATAGCCGGCTGGAGAGTAAAAATATAAATTATGTAAGATATTATATTGATCGTGATATATAATATACATTTTTACCTATACAGTGAGAAAAGACATTCAAAAAGACAATGTGTGGTCATAAAACAGAAAACTCTGCACCAATTCATGGCTTGATATCTAATCTACAACATTCTGGTGTTTCCATGTGTGCATCCATCGTTATACAACATTGGCCTCTGATTCAAAAACTGCCATTTTCCAGTCGATTGTTGTCACTGAGGAAGTTTAGTGGAATGTCACACCAATTTTTTACACTATGGTGAAAAGCCTCAAATTGCAGAGCGTCATGTTTCCATGGCCAGTGAGCATGAAGACACGAGGAGCACCGTGTTTACATGGCGACGTTGTTTTTTTTTAGTACTTTATGCAACTTGTCAAACTACCTTGTTCTTTTTCTGTGTTATTGCGTGCTGATTTCCTATGTGCCCTACTTTTTTTCGGCTTATGCAGGACTGTACAATGTCCCTGTCTCTGAGTTGTTGGTAGTGTTGTCTTTTGGGAGTTATTGGAGAAAAATTATCAATGACGTATTGAATCTCGTGTTTTCTTTTCCAGCTGTTTCCTTCGCCATGTTTGAGTTGGCTTGTCTGATCGGACTGTACAAGCGATTTAGCTCAAACTTATAAGTAATGTGAGGCAGCGGGTGTCAGAGGTCCCATCACATCTCCAGGCCGATCTCTGTGGGCCCATTTGCACGACAAAGTTTCAAGTGAAACTGCATCGCTTTTGCATTTTCATTATAAAAAATTTGAAATTTACACCAAAAGCAGCAGAACTGCTGAAAATGATGCCGTTTACATGTCGGGCCACTAGTGGGCGCTGCAGAGAATAAGTCGTTATAAACATTAACAATGGTGAGTGCACAGACATTTGTATTGATAGATGTTTGAGCTGGATTGCCATCAGACACACAAAATGCAATGAAATTTTTGCGTTTTCATTTGAAAATGTTGTCGTGGTCAGACCTGCCCTGTTGCACTGAACTCAACTCCCAAAACTCATCTGGGTCGTCCTAAAGATGGCAGGTATAAAAGCACCCCGAAAATAAAATAAAACCAGAACATAGAGGTTTGATATTTCTGGACTTTAAAGCGACAGCTGGAAGACTAACTGTGTTATTGCTTCTAAAATAAAGCTCACAGAAACAAGCGTGGGAACTAGCTGAGCGCAACACGGCATCATGTGCAGCCTGTAATGATAGAACCTCAATGACTTCATGAGTGTGGGGCTCTGTTAGCAGTGTTGTGCATCCCCTCAAAATACCAGTGGCTAAGTGGAACACACAAGCTGAACGCGGCAATGGAAGGCAGATGCTCTCAAGCCGTTCCTTGCCTTTCCGAGATCGGGCACTTTTCTTTTTTACCTCCTCTGCTGATAGGTTTAGGAGACATTAAGTAAGGGGCCTCCTCCACGAGGGTGATGTCTGATTTTACTGTATGGTAAATGTCAGAAAGTAAATGCAGACCCAAGCAACAAAGTGGAATTGGATCTAATCTGCCCCAGGCCACCACGTTTGATCTGCACCCACTTCAGTGCAGCTCCCCACATTTTGAGTGTGCAGCACATTCAGGATGTTATGGTATTTTGTCGTATAATAACCTGACGTCACAGGGGAGGAAAACAGTTTTCATATGTTGCGTGACATTATGAAAACTCTGGGTCATGCATCCATACATTCATCCTCATCTTGTCTTTGTTACTGCCTGTTGGACTTTTTCAGTTTTTTTGTTTTTTTTTCTTTTTTAAATGAACTTCCTGTAAAACCGGTAACCAGGTTCATATAATAAGTTTGTTTCTTTTGCTTTCATATTGTATACATTATCCCACTGAGTACTTGCATCTGTGGCACATTCCTGCACTGCAATGAGAATTGCAATTTCTATCCCAGCAGCTGGAATTTGATACAGAGCCTGGATTTAATGGAGTCTTTATACGACTCTTGAGATCATCCTGTTGCAAATAACATGCTCTCTGTGTGTATTGCAAGAGTAATTGTAGGTGGGGAATGTTTTATCAGGTTTGACTGAGGTCAATTATTCCGCCGCCATAGAGCAGAGATCAAAGTCGGGAGGCAACAAAAGCTCTTTGGCGTACAGGTAGTATAGCAGTTAAACTGGAAGTATGAAACTCCCACACACACACACACACACACACACTCAGTTTCCCGGCAAGTGGGATGATCCTCAAAGATGTGCAATGTTTACCGTGTGATGCGTTTGGTTTTGATCATATGTTTGACGTCAGATGATAGGAAAACGAAGAGAGAAACAATGCATTTGTACCTCTTCACTTATGACTGTTGCGTGCTGCCAGCTTCACTTTATCTTACATGGTAACCCCAAGAAAAAGTTTGTGAAATTTATGATACCATTAACTGAGCTTCTTGCAGGACTTGTTCTAGAAACTGTGATTCGAAGTAATGAAAACACAATGAATCATAGTTACACTTACAAAAACTCTGCTTTGTTTCCGCTAAACTTCATATTCTTGAAAACTGTCTTTGCTGTCTATCTCTGTATATTTGTCTGTTTAAGCTCATCAGGCACCCCATGTGTCCATACAGTAGCATGAAATTACGTTTTTTTTTTTGTTTGTTTTTTATACATTTTGATATCATGTGGAAGTTCAGAATTTTCACAGTTAATACTCTTGTATTAACTCATAGCTGTGGCACCATATATTGTATCAGTGTGAGTTTTTAAATAACTGTTTGATTGTGACACCAAGTAATTTAAATGGTCATTTTAAAAGGTCTTTTTTTAATTATTTGAGGAATATAAATTGAAGCATGTTCTACGGTATTATACAGCTACACGAATGGCTGAGGCCACCTTCACCTTCATAAGAAAGAGTGACATTATACAACATTTGCAGAAAGAAGATTCACTACGTCACCCAGTCTAATGCAAACTTTGTATCGCTCCTTATTTAATTTTTTTTCCAAACAAAAATGGAAAACTTTATGTCCATATGAACGTCTGTGTACTCGCTATTGTTAATGTTTATACAGTGGTATATTGTTCTGTGTGTGGTTTCATGATGAAAACAACCTCATGGTGTCAACTCACGGCCCGACATGCTCACCACATTGTTTTCCGCATGTCTACCATTTCCGTGTCCACGGACATCATTTTCAAAATGTCACTGTCATCGCAACAACATTGCGTCTTCACTTGAAACATTGCCATGTAGATGTGGCTTTAGTGTTTTTTACTTGTGTTATTGAAATGGGGAAAGTAGTGCAAAAGTATATCCTTTTTATTATCTTATTTTGTTTGATAGTCCCTTGCACATTTTTCTGTGTAAAAATGTTTTAATAATTCAATGTTACATGTAATTCCACTCTCATTGAAAATAACAAAACAATACAAAAGTACAAAAACTCCATCATTGCCATTCGTTCATTTGTTTCCTTGTATTTTTTCAACAGATTCAATGATTTACTTAATGCACAATAATTACCGCCCTTTCAGCATGTCGCATTGATCAAAACTGGTTTCATCACAATGTCTGATGATGTTTAAAGGCCTTCCCCCGTTTCGGTCAAACATCAACACACTAACTCAGCGGGAATGGCGTTCAGTTTTAACTAAAACCAGAGAAACAAAGAAGGTAATCATGTCATTACACAAAAGCGCCATAGGAGACTAAATGCACGTCACGCCGGATAAGGACACAGTAAATGAGCAGCTGTTTCAAATTAACACTAAATAATCATAAAAAGTTCGAAGTTATTAGCAGTTTCACTGTGCCAAGTATGATTAGTTTCTTTCTATTTTTTTTTTTTTTTTTTTTTTAAATAAAAGATGAAGGCATTCTGCACTTTTACCACACTGCCATTCATTGATTTTTATGTCTCCGCCTCGCTCACACACTTTGTAGTTCTCTCCGTCCCACCTCTGCATTACATTTACTGCTGTAGTTTCCTCAACCTCAACCGAGCTTATTGAATAATCCTTTAGGAGAAGTGCTCTCCTGCTTTACAAGGCAAATTGCTGGTTTGGAATTCAGTGCTTTCATTCACTCTCATTATGATTCAGTGATAGGAAAAGTAACGTTTGCAAAACTGTTTGTGAATGCCATGAACTCTAGAGGCATGCTTTGCATATTTTTGTACATCATCTTTAAAAGCACAGTTTTCAAAGCGGTGTGCAGCACATGGTCCAAATGCTACGCTTTTCTATACTTCCTTCCTAGCGATGCATAATCTTGTAACTCCCATTTTCACATCCGTTTGCCCTCTTCCACTGGAACCAGAAAATCAATCTGCTGCATAAACGATGTCAAACAAGGATGTAGACCCTCGTCTGCCCCATCCAAGGGGGCCAGACCTGATTGACTCAAGATCGCTCCTCGGTTGCTTGAAAGTACGGTCTCAGTTACTTAGCTCCCGCAAACCCCTGGGTTTACACACACACACACGCGCGCACTGACATTCCCAGTTCACCAGTTAAATTAAAGTCAGATTATAATCAGAGCATCCTAAATGCACGTTTCAGTAAATTCAGCTCTGCTTCCTCAGCCGGGCTGTTCACATCCCCCACTGGGAAGCCCCCTTCAGAAGCCGGCGTTGCGCTTTCCATGCTGCTCACTAATTGATCCGGCGCGTTGAAGGTGAGGCGAGGTGGATGGAGATTGCGAAGCATGGCAGTCATATGTGACCGAGGCCACTGAGGGTCTGATGTGGCAGCCATTAGCGCACGGCGTCAGTGGAAGCGTGGAGGCACACGTGGGGTGTGCAGCTTGAACAAATAAGGCCCTCTGTGTTTTGGAGTGAATACCCCTGCTGCCTTATTACCAGTTTGAAGTGTGGTTTGCTGGCGATGACATCAATGACAAACAGAGCACTCTGGTTTCCTCTTCAGGGATGGAAACTGCTGCTTTGAACTTAAACAACTTCTCCATTCATTCCTTATGGGACGTAGACACTAGGAGTCCTGCATAATCTGCATGAAAACCAGGATGCTGCATTAAAACGTGACTGTTTAAATGCGTCAGAAGAGTGAACGTAAGTCTCTTTGCAGCTTTAACGGTTAGTCCAAAGAGAGTTTTGCCCCAAATGATTTCAATAATTTATTTAGACTGACACAATTGCTTGAACGAGTTGGGATTTCGTGCTTGGTGTTTGCATGTTCTATTCGTGCTGGTTTCCTCCGGTTTCCTGCAAAAACATTCGAAGCAAAAGTGATGGCTTTCGCTTGCCTGTAGGATGGATTGCGAATGTGGTTGTTTGACTCTCTGTGTCAGGAAGTACACTGCCTTCTCTTTTGTCAGCCTGGATTGGAATTAGACAGAGAAGATGACTGGATAAATGGATAGATGGATGAACCCCTTACCGTTAAATGGCTGCATTGGTACTAATAAACAAAAAAGTGTCTTCTTGAAAACAAAACTTAGAATTTGTGCACTGGACAGCATTATAATAAGTTTATTATGTTTATAAAGTTTTTCCCAACCACACCTATAATCTGGGGATTTATCTAGTTTATTTTTATGTTAGTTAGAAGATTTTTTTGTAATCAGGATTAAGACATTGTCTTAGTGTTGGAGGTTTTCTGTGTGACACATCTCACTGTTTTGGTTTGGTTGCTTGTTGTTGCTTAATCCTTGGAAGTTTATCCTGCCATTGAATGGAGGTTTTTCTTTTTAGTTAATGTTTTTTTTTTTTTTTGGTAACAGCTTTCAAGTTACCAATACCCATGACTTGGTTTTTGTCATCTTTTTATCCCTGTTTAACTTTACTTCACTTTACACCTTTAACCATCCCACTTCCCTCTGTGGAAAGCAGTAACAGTATTAACAAATTGATGATGGCAGCTTTGTCTTTCTTCTCTTTCCTTTCATGATATGATAAATATAGCTTACTGAACTTTTACACTGCAGACATGCTTTTAAAGGAGGATTGTTTGAGTTAACTATAAATTTGGGGAATTCACAAGAGAAGAAAAAGAAATGCATGGGTACTAATGATTTTCTTGAATGAGTCAAAAAGAAAACCGTGACGCTGATGACATGCTTTTAGTCATTCATCCTGCCTCCTAACTAGTGACATTGCATCCATCCATCCATCTAACCTACTCGTGGTCGCAGGGCATTGGAGCCAATCCCAGCTCATTGTGGGCGAAGGCAGGGTCCACCCTGAACAGATTACCAGTCCATCACAGGGAAAACAGAAAGAGACAGACCACCACTCGCGTTCAAATTTACTTGGGAAGAGACCCAGAGAAAAGCCATGCATGCACAGGACGAACTCCACACAGAAAGGCCTGCGATGCCAGTGTCAGCAACCGAGAGAGTGATTCATATCGTTTCCTGACATGGCCAATGATACCTGAATGGCCATTGAGGCTAAAACATGCCCCAGCACCCTTTCCCCTTTTGTTACAGGTCCAATACCACTGAGTCAGTAATAATGGTTCTCGAGTGAGCTTCTCTGCGATTAAAGAGAATCAAACAAGCACTGATGAGATAATTTTGGATGTCGCATTTAGATTTGACCTCTTTTTTTGGGTGGGAAGACATGACTCCTCTTTACCTCTGATGTGAATACTCTTGAAATGTCATGAACTGCCACTTTATTTTTCAATCATGTAATGTGTACAAACAGAGAAATAATAGAAAAAAGATTTTTCTTTTGTAGGTTCATAATTAGTCCTTGCCCATCCTGATAGAGAGGAATGTTGCGCAGTCTTGTCTTGCACACCTTGTGTGTGCGTGTGTGTGCGTGTGTGTGCGTGTGCGTCCTTACCTGATTTTAATGGCTGCTGGCTGCGGCTCAGAGCTTTGCATACAGGTATGTGAACTCATCAATCATTCTGTCAATATCATGCAAAGAAAGTGAAACTTTGCATATGCTGGAATTTCATCCTCCTGATCTAACCATTTTGGTTGATACTGTCACAAGATTATATAAGAATGTAAACTGCTAACTTGTTCAGATCTGATCCCTGAATGTTTTGTTTGAGTTACAACATATGAGTACAGTACTCGCCACTCTCTTCAGTGAGAGTGAATACAGTCCTCTGGTACACTGAGCTTTCTTATGCAACCTGCTCCAGTGTTCAAAGGCTGCTGAGTGCCCTCTCCTGCTTTGTCATGCTCACACAAGGGTTTATCAAGTGTATGGTGGGAAGGCATGACGCTGGAGGACTTTGGAAGTGAGCGCTCATGTGCCTATGCAGCAGGTTTACGTGTGTGTGTGTGTGTGTGTGTGTGTGTGTGTGTGTGTGTGTGTGTGTGTGTGTGTGTGTGTGTGTGTGTGTGTGTGTGTGTGTGTGTGTGTGTGTGTGTGTGTGTGTGTGTGTGTGTGTGTGTGTGTGGGGATGGTTGCATCCTGGTGCGCATTGTGTTTGCGTTTGATTACACGTGCACACTTGTGCTCTGATGTGCATGCATGCATGCGCTTTCCTCTGTTTTCCGACTCAGGGACTTTGTCCTCTGATAGGTGTGCCAGCCAGTCAGCTGAGAGAGAGAGGGAGAGAGAGAGAGAGAGGAAACTAAGATCTAAGGGAGGCCGTGGTGTTAGAACTGGGACAAAGACAAGAGCGAAAACATGGGAGAGCCCTGCTGAATGACAGATAGACAGAAGCGAATCCAGAGAAGTGGCGCCGGGCTGCGGTGTGTGTTGCTTTGAACATCGTTCCAGATGTTTGTGCATTACAAATATCGCAAACATAGCGAAGCAGGTGCAAACAGGACAAGACTAGAATTTTGTTAATAACAGGTTGATTAATCAGGTGACTTTCATTCAGTGAGTCTTTGATCTCGATTTCTACAGATCAAAAGAAAAAATACACCGGATCTGATTATCAGCTCTGTGACATAAATCAATTCATCTTAAAGTAAAACCCAAGAATTTAGTCACTGATGATCACTTTTTACTCACTTTTAATCAGACAAAATCAGAAATGATTTTGTTTGACTTTACTGTATTGATTAGATGAATCTGATATCAGGTAAAAGCCACTGTCAGACAGACTTATTGCCCTGCCACCCACGCTGTTGACAAGGCAGGGTGCCTGATGACGTTGTTGTTAGGTAAAGTACAAACGGTAATGGCACTGACCGACCCGGGCACTCTTTGAACTCCAAATGAATTGCGGGTCTACTAGCAGCTGTTAAGAATGACCTTACCCCACAAAAATCAATCAGTACAAACATACTGGGAAGGCTGGCATCGCGGAGCGCTATAACAAGAAAGTAAACGTGTGTTTCTGTGCACCAGCGTGATCTGGTCTTGCTTGCTGTGTACAGTGGTGATGCAGGGAAATGGGAATCTTTTGAGGTCTTTTGATGTTGTTTTTTGACACATTGTCACAGTTCACCATCGTCTTCCCATTCCTTTTCAAAATGGCTTTTTTTTTTTTTTCTTTCTTTCTTTCTTTTTTTTCCACTGACCCAAGTTCAGCAGATTGGACTAGTGGACTCATCCCAGTGGAAAACTCTCCCACAAACCAGACAAACATACACCAACACCAAGAGTCAAGGTGTTCTTTTCAATGATTGAAAGGTGCCATTGCACTTGTTAACCTCGCTCTCTCTCTCCCATCCAAGCCTAACACAGTAGGCGACAGGGTGATGTGGTTTAAGAAGCACCGGGCACAAACAGCACACACACACACACACACACACACACACACACACACACACACACACACACACACACACACACACACACACACACACACACACACACACACACACACACACACAGTTGTCTGCCCCACCCACTTGGACACCAGGCAGGGCACACACACACACACACACACACACACACACTGGCTGTCTGGCATTACAACCTCGGTTGGCAAAGCTGTACTCCCCAGCTCCTCTATATATTTTTAAATGCCCGTCTCTCCTCGTCTGTCATATTGCGTGTCTTGCCTGCTGCCCTGCTGCCTGCAAACGTGGATCGAGGTGTGTGCCGGTTATCTCCGCCTGGAAAAGCAGTGCCCTTGTTGCTTCATATATCCCAGCTCTACTGACCGGCTATTGATAAGGCTAATGTCTCCCGATAGCTACCAAGCTTTCAAGTCGCGGCACAAAACTGCCGGCTCCCTTTTATGTTGTTTTCCCAAGCCAAGGACAGACAGGCCTCCCTACAGCACCGAGCTGGCTAATCAGTAATCGCTAACTTGCTGAGCCCAGCAGTACACTTCAGATGGGCCGCTTTTCATCCCCTCTTCTTCGTCATCTCCTCTTATTCACTTTCTCTGCTTCTTCTTCCGCTGTCTTTGTTTTTCCATTTCTCCTCATCACACTCTATACTGCTCCATGACAAGGACTTTTTTTTTTTTCCCCCTATATAGTGTTTTTCCCTTCTGGTTTTCTGTCACCAGTCAGTTACTAATACTACTTTCTCCCTCCCTCCTTGCACCTGCTCTTGTAATTTGCTTCTTTGCTCATCCTCGTTCCTTTCTGTCATGCTGCCCCTTTAGCCTCCTGATAGATCAAGATACAGATGGGGGGGGGGGGTCTATAACCGTGCCATGGACACATGGTGTTATATTAAAACATTAGTACCACTATATGACTTTATTTAGGACTTGCCAAAGAAAATGGATTAGGTGACAGCAATGGAACAAAAGAGGAATCCTCTTCAGTCACCCTGACTGGGCTTGTGCTTTCACAGCCAACTGCGGCAGCTCCTCTCCAAACTTTCGCAGAGAGGCGATCTGGCCTCCTGTTCAAAGGCCCTCCCCTTTCCCTCTGAACGTACTTGCTGCCTCTATATTCAATCCAATAGTTTGATGTCCTCACCTGTCACACATACTGCTCTTAGGATTTGGATAGGCGTAAAATTTGCAAAGCCACACAAATGGCTTCTCTCTGTTTAGTCATCGTTTTGAATTCATATCAATACTATTTCTGCTTTTGTCATAATGTTCACGTTTGTACTTTGTGGAAGTTAATACAAAATTGCACTTGATTGAAGGTAGTTGTTTTACCTCAATAAAAGGTAAAGGGGGGACGAATTAGGTCCCAATTATACGACGACGTTTCAAGTGAAAACGCATCATTTTTGCGTTCTCATTTCAAAACTGCTTAGCGATTACACGCCAACATGTTGAAAATGATAGAAACGCTGAAAAACAATGTAGTTCGCATGTAGGGTCACAAGTGGGTGCTTCTGTTTGTTTTACGCTATAAACACTTAGTTTTGTTTGTTTCTCTATTCTGTTTGTTTCTTTTCTGTTTTTTTGTACGTTTGGAAATAAATAAAAAATAAAAATAATTGACATTAACAATGACAAGTACAAATTGGCAGACAACCAAGTTGGATTACTATTCCGGGTGACTCTCAACTATAAAACTACCAAGTCCAGGAGAATATGGACGCGGAGTCATGACACTGTGGAATCCCCCATTGTTGTTGTCGTTCATGTACTCGTGCATGTGCAGAAGAACTATTTGTTACGGCCATGGTGCGCTTGCACAGTGGCAGAATTTCAGAAAAGTTGTGTTTTACCCCATTTCTATGGAGACTCAGTTGGAGCATTTTCAGAAAGTTCCACCTTGGGAGTTGCATTTTCAGTGGCTCCAACCGCGGTTGTCCTGTAAACGAACCCCCAAAACTCAACAAAACGTTTGCGTTTTCACTTGACAACATTGTGTAAACAGGGCTTAAGATGAGCGAGGTGTATTGTTAGTGAGCACTGTCAGTCAAATTACTTTTTTTTTTACTCATTAAGTTTCAATTGAAGTGACATTAAATAGTTGGGCGTTTAATGATTGTGCTGCCGTGTTATTTTAGCGTCAGTTAATCAGTCATTAATAACAGACTTGATGATTTGATTCACTGAGAACCTGCATGAAGCAAAATTGTGAGGCCGTGGAGTTTGATGTGTTTGCGGAGAAAGTTATCAAACATATCGGAATGTTACAGCAAATAAATCTGGATTCAGTGAAAAAAGGAAAATCTAATATGTAACACTTTATAACACGATGCTGCTTGTTGCTGAAATGAGCTCAACATATAGAAGTTTATTTGTCTTTTCTTACTCATTCACTCCCCTCACTTAAATACAGTATGTTGAACTCTAAGCAGCTTTGTTTGTTGTGTGTGACTGAGGGAACTCAGCAGCTAAACAAATGTTAGTAAATACACAGTACTCCACTATAAAAACAATTGCATACAATAAAAAGTTTATGATATCACTCATTTTCTTCTTCAAAACCCTTTCTATCTTTAAGGACAGCCATGAATTACTAAACAATTCAGTGTCATTGCTGGAAACAATAGTGTCTTAACAGATAATTGATTTTATGCCATTTCGAAGGCATTGTTCAAGATTTCACATTACAATGATGTTGATTTTATATTAAAACAAGATTTGCATGGAAATGATGTAATGAAGTCATGTCTCAGGGTGTGTCCGCACACCACCAACACATATTCGGTCCAATCCAAGCAAACCTGGGCACGATTGACTTGTAAGCACTGTTTATGTGTCAAGGTGTGAACCCTGCCAAATGAAACCTGCTGCGCACTGAACAAGC
The DNA here is from genome assembly GCF_963383615.2 of Lipophrys pholis. NCBI lineage: Eukaryota > Metazoa > Chordata > Actinopteri > Blenniiformes > Blenniidae > Lipophrys > Lipophrys pholis. The sequence goes on along the minus strand of NC_137631.1, from coordinate 24,628,029 downwards.
AGACCAAAACCTCTTGAAAAGCTGAGTTCAGTCCATTTCCAAACAAGCTTGTGCTAGACTAAAGTCTGAACACAGCACAGACCAGAAACCTCAGAACAGACAAATACAAACTCTTGTATGTTGTAGTGTTGTAGGCACCGTTGTGAAGTCTTTTATACTACATTATTAAAACCTCGGCAAGTTTATCTATCTATCTATCTATCTATCTATCTATCTATCTATCTATCTATCTATCTATCTATCTATCTATCTATCTATCTTTCTATCTTTCTATCTCCCAGGTATTGAGAGCTCGCAGGCCGACCCCACTGCTAACCCACAAACTAGTTCACCAGCTGGCCCAAATGCATTGTGGGTAGAGGAAATGACCTCAGTGATGAGGAACGTGTTATCGGCTGCATGCAGGACATCCTTCATACTGTAATGTCACCCAGCAGCGTCGCGGCGAGATAAAGGTGGTCCGGCTGACACACAGGCCGGACGGCGGACAGTGTGCAGGCTGAGCGAACACACTCCGTTCTTGCCTGACTAACCGCTTGTCACAATTTTCTCTCACACATACCAGTACAGTTATTTGTTTTCCATGCAATATATATAAAACATTTTTCTTTTTTTTAAGCATGTGTAGCTGATTGGCAGGTGCAAAACATTTGCTTTCGCACAGGAAAACAGGACGACTCTTTTAAGTCAGAAATCAGCTACGATGGGTGCACAATGTTTGAGTTTTTTGTTTGTTTTCTTTAAGGTGATCTTGGTTATTAACTTATTTAAAATGTTTACGTATGTCACTTACTTAATTATACTACGCACTACAACAGTATGTAGGCTGTGATTATTATGCTGTTGGCTTCTATTTTTATTGCATTTTGGGGAAATAATGCCGCTGCATTTAACTCATCCTGTTCATAGGTAACCACACATATTTGGAGCAGTGGGCCGTATAAAGCTCCTTCACCATCAGACTGAACATTAAATAAATGTATTTTAAAATCCAAGTGAAGCACAACTGCATACGTTTAAGTATTGAGAGAGAAAGTCGCGCCTCTTTATTTTTCTGTCACTGATAGAAAGCATCTGGTAGTTAGCATTAACAGTTTCTACTCCAGATTCAGTCTGAGGTCACAGTTTCAGTCAAAAGTCTTGTTTTTGAATCAGAACGTGCATCTGATTAGCCATTTGCTCTTGCAAAGGGTGTTTTCCTTCCATTCAGTTCAACTGATTAACGACATGAAAAACTATTTTGAATCACATCATCGTGTGTGTAGGTATGTAATGTATCGTATAATATGTAATATTATGTACACATAAATCTGGTGCAAGTTCTCATGCACGTGTCGAATGTTTTGAATGAGAAAAGTCACAGTTATAGTCTCTTTTTGCAAAATGATATGTTATTTACTGAGGCAGTGGTGGTAAATACCATGGATCAAACCATTTACATTAGTCCTGGGTGATATATCTTCAATTTACACTTGTTTCAAATTACAAATTAGAAATCTGTGATTCTCATCTATGTTGGATGGATGGATCATATTTACGTTATAAGTGTCTTCAATAGTAAACATTTGTATACCAAGTTAATACAATAAGTCAAAAATATTTTTTTACGCTCATTCAGAAAATAACCCAAAATCTTAATCATTTAAGAAATAAGCTAATGTGAAAACAGCGTCCCTATGTAAGATTTAATTTCTCCGTCTTTTTTCTGAACTGACACAGGATTCGCACTTTAAAAATAGAACAGTAAATTCAAGCCCTCCCTGATATTGTTGCATGTTTCACATTAAATACAGTTGTGCCCATACGACTTTGCTCTTGCAGTTTCTCATGCCCCCCCTTTAAAAGGGAACACATTCCGTCCTGCCATCATCCTCTGCCCCCACCGCCTCTACATCTTTCTGCTCCGGGTAACCAGACCCAGATGGTACCTGGTACGGACACCAGCGGCTCGCTTTCTTTCTTTCTTTCTTTCTTTTTTTTTGCCTTTTGTGAGTCAGACACTGCAATCAGTAGCCAGGAAGCCCAGAAGTGAGGTGTGGGCCTTCATGAGGCCATACTGGGGTGAACAGAGGCTTAGGAAAGGAAAGAGGAATGGGGGGGGGGGGTTCAGGTAGACAGAAATGTACTGTAATTAACGCTTCACTCAAATAAGAAGTGCACATTTTAGCAATTTGGTTGCAGTACGGACTGTTGGTCCAATCTCTACTTAAACTGTGCGGGCGGGAATATCTGGCCTGGCCAGTGATACTATTGAGGCACTGCACTTCAGCCATTAGTATTATTTTACATGGTGTATGCCATACTGTCCCGATGCATGCATGCATGTATGTGTGCGTCTTCTGTGTGTGTGTGTGTGTGTGTGTGTGTGTGTGTGTGTGTGTGTGTGTGTGTGTGTGTGTTTATCGATATGGGGGGGGGGGGGCTTTTGTGCCTGTTGTGGCGAGGTGGCAGACAGTTGTGCATGAAGATAGATGGGAACGCTGAGCTTTGGGAAGCAGGAATGTCAGACAGACATTAAAGACATACGATATGAAACCCCGCTGAGCTTCCCCCTTCTCTCCACCTGCCCTTGTGAAATTAACTATGGTCCCGCCAGCACCCAACATTCCCAGGAGCTCTCGAGTAAAGAAACACCGGGAACAGACGCGTTATCCATAAAATACATGTTACCTGATGACTAACTGCTTTTGTTTTCCAAAAAATTATCTCTTTTACGGGTTTGCTTGTTTGAGAGTGAAGAGATAGACACATATGACTCAGAGCAATGTCATTTCAAATAAAAGAACCATTGATGACTTATATCTTATCCGGAGTGGTTTGAATTACAGAAAATGTTGTGTACAAATGCTTGTTAGCTGATGTGTTCATGTTTTACAGCTTACCGACAAGGGGATTTCTCCCCTCGCCTGGTTTAAAGAGCCCACGTTGCTGGTTTAAAGCACTTTAAGCACTGATAAGTATCCACCGTGCCAGGGAAAGGTGGATATGGTCACACCAGTTCAAACACTGATGTGAACGTGTGCCAACGGAAATAACACCAGCCCTCTCTCTTTTTCTTCATCCGACTTGATAAGATTAGGCCGCCGTGGTCCGTATCAACTTTTGTCTGATTATAAAGCACCGGCCTCGTGCTTTCAAGCACCTAATTGTGCCTTTTATGAGGGATGAATCATTTTCGCCTCGGCCATTCAAGTGCATGTTTGTGGCTTTTCTCTTTTAAGCCTGCTTCTATTTGAACTTAACATACTAATTTCAACACATATGTCTGGTGTGACGCATGAGGAGTTTCTTTTTCTCCGTTTCTGCCATCATGTCATGAATTCCCTTCAGAGAAGCCCAAGCCCGTCATGCATAAACAAGCTGAAATGGATGAAAATTGGGTTTCATTTTGAGTAATTTCTTACAAAATAAATCATGAAGTAAATTTCCCCACCTACTTTGTTATGCTTCAGAACCCAAAACTGCCATTGCCAGAGCCTTTGATACTCCTCTTTTCAGAAAATTGCAGTGGAAGATTTGAAGTATGTAAATAGACATTGACTGGGTTTTACTTTTTATGTCCCTTTACAGCTATAAAGTTTAATGAGATTGTGCATTTGCTCTTAAATGGCCAGAAAGTGCAAACACAAGGTGGGATCTGACAGTAACCAGGATGTGAAAGCGACAGGTGAAAGAAACCAAAGCTACTTCTGACATGCTGCAAATGACTTACAATTTATCGTAGTGCTCACAACAGAATTTTCTTACTTACATTTAAGGCTTTCTGCTATTGTTCATGTTATATTTTTTGCATACACTCAAGTTTTCTTAGTCTTTCTTCCTGTTTTGAATTAAGTAAACTTCACACTTTAGCAGCTTGTCTTGGTCTAAAACCACACTGGTCTGAACACATCCTGGACTCGAGCTTTGAGCTGTTTTGTTGGCTGGTTAATCTGCGGTTCACTTATTTCAGATCAGCTTCACAGACACAAAAACCGAAAGAACATACACAAAACAGTGTGACTGTGGCCTGCATGTTAGATAATCTTTACTTTCTATGTCACTGAGTTCTCATTTTAGCATATGCCGATACGCTTATCCAACAAAAAAAAAAAAAAGAAATGCAATTCACATCCACACTGTTCATAATTTATGATTCCAAGAACTTGACTTTCTCTGTGTGGTGGTGGATGGAGATTGACTGATAGCAGAGCAGCTGTTTCCGGGGTGGTGTGGGGGTTGGAGGGGGACGACTCTGCACCGCTGTCTCTGCTGCTGGCCACCATGCTGCACTTGTCCCTGTCCAGCTGCCTGCCCTGCTCTGTTAGTTTCTGTTCTTCTAAAACATTAGTGACTCTGACTCATAGAGGGCGCTAGTCAGGCTGGCTGCCGGCAGCTGGTGGAAAGGCACAGAGGAAATAGAGCAGGGGAGCTGTAGTATCTGAGCAGAGCCTGTGTTGAGACTTGACACACAAACATGTGGAAACTGAAGGCAAGCACAAACTGACTGCAACAGGTCACACTGATCAACCTCATAAGAACTTATTAAACTGCACCTTGTGGTCCCTGGACATCATATGCAGCAAAGCATTAATAAGTTAATCTGTATTTCTTCTCATTGTTGAGTTTCTTTATTTTCTTCTGCCATGCATTGAACAAGAAAGTATTATTTTCATAATCCAGATGGAAATTCAAAGATGTCTTGCAAGAATACGGATCCAATCAGTCATACGTTTATAGTCTTTGAGTAGTTCTTTTATATACATGTATCTCACGGAATTAAACCTCCATTTTACAAAAAGGGGCGCCAAACATAAAGCCTGTGGGACAAAGATAGTCTGCAAGAGGCTCCAAACTAAAACCAGATAACGAACTAGAATTAGCCTCAAAGCCGTGTTATCAGGGTGAGTTTGTAAAAACATACACAATGCAACAGTTATAGACGTTTTTTAAACATTCCACTGTATTTTGCACCAGAATGTTAAATTGAAATTTGCTTTATGTTGAGATTTTAGTCATTTTGGATAGTAGATGTTTAGTTTTGTGAAAATATGGACATTCCCATTATGTATGTATGTAAATAATCAACAGGAAGGTTAAACTTGGAATATGTGGGACAAAATCCAGCAATCCAGAGGGATTAATCCAGCCCCAAGATTCACCTGGCAACAGTGTAGAGATTTCAAATAATGATATCAACCGAAATGCTTCCAAATATAAAAGAACATACAATTATTTTAAAACTTTCCCTTAAAAGTAGAATGGTGTTCTTGTTGACTCCGAATCCAGCAAAAACATGTCCACCGTGCTTGCACTAAACGCTACAGCTACGTACTTTATTGTTGGTGCAGATAGGGTACAAAGGTTTTTCCCCAACATTAGTCTGGATTTGGTTTTCGATTACAATAATCTTTCTAATAAAAATCCAGGTTATATATTTTAGATTTTGTGACGAGGAACTATTTTTTAACTAATACTGCTAGGAATATTCCGAGGTTGTGGTTCTATCATAACATCGGATTGTGAACCAACAACGCTTCATTTGTAAACACGTGACGGAATGAGATATTAGTCTTCACTGTTATAACACGCCTCTATTGTATCTGGCTGAGTTCATGAGGCAGCCGAAAAGCAGTGTACCAACATGCCGTGTCAACACACAGGCTCTCAGCTGTTCCAGACCTGCAGCCCCGCCATTCACACCTCTCACTTCACCTTTCGTTTCACATCCTTCTTTTACCAAACCCAACGAAACATCCTGTTTGCTACAGATCAGCGGCGATCAATGTCACATTGATGCCAGTTGTTAATGGCAACATGCTCAAAAGCATTTCACCGCATTTCATATTTGCTCTATCTTAACTGACCCACCCTTTTGATTATGAGTCAGAGCGGTGGCAGTTAACCCAGGTCAAACTATGACTAATCTGAGCACAATGACACGAAAAACCTTTGAAATCTTATCAGTGTTCAGGGTGTTGACTTGTGCATACTTTTAATTTCAGTTTCACCATAACTTTTTTATCCACCAGTAAGGTGTGTGGATTTGAGAAGAGAATCTACTTCCAGATATTCAGTTAATGTGTTGTTTCTGGACCAGGGTTCACTAAAGCCAGGGTTAGCCTCCAAACATATTGGCTTCTGTTAATCAGTGATGTCGGCTTTCCCCTTTCAGGTACAGTAAATTGCTCATGAGTGGCGACACAGATTTCAAAGAATCTTTCCATCATTCCAAACAAGGCAATTATCAACCAATCACATGGGAATCAGTCTCCCTCTTGTCATGTGGACTTATTTTGCCCGACACAGTTAAAGTTTAGTCAAATCCCAAGGGGAGTCAAAGAGAGTTTTTCACAAGGAGCTCAATCACAGGACCTTTTTCAAAGTGGCTAAATGGAGAGAAAAACAGACAAATACCTCAATCCAAAATAGAGTGGAATGTTTTGAGGCATGGGAGGTGATGCAGAAATTAACTTTAATCAGTGAATCACTTTGAGAATGTGGCTACTTTGTGCCATAGAGCCGGTCCCTGCTCCAAAGGCACGCAGCGATACAGGATTTTCTGTTCTTTATGTTATATTACAACCAGTTTTCTGATAGTGTGGGAGGAGATGCTTCTTTCGAAGCCACAGCATGCAATGTAATGGCAGGTGCACACAGGGCTGTCTGCTCCTGGAGTTCAAACCAGAACAACATGGCGGCTCGGTCACAAAATTTCTCCTTTATTACTTGTACAGTTCAGTGAAAAGTGTTTCTGAAAACATTTGAGAGGAGAAATTAGCTTCAGTTGCTGAATCGGTCCCCGTCTTGGTTCCACTACAGCTAGTTTTGACGTTCATACTTTGGGCCGCAACACAGCTGGAAAGGCACCGCGCCACACCCAGCATGCACCGTGATGCGATTCACATAGACAATGAATGGGATGTGAGAAACTGACAGATCCTGTGGACACGTACCTTCAGTCCGCGCTGCAGATGGGCGAATTGTGTTGAAACTATTTTAACCAGCTCAGTCATGATGATAGATTAATATGCGTACCATACTGTACTTACAGTATTTCTATATTTTCTAAACTTGTCCTTTCAGCTGATAGTGGCCATTTCAGTTTTTCTCCAGAAGTGCCTCTTTTTCTGTCAGTATCATGAATGAAGGGACTTCGAAAGTGAAGCCACATTATGTATAACAGTAGTGTAACAACTTTCGGGTCAGTAGAGTGTTAGTCCTTCTACATCAATTACTCTCAGATTTTTTTTTACTAATTATATATGGATGAATGTCTTCATGTTAACATGTGACTCCGCCGAGCTTTAATTTATTTTTTTTATCTTGAATGAACCATAGATGAAGTCAGGCATTAGTGAAGAGAACATTATTTGATGACTCCCCTGAATTTAGTTCAAAAACAGTTGCATCTGTATGCATGACTGTGCGAGCATGATCGTGTGACCGTCCACATCATTCTGCTTTTTATGTGAATGAGCTTCTCTACGATAGGCTGATCATGTGGATTAAACACTGCTCAACTTCCCAAAAGAGACCAAGTCCCAGGTGCTTCAGATACCGTCGTGCATTCTCACTCTTATTTGCGTACACAGATGTTTGAGCTTCCACCTTCTGTATACATACAGCACTTCTGTAAAATCCCCCAAACCTCCTTTTACATTATGTAATGTACACCCAAGGCTGTGTTTGAGTTTTCTTTGCTTTTAAGTGCATATTTGACTCTCTCTTTTTTTTTTGCACGGTACAAATGGAAGTGACTCTGCTGTGTTTGTGTGTGTATGCGGTGCCTGGTGGTGGATATGAATGAGCTACAGCTGCATGACCACACTGGTCAGTGTGGACAGTTGAATTATTAAAATAAACTGCCTGGCCTCCGCTTTCTCTCGCCATCCATATCTTCCTCACACATCTGGCTGTACAAAGACGCACACCCTGTTGATGCAACGGACACAAATATTTAAAAAACACGAAAAGGTCATCAAGTTTATTCAGGCACTTAGCAGAACCTCCCATGGGATTATGAATTGATACTAATTTTCTTACAATTTCATGTGAAACATGCTTTGCATGGGGGGGGGGGAAGAGAGAGAGCGAGAGGAAAGAGAGCAGGAAGACAGACCACAGGCTGATATGTGAGCAGTGCAGGACAGCGGTGATCGTGACAGATGGGCAGACATGGGGAGGTGACAGAGAGAGGGGGACAGGGCTGTTGATGGATGGACAGACGGCGAGAGAAGAAGCAGAAGCAGAAGAAGAAGAAGAAGAAGAAGAAGGGCTGTGATAAGGACAAAGGCGTCAGTCACGTTCAGGGGGTTTTCCCTCCTCCCCCTGTGTGAGTGGACCTTGATCCAAGCCACACAGACTCCACTGTGTCACGGTGTGTGTGGCCCTGTGTCGGTTTGGAAGTGGTGGCCGAACAAATCATGACTCAGCAAAAAAAATAAAAAATTAAAATTTCACCCGCATAGAAGATAACGTGGTGATTTTCCTCTATAAATTTACGTATTAATAAAATTGTTTTAGCTGGAGTTGAGCCGAGCTAACTAAGGTCAGAGGGTGGGTACATGATGGACAGGTTGCCAAACACAGAGACATATTCAACCATACGCACTCGTGGTCACACCTATGGGCAATTCAAGAACATTAACTTCCGTTGGTACTAGATTTAATGCTCTACTTTGCCAATGTTGACTCTCTTGCCTCCTTTTGCTATTGCCTTTTTCACATTGTCCTGAATTCATAAAATCCTTTCTTCAAAAACTACTGGTATCCAGACTGTAGAGCCTCTTCCTGCTGCTAACGGATATATATGCACTAATGAGTGAATTCTTCTTTTAACTGTCGTCCAGCCAAAATAATATAAATATCTGCAGGCCCTATTTTCCATCAACTTTTGAAACATAATCCTGATTAAATCAAAACTTAAACTATGAATAACTTTATTAACGAACGCATGTCTATTACTGATGTTGTGAGGGATTAATTCAAATAATAAAATGTGTTTCAAAAACAATCTATATGACAATATAGGCAGACAGCGTACACACTGACCAGATAATTCACATCAAAGGTTTCTAATGCACAAGAGAAAAGTTATGTTTTTTTATTCAATTTGGATCTCAATAATGTTATTTTTATATCAGGAAATTGGGACCGCAGAGCAATTTAAGCTCATGCTCGCCTACTTTAAGAAGCACTAGACCATTACGTACTCTACATATGCATAATGCACATTTATTCACTTCAGCTGTTGTACGACACAACATTGAGTATCTAACACTAGATATCAAAGACTGATGGTGTTTCTCAACTAAGATGCATTGTGTAAAGTTAATGGTCCGTTATATTGCAAAGAGAGAACGTTCTACAGCATAACCAGATTCTGCAAGTACATGTCACAGAAGGTGGGCAACAAACAAACCCTGAATCACATGAATTATGAAATTGATGATTAGATTAGATGGACTGTGAAGTGATCAGATGATCCATACCGGTTGGTCTCTAGATGTGGCCTTTAACCAAACAAACAATTAGTCTTCTTTATATAATTGCATGCCTATGCTTCCATGCATCCCTGTGTGTGTGTGTGTGTGTGTGTGTGTGTGTGTGTGTGTGTGTGTGTGTGTGTGTGTGTGTGTGTGTGTGTGTGTGTGTGTGTGTGTGTGTGTGTGTGTGTGTGTGTGTGTGTGTGTGTGCGTGTGCGTGTGCGTGTGCGTGTGCCTGTGTCTGTGTCTGTGTCTGTGTGTTGAACACTTGCACTTGCAGTTCCTGTTTGGGGAGGTCTGTGGGTCCTGGCAAACAGTGTCTGGTCTTATCTCTTGTGTTTTATGTTTGTAGCAAGCCAAGGGCACAAGCAGCCCTTTGTGGCCAAGAGGTGGCTGGTCTCACTCCAGGCCGACCCATGCAGCTGTTCACCACTGCTGGTCATATCCATGTGTGTGCATGCCTGTGTGTGCGGATACATGTGTATAAATATGGTTGTATGTGTGTCTATAAAAGAGTGTCCGCAAGAGTGGGAACTAAAAGCATTTGCTTTAGTACAAGTGGAGGTTATATCCTTTAGTGTGCATATGTCTTAATTGTCTAAAACACTTATTGCTGAATCATTTGCGATGAGCAAAGTGAGGTCTTGACACATGGAGATGAGTAAATATTGAAACTTTCAGCCCAATAAGTCATAAAACGTTGTTTTTGTTTGGGGTTTCTTTCTATCCTCCTCGGCATACTTTTTCTTCACCTGCAACCTGGTGACACCACCGATCTCCTCAGTGAAGGTTCCCTGCTCCATAACACAAAGTGCATTGTGCGTGTGACCCATTGAGAACTCCTTAAAGGAGCCATCGGCGAAGCCAGCACAAAGCCACGTGCTGTGTTGGCAGTTGAGTGTGGAGAGGGCAAGAATGTGGCCCCCAGCCTCAGCTTCTGGTTATCCAGCGTGTAAGAGAGAGAGAGGGGAGGGGAGAAAGAGAAAGAGAAAGCGGAATATCAGACATGCTTTAAGGCATTAATGATAGTCTGAGTACAATTACCTGTGATCAGAGGACCCAGGAGTCTGTTAAACATTCCCTACATTAAATTAAGTACACATTCACTTTCATTAAAATACAACATGAAGTTGCTTTTCAATCACTTATGTTTGATATGCATGTTTACTTTCTGTGTGTTAAAGAGTTCGCCTGAGAGGTGGTATAACGAATGAGGCATTTTCACATTGTTATTGTATTTACGTAAATTACTCAGGTGTCTTTACTTGAGTCATTATTTTTCCCGACACCTTCTTGCTTTCACGCCGCACATCTGACCACAAATAAAAACGCTTTCTCATTCTTCAAACTGGCTCGCTGTTCGTTTGAACCTTTATGAGGACAATCCAGACGAGAGTTACAGTGAAAGGATCAAAGCAGCTGATTGTCACATAATTATTATCAAACTTTACGAGGGATCAAGGTACAGCACTATTGGTTGAATGGCAAACCTCTCTGTTTCGGTTTCAAATTGAATTGTCCTTCCTTGAATTCGTTGTATTTTATGTGAAGTCTGGGCCAATTTACTGTTTTTATTGAGAAATAATTAGGTTTCTGACTCAAAAAATATGATACAAGATGATGGTAAAACACAAGAATTTTCAGTCTTTTTGTATATTTTAATAATACTTTCTGAATACATTCTGAATACAAAATATCTATAGTTTCACAAAAACCAATCAATTACTACTCAAAATTATGACGATCTCAACTTATAGCCAATTTAAATGAAGCCTTCTGGTGCAAAATACAGTGTACTCCCACAGATTTGCACATGATTCATGATGCTGATGATACCATTGTACAGCGATTTCTTTTTAGAACTTCCAGGGATCCCGGTTTGGCTGGTCTGGGTCCATGCACACTTTCAAAAGTTGTCTTTTAATGATGAAACCTGCCATTAAGTATCCAAATAAGACAAATGAAATAAATTGAAAGCGGTAGATATCATGGAACTTTCACCAACATCTGCCGAGATAACATAAAAGATAACAGGAGCTCCTGGTGTGAGGATAGGGAATAACCCACAGGCTGCAGGAAGCTACATTTAAAAAGTGCTCAATAGTTTAAGTTTTCCAGATGAACCAAAACGAAAATAGATGTGCTGATTAATAAAGAGTGCATTGCTGGTTTCTAGTTAGATAGTTGTTAAACTAAAATAAAGTTGTGTTCAAAATATTGATCAATCACTATAATGTTAACTTGAAAACAAAAGAGAAAACAGTGTAACCACTGCGTGTTCAACAATTGCGGATCAATGAAGAAGTCACCTGCAAGGACCAGTATCCTTTTCAGATAGATTTAAGACAGGTTAATGTGTTCAGGAAAATCACAATCGCTCCGACAACATCAAACAGTTACGTAAACACACAGTTGTCATGTGATGTCTTATCTTCTTATCTTATCTTGCTTTTGAGATCACCATATCGCCCGGCATCCGTTTGTGGTTTATCCATTGACAATATTTCCTGTTGCCATAATAGTCATCCTGGGCAGACTGGAAAAACAGATTTAAGAGTCCAACTTAAACAAAAGGTGTTCATTGGAACTTTTTGTTTGTTTTTCTTATTGTTGAGCGACTTTATCTATCCGCCTTGCACACATTCTCAAGTTTGAGTCTGCAGATTCTTGTGTCGAAGGTGAAAAAATACCTAGACTGTGTCCCAACCCATGCTTTTACTAAAACTCTGCTTGAACCAGACATATTTGTTATACTTGTGGGAAGAAACCCCCCCCAAAAAAACCTTCGTTGACAAGTTAAAGCTTGTTGTTTCCAGCCATCATCATCCATCTTGCTCACTCACATTTGAAATGCCTGGCCTGTGTCGACCTCTCACCTCCATGGCCGTGTCACTTCCTCTCTGTGGCGGTGTCTCACTGCAGGGGGCAAGGCGGGGAGACGGGTCAGGAGGGTTAGCAGGTTGAACTGTCCAACTTGTGTTGGATGAAACCTGTCAGAGGATATGAGACTGTGGATCAATATACGAGATCACATAAGATAGAATAATATCGTCATTTCGTTGTTGTTGAAAGAATTCACGGAAAAAAACTATCGCCTTTTCTGGGATTCTTCCTTCTCCCCTTCTGTTTCTCTATTTGTGTGTGTTAATGTGACAATAGTTACTCTAAACTCACAACAGACAGCTTACTTTTGCTACATAAGAGATTAAACTGTCTCCCACCGTGTCACCTTTGTAAATGCCATTTATATGAGCCATATAACCCATTTTGATGAGAAGTAGGACTCGAAAAGATTTTGTACTCCTCCCGTCGCCCCTTTCATACACTAAAGTCCTTTTTTGTTTTGGTTTTTATTGCAATTGTCCACTTTATTGTCAACTGCAAATGTTCAAAAAAAACAATAAATGAGTGAATTGTATTTTGAATGTTGTGTCACATGAAGGTGAAGGCAGAGTCTTGGTGTTTTTGTAGTTTTCGCTAGTACAGAGAAGTAAAATTGTTCCCAGTGAAGATAATCTTATTCTCCTTTGACGAACCAAATTCAACAGTGATTTACGTTCATATGGAAGCCTTTCATATCGAAACACGTTGAGCCATGGGTCACGCCACTAATGAAGGGGAGCATTGCAGTTTTAATAATGAAAAAAAAATCGTTAAATAATGCTGTTGTATGCAGCATTAACATTAACCATTTCTTTAGTCTGCTGGTTGGTCGATTGCTTGCGAATTGGTTCATGGGCTGATGGATTGATCTGTCGGTCGGACGATCGGTTGGTTGGCTGTTTGCTGTTTGCCGTTTCTGGTTAAATTTGCAATTTCACATGTTTGTGTATTTCCTTTGTCTCTCACACACGCATACACGTCCATCCCACCGTGCACACCATTGCTTTGTATTCACATTACATATTTAGTTATTTGTTGGCGAGGTTAAGCCAGATGAGAAGTTGAAACAGATAAAAGTCGGACTCTTCTTTGTATCAGCTACTCCGACACAGTAGCTGATATTGCCAAAGCTTTATCACAGACAAAAAGATGTACAAAAAAAACAAAAACAAAGGGACACTGTCTTCTTTTTCCTCAAACCAAATGATACTAACTAAAAAATAAAACAGGACAGGAATTAATGTCTTTGTTTGGATATGTGAATGCAACTCTTACCCTTTGCCTTCTTTCTTTTCTTCACTGTAATCTGTTACGTCCCTTTCATCCTCCCGCTGTCTTTCATGATGTGAAACATCTCTTTTGACACTGTGTGAATGTGTGTTTTCATGCATTTTTAAGTCAGTCTGTGTCCTGACCTCTGTGGAGGAACATCTGCCTCGTCGCATCAGGGCAAATAGAAAGGGCAAATTCTTAACGGGCTCCAAATAAACCATTTCACAAAACGGAGTGGAGAGGACACTGAGGACTGCCAATCATCCCATATTTTTTTCCATAAATTAACCTGGGGTTGAAAAGATAGGCGATCCTCCTTGAACAAACGCAGAGGAGACTAAAGACTTGACTGAAAGTTCTTCTCACGATTTACTTGGGTGGCAACGGAACGGGCTGTTTATTCAGGCTTTGGACAGACTCACAAATCAAAGTGTGTGTCAGAATGGAGAGATTAGGGAGCCAGAATAGGACTGGGACTCTACCTGCACCCTCGCCTCTTTGTTGTCACCCACCTGGATCAACTGTTAGCATTGTGTAACACACACACACACACACACACACACACACACACACACACAAATAGATACACACACACACACACACACAAATAGATACACAGACAACAGAGTAACTTTCTAAATACCCTGATAACATGCAGCGGTTTTTATCTCCTGCTTCAGAGAATAGGCTTTGCAAAAGCTGTTTGAAGAACTAAAGAGTGCGGAATTGTGGCGAGTGGGAGATTCCCTTTCCAATGACACGGTCGGTCGTTGTCAGTGTGGCCAGTCCTGCCAGCTGCTGCCATTGGAGGACATGATGAAGGTATTAAAGGTGGCAGTACAATGAAGTATGAACCAAACGTCTGAGAAAATAAGAAGAAAGTGCAAAAGGTTGAATCGGTTGAATCTACTGCGTACCAGACAAGAAAGCGCACCTGCTCCGTGGGTGAAACATCGTCCACTATGATATGACTCTGTGATCAGGCCAATGGTTCGATTAACTGGTTGTGAATTCTCTTCGAGTATATTGAAGCAAGGGCTCTTGTTAGGCTTCATGCTTTGACTTTCATGGCTTGACAATATGATATAATATCGCTGCCATACCTGAAGAACTCCACCCACTCCAATAAATTCCCCTCAATTTTGGCTTGACGGGCTCCCGTAAGTTTGCCGGGGAGAGCGATGTCTATTGAATCAAACAAAACATTCATCTTCCTCTCTGTCTTATGCAGTATATGACTTTTGTAGCTGCTTTCAATTATTATTATCTTCAATGTGTTACACTTTACAAACCTGGTACAAACTACTGCCTACTCTGTGAAACCTTTATTCTTTTTTTGTGTGTGTGAAAGTGTGTGTGTGTGGAAGTGTGTGTGTGTGTGTGTGAAAGGGCCTCTTTAATTCTTCTAAAGCCCTACTGCACTGATTTAATGCAGCTGAGGAATTTAGAATCTTTTTTTTTTTAATTATTTAACAACAACAAAAAAAAGCTGGCAGCTAAAGCAAAATAGACAATTGGCGTTTAAAGAAAAAAGAAAATTATTCTCCAGCATGTCTTCTGAGGAGACCTTCATTTAAACTTGTATTGCCTTTTGTCACCCATTTGAATGTCTATGCTGAACTTTGTAACTTGGGTAGAGTCAAATGATCGTTTATCTTCTCTTTGGCTTCACTTTTCTTTCTGAGATTCTGATCATAAACAACCCCTGAACTGAATAAATGATAAAGTCATGATATCAAACATCACAGAACTAATATGTCACAAAAGTGTTCATTCTTGTTTGTCTGATCTCAAAAAATACTGTAAACAACTGGCACATCAGTTATTCTGGCATGCTGTACTCTTTAAAAGTATTTAGCAGATCTGTTTCACTCGGCTATCCATATAAGTCGTATCAGACACCAGAATTAATCTAATTAGGCTACATTCAGTTGTCAATATAGAATTAATGTATTCCTGTTTACTGTTTTGGTTTTCACTATTTATTCGGCTGAAAGCTTCTTAAAATGTTAAATTGCACTGATACATCTTTAAGTTAGTGAATAAAAATTAAGTTCGCTATCATTTTTTGGTTTATTTGCAGTGAGAAATTCAGTTCATCTCGTGACTTGACATTTGACATTAACAGACTTTATATTTTCTCATGCTGAGAATAAAAAAAAGGTCCCATCCTGTTCTGAAATCACGTTAAAATTATTGGATGAACACAATACACGTTTGATAAGTCTCTGTTTTGATATTTTTTTATTGGTACGCTGCATTTTTGAATAATAATGTGAAGATAATGAGCCAAAACTGCATTGATATTGATATTAGTGTTTGTCGAATAGCATTAACTGAGTAACATTAGGCCTATTTTGTCAGGAAACAGTACAGTATATTATTTTTTTAATTCCCCCAGAGCACCAAGGAGACAAAAGCAGTCTGCAAGAGTTATCATCTCATGCCGTATATTTTAGTGTGTGGATCCAATGGGCCATGCAATGTTGTGTAATGATTTAAATCACTGTGCATGCTCATTTCATAGCAGGTTCTTCTTTATATAAACCCAACAATCATTCCACCTCTGCTTTAAAGGTTTGATGAAGAGCTTATTGGAATTTATTTTACTCAGATTTATTTTACATTAGATTTTTTTTAAAGGATTTTATTCAAATTAATGTCACTTCTAAAGTTTAGTATACAGTACTGTATTGACTCCCTAAAGTCATAGTTAACTGTACACACATACCAGGAGCAGCTGCTGTGCCTTGCACAGGGAACCTGGATGCGTTGGGATTCGAACCAGCAAACTTCAGGTCACAGCCTTGCTCCTTTAACCTGTAAACCACCACGGCCCAAAGCCATGTATTATCTTTTTTTGTCCAAAGATGTTATCACATGCACACCCACACACACAGTTTTAAGCAAAAGGTAAAACTTTTAGAGTTCCCAGTTTTGATTACATCGCGACAAAGATTATCTACTTTTTCCAAGAGATTTGGATCTTTAAGATGAATTACTACTCAACTGGCTATGGAGCTCACGACTGTAGTTGTGTATGCTTGTTTATCACAAAGTGGGTAACTCATGTGCTCAGCCAAGAGCTCATGTTTCAAAGTCAACGCTGGATAATGGAAGATGTTTAAAAAGCCATGCCAGACAATGCGGGATCTTAGGTCCTGGATGTCTTGCTCATCATTCATCTGATCCCATTTCCTGCCGAAGACTGACTGCTGAGGATTGTGGGATCCAATTCAAACCTGTCTCCTTTTCACCTGCTTTGTATTCCCAGCGTATTCAGCCTGTTTAGAGAAAAGAAAATGTGTGTTTTGACAACTTTACATTTCACTGGCTTCCACGGTGCGGCTTCCCCACTCCTCTCCCGCTCCTTGTGTTTCCCTCTGGGTGAAATCAACCTTGTCTTACTGTTAAATGAAGCTCTGCAGGAACTGGGGGGAGGGGGGGGAGGGGGCATTACCTCTCGGAAGTGAAGCTGGCTTTCTGACCCGTCGTGGTGAAAGGTCCGTAGGCTTCGCTGCATCACTCACATAAGATGATCTGTATGGAGAAGGCAGGAGATTACACCTGATAGGAAGGAGCCTTAGCATAAAGTCAATTGGCTCCTTTGTGGAATAATCCGCCCTTCTCATCCAAGTCATTGCGATGAGTGATAAGACCCCGAGTGACTCGAGGGAGTGGAGAAAGAAAATGGCAGAGTGATGTATTAGCCCAGCTTCTGAGCTCGTCGATAGGAAAGTAATATTATGAGATTTGGTTTCATGTTGTTGGGGCTGACTTCTGCGCCGGCTGAGATTTCAAACTGCTGGAAATGTCAAATGCACTTAAGCTGTGAAGATACACGATTCAGCAGGACTCTGGAAACTATGACACATTTTGCAATGATTGGAATGTGTCAGAGCACGTTTTCTTAAAATCTGACTCAGTAGTAGGAATTTCCAATCTGGCAACATGAAAAATAATTACACAACTTACTGTTAAAACTTCAGAGCCTGTTCTTTCTCTAACATGTCATTTTCCTGAAGTCATCCATCCTCCTCGCTCTCATTTGTCCTTATACTTCACTGCTTGTGTCTTGTAGATATGCCACCCTGTCAGTGGGATATGCGCTCAGGAGTTTGCCTCCAGACTCGACTCCAGGTAAGACGGATTGCCTTTCGCTGTGTTTACATGAGCAGCTGATCCACATGAGCGGCAGCAACTCATGTGTGCGCCTTCTTTTTGTGTTTCAACACGCTGGATCTCAGGCCAAAACAAGCCGCTCAAACAGGCCTGAGTGATTATATCTTGGACGACTCACAAGCTCCGAACGAGCGCACTCAAGATATGTCAAATAGAGTTTTTTCATGCATCTTAAAAAAAAAAAAACGTAATTAAATATTGTATTGCATCAGCTGAAACACTACGTCGCTCAGTAACATAGACTTGGATGATATATTTAAGGGGAAAGAATCTATTACATATTTCAGTTATTCCTTGAGAAGAAGCTGCAGTAAGCGTCCTCTCGGTGGATCGCTCTGATATCCCTTGATGACACTGTTAACAAGAGCTCAGAAGAACTGCTGGCCTTGTAGTTTTGTTTTGATTGAAACCAGCCTCGCTGGCTTGTTTGTCATCCGCAGGAGACTCGAGAGCTTCCTTCACTTGCTTATAGTTTCCTTCTATCTCTTTGGTTGTGAAAATACAGACAATTTTAAGGAAGTTGTGGAACTTTTTTGCTCATTACTCCCTGAATAGTCTTACTTGAGAAGTGAAACCTAATCTGTGACTTGCTGCGGGATTTGCCTTTTTGAGCAGTTGATTGAGTTCATTGGTCAAATTTTAGCCGCATGTTGTGCACTGACTTGCATCTAGTCACTGAAACACGACAGGTGTGTAATTCACCGACAGAGAAGCAGCTCTAAGTGGGATAAAGGCCAGCACATCTATTATTGACCTTGTTACTGTCATTTTCAGTATCGCAATGATATGATACTGTATCTTCCTCAGCCTTCGAAACCTCACAAGCATGGATTCCTGTAAATGTTCGCTATAGGTGCTTTCTGTCCCTGTAACATTGTGCACACTGTGACTGATTCACCTCTGAAATTGCAAAGACAAATTGTGTGCGTTTAACGACTCAAGTACAGCTTTTGTTCATCGAATAAAATGGGTAAAATGCATGTAGATGTTTAGTGAAGGCCAAATAAATCAAGTAAAGACTCCAGTAAAGTGTTACCAGAGGAGGGAATTAACAAGGACTTACATAGCTGTACTTTACTTAAATAAAAAACTTCTGATAACCTTTTTGGGGGGTTTTTTGCATTCAAAACTGTGTTGTTCCATCAACAGATGGGGACTTGTCTGAAAAACATAACACAGAAATGGAAAGTCACACATGGAAATAAAGCATTGCATTGATTGAGTGTATATTTTCTAATACTCAGAGAAACAACAGCTGCTGTGACTTAACTTCCTGTGATTCAAACTGTGTATGAAAGTGTTGAGGCAAATTTATAAAGGGCTTTCTGCTTCGTCTTACCCATTACACTTATTTTTTTTTAGCACCATGGTGTAACACAGGGATGGCAAACACATTCAGGAGCCACATACAGTCCAATTTCACCCTGAGTGGGTCGGACTGGTAAAATAGTGCCTTTAAAGTTAAACTTATTTGTTGTGTTGCCAAGGATATGTGATAAAAATGTCTATATGTTCACAATAACAAAACTATTACTATCGAAAATTACCACCATCTCACCATAAGGACACTTTTAATGAAATCTTCTGGTGCAAAATGCAGTGCAATTCCTCCTGTAGATGCTGCATCATGCATGTTTTTACAAACTCACCCTGACAGCCTGGCTTTGGGGCTGCTGTTTTAACAACGAGCTATAGCTAGCTTTCATGACAGCGTCACTGATAACTCAGCTCGGGTCTCACTGTTGTGTTGTGTTTCTTTTTAAATGTTCTAATCTTTTGTCTGATATCAAGAGATCTTGGACTTCCTTAGCCCTGTTGTCACTGTCTTCCAGTGTTGCTATAAATACAATGTCCCTTGATGTTGTTGAACCACATTTCCTATGAACCCATTCATCACAACAATTCTCGATTTGGGTTCAGCACAACATTGATGATTCTGTTAACCAGCGGTTGGTTCCGATAGTTCAAAATGTAATATTCTGCTCAATTCATTAATATCTCTATGCACAGTCGGGACAAGCAAACAAGTTGCTGTCTTAATAACCCTGAATTCTAGTTTGATCACCAGTTGACGTGTGTCTTTCTTTGTGTTTACTGTGATGTGCATCCAGAGAGTTTATTAGCTTTGTTAGTCGCTTTCGTGTAAACGAATGGTTCTGCTAAGTGAGTCCAGTTTGGGAAATGTAAATGTTGGTGCCTTGCTGCTGGCAATTATTCGCCAGCCATCGTTAAAGCTTTATAGTGTCACTGTGGTTGCATTTATTTTGGGCTGGCTGGTACGGCATCAGTGGGTTGATTGGGTTGCCTCGTTAACATTTGCTTTCCTGTTTCTATTTAGCCTTGTGACTCTGACTTTGATGATATAATTCAGCTAAACAAGCTGTTATTATTCATTTAACATGAGTATAAACTCCTCGTGTGTTTGTTTTCTTGACAGAAACCACACCCTAACACATTCAGACACAAGCTTGTGTGCAATGGATAGAAAGCCATGTTTCTGCATACCGCAAGAAAGTTTTCTTTGCTGGAGCGCTTCAACTAGTGATTTGACCCGTCACATATGTGATAGGCAGTGATTTCCGGACTGAAGTAATTAGGAGAAGCCAACCTCAGTCAATTTCTTTTTCTTTTTTTTCTTTTTTAGCAGGAGAATCAGCAATTACAGTCATGATTGAATACAAAAAAACTTGTGTTGTGGTTGTAATTCTAAGGTTTCCAGTGCTGTCACAACAATATGCTATTCCCGTATGCTTCCTGCCACTAGAGGGCTCTGTGTAGCACACATAAAGTTTAAGTGTATGAATTCAAATAAATATGTTATACTGCTGATTTTCTGTGAGTACAGAGCCAATAGATTGTTTGGACAGAACGATGTAGCTGTCGATGTATTAAATGATCTGTGGAGATCAAAACAGTCTTGAGAGGAAGAGGCTGTAGCGTGGCCTGTTTATTGGTGCTACAGCGGATCTCGAAAGGCCACAAAAATAGCTCTTGTGTGGGCCCTTTCAAAGTTTTAGAATAATAACCCTCGTCACCCAAAAGGGAAAAGGCAAGGTCTGTCCTTCCCAGAGATTTTGGTGGGAAGAATCGATGACTTCCTCCATCTTTTTTTCCCTCAGGGGACATGGAGCAGTCTCACTGGTATTAATAGTAGTCCTCTGATAAGCCGGCCAGTGCTCTGCATTATGGTGTCACAGGCTTTCGTCTGGTTGTTATGTGAGAACCCCTTGTTGCGCTATCAAAGAGCCCTTATAGAATATACATTTCCTTGGCTTCCTGTTTTTGTTCTGCTCCCTGCATAAATGTACATCACAACCTTTTTTACAGTACAATGGAGGACACTTGAGTGTCCCTTCAGCAGACACTTGACACGGTGTCTGACAGTTCCCTCTTCAGCTCTCTCTTCGGGCTGAGATGCTGCCTGCTGCCCCTAAGCTGTGTTACTTGGAGACTCGTGTTGTAAAACACTGAGAGCAAAGGTGATATGTCTCTCTCATTGAAAAGGCTGTTAATCTGAATTGCAGGTTGTATGCTTTGCCTGAGGGCCAGGACCAGGCATTCACCCTGACACCCTGGTCACAAAAGGGGCTATAAATGCTGCTTTTCAATTATCTTTTTGTTTCTGAAAGCACAGGAAACATCATGTAGCACTTCAGCGTATTGTCAAAGAAAAAACTAAATGGGAGAGGTTGTTTAAAAACAGCCGAGTCATTTAAAGGCACATGCATGGATGTGAGTACACCAGAAACAATAGCATGGTTACATTTGAGAAGTGATTTGTGCCTACTGATTTATTGATTAAATGTTTGTTTGTTGTTTGAATTCTCAAAGACGCTTTTTTTTTTTTTTTTTCATTCTCAGCTTGTTTGATAGCCTAATGCCCCAAATAGGTTCTCTGAAAGCAGAGCATGGGAAAAATAGCTGTAGTAGTGGAAACTGCTGGGAAAAGGCATAGTTCTCATTGGAGGCAGTGCTGAGGATTGTGGGATGTGAGTGAGCTGAGACAGACTGTTTTACTGCATGTGAGAAGAAGAAACATGCACGCACACAAAACCAAAAGTGATACAGCAAATTGAGCAGAAATTGCTTTGTGAAGGTGGTACTCTGCTGGCTTCCCTTCAGTCAGAGATGGGAGGATCAGAACTGGGCGGTCGGTGACAGTGGCAACATGCGTTGCAATGCAGGATGGGTAGCTCTTTTTGTTTCCCAGTTTGTCTGTCAGTGGGCTGATTTAAAGTCCCCTGACGTCAGCACAAACACTGGTGGCCTGCATACCGACATACCAGGTTGATGGGTGCCAGCCCATTACCGAGGCCCAAGTGGTGGAGCCCACCCAGGGCTGCCGACCCTCCCATGCCCACCTTCTGCCTTCCCACCCAGCGCTGGCTCTGGATCAGAGGCAGGCCTCACGTCGGGGGACAGGACTAATGACGGCTGCAGCCAGGCCATCCCTTTCAAGCCTCAGCCCAAGAGTACAATTTTGGCTAATGCTATTTCCTGCAGATAAGATGCAAACAAGCTCCTTTTACTTCTTTTTCCTCATCAGAGGCTTGGGAGGTGAAGGGAGGGTGAGTGGTGGCAAAATACATGATTGCATCCTTGCTGTGTTTCATCATCAGCTGGTTAGGTGCATCTGTTACAGCCGCCAGGACTGCTGCCACATTACATTGATTTAACATATCAGAGAAGTAATATATGAACGTGTGATCAGTGGAATGACTTTAAAATAAAAATAAAAAATTGGCCCCTTTCAGAGCACAGCACTCCAACTAGTTATCCGTATGAAAGCATTTCGCAGTCCCTAAGTGGCTTAATCAAGGTTGTGTAATGTGATTACTTTAGTCACCCAAGACCTTCCAAATTGTTTCCAGCTTAAAACAAGATGGTTGGAGATATTCAATCTGCATCCAACCGTTTTCAGTTGTGTGGCTATACATTGGTTTTTTTTTCTCAGAACTCCAATTTCTACAACAAAAACAGCAAAGAAATCATTTATTTGAAAGATCTTTACTGTAAAATGCTCAGTTTAAACAGTTCCTTCATTATATGCTTCAGTGCATTCAAAACCAACTCAAATTTTGCATTTTTGCATTCGAAATGAGATTGAGTCAACTTGACTCAACGTCTAGAGAAAAATTTGTAGGATGTATTCTTTTTGGTAGAAAGCCTGAATACAGAGAAAATCTAATAAATAAAAATGCAAGCACAGGAAGAACATGTCAACGACAGTGCATACAGAACCTAAAGGCCCCACTGACCTGCAGGTTCAAGCTCAGGAATTACTTGGAACAATGCTAACAACTGGAGTACAATAGCCTCAAGAAAGCAGAATGACACCAATATATGAGGCAGTGACAAATAAATTATAAAAATCCAGGTGGAAACAGTCAAATTAGAGGCTGAGATCAACACAGAGGATGACACAAGCAATGGGAGGCATAAAAAAACACAAATAGATGTGATCTGAAAGCTTTTGCCTCTCTCACAGATGGACTGATTGAACATATTATAATTCATACTTACAGTTTTCATCAAGCGTCATGTGAGCCAACATGTTATCCCTGTTGACATGAGAAAGATCAGCTTATTAAAATGAAAGATTAAAGACTTCCTTCAACAGGCTGGCTAAATATAATCCCATTGAAGCCTCATAAACAAACCGCCATGTGATCTTTGCATATCCTCAAGTGTGTGTGAAAGTGTGTTTATTTGATGGTGTGTCCTCATGGCTATTGATGCTATCTTTTTGCGTGTCTCTGTCCGTCTTGCTCGCTCTGTCTGAGGAGAACAGTATCGTCAGGAGATGCATGATTGCTGGCAGAGTCTTGAGAGAGCACACACATCATCCACGTGCCCTCCCTGATCCCAATCATTCATAAATTCAGCCGGGGAGATTTGGATCCACCCTCCACCCTACAGAGGTTCTTATCTCTGCCCCCCTCCTTCTTCTCCTTTTTTCCCTATTAAGAAGGAATGACACAGTACACAGATAAAACAACAACCGATTCACGTCTGGAGGCGATGACAGCTGTTTGCTTCGTTTGCTCAGCTTTTTATATATCTATGTGTGTGTGTGTGTGTGTGTGTGTGTGTGTGTGTGTGTGTGTGTATATATAGAGAGATTTAGATTTTCGATCACAAAAAGCAACCATCTAGCTTCAATTCCTAAATGCCTTCGCTTCTTCTTTCTCTCTACAGAAACTCCAGTTTCTCACCATTTTTCCCTGTCCCTCGGCCAGAAAGAAGCAGTGAAATTTCCCCTCAGTCATTTAGCCTAGATTCAACACTGCAGGCAGGCAGGCAGGCAGCGTTGAGGCTGTAACTTACCAGAATGTAAATAGAGCAGTGTTTTTCACATTACTTCACCACTTATTTTTAGTAGCTGAACAGCAGAAGGGTGTGCCTTTTCAAGCCTCGACTGTAAGTCTTATCAGCTGAATACACAGAAAAAAAGGGGAGAAATTATAAAGCAAACAAAACAATAATGGCTCAATAGAGGAAGTGATGTGTTGATTTATGGCTAAAGTTTTAACTGTAACTGGCAGACAATAGCGGAGCAGCTTTTTTAAACATGGGGAAAGAATGTAGCCTCACTGGCTCTGTTTTTCTCTTCCTCCGCACTAACTGAAGATGTCATCAATGTTCATTTGAGCCCAAAAACAAAAAGTGCAGTGTTTTGGATTGTTTCTGTGTCAGACCAGATCCAAAGTGGCAAAACCTAGTATTAGTTTTAGAAAACCTCTATGTCTGTAGAAGACATTTCTGTGTGATAACCTTTCCTGAGTGGCAGCTGTGGCACAGAAACCAGCTTGTGAAAATTTCATTATAGACGTGAGTGCATATCCTGGTCTCGATATTTTTCAGTGCTTTATGACATAATGTTTGGTATCAATTCCAAATTGTCCTTCCTGGCTTTTATTTAAACCAATTCTATAATCGGACAAATGTGGATTATGTCGCTTTAATCCTTTTAAACTTCACAACAGATATTTTCTTGTAAGTTTCATCTACAATGTTCTATTTCTTTAAAACCCAGTGGCATGTTGGGGCATCAAGGACACAAAACTCAGAATCTGGAATAGTCACAGGACTGTATGGATTCAGGATATGTAGAAACTACCAATACATTTTGATTGTGAGGTGTTAATAGGAGCCATTTGTAACACGATACTGGAAATAGAAAAAAACATGTGATTTGCCTGCTTTGGGGTAGAGGCTATTAGCAGCCATTACAGCAGACAACAGATGATGCACAGGATTTGTGGTGTCCTTTAATATAGAGCTGTCCTTCTTTTGCATTGAGTGTAGTAACTTGAGTGGCACCAAAAAAGTTTGCTTTGAGCACTGGCCAATGGACGCTTTAGTGATCAGCAACAAACACCATCCAACACATGGATTTTCTCACCCTAGCACACCTTTTAAAGGTAGACAACGCCAATATTTTATTTACACTTTTAGGCTTTTTAATGGTCTCCCGCCAACACATGCATTTTACAAGAAAGGTCAAAACACAAGATGAGTCACAGATCCGTTTGGGAGTTTGCCTGAAGACGCTTTGACACTGTTTTCTATTTTTTCCTGTGTGGCTGCCAGCCCTCTCTTGATTACTGGTCCGCTTCCATCCGTTTACCTTCCCAACAAACCATTAACGCCATCACCTGTGGTTGAGGAAAAATAGTGACGTGTGAATAGTAGTTGCTTCTCACTACCTCTGCATTGTCAACTCCCTCCCAGCTCCCCTCCACTCGCACATGGAAATGTCTTTTTCCAAGTCATACTCCAGCGTATTTAAATCCTCTCATGTGCTCCAGCGGCAAAGCCAAGAGCAAGAAGAGATTAGTTGCTGGCAATTGTTCACACTTCTCTAGCATTTGTTGTTCTCTGCCACCTCTTTTACACTTTTTTATTGCAGAAATTGTGCACATGTGGCCTTGGAAGTATGACCATTAAACAAAGTCTGCCAGGTGATGCTAAGACATCGCACAGTGGAGCTACTGTTTTCTTACTGAGCACAGGTCACACAACTTTTTTTCCCCACACACACGCACAAAAACAGGCGAGTGTGTGTTGGGTTGAACACTTTGTGTGCATGCGTGTGCTCGTATATGTGTCTGTGGAGGTGCTAAACTCTTCATGTTCAGCACAGTCACTGAACATGATGACTCAGTTGAATTTCCACTGAGGTAAGCTGTCACTCTCTGATGAGCAGTGAACTCAGAAGCACTGAGTCACACCACACACACACACACACACACACACACCTACACACACACACACGCACACACAAGCCATCTAATGTCCCCAACGGGCCCATTGGCCAGCTGGAATTATATGCTGAATGTTATGAATTGAGCCATCAATAAATACAACAGAACACACAGCTCTCTTTCCCCCTCTGTGATGATCTTGGTGCGTAGCCATAGATACACACACACACTTGTGCTTGGCCTTGTCCCTGTCTAAACAGCCCTTCTATAGTGAGAGGCTCCAATGGAGTGGATCAGCTCCAGCTAAGACACCCTTTCACACTTCCTCCCTCCCTGTGTCAAAAAAAAAACCTCCCTCCTGTGTGACCACAGGGCCTTCCTTCCTTCCTCCTGACACAGAGGCCTGGGGGAGCCGCAGGGGAGTCAGGATGGCCGGATGTGTCCTGATCAGACGCACAGACAGACAGACAGACTGTCAGACTGACAAGGAACAGACACGCAGACAGGAGGATACTGCCGCTACTGTGGACCTTGGGCTTGGTTTTCTTCCCATCCGGACCTACAAGGAGAATGACTTCATTCCTGTTTTGATAGGACAGCAGGAAGATGGAGGGCAGCGGGGCGTGTGGGTGACGGCGTCAAGAAGTGTGGTGACACAAAAGAGAACATTGGCGTCGAGCAGAGAGAACAGAATTGCACACGGTTATTAAGATGAGAGTTAGATTGGCCTCCATGATGGCTTTTCTTTACACCACACTGAAATGGAGCATAGTGTTAGCAAGCGCAGGGTTAGCAGGTGCACGGCCTGCACCCCACACAGGAAGAGCCCCAGTTACACAAAGCAACCTCATATCTTAGTGTACAGCAGCGCGCTACCTATTTGTATAGCGAGACCCACAGGATCTCTGCAGTTTCACAGCACTTCTCGACGCAGTTTATCTCCTTTGCGAGACAACCATTTCCTCTAGCATTGTCTGGGGGAAGAAAAGAAAAGACTGCACATGGCAGGAGAAGGAGAGAGAAATAAAGGCATTAAAGAAAAATGGAGAGACGGGAGGAATCGTGTTAATAGCTATCTCTCTTCTCTCCCCTCCACACTTCTTTTTTTTCCTCTCGTTTATTTCTTGTTTCTTGGAAAAGGTTTTACAGTAAGTGGCAGCTGTGCTCTGCTGCTGCTGCTGTACAGTGTACTTCAGGGAAGTCAACCCCGCTGCACTCCATCCATCC
Organism: Lipophrys pholis; assembly: GCF_963383615.2. NCBI lineage: Eukaryota > Metazoa > Chordata > Actinopteri > Blenniiformes > Blenniidae > Lipophrys > Lipophrys pholis. The sequence continues at coordinate 24,600,791 of NC_137631.1, read as the reverse complement.
CACCCATTGAACTGCCAACTCTGGTAATCAATTCTGAGCCTTGTGCTGTCACTGCGGGCCTCTGCACCCAGCAGCTGGCCACAGGAAGACAAGCGCTCTTCCACAGTCCGTCCAAAGATCAGCTGCACCCAGCTGTCTAGCAGCAGCCCCACTATTCAGAGCACTGCTGCTGCTGCTGCTTCTGCTGGTGAGGGAGCCCTCTTTCACTGAGATCACCAGCCTCTGCTGACTGGAGTCCCCTTCACCGTACTTTCTTTTTCACTTCTTCCTTCCTAAATTTTCAACTGTACAGACACATCCGCCCCTTGTGCTGCACAGCAGGCCTCATATGTCTGTCTGGGCTCGCTTTCTGTCGTTCTTTTTCTTTCTTCCCAGGTCAAATTGTCCATCTGTCTCTGCATTTACCGACTCTTACCCCACTATTTTCATCTTGCTTTCTCTCTACAGGCCATTCTCCTCCTGTCTTCCATGCTGGGTCTTTAGATTAACTTTCCTTCTCTTTTGCCGTTGTAGCTTTTCTTTCTATTACCTCCATCCATGTCCCTTCTGTCTCTGTTCTGTGGCACCCATTCCTCTTTTCCTTCTTTGTTGGTTGCCATGTCTCAGTTTCTCCCCTCCTTTCTCTACAGTTCTGTCCCCCCCCCCTTTTTTTTTTTTTGCTACTCGGTCTTATTTCCGCACAATTTCCATCTCATTCTTTGTCACTCTACTGCAATCTAAACTATGCCCCCTTTTTCCAAATGTCACAATACTGTATCTTTTCTTCCCCTTTTCTTTAGAGTAACTTCTTTTTCTGTCCCCCTTTCTGCTGTATTTTTTTCACAGGTGTCTGTAAGGCGGGGATTTACATTTTCTCAGGACAGGCAGCCCGTGGAGAGAGGCCTGCTGGCAGATCAAAGGCTCCGGCTGTAAAACGATCTGAAAGAGTCCGGCATTAGCATCCATCAGGGTACCTTGAAAGCTCCCTGATCAGCCGAGAGGGAAGCTGAGGGCCCCCCAAAGTGAAAGCACAGTCTGGAGAGGGTTGATGGAGGGTTGAGCAGAATGAGGAGAGAGAGCGAGAGAGCAAGAGAGAGAGAGAGAGAGAGAGAGAGAGAGAGAGAGAACAAGGAGGAAGGGAGTTTAAGGGGAGGAAAATTCTCATAACAATCCATGAATGTTATGATTTCACTAATGGAATCATCCGCCATTTCATCCTTTAGCTCTATGTCTGTCTTCCTGTATCTTCCCAACCTTCTCTTTGTCGGCTGAAAACATCTCCATCTGTGCACCATCTCCACAAAACTTCCCCCAAACACAACTTTGCTACTCCACCCTGGTTCCGACACATAGACTTACAGTATGTCTGATCCATTACAGAATCTATGTCGGAGAACGGAGGGAGGAAGGGAGAAAATAAAGGGATGGATAGTGTGTGGGAGGTTTATAACTGTATATATGTTACACATAGATCCGTCCATCAGTCATTACAAACTTCAGCACTGCAGAGGCAGTGCCCTCCTTCATTTATGCAATAAATCTGATGCAAATCTTTAAAAAAGAAACATACCCAATGGACGGTAGAGCTCATACCAACTTGCACATCAGGTGTTAAGGGCTTTTCGGTTTGTGGGAGTTAATATCCACTCATCATCATAAATATTAAGCAAATCTGTATCATTGGGGGTGATGAATAGAAACTGATAGCTGTTAAGTCAAAACTTCAGCTACTCCTCGACTGGCTGTCAGTGACATCATATAAACACAAAAACCTGCAGGTTTCACAGTTTTATCATTTCCAATGTCACATTCAAAGTTTTTATGATGACACTAAAACCATGGTCTATTAGTGATATGATTGATTGGTTTGAGTCCCAACACTGGGGGGTCACCACTGTGTCTCTGAGCAAGCAGTGTAACCCCCAATTGATCTGCTTTTGTCAGGAAGGGCATCCGGCATTAAACTTGAGCCAAATCAAAAGTATAGCCAAAAGTAGAAGTTTGTAGTTGATAATTTGTAGTTGATCTCCTGGTTCATATACCAGGTGGCCACGATCAGTTATTGGTGGAAGCAGAAAAAAAACAGGCATTCATAGCAATGTGACCAACAGGGTTTGAACTATACTAGTTAGATGGTTGAGTCAAATCATCTCAGAGACAGCAGATCTTCAGAGCAGGGGTGTGAAACACATTCTAGTTCAAAGGTCAAAGAAAGCCAAATTTCACCTTGAGTGGGCCTGAGAGGTCAAATAGTGCCATACTAATCTTGGACATGAAACCTTATTCATATTTTTATTTCCTTAAATAAGTTTAATGTAACCCTCTGATGCAAAATACCGTGAAATGTAGTAAAACTCCCGCTATAGCTGTTGTATTGTACATGTTACAAACTCACCCTGACAGCATGACTTTCTGGCTAGTTTGATCGCAATGTGGTCGCTTGTTTTTATAGCAATATCACTGATATCTCAGCTCAGGTCTCAGTGTTTTGTTATATCCACTACTCTTAAGCAATGTAATAGAAAAATCAATAATTCTGGATTGGATCCTCTAGTGGGCCGGTTTTGGCGCCATGGGCCTTGAGTATGACACCCCTGCATTAGAGCTTGTAAACTAACTGCTTTTGTTATGTAGTGCCTAAAAGAAGTGCTCTGAAAAGAGGACGTATAGTGACCTTCTCTCATGTGTAATGAAAATGAAAGTTTGCTTGTGTGGTTTGTGTAGAATGTGGTATGATGGGGTATACAATACAATACAGTAAAATACAAATACTTTGATAACCTCAAAAGGAATTTCTTTAGCATACAGTTAAAGCTTGCTATTGTAAAAGGGTGTTAGAACATGCAGCTCTGGAACTCCTTACATCAGTCTTCTATAACACTTCATTCAATTTAGAGTCGATCGGTACTGGAACCTATCCCAGCTGACTATGGATGAGGATACACCCAGGATACACTTGGACCAGGCTATCATAGGACACGGATTCTCATTCACACCTTTGTTGAATTTAGACTAAAAGATTTCAAATATAACGCTATTATATCATGTGTACCATGTGCATAGTGTTCAGGATGCACCATGGGAAGAGGACCCGCTTGCACAGGTATTGTAATGCTCTGTGTGGTTTTCTCTTGGAGAACTTTGGGGGATGTTACTATGGCACATATTGTCTTTACCGGTGGCAGCGGCCTCTTTCACGTGGATCATGTGTCCTGCCACGCTCAACAACATTTTCAGGAATGAGTTGAGGATAAATCGAAATGTTTGACACAATGATCTGCCAATCTTGGAACGAAATCTATGCTCGGTCTTAATCAGCAGGACAAGGGGGACTTCTGTGTTTATTTTGCCGGAGGTCTCATTGATGGGACTCATCAGTTGGGCGGCTGTTGGCTTGGTTGGTAGAGCGGTCGTGTCCCGATTGGAAAGTTGCAGATTCGATTTCCATCTCCACCTGTCCACATGTCGAAATGTCCTTGAGCCAAACCCTGAACACACCATGAACCCCAAAACTGCTCCCACTGGATGGATTAGGCATCTTGCATTGCATTGGTGTGTTAATGTGTGTGTGAATGGGTGAATGCGACGATGTAATGCACCGTGGGATTGTTCAAGCAGTTAAAAATTACTATATAAGTGAAATCTATTTGCACTATTTACCATCAGTTGCCAATTACTGCACATAACTCATTAAAAGTCATTAACATTGTTTTTCGCTCGCTTGCTTTCCAGCACCATCATTGTAGACCAAATCCAAGTTTAAGTGAACGCTCATAAAAGAATCTCAGGGAGACTCATAGCAGACGTCATTGTAAGTTATTATATAAGATATTTCCTGGAGAATGACAAGAGTGCTCTCTTCAGTAACCGTGGAAATACACGTGTTATACTGATTCATAGTGTTTGATATGCACATATGAAGATATTTTCAGCATCCCCGGGAATCCATATTGGTTAATGATTCACATGAGACACCAACAATTCCTGTCTAAGAGCAAAAACTGTTTTTCTCATGAAGAAAGCTGGGAAAGAGCATTCCTGTCCTGGATTTCATGTTTTATTTATATTGAAACTTATCAATAACTTGGTGTTAAATATCCTGAACTTGTCATGTGTTTTGTTGGCACAAATGACCAATACCTTTTTAAGCTGTGTTCTCATTCTCTGTTCATGAAACTTTACTGTTTTGCCAGAAATACAAAAGAACTAGAATTAATTGCTTTGTCAAATCTGGTGCATGTGCCTACTAACTAAATTATTTGGCGATTGTCATCATTTGCCAGAGACACATTGGAAGCTTTTTGATAAGAAAATATCATTAGCCTGAGAACAGTTCAGTCTTTCAAGTCTTATGATGTAATACATACATACACATATGAACCCTGTTAAAAAAAAAAAAAAAACTCACTCACAGATGCAAACTGCTTCCCACACTGGATCACCCAAACACACACACACTCCCTGGTTGTGTGTCTCAGTGTGCAGCTTGCTGACATGTGTGGAGGCTTCTGCGTGCAGGGCCAGGGCTGCATGCCACTGTCTCAGCACAGTAATGGATGTCCCGTTTGTTTTACACACACACACACACACACACACACACACACACACACACACACACACACACACACACACACACACACACACACACACACACACACACACACACACACACACACACACACACACACGCCTGCACGCAGCTAGATAGACAGACAGTTAGACAGACAGTGGCGTGGCTGAAGAGCTTGGCCGTCCTGTCCACCCGAGGATGAGTTCCTCCACTGTTTAGGGAAAAGGATGTGATCTCACTCGTTAAAAATCCAACCTATGTCGCTTGCCACTCATGACTTAATCCAGGCTTCTCCTTTGTGCAAAAGCACCCTCCCCTTCCCTCTCTTACTTTGCCTTGCTCTTTCTGTATCTTGGTTTTTTTTGGGTTTTTTTTGCTTGTCTGTCAGTCAGTCTGTCTCTTTCTTTACTTCAGATGATAATAAAGCCCATGAATGAAAATAAAGTATTTGTGATTTAGTTCATTTTTACACAGTCAAGATTTTGTGTTTGTTGATAAAGTTGCTTGGAGCAACTTCAGACATGCACAACATCCACTGGTACTATATATATATATATATATATATATATATATATATATATATAGTTCCAGAGTTGGAACTGAAGGGTTGAGGGAATTAACTTTATCATGGGACCTACAACCAAATTAATTGTGCATAATGAGGGCAATTTTGCATGAGCTGACCTTCTTTAGACATTATACCATATATTCCTAAACAACCATTGGCATGATCGATAGTAACCTGAGTCATTGTTCTAGAAACCTACATTGACTAAATTACACATTGCCATGGTTATTCTCCATGTGGGAGGGGCTCGGTTCTGCCTCCTAGCCCAGCCTTAACTTATTTTGTGAGACATTATCCCGAATCCCGAATTCTGTGGCATGTCAACAACGTCAAAGATACATCAAGAGTCAAAAGTGAAGATTGGCAGAATCAAAAAGTCCTGTTACAAATTGAACTCAGAAGGCAGCCTACGTGTGGACCATACATAGGACACAGGAGGGGTTGGACGTTGAACAGTCGAACCCTGGCTTTGGGATTGGCTTCATGCCAGGTCTCAACCATTAAAAGCATTTTGGGTGGGCCGAGGACTCCTGTGGAGCTCCTTAACCAATGGAAAAGAAGTGACTATATCAGAAAAGTTCCAGACTCTCATGCACACATTAGTCCGTCACCAAGATCACCCTGATTATAAGACGACACCCTTTCCTAAGCCCACATTTGACAAAAAGGTATCTTTTTTTGGGGGGGGGGGGGGACAGGAATTATATTTTCGATAATAAAGAAATTAAAGGACATTTGGAGTCAAACACCTTTTGTTAACATTTATTTCATACCAGTAATGATTAATTAACACAAGACATGCAGCCAATTAACGGCGCCACACAGATCTCCTACCTCGCTGAACTCGCACCATCATAGAGCCTGTATTGTGCCATCCTCGCCATCAACAAAACATTTTAGATCCAGCCTTTTAAAACCTTTAAACAGCTTATTATCAACTACATCCGTCACCTGCAGGCTGTAGGTTTCTCATCGCTATGTCCATCTGTCTTCATGACAGAATATTAGCCCCCAAATGAAGAAGAATTCAACCTTTTCAGAAAAAGATGTATGAAATGTGAACCCATATGGTATTATGACTGTGATTTTCATCTCTGAAGTAACTTAGTCTGTGATGAGAAACCACATAAATATTAATGCTTTTGGCAGCGGTAAATAACCTTTCATCTTTCTATTATTTAAATTTTTAAGTCATGATTTCTAATAAATGATTTCTTTATAAAGAGAACACCCCTGTTTAAAGGTACTGTCATTGTTGGTTAAAAAAAAAAAAGTGTTTTTCTTTTGTTTATATTGCAGTATATGTAGAATAAAACTGTGAAAGGTGCGTACATGCATGTGTGTATAATACTTTATTAACTACATAACGTATTGTACGTCAACATTATATTAATTTCATATTTAGCTTAAAAATTACTAGGTTAAAAAAAAGTGCCTTTCAATACTGGGGTTTGCTGAGAAAAAAAACAATAGAAACAGTGAGTTCATTCAGTCCCACTTTTTTTTCAAGCTTTGCAATTTTTTAAATAATGCAAATTTCAAATTGATTCAGAGCCCAGATGTATTATTAAGGCTCATCACTCTGCACATTACCAACAATCTTACGTGACGAATTTGCCGTATTTCTTTTTCTTGGTTGTTGTTTTTAACCACAGCCAATGCGGTATCAGAACAATAGCATATTGAATAAATGTGCACATGAAAGTTTACCCACACATCTGCAGAGGTGCATGCTTGCAAACACGTGAGTGTAGAGAGACATTATTTTTTTTTTTCTGTGTGTGGCTTGTAATGTATTGAAGCACTCACACTGAACAGGTGTAAACAAAATAAACACCTTGAATCTCCCGCCAACTTCAGCGACAGATTGAGCATCTGTCACTGTATTTTCAAGCCACTTTATTGTACATGGGACCGTTGTTTTGAGCGCAACATGTTATTCCAGCCTAACAGGTCATAAACCTCATTTTATAGTTCACATGTGTGCATCTACTGAGACTTATCTCAACATTGTCATGCTTTTTATTAGAGCTCAATTCATCCAAATGTCAGTGTTACAAGAAACTGAACTGAAGAGGAACTAAATATATAAAATAATTGTTTTGGACTAAGTTGACAAAAAAAAAAAAATTCCAGTTTTATTTCTATATCAGTGCTTTAGTTAGCTGTTAATTTGACCTCCTGCAGGTGACATAAGAATAATAGGATTAGAAGACTCTCTCTTGCTTCCTCATATAACTTGGGACTGTTCCAATGTGTTAACTATTAACAGCATTTCAAATAAGACTCATTATATTTTCTGTACACATAGCCTGAGTTGATCTGTGTTGTGACTGAGCTTCCCCTTCAGTTGCTGTTCCTGAGGCTTCCTCTGTATTTATTTTTCATTGAATTTGTTTTAGGGAACATTTCCACAACAGGTGCAGCAGCAAAAGAAACAAAAAAATGTGTTTGCTAAACACGCTGTAAATCCCCTCCCGATGCAAATGTGTCTGATTTGAAGTATTTTGCTTTTGCAATTGCTCCAGTGAGATAAGATGCCAATGTTTAAAGTATAAACTATGAATAGATAGCTGTAAAGATAATCTTAAATCTTCCATTTAATTCCAAATAACAATCACAAACACCTTTATGCACAACAAACTGACTTAAGTCAGTTTATAAATAGGTTAAAGGGGTTGGTGGGGACTGCATAAATACAGAATAAAACATGCATTGTCTTGTTTTCACTCTTGGCTTCACAGTTTGGAACCAACCTATTCACCATGTCGACTGCTTCCTAATATGCGGTTAAGGCTTTATCGACAGTTGTTCTCTGTCAATGCTTTCGTTCTCTATTCAACATAACCTAATACCTTTTTTTTTTTTTACATTACACCGGATTCAAATTGATTGTTTGTTATAATTAAGTGATATTTGATGAATTAGTAATTTGTGCTATAATGAATTAAGCTTCTCGTGTACTGCCATAACGACATAAATTCATCACGAACAAAATACCCTTAGAAGGAGGAGCAATCAGATTTTTGCTTTTGGAAACAAGAATGTGAAAATGTACTATATATTGACATAATTACAGGGGACAAATCTGTATAAACAAAAGAGAATTTCCCTCAAGGCTGCTTGCATTATTTACCTTTGGACATCTACTGTAATTGAACATTGTAAATACTGTCATTTGTTTCCGTTTGCTAATTTATTTTGTTGCTGTTCTGATGTTGTAGGTCGTGTGAATTTTTGACGATCAGAAAGCTTGTATAGTTTCTTTGAATCATTTGAAAGGGGCATGCATTTGTGGGATGAACAGCAGCGTGGACAATGTGGATTGCACCAATTAAAGATTTGATCGAGCTATTCCGATGATGTCAATAAAAGTCGCTCTTGGCTCTTGTTTTGTGAATTGGATGCTTGAGGTTGAAATAACCACACATGCAGTTTGATAATCCAGCTACTCAACAGTGGCCTCAGTAATGGTAAATCACTGCCGCAGCACTTTCAACACACTTAAGACCAACATGCACCCGTTCACACACACTCACACACACACACACATCCATTCATATGACAATGGTGATCGCTGCCATGCAAGGTGCCAGACGGTCATTGTGAACAGCTTGATCTGCTCTATGACAGTCAACAAATGAACAAGGCGAAATATCAAACCGCACACCTTGAGATGAAGGAACACCCACTTTACCAAGAGTTGGTTCTTACACGTTAACATAAGGTGGATTTTGGTCATTTTACCACCAACAAGCCAGTAAACGATCAATTAATAAGCTTTTAAAGCGTTGAATATTTGATGCAAAGAAGCATCGTTACAAAACAAATTTCATCTACCAAACTAAATTCCCATCAGTCATAATAATCCCAATTAGTTTTGGGCAATTTAGCCAAACTCACCATCCACATATATGTTCATTAATATATCACTACCCATCTATCCAGCCATATTTCTTTTACTTTTTTATCGCTTTAAGGGTTGATTGATTTATTGATTGATTGATTGATTTTTATTTCCAACATGTAAAAAAAGGAACAAAACAAACAGTAAATATTAAAAGTAAAAGAAAAACATGTAAATAAATTAAACTTTGCATCAATCACTTAGTTCTTTTAAACAATAAAAACAATTCTAATTCAACGTCAACTGTCAATAGTCTTATCATTATATTCAGACAGCCAGTGTCAATGATTACAAATTTTCTCCAATAGTTGCAGTATATTTATCAGTGCAGCATTATCCGCAAACACACAACCCCTGATAGGATAATAAGGCACTGGAGCCAATCCCAGCCAAGAATAGCCTAAAGTACAGTCCATCCTGGACCGATCCTTCACAGTGAGACAGTCAATCACACACACTTTACAGTCACATCTACGGGCAATAGGCTAGGCAATTAGCCTGAAATTTGTGTTTTCAAAACCCATTCACACACAGGGAAAACATGCTCTACGAGGAAGGACCCAGCCTGTACTCGAATCCATGACGGTCTCACAATGAGGCTCGAGTGCTAACCACTACACAACTGTGCAATCACAGTAACAAACCCAAAATAATGTATCTGCAGTCCACTTCTGTCTGCAGTTGCTGCACTTCTGAGCCCTGTTTTGGCAGGGTGGACGAGAAGGCAGATATGGCCAACTTGAAATACTTTGTAGACCGCCATATTTTTCTTAAATCCTCTTGTGGACATGTGCTTAGTCATAATATGGCTCTCTGGTTGTTAGAGTGACATTTTTTGCAGGCTTCACAATAATTAAAGTTGTCGAGAAGAATCCGAGCAGGATAAACTGTGATCTGTGTTAAACCTGGACATGTGACGTTGGACCCAACAACAGAAAATAACGGAGACAAACTTGGGGTGAGGTGATGAGACACGACATCAGTCACACATGGCACATTTAAAAGCTTCAACATTTGCATTACCTCAGGATATACTGGCTTTTCCCAGTCGTAAAAATTCCATTGGACCAAGCTGTCAGGTGATTTGCAGAGAGCTGTGCACAGGGGAGCTGCTGAGGCTTCATCAATCTCAAAAGGACCTGAGAAACTGGAGCAACCCGATTTCTGCTTGGGCCAACTGAAGTTAAACAGGGATGTGTGGAAATGTCTTCCTTAATTCCTAAACAGCCTCTGGGTGAACATGTACAATGCTAACATAAGCAGTAGAATTTTTATTGGATTCGCTTCAGGTGAAGGTACTGCTCTGACAGAACTTGTTTTAAACATGTCTGAGAGTAGATGATACCACCTTGTTTGCATTGTGAGTTATATGTCAACAGTGCTATTCATAAAAGGTCCCCTCTAGAAACTTGTGACAAATCATCAATAAAAACAAGATACAAAAACTTTCAACCTGGTATACCGCCAGAAATCTGCCACTCCTATACACTTAATTCAAAGCTATATAGATGAAACTACATCAATAGAGTAAAAAGAATATATTGTAGGAAGGAAGGAAGGAAGTATTCCATATGGGTGTTAATATGTGTCAGCATTACTGATTTAACTAAATTGGTTTTTTTTCTAACCCTCATATCTCAACACAAGTCTGGAGATTTAAAAAATAAAGCAATACCAATGATGAATATTTGCATTTTAGCTTGCCAGAAATAGTGATTTACCAAGAGGACTACCACAAGTCTCCAAAACAAAAGTGCACCTGGTATGTAAAATCAAACACATCTCTGATTCCTGAACAAAGCCTTCACTAAAGAAACTGACCCCCAAATTAACAGGGTCAGATATTTACGAGGAGTAATAATGCAACTACTAATAAATATCAAAGTTCACTTTGTGATATGACTCGACATTATGAAAACAAAACCTGTGACATATTATACTTATGTAACATTGCCGTTCCCTGGAATTACTGGCATGTAAAGGTAAAGTTCAAGCTAAGTCGGCCTCATTGAGTGAACTGGTCGATTAGCATTATTACATGCCTCTGCGCATTTTGTTACAAACAGTTGGGGATTCGATTTTTTATTTATTTTTTTGCTATCAGTTGTGAGAGCATTGTTGACCACACAGCGCGCCCTCATCGGTGCACTCACATTCAGCTGAGGAATGTCTCTCACATCAGCCTTATCAAGTGTTTTGTCTCGGGGGTATCCGAAGAGGGCTTGGCGTTACAACTGAATACCTTTGCTCATCCCCTTCTTATCCTATCTCTGTGGCTCACCCCCCCTTCTATATATTCTTTATTTGTTTATCTTTTCTGTTTCTGCCTCCAGCAGTGAGGCGGTTTCCTTTTTCGAGTGTGATTAGCGTCGATGTACTTTATTCTTTGTCCAATGTTTTGAAAGTTCAGATACAATATAGAAACATTTTTAGAGCATACCCAAGCTGGTAAAAGGCTTTGATTCTTTTGAAAACACTGCATAGCTGGTACCTTGTTACCTTGTTCCCAGGCCTACCTCCTGCAGCACCCGTACCCCTGACCTCTAACAACCAATTGATTTATCCCCGATTGTTAAGAGGCCTCTGGAGCTGCGGCTCGATTGGCTCCATATGAGAACGGTGCCGAGAGGTCATCTATAACAATCACTTTCAGTGGCTCATTATTCCCGGGCCAAACAACCCAAAGACCCAATTTCCTACCGCACTGTTCATAAAAGTGACAGATGGCCAAAACCTGGGAAAGCTTTCCTATAATCGTTAGCCCACTAAAGTGCTACATACAATGCTCTTTAGTATAGTGGAGGTTGGACTCTGCCCCCCCCCCCCCCCTTTCTCTCTTTCTCTCACCCACTTCTTCCACCTTCTCTGTCCTGTTCATTTTTTCCAAGGTGAAGAATGTGAAGGAGGAGAACACAGTGTGTTTAATAGCTTTAGGCCATATTCCACCTAGTACAGCGTTCCTCCTCTTCATATGGTCCACAATGTGGAACCAGCACTCAAATATTTGCCAGGTAGTTTGTCTCTCTCTAAAGGCTCACGCTACCTTAACATTGGATGGCACTTAAAGTCACGCAGATAGACAGAAACCAAGACAAGGTCTCCTTTCATCCTAAAGACCTGTCACTTTCTGGTATTCGGGGTCGTCTAGTCACTTAAGCAGGTCTGCGGCCCTCCACGGCTGCCTGGGAGGGTCTTTACTTGCTGTGTGATAAATGCGTGGCTTGGGACAACAGCTGAGACTAAGACTTGGCTCAAAGTTCCCACTACCTGTTTCAGACACAAGTGTGCTTTAGTCATATCTTGGCCCTTTGTCGTGAATGACCTCTTGTGTTTCTCCACTTTCAATAATGACCAAATGCCTTTACCCTGTGATTCACGGACAGTACATGCAGGAAAATTAAGCAGCCATGTAAAGCGCTCCTTTGCTCTTTATTGGCTCGGTTGGTGTGAAGTTTTGCAGGACTGTGTCTGGTGGTGGGTGGGCAGATTGAGTGTTTTAAAGATGTTTAAAGTATTTCATTGTCTTTTCAGTGAGACTTCTCATTCGCTATTCTTTACATACCCATTGATTCTTTCTTTTTTGGCTGCTATAAACGTAATTGTAACCTTTGGGGGGGGGGGGGGTTTCCAGGGCTTAAAAAAAAATCTCTCCAATCAGTATTGCATGCTACAAAACTGTCACCTCCTACATAAACTCGGTCGCCCTGCAGATTTTGCTATTTCCAAATCTTCCACCTTAAATAAATCATCCACCCTTCAGTAGTCAACTCACTTGAACCACTTGCAGATTTACCTTCAGTCAGTTCATTCATCGTAGTGCCACTTCAACCGCCAATTCATCTTATAAAAATAGGGGGCCTAACCCCCATCTCCCACAACCATCTTTCATCCTGGTTTTGTGGCCCTCCCATATGTGCCTCTAATCTCTCCCTTGTGTCTCTGAAATGTCAGTGCAGAGGAGCGAACATGTACTTGCTCGCTATGGATTTCCCATGGAATGCACCATTTTCGGTTCACCCTGCGTACGTTGCCTGTTTTGATAGACGGTGATTATGGAGTATTTGTTTTCCTACTGGGTGTGGGAACCCAACCTGTTGGTACACTACCATTGTGAGGTGGGTTGCTGTTTATTCTGAAGTTGTGAGTCACACGTGTTGATCCACACACTCTGACAATTAGATTAAATAGGATAAGCCCGTATCTACAACTAACATTTAGACTTCATACCAAAAACCGCCCAAAGGTATTTTGTTGGCAGTGGAGGATACAAAAAAGAGTGAACTGGACCATCAGGAAATAAAGCACCTGTATCTAAATTCCTGACGAGACATTTGCAGGCGGTTTGAGTTTAATTATGCGTGCATGATTTTTATGCGGTCTCAATTTGCATGCACGACGTGCACATCTGCATGAACGTGCATTCATGTCCATGCATGTGTGTACACGAGGGAATAGGGGTGTGCATGCCCTTTCCTGTTTGTTTGTGTTTGAGAAAAGAGAGCCCTTGCAAGTCATAGAGGTTAAGCCCCAACTATCTGGCTCATTGGTGAATGGTGGAGGTCTGGGATTGGAGCTTAGTGGAGGAGGGGTCAAAACAACGCAGAGAGTGAATGATGGAGGGAGGGGAAAAAGGGAGGCCCCTGCAAGACAATTCCCCTGACGTTGGGTCATTCACAGACACAGGAAATGCTTGACCTCACACCCTGAGAAATGTCTACAGCGGCCCACTTGTGTTAAAGGTGTAATTGGGCATAATTAGAAACTGGCAGAGGGAGCGAAATGTAGATGGTCTTGTGCGCCCCTTCATCCCCCATGCCTGCCTACGTCTGGCAGCCTGCGACACACCGGAGCCAGGCCGTGCAGATTTACAGCAAATACCATCTCTAAACAAGCAAGGAAAACTTCATAACAACAAGGACCCTTTCAGCTCACCTGCTTATTTTCAGTCCACTGCAGGAAATGGTCTAAGTTGCAGGCTTTTTTTTATTTTTTTTGGACTCTCTACGTATGAAGTGTAATCACAAAGGTCAACCATATACGTCTCTATTCTTTTCTCACGCCCCGAATCAGATATAAGATAATCAATGAAATGGCTCTGGAGCAGACATGTGAAACATGTTTGAGATAAAGAAGTCTAAACCATCACAGCAAAAATTAGCTCTGCGTTCTGACCTTTCACCTTGACATCAGCTTCAATTCCTCCTTTGTCCCAGCCCGCGGTTCACAGGAGGAGCAACCTCAGGTGGTGTGGCAGCATTTCCTCTGCACATCGACCTCCTGGGCCCCGTTTCTTCCTGTTGATATACTTCTCATTCATGGGTTTTCTCCTTCCTACCCTTTCCCTTTTGCGCTCAATCATGTGATGCTTAATTTTCCTGCATGTATGTGAAACACAGACGTCTGACGTGAACTCATCAAAGAGGCAGCTGCTTCCTTTCAGAGCCCAGGCAGGAATGTACTTTCGTTTGGGTCCTTCATTCATAAGAAGCAAACCATCAACCCTCATGCTGCGGTTATGGAGAGAGTAAGGGCTGTCAGCCATTGATGAGAGAGGGGCTTGTGTAATGGGAAAGAAAAGTATGGTTTGGAAATAAGGAATCCACTATAGACTATGTTGCATCCTGCTCAGGTAATCGCTAATTAATGTTAACTTTTATGCCCCCAAAATATATATATGTCGGTTCAATAGCAATACAACACTGGAGGTGGGAGAATGGATGGAAGGAAGAAACACTGCAGCAAGAAATGCTGAGAACTGATGAGAGCGGGTGATTTGGAAGTACCATCAAAGGATGGCATAACAAAAACCCGAGAGGAATGGAATAAAGAGGGGAACCTGGAAATATAAAAGCGCTGGTGGGTCTGAGAGGAAGAATGAGTGGTGGGGGTGTGGGAGAGCAGGGAGGGGGTTGGCGGAGAAGTCAGAGAAGTCAGTGATCACTCAGGAGGTCTGGAACTCTGACCTCTGACCCCATAGCGGAGCGGATGCCACCATGGTGAAAATGTGAGAGGTGAGGTATGTGAGCCCCCTGAGCCCTGGCGGAAACCCCCCCCCCCCCCCCCCCCCCCCCCCGCACCCCCCCATGATGAATGGGATGTTAGCATTGACACAAATTGGCCCATAATAATGACACAAGGCCGCTAAGCACACAGACACAGAGTGACAGAGTGGGAATTACAGAGTGAAAGACCAGGCAGACAGAAAGAGAAGGAGAGGGAGAAAGAGGGAGACAGAGATGAGATGAAAAAGTCCTGCAGGAAAGCATTACCTTACCCGGTGGGACAGCCAGGGAGGGGGGAGAGGGAGATTTATGACCCTGAGTATCTTTGGTGTTTTCTCTCCTCTCTCCTGAACGGTGGGACTGCAGAAAGTCCAGGAGTTCAGAGGGCCCCTGACACACACACACACACACACACACACAGAGTCTGATAGGTTCATGAATGAATTGTTAGCTTTGCCTCCTTGCGTGCACCCCTCTTCTATCCTTTTTTCTTTCCTTTCTAACTTAACCCCCCATCCCTAAACCCCCCCACCCCCACATGCGCGCACACAGACACACACACACACACACACACACACACACACACACACACACACACACACACACATCCCAGTTCGAGAATTTCCATCACTTCTAAGCGCCACATACAGTATATGTCCGGCTAAAAATAGATGCTGACTTACCAGGCTGAGTCAGAAGAAAACTGTGACATCCCTTTTTATAGCTTCGGCGTGACACAGCATGTCGATGCATGCCCCCACCCCACCCTCTGTCTACCAAAACAAGGCATCCCTCTGTCTTTTAGGAAACACATGTATTAGATTAGGCATGTTGGGAGGCAAGGGTCACACTCCTGTCAGTAATTGAAATGCGATTATGTATGAGCTAACATGATTACAGGGGTGAGGGGCTGGAGGGAGGGGGTGATTGAAAGGTGAAAGCCAGCCTGTGATGTGTGGCTGCTCCCTTATTCCACAGGAGACATTCCAGAGGTAATGGGACATGAATGAGTCTGCCGCCCTCGTGCAGATCGGGGACGAGCACAAGTGGAGCTTCAAGTTTATTCTCTCCATAGTTCTCTGCTTTTTCTAAGGAAGAAAAGTTTACATGCGTCAGGTATCGCTGTGTCGGTTGTTCTCAGGAGGTGCAGGTCTCACCTGGTTCTTGTGAACCAGTGCGGGTCCTGATGATTTAGACTAGATGGATTGACTGGGGTCTTAGGTGTGGTGGATTCTGTTCGGATCATACTTTGATCCATCATACATTCACATACTCAATTATTGAAACACTTTCATTAAAAAAATGGGCTTCTGTTTTCAACATTTTAAAACAACTACAGCTGAACCAAAGTGCTGTGAAATAAACCAATGAAAATGAGTGCAAACCAAACCAACCCTTCAGCAGATGAGAATGGTGATAAGAGACATTTGCTTAACTGGCTCCCCAAGTCTTTTGTTTGCAGATTTCGTTTTATATTTTCTGTGTTCTCCCTCAAATTTTGACTTTGTAAGGGATTGTCTTCTGAATCCATTTTTCTTTTTCTTTTCTTTTTATCCAAAATTCAGACATATTTCCTGTTACACTCCAATATATTCAATAACTTCCTCAAAGACGCATCCAAGTCTGCATTCTTGTGGTGGCATGGGTTCGGCACTCCATTCAATCATTCATGGAACCTGCAAGTAACTGAAGCTTCTTCTTTGGTAAACAGAATGTAACGCTGGTACCAGACAAACCTGATCACTGACAGCACTTTATAACCGGCACTTTAGATATTCATGAAGCACTTTTAACACACAGCACTTTAAGGAAAATGCTATTTTGTACATATAAAGAGATTGCACATGGTTGTCATTTTAAATGTATTTATTGGAAATTTTTGTTGCTGCAGTAGGTCCGCACGGGGGCGTCAACAGCCGATGGAGGCAACATGACAATTAATTAATTGAGCGTAGTGCAATATATGTGGATATGAGAGTAGCTGTTTCTTTTAGTTGTTGTGCATGTGAGGAATGTTTTAAGGTGTGAGTGAAAGAGTGTTTAGTGGTATGTGTGAGTGGAAAGTTTTAACTCACCTTCTACTCTTGCGTTCAGGTCGGTGAACGAGATTCCCCCATTCTCTGCTCTGCTGCTGGAGACGCCACACTCCTGTTCACCCTTCAGTGCACTTTCTTGCACCTTGCACTTTCTATTTGTTATTTGTGCACTTTTGAAAATATTTTTAAAAAGATGTGGACCACTCAACAAGCTGCCTTCTCATTTTCTTTTGCTACTCACTGACCCAATCGCTCTCCGGCCAGTGTGGGCCACATTGGGGAACTGAGAGGTCACAGCAGGCAAAATTGCCTTTTAATATATATTAAAAAAAAAATCAAAAATACACCAAAAATGTATAAGAAGACACAGAGAACATTTCTACTAATCCTTATATTTGAGAAGCATATCGCCTTATTAAACCGACTACCATCAGTAGTTTCTGAAGCGACCTGGAGCATGTAGTCCGCCATTGTCGTTGTTATGTGCGTTGCTGAGAGGGTCGCAGGGTTCCAGGGTAGACAGGTGGAACGATGACGTAGTTTTCTGCAAATGTGCGTCTTGCGTCCACACATTAAAGCCGAGGTGGCATTTTAAAATTTCCCCACCCTGGAACCTACTTTCCAAAAAAACTAACTTTCGGGCCAAAATACGATGCGGTTACATGAAACAGCGTTCCCGTGTGGACATTGAAGACATTGAATCCCACAATGCTGGTAAAGGAGGTCAAACACCCTGCATGGCAGCTGTCAGCATTGGTGTCTTAATGTGTGTGTGTGAATGAGAAATGTGCTATATAAGTGAAGTTCACTAAGTTCACTAAGTTCATCTGGAACCAAATAATAATGTTTGAGACATGTAAAAGTTTTTTGTATGAGGAATATGAAGTAATCAAGCTACAAAGCAAGAAGTGTCAAGGAAAACATTTCAAAATGTAAAAAAAAAAAACAACCTGGTACTCTTTACACTGTTACCACCCCGAAAACTCTACATGCATAAAAAACATGAACATGATGTAAATGAAATGGCAAAAGCCGATTTCCCCTCAGTTATGTTCAAACTGGAAAACATCCGTGAACTTGGTCAATGCGAGGCACATGACTGACTTTATGAGCACATATTAAATCAAAAATGGACAACGGACTAGTATATTAGATTATGTAAGCGTACACGATGTGTCACAAAGATGACAAAATGTGCAGTGGAAACAATAGCATGCCCTGCATACACTGCATTCAGTGGCTTTTAAAAAAAGAGCCCTTAATACAATTCCTTTTGTACTCGGTTACATCAACATTGAGTAAGTATTTGCAGCATGTCAACCCCTAATCTGCACCTGACTAACCTGACAGCACGCTCTCAGTGTGCACTCAGGTTACTGCTGTTCTACATGTGGCTCAAAGTGCACCTTTGCTCATATCCGGCACTGTCAGAATGGGCGCCCTCAGCACGCATTTGCTGCAGGCTCCTCTAATTGATCAGAAACAATACTCACAGAGCCCTGTGAGAGCACAGGCTGCAGAGGCACTGCAGATATTCTGATAAGAATAAACGCAACACAAGCGGGTACACAACAAACAGGTGCAACCGTCTAACACAGGAACTGGTCGATTTTGAGTTACCCTGAAAAGAGTTTGCCTCCTGCAGCTGTTACCGTGTGAAGTTCGAGTATTAGTCGCATTCATTACAAGATCATTAAGACAATTGCATCATGTGCAGAGGTGGAATCCCCTCAGTGATGAGGGAGCAAGATGAAAAATTGCTTTAAAAAGATATATTACTATATTTCGAAGTAGTTTAACAGCCACAACAAAACCACAAAGCCAACACTCTCTGAAGTACCCATCACACAGGAAATGGGTGTTGGATACTTTTTATATATACTTAGTACTTCAATTTGAAAAGAACCAGAGTTGTTTTGTTTTCATCAACACTTAAAACCATCAATATTTGTTTTTTTACTGAGTCTTTTAGTGCCTAAAAGACTTTTTATTCATTTCCAAATAAAAAGAATTAAAGTATATGGATTAAAAATCAATATATGAATTGAATATTTTCCCTTTTTTTTTTTAGAAATAGAAATATCCGATCACCCGAAAAAGTCTGAAAAATCCACTGATAACAGATAAGTGTCGCAGATCGATGATGATGATGATGATGACGACGATGATGATAATAACAGTATAATGTAGAAGTAAGTAATTCATTAGAAAGTGTATAGCTATAACATGCAATATATACAAAAAATAATAAATAATATATACTAAAAATAATAAAAGACCACATTAAATGCAAACCATGTCATCTGAGGCTTTTTTTCTATTATATTTTGTTTTTGTTATAATTTTTATTCATGATATAATTTATTTCATCTTCATCTCACCATCAGTTTCTGTATTTGTGTGCAAAGATAAACATGTGGATCATCGTTAATAAGACGTCAATAAATAAGCAAAGAAAATCTGTGTCTATCCAACTCAAAGTGCAACCAACCAAACAGAACGGGTAAACGTCAACAAATAAATACATTTTGGAAATAATTTCTTTATTCCCTTTGATGCATTTGTCTCATTTTTGATTCTTTCTGAAATTCCGATCAATTACATTTACCACAATTAAATGTAAACGAAAAAAAAGACATAGTATAAACTTAATGTGCAATATAATTGTTTTATTTTATTTTTTAATTAAATTTATATCTGTTAATGTTGAAAGAAAGTCAAGCTCTTTAAATGCAGTCAGGTGAGTATTAAAACGTGAGGCTATAGTTTCTGCACACATTTTAACAAAAGTTTTTACAAATTGTGTAAAATATTGAAAGGAAACTGAATACTCTGATAATAAATCAATAAAGTAATATTAGTTATGATTTAGTTGTAAAACTGAATCATGAAAGATGTTTATTTTTATTTGTTAAATACAGTCCGACGGCACCAAAAGTCATCCTTTAATTTCTGTCACAAAATTGATATTGAGGTATTTGGTTGCATGTTTTTTCTGTGTAGAGTTCTCTCTGTGTTCTTCTACTTCCTCCCACAATTGAAGGATGTGCTTGTTGGGTTAATTTGCGACTCTTAAGTACCTTTAGGTGAGAATGTGTTCACATTCTCTCTTTTAAAATGCTATCTCACTCGGCTGCGACAATTCGCAGTCAGTTAAAAACACAAAAATGGGAATAAGTGACACATTTCACTTGGAATCACACTGAATTGATACATCGCACGAGACTGTTAACCTAATTCCTGGTCAAATTTGGGGTAAAAAAAGTACTTTGTTTGCACAGTACTCATTTTTGAAACACGAGACATTCGCTTGCAACTGTCTTGGCACAGACATCTGAATGTCTCCCCAGCTTCTCCACAGTCGAGCCGTCATTTTTTTAAGCAGTCATGAAGTAAAAGGGAGTTCATTAAATAAATGCAGAAGCTGCTGAATGAGGACCCCAACCTTAATAAAAAAATAAAAAAATACAAAAAGAAAACACAGATAGATGCTGGGCTAGTTTCACATTTCCAAACTAATTTATGAAGGTTTCCTCTGAGACTCATTTACAAAATAAATGGAGCAAATTATTAAAACATGTTCAAAGGAGCCACATGTTTGGAGGAGCTGGGACTCCCTTTGGAGAGCATTGCAAAGAACTGCCAATTTTTCAGATGGTTTGGAAATTCTTTCATGAAATTCCTTCCACAATTTGTTGCGACCCAGTTGGATATGGACTCTTCAGCTCTTTGATGTCCCGCTTGTAAGCTGTTCTGTGTTCAATGTTAGCTGAGGTAAACACCAGCCCCAGAAATCCTCACTTTGGAAAAGGTGGTATAGAGGATTTATGGATGACCTGTTGATTTTATTTCCACCTTTACCAACATTTGTGAAACATTAAAAAGTAGAAAATGAAGTGGACAAGATTGTGTTGTTCTTGTGATGTTGTGTTGAAACGGAAAACTTTTGTTGCATTTTGTCTGTTTACATGACAACAACGCTCGGAACCACTGAAAATACAACTTTTTGAAAATGGTTTCAACCTGTTTCAATGGAAACTGAGGGAAAACGCAGCTTTTTGAAAAAAAAAAACTCCAACTCTGTGTAAATGGAGGAAAATGCAACTTTTTCTGAAACGCTGCAACCGTGCATGATAGTTCTTCCACACAGGCACGAGTAAATGTGCGGTTGTGTTTGTGCTTTCATTACAAAAACGACCAACAACTAACATCGTTTTCAGCATTTCTGCCATGTCCATGTAAAGATTGTTTTGAAAACGTTGCCATGTGAAGGCAAAACTTTTCCGAAATGAAAACACTGTGTTTCCACTTGAGACGTAGTGTGTAAACAGAGCTTGTGTCACACTATTGCAGTTGAACAGGTTGCAGCAACGCCTCGGGTTTGAAACTGGGTTTGGAGCTTTTCCCTGTGGAGTTTGCATGTTCTCCCTGCGAGCATGGATTTCCTCTCCGTTCTCCTCCCGTGCTCTGAAAACGTGCCATTGAGGCTGATTGATGAGTTAAAATTTCCCATCGGTGTAAATTTGCGCCACTGTCTTTTCCTTGGGATGGACTGGTGGCTGCTAAGTAGGATGAAGTGGAACACAAGACGAGTGGATGGAGAAAATGCTGCCAGTCATGCATTTCATTCTCGATTCAAACCAGATGAATCAGTTGCAAGAGAAGTCTCAAAAACAATATTGATTCTTTCCCCTGTGTGTGTTTACATGTATCTGAAATCGGGAAAAATGGCTTGTGTGGCAAACAAAAACTCTTGCTTTGGTGAAAGAGATGAAAGTAACCGCTATTTACGAACAGCGGTACATAAAGTGAAATGTAAGAGTCATCCTTTACACGACAGGGCTCATGTTTGTGAAGTGAAACTGATTCAAAGCCACTATTTACTGTAGATGATTTACCGTCGCATTTTGGCCCGCGTGCCTTCAGCGGGGGCATCAAAGCGCGGCATGCCGGCCAAGGCAAGTGGGTCAACAAGCATCGAAATCCATCTAAATAAACTCTCTTCACTTCGTCCTTGTTTGTTTGGATTGTGTCTCAACATTTTGTTTTTTTAAACTAAAGACATTACAATTTGCATCAATTCGAAAGGATTTTTTTATATATATTTTTTTTACTCTACAAGTCAACCACAAACATCCGGAAATAAAGAAAAAAAAAACCCAGAAACATTTGAAATCCATATTCAGACATGATCCAGTCAATTCTAAGCATTGTCATCCCATTTTCCCACAATGTTTTGTCAACATCGTGCAGCTGCTCCCCCAGAGATCTCCCCATCAAGGGCCCCCTGAAAGTGAAGTTTGACTTCACTGATAACTGGTACCCCACCTCCCAGTTGTCTAAGAATCATGTGTACATTATGCTGAGACACACTGACCCTCACCACTGACTGTTGACTAGAGATTACTGGTAGTGGGCCTACTTCCTGCTCCCATTTATCTTTCTTTCACCTCCTTATATACCCACCACCCCCACCCCCTCCCAACTCCACCCCTTCTCTCTTTCTCCCTCTGTAATGTCTCAGCTGTTCCCTGCAGGCAGGGCTCTCTGACTGAGTGCCTGCTCTGTTATGGGTTCATTGGGCTGGTATGCGGCAGGAATCTTTGGATCAAGGTAATTTCACACTGTTAGACTTTTTCCCAGGCTGTTAAGCTTCCCTTTACCTTTGTGCCACTCAGAGAGCGAGATAGGGAGCAACACATGTAGCCGTTAAACACACACAGTGGCTCAGGGCTGACGCCACCAGCGGAGCTGGCGGGGGGGGGGGGACTTGAAAGATACGGCCTATAAATTACAGTCCAACACCTCAGTTTCCCAAACGGATCAGATTATTGCGCGCCTGATCCAGAGTGGTGGGGAGGATGGTGCACATTCATGGGTGGTGCTGTAATGAAGCTGCACGTCTGCCAGGGGAGCCACTGTGGTGTGCGCCCCCCCACCCCCACCCTCCCCACTTCATTTGTCTCCATCACTGATCACTGAGAAGATCAGATACCCATCTTTGTGTGTGTGTGTGTGTGTGTGTGTGTGTGTGTGTGTGTGTGTGTGTGTGTGTGTGTGTGTGTGTGTGTGTGTGTGTGTGTGTGTGTGTGTGGCAGGCGGGTTGCACATGTGTTTTCATTGCTTGTCTACTTCCAACGAAATTTTTTTTTCGTCCTATATTTTTACCCATCAGGTGTT
This sequence comes from Lipophrys pholis, assembly GCF_963383615.2. Taxonomy (NCBI): domain Eukaryota; kingdom Metazoa; phylum Chordata; class Actinopteri; order Blenniiformes; family Blenniidae; genus Lipophrys; species Lipophrys pholis. The sequence goes on along the minus strand of NC_137631.1, from coordinate 24,577,549 downwards.
TCTGCTTCCCGTCACTGAGTCGACTTCCATAATTAGGCTCCCTCATACCATAAACGGAGCACCGAGTGTTATTATTAGTGGCAACGCATAGGTTAGCACCTGATGCAGCTGCAGAATGGAGGGAAACGTTCTGTAAATTGTCAGAGTAATCTTGTTCTCATCTCCGCCCAGGGTGCATTAACATCCCGAGCAACAGCATGCACCAGTAGGTGCATGCGATGCATGTGCACCCTTTAGCTTTCAGGTGTTTGATAAGTTTAATTTGAAGGTTTTATTTTCACTGCCTTGAGTTATTTTGGCAATATGTGGTTAACTTTGTCCATGTTTGCATGCCTCGCCGTCTGTGTGAAAGATTGAATGTAAATAAGCTGATCTCTCTTTATCCCTTATTGGGAGCGGTATGTGAATCATAGAATAAACAGAAGGTGTATGAATGGCCGCAGCCATTAGGTTATTCTGTGAAAAACGAAAGAAAGTGGAACCAATATGTGTGCACGGTCCTGTGCAAAAGGTTTTGTTTCACGCAATTGTGCTTCTCTTTGCCTCGCAGTAATTATGGTTTTTGAGTGGCTTGTAATCGGATTTGTGTATTTTCTAAAATGAAAATACCAAAGAGCTTCACCGATAAGATGTGGGATATCTTTGACCTCAAGTCCCGTGTGTTTTAGTCTGAGCTTGTCATGATCCCAGGTGGAAGTCTTCAGGATGTTGATCCTCCTAAAGCACTAACAGACACAATTTTAGACAGATCTTTGCACAAAAAGTCCTTGCATTCTGTATGTATCAAGGACTGTGTCGGATTAACAATGCCTTTGTTCTTGGTGTGCGTAGTGAAAGGAGGAGGAGCGATCGACTGGAACAGTGATGCAGTATCAGCAAGCAGCTGTTGAATGAGTGACAAAGTCAAGGGCTCATGATAGGAACATGGGAAAATCCTGGAGGAGCTGGAGAGCAAGAGACGGCCGCAGCAGCTGAGTCAGTCGGCGCAAAGCAGCCTCCACAGTTGCTGTTCTGTTGAGGGTGGAGGAAAAAAAAAACTGAGAATCAGAAAAGAAAGCAGTTTATCCTCTTTTAGGGCAAGGAAATGTTGACATTATTTAGCAGACCTACCTCTCTGTTGGGCTCAATTGGCTTGAGACCTGATGAGTGTATGAAAGGTTGTTGGTGGACTTCAAAAGGAAGGGTCAAGCATGTGAAAGGGGGGGTGGGGGGGGTGGGGGGGTGGAAGCAGGGAGGGAAGCAGGGATGATGGTGCATGGTGGAGGGGTGGTGGAAAGGTAAATGAATACCAGACGGTTCGTGTCTTGTGTTAACAAAAAATGTCGAGCCAAAGCGACCAGACCTCATTGTTTAAGTGACTCAGCCGACACAGCACTGTGCAGCAGCAGCCTCTAATTGTCAGTGATGGAGGGGCTTTTGGTTATTAATTATGCTTCTGATGTGCCTGCCCCGGCTCTCCCAAAGGCAGATTGTGCAGAACAAGACTGGCAGGTCTTTTCAAAGGGGAAAATGTTACTATAGTGACTTGAATCTTTCATTGCGACGACCAAGAGCAAAGTGCAACAAATCATCCCAAACTATTTTCCCAGCGGCGGCTGCACCTGCAGCCGCAGTCTCAGAACCGAAGAGGAGTGGAGCACAGTAACAACATTGATGCTCACAAGTTGTTATTTAGTTAGTTAATATAACGTTTGCTTTTGTTTGCTTTGAAAGGGGAGACGGAGACGAGTGCAGCTACAGTGTCAGATGGTAGCGTGATGTCTTCAGATGAGAGACGTTTCTCTGAGTCACTGCTGCTGACGCCAAACGTCCTTATTATTCCTGCACATTCTTAGTAGGATCAATGTGTTGTGTTTGGCAGTGACATGTTTGATGCCAGGCGGCAGTGCAGACGAAATATGCAAATTTTGTCGACGAATATTTACTTGGTAAACACACCAAACGCTGTGACGTGGAGTTTTGTGCAGCCATTCTTCGCATCTTTGAAGTATTTAATCAATTATCCACAGGCACATAGTAGAAACAGTGTAGAGATGGATAATTACCTGCTTTTGAGTCTGTGTGGAGTTTGCGTGTTCTTCACGCGTTCGCTTACGTTTTCTCCAGGTAATCTGGTTTCCTCACAAAGACCAGAACCATGCACTTCACCTTAAATAATGCCTCTAAATTGCTGGTTGTTTAAACTCTCAACGGGGACGGATGGAAGGTGGGTGGGAAGGGAATAGTTGCTTTCACCTTTTGTTGAAGAAAAGTGGTCGTTTCGCCCACATTTTAGACATCTTGGCAACTTAGACCCACTGCCAGTGAGTACTCAAACGAAACCTACGCAGGAGCTGCTGTCATTGTTGCAAAGGTTTTCCTGTGGTCTTGATTTATTTATTACCGAGCTGTCCAATAACAAGGTAAAGAACCATCTTCATTTAAAGCTGGGATTTAAGTCAAGGGGGGGGGATAAGAGTACCTGCAGCTACGTAACAAGATCTTCCATAACAAGATCAGCGTCTCAAAGATTTGGACGATGACGACCGTGCAGGTTGAGGTTGAAGTCAGCCCCTGTGCTTTTAAGGCGGTGGTTTTCATTTGTCCTTTAATATTTAATGATATATCATGCCTAAAAGATAAATGCAAGGCAAAACTATGCTTTTCTGTAGACACAGATTTAAAAAAAACAACACAAAGTAAACCATAAGTGGAACAACTACAACGGTTGCACACAATATAAAAAGATTTCCCAGATATTTAAAATTTTAAAAATCTAACTCTCATTGGGAAGAGTTGTGCTTTTAAAAAAGTACTTCTTGTTGTGAAATACATTTGGAAGTCTGTCATTGAACCAGACTTCCAGCAGGTTACAAAGGTCCGAAGGTATTTACATCCTTGTGATTGGTCTTTTACTCCTCGTTATTTTGCAAATGATAATGACAATTAACATTGATGAATTAATTAATGGCAATTAACAGAGGATTGTCACCGTTTCTGAACTCACCATATAGTTTGTAATTTAATTATTTGAGAATATAAATTGTACCACCCAGGTGTGTTGTGGCTCGGTATTTTGCTTCTACATCGACAGGAGAGACGTTTCTCTCTGCATTAGATTGATTCCAAAACCACAGTAATAACAATTTGTCCTTTGGGGTTTTGTTGCTCCTTTTCCCGTTAATGATGTAAGGGTATGTCTCAAAGAATTTGGGGAGGAGATGTTTGCATGACGAATTCGAGGGAGTTTGAGTGAAGCGTGCAGGGCAGGAGCTCAATGCCAAAGCCGCATTGTTGCACCGTCGGACGCGGAGGGGGGAAGTCTGGGGGATCCTGCAGGTGGTTTGGTGAAGATGTCAGGGACGAGCTTCGCAGGCGCTGCTGGAAACACTCACATCACTTAGTATCACAACAAGGCGAATGCTCCCAACTGTGAGGGAAGTAAAAGATTTCCGCGCGGTGCTTTTTTATAGAAGGTGTTCTTTGTCGGCTCAAGCTTCAAGTGGGACAAATGTCTGTTTCTGCAGCATGTGCACGGTTGTTTAATGTCAATACAGATGTTTTGTGACGCAATGTCTCTTAAACTGTCTCTGCCAATGCAAGACTAAAGAACTTTCTGGTATCTGCAATGTGGTGATGATTTTTTTTTTTATTATTATTATTATTCATTAGGTTCAGTGAAGTTTCACATTTCAGTTAAAAACACAATTCAAACCAGGAAGTGCACAACACCTGTGAGGGCTCAGAAAACAAACCAAGTAACAGCAGCACAGACCAGTCGGTTCGGTTGGACAAAGTCGTTTTTCCAGTGAAGTTTTGCATGAAGTGCATGATGTTTTTACATCGTGGATGAGTGGCTTTTCTCTGCATTGTTGTTTGCTGCACACACATCTGCAGCTATTCAGGCACAGAAAAAACACAGCAGAAATGGGGAAATGTGGCCATGATAAACAAATGAAAGGAGGGGATGTATGAGTGGTGAGAATTAAATGGTGAATCATCAGCAGATGCCGCATGCTTCCATTTGAGAGCAAGTAAAGACTCTTTTGTTGCGTGTTTTTGTTTTGTTTTTGTTTTTGTTTTGTTTTTTGTATATTGCTGCTGTCCATTGTTGTTGCTGTTGATGCACCGTGACACGAATCTATGTGAGATATTTTGTTATAAAATACATTTTCCAAAATCTCACATAGAAGGAGATGCTAGAAGTACAAATTGGGGCTGTTGTCTGTTTCTGGTGGCTTCATTGCTTTGATAAAGTGGATTTTTCTTTTAATTGTGCCATTGTGTTACAGTTTGAACCCCTTTGATTTATTTCGTTGCCTGATCATATTTCTTTTAAAGTTAACAAACAAGCAATAATTAATTTTTCCTGGTCTTATTTCCACTTTTTTAATCATTACCTCTCATCATTTCTATCATTTTGGGGGTGGAAATGTATTGTATTGGTTCAAGAAACTCACATGAAGCAGAAATCTGTGAAATATAATATCAATAAAATTAGGAAATTGTTATGTGTATATTTTAAGATTGAAATGATTCATTTCATTTACATTGTTATCTTGTAAATGTATGAATCTTGGGGCTAATTTCAGGCAGTCAGACAGCCTTTCAACACTTTAACAATAATCTGTTTTAGCTGGAGTGTTAATGAAATAATCCAAAAATATCTTAAAATTCATACTTTTGTTCAGATAGGATAAAAATTAGGAAAATGTGTAGAAACGGTTTATAACTAGATAGCTATAAACAAATTTCAAATAAAGAAAAATGAGTGGACATAAGTGGAATTTCACATAAAGTTTCTTAGTTACTTAAAATGTCTGAAATATTTTAAATATTTTGATTGATTATTGAAAGAAACACATGTCCAAGTTATTCATGTTATATTTTATTACCATGTTAATGATCTTTCATTTTAACTACATTTTTCTTTGTGAAGAAGTTAATCTTCTGGGTGAGCTGCTGACCTGATGATGCAGGTGTGTTGTTTTTTGTTGTTGTTTTTTTAGATTATTACCTTTCACAAAATGTGAAAGATCTGTTCTGTTTATGGTGTTCATCTTTAGTCTTTAACAGCTTGGATCTTTAAAGAGACTTATTTTATTTGTTGTTTATTTTAGCTTCACATTGAGGTGAAATGGTTTTCTTTTTATGTGTTTAAACAAAACTGCAGTGGGTGATTGCTGCTATTTTAATTCACATAAACTAACTTTTTGTATCAATAAAATTATTTTTTAAGATGCATTTATTTGTTATTTGATTTTAGTATTAAATCTCTGTTACCTGAGTTTCTTATTTTGAAGGTATAACAGCTTAAAGGGAGCTCAGATGTTGAATTCAAGAGACAGAGCTGTTTAATCTGTCACTATTGGTGGTTTTTATTTTGTGTTTTTTTACTTTATAAACACAATCGGAGCTGAACTGCTGTCATTTCACAACTCTTTCTGTCTCAGTGAGAAGCTGCCAAATTCCCCTCCGACACTTTCCTGGTCTTGTGGGAAGTTTTTTTTTTTTTTTTTTCTCGTCTTCTTCTTCTTGTTCTTCTTCTTCTTCTTCTTCTTCCTCTCCGGGTCTGACTCCCATGTTGCTGTGATGTCGGTAAAGAGAGAGATGAAAGAGAGACAGAGACATTGTGATTATCCGGGTGCCGGCTGCTCGCCTCTGGTCTCAGTTTGGTGATTTAAAGTGTGAAAGGTGCGCGGATGATGAGTCAATGCGCGCTGCAAACAGTGACCACCTTCACTTTTAATCGCATTTTTTCCCCTTCATTTTTTTAAACCGACTAATTCTCCCATATACACATATATTTAATTCTGTTATTTCATACACGTGTCTGTCTTTATGAAGAAAAATAAATAAAGGATTACATTTGGTTTCCAAAAAATCGTATTAATGAAGTGCAAGTTTGGAAACAATCCCGATGCCAGTTGTGTGTGTATGTGTGTGTGTTGTTTTTTTTTAACGATTTTTGTTAAGGAAATAACATTTCAAAACTTCAAAGAATTTGCTCGACATTCCTTGCGAAGAAACCGCGTCAAACTTTCAAAACTTTCCTTTCTGTTAATTGTTTCCTCCAACAAAAGCATCTCTTGCTTGAATTGTCACAGCTCCTTTGTGTTTTTTCTAGAAAACGGGTGCGTTCCTCTTTTATTGTATTTTATTTTATTTTTTTCTTGTGTGATAATTGAATGCTTCCGGGGACAGAATGCGCTCCTGCTGCTGTTTCTGGTCTCACTCAGAGGAGCTGTTCCGCTGCAGAAGAGAAAAAAAAAAAAAAAAAAAAAAGAAAACCTCACACATGCGTTGCTATTTCTTTAAATACATCACGAGGCGTGATCGTTTGATCTATTACAAAAGTTTCTTGATCACATAAACAGCTTCTTTATATTTATTTGCATTTAAACCACCTCAAACTAATGAAACTTTTTTTTGAATTTATTTTCTTCTCTTTTTTTTTTTTTTTAGCCACATGGCAGATGGCTTTACCTTTATTATCTCAGAAGATTCCAAGATTTAAGAATGGCCCTGTGGGCAATTTTAAAGTGTCTCCCATTGATATGATGGTGCTCCAGCAGACTCCGCTCTTTTTCTTTTTCTTCTTCTTCTTCTTCTTTTTTTTTTTTTAAACTTTAAATGACTCCTTTTATCTATAACAAAGCAGTGGCGGCCATCACTTACACCAGCCTGTGAAGAAATGCTTGAGACGTTGGCTTTGAGATGCGTAATTGCGCATCTTGATGAGCTGAGAGCAGCTGATGCTGCTGGATGTCCGGAGGATCCGGAGCACCTGCTTCTTGCACCGCAGCTCTCTTTGGAACTGCATTTCCATTGGTGCGACTTTTGTTAAACTCTAGTTGCATGTTTTAGTTGGTAAAAATAAAAAAATAAAAAGATATTTAGTTAAAAAAAAAATGGGGTGGGGGGGGGGGGGGGGGGGGTGTTTACTTAACATATCGACTGTACTTCAATATATCAACCGGAAAATATAATTTCACCCCAAGAAAATGATTATGACGTATGAATGCCTTGATGAACAAAATCACCTATATCCACTGCTTATTGATTATCCAGAGTTCCCCATCACTTTTCCAGACTAAAATTATAATATAAATTCATTTTTAAAAAATGAATTGAACTAAGAACCAAACGCTGCCTCGTTAAGTTTGTGAGAGTGATTTTCTTACTATTGTTTCAAGTTAAAGGAACTTTAAAAAAAAAAAAAAGAAGAAAGAAAGAAAGAAAAGAAAAAAGGCGACAAATGTGCGCTTTGAATATAAAGTATTGAAATGCGCACAAAAGAATGAGTGTTGTAATGCTACTTGAGGCTGATGTACGTGTCAGATAGGCTGATTAAGCAAAAGTGACAAGCTTTAAGCTGGGAGGCTACTTATAAATGGCGAGAGAGGTAGAGGGGGAGAGGGGGAGAGAGAGGAAGGTATAGAAGAAGTCTGCCCAGTAACAATCGCACAGCCTCGTCGAGCGCTGTGGAGCTATTGGCTATGCAAATTGACACACAGGGAGGAGAAAACCACTTAGACTCGAGAAAAAAAAAAAAAAAAACTTTAAAGAGACATTTACCCCCACTTTTCTCACATGCATTGCTGTATAGCCACCAAGCCTCGCATGGAAATTAACAGCTCTGAGGACTTTACAGTCCCCCAATCCTTCCCCTGATGCACTGACGTCTCGATTCATTCAGAACTCAGTCTTTGAAGTTGTCTAATAATGGGACGGGGATTAACATATTTACCCATGCAGATTCTCTTTGTGACTGTATGTGAGGCTAAATCATTTGGCAGTCGTTTTTTTTAATTATCTCACCAGTGACTTACGCTCTCGGCTTGGTTTCCACCTGCTTGTTTTTTTCCACAGAAACCATACAGCAGAAGATCCACAGCAGAAATGCATTGATATTGCTTGAGCTCTGTGTCATCTTTAATGGGAGATTGTCAAGCGGACATGAAGTGTGCTGCCTCATTTCCTAGAAAGCTATCGCATAAACCGAAAGCAGTTTGTAGCTGCTGCTGCTGTGTGTGTGTGTGTGTGTGTGTGGGTGGGTGTACTGTCCTGTACGCGTGCACTGTCCTGTACGCGTGCACGCGCGCTGTAAGGTTAACATGCATTATCTAAAAGTTGAGCACTGCTCGAGGTTCTCTGACGCGTTGATTTTGACCTAAATCGATGCAGAAATAGGTAGATTATCTCTTTAATCCACACTGGTGCTCAAATGTTCCTCACCAGATGTCACTTCTAACACTTTATGGAGTCAAACTGGCTTTTTATTGTTGAATGATGTCCTTATCGTCATGCAACAATCGATATTATGTCATGATCATGAGACTTTTTTAAAGAAAGAAGCATGTCAACAAAACAAAGCAACTCAGCTTTAACCAATCACATTCCTTATTTAATATAAACGAGTGATAAAATAATCTACATATGTTTATTTTTTCAGCCTAAAACAATCGGTAGATGGGGTGGGGTGGGGGGTGGGGGTGAAACCAGTGATATATGCTGCGCTTGTTTCAAAATGAATGTGCATTTGCAAAAGCTCCAAGCAGTTGGGCTGTAGGACAGCACAGAGAAGGGGGGGGAGCGAGAGAGAGAGCGAGAGAGAGAGAGAGAGAGGAGGGGGGGAGGACAGGAGTGTAGCATGTTGCGTCTGGGCTGGTAATGAAGTGAATTGCGTCAGTGGCGCATGCAGGGCAGGCTTGAAATGCGCCTGATCTGGCCAGGCAGATGAAAGTAGAGGCGCACTGAGGGGAGAGAGGAAAAAAGTTCTCAACAAGGAGAGGCAGGACTACTCTTTACGGAGCCCCTGCAGTCTCACTTTTTTATGCCTCTAAAAAGACTTTCCCTGCCATCTCCTCGTCGCCTTTTTTCCCTCCGCAACGCTGCTTTTCGAGAGAATTTCTACTGTTTTTTTTTTGTTTTTTTTCCTGTTTTTTTATACTCAAGTGAAAGCACCATGGAGCTGCTCTGCCTCGAAATGGACACCATCATACGAGCTCGTCCCGATCCGAACCTCCTGTGCGATGACAGAGTCCTGCAGAGCTTGTTGACTATAGAGGAGAGATTTCTACCCCAATATTCCTATTTCAAAGGCGTCCAGAAAGACATTCAGCCCTTTATGAGGAGGATGGTCGCGACTTGGATGTTGGAGGTATAAATCGAAACACCGAGTGCTGACAAGCCTTTATTATTTCCGTACTCGGCTTTTAAAGCCTCCGGATTTGTTTCATTGCTGCATTTCTTAGCCACGATCGCACTTCTTGAACAGTAGATGTGACGCTTTGCTCATATTTCCGATCGCTTATTCCTCATTTTGACCGAATGTGTCGTTTTTCTGCTATTTTTCTTCTTCTTCTCACCATTTTTTAAAGTCTGGGTCTTGAAGACTTGCGTTCATGAAGCTGCGATGTCTATGACACGGGGGGAGGGGGGGGGGGGGGGGGGGGGTTCTTTGCCATAACTCTCACGTCGTCTGTTTGCAGGCTGCCTGTTGATTTTTTTTAATGTTATTATTTTAGATAGCCTGAATATTTCCATGCACACGTATGCACTCCCCGCTGCAATGCTGCCTTTGCGCTGTTGCATCGCCATGTTGGTTTTTACTGGAGCAGTCGTGCTTTAAAGAGGATTTACGGTGTCATAAACGCAATAACAGCGGTCAAAAACCATCGGCAATGACAGACGAGGGTCTTGTGCCTCCGGTGAATGTAGAAGTGATCGCGAAAAGCGCTGCAAACATTTTAGATATCTATTTTAAATGTCGGAAGGGGCGAGGGCCTTATCTTCTCTTTATGTCTTCGCCCCGTCGCAGCGCGTTATGTTGGAAATATGGTAAATTTTCGGCACGTCGTTTACTATTTCTGCCCAACACCTGTTTGGAAACAAAGCCGAGCGTTTGGGCTTTATTTACATGTAATTACTGTCGGGGTCCGACGCGCTAAATATTTTTAATTAATTTTTTAAATGAATATATCGTCTCGGTGGTGACGCACACCGGAGCAGCCGCTCGTCACTCGCCTTTTACTTTGACATTTTATTCATAATTATCCTTTACGGATTTGGATAGGAATTGTCGGCTATGATGTGGAAGACCCTCCTGCACATTATCGTGCGAAGAAAACGGACCTAGGCAATTTATTTGTATTTTTAATTATTTTATGAAAATATGACGAATGAAGAAAATAAAGCGTGTTTCCGTGTGCCGCACTGTCGGGGTGTTTTTTTGGCTTGGCTGATTGTGACTTGAATTCATTTCTCAGTGAATGAACTGCAGGAATGCCATTATATTGACAGTATGTGTCTGCGTCGCAGTTTATTCTTTGTAAGATAATATATTTCGAATTAATATATGGTGTCGCAACAGATCAGGGCTGGGCGCAAATTCTTGGCCCGGCCCCAAGTATGTGTGTCATTGAATTTATACATGTGTTGTTGTTTTTTGTTTGTTTTTTAATATGTGATCCGTCTTTTTTCCCGTTATCTTGTGAACGTTTTGTATACATTTGGAGTGCTGCTGGGGTAAAACGTCAGGTGACTGCAGGGTGGGTTACTGATTCCCAATGCTCAACATTGCTGCATTGTCTGCTCTCTCTCCCTCTCTAGGTCTGTGAGGAGCAGAAGTGCGAGGAAGAAGTTTTTCCTTTGGCCATGAACTACTTAGACAGATTTTTAGCAGTGGTACCCACCAAAAAGTGTAACCTGCAGCTGCTTGGAGCAGTGTGCATGTTTCTTGCATCCAAATTGAAAGAGACTCGTCCATTAACCGCAGAGAAGCTTTGCATCTACACAGATAACTCCATCAGACCACAGGAGCTGCTGGTAAGCAACAAGTCGGTTTAACGTCTTACTTTTGGATTCATCCTGTCATCATCAGCTGTGTGAAGACATAAGTCTGGGGTATTGTTTTTATGCATAATGTGAGCTGCAGAAACGTGTGTGGGGGCGTTTATTTCACATAAAATGTCATGTAAAACAGAGGGGCAGCTGTAATCTCAGTGAATCTCTCGTTCATTGTTCACTTTGGACTGCGCAGTCATCAGAGGTGAATAAGAAGTAAAAGTGAATTGTTCCACAAGGGCTCTCTTTACTGTACCCGACCCTCAAGGCTTTACAGTATCCATCCAGGATCCGTGCGGTGGTCTCCATCACCATCTAGTGGCAGATATTTGCACAGAGCAACGAGGTCAGCTTGAACTCCAGCCAAAGTTCTGACTCTGTTCCTGTCAGCTAGAGAGGGAGAGACACTGAGAAATTCAAGTTTGCCTTTTACAGTTTAGCTTTCATCCAAAAATAACCATAGATGAGCGCATTTGTGATATCTTGTCATGCTTTGTTATTTCTCATCCTCACACATCTTGTTAAGAGATTATCGTAAAGGAAAAAAGGAAAATTAGCCGACACACGTGATAGATGATGCTGGGTCGTTTCCGTCACTCTCTTTATTCTTTTTGTTTGATAAGGCCTCTCCGGGCTCAATAACACCATCTGCTTGCGCCCGGGTAAACCAATTAATTAACTGAGTTTCACATCAGATAAGCATTTCCTCACTTGTCTGTGGTGCTACATAAACATTCCTCGGTAAACAACAGCCAATCCCACCCATGTTGTGAAAGAGGCCACATATTATGTGCCTCAGACGTGGCTGATGGTTGTAGGGCCGTCTCGCTGCCTGCCTGGCTGGCTGCTCTACCCACTGAGCTGCCGTCGATTCAAGTTCCTGTTTGAGTCGTTTCTAATCATTTTTTTAAGGAGCAAATAGAATATTGGATTTAATTTCCCGGCACACGTACATGTGAAACAGAATATGTCTGTTCAGAAGCAGACGTGGCTGATGACTCAAACAACAGGACACACTGCTGCACTTTCCAACCTCCACCTTTCTGTACAGATGGAAGGCGAAGCTCTCAGTCCTTGAGTTGGTTTGCTGAGTCCTCTTCTCTGTGTTTCTGTATAAGGCAGTGTTTTGGCTGACATGCAGATACAGGAAACAGAGATCAGCTGCTCAGGGCATGTGATTGTTTTTTTTTTTTTTTTTTTTTGTCCTCATCTTTGGTAACAATTTCTTGTAAAGAGAACCGCAATGTTACAAGGAAGGTGTGACCAGAGGAAGGCAGTAGCAGAAGGAAGTGGGTGCCTGACTGCCTGCCACTCTGTCAGCACAGAGCAAGTGTTGCAAGGTTTGTCACAGCCTTCACTTTTAACTTATAGCATTAGACTTGTAGTGCTCAAGGCTGGAATCGTTGACGAAAATTTCTTCGTGCACAAGCGTGCCTATATACATGTGATCAAATATGTATACCTTTGCAAAGTTTGGTAAAATCTGATGTTGATAAGAAGAAGACATTGCTCACTAGCCCAAGAAACTATATGTGGTTGTTTACTTCTGTATGGGCAACTGTACAAAAGCAAAAAGTTCCTGTTTTCAAGTTTCTGTGCTGCAGGAAAACTCAAGATGGAATTCAGAAATAATTTTGATCATTTAAATGTATTGACACAAAGTGTTTTTTTTAAAACATTTTGGATTAAGTAGTTCATTTGAACACAAACACATTGTCAATGTAAATCTAGAGAATCGACAGGCAGTTGCAGATTAGATTAAATAAAAAAGGGTAATAACATCATATAAATCGCTATGAATTATGTGCTCAGCTTTTATTTTGGCATGACTTTTATTTTTGAAACGGAAATGGGGATTCTTGGCTTTCAACCATCATTTATGTGACTCGATCACTTTTAAGTTCATCAGTTTCTGCAGCTTGGGTCTTGATAAATCGTCCGGCAGCTTTGATTCTTTCACTCATGGAGGTACGAACAAGGAAAGGGGCCGTGTGTGGAAATGTGCACACATGAAGGAAGTCGAAGTAAAAAGTAATAATACCTGAAAAATTTACTTCAGTACAGTAAGAAGTACTTCCTCACATGCCCTCGCTTTGGAGGCAGCCATGTTGAATTGTCTCATGACTGAGTCCATGTGGTCTCTCTCTCTCTCTGTTTGAAAGGGAAAATGAAGAGCGCCCATGGTCCCAGTCACAAGGCTGCTTTGCAGAACCAAACCACAAAATTTTTTCCCAAATTAGTCACCGACTCTTCCGTTAATCACCGCCTCCTCCTCTAGGAAGTGAAAGTAACAATACATACTAAGAGAAGAGAAGGCCACACCTAATCCTCCCAACTCATATTGCGCAGACGTGTACACTAATGTCTGTCATTGTGTTTTTCCATCATAACAAATGATTTGCTTTTGGTTCAGTCTGTTGTTACAGAAAGGTGATGTTTGATTATTGTGTTGTATGAGGGACTGTATTTATCATTTTAGATTTCCCAAAACAACGCAAAGTGTGAACTATTAGAGTGTGTAAATGTATCATTTTCAAGACCTAAAAGGCTGTTTAACTTTTTGATCTTTAGCGCGAAACCTGCTGAACAGTTACCGGCTTCCTATCCATTTTCAGTCAACACTCACACTGTAATACCTCTGGTGGGCCTCTTAAGGAAAGTCCCCAGATGCCAGACAGACAGACGGGGAGGGAAACAGTGTGTGAGGTCACCTGGGTTGGTAGCGCTGCTGGTGTTTCGCAGTCCTAGGCCCGGCCAAGTACAGACTAACATGATAACGCTAATGCTTAACTTCCACATGCGAATCGGAGCGTCACCGAAGTGCAACCGTGGCACTGCTGCGGCATGCAGAATACTTTTGTGTTTTTAGCAAAATAAATTTCTGAGTTATCTCCTCTGCCTCTCCCTCTCTGTCCTCCTTTCTCTCTCAAGGAATGGGAACTGGTTGTGTTGGGAAGTTGAAGTGGAACTTGGCAGCAGTAACGCCCAACGACTTCATCGAACACATTGTGAGGAGGCTGCCACTGCCTGAGGACAAACTGGCACTCATACGGAAACACGTCCAAACCTTCATCGCTCTCTGTGCCACAGGTAGGCCACCATGAGAGCTGATGTCACGCACACACTAATGTCCTTCATCAATAACTAAATGGATGAACTTGTATACAAAAATAAGAATAACCCTGGGAGTAAAAAAAATGTCATCTTGATGAGGGATGCACGATCCACGTTTTTTCACTTCCGATCCGATCCCAATAGCTGAATTTGGATATCTGTCAATACCGATACTATTCTGATACCAGAGCTCTGTTTGCTTTAATATTATTATTATTATCATTATTGTTGATTTTACATTAGCTGTAATAAACTCCTCTCTACAGGTATGAAATGTGCGAATGTATGCATGTATTCTCTCTAAAGGCAACTTGAGGTTAGTATAAGGTCAGAAAAGGAAGCAGTACAAACTATTTTTGTTAAATTTTGACAATGAGGGGGTCTGCTTGATGTCGTCATCTCATTAATAAACTTGTTGGATCTTTAACACCTCAGACTTTATTAATCCCTTGGGAAATTATTTAGCAACGCAGCACAAACAGCAATTTTTCCAGCTCTAATGCAGTACAAACAATTGGGTCTTTTTGGGTCTGGGAGTTTTGTGTGGAGTAGGGGGCAGCTTCACAGATGTGTGAATCGCCTGCGACAGCGGTGGAGGAACTGCTTTACATTGTTTTGATGTCGCAGTGAGTGAGTGCTGTTCTCCTCGGCAAGCTGGCGTATTAAAACGGTGATGCGGCCGCCTCGCTGTACCAACGGCTTTGCAAACTTTGCACGTTGCTGTTGCTTTTGCGGTGTTTTGAGCGTAAATTACATCCAAACCACGGACATGTTGCCATGAAAATTTGGATAGCACAGTGTCGCTACGTTAGCCTGCTCGCTGGCCGCAAACTGTGGAATGGATTTCGCAGACAGTAAAGCACAGACGAGGCTTCATGATCGAAAATCTCCACAGGTTGGATTGGAAATTTCCAATCCGTGAATACGTTTGGTATCGGGTTCCGATACCAATACTGGATGGGATCGGCCCCATCCCTAATCTTGATGTCAACTTTTCTTTTTCGCCGGTCGACACTTATTGACACCGATCATGCACAGGCTGCTAAGTCAAACCATGCGATAATCAACAGACTTTCGTGCTGCACAGTATCTTTCATCTGCACATTCTTCTTTCGTACCAAAGTGTTTCCTCTCTTCGTACATGCGGGAACATCTCTGCTCAGAGGTGTGTCGTGGGCCAGTCATGGCTAGCCGTAACTTTATGGAGATGGATTACCTCTGATGGGAAATAGTTTGTCTCATAAAACAAAACAAAAAAACAAAGTGCATGTCATGGATGACATTTTAACGTTAGAATCTTGGGTGTGACGAAGACTTGGGGCTGGCATGTGGTCATGTTTTAGAGACGTATCAGTGGCCTTCCAGAGCATCCAGTAACCTTCAAAGCACAGTTTAGCCTGATGGAGGGGGATTCCCATGTTGCACTCTGTCAAAAAAAAAAAGAGTAATGGACAGGGGTGGAGGCAGGTAGGCCATTGTCTTTCTGCTCTCTACGTGAATTGTTCCCTTAGGATCAAACATCCAGCGAGTCGTGGAGGGACAGCAAGCCTTTAACATGATATGAAGAAATGGTGAGGTGGAGATGCAGGAAGGATCCGGGAGTTTGGGAAACCCAGAGGAGTGTAATTGTTTTTGTATTGCCAATTCTAAGGCATGTCTTGTTTTCATATCTCTTCCCCTGCCGCCAACCCCCCCCCCCCCCCACCCCCCCCCCCCCCCCCCCCCCCCCCCCCGAACTTCTCACGCCTCCCCGCCCTACAGCTGGAGGACATGATAGCTTTCCCATGTTGAGATTCTCCGTAGGGCTAATTTTTTGGTGTGTCACCTCCAACTCCGCATTCAACGCAGCAAACAAGGCAGGGGTGACTGATAGGCAACAACATCCTTTGATGTTTAGCTTAACCTTTTAATGAGGAACATTACACAATACATTGGTATTAATGCTGTTTGGCATGTCGTGCCTTCTCGCTCTCTGGGTGACTCCGACTACCAACAGCTTCGGTTTCTGCAGGCCACAAACAGGAATGTTAACTGCACCCCCCCATGGGAAAAGTTTTCTTCTGGTGACATCATTCAGAGGCGTGTGCATAGTGTCGAGAAGAATAGATTCGAAGAAGGTGACAGGTATTTACCCCATTATGTGATCTCCTGTGTTATTACAGGGTTGGAAATGTTTGCAGTGCAAATATCTGTTTGCAAAGGTTTGAAGAGGAAATGCGTCTTGATATGCACCCCAAATCTCCGTTATTTGAGCCAACAGATTAATGTGTGTGTGTGTGTGTGTGTGTGTGTGTGTGTGTGTGTGTGTGTGTGTGTGTGTGTGTGTGTGTGTGTGTGTGTGTGTGTGTGTGTGTGTGTGTGTGTGTGTGTGTGTGTGTGTGTGTGTGTGTGTGTGTGTGCGCGTGTGTCAGTGATCAGACCTATTCTCAAAGCAGCATTGTGAAACACTCGGCGTGCACTTTGTCCTTAATCGTTTCAATGAAACAGTGGAAATAAATTTACAAGCCGTCCCAGAGTCTTCCCTCTGACATTGTGTTTTAGGACAGGGACGTTCTGGAGATAGCTCCGGATCAGCAGCAGCCCATTTGTCTGTGTACGCTCTCCCCAGGCAAACAGAACGCCAGGGCAAAATGGAGAAAGACAGAGCGTGAGTGAGTCAACAAGTTGGTGCATCTGAAGATCTCTGGGAATTTGAAACCCGGTTTTGTAGAACGTTCCCAGCCGTAAATCTTAAGGGTTATCTGGTGAGAATCCTCCTCGAGACATCCTCAGAGCAGAGTTAAGAAGGTGGAGGCATAGCAGGAGGAGGAGATCTCTCAGGAGGATTTACATTTGCAAGACAGTTGACAACGGGTCACCTGTGGCCTTCCTATTTCATACACTGTCATTCAAGCCACGGCTGCTGTCGCTATACCGAGAAAGAAAAACATGCATGAAACCACGGCTCTCTGTTTTCAGGAGAAACAAGACGGAGACAAGAAGAAGTGGAGAATAAGGCCTCTCACTCCTAATGGCTCCTCTCTTTTGATGAAACAGTTCCGTTCGGGGCACTCGGTGGGATTTTGTCAGGTGGCGCAGGCTGGCTCTGTATTAATTAATAACATTGGCCGGTCCATTCAGGACTATGCAAATGGCTCGGGGGGCTCAGCAAGAGGCTGGGAGAAAGGAGACAAAAGGCCTGGGCCCTTACATTTCATATGCAGAGCCATGTGAGGGTCAGCGCTGCAGGGCCACTTGATAGGAAACACCAGCATTTCCCTGAGGCAGGCCGCCGGATAATAGCCCAGAAACAAGCTCATTAAGGGAGATTATGAACCTCCATTCCTACACACAGACACCAAGCTCTCCGAGCTTCCTCTTCTATTCTTATTCAATTGAGGTAAAGTGGGAGAATGGATGGGGTGCATGGGGCAGACAGATGCACCCCAACCTGTCTGCTGCAGTTATTGAGCTCCGTCTTCTTGCCATATTGGCAGGGATTATAGTGTATTTTTTAAAAGCCTTCCCTGTAATGGTATGCATGGAATGGTGACAATAGTCATAGAAGTTGATCAAAAGAAAATTCTGGATCTGGGCCAACGCTGCTGTCTAAGAGGGAGTCAATTGTCCTGAAGGACACAATGAAGATTTTGCTACAAGTTGGGATCTAAATAATGAGTGATTTAACTAACCGAGTGCTCATTCTTTTGTCTCTGAATAGCATTTGATTAGTATTTTGTGGTATGTGGAGTCAAGCCAAGCCTTGCAGCACGGGCTCACTTTCACCCTTGTCTAGCAAATTTGCCTTTATAAAGGCTCTAATTTCTTTTATGCAGCATATTTCAGTGGCACTGAACATCCAGTTCCCAGCAATCAATTTGAGACATAAGGTGTGCAAACCATATTAATGCCACACTTTTAGATTTTACTCACAGATGTGGGCTGAGTGTGGTGTCTTCTACTAGTGTATAAAGAATGTCAGACAAAAGTTTAATTCGCTTTTAAAACACCTGGAATTTGGATGCCGTTGTATATCTGTTTTTTCTCCAGTTTGTCTTTGTAACTCAGATTTCAGTGAAAAGTAACAATCACTGTTGGCATCTAACATGTCAATGCAATTTACTGTAATACCACAACTTTTGGCAGTGACACACTAGTAACCGATTACTGTTATTAAATTAATATCTCAGCTACAATCCCTGACATTTCACTTGGCTCTTTACTGTTGCCTCATGGATTAAATTTAACAGTTGTAGAGTTGATATCTCTGTGTCCTGCTCAAAAGCCACCTGTTAGCTTCGGCATTAGTCATTGCTATTGTCGCAACAGTTCCAATTTTGCTGGTGTTTACTCAAGGATGGTGCGCCTATCACTCCTGAACCAACTAATTCGTCCTGACGGCAGTATGAAAGATGTCCAACTGTTTCAAACATTAATGTTAGCTTGTAACCCGTGTATGGAATGTATTAGCAGTATGACATAAACATTAACATACCTTTGGAGGACCTGCGGTTCAGGTCCTGTTTACGCGACAACGTTTCATGTGACAACGCCTAATCCGTGAAAAAAAAGGAGTGCGTTTACACTGCAGCAGCAAACACACTGACAACGACGTAGTTAGTATGCCGGGCCACAGGAGGGCACTGTTAGTTGTTTTAGTAATGAAACCACACAGACATGTGTGCAGAGAACAATATACTGTAAACGTGAAAGAAATCGGGAGAACCCGACATTTATATGGACTGATGACGAATCGGATGCTATCAGGGGTGAGTCTCAACTATAAAACTACTGATATGGACGATGAAACTGGAATACGGACCGTGTGTCATACCACTACGGGTCGGCCATGTTTGTTTACATAGACATGAGCTGAAGGAACTATTTTCAACAGGAAGGGAGGGGGAGATATGCGCAGTAACAGGCTCCGTAGCCTCCGGCAGTCTCTGCAGGAGGGAATCATGGCCGCGAAAGAATATTTCCACTTTGGCAGCCGGATTAAAAACTTTGTGGATACAGTGGCTCCGAACACTGGTGTCGTGTAAACAGACCCCCCAAAAGTAAAGAAAGTTTTGCAGATACACTCGTGTTCGTTGTCGTGTAAGCGGGGCTTTAGATATTGGCGGTTTATCCCAGCTGTTCAATAGCGTCGTCTCATTCTCAGGAGTTCATGAATATATTTCTTATTTAAACCAAAAAAAACCCAGTAACATACAGATTATAGCACATCTTCCTCTAGCTAACTGTTGTAACTTCATGTAAGTTAATTAGCGAATCCGTCATCAGACTGAGCTCACATAATGTGTCAAAGCAAACATTAAAATAACATGTTTCAGGCCAAACTGAGAGAGACAATGGAAGGCAACAAAAGAGCTACTTAAGTAACTGGTAACTGTTATCAAACCCTAATCTGCTGTAACTGGGACAACAGTGGCAGGAGCTGCTGAAATATGGTGCTGTGATTCATAAGTATTCTGTTATGGCTGTTGGGTCTCTCTGGTCCAGAGGCAGGAATGCTCCTTGTAGTTTCCTCTCCAAGTGGCTGCTGCATGGAGAATCCCCTCCAGGCTCGCTTCAGCATTCTAGAGATGGGATGACTCATATCAGATGTGGTCAATAAAAAGCTCTGTACTGGTGTTTGTTTACATAAAATCCCCTTCATGTTTGATGAGTCAGAACCCCGACAAATTAGCCTCCTCCTCAAGCAAATTATCTCGTCTCCACACGCTCGGACATGTGAGGAGTCATGTCCGGTCCGACTGCATTGTCAACAGATGAAGCAGGAAGAAGCTTCCTGACAGTAGGTGCCCAAAAATGTGACATGCAGGCTGAATCATCAAGTGGCATGTCCTGATTCCCCACCCCCACCTCCTCACCTCACCAGTGTAATCTGCACCATATTATAAATACTGTGGCAAACTGAGTCACTACAAGAAATATAAAGGTATGAGATTTTTCTTTTTCCTTTAAATGCTACAATTATCTCCAACTAAAAAAAAAGTTTACAAATCAAAATCTTTTCAGGTTTATGTGTTTACCTTGGAGGTTGTGTTAACCATAGAGACTAATATTTGGGATGTGAGGTAAAGTAAATGTTAGCGTTGGCCTGTTTGAACTGAACATTTTTGTCACGCTCTATAGCTTTGTCATTGATAAAACTTTTCTCTTGATATAAGGGTTAAATATATAACTAATTTTATAGATTTTTGCCTAGAAGTGAGTTAACAGGCTTGTACAGGAAGGGCACTGAACTGAATCCTTGGACGGAAAGAGGTGGACAAAGCTTGTCCCCACTCTAATTACAGCTGCTGTTGGTGCTTAAACAACTTAAATGTAATGAAAAATACTAATTTAATAGTTTAGAAGAAAGGTTTTTAAACCTTTAAAGGGTATGAACGGCCTAAATGTAATGGTGCATAAAACCAATTCAGTCCAATAGCAACTATATTTGGTTGTTACAGCATTTAGAGGTTAAAGGAGATGCAAGATAATAGAAATTATGAAATAATCTTGTTGATAAACAAAAGAATTAGAGAGCATGACAGTATGCATTGAAAGAGATCGATCAACAGACCATCAGATATGGTGGTTCAAACTGCTTCTCTCACCCACAGACTATCAGTTACACATAAATTTTTCCAGTCAGGTGAAAATGAACCTCCTCTGCCTCTTTCCCCGTGATCTCATCCAAATCTGTATGCATGCTCGTCAACACTGAAGTCACCAACGCCTCAAGGCTGCAGCTGTGACTGAAGACATGATGGCGAAAGGCTGCAAGAAACCCTGACAGGATTCTATAGTCGAGCAGGAATTTTTTTCTTCTTCTGGAAAACCTTAGAAATCTTTGACCGTAGTGCGTGTAACTTAAGGTTTTTGTTTGTTGTGTGTTTCGAGCAAGAGCGATGGGATATGACAGCTAGCAGGATCAAGTTGTTTCTCCGTCAGCTTTGTCACCTTTCGTTGCATGTGGAAGAAGTTTGGAAGCCGTCGTTTGTGCGACTCGAAGAGGACACAAGGTAGACTGTCTGAGTAGCCCTCTCCGCTCAACTCGTTTCCACTGCCGGTCTGTGTTGCGTTAGTGGTGAAACATACTGTCACGCCAATCCCAAAATGATGTTTGTTTTTTACCTTAATCGGTCAACAGGCCCGGGGTCCCCCTAATACTGCTTCTTCAATCAAAAAAAAGGTCACTAAACACTACATGTGCTGAATACAAGACCCTGACTTATAGCACTGGAAAGAGAGGAGAGTGCGCAGAGGAGAAACGAGGCATATTTTTCTTCCTCCTGTTGGCTGGACTTTCCAACTTTAATTAATTTACAATTTTAATGTGCATACTGTGCATTGCAGCCACCCAGAAGGAGTGGGCCATGTAGGGCAGCAGACTGTGTGACCAGAGGCCTGGGGATGAAGTTTCATGGGGTAGGAACATGGAGGAATGGAGACGAGGGGGCACATGGAGGAGAAAGGGCCATTGAAGGGGCTGAGAGGCGTGCAGGCCAGGCCAGCCAGCCGCTGCTCACAGGGAGCTTTCCACCGCCGCCGTCCCCACTCAGCTACATACACTGTTTATCCTCAGCATGAATATCAATGAGGGCCTCCTAAAATACAGCCATTCTTCCCCCCACATGCAGTAGCCACCAGGCCGGAGTGTCAGCTCGCATCGGCTGCACGCGCACGTCCTTGTTCTGCTACAGACCTGTCTTGTCTTGAGTGCGAAAAATCAGCTTGCTGCCCACTGCCCGCCACTCAGCTCTCCCACAAACCTACATCTGTGCTGTGTGTGTGTGTGTGTGTGTGTGTGTGTGTGTGTGTGTGTGTGTGTGTGTGTGTGTGTGTGTGTGTGTGTGTGTGTGTGTGTGTGTGTGTGTGTGTGTGTGTGTGTGTGTGTGTGTGTGTGTGTGTGCGTGCGTGCGTGCGTGCGTGCGTGTGTGTGTTGATCTGTGTCCGCGTCTTAAAGCATGCAGGCAGCATCGGGGCATTGTCTCTCGCCTGTGTCTCGCAGGTGTCTGTCGCCTTGCCTGTCAGTCTGCACTCACTGCACACTTACAGTAAATCCGTGTATGCCTTTGTCCTCTCGGCTCTCTATAGAAAGTTGTGCTCTTGCAGCAGTGATGTAATGCTGAGGGGCTTTGTGCGCTCTTTCCTCTTGGCTTGAGGTAGCCTTTAATAAATCGGCCCTTGGCAGAGGCCCAGCAGCTAACACAGGGGTGTATAATAAGTTCATTTATTTGTCAACACTGAGCCCACAAGATGAGAAAGCGCCTGGCTGTGCATGTTAAAAAGGCAGTGAGGGGCTGCCTTTGCAGCTATCAAAGGGCCTACCTCTTTGATTCCAGATGAAAAAAAAAAAAAAAAAAAGAAGGAAGAAAAATCTCCTTCAGAGCCATCGCACGCAGTTTGCTTTGCAATTGAATATGGCAATATGTTAATGTGCAGGCTGTTTCTATGCCCCCACTGCCCACTCCTCCAGCCCATAGGTGGCCCAGGAACAGAGAAATGCTTGCAGGGGAAAGGGAAGGGGGGCGGTTTGGACGGGAGGCGGGAGGTGAGGGTCACTGGAGGGCGACTCTTTTCTTCTTCCAAAACCTCACAAGGGTCTGGACACAGACTTGAGAGTGATGTGCAGTGGAGTTGTCTACCCCCTCTCCTCTCTCACCACGCCCACCACCTTCTCTTCTTTTCTCCTCGTTGCCTTGTCGCCATCCCGTCCATCCCTCCCTCTTCATCTTCCTCCCCCCTGTCGACCCCCTGTCCTCATGTCCAGCCACGGCCTTTGTCTAGCCTGTCTCCCTGAATTGGTATCAGCAGAGAGGGGAATGGATGCTGCGTCTCTCAATTGGGTGAAATGAGGTGATGACTCTGGACAATGGAGTCACACTCTTCTGCCTTCCCTCTCACAGGCCCGCCAGTCTATTAATATGCTAAAAGATAGGAGAGCCGCCAATGCAAACCACTGCCTGTTGTCGCAACAAAAGCCGGGGCATGTGTGCCATTCAGAGGCACATCTAAGCAGACCGTGTGTTGTTTAAAAAGAAAGGTAGAAGTTGAGCAAGACATAAAGAGAGAATAGAGAAAGTAGTGAGTGTGTGTTTGTATGTGAAGAGAAAAAAAAACCCTCTGTCTGTCTGTCTGTCTCTCTCTCTCTCTGTCTCTCGCTCTCTCTCTCTCTCTCTCTCTCTCTCTCTCTCTCTCTCTCTCTCTCTCTCTCTCTCTCTCTCTCACTGTATGCCAGTTGCCTTGCCTTTTCGGGCTTCTGGCCCGTTCACAAGCTGTCTCATTTGCATTATGAATGACAGTGAGGGGAGCTAACAAGGTTATTGGTCTTTGAGACGCACGCCTGTGACCACACGTGGAAAAAGGACCTACAGCAGTGCGCATTGGCAAAGGCACTGAGCCTCTTTATTCCTCCTTTTCCAAGCGCTATGGGGCTTTTTTCAGCGAGCACACGATTTACTCAGGAGATGGAAGAAAAGGGGCCGGGCTGGGGAAAGGGGGGACAGGATTGGGGAGCGGGTGAGGGTGGCTGCTTTTCAGCTCCTTTACAAGCCAAGTGAACCCTCATTATCCAGGCCTCTGGTCATTAGTGAGCGCTGCGTTCAGGCCCAGTGCAATAGAAGGAGTATTTATTAGCTGACTGCTAGATTACCAGATCATATTGTCTCCGTGAGGTACGTCTCGCTACCTTTTTTGTGGCGCGTATAAATTGAAAAGTGCAATTTAGAAACTGCGCCAGGTGAATAAAGAATCCAGGGGTGAATGAGCACATTGGTTAACCATTCATCCTCCTTACTTAACACTACAATAAACACTTCTTCCTATTGTTTAGAGCACTGCATGCACTTTCCACTCAGCGAGTGTTTCTTCTTTTCACAGATTTCAGATTCGCCATGTACCCTCCCTCCATGATTGCCACAGGAAGTGTGGGGGCAGCGATCTGTGGCCTGCAGCTGGATTCAGCTGACCAGTCACAGTGGGGGGATAGTCTGACGGATCTGCTGGCCAAAATCACAAACACAGAAGTGGTGAGTTTGTTTTATACTTTTATGTTTTATCTCGAGCACTTACAGCAGTTTTGTTGAGAAAGATTTTTTTTTTTTAATCATTAGACCCAATAAGTATGAAACTCAAGCAAGTCACTTCCAAGCGAGGTTTTATATGTCATTGTTTCGCTGAGAGTTCTTTTTTCTGGGAAGCTCTGGGGGACTTTTCTGAGTAATATTTGAACGAGTATGAGTAAATAGATTTATCACTGCAGACGTCAGGTGTTCACTGGTGTTCGTGTCACTATTACAGTAAATCTCTGATTCAAAGGCGAATCAGCTGCTGCTTTCACTTGTTGCTTTTCATCAGTTTATATCTTTTAAGAAATACCACGGCTCTCATCCTCTTATCATGTAAACACATTTTTTTGTTTTTGTTAGCAGCAATGAGCAAGTCCACTTGATTTCTAGCAGCTTGCTTCCTCCGATTGAAACTAAAGCTGAAAACTTAATAAAAAACCACGTTGTTGTTTTTTCTTTTCTTTTTTTTCTTTTTTACATTGTTGTGTGTTCAGCAGCCCTAAAGTGAAACGTTGAATTGTCAGACTCAGATTGAATTACATTGGCATTCAACAGTTGGTATTTGTCCCTCGAAAAAGTTCTTTAAAAAATTATTTACACTTAGCTGGACTTTACGGTAGCGTGTGGTCTGTTTAAATCCCTTTGCATTTGTTCAGTCCTGCCGTTCAGGGCCCCCCTCGCATAAAGAGTCCTCTAAATCGAGCCAGGTTGAGCGCATATACTGAATGCTCTGTCGCTGACAGGAATGCTGGCCAGGCTGTTGTATGGCTGCCTGGGTGCAGTGAATGCTGCAGTGGTGGATGAGTTTGAGCCCCTTGTGACTCTGAGATGCCTGGCTTTCATCAGGCAGATGGGAGAGGGCTTTATCGGGCTGCAAACGTGAGCAAGTGGGCAGTACTATCGATAAAATAGAAGAACGGGATTGGGAGGTGATAAGTTGTCAAGTTATCATTTATTAAGATTGTGCTGGGAAGCAAGTCCCTGATCCGAAGCCACCAGCTTGGCAGGAAGATTCAGAAAATTAAGTTTTTTTTTTTGTTAGTAAGAGCAGATTCATTATAACCGTTGCAGTTAAGGTGTGTGCAGGACACTGATCCCAGGCATCAGGCCTCATATGTTAAATTCTGTCCCAAAAAGAGGTGAAGGAGGAGGAGGAGGAGGAGGAGGAGGAGGAGGAGGAGGTGGAAGAAAGCTGTTGAAGTGTGAAAAGGACACTGAGGGGGTGTCATGCCTCCCTCGCAACAATCAGCCCTCTCTCGTCTCTTCCTATGGTCCATAATGCATCACTGCTGGAAAGCATGGCTCCCTCTGGTGCGAGCTGTGTGAAGTCTCGCTCAGCAGCTGAGGAAAAACAAATAGCTGGCCTCAGCAGCACAGGGCCTCAGTGTGTTTCGGCTGCAGGTCTTAGACTTGAGGGAATTAAGTCGCTCTGTGTCTCTATGATCAACTTCTTACATTCCTGGATCCAGACAAGCCATGGCTTGCAGTAAACAGATGAGGCGAAGCACAGGGCATCCTTCCTAATTCAACATATGTGATGGTTTAGTAAGAAGCCAACCTATATTTATTACTGAGCATCTTTTGGTTTGACATATGGCCCTAAACACGTCATACAATGCGCTTTAATTGTTGGATGAGTTGACTTTAATAAAACAAGAAAAAAATTGCCCAATGATAGTTTTCAGTGCCTGAAGGGGCCATATTGAGTATTTTTAATTTTGGTGACACGAAGAAGAAAAAAAACAAACAAATAGCAATACCCGTCACTTTAATAATTACTAGTTATGCCTTACTTTTCCACAACTTCCCTAAACAAGCACTTCATATGTTGATTTTGTACCGAAAACATTATTTCAGCACCCGTTTTTTTTTTGTTTTTTTTTTACCTGCAGTTGTCAGAGTTAGGGCTGCAAGTTCAACTCCAACTGTGTGTAGACTCATAACATGCCGTATTTGATTCTGGCTGACAGAGCAAAGGCTCGCCAAGATGGCAGGGCAGCATCGAGCAGCCTGTCGGCCAACGAGCCAGGCAAAATATGAAGGCATTGCAAGTTTCTCCAACCCCTGCCGCAGCTGCTGCCAACAGCATCATGGCCAATGCCACCCCCCCACCACCACCACCTCCTGGCACCCTGCTGGCATCTGTGGTATCCAGAGGCTGCGGTTTTCCACTGGAAATGTGATAGGGGCCAAATCACTGTCCCGGGCCACTTGAAGAATGTGTGTTGATTCACACAGACACACCTGAGGTGGCCGGGCGAGGGGGGCGACACACTGGAGACAGTGCTGTGTGTCATAATGTGGCGGGAGGAAACGTGACCCGTGTGTCTGCGTGTTGAGTTTAATGTTGAAGACAAATAAGATGTGATGCTTTCAAACTCAAAGAGAAAGCTGCAGGGCTTCCCACGCCACATTTTAGAATGAAACTCACGCAGATTGAAGTGTGAAGCTTCCCATTTTTTAATTTTTTTATTGTTGAAACAGGAAGTAAAGGTTAGAGAAGGTTAAGGATTTGAAACCAACGCTTCCTTAATTTGATTGTTTTGACATTTATTTACTCATAGTCTCTCATTCATGGTTTTCCTCTGAAAGGGTCACATGCTAAGACACCGGAAACACGTTTTCACGTTTCTGTCTTTGGCCGTGTTTTGTTTTTTTTCCCCCATTATCGCTATGCCATCCATTAACAATAATTTGCTCAACCCAAATCCTTGCAACAAAGATGCATCTATTAGGAAATACGATCACTATTTGCGCCGCCTGTGGCGTCACCACACGGGTCCTTTAGCAAGCCGGCGAAAGAAAGGGAAAGGTCACTTTTTTTTTTTTTTATTGTAAATTGTGGAAATTCAAGTCATGTGGTGACTTCCCATTTCCACTGTCAGCCCCCGGACATTTTCTTTTAACATTCCCTAAGATTTGTAATGTGTGTGTGCCTGTGTGTTTGTTTCAGCTGTCTGACCACCGAGTCCTCCCAGGGTAGCTAACACAGTCTTGTGTGGTGCAGTCAGCAGTTAAACACATTCCACGGCTTCACACATTTCTTCCTTTTGGTTTTGTCTGTCTGCACGACTTCCCCCTTCTGCCAGTGTCACAAAGGCCGCCCAGGGATAGAGAGCATGCCTCCATTCATCAGAATGACAGATTGTTGCAGTATGATGTATTTTTGAGGCGGAGCACGTGGAGGTCTGTGACTGCGAGGCAGGATCTGAGGCGGTCATGTGTTTTCCGGTTTGAGGCTACAAAATAAGATGCCACGGCATACCGCTGCCTGCCATGGTCAATGTATTGAGCGCTGTCGGGGCCCCTTGTTGTCCGAGTACCTTGAGCTTCCCCAAGAAAACAGCACTGGTGTTTCCAGTAGTTACACATTGAAGTCATTAAAGGTTCTCAAATAAAGCCCATGGGGCTTGGCATGGGATCCGAACTGCCGCTCTAAAGAGCAGCAGAGACGGAGCGGGGGGTGGGGTGTCTTTTAAGAAGTGAAGGCATGCATTCTTGTGGTAAGACACAGGCAGTTCCTTTACATGTTCTGCTCTTTACTTAATTTTCTCACAGGAATTGAGATTTTATGACCAATGGGGCACATGGTGCTAGGAAGATTTTGAATGTGTGTGAGTGTGTAACCCCCCCCCCCCCCACACACACACACACACACACACTGGCGGCAACCCTCTGGAGGAGATTAAGGGACAGACGCTGGTCGGGTTTCTTCCACATCAGACTACGCTGAGAGGAAAATGTTCTCCCAAAGGCATGCTGCCCAGATCCACCTACCCTCCTCCGTGAGCTACAAAACGTACTTGAGCTGGTGATTTGTGAGGTGTCATGATTTCTGATTAGATTAAAGTCTGATTGGAAACTCCCTTTAAAATTGCACATTCAAAACGTGTTCCAACTTTCTAATCGGGAAAGTTTACTTGAAGTTGAAAACATTCCACACATTTGAACGTACGCCGTGTCATTCTGGCTGACGGAGTAACCTTTTTGTCGCTCACCCCCGAGAGCTTTGGTTCTCACTTTAACCCAACGGCACCAGAGGCCAAAACACAGACTCAAACTGTGGCCCATCAGGTTTAAATTAGCTGCAACATTTCTGAAGAATGCTTCCTTGCTTCACAAGTGGTCCACTTTCACCCATCTCTCTGCTTCTCTCGTGACTCCCACAGATGCCTTGAGGCAGGGGGGGTCACCATGCATGTGTGCGCATGTGCTCAGCTTGTGTTGTTTTATACAACGCCACCACCAGAGAGCAGTGTCAACTCTCCATCAGCTCCCACTGACAGGAAATTTCATATTAGTTCACAGAGTTGCAGCGGTGTCCTTATTCCGAGATTGCAAACGGCCACGATTGCTGTTCATCGCGCTGAAACAGTTTGACCTCTCTCCGACGCTCTTGCTAACAACCCATTCGATACTCTTCTAACTGAAGCCCTCCACCGCTCCTCCGCCTCCCCAGAGAGTTGCTCCCTCTTCCTGCACGGCGCTGTCCCCTCTCTCAACCCTCCATCAGGGAAGGATATGAGGCCTCAGCGCTGTTGAGGGGCTCCACTCCCAGGTGGATTCTCAGATTGCCACGGCGGTCTTTGATGGTGAAAGCTGAGGCGGCTGGGTCTCAGATGGATCCCCTGCAGGCAGCCAGGCACACAGACTGGCTCTCGTTAAAAAAGCACCACCTTTGTGTTCCCACAGGAGGTGGATGTAATTAACATAGCTTTAATACTACCTGTGTTTTCAGCCACTGTTGTCAAGGATACTTCTGTTTAGGTTTTGTGTGTTTGGGAATGGCAAAGGTGGAGGGATAGGCGGGTCGTTTGCGATACAGGCATGCACAGGTGTGTGTGTGTGTGTGTGTGTGTGTGTGTGTGTGTGTGTGTGTGTGTGTGTGTGTGTGTGTGTGTGTGTGTGTGTGTGTGTGTGTGTGTGTGTGTGTGTGTGTGTGTGTGTGTGTGTGTGTGTGTGTGTGTGTGTGTGTGTGTGTGTGTGTGTGAGGACCATAGGGGTGGTTTGTAATGCACAATCCTGGTGGGCTGATGTAATGCGAGGGTCTGGCCTTTGTCAGAACAGCGACAGTCAGTGATCATTTCAAATGTTTGGTCTCACTGCTTTGAGGCCCTATACTTCAACACAACACACACACACGCACGCACACATGCACACACCACTGAAATTTACGATATATATGCTTTTCCTTTGTAATAGCTGCAAAAAAAAAGAAGAAAGGATTTTTGTTTTTTACTTAGGCTTAATCAATCACTGAGAATTGGTTGAAGTTATAAATAGAAAGACTGTGGTGAAAAGTGACATCTATAAAGTTCATTAAGTTTGATGGACAGAAATCATAACTTTTTTGTTCCCCCCTAAGGGATTCCTTCTGAATAAAAATGCATTTTTGAAGGGTCTGTGCACTTGTGCCACCCCAAATTTGAAAAAACTTTACCTTTCTGAAATGTTGTTTTTTTGTTTTTTTTAATCAAGGAAAAAGAATGTTACAAGTGTATTTGTTCTCGTGTTTCATTACATCTGAAAATGACATTTATGTTTTCAAGAACTGTCAATCGAGACCACACGGAGAACGACTTTTCAAAAGCGCCCAACATGATGTGGAAATCAGAACAACTTCCTGTCCCCCAGAAGCAGATCATAAATGGATGTTGTTGGGTTTTTTGGGGGTTTTTCATTTTTAACATTTCGTTCTCCTTCCTTGTCGCATTACAGGATGTTCTCAAAGAGTGCCAGGAGCAGATCGAGCGCGTGCTGGTGAGCAGCCTACGTGAAGGGCGGCAGCACCAACAGCAGCAGCAGCAGACTCAGAGGGGCCCGAGCGGCAAAGGCCTGGACGAGCTGGATCAGTCCTCCACCCCGACAGACGTCCGCGATGTCAACTTGTGAACCAGCAGAGGGCGTCATTGCACAGGATTTTACAAAAAGAAAAAAAGAAAAAGCATCATGAAAAAAAAGAAAAAAAACTCAATTTTTTTTTTCTTCCTAAAAGCAGAAAAAAAAGAACAAAAAAAACAAAAATGTTAAAAACACAAGCCCTTTAAAAGAAAAAGAACAATGCTTGCTAGTTTTGGTTTTTTTTGTAGATTTTCTGTTCTTCGAGTCAGAAACACCTGCACACAAAATAGATTTTCTATGATGTTCTTGTCTAAAAGCAACACAATTTGATACAAGATGAAGCTCTGCAGTGCCTTGGATATTCAGAAGGGAAGCCAATCATATTTGCATTCTGCCTTTGATTGTATGGTATGATCTTTAAGTTATATTTTTAACCAGAGTTTGGTTAAAAAAAAAAAAAGAAAAAGCCGTTTTGGTAGAAATTGTGGAAACCGTTCAAGAAACTGCATACATGGGATCACATTATGGGGGGAGCCTTCAGTTTCTTCTTCTCCGTTTTCTATTCATATGAGTATTATCACTTGTACACTTGTGGCTGATGTGAGAGGACACACACTCGAGCTCCTCGAGCATCAGAAGACCCAAGTGTGTGTTGAGAACGAGACCGAGGAAGCGGTGGGAACATTATGCCAAGAGTTGGTGGGTCCTGTTTCCAGGGCGAAGAGTTGGGATGATAATGATTATTAGTAGTATTAGTAATTATTATTATTATTATTATTATTATTATTATTATTTTTCATATTATCATTGGACATTTTTTTTGGGGGGGGGGGACTGAGTAGAAGAGATCGATAAGCTCCTTTTGTCAGGCTGCTTGTGTGCATCAGTTTGTGGATGCAGTATATGTTTGTGTGCAGGGTTGCATGGCCGTGTGTGCCTTCCCGTTAGTGTGGAGAAGACATGCAAGATGTACAGTCGTGTGTGTGTGTGTGTGTGTGTGTGTGTGTGTGTGTGTGTGTGTGTGTGTGTGTGTGTGTGTGTGTGTGTGTGTTACATGTGATCCTGTATCTATATTAGCAGTGTGCATTCTACAGCATGAGGCACTTGAGCAAAGGTGTAGGCTTCTTTGTTAAAACGACAGTGGAGCGAGCCGAGGCTACACATTCTCTGTCCATCCGTATAACAGGGCATCTATGCTATATCACTGCCTTCATGCATAAACAGTATATCATGGGTCATTGCAGGCCAACAGTAAACTCATGTGCATGGACTATGGGTGTGGTGCAGAAGAAAGAAAAAAAAAAGATTTGCCAATGGAGAGAACGAGCAAAGGGACTTTGATGCAGAGCTCCTTTCTCTCTCTCTCTCTCTCTTTTTTTTTTTTCTGAGAGCATTTTTCCTGAGATGCCACATCTCAGATTCAAAGGTCACGTGAGGTGTTTGACTATTACTGCCATTGTCGTGATGAAACATTACAAATACTTCTGCTTCATGTGGTGTTTCCTCAGTTGTGAAAGGCTGCTTGGAGTCTAAACAGACGAGTTGTTGACTTCGAACTTCCGCAGTTTGTGTGGCACATGTGAAACCAGGCGAGCGAGAGAGAGAGAGAGAGATCAGTGTCTTTGAAGAGAAAGTGTTTAAGGTCTAAACTCCTCTGTAATAATTAGCAGGGACGGGAACAGAGCGAGGTGAGGAACGATTTGGAAAGGGTGAGGACAATTTGCAACTAAGCGGTTACTGTGGAGGGCACCTGGGTGCACGGAGGACGGAGAGGATTTGAACAATGCAGGAGCATGCTGCTGTGTAGGAGACGTGGACGATGTACATACAGCCAGTGGCTGGAAGATGATAATGAACACCCAAATTCCTCACGCTAAAACTTTTGATGCCTGCATATTTTTTTTGGGGGGGGGAACCACATTCATTTCTTTGAATGGATGTACAGTGACACAGTTCGGCGAACAATAAATGTTCTGGGGTTTCTTTTTTTTTTGTTTAATGGAAATCACACGAGGAGCTAAGACTTGTACGCTGCCAGATCATGAGAGGGTGAGTGAACTTTTCCTGGGCGGCGGGAGGGTTTTAGAGGGTGATAATATACTGTCAATGCATCTGGAGTCCCACATAGGGTTGTTTTCAGCTTCCCTATATGATTTCAATGGCAAAGCACTTTGAGAACATGCTCCCCAGGAGATAATGAAATGAATTGCGTTGGGTGGTGATTGGAGGTGAATGGATTTTTTTTTTTATTGTTTTTTTCCTCATTACCTTTTCTTTGGTTTACTTTGTAGGGCTGGTTTCCCAATCATCAGACAGACCCTTGTCAAGCAAAAGTCCGATTTTTTTTTTTTAATCTACTTGCAACTTAAAATGAAATGACATTCCTTTCAAAAAAATAAAATAATAGCGGAACAGAAAAAAAACAAAAACATTCCTGTATAAGCAAAGATTATGGGGAGTCAAAATTTGAAGAATTAAAAAAAAAATACGAATTGGAAATCCCGACACACAGAGTTCTGATCCACGGGGGTCTATTTGACTTTCTTATACATTGTCGAGAAATGAAATATTTGTTTTTACTTGAATTTTTGTTTATTTATCTGCATCACAGCCGCAGAGAGCGCCACACGGGGCTACAAGAGAGGGTGGTGGTAACATCCAGTATTTGCACATGTTCTTCAAAGGACAATGAGGTTTGCAATGTTAAGACAGAGCACAGCCTTTGTTCAAAAACCACCTGAACTGATGTGTGTTGCAGTGGTTGGTCAGTCGTTTTCTTTTCTTTTCCTTTTTCATGGTGCTGGCTTGTGTGGGGGTCGATTCAGGCCGAAAAGTCTGTCAGTGAACAGGTTTTGTCCCCTGTGAGCTTTTTGCTGCTTCAAATCATTGGCAAGGGGATTCATCAGCCGGGCAGACAACAGCACAGAACAAGAGACGGATGATTTCCTTGGTCAAATTTTTGGTTTTAATTGGACACAACAAGTTGTCTACGACTTAATGTTTGTTTGTTTTTCTTCATGAGTGTATGCGACTTTGCCGAGTGTGTTTAACAGTCTGAAGAGATGGGAAAAAAAAAAATTTAAAAAATGTGGGGGATCTGATATTATTCAGTGAAACTGAGCAACTTAATGACATATTTGCCAAAACATCCCCGTATGAATATCTGGTATGCCCCCTTCATTTTACATGTCTGCCTGATGTAAGCTCTCTCCCAAACTTAATGGTTGTGATTTTTTTTTCCTTTCTTTTCCTGCAATTTATTGTTGCATGTGTTTTATATCGAGACCGCCATGTCAATTTGTGTTTGATATATTTTATGGGGTGACCAGACCCGCAAAAGGGTTTTTCTAAGATTTAGAGATACTGTATTCCAAAGTGAAGAGAGGACAGAGGAGGAGGTGTGAAGACATCAACAAAAAAGTGTCAATATTTTATTGTTGTCTTTTTGCGCTGCTAAAAGCTATGAATTTGTTTCATTTATACAAAAAAAAAAAAATAACATTACCTAGTTGTGATGTGTCACTTGAGTGTGCTGCTATTTTATAAACATTTGTATTATAATATAATTATTTTACTGCTTAAGAGATACATTCAGAAAAAAAAAAAACGAAGTAGATGGTGATAGAAGAACATGAAATGAGTATTTGACTGGAAATGTTCTTTGTACAGTTTGACAGTTTTGCTTAGATAGCATGTCTCCTTTCCCCCTTCTTTTTTTTTAAAAATCTTATTTTGCTCTCCTTCTTCAGTCATATTCTGTATCAGTGGTATTTCCTATACCTCAGGATTACTGGACAATACAACAGCAAATTCATCACCTATACCTCTGCAGTTAGGGAGCCTTGGAATGGAGGAGACGTGGACGTGAATAAAGTCCAACAAATGCATTTTTGTGTGGACGATTCCCGCTCTTTTAGTGGAGAAAACAACTTGCTCAATGAAACTGGGAAAATGCAAGGCTTCCACTTGGACTTTACAGATACTGGAGGAGGTGAGGGGGGTGGGGATCGACTTTTTTTTTTTTTTTTTTTTTTTTTTTTTTTTGAGGTGTTTATACCGCAGATAGTTCAGGCATGTTGATTTCTGTCCATGTTGGTGCTACATCTGACTTGCTATGTGTGAGCGAGGGGAAAAAAAAAACAAAAAAACAGCATTCCTACGATGGCCAAAGTTTAGTTCTTGCTTTATACATCCACGATCAGCATGAATGTCAGTCGATATGGATTCTGTATGTGACAAAGATTATGTTTTGGTCTTAAACTTTGTGTTTTGTGCGCACCGCTGGAACTGCCGCAGAATAATGGGTTGAACTATACCTGTCGTGTCCAGTTGTAAATCATCTGATATCTGGAAGTTTCAATGGTGCAGATCTCCCTTTGAGCTGCCCCCACCTCCCTCTCTCCACTATAACTCATATCATGTACCTCAAATATCTGTTGCACAACCTCTGTTCAATAAACTTCTGCTTTAAAGGGTGTGACACCACATCAGCTCACTACTTCCCATGACTGTGTCTCTTCAGATTGTGCCGACTGATTGTCCTGAGATCAATAGATCAGACTGGTCGAGTGAATTTGTGTGTAGACGTGCAAGTGAGCAGTGCTGCCAGAGCTGCGCAACCGAATCAACTGAATTGCACGGGGATGAAAAGTATTTGAGAGTTCCTGTCAAATGTGAACGAACCAGAAACTTAAAAAGAATTATTATATTCCAGTCAAATAAATCTTGAGCGTCACTTTGTTTATCTCCGGCATGATTTTCGTCAAATGGATACACATGTGCACAGATCAGCTAAAACCACCAGTGGCAGGCCAACTCTTTTTCGTGAGTACACTTTGTCCTTGAAGCAGATGTGTTATGTTAAGGCTAACTTAAGTTTGCTCACATCGCACTCGACGACCGAACGCGCACAACCTGATGTCCCACTGCGGAACCCCACGTTGAGATGCATCTTGTATCCCTTGGTGTTGAGGACAGCCTGAGCTTTCCCAGGAACAAGCACAAGACATGGCGATGCAGCTTACGTCAACGCATGACGTCTGCCTACGGCTCTCACTGAAAGCTTTATAACCGATATCCAGCTGTTTCGCTCCTGATCAAACAATTGTCCCCTGGGTCTTTTGGTGGTCCCAAATTGCTCATGACTCATAGGATTTAACTTCCTTCAGAGGTCTAATGGAGGCCGCGCCTCGACTGGTCAGGGTTGTTTTGCAGCAAAAAGTAGGTCTTAAAGGGAGTCATACTATGTTAAATTCACTTTCTAATGGTTTTCAAACAGGAGTATGCATCCTTATAACTGGGAATGACGCCCCAGAGGTGAAGAAAGTCTGTCATCTCTCTCGCTTGTTTCAGTTTTTAAAAAGTGTGTTGCTCCAACGAGCCAATCAGAACTCAGACCCTATATAGTGTCATCGGGGATTTAGTCAATAACAATCAAGGTAGGCTCCTCCCTTTGACTCTGGCAAATGGCCCCACAAGAGGAAGTACTTCCTCTTCTTCCCAAGATGGGCGTGTGTGGGCGGAGCCAGTCCATCTCACACAGACAAAGAAAAGCTGGATTTTTGGACAATAAACTTTAAATACAATGTTTTTGGTCCAAAGAGACTCATGTGAAAGTGTTGAAAAGATGAATAATATGACCCCTTTAACAATATAACCCAGGTACTTTTGATGTTATGGTAGCTGCTGTTAGCCGTAAATGGAACTGAGTAGCAGGTTAAATTGACCTAAGTTTCATCTGAAGTTTGAGGAAGTTTGACCACTTAATGTGGTCAGTGCCACAAAACAGCTCATGTCTAACATTTAGATTTCCATTAGATTTAAATGACAGTATTTTAGATTTTTATCATGAACGCAGACTTTTGCATCTCACGTTTAGTAATGTAAATAATGATAACAATAGGCTGCACAGTGGTGAAGTGGTTAGCACTACATGTGATTACCGGTGGCTATCGATGTACAGCACTTTGTTGAATTAAGTGTTAATAGACTTAATTTTTAGAACAATATTAAGATTAACATCAGTTCTGCACAAGAGCTACCAAAGCACAAATTAATCAGCATGTTGGTTTGCTCATAAAACCTGTTCGACACCACAATGCTGGCAAATGTGCTAAATTAACTGGAAGCACTTTGTTGCCACCATCAGCAGGCGCTAAACTTACTGCTTGTTTATTGGTTCTCTGTTTGCGTGTTCTCCAATGTGCATATGTGAGGTTTTTAAGGGGCCGAGACCAAATCAAGACCAAAATCTTGAAAATGTGGCCTCATGAGCAGGACCCGTGTCGAGTACTACAACATTACTAGGTAGAAAAAGAAACGATATATTAATTACAGATAAATAAATAGATAGTCACAGCTTCCTTTTTTAAATAAATGTTTACATGTTTTCTGTTGGCTTCGTTGCTGACCTGTTTTCGTGTTTGCACCTTTCACCTTTGCAGAGGGGGGCTCCCTTTGGTCGGATCAAGTCTCTCTCTCTCTCTCTCTCTCTCTCTCTCTCTCTCTCTCTCTCTCTCTCTCTCTCTCTCCCCCCTCAGTTCAGTAAATGCGGCTTCTTCATCCCGTCTTAAACTCTCACAACATGAGAGCTCTGACTTTAGCTCTCACCCTGGTTCGACAGTAAGTGAAATTTGTTGTTTATTTCTACTGTTTGGGACCGGAATGTTAATCTTAAAGTAAAACGCAGCCTTGTTGTGAAGGTCATGTAAGAAATGTAGTTGTCTGTACACTTGTGCACAATGAATGAGTACACTCCTCCGACAGGTGCCCCACACTGTTATGTCACTGGTTAAAAAAAGACATGGCTGTGTGCAGATTCACTTCAACACTCACTCTACCCACTCTAACGCTACGCTGAGTTATTAAAGCTTTAATGGTAACAGAGAACACAGGCAGCTTTATTAAAAGTGCAGAAATAACTCAAGCTGTTCAGCTACATTAATCCACTATTGGGTGAATGAGATGTGGGATTGCTGAAGCATTTAAAAAAAAGTCTTTGTATTGGAGTACTACATACAGTATATGAACAGCCAACAAAACACGAGTCGAAGTAAGATCAGTGTTTGTTCTTCACTTTTCTTGAGTATCTTCATTGTTTCATTGTATTTATTTGGTTTTGAACTCTCCCTGTTCGTTCCATTTGTTTGTCCGTTTGTGTTGAATACATAAATTACACCCTTGAATGAAGAGTATGAACCCTGCTGGTTGCATCGAATGGGCGTGCAGGGTGTAGGACTATAAAAAGATCAAGACTTTGCACATGTTCACCCGATCTGGAAAAGTGACACTACAAACTAAAAGTTGCTGAAAGACAAAGCAAAGGCGTCAGTACCACCACCCAATCTACAACAGATGACGTAAACCTTCCCAAAAGGCCCATTTGCAGGACACATCACTTTTCTGATTAAAAATGTTTGTCATGACGTTAGTACCATGTGGTGAGATGAGGACCAGGATTGTAAAAGCCTTTTTAAGACATTCAGCAAGAATTTCAGCCTATTTTTTTTTTAAACTGAGAAGTTTACAAAACACTACAAACACGAAGACACAATGTAAAAACGTTAGATCTTAAATATACCTTAACAACCCTCTAGTGTTGAAATGATCCATTTCTAAATATTACAAACTGACCTATCAAGGGTTAAGTAAAATAACAGTCATGAGCAGCAATATTAAGCCCTGAACAGAGGATCGTAGTAGCTATATAACTCATCAGTGTTACCTCTGTGAACCTCTTTATCTAAACTCTTACATTTTCAGTCCTGCACCCTGAGCTTCACTAATCATTTATTTCCCTCAGCGGAGAAACATCCTACAACAAAGAAGGACTGCTGCAAGGTAAAGTATCATTCAATTCAAGTATTTTGTACAAAACCGACTTCAAAAGAAATAGATTAAAGATTCTTTTTCCTCCTTTATTCTCTCTCTCCCTCTCTCTCTCTCTCTCTCTCTCTCTATCTCTCTCTCTCTCTCTCTCGCTCTCTCTCTCCAGGCCAGGCCATAGACTCTCCACTGTCTGAAGTCGGGCTACAGCAGGCCGAGGCTGCAGGACGATACCTGAAAGATGTCAAGTTCACCAACGTGTTTGTCAGTGATATGCTACGGGCCAAACAGGTCAAGTCCTTCACCACAAGAACAGTCCGGAAACCATTTTACTCTGAAATACAGCAAAATGACATCCACGTCTAAGTTTCTTGTGTTTCTCGTCACACTTTCTCTGATTTCTTTCCTGTTGTTTGTAACTTATAGGAGTAGTTACAGGGTAACTTGTAACAGACCTCCACCACGAAATATTATATAAAAACTCATGAAACAATTCCGATTTCCCTCTGCATGAAGCTTGGAAAACAGAACGGATGGGAAACTCATGAAACTTCTTCTCCTTCGTGGTGAAATAACGACGGTCTCTTTCTGTTTTCTTACAGACTGCTGAAGCAGTCGTCAAACACAACAGCAGTTGTTCAAGTTTACAAGTGGTGTGCGATCCTCTGCTGAAAGAGAGAGTGAGTGAATCCGCTTCCGCTTCACTTTTTGATATGCACACTGATGAACAGACCAGGGTCATGGTGGCTTCACGCGTTTCAGAGCTTTGGGATCGCTGAAGGGAGGCCGGTGGAGGAACTGAGAGAGATGGCGAAGGCGGCCGGTCAGTCGCTTCCAAACTTCACTGCTCCAAAGGGAGAAACTCAGGAGCAGGTGAGGCCGACGTCGCAGTGCTCTGAGAGTTTCTCTTTCTGTTTTATTCTTACATTCCACATATTTTCTGTGGGTTTCTTTGCCTATTTTGGGAAACGGTTCATGAGACAACGATAATATTGATACATTTCAATGCATTTGCATTTTTCTGGAAATGAGAATTAACACAGTGTGAATATTAAAAGCAGCTGTGAAGAAGTGTCTCTTTAAAAACTTCCACAGAACCAACCTGTCTGAATTCTACAGGCAGATCTGGTGCATTTAAAAGGCCAGGACCTGTAAGCCCAAAGTACTTATAGGCACAAAATTGTTGAAAGGATCATCCACGCTGAATAATGAATTCCATGTCAGCGTTTACTGCACATATTACCACCTGTATTGTGTGACCATTGTTGACAATGAGAAATGTGTGAATCAATCAATACGATACCTTGCCTGATGAGGGGTTAAAATCTGCTCTCGTTTGAGCCAATGGCTGACACTGGAGTGAAAATGAGCTGATATGTCCTGAACCATTTGCAGACCTCAGAAACTCTATTTGACCCAATACGGGGATGTTATACTCATCAATAACTAAAACGACTCCACTGCTTCAGACCACTGTTTACAATGGCTGCCATTCAAGGTACTTGATACCCGCCCCCTCCTCTAAAAACAAACTGGCTAAGACAGGACATTGAACTACCAACCATTGGTGGAAGCTGACTGAAACAACTGAGCCACAACTGTTCAGGCAAATTCAGCTTGATTGAAAAGTTGCGATACAGTGAAAGTACTAATCCTGCCTATGAGAAGTAAGACAGAGTAAGAATATTTTGGCTTGTATCTATTAACTTTCACAACAAACACATTGAATTCTAAGAAAAATGAATGCACTGACACTGACTGGCAGGTGATAAGTGCGACCAAACTCTGATTATTTTACGAGAAACTTTTAAAGGTCCTTCAACTTTCTTTTTATTTCCCTTCAGTTTGAGGAATAAGCTACACATAGCAAACAATTACCTATAACAAATGTAATAGCTCCTGGCAATAGATCAAACAAAATCTTCCCTGAAACATTTGAAAGCATCTTTGTTGATCTCTGATGTGTTTTTTTTGTTTGTTCTTTTTAATTCTTCGAAGGCCTTCTCAGGCTCTTTTGGGCCACCAATGGTCGTGCTATGATTTGTTGGAACAGGTAGAATATAAGACTTACAATTTCAAAACCACACAGATATAAAAAGTAGATATGAGATTAAACTGTTCATGCATCCATCT
This sequence comes from Lipophrys pholis, assembly GCF_963383615.2. NCBI lineage: Eukaryota > Metazoa > Chordata > Actinopteri > Blenniiformes > Blenniidae > Lipophrys > Lipophrys pholis. Next base: position 24,537,767 of record NC_137631.1, on the reverse strand, counting down.
TTAATTCTGCTTTAAACACAAACACACACACACACTTTGTGAGCGCGCTGGCGTAACCGTCTAAGACTAAAGCACACACCATGCCTGGAATTGAACCGCGGCCAATATCGTTGTGAGTTGACAGTGCTAACCACTACACCCATCCATAGACAGAACGAGCATGAGAAGACGTTTCTCATTGTTTTGGTTCATGAGCCTTTTCTTCATTTCCATTCGGCAGTGCTGTAATGCACACTGGTTTCCACTAGGTGGCAGAAAGCACTCAACTCCCTGGCCAGCCGGCTGCCCTTCAAGGATGTGACTGGTCGTCATGGCCCTGTTGCATCCACATGATCATATGTCTCGTGCATCTGCCAGGGCACCCGGTGTAAATCAGGGGGGGATCAAAGTACATGCCCGTCCACTGTCAAACAACTGCAGAGTGTTCGTCACTACCCCGATTAAAAAGTCACCACTCGGCTTGGTGTTATTTGTGTGAGAGGTTGCGTGGGAGGAAGGCGGCGGCTGAAGAAAGGATGTTCTATTTCAAAGATGCCTTGTCACACTTCAGGTCTCGGCCAGTATGTGACCACATCACATGATGATCTTGACGCAGATAATCGTGGACGTGGCACAATGTTTTCCCAGACAAGTTAGAGGCTTTGAATGACGTGTGTTTCTGATGTTTGTTGACTGTGTTTGACCTGTTGTGAATAGAATAACCTTTAACTTAAGACAGCATGCAGGAAATAGTAGTAATAATAATAACAATAATAAAAACAGCCTCTTGTAACAGAATTCATGCTTTGTTCAGGTGAAGGAACGAGTCCAGATGTTCATGGAGAAACTGCTGCAGCAGATTGAGGTGACGCAGCCACACGACACTGACTGTGATCAGGAGGAAACATCTGAGACGCTGGACGCTCCTCCTGTGGAGGGGAAGGCAGACGACGGGCTCAGGGGTGTCTCCGTCCCTCACCACGCTTTGGTGGTCACCCACGGGGCGTACATGCGCGTGGCAATGCAACATTTTGTGAAGGAGTTGAATTGCAGTTTACCACAGGATTGTGACGAAGCGCACGCGTTTTCTTTAAGTCCCAACACGGGCTTGTGCCGGTTTGTACTAACCATGACAAAAAAGGACGAGCGGTTGGTGCTGTCAAGGATGCACTGTGTGTTTGCACACAGGGGGGATCATGTTAAGCAGTAAGAGCCGGACAGTCGTCATTCCTCACTGAATATATGTTTATATAGAATTCAGATTCGCGTTTTCATTTCATATATAGTGTCAGTGATGAGTTTTAACGGCATAGTCTTTATTGTCATTGTGCTAAAAGAACAATGGAATCACAGTATGTCCCATTCAGTACTAAATAAAAAGACGCAGAATCATGGACAAATTGAGAAAAAGAAAGGGACAAAGATGAGAATAAGAAAAATAAGTACTATACAAAACAAGGAATGTGCTATACAAAAAGAAAAAAAACAAACAAACAAGGAATTGAGTGTGTGTCTTTTTTCTTTTTCTTCAGTTGACCATAGAATAGATTGTACAAGATGAATTATTGCAAGTTGGTAATTATTACATTTTATGTATTGCACATATGTTGAGTGAGGGGAGGTCATCCCTTCAGTCATTCATGTATGTAATTCATTTATTATTGCAACAGAAACTATTTGAACTTTAAGCTCCTCTTCTACCTGAGTCATTATTGCAAACACTGTTTTCTCTTGCAGCCGGAGAAACTCACACTCACTATCATCGATATATAATAACTAGAATCCCTTCGTCCATCTTCTTTACCCACTTTATTGGATTTGACAATATAAAGCATGCAACACTGTATGTGATCATAAACATTATATATAATATATAATAAAGCTGAAGATAAAAAGACAGGAAATTTGTTTGCCAATGAAATGTCCTATTTAGGGTCGATTCTCTGGGATAGCAGTGTTGATTAAATAATCAGACAAAATCCGATATAAATCCATGACAAACTTTACAGATTCAGGGGTTGCAGAGACTGATTATATAATATAATGTGCTACTCAGCATGAGTGAGGAGTCACAGTTCACTGTGGGAGTTTCAGAAGTCACACATCTGTTTCACTGGGTTGAAATAACCATTTTTTGCAGTTTATTTGTAAAACAGTATTGATCCCTATCTATGGAGATACATTTTAACCCATCCTAAATAGATAAATTTAATACGATTTGTTGCGCACTTTCATTCAACCTGGAAAGTCAACTGCACTGAGTGGAAACGTCCTGGTCACATGTCCCCGTCTGGCTGATCATTACTGTAAATGTGGGCAGCTTTGTGCTCTAATGAGTCCCTGTTTCTATTTTTATCCCGTGGGGGTTGATGGATTATATGTAAAGACACAGAACTGAACTGCAACTGTGTTTACTTTGCAGAAATGTGTTACTTTGTCATTGTTGGGAATTAACAGTTGAGTCAACAAGGACAAAGGAACGCCACGGGCTCGTGTGTCGCATTCAAATATTCAATATAATGAGTGTGCAATATGCGTCTCCTTTGCTGCACAGTGTGGAGGAGGAAGGCATTTAGCGGTCTTATCTGAAATTCAATTTATGCAAAAGCATTAAAACATATATTTTGCTTGGTTCTTTGTGTATTCTTGTTCTTTTGTTGTTATGAAACTGCCTGAAAAGCATCCGTTATTTGACCAGGTCTAATATTTACCAGTTACGTAACTAATTGGCTGTGTGCATAATGCCGACCTGGTGTACTTGGTCTTGTTGTTTGGCAGTGAAGGGAATGAACAGCAGCTTTTATTGTACATAGACTTTATTTGTGTGGCTCATTTTTACTACTTCAGCAACCTTAAAGTGCTTAATGCTGTCACATTCACCCATTTTTTACATACACATTCACACACAGGGATGTCAGCCACCATTGGGAAGAACTTAGATTTCAGTGTTTTGCCTTATAGGGAATCAAACCAACAACCTCTACCACTTGAATCACAGCCACCTCTGTTGCTATTCTGGTTTCATGAATCTATTGTACACCTGTGTTGAAAGTGGTCAACAATGTTAAAAATACCAATAATCGTAATAATTTTAGCCATTATGTAATAAAGTCAGTGATGCATTAACTTAGCACTAGAATAATTAACATTTGAGCCACTATCATAACAACATTTGCTTAATGTTTTAATGAATAATCACAATAATTTAAAAGAAAAAATCATTGAAAGCGTATATACAGCCTGTACAGTAATATTACATAAATAGAATATTTATGTAATGTGTGTTTGTTGAATGTAATGCTATTTTTGTTTGTCGAGTGGTATCTATTGAAGTGGAGAATCCTCACGCAAGAATCCCAAAACAGTGAAATCCTTTCAAGGACAAAATTTCTGTTGTTTGGTGACACATGTTCGTGGCTCATGTACTTTCACGTGGTCTCTTCTCACGTTCCTGCACAGCTCACACATGCACTTTTTCAGCTACCAAATTCTGTAAATAATAAACAAAAATGCATCAACAAAGTGTAGTTGTTTTTTTTTTAATTTATTTTCATCATATCAGAAACAGCACAGCGTGAAATATATAAATAATAAAACAGCAGGACAGGAAGAAAGTCACATTACACATTTCAATAAATAAACACTTTTTTGTTTCCATTGCTGTGACTATTGGTGTCCAGCACCTGACATATTCCGATCATGTTTTAAAAGTTATTGCTCACAGTTACAAGAGTATTCACTTTCCAGCTCGTGTACGTGCAAATATTCAGAATTACTTACAGATTACGCATTTTTACATATGCCAAACAAACATTGCCACATCTGGCCCAGCGATTAAAATTTAACTGGGAAGAGGGGTGAAAGGACAACAGGACACCGGAACAAACTCATCTTTTCTCCACTATTCAAACAGAAAACCTTCACAAAGGTGATGTAACCGAAATAAGGAGAACCAAGACGGGAATGTTCATAAAAAAATAAAATAAAATTTGCCGATTTTATGTTGGTTTTGTTTTGTTTTGTTTTTTTTATTTTATTTTTTATTCCCTTTTTGTCTTTGAAGTTTTGGTGCATTCACATAAAAGAACTAACTTCACTCAAACTGCAGCGTCACCCAGAAGCGCCGATCCCCTGACATGAAGACTTGCAGCCCTTCTTTACTTTCCACGGGGGATGCACCATAACTTTTATCTCCCCACCGATACAGATAACCAATACCCTCCTGCTTCTCACAACCGATGTTGGTACCGATAACATTTTTAAGAGCTTACATGCACACCTGAGGTAAAGAAAGGCAAAGACGTAGGTTGGACGTGTTGAAGCTGCTAGACGTTTTACTCCCTCCCGGCACCTCATTTATTGCGTTCTGCACTTGCATTGTCTTTTATCAGAAACAGTGAAAAACGGCCATACCCGTGATGGCGGCGCCATTTTTATGTCTTATATGACGTAAAGCACGCGAGAACGTCAGGCGGCAGCGTCAGGGGGCAAACAAACGGACTGAAAATGAACGAAATCAAGGCAATGTTGGTGATTCATGGTGAACAGTTTCATGATTGGACTTATCTGTGTGGCGTCATTTTTTATCCAATATCGGGCCGATAATCATATGTACCGATAGTTATCGTGCCTTCCCACTTCTCACTCATAACAACTCAAACTTCTGAGTCTTAGTCCTGCCTGGCCAGGTCTTGGATGGGACTCCCGGGCACGTTGGTCCGCAACACCCGCAAGGGGTCATCGCAGTAGGCGACGGTCTCCTTGGAGACGGCGCCTGTCTGGTCCTGTTCAGGCTGATCTGCATCCTTCACAGACAGCGAGGGATGGGACTCTGTTCTTAAAGGATCGGAGGGATTCACCTCCTCACTTCTTCTCTTCCTCAGTGGGATCATGAGCGTCTCCATGTAGGCCGGGGGGCGTTCAGGCGGCTCCCGCTGAGCCCGCCTCAGCTCCTCTGGCCCCGGTTTGAGCAGCCGCCTGCTGCTTGTTGAGTAAAACACTTCTTGGTGGTCTGCCAACCATAAGTGCAGGAAAAGACAGTCGTCTCTGTCCCCCTGCCTCTATTAGACACGGAAAAAGAATACAAACTGTTCTTGTTTTTTACTTGAACTTATCTAAAATAACTAAATTGGATATGATCAGTTAGAAAAAGAAAAAGAAAGCACATAAAATACTCACAGAGTTGTAGAGCTCCCCTTTGAAGTCCATACACAGAAATCGCTTTCTTCTCATATCAAATATTGACACAAACTTGTTTGTAGCTGTTCTCTTTGGCAAAATTACTGTGGGCAAAAAACAAACAAAAAAAAAGGTTTAAGTGTCTCATCAGTAGGTTTTGATAAAAATTACGTGAACCTAAAACCATTTATTTAGAGTAGTTTCACACACAAACAAAAGTTTCATCAACACTTTGACTAGTTGCCAAAAAGCTTATTTGTTTGCTCAGATGACTTGCAAAACTTGCTTTAAATTCACTTTATAAATGAAAAAGTACTTTAAAACAATAGATATACTTATTTTAGAACCTAAAGTGCAGCAAAGAATGTATTTTTATTTGGAATCATCAAAATAAGTCTTCTGTTCACACAGTTGTTGTTTTTTTTTGTGTGTTTCTTTAAAGCAATGAGGAAAGAAATTCCATTTGTATGAATCCAAGCAGACTCACCCAGAAAGTTTCTGCCCTGCCTCACTGAGCCATTCAAGTGTGCGTGTCTCGCAGCAGCTGAGGTATGTGTGAGTGTCCCCTGCTGATGCTGGGGCAGCAGCTCGGGGTCCCGGAGCCTGGGCGCACAATTCACCGGCGCAAACACATGCAGAGCGATCAGGGCGAGTGAGAAGAAAGCCGGGTGCATGATCAATGGGGATGAAGTGCTCTCTGAAAGCTCCAATGCTCCGGGCGGTGTGTGTGTGTGTGTGTGTGTGTGTGTGTGTGTGTGTGTGTGTGTGTGTGTGTGTGTGTGTGTGTGTGTGTGTGTGTGTGTGTGTGTGTGTGTGTGTGTGTGTGTGTGTGTGTGTGCGTGTGTGTGTGCAGCTACCGGAGGAGGAGAAAGTCCAACAGGTCTATTTAAACAAGAGGGTCAATAAACTGGCTAACTCATTTACCAAAATGACACAAAGCTGAGCTGGTTTTTTCTGTGGAATTCCTCTGAGGGGAGACAATCTGGTGGGAAATACAAGCAAGTGTAAAAAGAATTTTGTATCTATCATAGATGGGACCGAAATGTCACAATTGTTTGCAGAAAACCTGATGTGAAGATTAAAGTCGAAGAGGAGAAAAGACGAAGAAGATACCATCTGCATTATTAAAACTTAAAAAATAGAAAAAAAGAGACTATAATCTATAGTTATTTTAAAGACAAATTTAAATGAATTAAAAACAAACACAAACAAATGTTGGGTTGCGTTACCAATAAAATACACTGTACATCCACAGGCAGGACTTTTACATGAAGAAAAGCTTAAATATTATAATATATAATAATACAATAATTAAAGGAAATAAGCTGCTTATATGGTCCCAAGCTATACAGGACTTTACCCTCATCACAGGTGGAACTGGGATGCTTCTCTGCAATTCAGTTTCTGCTGCATCACACAAGCTGATTGTCATCCAAGGAGAATGATTCATACTTTGCTTATTAATTAACCGTACACACTTCCGCCGCTCTCACTATCTTTCAGCACATTTTCACATCCTGTAATTGCTGATGGAAAACTGGGCCCAATCTCCTCTATGCATCACATTCCAGCTCCCCCATGCATACCACAGATGATGGAGATTACAGTTTCCACCTGATGAAGGTACTTTTTTTTGTTTGTTTTATCAGCCGTCTAAAAATCTATTTGCATATCACAGCAACAATTTTGATGTCAGACAGCAACATCACTGGAAATGATGTCTATGAATACTAGACTCCAGGGAAAATATACTAGAGAAATTTCAAGTCGAAGTCAACATTGAAGCAAATCAGTCAACCGAGACAAAAGTAAATAATTGAAGCACACTTTGCTTTAATTCTGTAGTTTTGAACTTAAGATGCTGAAATACCCCGTCTTAGATTCATATTAAGAGGAATGTCTTTTATTTCCTTCTTTTATAATTCCGTGATCACGTTTCAAACTTTCCCCGTAACCAGAGTCCAAAAATCATTTTAAATCCTGTAAAAACTATCCTCTAGAGTCAAAAAGAACATGCTGTTAAAAAGGTTGTGTGTTATGAGAGTTATTAAAACTTCATGATGTAGTGTAATGTACAACTAAATTGAGCAAAGCTGACAAAATAACAGCAAAAATGTATTATGGATAATGTAAAGATATTAAATTTTTTATAACAGTTTACAGCTTTATATTATTATATCATCATCATTATTGATAAATTCAATCTTAGTGCTTCAGTGTCAATTGCCCCTCTTGAAATTAATTTAAAGTCGTGTGTATTTAATTACTAACATTTGAAACTTGAAAGTTTCTGTTTCAGTTTCAGCTCCTTTTTCTTTGCATTCTGAAATGTAGTACTTCCTTTAACCCAGAAGAGGGCGATACATACACACTTATTAGTCATTGAGCATAGGTTTCCTCCACAGTGAGTCTTCTTTCAGGGGTAATTTGAACAAGTTTACGTCACCGTGCGTGCGCGCGTGTGTATGCATGCGTGTTAGAAGATGCGCGGACGAAAATCCTTTTGACATAATAGTTTAATTTATATGTAAAGGAACCAAAAACATGCCCTTTTAAAAGGATTCAGTCACAACAGATTTTACAAAACTTCTTTTATTATTGTCTCAGGAATACAGTTGACTGCTGTGCACAGCACATACGTACAAAAATAAAAGGAAAACCATTTGTAATATAGTATTTTACTTACTCGTCATCATTTATCTTTATTTTTTTTATTTTTTTTCAGAAAAAAAATGATTGGAGAAGTCTGTTGTTTCAAACTAATTTACAATCATTTCAATAATCGGAACTAAGGCAGAAGGTGAGGTATATGTTAAAAAAGAGGGGTGGGGGGGGGACTCAGAGGAAGCACTCTCCCCTCAGTGCAGGAATAGAAAACTGAGAGAGAAACACAAAGGCTGTCGGCACACAGGGACACACACACTCACGCACACAAATCTGATCCCAGCTCTGCCCACAGACCTCCAGCTCCCTGTGAACCAACACATTTTTTAAAACCAGCTGAACAGGTAAGAATAAGCACAATGGCAAAATCCAGACACTGGATCCTCAATCCGGGGGGGTTGGGGGGGGGGGGGGGGGGGGGGGGGGGGTAAGACATACCCAGTCCATTCAGAACTCTGCATGCATGATGAGGAATTAAGGAAGTAAGGGGATATTTTCTCACCATCTCTCAATTTCTGCTACGCCACACAACTTTTTACTCTGCCCCATACTGGAGTCATGCAGACGTTGTACAGTTTGTAACAGTACTCAGGTTTGTTTATTTTTTTTGTGTGTGTGAACAATTTATTACCCACAACATCAGGTGTCCCTTTCACAGTATGAGGAGCCATTGTGTCTTTACAATTCCCATCCTGCAACTCAAATCACTGCTGGGCTGACAGTGTCCTCTGAAACATGCCGCAATAAACCAGAAACAACATACAGCTGATTAACACATCATCAAAATAATAATAATAATAATAATAATACAACATTAAATCTTGCAGGTCAGCCTACTCCTGCTCAGTACATTGCACTCTCTTTAAAAAAAAAAAAAAATGAAGACAAAGAAAAAGTTGCACCTTGTGTATGTTTTCATAAATTACCAAAAATATCTCTCCCAACCGACTCCTCAGCTAAGAAAAAGAGCTACAAGTGATCAGAGTGATATGATGAAGGCCGATCAGTCAAAATAAAGAGACGCTTGAGGCGTCGAACACCCGGGGAGACTCGAGTTGCTGTCTTCACAGTATTCAGTCCAGCAGACAGCCTGGTGAACTCAAGCATCCCTCTCCTGGAAGCATTTGATTTATTTATTTTTTGTTTTGTTTTGTTTTGTTTCTCCGTACGCTACATGACTGCCAGCTCTACACCAGCTCAGGCGACACCCTCGGCCTCCATCTCTCCATCTCTGCGTCTGCCTGCCCGTACGGTCAAACAATGCCCTGTTATTCCTGACTCAAGGTAAATTGATCTGATACCGTTCACTTTTTGGCAGTAATGGAACATGAGAGGAGTGTGTTCAGGTGAACACACACACACACACACACACACACACACACACACACACACACACACACACACACACACACGACACATTCGTCTCTGCTACTAGACAGACGCCGGAGCTTAAAGGGCACGTAAACCATCGCTCACAGACATTTTTGTCAGTGTGTTACAGTAATGTCAGAAAGGGCGTGAGGTGAAATATGATCAATATTTCATACGTGATCATCATTTTTCACCAGGCTGGCCTCACACCGCCAGGTTGCTACGTGCAGAATATTGCAGGTCAAGTACCAAAATAGGTTAAAATCCAGCTTAATTGCATCTCATTCCAGCATTTAAAGGACTTTGCTCGCGAGAATCGCAGTAAAGCAGAATCAGTAATAGTCATTGCACATTGAAAGACAACCATCCACGTCTTTTTGTCTCACAGGAGCGCAGCAGTCTTTGCAAATGGACCAGAGAAGAAGAATCACCCCCACGAGAAATGCAGAAACTCATCTCTGACCTCGCTACAAAAATGGCTCAGATGCATGAGATTCCCGGGCTCCTGCAGCGACCGTCCTGTCTGACATCGGCCAGTGCCGGGCCCCACCGGCCCCCGCGCTCAGGTATTTCACCCCGACATTATCCACATCCTCTCTGAGTTAAGCAAACAATCAGTGCCACGTGCCAAGTGCCATTCAATTCCTCTGTCCTTCCATCTCTGCCACCCTCTACTCTGTTTGCTTTGAGCCTGTTTCCTGTTTCTACCGAGGAGAGTTACAGTGTCTGCATGAGGAGCGTGAGCAGTTGTCGAGTTCAAGTATGATGTGCTGCATACACAAAGCCCTGAATGGGTATCACTAACACAACCCTTTGGTTCACTCATATTGTTTTCCTTCACAACAAGCCCTGCTGCAACACAGTGACCAATCCAACCCATGCATTAATAGCTTAATGATCTGGGATAAATAAAGAGCGTCATTTAAAAGTCAGAGTTAGGAAAATGTTTCATTTACAAACCTCGGGATAACTTCTCAACAGTGAATTAACTAACCGTACTTCTCCTCGATTCTGCATACATACAGATGCCGTCATCTTATTTGCTACAAACACGTTGAAGAACAAACTGAATAAATTGGTGAGAGTCTAGAAACCAGATGCATCAGCTCAGTGTGACATACAAGTGGAGAGCAGCTTTTCTTTATAGTGTCAGGTCTATGATATTCTGCTACCTTCAGAACAAACAGTTGACCCCTGCCAAACGGAAGAGAAAAAGAAACTCAGAACAAAACAAAGCACTCTCACATAAATGCACCCTAACGCACACACACACACACACACACACACACACACCGCACATTCACATTCTCAACCTGGCCTGATGATCCGTGTACAAAAATCTGTGAAAAGAAAAAGGAAAAAAATCAAACCTAGGATTGTCAAAGCTCGTGATGGGGCGGGCGGATCGAGTGCTGACTCTAAATCTAGCTTCCCATAATAGTTAACAAGAGGCTCCACTGAGTTCTGTGCAGCATAGAGTCTCCATTACTAAATTGATCTAATTCTGGAAGCAAAATAAAGTGGAGAAACCTCCGGCCCTCCAGGAATTGGGCTGAAGCCTCCCTCCCGGTGGTGGCTGAGGGAGTGATGACTTGCGTATCATTCCTATTTCTGACTCGAGCACCACGTTTCTCACATGCGAGGGTAAAGGAGCCATGAGAAGGAATTCAAGGCACCGCCACCGCATGACGAAGCAAGAAAAAAAAAAACACACCACCATATTAGCAAGTGCTCTAGTTGCCCTGACAGTAACAGAGACAATCAAACTTGGGTAAAAAGTAAAAAAAAAAAAAAGTATTTGATGGATACCAACAACAACAACAAAAGAAACATCTTAAGTAAACAGGCATTCTTCTGTTTAGAAATTTCATGCAGACATTTCTCTTTTTCTGCATCTTCTTCTCAGGATATGGTGCTTTGAGGTAATAATGTATCCATTTCACACCCCCCCCCCCCCCCAAAAAAAAAAAAAAACTAAAGATGAACAGTCGTCTACTGACAGGGCAAATATTCAACCAAATCCAGCACGCACCCATTAAAAACTGACGCCTCTCCATCCCCGTCAAATCACAAAAGGATGAAAATCATAAAAGCAGCAAAGGATGGCGTTTCCATCATTTCTAATACAAAGTAAGCTACCCAAATATACATATAAAGTCTGAATAAATACTATCAGATATAACTGTGTATTCTTCCTTTTACAGTCCATGTTGTCTTTTGTGTTTGTACGTACGTATATGGTATTCATGTTACCTGGGAAATAATCCACATGTGCAAATAAGTTTGTTATTGCCAGTTTCCGATCATCATATTCGGGGTAGGAAGTGCGTCACAGTCATGGCAGTCGTGGCCTTGTTGCCCCTCTTCACACGGCCGTGCTTGCTGAGTGCTATGTAGTATCCTCGGTAAACCAGGGACTCGTAGGCGTTGTAGTTGTTCGGGAGCAAGCTCTCCTTGAACTTGCACTCGTCATGGAAGACTGTCTGAGAGAACAACAGGAGACGAGTTATTGGAAGAAACAGTAGTTTAATGGTATGAAGTTACTGGGTGGAAAAAAAACAACAACAACTTGACTAACTTTGCAATGTATTGCAACTACAAGACAGAATTCTTTGGAGAAGTAACACTTGAGTAACTTCTAATTGTCTCCCTTAATTCAGCTGTCTTGTTAATGTGCACCGAGGCGTGTTACTGTCGTATTGCTTCGTCAGTCTAATGAACTCCTGAACCTTCAGAAAGCAAACCTTTGCTTTCAGCGTCTGCTTGGAAATTTACACACTAGTGACCTGTGGAGTCTGAACTTTCATTCATTCGTATCGTCTGCAGGTGGCACAGGAATAGATAGAATTTCAACTTATTCAGAGAAACAGATTGAATGGCAACGATGAGTAGTAAAAGCTGAGATGAACTATTAACATAAATGCATTATGCTTGTTAGTCAGCAACAGCTAATTTAATCCTTTCTTGACCACATTTTGTAACTCCTGCTTTTCTTTCAAATTGAGAATTGATATTTTCTTTGGGCGATGTTGAATCAGTGCACCTGATATAAACATACAAAACAATGTAAATGACACATGAATGCATTGATTCGGATGTTTTCTAGTTTTAAAAAAGTTTCAAAACTTGAATTTTGAAGCGTTTTATTGAGCGCCCTACACGTCACTTTCGGTACGAGGATATTTTTCGTGTTGCTGTCAGGGTCTGTTGTTTCCTCTGGAAATAGAAGTTTAACAAGATCGTGACCAATTTGGATGAATCCAACAAAACAAGGAGAGACGGCGGCTCTGCAGCTCTTCAACTGCTGACAACAATAAGCAACAACTCACGGCAACATTATCGTTGCTTGTTTGTTTATATCTGCATCACTGCACTGAACGTCAAAGACGAACATTAAGTTGGACACAGCAGCAATAAATGGTCTTACATTTCTTTCATTTTTCTTTTAAAGATGTACAATAAATCAAAGCATGTATAGGATGAGTTCATATGAGCCAAACTTGGAGAAAATGTTTGGGCCTTTCGGGAAATATTCTGAACCAGGTAAGAAATGGGACAGCATCCGGGTCATTTTCTGTTCAGGGCCTGATGCGATGTACACATGACGACGTAGCTTTAAAGACCTGTCGTCGATGAAATGCAGAAATACGCTAGAGGAAACAATCACACCTCATTCAGTTAAGAAAAGTCACACAAACACTGCTGATAATTATAAAAAGAGAAATGGAGTTGATGTCTTTCTACATTGGCCAACTAACATCTCGAAGGATGTTTATTATTGATAATTTAATTTCTCTAAAACTAGTAAAACCACAAGTGTTTTCTTCTGCTTCAGTATACTCAGGTCGTGCAGATTCATTGAGTTACTTTGTTCTTGTGTTTTTCTGGATGCGGAAGTCAACATGTTGCTGCTGCGCTTTTAGCAAAGAGATATGAGATGGAAAAATTGAAAATGAAACATAAATGCATGGTTTTTTTTGGAGGGGGGAGCAAGGGAGAAAACCTATGCATGCACAACGAGAACATGCAATCTCCAGACAGTAAGGTGTCTAAGCTGAGACTCACAGCGTGGATATTCTTGCAGTGAGGTGACAGTGCTAACCAATGCACCACGACGCTGACGCCAAAACTATGAACTCATTTGGAAAGTGTTTGAATCCTCATAATGATTACATTTTTTGTAGTTTTGGGAAAGTCTGAAGTTGTTTACATTATTTAAAGAAACTCATTGGAGGGGAAAAAGACCATGTGTGGTGTTGATTTAGCAGCTGAGTAAAGCATGAAAGGGTGCAAAAGGCATGAAATGATCAATGCTGGATGGCGACTGATTCAACCAAACAGAGGTGAAGACAATGGAGTTACCAAATGTTGCTCAGAACAAGACTACCTGCCAAGATTTAACACGAACAAAGTGATCACCAAATATTATCATAAGCGTTTGAATAAATGTGGAACAAACTCACAGAGAAGAAGGCGGAAAAAAGAACATTTTGATTTAAACTACATGTGCGAAGCCTGACGGGCATACAGCAGCAGAGCACACACTCTCTCTGGGAGACCATGTGTCCTAATTCAATCACTTATCAGATCATCAGCCTGCTCTCAAGCTAACACTTCATCACTCACGAGCAGATAACAATCTGTCTGCCAAATATGTCTGCCACAACAAGCGAACCGGCAGCCGTGTGTCAGCACAACATTTCCCTCCTCCGTCAACTCGGACATTGAAATAATGTGAGCTGACCAATAATGTCCTTTGTACTTTAACAGCAGGTCATCCTATGATGTTGAGTGTGTGCATCTATTTGTCTTAACTGTTTCTTATTCATTGAGTTGTGACCCAATTACAGATTTAGTCACAAATGTCCCTGTGGAAATATCAACTTTCAGTGGAGAGATTTTGTCAAGACACCCATTAAAAGGTAATTTCACATTTCACGGATTGTTGTTGTAGTCATTTCTAGCTTTGCAAATATAGCCACAACAAGCCTATTGTTCATTATAAGCTCAAACAGCAATAATGTATAATATATATTTATTTTTTCTTTCACATTTTCCTACTTCAATTTCACATTACAAGCACATCTACACCAACAAGCAATATCATTATGTTGGCTGATACAACAATCAAACCAAGATATTGATACAACACAAGTAGAAATGAATATAGAGCACAAGGTTACACTAAGAATAATATCACAGGAACATTTGTCTTTCTGTCATCCAAACTAAACGCAACAAATTAGTTTTCCTCTAAAAACGTTCATGAAACAAAACAATGAACACAAGCAGCAGTGGGGCTTTACATTGTGAGCCTGGGAAAGTATTTATAAAGGTCTTGTAGTGATTAAAGCCCACAAGATGGTTGAAAATGTGACAAAATATGTAGCTGTCAACACAAAAGCAAACTCGTATTGCCCCAATGTGTCCTGTTTTTCAACATGTGACCAATTTACAGACAATTTGTCAAAACAGCAATTTAAAGCAAATTTTTTTACATTCCTCTGATTGGAATTCCTGTTACAAGCATGTCAACCTACACCAATGTAATAAGATAATCATAAGCTTCAATAGACAAGCAAAGAATGCCAAAAGCGTTCCTTTTCTTTCTATTGTAACTCACACAAAAAGTAACTTTTTTTTCTCCCCCATTTAGACTTTTAGTCGAGTTCGATATTTGTAGGAAATGAAAGAAAAAGAACATTGAGCAAAGTCTACATTTGGAAATGAAATTATTAGACTGAAAAAATAAGGGGGGGGGGGGGCTTTATGGGTCTTTCACGTGTTTAGAGTGTGTGATGTGATTTCAATCCCAAAAAACAATTCAAAACATCTCGCTCTAAACCTTACTGAAGACAATAACTGAAAATGGCAGCAATTAAAAATCACAATGAAACTCTGGTCAAACGCATTCAATGGAAACAGAAATGCTAAACTGAAGTGAAAGAAATAAGCAAATATGTAAAAATAAAATGAAACTAAAGTGCTGAAAGGGGCATCAACATATGATTGGAGCGTGATATCAAATTGTGGCGCGGCAATGAAGGCTTGTTGCTCAATCCATTTATTAGTTTTGGATGCTTCAAGCACATTTTAACTAACAACCTAAGTCATTTCTTGACTTAATGATGCTGATCACCTCTTGTAAAATAACCTTAATTTAACCATTATGTTGTTTTAAACCCATATCAATGTGTTGGTTTTTTAAACACCTGTTTGTTCAAACATATAAAGCTGTGATGAAAACATAAGGAATCAAAACGAGGCCGTTATACCACGCTGTATAAGGACATCTAACAGACATTGAAATGTCATAGCCTTTTAAATTTGCTTGTGCGTAATGAGTTGGAGGAGTTGGAGAGGCTTCAGTCGTTTGCCTGGCAGCCTGTGTGTGATGCGCGCTGCCCTGCGCAATAAGCACTTTTCCATTTAAATCGATTTCCAGCCCTGCTGACAGGTTTTCTTGGCGTCAGGGGGGTTTCCCCTCCCACACACACACACACACACACACACACACACACTGGAGCGCTGCATCTGTTAACCTCATCATTATTTACCCACAGGCCAACAAGCCACTCGCTTTAAATAGAGCTTTTCAAATTCCTGATGAAAATGTGTTTCTTTGGACGTGATGCGCAGACCCCCTGTTTGCGGAGTCCTGATACAAGATATAAATTAATAAAAAGAAAGGCACATCAAGCTTAAAAGCGCCTCCCAATTTCATGTTTCAATTAACTGCCACTGCTGGGCAATAAATGAAATACTGTGCATACCTACCGTTCCGTATAACCTCCCACGGCTGTTCATTGCGACAAATAACTCACTCCTCACCCCGTATAGGCTCACCACTCCTCTCTCCACCGTAGAGATTTCTATTAGACCTGACACAGGACAAAGAGTGATCACATCAGAGGGAGAGAGAGAGAGGGGGAGAGAGATAGAGAGAGATAGAGCGAGAGAGAGAGAGAGAGAGAGAGACAGAAAGAGAGAGAGAGAGAAGAAAAATGAATAAATCAAATACCAACCGAGCATCCAGGATATTTCAGTGTTTTATCATGGTGACTGGAGCATTGTGCTTTTTCTCTGCGTCTATGGGTGTAACCTTGCAGGTTGCTGCGCAGCATGCCGAGCCTTTGTTCTGCATCTTTCACTCCATCTTACATTTGCATCCAGGCGCGTCAATTAAGCGCATTCTGGTTATTGCAATTATTGCAGTATAATTGCGTTGACGTGCACGGCTATTGGTCTTTGGACCGCCCTCACAGGGCTGCGTAAAAATAAGTTGTGTCTAAAAGCGTCCATACATTCATGACATGGTTGAGCTTGGGGAGGAGGGAGAGGAGGAGGAGGAGGAGGGGGTAGAAAGAGGGGTGTTCAGCACTGATGGATACTTGTTTTTAATAGATTTGTCTTTGACGCGGAAGAAATTCAATTCTCCCTCTGAGTCGGATGAGATATCATCATGCAAATTAATAGAGGGGCAAGACAGACCCATGCTTATTGACTGTGCCTCTCTTTTCATGTCTATTGCATTACATCGGTGGAGGTATATAACTCACTGTACTGGTTTTCATTATGTACACCGTTTATCCTGCCGTCGGGGAGGATCTGAAGGTGAAACCCGATGCCCACGTTGCAGTAGAGCCTCCGCACTCTTTTGATGCCCAGCAGATAGTCACTCTCCCAGTTCAGCTCCGGTTTCTCCCCGGAGATCCCCAGCACAGAGCGGGAGAACAGGGTCTCCCATCGTTTCTCCAGCAAAGTTGCATTTGTCCTGCTGCTCGGTAACGGGTACGCTGACACGATCCCCAGCAGAAAGCCCAGGAGAAGCGCCGCGGTCAGCGTCCAGTGCGGCGTGCCGGCCTCGCAGGACATACTGACGAGGAGCCTTTGCGCAACGGCCATCCGGTTTACCTTCGGGCCACGTGGTCGAAATTAATGACCCTAAAAATACCGCTCTTCTTGTTTTGCTTCCTTCGGCATGCTGGCTGTGGGTTATTTTTGGAGCGCAGATCAGGGCTTTGGGCATGAAGCGCAAGTCCCGGCGCAGAGGATGAGAGGAGAAGGGAGAGTGCGCGGCAGAGCTGGAGGTGATGGTGATGGTGATGGTGATGTTGTTGGTGGTGATTACCATGTTTTGCAGCTCCTCCGCGCCCCTCTCTCTCTCTCTCTCTCTTTCTCTCTCTCTCTCTCTCACACACAGACACACACACGTACACACACAAACACGCACGCACGCACACTCTCTCTTTCTCTCTCTCCCTCTCCTTTTCCACTCTCTCGGTAAGAGTTTAAACTAAATCCTCTACCACTCACCAAAAACCCTGTTTCAACCTTGCCAGGGCTTACGCATCCCTGGATGACATCATGCTGACTTCACGGCTGATGATACAGGGCGGAGAGGGTGCGGACAGCAGAGGGAATAGCCTCCTGTCACTGCTTGACTGAGGGAAGAAAGCTTATTGGTGGCGATCAGGACGCGATGGGGCACTCGGGCTGCTCCCAAATTGGGTCGGTGGTCATATGTCTGTCAGGCCGCTTCCTTATTTAGAAGGAAGGTGTAAAAACAGGCCCACTTGTCACCGGAGAGCAATGACAGGGCCCTTGTGGTCCCCACTTCTTCTGCCGCCGCTGCGCCGTTCAAAAACTTTTCCCAGTAAATTTATGTTTTCCTGTGTCTAAACTGACATGTCAGCTGGAGCAGGGAGCCAGCAGGGCGCCCGCCGCCAGCCACCCGCAAAGATCAGGGTTCAAGACCCCCCCCCCCCAAACGTCCGCCCCTTTTGACGTGTCCTTGAGCAAGACGCAAAGTCCCGCCGTCGCTCCACGACGCAGCCGGGTTAACGGAGGCCCGCAGTGACATTTTAATCACGTCATATTTTTATACGTGCACTGTAACCCGTGCGTTTCGTGAGAACTGCCAGCGTGGGGGGCGGGGGTGGGGGTGGGGGCGGGTGGGGTGGGGTGGGGGGTGGGGGGTGGGGGGACTGGAGAGGCCCGTCATGAAATGGCACACATTTCCAGCATGCCATTCCCTGTAACATGAAAGCCTATCGTCTTTTCCATGTAATAGATAATGCCAGCAGCAGCAGCAGCAGCAGCAGCAGCAGCGTGCCCATGCGTCAGCGAGGCCCTCGCAGTTGCGCACCGGCGCACGTTCTGCACACATCAGTTCCTCGAGATTTCCAAAGGATGGCACCATTTCCAAGTTAATTTCAAACACTCCTCTGGTGCTTCGGGGATTCTACCGCCTGTGGAACAACCCTCAAAAAATACTGGACACATTAAAAAAAAAGAAGATACTAATTATGCATTTTTCATTAAGTTCAAATATGGGAAGCTCAACGTCTCATTACTTTGTTTTCATAGGTTTATCTAAAAAAAAATAAAAAAATGATATGAACAAGTTAACTTAAATCGATTTGTTGGGGGTAGTTTACTTTACAAAGATTACCTGAAGTCCACTCTGACAGTAGACATATGTGATCCATTTTTGCCAATTTTCAATAAATACCTCCTTTTGTCTTCTTAGATTTAAAGTAATTCTTTCCATCACAAAGACATTGTGCACAATATCAATCCTCCCTCTTCAGTCATGTCTTGGTTATGACTTCTGACAGGCCAACAGTGAGCATTTCTCTTTGTTCAGGTCCTCCAAATCAACCAAATACAACAACTTGAAATGTAAAGTTGTTTTTGTTAAAAAAAAAGAAAACACACAGTCTCCTATGTTTACTACTCCAAAATGGGGTCACAGCAGGTCAACTCCGAAATACATGAAAACTGTTACCCTCTTCACTTAAACAGCATCCTGTTTTTATTCTGAACCATTTCAGCTTATAAACCTACAAAATGTAGTAGTGGTGTAGTGGATAAAGCTGATGCCTCACAGAAAGTATATCAACGGTTTGAGTCTGGTTGGGGGGGGGGGGGGGGTTTCTATGTGGTGTTACCATGTTCTTTCTGTGTTTTGTCCGAGTACTAAAGTTTATTGTCATTCCAACAACAGGCTTTTGGTGACTGTGATATTGCCTATAGAAGTGAATACAAGTGTATGTGATACAGAGAGATGAAACCATCAAAATCTATGATACATAATTTCAAAAAATCTTAATATTTCATAAAATCTGATGATTTTTCTAATATTATTAGTGAGCTACAATTATGACCATTGCATTTTTCCACAATGTTTACAACGTTTCAGTTTGTTATGATGGATGATGGAGAAATAACTGAAAAAATGGACATTTCAAAGATATTCGAGAGACACGTATTTGTCAGTCTCTTTCATAAAATGACTCAAACACAAGATTTTATTGACAATGCAGTTCTTTTATTTCATATAAAATCTATTTGGTAACTGCAGATTTACACACAATCTGATAGATGTATAATGAAAATGAAGAACAACATTTCTTTTGTTATGGCTGAATGCATTAATGACATAAGTCACTGACTTCTTGTGATACAAAAAGAAGAAATTCATATCAAAACACAGCAACTTCTGGCCTTAACACAGTCTGGCCATTGGCACTTTTTTTGTTTGAATCAAACAGAGCATTTGGTTTATTATTCTTTTATTATGGGGTTTATACGACTCCACCCTTCCACTTCAAAATATCTGAGCAGGAAAGTTCACCAACATAACTGACCTGTGATAAAAAAAAAAAAAGAAGTGGTTATTGAGACCCAGATAAGGCAGTGTTGATAAAATAATTTCTTGTTTCACACGCTCCACTAAGAGAACCCCCCCCCCCCCCCCCCCACAAAGTATCCAAGTTGTGGCAAGAGCAAACCTTTCAGCTGACACACTATTGATCATGTTCCCATCTGCAAATGATTAGAGACCCACTGACAGCAGATGTCAGCAGCACATCTGTGATTTTAACAAAGCTACACAGTAAAGTGGGTAATGTTATAATAAATTATAGTTTCCGAGGAAGTCTCCATACCATATCTACACAAATAATTTATCTTTTCACAGAAACAGCCTTCACCGGTGCACCTATAACAGGTGCCAAGAAGTCCAATAGTTTAATACATGCTATTCTTGTTTTTTTTGTAATAAAAGCATAATAAATAAATACATATGTACAAAACATGTCGGGAAAAAATGTGCAGGCACTTGTAAAAACTACCCTTTTCTGACACTTACAGCTACCGTCAGACAATATTTTTCCTGTGCATTTCAGGGTGAAAAAGATAAGTCGGTCACTTTTTTGCAGTAATGTCAACATGACAAATCCTCTGCTCTCCCACGCTGAGCACAACTCAGGCAATAAGATCCTTCAGGACTATTTGTATCTGCTCAACATAATTTATTATCCCTTGTGAAGGATGGGATGGCGGTGACACACGCTTGGTGTTTACACGGTCTGACCGACATGAGGAGTTTGATTAAAAGCCGCCGCAGCGCGCAGCCTCACTTGAACTGAACTGAGCCAAAACATCATGTGGAAGATCTGCATCACTTTATATTTACCTCACACTTAAATATTACTCACGCTTTATCACAATCTTCATGTAATGCACGCACGAACACAGACACACACACATACGTAAACTTAACTTGGCCTTCAGCCTACCGATATACAGTGCTCACGAGTGTCCCTTTCAGTAATCAAAATTTTCTGTTGGACTTTTTGTTTTTGGTCTTTTTGGGAATGGGCACAATAAATTCATCCATGAGACATGTTTTCCCACTACTATTACACAACAAGCCCATCTGGATGTCCAAGATTGTCATTTGAGAATGCAGTGAAACATGAGAGTTTAGGCAAGAGGAAAAGTGATGTATCAGTGACGCAAAAAAACAAAAAGCAGAACGGGACACCAAAAAGTGGCGCTAACCTGAGACGGCTGTTCAGGTCAGAGGCTTAGCTGGACAGGATGAGCAGTTCGCGAGGCTCAACTACTCCAGATTATCTAGAAGGAGGATGTTTGATGCGCTATTCCAGTTCCAGTAAACAGCTTCATTCTTCAACCACCACAGTCACTAACCTCACCACAGCAGGTTGCATAACAAAGTTCCCATAGGGATAATACAGTCACATTGTATACAAAATAAATCCATCATAACTATTCATTAGGTAATGATGACAATAAAATGGGGATAAAAATATTGGCAATATTAGAGTACAGCTGAATTTAGATGTACTTTAGCCATTTTTAAGCTTGAACAACCCTGAATATGTCACAAGGAAGCAATTAAGGGCACGAACGTGTGGAGGTTCCACATATTTGACAGAAAACTTGCTGTAGGATGTTCAGATTTAACACGCAGGCAGAGTAAATTAACCCTGATTCCAGAGGACAAGACTACATTTGGACTTTTCCATCCTTTTTTTTTTATTTTTTATATAATTTGCAGGTAAACTTAGCTGTTGCAAGCTGTCATGAGAATACCTGCTGGTGTGTCTGTCTTTTATTATCCTGGATGGCAAAATCCAGTGGTCCCACTTGTAGTTATATTTTCTCAACAGTTTAACACAATGCATTATTTATTCGAATGGCTGGAAAAAATAATATATATAAAAGAAAGCCTTTCCCAATATAATAGAAGACCCGCCTTGAAGATGTCCATGTGTTCACCCTCCAATTACCATAAAATACGATAAGTAAGCTGACTTAACGATGCTGCACAGCAAATTGCACAAGCCGAATTTGAATTTTTTCAAACATAGGAGTAGCTCAGCGTACGATTCCTCAGAATCACATAAACAGGTAAGTCGCTGTGAATCAAAGGTTGATTGAGTCAGCAGTAAAGCTGTCCGATGGTACCTGAGGAAAAAGATGAATAAAAACAATGTCACAACCGAAGGTCGTTACGGAGCCTGTTATAGCTTTCAGCACAGTGCGTACCACACCTGAGTACACAGGTGGCGTTGACTCCTCGGGTGGCTGGTAAAATCTCAAAAAAGTGGAAGTCACTGGCAGACGGTGATGCACAGATCCGTTCCAGACATGTAAACGTAATCACTCACCCACCACCTATCCAAACTCGTATTTATGAAGATTTCCATTCACCTGGTCTGAATTACAAACCTTTTCTGGAGTTGTGTAGTAGACATAATAAAAACCCTGCTGCCTTTCATTGCAACCCCTTCCACCTATCAGCTATTGATCAAGTGATAATTTGCACTTAGCCACACTGTAGCTTTGATCTGTGCATCACCACTGGCAGGTATGACTGGAGCAAACACACAGAAGTGGACTGCTGAGCTCCAGTCATGCAACATTAAATATCGGCTGACTGTGATTTCATCACTTTGTCGCCTTTTGCATCCAAGTTTCAACTTCTGAGGTCTTTTTGGTCAAAGACTATATGAGTGGCCAGGTAGATGGCGATGGCTCCGAATAGGGCAGAGCAGGCGATGTAGGCAGTGACAGACTGTGCAAACTGAACAATCATGCCCATGAAAAGGGTGGGGAAAACCTGAGAGAGGAGGAAGGTGCTGTCTAAGATGGCAAAGTCCAATCCCACGCCACGTTTCTCAAACTCGAACTCGTCCTGCTCGGCGCCGCTGGAGCTGTGAGACGAGCCGTTCTGGATTTGCGGGACGGGAAAGTACTCCAAGCCATCCTGGCTGTATACTTTATTTCTGTGAGGAGCTTCTGTTTTGTGGTTAAATCCATCCTCCTCGTCCACCGGAGTCAAATACACAGAGTTCTGCATGGCTGTGCCACCATTGTGATGTACGCTTTTGGTAATTCTTTTTGGCATATAGATCTGAAATGAGACAGGAGAACACCGTTTCATCAGTAACGCATTTGCGGTATCATCCTGTCACTTCACATCAACATCTGACGTCTGTGCATACCTCTTTCTCCTTGTGGTAATGGCAGGTCAGCGTGTAAGGCAGCGTCTGTAGAGTTGCATATGCGTAGCCAGTGAGAGCTGCCATTGCTGTGACCAAAACGACACTTTTGGACAGGCAGATAACGAAGGCCGAGACTGTGAAGCTCACCATGCTGCTCAGGTAGATCCATCGTGAGCCGAAATGGCGAACCAAACGACTCATAGCTAGAGAGAAGAAGGTTGAGGTAGCACACTGCAGGAACAGGCCCAGACTGCCCATACGGATCCCTGTGAGAAGAACAGAATCAAGTCAATAACGTGAGACGTCGATCGCCAGTGAAAGGTTTCGTAGGTTTTTGAGTCGGAAAAAATACATATGAATGTAACAATTTCTGTAGTCTCCACTTAGAAAATAGACGGTTTTAAAGCCGTGATAGAACATAATTTCTGCTGAATTCGATAACTACGCACTTTGGAGAAAAAAACAAAAAAAAATCATACCTGACCAATGCTCAGGTGAAAATAGCCAGATTTTCATAGCAGAGCCTACCTAGTTGGCAAAATTACAAAAAAAAACTGCTCGATATCAAAATATCCATCGATCAATTTTCCGTCATGCTCAGGCCACATGCGGTGGTGACGCCTATACGCTCCTGCATCCCACAATTTCCTCCACCACCTCTTCTGAAGGGACCCAAAGCTACTTCCAGACCGACTGAGAGCTTTAGTCTCTCGACCTTCCAGTGGCTCACGTCTGTCAAACCTCTGTAGGAGGTGACCAAGGGGGCACTGTATTGATTCTAGATAAGAACAAATTCTTCAGGACCTGGCGTCACAATCAGATGCCCGAACCACATCAACTGGCTCTTCTCAAAGTGGAGAAGTAGCGACTCGACTTTGCATCTCTGACATGGTGTCACTCCAACAGGAAGTGTTACCCCCACCCCAAAATCTTTTCAGCAGCTTGTATCTGCAATCTTTCGGTCATGACCCACAAACCATGACCAGAGGTGGTTAGGTAGTGGTCATTTGGAAATCAGACAGCTTTGCTGTACAGCTCAGGGTCTGGAAATGTGTAAATTAGATTTTCTAGAAGAGAAGTGCAAAAATATTACCGACCTTTTGTGTTTTATATGGCTGACGACAGCCTTTTTTGTCGTTTATTTTCAGACCTGTTGTCTGTTGAAAGTGAGAATTTGTCAATTCTAAACTTTCCGAGTTCTCAGCTGCGCGAAAGCACTTTTCGTCCATTTCTATTTTCAGCTGAGAACCCATCAGATGTTCTGAATTGACTTGCCATTACCTTTTCTGGCCCTTTCTAGTGAAAGATGCACAGCATGCTCGACAAAAGCAAAACCTACGCGGGTGAGCCAGAGAGCAGTCTTGTTTGTTCAAGCTCATAAACATGCAGCAGCAGATCCGGCTGGGTTGGCACTCACAGAGCTCTGCAGTGCTGACACACAGTTTGGGTCGACCGACTCGAACCTTCACAGATAGCATTAACCTCAGAAAAATCCTTGAAAGGCCTGAGAGAGTGAGACACACAGGCCAGCACTTGTTTACTGAGGCAGCATGCCTCCTGGCCAAAGTCTGGCCCAGTTAGAAAGCCAGACAACAAGCATTTGGATGAGGTCTAACCAACTGACCAAAGTGGGATTCAGAGATGAAACACAGGAAGAGTTGCCGACTGCATTTGCAAAATTAGGTTTCTTTGATGTTGCTCTGCGAGTAAAAAAAAGAAAAGGAAACATTCTTTATATTATTGCTCACTGTAAAGATTCTCAGAAATGCTTCGTACGATGGTTTGAAATTTAGGTTCGTTCAATCCACTTTCACATTACGTGTGTTCTTTCCATAGAGGAGTGGGGTCAGCCCACCTGTATGAACAGCAGCTGTATGAACAGCGGCCATGAGAAAACTCTTCCCTTTCTCTTCAGGTTTCCAGTTTATCCTTGGACATATTTTACTTTAATTAATTTGTTGAATTTCACGGTGAACCCATGGATGCTCAGACGACATCTGGGCTGGTATTTATTTGAGCCGGCTATCGCTCAGATCTCGGCTCGCTCTCGGTGAACGGCGTGGGTCAGGAGTTCAGCAGCAGAGCAGAGACCAACTTATCTGGAGAGAAGTAGCCGGATCATATTACTCCTGGAAAGTAACACTGCTAAGCCCTCTTTGCAAACATCACAGAATCTAATGAGGACCGAAGTCCAAACCCAAAGAGATGGGGCCGAGCTTGAACGCTTCTGAATACACACACATACACGAGAACTGCTGTAGTATTGGAAAGTTGATATCTGTGTAGTACAAGTTTAACAGATCCAAGAATATGCATTTACAACACTCCTTAACGGAGGAAATAATGACCATAAAAAGTGGCAGTTACAGTTAAAAATGATGTGAAAAGGAGTGTGCAGATTACCCTCCTGGAGAGGACCATCTGCAGACCAAATGATGTGGTTTAATAACATCCGCTCTGTTTCAGATTAAACAAACGAAACTCAGACAGACCTCAAAACTGTGTGCTTTGGCCGTCTACCTGGCCTGAATGAACATGTTCTTTGTGTGTTGCTTCCCTGACATTAATTCTTGGCGAGTGTGACATTCCTTGTGGTCCAATGGGCACGGGGAGAAGAGACTGAGCAAAAGGAGAAAGTAAACAAAGTAATGAAGGAGACGGAGGTGGACAAAGAGGAGGAAGAAAGGAATGTGGAGGGACGGGTGAAAATGTCAAAATGAACGAGGTTAAAAAGTTAGAGAGGGGGGAGCTGTTGAGAATCCAGATTAAAGGATGAAATAAGAGGTGGACAGTAAAAGAGGGGGATTTGTGAAATAAGACAGGAAGCTTAAAAGTGCATAGTAAAGTAAAAGAGAGGTAATGAAAAAGGGAAAAAGAATGCAAGATGGGAAGTCTGGCTGAAGGGTAAACACTTAACTCTGAAATGACCCACTATGTTAATAAATCTGGGACTCCAGAACATGGGGTAAGATGTGTTTAGTCTCCCTTCGTTTATACTGTGTGTTCTTCTCATACACATCAAAGAACTCCAACTGCCACAGATCTGATCGGGTTCATCTATGTTTACAATGATAAATGTTATATTAGGTCTTATCAAACTGGTCAAATCAATAAATATGGAGAAAAAAGCTCAATTGAACATCACCTCTATGTCAGCTTATCCCCTGCTTCCTCTACTGTTACACAAACCCATCTCTATGTCCTCCTTCACCTCATCTCATGTCTGGTTGCTCCATCTCCAACATCCTCGGTCCAAGAGATTCACTATCTCTACCTAATACATGCCCAAACCACACAACCCAGCCTGTCTGGTTTGATCTCTAAACTACTTAAACTTAGCTGTCCCTTTGATATGTTCATCTCAATCAAAAATGTTGAAAAACTCAACATTTTCATCTCTGCCACCAGATCAGCCTACTAAAGCAGCCAAAAATAAATCATTTCAGTGAGGAATAATCAGGGATTTTTAACATTTGCAACATTTTCCCGACAAATTTGGTTTTCATATTAAATGTGACAGAAGATCATTACAATTGTAGCTCGGAGTGTCACATGGAGAACATGTTGCTTACATGCTATGAGAGAATGAACAGTGCTGGGAGAGGTCCAACTTGCCTGTGTATTCGACAATGTGGACGATATCAACAAAAAGTGTGTCACAGTGTTGTATCAAAAAGGAAATCTGACCTTCATCGTATCTTTGCCTGGGCAGACTTCCTGGTAATGCACTTGGTACGCCATTGTACAGGCCTTCCCCCACAAAGTCTGTGTAGAAAAGCATGAATGACATGATCGCCATCCAGCTGCAGAGCTGAGCTACACATAGCTGCTTGATCACCTGTGGCACATGGCAATAGCTTCTGTAGATGGTTGGAGTCATGGACCAGCAGGTTCTCAGTAAACACAGAGGTCCGAACTTCAGCAGCCTCAGCTTGCAGTTCAGCAGGTAGCAGAACGAGCGCGGGACGCCGCACCTGCCGGCTTCCATCTGGCTAGATCCCGACTGCAGTAAAGAGCCCGATCCTGCCAGGCTGCCGCCACCGGTGTACGGCGCCTCCTTGGACACTTTCATGGTGATGAGCAGGCTGGAGATGAAGATGAGGATGAGGACGAAGAAGAGGCACTCGGCCTGGCCTCCGAGGAAACTGAAGAGCGTACCGCGACTCCAGTCCAACGAGGGGAGCAAATACCCCACACAGCCTCCCAAGCTGACCATGAAGGAGAACATTGCGAAGGCATGGCCGCATTCAGCCTCGTCTGGATACAGGTCTGACAAAAGCGCTTCCAACGGTGTGAAGCACACTTGTCCGCTAAAGTCAAGAAGTCCCACGCCAAATATAAGAAAGCCCACCTGAAAAAAACAACAACAAAAAAACAAAAACATTAGATTAATACCCAATACCCAGCTGCTAGAACCTGATTAATAACCAGGCACAGCGTAGTTCTTGTTAAGTGGCTAGAATTCAACAAACTGACAGACTCCTACAATGAGCCCACGTCTTACCTGGAAGGTGCGCCCACCCCAGGCGAGGCGCGCTGCCAGGATGTCAGCGTGGGGAATGATGAAAAGTGCCAGAAGGACTCCCAGAGAGAACAGCAAGATGAAAGGCCGCCTTCTGCCATAACTGCTGTTGCAGCGGTCACTGGCCGAGCCAATCAGAGGGATGAGGAGGAGGCCGAGCACTGGCCCGATACCTGCGGAATTCACAGGAGAAGTATGATTCAAACACACAAAAAAACCAGAAAAAAAACAACAACACATCATACGTGGTTATTAGAGAGCTTGGAAAGACACAGACAATGTGGATGAAAATACATTTTGGAAAATACATCAGGCCTTTTCACTCATTTACCTTCAAGATTTGCACAACAGGGTTAACCAAAGGCCCACGCGTCTTTAAAATCTCTGATCAGACTCCAACAACAGTCTTTTACTTGTCCCCTCCATTTCTCCTTGTTGCCGGCCTACCAGGGGGCAAACCGCATGCGTCCCTCTGTTATCATCACTAACTGCTGGTGATGATTCCTACAGATGGCCTGCTGCCTGAAGGTAGCGGCTCATCCTCCACACGTGGCTGCGTCTCGCTAATTAGAGCACGCCACGGCACGCTGGGTGTTCACATACAAAACACGCAATATCTAAAATGAAATAATCTCGGGGCTATAATTTGACATTTAAAACCACCCCACGGAGATTTCATTAAAGTCAAGAAGTATTCTGTTTACGCTCAGGGTTTGTCCTGGCGATATTGTAAAATCATGACCTCACACTTATTCAAGTGGGAGCAGAGAAAAAAAAAAGAAATACAATAAAGCTAAATAATGCAAATGTTCTGAAGTGCTGAGTAGGAAACACAACCCAGATCCAGCTCTCTCCAGTTTGACGAGAGACCGAAACACACAAAAAGAAGGCCAAAGATCGAGGGCCAAGAGTCGGTAAGCTGAGAAAAAGACGAGTACAGGCGGCGAGACAGGAAGGCAAACTGAGAAAGGCAGACTAGTTGACAGCCATTTCCAACACCACATTTCTTCCTGCTGCAGCTGTGGAGGCCCACCATAACAATCCTCACCATCTACAGCTGTAAGACACACACCGTCTCACACTCTCGGTAGCTGCTCGATCCTCAATACACTGTAACGCTAACACACACCCACGGAGGCTTTAAATGCTGTCTAATCTAACACGCACTACCTAATATAAAACGTGTCACATTCCACAATGCACTTCCCTGCCTAAATACTTAACAAGATATACTTAACTTCAGTGCTATGAAACTGAAGTATCGTCTCCACTGGCAGAGACGAAACTAGAGAAAGAAGGTAACAACTGGAGGATAAAGCTGCCAACAAATGGTTATTAGATAAAGTACAAGGCAGCTATCTGAGAACCTGACACTACTACTTGGGGAAATTAGCCACAAGCCTCCCAAGACTGGAGATTTTTCTTCATTCAAGTGATGCTCTGCACTCCATCACAGTACAGGAAGTGATGGCAAGCAACGTATCTGGACTTGGTTACTGCATTCATCGGGTATCTGTACTTTAAGGATTTAGGACAAATATGTTTTTTCAAAGTGCCGTATAACTTGTTAAAACTTCTATGTGGACGATTCGCTTTGAATGCCGGGTAAAGTTGAGGTTTTTGAGATAGAATTCATAGTGTATGAAGTCCAGCCTAGTTAATATTTAGAAAATAATTTAGTTTCTGATTCAAAACTATGATGCAAGTTGAGTTACCAATACCAATACACTTAAACATTAAAATGTTATACTTGAATACATTTCAGAACCTCTACTTTTTTTATTTAAGTAAAGTACTTGAATGTACTTAAAGAATTACAATGATTCTTAATTTAATTCAATATTTGTTTCCAACTCTGAGTACAGGCATATGAGAAATAGGTAGAGTACCATTTGCAGACTGGCTCACGGTTTAGTGTTTGGGAAGAACTCCACAATGAAATCATTTTCTTCGTATTACCAGCAGCTGTTGGGAGCAATGAAAGAGTAGAAGTGTATATTGTTTGGATCGGTCCACTTGAATAGCCACTTCTGTCACAAACACGGAGCCTTTTGGTTTGGTGGATGTAACTTGTATCTATCGTCTGTGAAGTCACAAGGCGAGGTCTGAAAGAGACGCCTTGAGTGAAGACCATGTGAATGCATTTAGGCTTACAGGATAAAGCAACCATTCACATCACTGCAAGTAGCTTTTTAACATATATCTTCTATACAAAAAAAGTATTACTAATTGTGTGCATTTAAATGTACAAGATGTATCTGAACTTTGAATGGTTCTGATGACTTTTTACTTGAAATACACTGGTATGTTGAGGGTGAAAAGGCAGTTTACAACCATCAGAGGCAATACTGTCTTATAAAAGCAGCTGGGAATAATGGTACAATTACACACTGTAGTGGGTACATCTGCTTGGTGCTCTGCCTCGTGCAAACACTGTAAAAACAGCTTCTTTCAATGGCTCTTCTAGTCTTCGTGAAGCACAAAGATAAATATGCAACATATGAAATATTTTCTGTTTAAATCTTTTGTCTATGGTAGAGGTATCATGATCAATGGTCGACAATCCTCAACTTTTACCCCAAAAAACGTGATGATACGGAAAGCAATAACCTTGGGGCACATCATCGTAACTGTTTGATAAAAGTCAACAGAGGGAGACTGAACATGTGTGCCAAATCAAAAAAACTATATAATTTTAAATTTCAACTGAGCCTGGAGGTCTTCAAAGTTCTGATGGATTCAGAGTTGGATCAGTACATAGTATTTACTCACGAGTCAATAGAAATACTTACAGTAGAAATGAAGCCGAATCTCCATTATTGAGCAAAGAGGGATTTAATAGTATAATCACACTGTAATTTCACAGCACTGATCTGAAGTCCAAAAACTGTTAGAAAAAACAAGGCGTGTCTAACAGAGTGGAGACTCTCTTCCCCGAGCAGTTTGCTCCCCTGCTGCCTTTCAAATAGTACCTCATTATCACACCAACAAAACAACAGGTGATTTGGCCACTAATTTCCGTGCAGGCCTCAATTATGTCTTTATGACCTGAATGGGAAAGAAGATAAGAGCCCTGAGGCATAGTAGGTCCCCTGTGTAACCCCCCCGCCCGATCTGCCCCCCACCTGCAAATATGGTCGCCTCCAGACAAGGTCACATCTTTTACGGATCAAGCCAATTTACACAAGCCTACATTCTTTGGAGAAAACTGCCTGTTCTGATTTACAAGGCTTCTCTTGAAGTTGACGGCGACTGATGAAATAATCTTCACTTTATATCACAGCTTTTGTCTAAACACAGTCAACAAAGCATTCAGAGTGAATAACAATAAATCTATTTTCTTTTCAGCCTCATGATGATAATGCCAAGAGAATAAATGACACTCCACAGCAACAACAAAAAAAAAATCTATAATTGGAAACTCTCACATGAAAAACAAATACAAATGTGGTCATTAAGGGGGCCACAGAGGTGAGGCTTGAATCATCGCTTTCCAGAAAATGTGTGTGAATGTGAATGAGGGCAATCCCACCTTCCCCTTTGATGTTTAATGAATACCTTGTCAGAAAGAGAGAAATGATGAGAGTAAATGTGTTAAAGGTAGAAGCTAAAATGTACACACGTATACGCCATATGTATGTACACACGCACGCACGCACGCACGCACGCACGCACGCACGCACGCACGCACGCACGCACGCACACACACAGAGGCAGAGGAAATAGATCCCCATCTTTTCTCAGTCTAGGCCAAGTCCTTACCTAGCACCATGGTCATGTAGCGCTCCTGTACCCCGGCCTCCAGCAGCAGCGGGGGCACGTATGTGATCCCAGCCGCCACACAGATCTCCAGGCCACAGGTCAGGGAGTTCAGCAGGATGAGACGCCATTGAGTCCCCCATCCGAGCATTTTCACAGGAGCGGGCTCTCCTTTCCTACCCTCTGGGATGGATACTCCTGGGGGCAGGGGAGAGGGGGCGCACCCAGACATTGGGGCGGGGGGGAGAGTGGGGGGGCAGACGGTGCCCCGGTAGGACCTGAGGACTGTCGGGAAGGGACAGCAGCAAAGACACGTGGACGTCGCAGATGACCTGGAGGATTCATCCTCTTCTCAGCATTCTGGATCTGAAGAGTAGAGGAAATGACTTTAGAGGCATGACAGAAAGAAGGGCTAAATTTGACAGATTTCAGACCATCTCTAGTATGTCCCACAGCATGTACTTTCCTGCTGTCAGAAACCATGAATAAGCACCGTGGTACTATGTCACGTTAGTCGTTCCCGGGTCACTACACCTGGATGCCAGTGGTCTCAAGATGCACAGAGACGTCAGCAGTGAGAGCTTTCTCACAACAGAATCCAACACATCTAGATTCTAACACATTTTCCAGAAAAAGCCAAAAGGCAAACTGCATTGATGTGTTCTCAGAGGTCCTCACCAATGCTTTCAAGCATCAGGAACAACAACAGCCGGACAAAGAGATGAGTCAGCCGAAGTGACGTGGCAAACTATGTGGCAAGCCAATTCTTTCTCCCTCAGCTCCTTTGGTTGATCTTTTTTTTTTTTTAAAGTCTCCTTAAACGCATGGCAGAGATTTGG
The DNA here is from genome assembly GCF_963383615.2 of Lipophrys pholis. Classification (NCBI taxonomy): domain Eukaryota; kingdom Metazoa; phylum Chordata; class Actinopteri; order Blenniiformes; family Blenniidae; genus Lipophrys; species Lipophrys pholis. Next base: position 24,505,635 of record NC_137631.1, on the reverse strand, counting down.
AGGGAGGTTGAAACCTCAACATCTTCTAAAATAATTTCTCATCTCTCTTTCTCTCTCTTTTCTGTTTCCATTTTACTTCTCCATAGTAACACCAGAGCCGGTTGGAGACTCTACAATCCACCCTTCCCTTGACTGACCCTGTCATTATGTGCATTATTAAGCTCTGATTGCAGCTTTAGTCTCATTCACGAGTCCTCCTTCCAGAAACTTTCAGCAGATTATTACCATTGTGGAGCAATGGGATCGTCTTTAGCACCCGAAAAGACGCTCGCTGAGGAGAAAGTTTCAAGCATGAGGACAGATTAAGTCGCATGCATAAGGGATGTTATTATACAGCTTTCAAACCTTGTTTAAAACGGAGACAACTATGTTTTGCCAGACTGAGGAGCATTTAAGTTTAAGTTGAGCTGTATCCACCCACAAACCACCCCTAGCGTTGTGCATGAAGTCAAAATGAAGATCAAGTAGAGCTTTTTTTTTTTGCACTGACGGACAATACAACCACACCTTCCAGAGATCATTTTTCCAGTGACAATAGACGACATTCTCCATTACATACCACCTTTTAAAAATCTCAAGTGCCCATTCAGTCCCTATCTACTTCAATTCTTGCCTCTAATATGTTTCATTTATATTAATTTGAAAAACACATACTATACTACCTATATTTCCTACTTTACAGAAGCTGAAAGACTGAGGGAAACAGTATGGGTGGCAGCTTGATAAAGCAACAAGTCTTCACTAAAAATAAAACTGCACAGAAGCAAAGTGTGAGTGTACAGATTCAGATGTCTGTGCTTCCTGGTGAGGAAAAAGAAAGAAAAAGAAAAGATGAAACCAAGATATCCACTATAGTCATCATCCACCAATGAGGTGTGTGTTCTCTTAAAGCAGAGGGGAAGTGCAAGAATGGTCAGAACAGCCGCAAACATAAAAACAACAAGGTGCTATATTTGCATTTGGTGTGACATTTATCTGCCAATGCTACCCATCTGTTCTCTCCCAGCAAACAAAATGGATGTCATCATCTCTTCACAGGACTTGCTTTATCACAGAATTGCAATGAGCTCCGGCCAGCTTTTCGAAAGACATGTACCTTGTTTGACGAAAATAAAATCTCCCATGTTGGGGTGGCTGCGTTAAAACTGCTGAACAGGACATAAAAAGGAGGATGTGGTATTTACTCATACATATACAGTACCTCGTAATGTGAAGGACGTTCAGTCATCAACTCAGCAGTCTGAAACATGGCCAGCCTTTCACATCAATACAATGTCAGAGGTTGGCTAAATGTCATCAACAATACCATCAGAATTTCTCGGGCATTCATACTAACTCATTATGGGTCCTTTGATATAGAGGTTCTTTGAGAATCTGAAGGACAATGCGACAGTGTTAGCTGGCTGGACCTATCGGGGGCCTGGGTCACACAGAGAGAGGACTATTTCACACCCGTCAGATTTCATTCCCACCCAGCCTGGGCACACTGAAAGACACCCATCAGGGGACCAGCCTTTGCCCCCTCGGCCTGTCTGGCCACTACAACCCCCTACCCACATATCCCATGTATGCGTGTGTATGTACATACATTCTCCCTCCCTCTCCCTCTGCATTACTTCCTCCACCCCTGAGGTCAGCTCTGTTTCTGACCTGCATTCTAAGACAATCTTTTTGACATATCTGCCCACGACTGGTTATGCCTTTGTGGGTCCGACTCTCTTTGTGTGAATGCTTTCTATGGCGGTCCCAGCTGACTCTCCGTCAGACTTTCTCACTAAAAACAGAGGGGTTCCCAGTGGCCAGAATGGGGAAATCTGATTTATCTAACCAAGCAGCCACAGCGTGTGTGAAGGGTTAGAGATGGCAAGTCAGACGAATCACTGAAACAGCTTAAATACATACAATCTTATTCAGTTGTTTATTACAAATACTGTAAATTCAAATAGTAATTCGACAAACATTTGTAATGTTTTTTCACACACATTCAAATGACCTCTATTGTATTTCTATTGTATTTATTGTATTTGTTGTAAATCTTTTAAGAAAAATAGCCATTGACTTTACAAAAATGTGGATTTTCTGGGATACAACATTAACAAACAGAGATCTATGTTAAGCTACACAAACCTTTCATCTCAACAAAATGGTATCTGTTAACATTTGAGTCTGTGTGAACATAAGACGAACTGCCTCAAGGCATTCTTGTGATATTGTGTAGAAAAAAGGGACAGATGGAACACCCCCAAAAGATAATGCCTCTGACCTATAACTTTTGGCTTTGAGGAAACATCTGCTTCTATTTTCATAAACTACATGTTATACTCATATCTCCACCAAAACTTTGACTCTTCAGGACAAGATGTCATTCCCCTTCTCGCTCTGTAAATGCAAAGTAACCAGTTGAGAGTTGACATGGACTTCAGTGAATTCATGTATTTGTTCAACCGTGGGAATTATTTCACGAAGCAATCTATATAAAGTACATCATGAAGGAACAACTTTAACAAGTTATTAGTCACTAATCATTAAGATACCAACTGAGAAATGCCATTTTATATTTTCTGTCTGCTTGCTGTGTTTATGAGTTGTTCAATGTAAGGTAACCTTGAAAAGTCTTGAAAGGCTCTTATAATTAAAACGTATTATTAATATATTTACTGTATGTGGGAAGCAGCTATGCATCACATTATAATACAAGGTGTGCATTACTCTACTCTGATTACTTTTTCCAAGAAACGAATAAAGTAAGGGGTTACATTTGCAAAAACAGTAATTAGATTTCCGTCACTGAGACTCAATGAAAAACCCCTGAATCCCCGGTATTGACATTTTTGTAGAGTCAAATTAGTCGCAAGGACGATACCATAGTATCATTACAATTCCGTGATCCAAAATGACTAGAATTGACTCATATCCATTAGTAGAGGGCAGAAATTAAATTTAGATTATAGGTACAGAGGAAGGGTTGCACGGTAGTGTAAGGGCTATAACCCCTACCTCATAGCAAGATTGTGAAGTGTTTGAATCTGGGTTGGGCCTCTCTGTATGAAGTTTGCATGTTCTCCTCCTGTTTTCCTTCTACAATCCAAAAGCATGGCCCTAGGTGTGCATGTGAGTGTGCACGTCTGTCCCTGTGCTTTCACTGTGATGGCCTGTGTACCCTGCCTTCACCAATAGTTTGGCCCGAGCACCCTGCGACCCTGGACTGGAAAATGGATGGATGGAACCAAAGAGGAAAAACACACCATCAGAGTCATTCTGCTGCATACTTAATGACACCTCTGGCTACACAAAGTAACCCAGTCATGCCCCTGGTTTTGTCATAGCCTTGGAGACAGAAGCACGCTCACGCACTTAGACAAACGACTCTAATGCTCACCTTACACGTTTAAACATTACAATCAGAGCTGGACTGGTGATAGTGGGAGGGGGAGGAGGGTGGTTGCTTTTATCAGTTCTCCCAGTGCTCCATTACCAAACCCCTTTCAGTCACAGGCCCACCTACCCCCAGAAAAATCCCTCCTAATGGCTCTGAGCAGTCTTCTTATAATACAAACGGGCTTTGTATACATTGTGCCAACGAAAGTAATGTGATATAGCGTGGTACCAACTGTAGTTCAAATCTTTTACTAATGCAGGTTTCCTATAAATGGCAGGATACAGGAAGTGCATGTTTCAGAGTAGGAATGTTGGGGGTCTCACTGAAGACAGTGTGTGGAGGAGAACGGAAAAAGGAATGAGATCAGAGCCACAAGTGCAGTGCAGACTGTTGCTGCAGAAACCTCAGCAGGCCGGTCCGGTTGTCCTTCTGGCTCAAGCTGAATGGCTGCAGCTCTGCAGCCTTTCTCCCTTTCAGCTCCTGCACATTAATGGATCTGAGCGTCTGCACAGAGGGGCAGCAGGACCAGCCTTCACGCAGACTGATTGCTTAACTTACTTTCTGCAAACCTCTCTGTGAGGCTCCTTTTCTCCATCTTCTGAATAACACCAAGCTAAGAGGAGGCGACTCTTAATGAACAAGGAGCTGCTTACAATACTGTCATAGGATCACTACTTCAGCATTTCCCATTGGTGCCAACTTGGCAACGTCCTGGAAATCATGGAAAGAGGGCCATCACTGAACAATGTCATGATTGCTGAGCCCCAAATGGTATGGACCCCACAGCTGTCGAGCACACGTTGAGGACTGGCCTCTCGACGTATCCCAGCATAAATGCCAAGAAGGCTACCTGACTCAAAATGCATTCTGCATCTCAAGTACGGATGACAGACATTAATTTATAAAGCCAGAAAAAACTGCAACTATTACCACCTGTTACAGTCTCGCCAAACATTTAGTTTATCATTTCACAATGTGGCGCTCTCCTCTCGTCTGTTGCTCTTTAAATGTCAGTTCAAATACGTTCATTGCTTAAGACATTGAAGCTGCTGTCACGCGCTACTAACCATCTGACAACTCACCTGCTTTCCCCTCTTAAACTCTCAGTGTTCTTACCAACTGAGAGCTCCCGATTATATATGACATATATTAAAAGTCAAAGCTGCACCAAACATATGTTGTATTGATCATGCTGATTAAATCAATCCAACTCTAAATGTGTTCAATGGGCCCTGCCTTCAAGTGAAAACGCATTGCTTTTGTTTCCTCTAAATAATGATGTCTTTTTCTACTGAAATGGCAGAGACACTGAAAATAGTGAAGTGAGCATGCCAGGCCACTAGTGGGTGCTGTTATTTGTTTTTTGTAATAAAACTGTCCAAACGTGCATGCAGGGAACAATATTCTATAAACATTAACAATAGCAAGTACATGGACTTTGCATGGACAGACGACCAAGTTGGATTATTATTATGGTGACTGTCAACTATAAAACAAGTCCCAGGAGAATATGGACTGGGAGTCATGACACTCTGGAGGACGCCATTGCTGATATCGTTCATCTTTTTGTGCATGTGAAGAATAACTACAGCCGTGATGCACATGCGCAGTAAAAGGCATTTTTGGAAAGGCATTTCCCCCCGCTTACACATTGACGGAGTCACAACATTTTCGAAAAGTTCTACCCTGGGAGTTGTTTTCAAAAAGTTGCATTTTCAGAGGCTTTCAGAAGCACCGTTGTTGTGTAAATGGATACACAAAATGCTACAAACGTATTCAGCACTGACATCATCTCTCTCAGATTTTTTTCCTTTCTGACTAAGACAGGTAAAACATTTTACTTTAGCCTCGAGTTTGATACACTCCATTTAAAAAGTTGACTAGCTGTGCATTACCTGTTCACTAAGTATCACACAATCCTGCAGGCGTGAGCGTTCAGAGACTGGCCATTTCACTCCTTTTTCTGTTTTTTGCCGTCTTTTTTCCTCTCATCTCTAAATATTTATGAAGCGCACTGATAAAACCCACAAGAGCTAATAATTTCAGTCCATGTGTCTGTGACTCATCTGGCACAGCTTCCTACAAATTTGCTTCTAAATGCATCTTCACATTGATTTTGTGCAAACTTCTGAAAAAAAAGTGAGACATTTGAAATTATTAAATCAATATTCACTTCCTGTTACACTCCAGTGTTCCCTCTGGATTTTCAGAAACTGGGGTGAGTGGGATTTTAGACAAGGGTGAATAGTTGGGGGACGGAGGGCATCCTTCACGTAAATATTCTCAGTCGGGCGTCTGTGTGTTGCCTGAAGTCTTATTTTAAGTGTGTAAAAACACACACACGCTGATAGTGAATTCAAACCTGTGTGTCCAAGAAGTGCAGAAGAGCACAATAACTAATCATACGCATAAAAAAACCCAACTAGGTGTAATGTGAAGAATGAGCAAGCTTAGCACACTCTCATTTAGTTCTTTGACATGAGAAAGAAACTTCAACACCACCTTCCTCAAGAATATATGGGAAGTAGAAACAATTTTGACATCCAGTTGGTACTTTATGATCGTTGGTCATGTTACAGGAGTATTGTATTAACCTCTGGCAAAATTTGGGTGGTGTCACGTGATACTCACTTAACATTCACCAGATGATGTTACAAGTTTTTGACAAAGCCGTCTTGTAACGCATGAGTGAAAGGCAGGGAGCGGTTGCAAGTCAATTGAGGATTCTTGACCGTATAAATAGTGGGCCTCTTCCCAATCATTTCTTCCATCAGGTGTCAAATAAAATGGTAGCTCAAAAAAGAAGTGCAGAAGCCGCTGGATGAGGATTCCCAACCCGCATTAAGATTAACATATGTTTCATACGCTTTCTGAGATTTTTGGGGGAAAAACTCTTTTGCAAGTTCTGTTCACAATTTGTCCCAACGCAATCACATGAGGCTTTAAGAGACACTTTGAGCGATTATATATCCTAATCAAACATCTGATTATTTTTAAGTCTTTCAATTTTAAGCCATACCCCCTTTTCTCATCTTGAAATCTCCCTTGTTATCCCTGACCAGGTGTTGAGCATCATTCGCAGTCATTCAGATGAGTACAGACCTCCCTCCTGACAACATGGGATTTCTTCAACTTTCAATAAAAAAAAAAAAAAAAAAAAAGGTTTCGTGTTCGAGGCGGTCTCTGCTTCTGCTCACTTGAAAGGCACGCCCTGACCGCCATGACCGTCCTGACCCTGCCCCCAAGCCCGTAATCTTAAGCCCACATCCGTCACTGCGACCCCTGACCCTGCCTTTCACCGCAAATCATGTGATCATCCTAACATTTCAAAGACGAGGACAGCGGGAGGACGACTGCTTGCTGACAATTTTCTCCTGTCCGCACTATTTCCAGTGCGTGCAGAAGTAACAAGGGTTCAGAAGATTTATCCTCAAGCACGACTACTTATACATAAATAAATCATACCTAACCCCCCCCCAAAAAAACAATAGCCAAAGTAGTTGGGTTTAAGGGGATGAGTAAAATCACATTTCAATGAAATACAAAGGCACAAAAATATGATGTAATGTCAGTAATGTGATAATGTCGTACTGCGTGACTTCCACCTCTGCATAAGGCTTACGTTGGAGCAGGAAAGACGACCTTGTCCTCTTTCTGGAGGGTGTAATGACACTATTTGCAGTGCCAAAATGTGAAGAGCGCTCTCTCTCTCCATCCCTGCACTAATTAGGGTGGTGACTCAGAATAAGTCCTCTAAGTTTAAAAGACCATAAGGATGACAGGAAACGAAAAGTTCATGACTCCTGAGAGAGTAGTGCTATAAGTATCTTCAAGATGTATTTTAGTGAGAGACTGTATCTTCAGGGTTTGGGATGGGTGAATCTGGTATAATCGTCAATCCTTCATTATCGTTCACTTATTTCATTCCTTTACAGCAGAGAAGTATCCCAATATTTCATTTTAAGTGCATCCCACTGGTCTACTCCAGAATTCAACCCTGAGAAAGTGGGTGAAGAGAACTGCCAGTGCATATTTAAGTGCAAGGGTTCACACAGATGGACTAACACACACTTATTAGATGAAGATGAGATGAATACAGACTTGGTCACTAGTGTGGGATTAAGTTGCGCGTGTGTGTGTAGAAGGTGAACTGAGGGAAGCCTGTGCCTTTACAGGCGAGAGAATGAAACCAGCAATGCCTCTGGGAGGTGACTATTATCATAGTGGCACAACAATGGGGTGCAGCAGGGTTCAGCTGCGTGGCCTCTTGTGAGTCGGTGTGGCCGATAACGCGGCTCCCTACCAGCCGTGGCTTTCCACTCGCTGAAAAGCTATTGTGTTAAAGGTGAAAGGACTAATAAGAGTGAATCTAAACGCTAATGAGTTTTCATTCAATCTTGATCAGGTGTGTTTACATCTAGTTAATAGAGCGGTGGAAATTCTAATTAGGTTTAGTTAATAGCCAGTTAATTGTTGAGGGATGGCATTTCTCTTCGACAGTGTTGTTACTTGTCGGCGACAACTTTTATTCATAAAGTTGGAGAATTTACATAATGATTAATTACTGAATTCCACTGTTGTGGTCTTTTTTAATTATATATCCAATTTGTTCTCCTTTTCACATTTTCGGTCTCGGCATGTTGAAACCGCAGCTTAATTACTGTTGCACATTTATAAGTCGGCACCCAATTCGTACAAAATACATTACAAACTTACAAAAAATACAATATCTAAGCCTTGTTGATTAAGTCTTGAGTTGCCATGATTAGTTAATTCACACTAAATTAACAAACTGTTAGTATAATTAGGAGGGTTTTTTTTTTATTCCAAAAGTATTCTCTAAATCGGGCTTGCTAGATTTGTTCATACCTCTGGATACTTTAGTCTTTCTATATAAAAACCTGGATATTTTAGCGAGGGCTCTTACAAAACAAAACATTTAACAATGTGTATCAGGGATTTTCCTTGTGACCTGAATGTGGCGAGCACAGCTATCAGCGGCAGTAGCCATCGATCTATTCCAAGTTAACTTTGGTTTCTCCAATTAATATGTTTCTCTGGAAAAGTCGACACGCAACCTTCTTTCCATTCGCCAAACTGTGCTGGTTTTGCAATAGACCATCTCTCCAATTTCCAAAACGCGGTGTTTTAAACCTGAAGTCGAGAGGAAAGAAATTTCTACCCAACGGCTCTGTGGCCCTGACTAGTGGCGGACATCTGCCTGACAGCTAACTGATTGGTTTAAATTATTAATATTTCTGATGCCAACTAGTTGGAGGGTTTTCGTAGAATCACCCAAAATTGTTATGGTCAGAACTCACTGAATATTCAAGAAAGTAATCCAATGATTGAACTATCACATTAATAATGAATTACTAAAGTAGCCATGTATTATAACTTCTTTTTACACACATTTGCATGTGAAATGTATTTGATATTATTTCATATTCTACTATTTTGTACGTACATATTTTAAATGGCCTATTACTGCCATTAGCCTTCATCCGACAAGAGTCAGAATGAGCTCTTCACATTCAGTGGAAATTCATCATGCTCAGCTGAGGGACGGTTTCTAAAAATACCAAAATTACACAGTTAAAAGTGCACATATTCGTCATTAGAAAAACTTTCTTCCATATATTAACTATCCGCCCATCGGGCTTGCTGGATGACGCAATGAAAAGCATATTACCACGATGAGCCACAGTGGAATAAATTCACAATTTCAAAAACGATACTCACCAACCAAGGACGAAAATATTCACCTGCAGATGTGCATTGCTGAAAATTGAGTGTTTACTCAGCTTTAAATGTGACTCGCAGTCTTCATCCAATCTGAACTCCCTGCTCTCCTGCTGAGCATATCTGTGCAGACTCATTGACCACCTGCTTCAAGCCACATATTCTGACTCTTTTTTTATCCTGCTTCTTTCAAAGTCCCCTGTTCCCTCCTCCCAGATTTAGCCCACCTCCTCTACCTCCCTCCCATTATTCTGCTTTCTCCCCTCCCTCCTCCTCCTCCCCTGTCTCAGCCTGTAAGGTGGGAATTGGGAAAATCCCAAAGCACTCGAGGAATCCTGCTGTTTTCTGTCTGCCTGTATCTGCCTCAGAAAATGACTTGTCCCCCTCCCCCCACAACAAAAGTTTGGCCTGAAAGGCAAAATTCAGACCACTGCTGTTGCCTTGACCTGACATGTAAACACACACACACTCACTCACCTGAATTGTATAAGAGAAGGATAAGAGGCACTTAGGAAGCAAAGAATGAATTTATATAATCTAACAATTCCACACTGAGGCCACTCCCCAACCACTTCTTTGCCACTATCTATAACCACTCCCTAAACTTTAGTATCATGCCCCTCGACCCGGTATCATGTTCAGCTGCCTATCAGTGCCGCGGCAGCTCTCCCACCCTCTCTCATTACCTCTCCTCTTCCAGCAAAGTCTCAGTTAAGCCTGTGCTCCAGCATGGCTGCTTTAACCCTTTTCCTGGTTCACCAGCTCAGCCAGCAAAACGCCTGTTTAAGTAGACACGCACGCACGCACGCACACACGCACGCACGCACGCACGCACGCACTCACGCACTCACACACACATACACACGAGCAGAGAATCACTCCACCATCCGGCTGGTAGCCATGCCTGTGCCCAGCACCCGCAGGCCAAGAGCAACCCTCTATAGAAAAGCTTTTAATTTGATAACAGCGAGAGGACGAAGAAAAGTGGAGCGCAGGGAGACGTAAAATGGGGAGGGTGGTTAGCGGTGGGAGGGTCGGGGTGTCGAGTAATGTCATTAGGCTACGACTGGCTTTAAGGAATCTCCGTTCCCGGAGCCCGGAGGCAGATCAATAAAGCAGAGTGTGGAGAACGGCTGCTGGCAGCACTCCCCCTCAGCTACAGGAGCCGCTTGTCTGGAATTAAGACAATTCTGAAAATCCCATTTTGGAGAAAGGCCGGGCCTCACTGACGGTGTCCCCACTTACTGAAAATGCTTCCTCCTCACAAATCTTTTGTTTTTTTTCCTCTCCCTGATATATTTAGAAGTCATTACAGCACACAATGAGCAGTGAACTTCCTTTAAAATTGTTGAAAAATATACAGTATCTCATTGGTGTGTAATTACCCATTTCAAATGGGTATGAACGTGGCCATATCAAGACACCCTCTATGAAAAAAAAAAAAAGAAGAAGAAATTGTGTCTTCAAAACCACAATTTCCACACATGCCAGACACTTACTTCTCCCAGCCAAGAGAACACTCATTCAACAATGGGCTTGTTAATATAATAAAACTTTGCACATCTGCAACCATTTCATGCAGTGATGTTTGTTTCTATTATTAGCATATTGTGTGTGTGTGTGTGTGTGTGTGTGTGTGTGTGTGTGTGTGTGTGTGTGTGTGTGTGTGTGTGTGTGTGTGTGTGTGTGTGTGTGTGTGTGACTACAGCTTTAGCTAAAGATACACGTGGACAGGGCCAAGCGAGCCTTAATTCCATGGTAGCCTTTTCCACAAACTCGGCTTCGCCTGCGCCGGCCAAATCCAACATGCCCATAATAAGCTACGACACACTGCTCCCTGCTTTGATAAACCAAAACAGTGTGTCAGAAATAGAACTCAAGGGCCACTACTCTTGGCGCAGCAGCAGGGACCCAATAAAGCCTAAATGTCACCCACATTATACATAGCACGATGGGAAGGATCAATCACTCATTGTGTGCTTCCACAGCAAATTAACCTTTAAGTAAATACGTGATGGCGATGCTTAAACACTGAGCTTCTATACATACCCAATAGCTTTTAACATTTGGAGCCTTCAAGATGAGCACTGGTGCAGTGGTCATCTAAAAGCCCGAAAACCTTAACATTTTCCAGGAGTTATCTATACCCAGTCATAACATAGCTGGTCCCACACTCTTTAATATAGTCCTCGAGGCTTCAGAATCCTGCGGGAGTGTTTTACTTATACTTAGCCATCTGTTGCATATGGCCGCAGAGCGATCGCAGCTGCCACAGTGTCATAAATAAATAAAATTCAATTACAAAATGTTGAATCAATCGCTAAAGCTGCGCCGAGAGGCACACAATCTTGCTTTGCATGGAGAATCAATCGCAGATAGCACAGGACCCATTACACATGTTTACTCCAGCGACGGATAATGGAAAATAGACCCAAAAAGAAGCTAACCAACAAGTCAAGTGTGTCAAGAGTTTTTCCAGAAAAAGGAAACACTCTGCTCCCAAAAGAAGTGAAAATGAATGTCATTGTTAAAAACATTGTTTCCCGAGGAATGGAGTTTTAAGTACCTGACATTATCTTCTGTGTAAGTCCCGCACGTAAAAAAAATATTAATAATGCACAAGATTCCTTTTTATAATCTTTAGTGGCTTTCCAGCATAATTATTTTTTGGGCTTTTTTAAAGATTTGTTTCATCCATCCATCTTTTATTTAATGTGGAGTCGTCGTGGTGAAAAGCAGTGCGTGAGTGCAACAATTTGTGCCAGACCAGCAGAGGAAAAACAACATGCAGAGCAGAAAAACTACGATGCACATTTATGCATTGGAATGGAAAAAAAATCTGTAGCAGATGTGTGGCAATAACAAAATCGCAAAATTTACCAGGGTGTTGCTGTGCATATATTGTATATTGCATATATAAAGAAGGAACCACAATAAATTTAAAGACTCGTTAAAAAGACAGAAGGACCCCATGTGACCCACATAAGCTTACGTTTTTTTTTCCCCCCTAACCTCAGTATGCGAATGAAGAAAGCAGAGCATCGAGTAGCCGCTGAGTCAAGCATTTTTCTTGAGCTGAATCACCGCTGCCCTTCGATGAGGTTCATAATGTAAGTTTATTTTAATTCAGTGTGGCTGAACTCGTATAAGATTTTATGCATCGATTACAAGAAGCTTGGAGCAGCCCGGTTTAAGTCAAAAAAACGACAAAGTCAAGTGCTCAGAGTAAAGGTTAAACTTTGTTTGTTTGCACAGAGAAGGTCAATCTATTTGTTGGATCAGCACAAAACCGACAGGCCCAGAAAGACCAGCAGCAGCAGGCGAAACCAAATAATTGTCCAAAATGGATCGCGAAAGAGATCGATAACAACGGCGACCAGCTCAAACCGAGCACACCGATCATTCATAACCAGGAGGAAATAAAATGGTGAAGAAGACGCACAGACAAATAGGAGCTGTTGAAGGTGCTACGCTGAAGATGAGCTGAAAATTAAGTGAGGAGTTCAGATCAGGCACAATGCAGGGGGAAAAGCTTAGCAGGCGGTGCGTCATAGTCGCGGCTTGTTTCCTGACAGTGGTTTTGGTAATCATGTACCGACTTCAACTATGGAGTGCACACAGAGATTTGAAAAACTTAAAAGGGGAGCTGTTATGATATCCTCTAATTCGCATCAGGAATATAGCGTATGCAATGCAAAAAAGCCTTTCATTAAACTCTGCCACGAGATCAGATTGTGAGAAAAACCGCCTGTTTTAGTCTCATCTTTAAGGAGAAACCTCCGTCTTTAGTCTGATGTGGATGCACAGTTTGGAACAGGCTTCCAAAACCATCTTGCCAAAGATGTGTTTAAATGTTCCCCTGCCCCAGATACAAGACACTCTATATCTAAATGATGAGTCTGGTGTCAAATTACAAGCAATGAAACCTGCCTGCCAGGAGGCTCAGCACTTTTGAAGGAGGCTTCCCGAGAGCCAAAAGAAGAAATTGGGCTATCTCAGAGGGGGTGTTGAAAAGAATGGAGCCAAAATGTCTTGTTTCAGAGAGAAAGAAGGGGCTGCGTACAAGAAATATTTTTTAACAGTAAAAGATTACAAGCAACATTGGCTAATTAAAAAAAAATTTTTTCGCATAAGTTTCCTTTAAAGAAATATCACTAAAATATGATTCATGTGACAGAAGTGGAAAATCAAAATCCCCCACCCTGACCTAAATCCAATCCAGCACCTATGGGATGCCACGGAGAGCAAAATGCCAGCTCCCTGATGCTGCAGTGTGGAAAATAGGAAGGCTTTTCTCCCCACAGCTGTTGCAAGGACCGGCTGATTCCACAGACATAGTGGACATTGTCAAGTGATTTTACAAGCTGGTCGATATCAAACCACATGCTGAAGCAATGTAATCTCTTGTGAAACAACTGTCGAGTACAATGGAGAAATGCTGCTCTTGTAGAAATGTGAGGTACAAGAAGCAGGTGCCCAGTGTGCTTTTTATAGCACAGCCACTATGAAGACTCCATCGCAGAGAAACCCACACAGCCACAAGGATGCAGCAAGCATGGATTGCCCTTCCAAGTGTGTAATTCCCATTAATCGCAAGCTATAAAGACAAGTCAGCAAATTTAAATGGAAGTAAGGAGCCAGTGAAAGATTTGTTGGAAGTTACGGGCTGACAGACTTTACCAACAGAGTTAATGGGTCGAGGAAGGTCATTCCAGCTGTTTTTTTTTTTTTTGTTTGTTTTAATAAATTGTGGAACTGTTTTCCCCCTGAGGAACACTAAGGTCGTGAACCTTACAGCTGCATGGATACAGTTAATACAGCAGTCCATGGAAAACTGACAGACAGAAGGACAGATGGACATCAACAGGTCCATCTCCCTTTTCCAGCTGTTGTCAGAGCAGCAGTGGCCCCAAGGCACAATGATTAACGCCTCAGTCAAATGTTACACAAACCAGATGGTAAAGAGAGAAGAGAAGGGCAAAGTCCTTTCTCTCCCGCTCAGAAGACACACACACACACACACACACACACACACACACACACACACACACACACACACACACACACACACACACACACACACACACACACACACACACACACACACACACACACACACACACACACACACACACACACACACACACACACAATGCCACTCCATACATGCCTAATCTTGTGCTCACACACAATGTTTAAGTCATTTTAATAAACATCCTGCCCATAGTTGGAGGAGTTCTTTGCAGAGGGTTCGTAAGTGTACATAAAGCAGCTTCTCCTTCAAAAACACCAGTGTAAAAACACAATTACACAACGGAATTGGTTTTACAACATTACTATCTTTGTGTGCCCAAACCATAAAAGCTTGATAAAAAAAAGAAAAAAAAAGAAAAAAGGGAGCAATCTAACCTGAGCTCTCTGGGAGGAAAAAAAGGAAACATCTATCGTCAAGTATTTGAGACAAAAAGCATTCTCACAAAAGAAACATGTAAACTAAATCAATCTTTCCTTCCGTTATTTTAATCATGCCCTCCAAACTTTGGCTGTGACATTCATCAAACTGCCCAGACCAGTTCACAATCATTTTATTTTTTTGAAAACATTCAACAAGGGTGGGACAGCAAATCCATTAGTGTATCTGTACATACCACCACTGTGCAAAAACAGGCACTTTTACACACACACATGTGCTGCACCACCAATCCCATAAGCTTTTGGTATGAAACTTTACTGACAAAAAAGCGGTCTGGCCAAAAAAAAAGAAAAGAAAAAAAAAAAAGGCATCAAAGCACTCACATGCATATTGACTCAAATCGTAAGCTGGATCCTTTCACCAAGCACAGAGCATCTCACATATCAAAGGTCTCCCTCAAACATTCAATAGCATCCCCCTTTAGCTTGCAACATGAAAGACAAGACTGTGGTGTCTTAATAATGTGCCGTTTACCCCATTCCCACAGGCAAACTTCAAACGGGGAGACAACATAAGTTGAAACCTTTAACCATCTCATTGGGTTGGTCTTTGCTGCTCGTTTTATTGAGAAATTATCAGCAGGTAAGGGTCCTATAAACAATTTGGCGCACTGAATGCCTTACCAGATTCTGCCTTTTCAGATCTGTTTTATACACTTGCTGGGGCTCCTCCAAGAGTTGAGGGGAGAGTGTGAATATGTATTGCGAACATCTGGCCGAGTCCTTATCACCATGGGAAAATGTCGAAGGACAAGTCCATGTTATCCCCCCCTTCGGGGCCTGTGCCTGTCTCTTCTAGATGTCGACTGTGGTTTTTAGCAGCTTTGCCAAACTGTCAAAAGTAGCGCTTCTCATTAACGCGGCATTACAGAAAAGTGATAGGCTCGATTGCCGTCTGTTTGCCGCTTTTCTTCATGCAAGCTGGACCTGAGGCTGTTTTGCTTTTAATGCCACACAGTACCCTCCACAACTGAACCATGTGGGCAGAACTAAGTAAAGTCAGTAAATTAAATTAGGCGAGCCGAGGTTGTGAGAGAGGAACGCAAACAGATGCCGACTGTTGAACCATTTGTTTTACGCTCATCAAAAATAACTCAATTGTGGTCGTTATGAAATACATATGAGGAGAATTAAGAACCTTGAATAATTCATATAAATGTCGTGATGTGCGACAGGTGGCAGTAACAACAAAATCCTTCTCAGTGTATGGATCTATCTGATTGTCTACATTAAGAAATTTACATTTTAAAAGGCTACAATATACGGTATACTTGTTTAATGTTATCTACAAATATCTCACAAATGAGGTAAAAGTAAATATGTCATTGCAGTCTTTCCAACATGCCAAAGCCCATTTCGTCTTGCAGTACAGGTTTGCACCACTAGATGTTGTATTGAGACATTTTAAGAAGCAGCAGAAGGAACACATGATATGACAATAAGCCTACGATCTTGCTATTACACAGGAGTATAGTCTGCTCAACATGTAGGGACACTATTTACACAATGGACAGAATCTGGATCATTAGAACAACCAAGAAACCGATCAAAGTCTCCTTTAAAAGGGAGAGTTACATTCAAGACAGTACGCCATGTTAACATGCAGTCCTTCCACAATGGACACAAAATATTTTTGGCATTTTTGATTTTCTTCTTTGTTATCTCTGCCAATAAAAAAAAATGTCTAAATGTAAACACACTTAAGTGTATAAAATTGGCCAGGTTTTCCTTTTGACGCGCACATCAACATCTACATTGGGCCAGACATCGGAAAATAAATGTCAGGACACGTCTGACTGTGTGATGCAAGGATCAAACAAAACAAAACAAAACAAAAAAACAAGAGGTAGGTGTTCAGAGAAAACTGGATTTTAAGAGACAAAAGTGCTGTGCACAAAAATAAAGCTAAGACACGGGAGGACACAAAGCCATCTGCAAAATAAGATGACAGCTGCTTGATGCAAGGTAAAATGTTTAATCTCCAGCAAAATTATGCATCCATATAGGTTACAAAACCTTTCTCAGGCATGGAATATATCTTATTGGCTACATAAAGATATTAAAGAGACAGTTTTCTGTCATTCACAGAGGTTTATTACAGATCCAGACAGCGGTAGGAAAAGAGCCATGAATAGGTGGGATGTTTGACATCCTACACACGGGAATAAAGCAGGTAGTATCCTGTCGCTCTCTATGAGGACAAGTGGCGTCACAAACAGGAAAGTATGTGACAGAGCGATATGAATATTTATATATTTCTAATAAAATCCCTTGAAAGAAATATGGGCCTTAAGTAAATTTGATAGACTGCTTCAGTATGTATACTACACATTCAATGTTAATTTGAGCTGATGTTTGAATTTGGCATTGACACCAGCAACTGGATTTACAACCAACGTCAATTCAGTGTTATTTAAATAAAAAGATAGCCTTCAATTCCATCATAAAAACCTACAGATATGTCACTGGGTTCAAGCTAAGAGAAGAATTTTTGTAATGAGTCTACAATCTTTATTCCAACATCAAAACAACACATTGCTCGCACTGTCGGATTAATGGAGAGGAATGCAAATCAGAAGGGAGCTCTTTTTTTTTTTTTTTTTTTTAATCTAAATGTACAAAGATGAGAGAGACAGGGATATAGTGTGGAACAGAGAAACAGAAACATCTGGAGTTCCTGGTGAGTTCACACATCAGTCAAAGGCAACTTGTGGTGAGAATAAAACACCACAAGCTGTGCAGCAGTTGGATTCATGTGACAAAGTCACGAGCGAAAGAAAAGTTTGAAAACACCTTAAGAGTTCCAAACTAAAATCACAAAGTTCTGGATAATGACGCTTTCACGGTTGATTGGTATGAATAACTGTGATTATAATGTAACTGTCTGATTGCAGGAAATGTCAAGGTGTACTTCGGTAATTTTGCCTCATGTTTTACAATGGCCAGCAGTATAATAAAACAAAAGCTACTCATGTTTCCATAATTTACTAAATTATTCATTTTTTTCTTTTGCTTTGCAGTTGGCATATTTCATCCATTGTGTGACAGTGTGTTTTAAGTTTGAATGACAGAAATACAGAGCAGCAAATTAGGATTAAAGAGAAAAGCAGTTGGCCAAGCGAGCCACCAGAGAACTGAAGCGGTGCCAGTGCACCCACACGCTTTGGCACGGACTCACTTCATGCCAGACTGAAGGAAAGATAGGGAATATTCATGTCTTTAATCAGACAAGATATTAAAAGAACACGGATAACCCAGATGCCTGAATCGACTACGGCTTCGCCTTCATGCATCAATTTGAGTTTGGCGTGATCCCGGGAGCCGTCACAAGAGGACAGGAACTCGGGCACGCACACCGCCGCAGCGCCAGCGGACGCGATTGTGACTCTCACTTGTGTGGAAGCCAACCGGGACGGAGAGAGAAAGAGGTGTTGGTAAGTTGGTGCATAATTTGAAACACTGAATGAATTGAAGGCGGAACAAAATGACTTAACTGCATTTTAAATCCATCCATCTTCTAGAGCACTTCATCCAACACTAATCGCAGAGTGCCGGAGCCGATTCCAGCTGGGCGAAAGCCGGGTACGTGCAGACGAGTCGCCAATGCATCGCGGGGCAAACACAGATCGGGGAAATGACCAACTAACCCTAAATGCAAGTGGTTTTTTTAATGGGAGTAAAACAAAATACTTGTGGAAAACCTGGGAAGAACATGCAAACCCGGCACAGACTCAAATCAGGAGCGTTCACACTATGAGGCAAGGCTGCTCATCATTATAAATCATAAGCCTTTTAAATTTAAAGCGACAAGTGAAAACGCAAAACGTTTCTTAGGCTTTGGGGTTCCATTTACACAGTGACGGTGCTCGAAGCAACTGAAAACGCAACTTTTGGAAAACGCTCCGGCTCAGTCTTCTTGAGAACCCGGGGAAACAAAACTTTCTGAAAACGCACGGGCTCTGTCTCCGTGTAGACGGCTGCTCATGCACATTCGCGCCACGGCCACGCTGAACAGTTCTTCTGATAATAACAATCCAACTTTGTTGACTGTCCATACGGACATCCGCGTACTCGCCATTGTTAATGTTTACAGCGTACCGTTATCTGCGCACGTGTGTGCGTGGCTTCATTACAAGAACAAACAACGCCCAACATGACAACATGGTTTTCAGCGTTTCTGCCGTTGCCAGGTAAACGGGCATCGTTTCCAAAACGTTGCAGTGAAAGAGAGAAACTTGTCGTGTAAACAGGGTCTAAGTCAGCAACCCTAAGAGGTAAGAGAATGGTAACACCGCCACAGATGTGGCATCCCTAGGTGGCAGAGTAGTTGTCATCTTTTTCTTTTAGCTCTAGGCCATTAGGAGAGCCTGTGAGCAGCCTTACTGGAGCCCAGCTGGCTGTGCAGCACTATTACAGGGAGCCTGTTTAGACTCTGACCCTGCAGCCTGCGGAGAGCTGGGGAAAAAGAAAGAAAAAAACCCAACAACTTCTAAAGCACCTCGGTCTACCATCCACGAGAGATGCAGAAATCAGACAGGTTGCTTGGCATTCAGGCCCCCCCTCCCACTGTTAGTGAGGTATGGTGGTCTAATAATGAGCATTCCAGTTTCACATCCTTCCAGTGTTGGAACAGGTGTTTTTGACGAGTAGTTGTCATACAGCAATGGGAAAAAACAAACAAACATGTAAAATGAAAACACATTAACACCTTTTCCATCTAACATCAACGTTTTTTAATTTTTTTATTACCACTTTTCTCCCCCCCCCTTCCTGTTTCAACAAATGAACTGACTGTTCCTGCAATGATTTGCACTAAGAGACGCATTCACTTCAGCAGTACATGTACAAGGTCTGAGCGGTTTGATGATTTGCCTTAAGATAACTACGAAATAAACCACGCAGATCTGACAAATGAGCTCAAGACTAAATTGGGATTCACACAGAGACAAAGGAAATAGAAGCAGCTGGCATGTATTCTGTCAATATGAAAGGCACTAGCTCAAATTACAACGAAACCCCGAGGCGATTGGGGCAACTTAAGCGCCGGCAAGGTTTCTTCTACTTCACGTGGACAGACGGTATTTAAAAAAAAAAAAAGGTGCAAATCTGTTGTTATTATGGGAATAACATGAGCAAACACAACAGCCGAGAGACAAGGAAAAGCCCAAGAAGATAACTTTAAAAGGGACTGTGTTGAGAGCCGTATGAGGCAGTGAAGTGAATGTCTGCTGCACTCCTCTGATCTGAGAGACAACCATTGTACGGATCGCATACCTGTGATTGTTCATGGCTGCACATGATATCAGAGCGACAGCAGCACACAATGCTTTGAAGAGGACACAGAGCTTAAGGAAAAGAGAGTCCCCCTCTTTGAAATAAACTAAAAAAAAAAAAAAAAACCCTCAAACTAAAGCTCTTTAGGCCCTCCTTATTTTAGGAAAAGACAGCCATGAGAAGAAAAAAAAAAAAAAAAAAAAAAAAAAAGGAAGAAGAAAATCACACCCACCACATAATCCAGCACCTGTCTTCAAAAACATATGCAGGAAGACGAGTGCAATTCATTGAATTGAGGTACACGCGGAGACTCACAGGAAGCACTCCGACAGGAGATAAACAGCCTACGACTGATTAAAACTGCAAAAGCCTTCAGTCTGCTTAAGTAGCTTGGTGTCCTCGACGGTGGGTGATTATCCTGCGCCTGGCTGTGGGGTATATTAGACTGTCACAGAGCAGTTACAGAACAGCCAGCTGGTCGAGCCACAGCATCCTGGGCGAGGAAGCATTTCTATCGTTGTGGAGCAGATGAGCTCTGCACAGAGCAGCGCAAAGCCCTGGGGGTGGGGGGGTGGGGGGCAACACAGAGAAAAGCAGCAAGTGGTAAGAATGTGGCTGCTCTGCGATCAGCCGGTTTAATCACAATGATGGGCTTGGCACTGAGCGTTAGGAGTCAAAGTTCTGGATGACGTTATGCAGTTTACAAGCAGGAATCTAGCTGAACTAACACTTAATTCTCATAATATAGCAGCATGGGACACAGTTAAATTATCATTAGAAAAAAGTTTGTGTTAAAATCACACCATTTAAAAGAGGGGCAGAGTCTTTTTTTTTTTTTCCAGGGGAGAAAAATAACTAACTGAAGTGGTCTTTGAGGAGGGGAAAGGGGCCTTTGTGTAACGGCAGAGTCACGGTCATGGTGACAATAAAAGTCCCTCTGTCATGGGTTAGAGCTGTTTAACCTTTTGATCCTCTTCCCCTCTTAATGTGGTATTTGAGCCTTGAAAGCTTCTGGTATATCTCAAAAAGAATAGATCCACACAGACACCATAAAAAAAAAAATACATAAATAAATAACTGGAAACTTTCAGAGCTTAAGGAGTTTACTTGGTACCCAGTGTAGTTTACATTCCCGATGCTGCAATTCTCCAGATACAAGCACTAAAAAAAAAAGGAAGCTGATAATCCCGAATGCACCCCTAAAAGACAACAGCCGGGACACAATCAAACCACTGGCACATCTTTTTTTCACTTGTTTTGTGCGCTTCAAGTCAAAATATGCAACTAAAACGGAAAGATTTGGAAAACATATAAATATTTACAGTGAACTCAAATCTTGACTCAAAAGGTGGGGGATCCAAGTTTAAATTCCTGGTTGCGGGGAGAAAGAGTATCTGGTGTAAAAACTAGCAGAGTCTGTGGTGAAAGAGATTTGCTGTGGCAACTGCTGTAAATAACAATACATTTACAGCAATTACTAGTGAAGTGTGCAGAACTAATTAATCCCAGATGGACTTATAATTAAAAACTGTGGGCAATTTAAAGCCTCCAAACACAAGTATGGCTCGGTTTTAAGGTTTTTATGATGAAGATCATCCAAATTGTAGTGTTGAAGCTTCTGTGGGACTTCAGTTTGACGGTTTTATGATTGCTTTTAGATTTCACTATTTATAGTGTTTAAAGTATATATATATATGTTTTGCCTTTTTAGCTGAATGTTATGTCATGAATAGAAGCTCTGTAAATAATATTTACTATCATCATGGCAGTGACAAAAAGTTATACTTCCACAAAATGGGGGGAAAAAATAAATATTTGGAGTTTTATACCACTACAGAGGAAAGTTTGGGAGTAAAGTAAAAAACGTTCAAAGTAAACAAAAGTAAAACTATTTTGTCAACCGAGTCCAGTCTAAATAAACAACAGGTGATGCTGTGTATCTGCAGTTCATGAACCCAGGCGCGCAGAAAAAACAAAACAAAACAAAACAACAAGAAAAAACGCAGCGGCAGAAAGAGAAACAACCAACATTACCGTTAGAGCGTGGCCGCAGTCAATGCCACGACCAGCTGAGGGAGTTTGAAAGCAACTTCGCAAACGGGGGTGTCCTCAAACGCCTCCCCCTCCTCCTCCTCCTCCTCCTCCCCCCTGGACATTCATGCGTCAAAACAGCGGGGATCTCTCCAACACAGCGCCAAATGCGTAAAAGCGGGACGCGCCGGGCCGTGTGTGCTGACCGGGGAGGAGGGGGTGAAGGAGGGGGGGGAGGGCCTCGGTGGGTAAGCCTGTAAAGTTATTGCCACCATGGCACTTGGCAGCACATCAACGTGCATGCAGGGAGCCTGGTGGTTAAGAGGCTGCAGGCAGCGACGCAGAGAGGAAAAACTTCCAGAAATCACCACGCTGCTGCTGCCGCCGCCGCCGCCGCCGTTAGACCCCCGGCCGGACGAACCCACACACCTTCCGAACCGCAGGCTCAAAAGCACCACGGCGAGACTCTCCGTCCCAGGTAAACCGATAAATCGCAGCCTCCTCGGAAGGCTCCAAGGCGGGCGATACTTGGCGGCGGATGGGTCACATTTCTAAAGCCCCGTTGTCTGCGGTGTCGACGCGGTCAAGCGTCGCAAAGCAGCCACGTACAATAAATGAATAATAAGTTTCAACACGTCACACTTGGATTATAACAGCAAGGTCTGGTCATTTAAAAAAAAAAAAGTATATAAAAAAAGAATGAATAAGAAGCAAACTTCACCTTAAGTTATGTGGACCTCCTGGAAATCCATGCAGCAACTTGCTCTCTCTGTCGACGTTTCGCTGTTGCTCAACTTGTGGGGAGCGAACCAGCCAGAGTACCAGCTGAGAGCTCGAGGCAAGCGAGAGGACGGCACTGCGACTGCTTCCGGTCCGGACTTTCACAATAAACAACAAAAAAAACGCCAAACACGTTAAAAACTCATTAACAACTCGGTAATAACTGGCTTGAACAAAACAAGAAACCATCTTAGAGAGGGACCATGATGGATGTACTCCAAAAATTCGTTATTGTGCGGGTGAAATATATATATATTTTTCAATCATTTTGGGAGTGGAATTATGTGTTATTGTTTCAAAGGATGTCACATTTTAAACATACTGATTAAAAGTTTGAAATAGCACAAACAATGTAACGAGGGGCAGAGCTAATAATAATTAATATTTTTTCTGAGTTGTTATCAGATATGAATATTTTACAATTCTTTTTGACACGTCTGTGTGATTCAGATTTTTTTGCATTATTATTATTCATTTTGTATTTTTCCAGTATTAAACATGGCATCTTCAGTTAACCAACCTATAAAGAACTTCCCTCTGGGATTAATAGAGTATTTCTATTCTATTCTAGCATACAAACAAATAACAAACCGAGCAGCATAGTACTATATTAGTTCTAATAATAACATTTTATATATACAAAAAGGCCAACTTGAAGTTGAACTTGGGACCTTCTCGTTACGGGGCTGTGCAATCCACAATACTACGGTGCAGCCTCTTTAATGCCAACATACCTTTGTTGTAAATGTTGAATGCCATAGGAGCATTATGCAGTCTTCTTTAGTCAGCCAAGATGTAACAAATCATCTACGATTTCTACTCACTTCGTGTTGAAATCTTTTTTTTTTTTCTTTTTTTTTTGTCTCTCCTCATCAGTGTAACCACATTGTGCAGACAGTCCATTCTTCAAACTTGTAATTACCCGGAAAGGTAAATTAGGCAAGAAAATCAAATCCCTGAACGATTCAGCTTTGCAAATGCAAAACTATGCAAAAAAACCCAACAAAACTTTTCATCTTGTTAACCAGAGCAATGTTTCCACTCGCAGCTACCTATTTTCACACTGTGATAGAAACACAAGGCTCAAATCAACAGAAGCATATCTTATGTAATACTTTATACAGTGTATACATTAATGCACAAAACTGTCAGGCACGGCCGTTGTTTGTATTCTGATTAGATTACCGTCAGAGAGGCATTTTGATCAGCACTGAAGAGGGTTGAGTATGGAAAAAAACCAAACCCAGACAGACAGCCAGCGCCATAAGGAATGATCTTCAGTGACAAGAACAACAAGGAGCCCTACAGCAGATTGGTGCAGTCGACAGGGAGCGCTCATTTCAATATCAGTTGAGTCAGTGTGGGATTACATGAAGGGGGCAGAAACAACAGAGAGCCCAAATCCACAGAAGAACTGTGGCAAGTTCTCCAAGAAGCTTTCAACAATGTACCTGTCATCCTCCTTCAGAAATCCGTCGCCAAGTGCACCGAGAAGGAGGATGATGATGATTTTTAAAGCAGGGAGTGGTCAACAAATATTTGAGTCAGATTTTCCTGCCGTTCTTTCAAGTTGCACCTGCTTTCACCAATCAATCCAGTTGTCATCAGTTTGGTTTGTTTTTAATTTCAATAAAAAAAAAGATAATTCGTTCTACTGAAACTGGGCTTCTGAAAACAATGTTTCACCTTCAGAATGAGTGACTCCAGATTATCATAGCAGCTGTTTTCTACGTTGCATCTAGAAAAGGCAAAAAGATATTTGTGCGTGGATCATTACTTTCCAGGGTGGTACAGTGGTGTAGTGGTCGGCACTCTCACTTGGCGGCTTTGTCTGTGTGGACTCTGGACATTGTCCCTTTGCCTATGTGAGTTTTCTACTCCAGTTTCCGACCAGTCATGCGTTTGACCCAAATTGGTGATTTTGGTGTGAATGTGAGCGTGTTTGCCATGCATTGAACTGTAAAGCTGGCCAGCTCGAGCTGAAGTCGGGTAAAACGATATAGAAGAAGGAAGGCTATTACTTTCTACGCCCAGTATGCAAAAGGTAGTTTATTGTTCTGGTTCCTTTCGAGCGTGGGCAGCGCTGCGAGAGGAGGGAGACGTGGACTCTCATGAAAATCTGCGCGCCCTGCTCTCTGTTGAAAGAAACCCAACACTCAAGGCCACTGAGACCAATTTGGAGAATGCCAAATAGTCAGCAGTACATCGTCTCACAGATTTGTGGGTTCCCCGCATTGCAGCATAATACAAACAGTTGCAGGTTTCTACATGATGCTA
Source organism: Lipophrys pholis (assembly GCF_963383615.2). NCBI lineage: Eukaryota > Metazoa > Chordata > Actinopteri > Blenniiformes > Blenniidae > Lipophrys > Lipophrys pholis. The sequence goes on along the minus strand of NC_137631.1, from coordinate 24,480,680 downwards.
TTACAAAATCTCATAACTCTGTAAGAGCCAGCTGGCCATCTTGTTTATTGCTACCATTTTTTTTATAATTTTTTTTGGAGGGGGGGGGGGGGGGGGGGGGGGGGGTGTTGCTGAACTGTCAACTCTTTAATCAGCTTAATACCACTGCTGAACAAGGCTGTGGCAAACTTTCCGACGAGCTGAATTGATTGTCTGTCTGAAATGACGTGCAGGGATTCAAATTCCAACGAATGACAAGGATTATTAACTTCAGACAGATTATGTCTCTGTGGATAAACTATCAACACTCGATAAAGCCACTGAACCAAACGGCCATCACAGTTAGAAGACATGGGGGATGGGGTGGTGGGGGGGGGGGTAATTACTCTACAAGCAAAACTCAGTCATGAGTTTCCGTTGACCTTCGTAAAGAAAAGAAAATACATCATCAGGTCGGTGCATTGTTACCATTTTAATAGAAAATAAAAACATATGAAGAAATATTCAGAATTCAAATTTGAGCAGAGTCAAGTGTTCAACACACACAACACGCATTTATATATGTGTGTGTGTGTGGTGATGGTGTTGGGTGATAAACCAAGGTTGCATTCCCAGTGCAGTTACACTCTCTTCATTATGAATGTGGACTACAATGACTTGAGACGAATTTCAATGGGCAGTGGACCCATAAACTAAGTGTGTTGTGTCTTTACACATTTTTGTCTTTGTTTTGAGCACCTTGCACGTTCACACGCCGACCTGCATGAAAACAAAAATCATCCTGGCTGCAACTCTGCAGATTGAAATCACCCGCACCCGGTACATATAAGCAGCCATTCAGTTCATCTTTAGGACCAGATGAGCCAAGAACATGTCGCTTCTCTGCAGGAGGCCAAACCCACTAACGTGGATCTAATTACCCAAGAGATGAGGATAGTAAATATCACATGAAGTGTGGTCATCTGTCAGGAGTAATCCATGGGCATACTGTTATAAACCCATCTGTTTGGTACCAAATGGTGAAAACACAATAATAATAAAAAAAAAGTCAAATTTAGCAGGTTTGCAAACTCTTGCCCTTTGAAGAGATGTCACCAGGTTTGTTCACCAGAAAACACCAAACATTCACATTTTCTTCATCTGCCTGCTTTTGACATTCGTCAAAAGGACTGCTGCCGGATTCCCGAACACGAGCAAAGTTACAGATCACACCTTAGGAGGAAAACAAAAGGAATATTTGCAGTCCCTGTGTCACCAGAACCGCACCCTGGAGAATTGAAACAATAATTGCAGCAGCACCTTTGATGAACCAGTGAATCCAGTCTCCTGTCGGGGTATTTACAGCGCAAGCAGCCACATAGGGTGCAACGATGCCAACTTGTCAAACAATGCCCTGTCAACTGTAAAATCATATTGCACTTCTGATCTAACAGTTATAATGCCACCAAATCACATTGAATGTTGTTTTTTTTTAATAAAAAAAATAAAAATGTAACCAAAAATTCTCTTGATATATTTACTTAATGTGGGTTAAAAAAAAAAAAAAAAAGCTTCTCAGTTGGTGCAGGTGAACTTGAGGCGCGTGACTCCTCATCAGTGCTTTGAAGTGAGCGTCAGAGTGGAGGAGACGCGGAAGATCTGAGGCAGCATGTTGCTCAACTGGTAGAACATCTCCTCGGAAATACTCTGTCAACACAAAGAGCGAGCCGGAGTTAGTGAGCGACAAGAAAATGACAAACCCTCTCATCAGCATTTCTTCCCACGGTGTGATTTTTTTAGTGAGGAAACTTTTTTTTTTGAATGCACATTAGGACAAATTAAGTTGTTTGTGTAGGGGGGTAGGACTGCTTTGAAGGTCTGAACGATACGGTGACGACAGTTCTGCTCAATATGATTAGAATCTTTAACAGGTTTCGATGAGCTACTGTTGTTACTATGAGTCAGTCTTGAATTTTTCCGTGTTTGTCTAGAAGACACTTGACTACAGTAAAAACAAATAAATAAATAAAAAGACTCAATGGTTAATCAGTGCAATGTGATCTGGGTGACAGTGCTCAGACTGCCACCCCCGCGACCTGGAAACGGTAAGCGGAAGTGGATGGATGGACTTAGCGGTTAAAAACTCCACATTTCGTCTTAATCTCTCGCCTTTTTTTTTTTAACTACATCAATGCCTTTTCCTGCTGAAGCATTACAGTTCATACCAGAACATAAATCCTTCACTCACCACTGTGCCTGTGTTCTCTGGTTAACAGGCCATGATTTTGCATCCGTAGACTTTTTACATTGACATACCTTCATCTACAAACTGCTTCCATCACATCTCTCCTGCTTCATGTCACAGACAGAACAGGTTACGGCTCTAAGGATCGACTCCTTCATTGTCCCTTCTCTACTTACTTTTGAACTTTTTTAGGTGACCTTGAGTGCATTGATTATAATAATTATAATAATAATAATTATTATTATCTATGATTATGAATTCTTATTTATAAAAAAATATATAGATTTTTTATATTTTAAAAAACAACAACATCCTCTTCTTCTTGTTTTCTCTCTTCTTGATTTGAAAATCTGTTTTAAACTTGTTAGTCATTGTGTTTACTTGTAGTTTCTCTTTATGAGATAACCTGTGCTAACAAAGGTCAAATATAAGAAAATAGTTGGTTTTTTTTTTTTTAGTTCTTTAACTAAATAATGATGTTTTGCTTTGGTGGCAATAGGTGGATACCAGAACATTATAAATCACTCCAAAAAAGCTAAGGTAAAGAAACTTGTGTTTCGTGGAAACAAAGCAAAGAAAAGCTGTTTGGCAATGACTCATTTTAACCGTCATACACATCCAACAAACGTGGCACCATTTAAAAGAGAACAAAACATAACATTCATTGGATTCATATTTTGTCTTAGACGTCCCCCCGAGGATGGTCAGGGCCGGTCAAAACGCAGCATGTGGTCTACATTGCTCAAGTCTAGCGTTAACAGCCTTCGGTGGTGTCTTTTCCTTTCTTTTTTTTTTTTTTTTTTTAAGAGAACAGTAGTCAAGATGCTGAGATGACATGAGCTCCGGCAGCTGTGACTTTAATGGGTCGTGTGTGTGTGTGTGTGTGTGTGTGTGTGTGTGTGTGTGTGTGTGTGTGTGTGTGTGTGTGGGTGGGTCGGTGGGGTGGGGGGGGCATACCGTGTCGCTATGAGCATCACCACCCGCCACATAAGAATGTTAAGTAACGTAAAAGCAGAGCCGCTGCCACACACAAACACGGCATATATTTAGACACAGTATTTCTCGGAGGTGTAGACAACAATGTCGTTTCGGTAGGCGCTATTTTGAATGACGTCTGCATGTAGCTGACAGGAAGCCGACGCAGTCGGGAGTCTTTTGATGCCGCTTGTTTTATCATCTTATCCCGTCAGCGTGAGATAATGCTATGGGCTCCGCTGCCTTCCCGACAAACCACAAAAAGCTAAAAGGTATACACCGCCCGGCGAAGCCTGAAATAAAACACCAGTCACCAGGTTTTGAGTTACTTCAAAAATGTGACAGAAAAACTCGCTTTAAAGTCAAACTTGAATTTTTTTTTTTTTCCCAACCTGCGGAATAACATTAACTTATCTACATTATATAAGCTATTACAGACAAATCCAAGGGTTTTTCAGGAAGGTGGAAGTGATTCCACTTCAGTGCTGGTGAGCAACACGTTAATCCCATTTCTTATCACACATTTATATGATCGAGTCTTTGAGCTTTCTTTTTATCACAGCAGTGTAAGTACTGGGCAGAAGAACTGAAAGCCCTATAATCTATGATTTATGGCTCATATTTCAAACACTCCACAGCTCCCCTCCTGCATTCAGAGGTATGCAATGCTTGGCCAGGTGTGCCTTTTGTGATGTTGTGTACATACGAGGACTTAAGCATACATTTCTTGGAAGAAGAAGAAGAAGAAGAAAAAAGAAAAGAAAAAAAATCACAGCAAAGCCAATACTCAAGGCACAATTGAGCAGTCTCAGCTTGAGGTCGTGAAACTGAAAGTTCAGATCTCACCTTGGGCACAAGAAACTGAACTGTGCGTGATACACCACCGTCCCATGAGGCCATCTCCATCATAAAACCTGTAATAAAACCAAATAGAAGTTTCTGGAAATGACTTTTAATAACTCCTTCAAGCCAGTAACAAGTAGTTTGTTTAAACTTTGCCATTTTTCAATAATGTAGTACAAATTCACCAACAAGCTGAAAAGTAATTTGCTCCATTATCACTATCATTCTATCTTTAGCTTGTCCATCAATGTCAAATCTACGATCTTTATTACCTTTGACACATTTGAAGACCAGCTCAGCCCTTTTAAGACACCACGGTATGGTCATCTCCTGCAAGATTTAAAAAAAAGTTCAAACCTGTTATATTTTACTTTAAACGTTATTCTTTTTCTAATCCAGTGTTAATGTTATGTATAATCTTACACTCTTAATGACATTTGGTTTCCTCAAAAACTTGCACACGCCACATTGCTAAAGTCAAATGGAAACATGATATGGGAAATACTGTATGAAACAGGAAGCAAAAAGCTGAAGTGAGATTTTAAACTGATGATTATTAGGTACATGAAGAAAGAACAGGCAAGTGTTTTTAAAAGTACTACTGTGAAACTGCTGCGCTGGAAGCCTCCATTTGTATCAACAATGAGAGCAGTATTTACACAAATAGCAGAGTAAAAATCTTATGAGTGAATTAACCTGTAACCCATAAGTGGGATTTTAAACCGGTAATTTGTATAGAAACCAATTTAATTGACTTTTTTTTAAAGTCACACATCCATTTTATTTTTATTTATATGATAATCACACCTCACATATTCACAGCTTTTTAAAGTTTTAGTCTTCAGTATAGTAGTTCCCGTTTGTATATGATTGTATTTGATTGTTCCTGCTTCATAACCGTTTTATAGTGTCTTTGTCACCCATTGAAGTTGCACTTTACTGTAACATCTCTTCAGATTTTTCATATTAGATTAGGCTTGGCCTGCAAGTGGTTAGTTTGACGTTGCATGTTCTCTGCGGGTTCACTTTTCTCTGCATACTGCTACAGTCTAAAAACATGTGTTTCATGAGTCTAAACTACATATCAAAGATTCCAAATGTTTTACATTTATCACACATAAACCTGGATATTTCACTTTTTTTGTTGTATTCTTTAGCATTTTAGCTGAGAAGTCATGAAAATGAAAACTGAATATATTAGAATATTTCACACAATGACATTATAGTTTTCCTATTTCTTAACCAGAGGCCACATGTATCACAATGTCATGAGTATAAGAATAACTGACGAAGATATAGCTTTTCAATGACTTTCTAGTTTTGTTAAGATGCACCTGTGTGTTGCTCGCTTGGTGCACAGTGTTGACTTTAACATGTTGTCCCTTTTTGCGACCCAAACAATGAATACATGACATTTCAATAAAGGAGTGTCACATATGTCGACTCATTATGGCGCATACCTGAGGAGAACGCAGTAGAAAAAAATATTTCTGAAGTGACTCTTCTAACTGGATGTCACATTTACAGCATAGCTGTTGAAGCAATTAAAAAAAAACAAAAAAAAAGCTCCTCCAATACAACTGCAACAACTTCAAGGCACGCAACTGAGACAGGCGTGTCAAGTAAAAGCTCATATCTTTGGCTCATGTAAATGACATCAACAATGTCCTAGTCGTCTTTGATAAAAGAGACAAAAAGTGTTTTGATGCATTGCAGACAGGACTGTACATTCATAGAGTTTTTCCATTATGTGACTGAACCTGCAGAACTTGTAGGACTGAACAAGCAGGTTGCCGTCATCATAAAAATCATAAAGCACCGTCACAGCTGTCAAGCTTTGTAATACCCATTGTTTGACTCTCAAACTGAGTCTTTAATTTGTCTCAGCGTACTTTTGAACAAGTATTGTGGGGCCATAAACAAATCCTTCTGTGTTCATTTTTCTATATAAAAAAAAATGAATGAAACTCAACGAAACAAACTATTCCAGTTGTTGTAATGATAAAACAGGCTTGTAAACATCTCTCCTACACAAGGAAAACACCCAAGAAGCTGGCGGATGGAAATTTTGGATGCACAACCAAACGCTATTAATTAAAGACCCTCTGGTTCTCAAGGCTTCAAACGTGAAAAACATGAACTTATTTCAACAAAAGTCTTTCGCACTCGGCATGTTGTGGCAGGAGTGCACTGTAGACAGAGGGTTGTTGAGAATTGACTTTCCATCTTTTGGGATCAGCGATGCCTGGTGGGAAATGTAGGCTCATCGTACCAGAGACTCAAACGTATCTTATTTAGGGAGGTAAATATCGACGGCTGCCTTAACTGAAAAGGCAGGCATAATCTTGCACAGTAGACAAATCAATGTATGTGTTTAGTAGCATCCTAGAGACATGCCACGGCATCGGTATGTAAAAGATACAAGGCATTGCATTAAGACAGACACTTGCAGCCCGTGAGATAATTTAAAAATATATATATTATGCAGGGAAGAAGGTCAATTCACCACATGTGAATGGAAAACTTCTTAAATATTGCATAACGATAAGGATTTGAAATTGTGAATCATTTAATGCATACATTTTGATAAAATAAGCTTGGTTTATAGTTATTCAGTTCACGCTCTGAATTAAATTAGTAGCTCTAAATGTCATACGTAGTCAAATGATCCGTTACTATTTGGCCCACAGGTAGAAAAATTGTTATGGCCCTCACTATGAGCTCAGCTGCCTACTCATAATTTCATTATATCTTTTTAATTATACTCCTCTAAATAAAGACAATAATACGAAAGGATATCAAACCACAGGAGGAAATTAAACACTATGATGACATTTCTAAGCGTGGTATTAAAAAACCCCACTAAACTCCCATCAGTCACTGAAGGCTTTCGCTGTTCTACTCCCAACTGTGTGAGTGCTGGGTGTTGCTCTACACACACGGCTGTGTGGCACTAAGTCAACAAACCGTATTCACAGCCGGTGCCTGACAAGTCAGATTACCGCTGAGGTTGCAGAATACAAACAAGCAGAGGTAGAAAGGAAGGGAAGACACTCTCATCCTGGGACCAGTTCAAAAAGGGAGAATCAGGTTTAACACATGAAAAATCAAACCCATTGGGATATACATGAAGTTCACAAACTGGTCAGTGGACGAGGCTATAACGGCTCTTCAAGTGTGCAGCCAGAGCTGAGTTTGATCATTTTGGCTCCCAAAAGTAACTGTAAAAATGGGACAAACACTGAGAAATAACAACATAGTGTTTCAGTTGACTGGTAACTCGATATTTTGAGCTTTGTTGGACTTTATCTTCGAGGGCCTCATGTCTCAACAGGCCTGCGTGCTGTGTGACATGTTAGTACAAAGTCTTTTAATGTTGTTTTTATTGCACTTTGAAATTCATTTCAACAACTCTCATAAACAGCCCTGCCATAGCATGAAAGCCTTTCATCTGAATGAAATATGGCGTAATGTTTTTTTAGATACAGTTCATATGGAAAACGGATTTTCCTTATCGCATCAATACTGTTTCCTGAATTGCAATGTAGTTATCAACTGGAATGCTGCAACCCAATTTTTCCCAGAATGGGACATCATTCTGTGTTAGGAGTCTTACGCTCAGGGAAAAATGAATTGACAGCTGGAGGTTTTTATTTTTTTTTCTTCCTTTACATTGGCACATTTGTCAAACAGCTGACAGCCTAATTTCACAGTGGAACTGTGAGGAAGTGGTGCAATTTCCTAGAACCATCCAAACTAGAGCCAAGTGTTGAACAAAGCAGCAACATTATGTGTCAGCTAATAAAACTACTTCTGTTTTTATTCATGTGTTTACACAAACAGGTTGGGTTAACCCAAGTAACCTTTTATTCTCACAATAAATTGAATTACATTCAGCATTAATAATGGCATCAAATATCAGTTTAAATCACTGAATTATTAATTGTGAGTGTGTGTGTGAGTGTGTGTGTGTGTGTGTGTGTGGGGGGGGGGGGGGGGGGTCACTTTTACCAAACTGTTTTAAAAGTTTTTACTTTCCTAGTGCAAGTCTTTATGGTTCCATCCACCATGTTTAAATTCCATTAAATCTCGTCGGACTGCCAAAGCTACATACCGGCTCTGGATCCTCTCCTAATCTTCTCGAGTGTTTGATAACAAAACGACACACTCCAAGTCAAACATTTACCCTTTAGCGCATTGTGTTCTCTCTTTGCCAAAGCACTGTGCGTGCAGATCAGATTCCGGTTTTACATTGTGAATTGTGCAGAAAAACTTGTTTTCATGGCTTCGTGACACCGAACCTGTTTTAAGGCTTCTGTTATGTGTGAGGTTTTTCTCTGGAACTTGCATAAGAAGCATGTAACAACGGCTTATAAATTGCTGTAGCCACGGTTACCCTGAATAAACTGAAGAGTAGTATAGCGATATTTTTCCACGCTCAATGGTTTGGTTTTATGTTTGTTTGTGGCGGAGCTTTCCATCTGCCCTCCAATTAAACAGTGTTTTTTTTTTAAGGAGGAGAACATTGAAGGTGGTAAATCACTGTAGGTGAATCATTACCTTCCACCCACTTTGGATAACGACACCAGTTATGGGATGATTAAATACATAAATACACCCAAACTGAATATATTTCAGTTTGGGTGTATTTGCTTCTCGAGATAATGATTAAAGGAACTGGATCCTCCTTATAAAACACCAACATATTTTCATGGTTACTGTGAAGGCTCCAAATTGCTTCATTTCTGTCTTGAAGCTTACAGCTGTCTGATATTTCAGTTTGTTGATATGTTCAGTTTGAACAGTTTGTTGCTGACTGCCCTGTCATGTTGTAATTGGCAGTATATAAATAATCAAAACTGAACTGAAATGACGTAAGTATTTCTTTCAAGCCTCTGAATTGATTTTACTTTATTTTTTTAAACATGCTATTTTTATTTTACCACTTGCCATTATGAAATTAAAAGTCTTATAGCATTTTATATGTAGGCCAACAACCCAGGATTTGACTTGAAACCAGAGGTTAAATAAAGCTTTACATTTACGATACAAAGCTGTGGATGGCTCAAAAGTCATCATTTTCAATTAGGTCACTTGAAATATACACAAAAATGATCCACATTTCTCGCTTTGTAATCAATAGCTGTGATTATTTAACCATCCTCGGCGCTCGATTGTGGCTGAATTGGATCCGACATCCCTCTAATGTTCGTCGAAGAGAAGGAGAACCCCTGAACCAAACGCCAGTCCATCAAAGAAGAGACATGCACTTCCACAAACAGGCGAATTTGCTTACAACATTACGCAGCATTTTGGATAAATAGTCACTATAGCTATATAACAATAGATGCTTTCAAATTGTCAAAAGTACATACGTGTTGAGCATCATGCCATCAGCCTCTCTCACCTCGGACATGTCGTGAACCAGCAGCAGGGGGACGGTGACGGTGGTGATGTCATGTGTGCAGCAGACCTTCAGGATGTTTCTCAAGCCCATGATGGCCGGGTCCCGGGCCGTGATGTTCCCCGACCGGACGTTGTCGTCCACACACAGATGGAAGACGACGTGGACCTCTGACAGGTTGGAGTGCCGCGAGATGTAAAACTCTCCTTTAGGAGAAGATGGGAGGAAACATTTGAAAAGGGAACGACGGAGGGAGAAAACAAATCTGGAAAAATGTGCACGCTCTGGGGGAATTTACAATTACCTGGTAAGATGTTTGAGGGATTTCTTTCGATATTTTTGCTTTTATCGTCACCGTTTCGTTGAATCTCTGCCAACAATGGAAACAGATTCAGATTGAAATAAAGTTACATGAAAAGTATGAAAAATACCGGCACCACAGATGGTGGGGCTACCATCCATAAAAGGCTTGTAAGCTGGCAATGTATAAACCACTTAAGTTGTGCTTTGAAAAGGAGCAGGACAAAGTTTTCCATTAACACTGTGGCAGCAATTCAAAGTGCCTTCTATATCCTGACTGTTGAATCCCCCTCTTACATAGCTGCCACATCACTGATATTCTCCAGCTATATGAGAATCCATGCGATGCAAGCATTACGTGTTGTTTCAGGCCCATGTGACGGACTAATCTTTATCTAACTTTATCAAAATCATAAAGCGAGATCAGTAAGCAATACATCTCAAAGTCCATCTTTACTAAAACAAAACACATGCCTCTTAGAGACATGTGTTTTAACACCATAAATATCAATATTAGATATTCATTTGAAGTTAAAGTCGAAACTACAACTACGCGTCTAAAAATAGAAACCACGTTGAAGTAGAGTAATCAATGTTCCTCATTCCTGTCAGCGTCCACATCAGCAGCCACGTGAAGCATTTCCTTGATGGCTTTATGGAGCAATAGATAAAAATAATAAAAGATAATAAAAACTAATCTTCAAAAGGAGAACGATAGAAGCCATAAAACCGACATGACAACAAGTTGACTGCTCCTTTTATCCATGTGTAAATGACACCGAAAAACTGAAACTTTGACTTGGCAGCCATTTTCAAAAAATTGCCATATGAAGCTACGTGCTTTTGCATGTTGGACCTATTTAACTAATATTAGCGCTTAATGCGACATTCATGTGGAAGTCCAATTTCCCCACTGATCTTGTGGCCCACTGAGAAAGACAACCAACAAAAACTGAAAAACAGAAACTAACTGAATCAAAGTGAACCAAAGCAAAAAATAATAATAAAACAAACAAACAAAAAAAAAAAAAATATATATATATATATCATTACTTCAACTGACTTAAAGATTGATGCTCGTACCATAATCTGAATGAGTCATCTTTAATATGCTGCGCTGCTGCTGTACGTGGCCGTCACCTGGCCGGCGTGTCTTTAAACTTTGAAAACATCTCACCAGGCTGGTCTTTCTGTTTGCTGCTCCGCTGTGCTCTGGCGTACAGCACCACCTGCTGCACCTCCTCCAGCTGCTCCTCCAGACAGTGGAAGTGAAAGTCTGTGCACTCCTTCGCCACAGTTGCAAAGTCTGCGGGAGTCGATACGGAAATGTATTGGTGTAAAAAAAACAAAAAAACATTTAAATGCCTGAAAATACAATGGCAACCCAGGGCCGGTTAGGTCAGAGCTTCCTTCTGTCTTTACATTTATAAAAATGTTAAAAAATAAATAAAAACAGAATATAAACTTAGTCACTGAGCAAAAGGTGTGAAGGAAAAGCATTATTCTCTCTGTGAAGCTGACAGACAACCGAAGTGAGTCATGAGCAGAATCAAGATATGAATGTTACAAATCACAAGTCTGAAAATAAAACAGGACATTTGCAGGAATCACAGCAGAGAATCAATCAATCAATCAGAGAATCACTGCAGTACAATGAGCCAAATAAACCTTTGAGGTTCGTAAAGAGAGGGGAAAAAATATAAAAAAATCCACATGTATAGTAAGATCAATAAAATGTTATCTTCCTCTGACCTCTTTTGATGCCGCTGTAGGAGTTGACCCGGTTGTCGACCAGCAGCACCAGACCGCAAAGCGAGGAGGAGTACAGTGAGAGGGCCGTCTGCAGCCGCCGAAGCTTCGCGCCGCTGTTGCCGTGTCGCCGATGTTTGCAGAAATCCAGCACGTCAGCTCGCACCAGCCGCAGGTTGTGCATCGTTTTCAGTTGCGCTCCTGTTCAAAGAAAAAGCAGACGTAAACATACGGTTTCCCGGCGCAGTGGTCCAACAGAAAAAAATGAAAAATGTGTATGGATGACAGACAGGAAGGCGCGTTAAACGTCAAGGACCTAGATGGATGGTGAAGCTCTCCTCCAGCTGAGGCTGCTCCTCGAACATCCGGGCTCCGGAATCTGCTGCTTCGGACAGCTGGCTGGACTGCACCTTAATCTCCTCGCTGTGAATCAGCCGACGAAAACACATAAACAACCATCCATTCATTAGAAGCTCATCATGCAACGCACTGTAGAAGGAGGTAAAAAGCACGGAAGAACTTGTTTAAATAGCTAAACCATCTCCATGCAATTTATTTTGAAACTGCTCAAACGTCATATTCCAACGTTGTCCTTTACGCATCTCCATCTCCGGCCACGTCCAGCACAGCTTCCTGTTTCCAGTCTCCAAATCATACATCAATGCTGGTCTCACTACTGTTGTGTAACTCTCCCCTTTCACTTTCAGTGCAACCCTTCTCTCATACATCAGCCCTGACACTTGTTTACATTTGACTGTGCTATATAAAGGAAAAAGTAGCCTTTCCTTTCATTCACACATACAGTATGTATTTTATCTTGTCTCTACTGTTCTAAATTCCTCTTCAAGCTATTTTCCACCTACTCTTTAGTATCATATATGTATACAAAGTGCATTTAATGACTACACACTCTGATTGTATGGTGTAATTCTATTTTTAGTTTTCTACTTTCTGTACTCCTTCTTGACAATGAACTAAATATATTTTAGTGGTGCACAGCTGGAACGTACCAACACAAGAGGCTGCTTTTTAAGGTTTGGACACCATATAGGTGATATTTGACTTAATGTAATATACTGTTTACGGAAATAAGTAGCATATTAACTGCAGATCTCGTGAAATAATACTTTTGTGTGGGATAAAACAAAAGGCAATAATGAACTACATATTGATATATAATGGTTGCATCTAATACAGAAAGTTTAACCCAGAATAAATACTGTTCACTAATTGCTTTCTTTAAGTTTGTTTAGCATGATATGTTGACATTATACTCATTTATTTTATGCTGCTGCATAATTTATTGAAGTAACAACTATCAATATCAAAAGAAATTTAGCTGAGTTGCAGTTTGTCCTTAACAAGCTTGAACTAAAAATGCTGAGTCATAGTTTGAGTGCCGACGTAAAATGTTTGAAGTTCTACAGCACACATTATAATAATGATATTCACCATTAGAAACAAAAACAAATGCAAGGTCAGCACATTGTCTGTGAAGCACTACGTTGATTTAAATCATCATCAAGCATTACTGTGAATCACTGAGGGGTTTCTGTTACATTTCGTGTCTCACAGTACGAATCGTAACTAATTCTAAAAACCCAATATATCAATCCTCAACAAAACATTTTATTGGCTTTATCAAATTAATATGCACAAATATATATATTTTTTTAATGAAAGCAAATTTAGACAAAAAATTCATTTGAAATGTAATAACAGAAATGCTTTTTCCTTTTCAAAGAATACATTTTTTTGAATCGTAAATAAAATCAATAATCAATCATTCAAACTACATTTTCTTCTTCCCTTTTACGTAAATTAATTGAATCAGAAGTTTTACTTTTCCTACAGTCCGTTTCTGTGCTTCTGCTTGAGTGGAAATTTCTTTTTGCCCCCTCCGTGAATTAATGTCACGACACAAGCCGACTGAATGAGTTGTTGTTCTCATGGAAACATTTCTATGTCATGATAAGTGTTAAGGATTTGTTATCAGCTTAGTTCAATGTTTTATTGGCTGCACAAATGGGGGCGATAATGTGGGGGGAAGTTCTCATTTTAAAATTCAAAGGGGGCACACAAGTCAAAGTTTTTCTATTTCAGTTTGTGGCATTCAATTATGGGGAAAATAAAATATAAACAGAGTAAAAGCAATGCTCAAATATGAAAAAAAAAAAATGAAAAAAAAAGATGTGATATGTTGTAATTACATGGATAACACAGCATGGTCACAAATGTGGACATTATAGGACCGGGTTGTAAAAACACATCGTATAAAGTGCATATATATTTATATAATGTTTTCTTCTTTTTAAATCTCTTTGTATAACATGCACATGAAGGAAAGTATTTCTCAGTAACTGGTGGAAAATGGCGGGGGGTTTAATAAGTTTGTCCATCCTCCGAATGCTTTATGTTTGTTTGTTTTATGTATAACGATATTGGAGCCATATTGTCTTTTAGCCCCCCCCCCCCCAAAAAAATCATTCAGAAAAGATGATATGATTTAAAAATTACACCCAAACCAGCATCAAGAAGCCATAATGTACTTTCACTTTTTAACAATAGGCCTAAGCATCTCAACATTGTTATGCTGCAGGAACTAGTATTTGTTTCATCCAGCAAAAAAGCTGGAAATGCCAGTTCAGGTGTCGGCATACACAAATCTGTGCTTTTATATATACATACACTACGTTAAATATACAACACTTCAAAATATTTTCAGAAATCCGAAAAACTCCTGCTTAAACCGGAAGAAAATCCCCCAATGAGCCACACACCATTTCCCTTTCGGACTCTATAACCAAGCATAAAGGCTGAAAATCTAACTATGGTTGACACATGTCAATGGGGGGTTAATCTGGGCCAGGACACAGTTGTCTTCGTCACACATCGTGTTTACATGAGGATTACCACCCACGCTGCATCTTTTGACATTCAGGGCGGCCGTGGCTCAGGTGGCACAGAGAATTGTCCTCCTGATTGTTGCAGATTCAGTGATTCGCTCCTCGCCTCGTCGTGTTTTCATGTCAACGCGGACGATGACAAGACAATAAAAAACAACAAAAAACACCTCAAATTGCTCCAACGGCTGGGAAGCACCACTCGCGGCAATTTGTCACCAATCACATTAGAGTATGTTTGTGAAAGGGTGAATGAGATTGACTGTTGAAGCCCTTTGACACTGCCGAAGAGGAAACATGCAGCATAAAATTGGTCGATTTGTTACTTACACTGATCAGCCACAACATTATGAACACTGATGGGTAAAGTGAATAGCGCTGGTTATTTCTTTAATATGACACCAATTAGTGGGTGGCATATATGAAGTAAAATAACAGTTTCTCATTAAATGTAATGTATTAGAAACAGAAGAAATTGACAAATGTAAGATATGAATGAGGTAAATAGGGGCGAATTTGTGATGGCTAGACTCAGACCATCTCCAAACTGCAGCTCTTGTGGGGAGTTCCTATTTAACAGATAAGCTACTGTAAATCAAAAAAAAGTTATAATAGGGGTACTAATAAAGAAACAAAGTGCAGAAAGAGTGTGCAGGCCATGTCTCAGTGAATCAGGGATGATTCGTCAACAAAAGGGAACCAACACAATATTAAGCAAGTGGTTATAATGTTACGGCTGATCCATCGACCTCACCTGAAGAAATCTGAGGCTTAGAACCTAGAAAGTGAAGCATGATGCTGATTAAATTCAACATTCAACTTTCAAGATGCCTCTTTGATGTGACTACAGCTTGCTTCTCTAAAAGGACAACTGTTGTTTATAGTTTCCTTGACTTTTCTAATTCCACTAGAAATCTGACGGGGCTTCATTCAGACATCGCCGGACCCAGACAACATCATGCCATTGGGGAGCTGAACACTTATAGGAATGTGTGAGGAAGTGCAAATGACAACACACACACACACACACCCATTATTTCTACAGCCGCTCTGACCTTGTGCTCCAAATACCCAAAGCGTTCAGGGGACGTCTGCCTCAATTAGGGACCCGACGACCCCTCGCTGAAACAGAAATGACTGAAATAATTGTTTTTGGCCTCAAAGTAAAAAGGATTAATGTTATCGCTGACCTTGAATTCAGATTGGGGGAAAAAAACATCTAATGGGACCAACAACATGATGTAGATGTAAACTTCAGTCAGTCACATAAAGGGAATAATAAAAAGGCTTAAACGTAGCTAGAATCAAATAAATACTATATAAATGAGACTCAATGACAAGGCAACTTCAAGCTTGTTTTCTGACTAATCTAATGTTTTCAATGTGTTTCTCCTGGTTTTTTCTGGACTAGTCGTCCCCCATTTCACTTGTGTTGTGTCTGAATGGTGCAAAACACTTTTTGGAGTAAATGCATATAAACGCATGAAGATTCTCTCACTTGATTTGGCTGCTGTTGTTGGATTTCTGCAGGTCCTGGTGCAGTTTGATGACCCACTCCTGATACTCCTGCTTTTGAATGCAGGTCACTTGCTTCAGCTCACTGGCCCACTTGTTCTCCAGAACCTGTTCAAAGTCGTCGAAGGCAAAGCCAGTGTATTGATAAAGCACCATTCAAGGCAATTCAATGTGTCAAAATCGTTAAAAAAACATTTAAATGATGCTTCGTCGCTAGAACTATAAGCTACAAGCAGGACGGGAGTGTGAAATATGAGTGAAGTTGCATTCCAAATGCACTAGCAGACAAAAGAGAAACAATCGCTGTAGAACAAACTATGGCAGACTACAAGGCTCTCATGCTCCATTTTACCTGCTGTGCATCAAAGTGCTGAGAAGCCACTGCATTCACGTCATGGTCACTCAAAGTATTTCCCAGCTCGTGCATCACTTTGTCCATTTCTGCAGCTTGCCTACGAGACAGGAAGTTATTTGTTGATTACGTAAAACACATAAATACATTACTCAATATAAAAATAAAAAAAAGGCATTGTATGTTCTGATATGTCCCTTCTTGACAGGAAATTGAAACTGATGAGAGTCTTGGATAATTTAAACCTTGATATTTGCAAATAAATACAAATAAAACCCCATGTGCTTGAAATATACAGATCTTGAGTCTTCAATGAAATATGGAACATTTTAAAGTAGAGATTCCTTTTTTTTAGATGGTTCTTCATGACATAGTATTGTTATTAAATGCAAAACTACAGGCCACCGTCGCATTTTGTGAGGTGAAATTGAATTATGAACAGTATACACAGTGATAGAGAAAAACTGTTCTGAATGAACTGAAAGGTAAAGAACTGTGTGAAAGTTCAGACAAAATGAGTTTGTGCACAAGGTTTATGTTTTAGGTTGTAGTTTGAGACACCCACCTCTCTTGTAACTTCTTAATCTCCATGTCTCTCTCACTGATGAGCTCTGAGATACTGACGAAGTAGTTGTGCTCCAGGTTCAGGAGAGTATCCGAGGCAGGGGAGTGGATGAGCTCATGGTAAACGTCTGCAAAGTCCTCGTCCCAACTGGGCTCTTCGGGACGAGCATGTTCGAGTGTAGTCTGACACAGAGAGACAAAGGGAAAGCAAAGAACAGTGAAGACATACACACTTAATAGATTCATTGCAGAGGCTGTTCTATTGTTTAATATAAAAAATAAAACTGTCCTTGTGGGTGACAATCTATCACCCATGCTGTGAGCAAGAACGACAAGTGGGAAAGAGGAAGTGTGAAAAGTACATTTTCAGTGACGGACAAAAGAGGAAGACAAAATGCAGTTTCTGTGTTAGATTCTGCTCAAAACCCAGGACATTTTTGATCCGTCTCATCCATAATTAGGTAAGTAACCCAACAGTTTTCAGTATCTGAAATGACTATTTATACATGCAGAGGAGTCTTCATGCAGCAAACACTACGGATACTGGAAAGCGTCCATGTATATTTCTGTGTGACTGCAGTAAAATTGGAACTGGTAACCAAGCCTAAATTTCTGAGTGCATCAGGGTTTGATAACACATCCTGACATAATCCCTGTCATTTTGAAATGCTGAAGCAAGTCCCTGCTGAGTTCATGTTGTTGAAGTTTAAACACAAAAATCATTTAACTGACATTCCTAAATATAAAAAATAATGTTCCAGTGAACCACAAATATAGCATTTCATTAGAGAAATCACCAAATCTTCCACTCATTGCGATGATCGGGGACATTTCTTCTCAAATATGAGAAACTACCAACACATATTGGGTCGGTGGTGAGAAATGCATCAAAGTGTGACCAAGTGAAATGAGAAAGAGACATTAAACGTGTCATGAGGGTTCATGTAATGAGATCAACCCCACCCACCCCCCAACCCCCTCCAAAACTCATGAATAATCAATTTGCAGATGCATTACTTCTCTTTGAATTACTTCAACGATCTGCGACAACCCCAAAAGTTACCGGGGGCATTCGAGGACAATTCCGAAACACTCTGCGGTGCCGCAACAGGAACACGGAGTAGTGGATATATGATCAGGGTATGTTAAGCAGCCAAGGTCTGAAATTAACTTCGTATATATCTGCCAAGAATTAAACGTTATGTTCATATTGAAAATAGACATGCCATGTTAGAGATACTTCCCAAAGCAATTCGAGATATTTCACCGACTGTGTTAAAGCTGATTCAAATAAAAGATGAACTGGCAAAAAGTTGATGAGATAAATTACTTTTTTGCATCTCTCAATAATAATGATTTGAATTCAACACCAAGGCCACAGATACGTCAAAGGGGCAGACGTCAAGGGGCTAGTCATAAACGTACAGAGACAATCTAGTAATATCTAACTGATAAACACATGGACGCTTTACATATCAGCAGAAAGTCTTACAACTGGGTGAGACAGATTAGAGTGCGGTTTTTCCCAAGTTACTTCACCACTAAATGAAAGAGTCAGTGACTGAAAGCCGCATTCGGTAAAAAAGTGACAATACTTGTGAATTAATTCATCAAGAAATGTGTTGTTCAATAGGCCAAAGTTAGGAAAGCTTGTGAAATTAAACATCACCAAAATTGTATCAGTAAAGATACAAAATATGTTCACTCTTCAACACTTGGTTTCCAAGACATTGCAACTTCTAATCGTTCAGTTATGAATGCAGGTAACACACTAAAGATGAATAGTGCTCAATTATTTGTCATAACCCACCTAGAATTTCAAGTAATAATAATGAAGTTTGAGCATTAACAACCTATCTGATTGTTTGAAGCGTTGAGAGTATATTTTTTTTACGGGATGAGTTTGTGAAACATGTTATCACCTCAACATAAGACCGGCTCCAAGCGTTGGTGAGCTGGTTCACATCGACGTCTCCAGTTGTGAGTCTCTGCAAGGCCAGCTCTGCCTCTCGGTCATAATCCAGAATGGTCTCCTTCTCAATGAAGTCGGAGAGTGAGGATTTCAGCTCTGTGGGAGGAGATGCACACAACCCAAAACCTAAGTCTGGGTCCTTTTACTACATTTTTCATATGAAATGCATGATTGCTGCCATTTTTTCACCCAAAAAAATATAAATAAAAAATTAAGAGATAGGAGAAATAATTTCAGTAAATGAAATTAGGACAAACAGGATCATAAGTTCTTTACAAGGATGTGAACAGTTGTCACAAATGTTCGGTGAATGAAGCAGAGGAATGTCAGATTCATGAATGGGTTGAACTGAAACTCACACTTTAAAACGCCAAAACAAATCATTTTGATTGATATACACTATTCATTATCAAAGGAAATTAAATGCAGTCAAAGGGTATAGAGTCACGTGTGCACATTACACAAAGTTCAGATTATTATTTCTTTTTACCACATGCACAATATTTCTGCACTCATAAAATGTCCCAAAACTGATTTGAACTAAACCAAAGGAAACAATCACCATGTTCTATGTAGCATGGAATTTTATGAAGCAGCATCAGGCGTCCATGCAGGTCACTGATATTCTGCTGGACAGGAAACTGCAGGGGCACTTTGAGGACGCAGTTGTGTTTGCCTGCCCTGAACTCAAACACAAACTCCTTCTCGGCAGTGTTGTTTGCTTTGCCTTTGATTTTCTTCATGATCACAGCTAGAAAAAACACAAAGCAGCAGTAAAACATCTGGCCAGACATGCCGCTACACCTTCTCCTCGCTGTCACACACATGTGAAACACCGAGACACAGCATTCCCGTAAAAAACTGCACGGGCAACTTATCTTTCTTGATATTTTTTGCTCATATTTTAAGTGTACTTTGATTACAGATGAGCGTCAGTACTGTTTTTGTTGCTGTCGTCTAGCATCACCGGCTAACATTTGGGCTAAACAAACCTAATCCTCTCCACTCGAAGGGAAAGACACTGAGCACCGAAAACATTTCTCCATTAATAACACATTTTGGTTGACTTTGGTAGGGATAAAAGCCTAAAAATGCAAAAACACATACCAGAGTGTGTGGTTGTTTTCTGATTGTTGATGCTGGGGCGCAGTTTGTTCCAGTCAGCTGATCCCGTCAAACCACCGCCCCGGTGTCAGCAAAAGCACTTTCGCCACGAAGGTTCCAGGCTGTGTGTGGTATGTTTTAATATTGTTCCACCACAGCCGTCATAATACACAATTACAATAAGATTCATATATTTCACACATTTATCTAACTTTTGATTATTTTTTTCAAAGCAAATCAGCTTGTCAGATTCAAGAATCTACTGATCTTAAATATCGAATTTACTTGATTTTTCTTTTTGTGGACATCAGTGCTCTCTGCTGGCCCGACTATAAAGTGCTTCTTGAGTGTTTATGATTAAACCTTTAAAGTCATGGGTTTTTTACAGGCCAAAACATAAGAACAACAATCATCGACGCTGTGGACGCTGTGGACAAAAGAGCAAATTTATTGTAAAAATATATTGTTATACGTGGGGCTAGTGAACCATTTACAAAGAATGATATTTTGTCAGTTAAAATACGTGATAAAGTTAGTAATGCTGAATGCATTCATGAAAAGGCATGTAAAATATAATGAAATGATATATACAAGCACATATAAATGCCATTGTAGCCTGTTGAAATAAAAATAAATCTTTACCTAAAACTGCTTGAATACTCCTTCTCCTTCTCCTACTACTACAGCTACTAAAAATAATAATAATGATCATTCTTCTTCTTCTTCATCTTAATAATAATAATAAAAACTTTTCAATTGGTTTTATTGTGCGGTTCGATAATGACGTTGTTTTGCAGCTTAATACCTGTCGGACTACTTGTCATTTTAATACAGATTTAATGTAATTGGCAATTACTGGTATTAGAACGCGAATGCATTCATAAAAAGCAAGAACAAAATCACAATAAAAATTGGATATAGTACATATTAAACCATAGTAATATATTGAAGAAAAAAACTAAGTCTTTAGCTGAAACTGCTTAATACTACTACTAACAACGACGAGAACGATGATAATACTGATTATTATTATTATTATTATTATTAGAATGTTAGTTTCAAGAATTATGTTGTTGTGCACCTTAATGTCAGTAGAACTATTTTTCTTTATTAGAAATTAACTGAAATCGGAAATAACTGGTATTAAGAGGTTAGTTTAAGACAACGTTATGTAATTTGTAATGTTTTGTATTTCCTGCTGCAATGCTTATGTTCTTGCTGTGTGGTCGTCCTGATATTGAATAACCGACAGAAGTAAAGAGGACACATCGAAATCAGTGTTCCATTTGTATACTGAATAAATACAAATATTTCATTTGAATAATTCAATATTCTAATTATGTTATTTCGGAGGGATGAGTGCGTATGTGTGCACGCGCTGCACGCGTGCGTGTGTTGTCTTCAAGTTTGAGTCTATAAGGGTATGCGTAGAAATTGCACTCCCTAATTTATTTAGCTGATCCTTGAGTAAAGGTTTTTTAAACAAAGTAACATGTGTTGGTGACTACTCAATAACATATACACCAGTTATAAAGACAATATGAAGGATATTTTGGAAAATTATTTTATTTATTTCAGTACACGCTCTCCGTGTGTTGAGAGAATTTGTGGACGCTCCCTTGGATCACTGAACCGTCCCGTCATACCTCGCGTGGCCAACGGCTCTCCGCCGACTGCTCGCTCATTGACTCGCCTCACTCTGCCGCTTCAGCTCGGTTTGCTGAAGTAATTTTGGACAGGGGAAAAAATCGGCTCGTATTATTAACCCCGGCACGCCACCCCGGGGGGCTCCCGTTTATCCGACAGCGGTGGTGAGTGCGTGCTCTCCCGGGGGAGGAGAGTGGGGGGGGGGGGGGGAGGGCGACTCGCTGGCAGGATTTTGGTCGCGGAGGCAGCGGAGGAAGTGCGGAGCTCGTCCCGGGCGATGATGGAGCTGGAGTCGGCCAGTAGCAGGAGCGAGCTGGGTGCCGCGGGGGACTCGCTGCAACCGCAGACCCCGAGCAGGCACGAGAAGAGTCTGGGACTGCTCACCACCAAGTTTGTGACTCTGCTGCAGGAGGCGAAGGACGGAGTGCTGGATCTGAAAGCGGTTAGTCTTTGTTGTTAGCTGTAGCACATGTCGTCGGTTTACATGCACTCTCGCTAGCCTAGCCCGTTAGCCTAGCCTAGCTGTGCGGCAGGCTAATTTGAATGGATGACACCTCTCAGTTTACGACAGCTTGTAGCTTCAGCGCACCCCGATCGCTTTCAAACTCTACTTAACCAGGTGTGTCTTTTTATTTTTATTTTACCCCCCGTTTCCTAGTAAGGGAGCTGGGTAAAGTGAACTTTGTGAACTTCTCAGGCTTTCTCTCCCCCCCCCCCCCGCCTGCTGCAGATGCAGAGTTTAAAAAGTGGGTCAGCTTTTGTGGCTCCCTTCACGTCTGCTGCATCTTCACACATGAACAGTTTTTTTTTTTTTTTTTTTAACTGATTGATAACATCTTTTGTCACTTAACGACATTCATTCACTCAGTCAGTCTCTAATAGTTTATGGAAAGGCACGTTTACTTGTTTAACGCCGAGCGTACTTTTCATTACCCCTGAAATAGGTCAAAGTAATACATTTGAAGAACAGTAAAGTTACGTCTTAGAACTCCAAATTAATATGCAGAAGGAACCAGATGTAAAAGTAAGATTTAAGAACATGACAGAAAATAGATTTATGAAGCAATCTAAAGATTCAGAATAAAGCCATTTCAAACCATGATGTGTCTGTCAGAACTTTAACCAAAAAACAGCCTAGGCAAACATTATTGTTATCGCTTCATATAGTGTACTAACACTTAAACAAGCCTGTAATCCAAAGTGTTGATGACCCAGATGCTCCTAATCAATACCAAGAAGTATCTGCTCTGCTTTGAACCTTTATGATGTTGAAAACATTTTGATATTTTCTTCGAGTCAATGAGCACCAACCTCTATATAAAAAAAACATATATTTTTCTGGGCGCACCGACTTATCAACACATCAATGCACCTGCCACATTGGCACCTAAAAACTGAACCAGATGGCAGCTTGAGGAGTCTTACAGTTTTCAGCAAGTTAGTAGTCAGATTGGCCTCCCAGCTATTAGCACTCACTTCTTTTCAGCATTTTACACACAATAAAACATTTCTCCTTTCTCACTCATGTTCAGCCAAGCTAAGAAACTGTCCACATTCTTTTAATAATTGAACTACATTTCTTGGAGAAGATAAATGATTCACTCTCTCCATTGTGTCGTGCTTAGATAAAGACACTGCGACGGTGGTCCTGTGAGCTCCTGACTTTCTAATGTTCAAATGGTGCTTTGACCTTTATCTAGAACTATCGGATACTACACTGAATGTAGCTTTATTTATTTATATATATATAATTTTTATTTATTTTTTTTCTCACAGGCTTTTTGAATTTGGATTCAATGTGTGAATTGTGGAATTGGTTTAAAAAAACCAATATGTCTTATTAAGCCAAGACTCAGCAGATACATGGCTTGGCTTCACCCATAGGGCATGGCAACTATGCTTCAACTTATCAGCAATTGCCTTATGGTTATCATTAGTTTGTGGGGGACTGGGAAGGAAGTTTAAATAATATGTCTTATTTTGGAGTTGCAAGGCAGCAGCACACATTCAAATAATCAAGGCGGTCTGTACTTTGCTGTGTTTTACTTTAATGGTGTGCAAAAAAGAGTCGCATACTACCGTTTTTCTGTTCTCCAATGGATCTGTCTTGTCGTCCAGGCTGCGGATACCTTAGCAGTGCGACAGAAACGACGGATCTATGATATCACGAATGTGCTGGAGGGAATCGGATTGATAGAGAAGAAATCCAAGAACAGCATCCAGTGGAAGTAAGTTGAATTGAATTTAGTTTCCCAGTTTTCTCAGTTCGTGTTGTGTTGTGCTTCCCATCTAGATGAAATGTCAAATATCTAGTCATGTACTTCTGACACTGCATGGCATAAAGCTGGACAAATTTATCCTTTGGATTATCACGATCTGACTCTGCCTCAATTGATGCTCTTCTTGATGTGTTCTTAAAACTTTGTGACTCCATGCAAGTTGGAACAATAAAGAGATGGCCGCTTAGCAGCCTCAATTACAATTACTGTGTGAATAACAAACTCATTTAGGTCGTGTTACTGGCTACAGTCAGTGTGGGCTGTAAGTGTCATTTTCCTGTACTCTCTTAATGGTGAACAAGTGCACTACAACTAAACGGCCTCAGCAATATAAAAGAGGCTGTCTGCTGCAGGTGTGCCGCTATAACGTCCCCTGGAGCTGGAGATGTCTGAGCTGGCAAGTTGGGCCTCATTTTGATGGAAATGGTGCCTATTGTCACTGTAAGGAGTTGTGTAAAGCAAATGTTTCATGTGTCTTTTTGTGGGAAAGCCTTCTGTTAGTGAAGCTGCTTCTGTTTTGTCTAACCTCTAATAAAATAGCTGATAGTCCGTTTTTCATCTAATCTAAAATTATGATTAATCTCACTAGCTGTATGAATAATAAAGCAGACTGTTGATTTAAAAAAAAAAAAAAAGCAGTATGTTCCCTCATCAGGGTGTGAAGCTGTCTCCGGCTGATGTCTCGTCCTGATGATGTGTCTGCCGTTGTGTTTCAGGGGTGTAGGTCCCGGCTGCAACACCAGGGAGATAGCTGATAAGCTGATCGACCTGAAGGCTGAGCTAGATGTCTTGGCCATGCGGGAACACGAACTGGACCAGCAGAGAGTGTGGGTCCAACAAAGCATCAAGAATGTCACAGACGATTCGAACAACAGCCCATATCCTTCAATACTTTCAAATCATGTTACAGGCACGGCTCTGAGTAGATTGCTTTTGTATTGCTGCATATTTTAGAATCACCGAAGAAGACGGAGGAAACACTGCAGTGATTTTATTTTATTCTTTCAGACTCTGACAAAGCTTGTGACCAGTAAACTGATCTCGATGTGAAAAATCAACATGGTTTCACTTCATGTGCGGAGGGGTGACATTTGAGTAGAGCTGTGGTGTAACTTTCCCTTGTTCATGGAAAACATTCAGTGGATTTGCAGGTTGGTAGAAATGCTCGGAGCTCTGCCAAAGTGTGACTTCATTCGTCCGTAGGTGCTGACGATAACTACAGCTAGATATCTTCCTGCACAGGACAGACTACCAGTTTTATTATCAAGACCAGGTGATGTAGGGTTAGCTGTGCCACATTGCCAGTTTGTACTAACACTGTTAAGGTCCGACGGAGCCTTCCCTTTGTCTTCTGCATTCGTTAAGTGTGTTAAACAAGTATATACATCTGTCACTGCATAATGCTTACAAGGGAACTATTCACCCTTTATTACTTCTTGATGCCTGTTATACAAATAGTGATGTGGTGATGGAGGAAGATTAGGAAACACTGCGTTCAACTTGTTACCTGGGATGAGCACCGTGTGTTTTCAGCTGTGTCACTGCACTGAATAAGAGGTGTCAACCACTACAACCGACTTCAGTATGCACATCATTCGTTACAAGCAATAAAATTTTATTTAATAATTTGAATCGCTGATCTTTCGTACGTCGTAACCCTCAGGCGTGCACTCTTGAAATGTTAATACCTTTGAGATGCAGATACTTTATTATAACCCTTAACGCAATCATACTATGGCGTACATAAAGCACGAGGACCTCTGTGGAGCATTCAAAGGTAAGTGTTTCACATCCTTCTTAGATTTGTCTCACATGCTGTCAGGCTTATTATCGCCATCATTCATCATCTCCCTGTCGTTCTCGTTCAGGTGACACGCTGCTCGCGATCCGTGCTCCCATCGGCACGCAGCTGGAGGTGCCCATACCGGAAGCTGTAAGTCATGCTTATACTGCTCCACGTCCATATGTGTTGGCCGTGCATCAAGTTAATTTTCTTTCTCTTTTTTTTTTTTGACTGAACGTGTGTGAATGTGTACAGGTCCTCAACGGACAGCGGAAATATCAGATCCGTCTCAAGAGTACATCTGGCCCCATTGAGGTTTTATTGGTCAATAAGGACCCCTCCAGTGCCTCTCCTGTTGTTTTGCCCGTCCCTCCTCCAGATGACGTCCTTCAGAACCTCCCAGCACCGACGCCGACCTCCCAGATTCCCACTGCTGCCTCACAGGTATTGATGTCACTTGATATATATATGTACATGCTTGGTTTGAAGGTCAGTGAAAATTCTTAGGGTCATACTGCACCAGTCCACTATTATACACTTCCTCTGTCAGTTATGATATAACAGTGAAGTAATGGATGAAATCACCAAGGGGCGGGAGGATTGCTTCTGCTTTTTTTTTCTCCTTTTTTTTGCTTTTTTTTCTTCAACACTAAATTCAATCAGACATATGAATGAAATAGAATTATTGGCTAAGATAATGAAAGAAGCGAACAGTAGAAGTAAAAAATTGCTCCACAGACAACCCCTGAACCTAAAAGAAATAATAATAGTTAAAATAACTATATATAAACAAAACAATTATTAATAACACTAATGATTGAAGATAGAGTAAAGAGAAAAAGACATTTGTATTCCATGTCATGATTTCCTTCAACCCTTGACCACCCAGGTCTCCAAAGCAGCTCCAGCCGCTCCCACACAACCATCTCCAGCCATACCGTCGGCTCCGACAGGTGAGGAGAGACCGAGTCCTGGTGTTACCTGTGACGTTGACATTCACGCACTGAAACGGTCTCGGTCTACGTCCACTCATGCTTGATCCTTCACAGAAGTGACGAGCACGACGCCCGTCACCCCAACAACAGACACACCTGCCGCGGTTGCTCAGCAGCTCCAGTCGTCTGCGTCTCTGGACGGGTCTGCGTCCTCCTCTGCTTCAGCAGCGTTTGAACCGATTAAGTCGGATCCGTCTGAACGTGAGTGTTGTGCTTCGTTTCATTTCACTGTGTTGAGGTTCGTTATGTGCAGTTTCATAATTTTTCCTAATTTTGCTTCAAATTCCATCATTTCTCTTTCGCTACGGATGCTTGTTGTGCAAACATTGGTCTAGATCGGGGGTGTCTAACGTGGCCGAATATCAGTCTGAAAGAAAGGAGCAGACGCACGCGACAATTATGGAATCATGTCCAGCAGGTTCTGTTCCTAATCTGTCCTCTGCTGTTTCAGTAAGAGTTACACTGAGACCCAGAGATGATGGTGGCAGTGGTAGTGGCGCGATCGGTGATGCTGTGGTGAAAGCCTTGCTGTTAACTAAATAACATTATCAAAGCCACACTAAGAGAGTGAATGTGTCGGGGGGAAAAATGCACACAAAATGACTTAAAAACACTCAATTTCAAATAGAGATTCTGTTAAAAAAAAAAGTGCATTTATTGTGAATATTTTCTTTAACTCCCCTTTTTTTTTTTCGCACTACAACTTAAGAAGAAACGTTGATGTTATCTGTATTTGTCAGGTTTAATCCTGTTTCTTTACTGGCCCGGCCCAGTTGAGGTTAAATTGGGTTTTGTGTGGCCCCCTGAAGGAAAATGAGTTTGACACCCCTGGTCTTGTACATCGCTGTGAATAGTTAAGTGTTTTCAAGCTTGAAGAATAAACGTTTCGCCAACACCTTTACTATTTCCCTCTAGTGCTGGACTTTTCCAAAGAGCTCTCTGAGATGTTTGATCCAACAAAAGGTAAAATGTTATTATTATTATTGTTGTTGTTGTTATTTAGCTTTTTCTAAACCACACACAATTGTTCATCTTCGAGGTTTGATGATTATTATTGATTCATTAACGTGTGAAAGTTTGTACGGTCCGATGTAAACATTCAGGCGTTGTTCACCTGTCCTACTTTATTATATTTGATGTGTTTAAGAAATTCAGCTTCGCTGATGCAGACGATGATGCAGTAAATGTACTCTTTCGTCAAAAGTTGTTGACAAACTCAAGAGTGATTGCCAAAAGCAGAACTCGCTGGTTCAGTACTTTAGAGAAGCTGTGTTTTCCACGTTCAGATGGAGACGGCGACATTTCAAGAGTGATTTACTCTGGAAGCTGTTTTCATGAAGTCCCTGTTTTCACACCCTCAACGGCATTATTGTGTACAAAAAGAGCCAAAGTTTGCAGGACACAGTTTTCAAGTGAGAACTGAGAACTTTTGTTGTGTTTTGGGTGTCTGTTCACATGACGACAGAAATACTCTCCCAAGTAGACGGCGGAAACGTTGCTACTGTGTATGCATATCACGGCCGTAGTAAATGGCTCTTCTCCTCGTGCACAATAGCAACGACGTTTGCCTCCAGAGTATCATGACTCCCAGTCAATATTCTCCTGGAATTTGGAAGTTTTATAGTAAACAGTCACCATGATGCTCGTCTGTCCATACAAATATTCGTGGATTCGCGATTGTTAATGTTCATACATGGAAAACTATATAGTTTTCTGCCGTTTCCATGTAAACGGACATCGTTTCCAGGACGTTGCCATGCAAGTGTGAAACTTTTCTGAAACAAAAAGGCAAACAAAGATGCAGACTTGAAACAATGTCTTTGTCGTCGCGGTTTCTGTGTTTGACCTGGGATGGACCCGTGCAATAAGCCTGGATATCGAGCCTGGATATTGAACAAGTTTTTTTCTTTTTACCTCTGTATCTCCTGAAGACCTACAACTGCCCCCCCCCCCCCCCCCCCCCAAAAAAAAAGTTGACTTTTCTACTTTCTCTGACAGAGATCATGAGCGGAGACCTGTTGGAGGACTTGATGTCATCAGAAGGTGAGCTTGTTTAAACTAGTTGTAATAGCCAGTATTGGAGAAAGAAAAAGTACAAAACCATGTAAACATCCACTGAGTTCACTGTGTTTATTGATGATGTCCTTCATGTCTGTTTTCACCCTCAGTGTTCTCGCCTCTCCTCCGCCTGTCCCCTCCGCCCAGCGACCACGATTACATTTACAACCTGGATGAAACAGAAGGCCTGTGTGACCTCTTTGACGTGCCCATTCTCAACCTCTGACTCCGAGATGGTTTCACTGTGAGACACCCCCCCCCCCCCAAAAAAAGTTCATTGTTAATCTACTTTAATCCCCTCCCATGTTTCTCCTCCTCCCTTCTCCTCCTCGCCCCGGGAAGCCGACGTGATCTGATGAGCTGTACTGACACGCCGAGCTCAGACAGACACTCGCTCGATGTGCGGCCTCATGAAGAAACACAGGCCAGAACAAAACTTTTTACTTCCCGCTTTTTCGAGGAAAAAAAAAAAAAAAAAAAAGAGTTTGATTTATATTTTTGGATTCTTGTGTACTATAAAGTCTGTTTATCAGCTTTTCCGTGTGTTTGCAGACGGATGTGTGGCCATGCTTTGGTTGAGTATGCCCGTGTGTGTGTGTGCGAGAGAGCGTGTGCGCTTTTTGTATCGAATGATTTCTCAACTTGGGTCAGACGTCACCAGGAAATGAGAAATTAAAGATTTTTTCTCTCATCAGGTCAGGAATCATAGCAGACTTTTCCCCCGTCGCTTCTCTCAGTCCAGACACAGCTGGTTAGATATAGACTGTCCTCGTGTACATAAAGAAAATATATTTTGTACTACTGGCGCACAGGAAGTTTGTACACTTTGTCCCGGGCCAGATACTATACCAGTTTGTGTATTTTTTTTTTTTCTTTTCGGTTTCTGATCTTGAATGATGATCGTTTTGGTTCAGTAAGCTCAATCCAATGGGGAGAAGCGGCACCAAGCTGCAGCCTCGTCTTCAGTGGCAAATTATTGCTTAGAGACACCAGAGAGGAGTGTTTGCGAGGTCAAATATGAGCAAATAGTTATCCACGTGTACATTTTAAAAGTGCTTTTTGTACATATTTTAATTGTAACACCAATCATATTTATAATTAAAAGACCCACCCTGCCATGTCTTACAACTCCCAAGATCTCATCAAAACTTGAGTCCGCGTGGTTTTTAGTTTGTGGGGCGAGGAGAAGTTACTGTTCATTTAACCCGATTTTGATTGGTAAATTTGCAATACTAAGGAGAATAAACAAAGAAACCAGACATCAATGTGGATGTTTTAAGTGTTTTGAACCTGCAGAGAAATGATCTTGGTGACCGACTATTGAAACCAATTAACTCTTTGATGTAAAGGACCAAAAATGCTGGAATTAAAGGGGGAAATCTTTTTAAATCAAATAAATCAACAGTTTCTATGTATACACCATAATATAAAAAAACGTTTTGTTCTGGTACAGTATTAGCACTTCTAAGCTGAGCGGATTGTTAATCCCCCCAAAAAAAATTTGGTTCAGTTTTAACTTCTGTGCCTCGAGATCCTCCAGGTTTTTACTTGTTGGTGTTCACCTGGAGTATTGTACGTCAAAATGAACGCTTTTATATTCACCCACTTTTCTGAAATAAGCTCTGTTGCATTTTTTTGTTTTATTTTATGTTTTTGGGTCCCATTGTACCAGTTTGTTTCTTTTCTTTTTTTGATTATAAATGGATCTGTATGCATTTCTGATGTTTTTACTGATTTGTCAGGAAATCCGCTGGTTTTACTCCTTTCTGTATATGTGGCAGAGTTCAAATGTGTTTTTTTTTAATTTTTTTTTTATCCTTTTTGTGTGTGGGACCCCTGCTATCACACCCCAAGTTTGAGTTCTCAACTCTGTACTTAATGTTCTATGTGCGGGGGGTCGTGTGAGTAGCAGTTCAGGACAAGTTATTACTCCTCACACCAGTAAATTTCTCATTCACCCCCCCCCCCCCCCCCCCCCCCCCCAAAAAAAATGCGTTTTTCTTTCCCTGTATAGACACTTATTGTGCCCCATTTTCCTTGGTTGACGTCTCCATGTGTACAGTGTATATCCCTATCCACTGCTTGTATAGAATAGCATCTATTTTTTTACACTGGCTAGATATATTGTTAAAGGATGGTTGCTACTAATTCGGGGCTTTTGTGGGGGAATTTACCGTAAAAACCTTCTGCTGTTCTAAAGCATCACGTCTCATCGTTGCACTTTTTTTTCTTTTTTAAACTTCAGTGTGGACGGACTGGTCGCTACTCCTCATTTCCTCTTCTCCCATTTACCTGTCGCTGTGTTTCAGAGTTGTTGTGGGGAGCCAGTTCCAACAGTTTCGGGTTGAACAAATAATGTCTGCGTGTGCCGACGTGCGTGCCTCGAGCACACACGACTACGCTTACAGTTGCATCAAACGGAGGAAAATAAACACTTTGTCAGTTTTCTTGTTTTCTCAGCGACGCGTCAAACCAAACTTCATTTTTGCTCCGATTTATCTGAAAGCGGTGAAACTTTTAATACATTTTGATCTGTCGCACGTGGACCTGCTGTTTAAGTCTTTATAATTGTAGTGACTGAGTCGTAACAGTCACAGATGTCACAATACTAGATCGATGCGTGTCATTGTTTTTTTTCTTTCCTATTATTTTAACCAATGTTCATAATTATCACAATTTAGAATTCAAAATCGAGTGAATCATATTAGTTCTACATGTGATGAGTGGAAACAAGTGAATTTTTTTCTTATGCACCTGGGTGAGCTTTGTGCATAATTATTAGCTCAGGATTTGGTTTCCTCCTGCAGTGATGTAATTAAACTGTTCAGACTGTAAGGATAAACATATTACCAGGGACTTTATTATGCTCTACAGCCTTCTTTAATTCAGAGACCACATGCAGCAACGTTTTGAACTCAAATTGACAGCAGAATGACATCTGGCAAATTTTGTATTTTGTTCAGTGCAACATTCTTTAAAGGTATGTTGTTTTTTTTAGTTTTTTTTGTTTTTTACAAAATCTATGCTTAGAGTTTAAAGAAAAATAAGTCAATGTAACATGCCTTTTATTACATAATGCCTCAAGCTGGACAGAAATTTACACAAAAAAAAATAAATAATTAGGACAAACCATGGCACGCCCTTGTGGCAAAGTTTTGAATAAAGACAAATAAACGTGCAGATTGTTGTGTTTCTTTATAATCTTCCTCTTTATTTCCAGTCCGGAGCCAGCTCTGACCAGAAGAAGTTTAATACGGATTTCTTCCATTTTTGCCCCATCGCACCCCTCAGACTTATCTTTACGACCCAATACTAAATAAAACCTTCAGAAATCGAAAAGATGAGGACGCTCATCAAAATCATGAGATCGAGTCGCTTGTCAGTGGAGAAATGCACCACATGAACCCATCAAAATGTTGTATGGCCTTCGGTTGCTGGGAGGATTGGAAAGTTGTGGTTTGACTGCCACCAGGTGGACAACAGGAGGAACGACACCCTGGAATCATTGGACTTCAGATCAGTCTGTCATGTTTGTAAAAGTGGCACAATTACCTTGTTACATGTTTGTATGTAACTTAAATGAAAATAGTTGCACAGAAAAAGTTGTTTATGAGAAAATATGTGTATACATACCGTAAATTGTTGACTTTTTTTTAAAAAAGGTCTTCATAGATTTATTTTAGTTTGATAAGTGTTTCCTTTGCGAGGTCAGATTAGATCCGAAGGCAGGGCACGTGTTTTATCACAGCTCTAAAGCTTCCTTGTATATATAGATGACTATCATAATATGTACTTTTGTGGATGAGCTGTAACTTAGAAATGAGTGGTGGAAACTGACCTAGAGTAATTGAGGTTAAATAGGCTGCAGAAGATTCTTTGATTAGAATGTTTAATCCCTAAAACTTCACTGCTCTGTAAAGTGTGAGGCCCGGCTGGGCCACGGCCTCATATTGAGGGCTGCAAAATATTAAGATTAATCCTCCCGAGGAGAGGGCCCTATTCATACCGAGCACATTTACTACCTGAGCTTATGAGGAATATAGCTGCCTGTGGGTTTAATGGAAATAGCGAAATACATTCTTTATTTTTTAATCAAAATGCATGCAAGTGTTTGTTTTTTACCCTAAATAACAAAGTCAATAATACAGTATTTTGTCTGTCCATCAGAACATATATATATATATATATGTTTCTATATTTACAGTGTCTCATTCTGCCATCTTTTTGGATTTTACATTTTATATCAATACAAATTCCATTTGAGACCATTTCCAATGAAGAATAAATGACAAACCAAAGAAAAGATCAATAATGATAAATAGGAAGGTAAAGCCAGAGAGACGCTGCGGGTTAATAGCCATTCGGATAGCTATACTCCTCATTCAGTCTCAGAAATCCACAGGTTTACAAAGCAATGCCTCGAATGATTTGGTGTAACATGTGAAAATAATGACAGAAACAAGCCATGTCAAGTCAAGATGAAGTACAGCAGGATTTCTTGACATTTTTCCTCCTCCATTAGTAGTAATAAGTGGATGGGTGCCAAATACAACTATGTACAACTTACAAAACGAAAAACATCTGGGAGGAATGGCAGTGTTTAAGGAAAAGCCATATATATGAAGTATTTTCTCAGGGGCTGAATAAGGTAGATCCAACTTGACTAATTCACCACTTCTATATGGTCTCCTCTTTGGCAACAAACCACGTTTTTGGCCCTGACTGACTCTGTCCCTTTATTTAGTTTAGTTTTTTTTTTTTTTTTTTTGCGTTTATGTTTTTTTAAAATGTCACCAAGAATGTGGCCTGGATATCACAGCCCTCTGGACGATCATGGCTAAAAACAAAGGTCAGTGCAAAGAATCAGGATGCAAAGAGACGCCAAAATCCAAATGGTGCACCTACAGAATAGTAATTTATAGACATGAATTCTCAAATTGATTGATAACCCATTTCTGGTTCTTGTTGTTCTTTTGAAGAAAATATTTTTTTGTAAATCATCTCTTGTTTGTGTTTCATCATTTCAAAATGAAAAACGTTTTTTTGTTTTGTTTGGGGGGCAACTTTTGTAATTGATACAATAAACTTTCTGCAATATTTTTTTACCTTCTAAAATAGAATGTCGTGCCATAGAGGTTTAAGAGCCGAAAGTATGCCAGCTGTGATGAGCACATTTCCACGGTGTCAAGGATTGGCCTCATGTTGCACGCCTTTAATCTATTCCTCTTCATGTTTCCTGACAACATCCAGGGTAAATGCTTAAAATAGCTGAACATGTACAACTCAGTTATTGCACTTTCATTTTAGTTGTAATGTCCTGTTCAGTCAGGTTGTGGATCTGAGGCAAAATACGTTGCTTGGTTTTGAAGATACATGTGAATATTAATCGATGGAAAGAAATTATTATGCACAAATAATATAAAGTGAACACTTTTAGGCCAACAGAGGTGGAGTGGAGTCCCATGCAAATCAGACGGTAAAGCCCCCCTGCTGGGCTCCAGGGCAGTTACATGAAACCTGACAGTCCTGCTGCTCGGAGAGAAGAGAAACAGCAGGGGGCGGCTGTGGACAACTGGAATCCTTGAATAAGAAATTCAACCGCTTGATATGTGGAGGAAATGTGTGAAAGATGAAGATAGAACAACATAAACAGCTCCAGAATGTATAGATTTTATATTTCACACTAAGGCAAACAGCCATTGGTGATACTAACAAGTCAACAAAATAGTTGTTTATGACGTTTTTAAAGAGTAAACAAAAAAAAGAAAGAAAAAAAGACAAAGTTATTTTTAAAGTTAGCGTGACCAGAGAACCGGAAGTGGTTTCTTTTGAAGGTGTCAAACAGGAAATAGATGTATAAACGTTTTCAGTTTGACGCAAAGCCCCCGACAGAAACGACTCCAACCCGGAACTTTTAGGTCAACTAATCACTCCCGAAAACTTACCGTGTGGAGTTTTTCTCTGCTTTTACAAACAGTTCAGATGTTTCTCTGAGGAATAAAACGACTTTTCGGACAGATTAAACTCATCCCGGAAGCTGCAAATGTTTCTCGCTCCGACTGTTTCTGCAGGACAGTAAAAACCTCGACTTGTCTTTTCAAACCAGGTAGGAACAAATCAGGGTTAAAAAAAAGAAAAAAAATTAAAACTCTGCTACTGATCGCGAGTATTTCAACACATTGTTTGGTTTCTTTCTCTGGGATCTGATAGAATTACATGCTCTTTTAATTTGTAATTTGCATTTGTGGAATTAATTCTAATTAAATGAAGTGGAAGACTTTGCAGATGCACACTTCTTTTTGCAGAGTCCAGTTTCCACTTCACGTGCAAAACGAAAAATAATAATTATAATCATCATAAAAATAGCATAATCCCAGATGCACGATTACTTTAAGGATACATATGCTTTTGAGTAGGTTGCCATTAAATCCCAGTTGAATCATCTCAGCTCTCAAATTGTGTGTGTGTGTGTGTGTGTGTGCGCGTGTGCGTGTGCGTGTGTAGTGGGAAGCTCTCAGCTGCCTGAAATTCCTGACCTGACAGGAAAAGACACACACACACACACACACACACTGAAGGGGAGGGTGTGTGTGTCAGTCCAGGGGGTCTTTTAGACGCACACATTGGGTCTGCAGGCCAACACAAAGGATGTGGGCGTGCTTGTGGTTTTAAGCTTAATGAAGCAAAGTACTCACAGAGGAGCAGAGGCGGTGACAGCTGCTGCTGGATGGAGTCAACTTTTATTTCACCTTTTGTCTCTTTTCAGTGATCTACTGATCTGTTTCAGAGGGAACGACTCAATGGGAAACAGTCGAGTCACATTACGTTTGACTGTCACATTCTTACTCATCCTGTATGTACTTGTTATACACGCACACACTCGCTGACTGCTTCAGTAGGTAAAATCTCATATGATCATATGGATCCTTCAATTTTTCTACTCTTCTCATGTGCTTTCTTGTACAAGTTGATGATCTGCGTGTAACCCTGGCATTTATATTTGGAAATGGAAACACTAATGTCACATTACTCATATGATCAGCTGATTTATTTTTAGTATTCTTCTGATTTCTGTGTCAATGCATTTTTATATAATGGAAAGGAGCCCCCTGTAATAAAAACAATCAAATAAGAAAAGAAACAGCCGCAATTCATATTTTTCAAAATAATATTTTATCATAGTTTGGACTGCATGATATATCTGCTGTTGCAATAGCATCATTTGCTAAGTGCTTTTCTTAATATAATGTTTGCATTCACTGTGCATTCAACAATCAAGAAAGAAAATGTGTAAACGCCACAAAGTTAAAGAAATAAGTAACTGCTCCTCAATCTACCATGCCTGCAAATCCCATGAGCAAAAAAAACAAAACAAAACAAAAAAAATGTAACTCGATCATGTGGTTGAAACTGGATCCAAAATGAGAGGGAGCATTGTTCAATATTATTTATTTATTTATCATTTTGTGATTGCAATACTCAACATTATTGCATATCAAAGTTTAACATTGTCTTGTTGTTGTTCATTGTCTTTCCAACAATTAGGTGCTCCAGCTGATCAGTAAGATAAGATAAATTCAATAATTGAGTCATTAGTTGTTTTTTTATATCTCTGAGTTGTGCAAACGTCAGTACATTTTCTATGATTAATAGACCAAATTTGTAAAAAAAAAAAAAAAAAAAAAAAAAAGGTTTAGCATTTTTCACTGCCAATAAAACAGCTGACATCATTTGTTGCCAATGTTGATCTATTGGGGTTGTAAATGTTGCCGGCAGTAACTTCGCCTGTGTTCACAACAGCCAGGCACACACAGGAGGTGTGGTTTTCAGTTTCCACGTACTTCATTCACAGGACTTTGCGAGCAGGCACAGACAGGTACAGACACAATGTGGTGGTTAACCGAGATGAAAACCTCCCGTCTGTCTTCTGGTGTAGTCGGAGAAGCAAAACGACACGCTATTACTGATCAGCAGGTTTTTTTCTCGGGGAGAGTTGCAGCGGCTAAACGTACTGGAAAGCTTGATTTCCTTCATGCAGAGTGTGTCTGTTGTGTTGTGAACACTTGACGTCAAGCATGAGTTTAGGATTAAGGTGGGTGAACGCCAGTGCAGGCGGAGCGCCGTTGAGAGTTGCACAAGGGCTGCGGCATGTATGGACTTGATGAAAGCAGCACGTTGACTCAGAACGGTTCTCTTACAGGTCTGTCGCGTTTAAATGCTTCTGTGGACAAATATCTATTTTATTCTATTATAGCAGTCATAAACATATAACTAGCTACA
Organism: Lipophrys pholis; assembly: GCF_963383615.2. NCBI lineage: Eukaryota > Metazoa > Chordata > Actinopteri > Blenniiformes > Blenniidae > Lipophrys > Lipophrys pholis. Next base: position 24,443,754 of record NC_137631.1, on the reverse strand, counting down.
GTCTTCTATTGGCCCGGTTGTTTTTGGTTCTCTTGTGTAAAGTCAGATTACTGCAGGGTAAAGGTCTGCACTTAAGTGTCCTGCATGAGTTTCACAGTGGTTTGTGAACTTAGTATAGTCATCTGTTGTAGTTATGTTATTACATAGTATTTGTCTCATCCCCCTTTATGTTCTGTGGGAAGGAACCACAGTCGCCTTCATTGCAAATTGAACCCCAATGTTGCGCCACCTGGAGGATGAGCACCTGGCACAACGGTTTACTATCAATGTTTCTCTGTCTTAGTTTGCATGTGCTTGTAAATGGATGAACGAGACTTTACGATACTCAGACCTTCTTGGTATCATGACCTGCAAAGTGGTTTTATGAAAATAGTAGGAATTTCTTGGGTTAAAAGCAACTAGAAATGACTGTGTTGTTTGTGGTGCTAAATAAATAAAGTTGAATTGAATAGAATTTATTCTTTGGTTATTCCCCAATCGTTCATCGTGTCCTCTTATGCTCTCCTCCACAGTTTATCTGTGAATTGCCTGAACTGAATCAATCGAGTGTGCTTTGAGGCTCAGTGGTGACAAATGTTGTCGCCCCTGATGTCTGTAGTGAAACTAATAGTGGGCACTTCTGGTTTCAGATGATCTTGTATGGTGTCATGCAATTTGTTGTACAGCTCCAGTAAGGTGGCATCCGAAATACAATGTGGAGATGGCGGACATCAAGCTGGGCCTAAAACCTTGACAGGCGTGATGTTAGCATGTATACAGGCTGGAAGTATTGAACATTGTATTACGGATCAATTAAAGCCTTCTCCGTGAACTTAAATGGTTTTGTGTGTGTCTTGTGTATGGATAAAGTCATCTGCATTGCTCTTCGGAGTGCAGAAGCCCTTGCAGCTCCTGCGGATGTCGTATCAAATTGGCTATATTGAACGAAACTAAAAACATCAACGACGTCGAGTCCACGGACATTGGCGTGGACAGACGACAAAGCTGGATTCTTATTATGATGACTCTTGACTATAAATCTACCAAGTCCCGGTAGAAATTGCACTGGGAGTCATGACACTCTGGAGGCAAACGTTCTTCTTTTACTGAGCATGTGCAGAAGATCTCTGGCACCGTTTTCAAAAGGTTGCACTTTCAGTGGCTCTGAGCACCGTTGTCATGGAAACAGGCCCCCAAAACGGTACAACAGTTTTGTGTTTTCGCTTGAAACATTTAAGTTAAGTTAAAGTCTGCAAATTAGAAGCCTCCAGCTCGCACAAGAATAGCAGTGTTTATTTATTACTCATGCATCCATCCATATATATTAATAGTAATATTTTATATTGTGAAAAAAGATTGACTATGAATTACTTCTCGACGTATGGAACAAAGTGATCGTCTCACACCCTCGGGTGTGAAGTAATCGCTGCAGAGGCACGTGTGGGTGGTACCGCTCACACCTTATAAACAATGGTTCTTCTCTGCATTATCCCTCTCCTTCATTTCTGGCTGATTATTACGCAGATCCTGATATCGCACGATTTCAGGAATCGTCGTCTAACATGTACGATGTGCTTCGACGCGTCTGCTTCACACCGACTTGTGAGCGAGCCCCAGATTTCCAGCTCTTGAGGAAAATTGTTCAGACACAGAAGCCTGTGGTGTGTGCGTGCGTGCGTGCGTGTGTGTGTGTGCGTGTGTGTGTGTGTGTTCCAATTTCAATATATAATTGTGCAAAATTGTGTCGACAAAGCCAAGCGGGATCTCCTTTCACCCTTTGTAGTGCAGCCAGAAAGACACATGGACTCAGTTTCAGGTTCATCACCGTACTGCTCAGACAACTTTAAAAAAAAAAAAAAAAACGGTCTGACGTGACGTGCTTTCACCCAGAGTTTTCCCTTGAATTAGCTGACTCATAAGCTCTCCCAGAATAAACCTACATTCCAACAAAATCTCTCTTAGATTAAGCCTATAAAACCTTTTCACTCTGGTTAGGAGGAAATTGACCTTCAGCACCCGCACCGATATACCAGAAGTATTTAAGCACTTCATATTTCACTTTCAGTCTGTTTCACGTTAATCGTCATCCTAAACAAACTCGATGTCTCCATGTCTGCTTGTTGGTCGCAGTAATGAGTCTCTCCTGCATGGCGTGCGTGTTGTCTTCTCTTTCTCAGGGTGAGCGAGGTGAGAGGACAGTGAAGGCATGTGCTTGTTATGACAGTGGTGGGAGTGTTGCTTTAAAACACGCCGTGAACTTGGAGAGTTTTCTCATCTCTTTGGGGTTGAAAGTGCTCGTATCTGATGTACTAACCGCGCCGAACGCAAGCAGGCACCCAGCACCGATCTCCTTTCTTTCATTGTGAGCTCATGAATGTACATGAGAATTTAACTGTATTGTTTCCACATGCTGAGAGCGAGTCATAGACGGGGGAGGACGGGGGAGAGGTGGGGGGGGGGGGGGGGGGGGGGGGGGGGCACAACAACTGCTTCTTCTGTGTCCTCTGGGAATGCTGTCTGAAGGCCGAAGCGGAAGTGTGCATTTGTTAGAAGTTGTCTGCAAAGATGGCGTTTGGCCCTCTCAGCTTTACTCAGCGCGCCGTGAATACTGATAAAAAGGGGAACGCTGTGTTTTCACTGTGTCATAGTGAAAATAGCAGTGTTGAATTGACGGCGGAGAGTCATTGGCAAGTTTATCTTTTCACCTCAGATTGTGTCTTCTACTTGATTACATTGTAGTTTACATGGTGAATTTGGAATCATCCATCCATCCCTCATACTGTATTTAGCCAATAAGATGAAGCCCTACTGTCCTAGACGTGATGTCATATTTCACACATCATATTTCAACATTACACTTTAAGGCCCCGTTTACACGACAATGAATACGAGTGTATCCGCAAAACTTTCTTCACTTTTGCGAGGTCCGTTTCACGTCACCAGTGTGCGGATGCACTGTATCTGCAAAGTTTTTAATCAGACTTCCAAGGTGGAAAGATTACAGAGCTACTGCGCATGCGCCTCTCTCCCTCCCTCCTGCTGATCCAGTTGTAAACAAACATGGCGGCCGTGTAGTGGTATGACTCGTGGTCAGTATTCTAGTTTTATCGTCCATATCAGTAGTTTAATAGTTGAGACTCACCCCTGATATTATCCGATGCGTCATCAGTCCATACGGATGTCAAGTGCTCTCCATTTTCTTCACATTTATAGCGTGTTGCTCTCTGCACACGTCTGTGTTGTTTCATTACAAAATCAAGCAACAGCGCCCTCCTGTGGCCCGGCATACTAACTCCATCGTTGTTTCTGTGTCCACTGCTGCAGTGTAAATACACTCCTTTTATTTCTTTTTTTTTTTTACGGATTAGGCCTTGTCTCATGAAACGTCGTGTAAACGGGGTCTAAAGCACATGCATCAACGTCAAACTTCGGTGTTTGTGCAAATAGAGCTGCACGAAATGAGAGAAATATGATTTGAAATAAACAATCGCTTGTGTTTGCATGTAGAGATTTGCATGTCTGTAGAGAGATACTGACTGCGTGCTTAGTTTCATTCATGGACATCACAATATATGAAAATAGCATAGTAATAGTAATAACATTCGTGTCTATAATCGAGGTTCACGTCAGGTTTTTTTGCCCTTAGTGAAGACTGGCAGGCTCACCCTCATCTGAACTCTTTAGCCGCAGAGCTTTGATAACGCCGAGTCGCGTTGCAGTGTGGGGATTAACCTACCCCAATCTTTGTCGTGGCATAAGAAGAAAATCCACTTAAAAAAAAAAATAAAATCCAGCTGTCATAGGTGGAGGCAAATACAGAGACATGTGTATAGTTATTATACGCTTATATACTGCTATGCAAGCATTTAAGTACACACTACTTGTAGATACAGAATCTTGGATACAGATGCACAAAAGTCTGGGCTACAATAATGGCTCCATCCATCCATTCAGCAAAACTGATGACGCTGGACTGAACAGACCAAACACATACAGGCACAGGAAGAACACGCAGACCCCTTTTGGAAAATGTTTGAGTATTTGCTCATCATTCCATGATTGAGATCATTCATGGGAGAGAAAATTCACAAAGTTAAAAACCATGTCTTTAGATGGGAGAACATGCAAACTCATTCTCACTGAATGGCCCAGCAGACGCCTTCTTGCCGTGGTTGATTTATTAATCCCAGCAAAATCTTAATCTGACCCATTTTATTTTTTGTGTGACATTTGTTGACTATGTGTGTTTTTTTATCAGGCAGCTAGAGAGCGGTGGAATCCAGAGGTGCCAAGATGCCGCAGCAGAAGGACATCGTGAAGATCGCCATCCAGATGCCTGGGGCCTACCCCCAGCTCATACAGCTGGACCAGGTAACACACACTCATACACACAGGTTTAGTAAGCAAGTACAAAGAAATGCTTCTACCTGTTAAAACTTCAGAAACTGACTCTCCATTTAATTAATATTCCAGAACAATTATATCTTGACGTCAAAACTGACTTCAAGTTAAACAAGGTAGGATAAAAAGTCAGCTATGAGCCTCTGATGCACATAGGTTGAATCCTGGTCCTCAGCTGTCCTGATTGTGTTTAGTGGCGGTGCTAGAATAATACTACAGCTTCTTCTTGAGCTTGTTTTTGCTTCATCATTCTCATTCATCAGGTTAAGATACTTTTTGACTCCATGGGGCAATTATTTGTACTTACTTTAACCCACCCTATTCATAGTTAACCTTAACTACGCATATGAGTGGCGGCAGTCTGCCGCAGTGCCAATGGAGGCTGCTGGTAGTCAAGGCTATTATTCATACACCCACTGTCACTATGGGATTTTAACCTCCGATTACAATCTCGCTACTCTAACCGTCAGAAAATACATAATTAAACATTTTAAGAAGCGCAAAAAGAACATAATCATTAGATTGGTGTGTGCTGAAGCAGAGAGGTCCTCCGGGAGCAATATTCAAAACCTCCACCTTAATGCATACATCAGTACTGATCAAGCATGGCAGACATAATAAGAACAGAAAATATTATTTAAAGACATAACTCATATAGAAGAAACGAGTGAGTGAGGCTGGTCTATGAGGAAATGATTACAACATGTTTAATAGTCAGTGACACCAAAGCATGAACGTTAGACCAGGTGCTCTGTAGTTTGAAAACCGCTCCGGACCGAGGAAAAACATCTACAGACCAAAAAAGTCCAATCTTTACTTAGTAGAACAAGTTTTACACATCTAAATTGCTGCAGGTCATGAGTGTGTGAAGCACGCTGGAGTTTACAGTCACGCTCCTGTCTTGCATGACGTCCATATTGTCAGTCTCATAAACCACAACTAGCAGTTCCACAACCGCTGATGATTGTAAATCAACAGATTACTGTGCACACGAGGAAACACGTGAAACATCAAAGTGCACAAACGTCTCCCGACGTTTAACGCTCCTGAAAGTCAAACGCTTCCTGGGTGAATGTACAGCACTGTGTGAGCCAGTGGAATATGTCGGCGCTCATTTCCTTATTATTGTGGTTTGCGGATAGAGCTGCTGCCTCAGTGAGAGATTCAAACCAACAACCAATAATTTGATAGTGGCCAATAATGTAATACTTGCCAGTAACTGTATAATTTCAGATGTCATAAAGCCAGGAATGCCAAAGCTTTCCAATAGTGTGATAAAGTCTTTGCTCCATTATCATAATAACATTTACTCGATCATCTAATAAGTTGCGCAATTTGCTCATGAGCAATAGATATAGTGGAAGGGATAGTCATCACTTTAATTAACGCTCTCTTTGAATTGTCGTTAATTTGTTTTTACTATTTTATTACGTCATTGGGAACTTATTACCTAATTGGCTTCATTACACTGTAGAATGGAAAAAAATCTTACTGTACTTGCTGTTTTTACATTATTAGTCACTAAACACTCTGATGAGTCATGAAAGCTGCAATTTAATTAGGTTTCTCCTCCATCCTTCCATCCATCAAGTTTCTGTGGAGTCTGTTTATGAAATGTGAGGCACTTTGTGCTGCATATTATTGAATGAGAAGTACTGTACAAGTAAAGTTTGATTGCCTGATCTTACTGATATTTACAACCGACCGGTGTGGTACATGACTTCACCCATTCCTCACAGTTTGATTTTAAGACATTCTTGATGAGGATGCATGGTCGTGTAGTGGCTCGCTTAAAGTTTGCACCTTCTCCCTGTGCGTGCATGAGATTTTTCTTGTTTGTTTTTTTCCCTCTGAGTATCCTCTCACGGTCTAAAAATATTCGTTCGAGGCTAATTGGTGACTATAAATTGACTGTGTGTATGTGTGGTGTCTGTGTTTGCCCTGTGTTGGAAAGGAGACCTGTCCAGGATGTACTCTGCATTTTTCCATAGTCAGTCGGGATCGACTCCAGTGAAGTCTCGTAATTCAATTTGGATAAAACAGTATAGAAGATGGATTATTAGAATTTAAAGGATCTTTTCAAATGAACGAATGTATTTCATGACACAACTTTATTGTCAATGTTGGCATCTCTTTCCTCTCAAAGTTAAGTACATTATTTACCCTCCTGCTTTGGGGATTTTTAATCTTCACTGGAGGAAACCCGTCGTCAGCCACAAGACACATAAACCACAACAAGTTGATGCTCCAAAGCTGTTGAATCCAATAAAAACTGATGCAGGAAAATGATGAACTTAATACATTTTCCAGTCAAAACAATCTAATATTCCATCTTTACTCATCTGGTCCTATTTGCAGCTACAAGAGAAAAATAAATCTGGGTTTCATTAACTGTTACTGGATGTAAATACTAATGAAAAACATATATAATATAATCAAAATATTCACCTTTGAAAAGTTATATTTAATGTAATTAATTTATGCATTTAACTTTTGATTTCCATTCATACTGACAGTTTTTTCAACTTTATTTTAATACTGACTGCGTTCAAAACCTGTTGTCATGATCTCTTTCTTCATTTTTTAACAGATTTAATAATGGGGGAAGTTTCCATGCGTTTCCCAGAAACTTAAGGAGAAGTTGTGTTTCATTGTGTAAGATACCTCACATGAGTTGTTGTTTAAATGGTAAAACCAGGCTTCGCGTGTGTGTCTGTGTGTGCGTGCGTGGGTGGGTGTAGTCATCACAGCCACGGATGGCTCATCACTTCAGGGGGTCTTAACGGAGACTAAATGGATTTTTCAGGTGTTTTCAGCAGCTGGAAAATGTTGCACAGTGGAAGTTAGCCCCTTTTAGGTTTGATATCCAATTGCACCCTCGTCAATAGTTTCCTTTGTTACTATTGCAACTAAAATGTCCTGCATTGTTCAAATTTATTCTCAGAATCATTGAGGGACATTAAGTACGGCAGCATGCTGAGCAGTAAAAGACAGTAAACATACTGATATCAGTGATCAGTGCATGGACAGAGGAAGAATTAGAAGTACCAAACCAGCCGAATACTTATCTGTTCCCTGATTCAGCAGTCTCGAAGCTCTGCGCTCTTCACCAAATAGCTTTATTTTCAATCACAGCCCGTCCTGTTAGTACAGAAAGGAAAAAAAAAAACTAAAAACCTAGATACTGCCCATTGGCACAAACATGTCTACAAACACATCTGATTGGTTGACCCTGTTGGTCGCCACTAATGACACACTATCTTCGGGGTGTACCACAGAACCCCGAGACATTTTCACTGGGCTACCGCAGGGCCGACCGCTAATGGCAGGCTAGCCGAGAGTCAGACGTGGAAGCAGTCTGGCTTTTATTTTGCGTACAAAGAGGGCACCGAGGGTAAGATTGTTCAGAAAGCGTTGGGGAGCTCTAGGATTTCCTCTCCTCGGCAAACAAGCTTTGCAGCCAGCGCAAATAACTGTGGTAGCGCCATCCCATAACAGCATGTCATTACGGACGCGAGACTTCTGCTCCACTGACACAGAAAATGCCTCGATAGTAGAGTGTTGTTGTTATGACCCACATGCACGCGGCAAGCAGGTGTGTGTTTTCATCAGGGCTGGGCAGCTTCATATAATACTATCTACTTCTAAGAAATACTTCCAACTGCTATGGCTGTTCAAAAGCAGATGCCTTGGCACTTTTTCTTTATATTGCAGAAAATCCTAAATGCACTGGAAGAATCTTGCAATTCAAGCAATTAATCACAATTTGTAATTGTAATCTTCGCCCGGCACTAGTTTTTAAACGTTTGTGCGCATGCGAAGGTTATTTGAGTGTCTGCGTGAACTTTGTGCTGTTGTGTTGTGTCTCTGCAGAAAAAACCTCTGTCTGCTGTGATAAAGGAAGTGTGTGATGGGTAAGTTAAACGCTTGACTCATTGAAACACTTCAACCACAACAAGCTATTCAGGGAAAGACTTTGTTTTTCTCAAACTTTCTCGACTAAAAATAAACACTGTCATAAACCATTTATCGGAAAGTGTACAAGTGATTTAAATTTGCACAAAGGTTTCTTAACTGGATACGTTTCTTATTAGATTTCTTTAACAACACTGTATAATGCTCTTGTCCCTTGTCCATGGAGCTCCCCGAGATACTTTTTTAAAAGAGACAGACTTGAACATGTCATTCAGGGTCTCCCATGTGATCCCATAAAATGTTTTGATTTTTATTGTAATACATCTGGCTCCTGGTGAGGAAAAATCCAAGAAGCATCTGACTGAATACATTCCTTTCCTATTTTTTTTATTACATTCTATATCATTTTTAATTTCTAGTTCTTTAAAAAAAAAAAATCTAAAATACTATCTATGTTGTATGATTTATATGGAATGAATGAATTCATGTGAAAAACTTACTTTTGCATTGTATTTTCATTGTTTTGGATGCATCTGTACTGTTGATGTGTTAGTTTTGATGTTTGCGGCACGTTTTCATCAGCAGGGTGTCACACACTTTTTGTCTGGGTTAAAAAATATCAATAAGGAAAAGTCTTTCTATTGACTTGCAGGTTTATGTGTTTTCCCCAAATCAAATTTGTCTTGTATCATGAGAGCACGTTATAGCAGAAGTGTTGTGCATATTGGGCTTTCACGCTATTTCGTTAATATTAATATGCAAAAAACAGGAAGAATGAGAAAACTGCCAAATAAGGCCACGTGCTAGATAAAGGGTTAATGCCATTGAACTGCGTAGCTTCCTCTTTCCATGGCAAATGTTTAACATCATTATTATTCGTCTGTTTTTCGGTATTGTGGATATATCAGTTTAAGTGTGTTTATGTGTGTGCGTGTGCGTGTGCGTGTGCGTGTGCGTGTGCGTGTGTGTGTGTTCGTTCAGCTGGAACCTCCCAGGTCCTGATAACTACGCTCTGCAGTACACCGATGGAGTGCAGATGTACATCACCGAATCGGTCAGTCACATCTCTACACAGATCAGCATAAATATTTATCTCTCATTGCATCAGCCGGGCAAAATGTCTGAGCACATCTTGAGTGCACAATGCAGTCCTTTTAGATGTTTCAGATGCTGTAAATCTGCAGGATGAGTGAATCACTACAGACTCAGGGAGGATCTCAGATTTGCACGGTTGGGAAAGAAAAATGTCTGGAAAAATTTGTAACACCGGCTGACAAAGTGGGGGGTGGGAGGTGGGGGGGCAGGCAAGGAGCAGCTGGAACTTCACTCATCTTCTTTGTGACAATTGGCCGTTGGCAGCGGTTGCTGCAGGAAGCCCTCCTCCCTCTCCGAGCTGCAGAAAGAATTACTGCAAATTTTCACTCTCCTTCAGTTCAGACAGGAATGGTCTGCGCCCGGATTTGAAAGTGTTTATAGTGAGACACATGTTTCAGTTTCAGAGCAGCTTCTCGCTGAGCTTGCGGAGCATTTAGCCTGATTGCATGCACTACAACAATGATACTGATTATTTCCTGATTGCACCAGATTTACAATAGCGCTCAGACTGTTTTGTGCACAAATAAAGCTAAACCGTCTTGGCAGGCTCCGTCTCTGCTGATTGCCAAATGTTTTCTTCTGAAGTATTTCTAAATATCCGTGGGATGTATTTTCAGAGTGCAAGAAAAAGGCAAAAATCAATAGCGTTTTGAAGAGGTTGCCATTCGTTACACACGAGTACAGTGTTAGATGGGCCTCTTTAACTACTTAGAAATAGAAATATCTGATCAGCAAACCGAAACTTGATGCATTCAGGCACGTAGACGTGTTTGAAATGACCTGATGTCGTTCAGATACTTTATTTTCAGGGAAGAAACTGTCTCTATTAATCAAGTCCAAAACTTAGTCTCCAGTAGGATATCATGGAATAAATACAGTGTGGGCAGTTTCAGCTTTCAGCTGGAAACTCACACCTCCTGAACTCGTAAAATAGGTAATTGCACTTGTAAAATTGCGACTTAGGTCGGTTCCAAAAACATGTGGACAAAACCACAATTTCAGCCTTGGAGTTTGATGCCGTTTAATTAAAGTTGACTGTCTGCACTTAAAGCACATCATGATTGTTTTACGTTAAAGATATTGTGGCGAACAAAGCTGAAATGTTGAATCTTGTGTTATTGTCCCAATATCATTGGGTTTATCTGCATGTTGATGTTGTGTTTACGGCAAGGAAGAACTAACAAGTGACAAACAGAAACTATTCATCTAAAATAGGAGGAATGGATAAATAAATGTGCAGGAGCCTTTAAAATATGGCACGTGCAGATTTTACTGTTTATTCTCTGTGTGAGTGATTGACTGACTCGTATCTCTGAGGGTCTTTCCTCCTGCACTGTGCAGACTGCGTGTCACTCCTTGCTTGTGAGTGTTTTGACTCTCGGCTTTTGAAGCTTCTTCCTCTTTTCTGTGTCTCAGAATCGCCTGGACATTAAAAACGGCTGCATTCTGCGTCTGACCAAGGCACCGGTGAGTCTGCCTCCCAGCCACTTTCCTCCTTCACCTCCCTCTTCTCACATTCTTCCCATTTTTAGCCTCTCACTTACTGTGTCCCTCCTTTATTTGCATTCTGTGCGCGGCAAATTATAGAGAAAACGGCAGAAGCCTGCGAGGGGACTGTCACTGCTGATGCAAATCCTGGAGAGAAAAAACACGTTTTTGTTAAAGTTTATGAGTGCGTGTCTGTCTTTTTTGTGTGTTACTTTTTTCTTTCCCGCACCCATGTTGATGAACTTCAGGGTCGCTGTGCGGAGGACTTGTTCAAGGGCATCCAGAGCGCCGACGCGGGCGTGCGCTGCGATTCGCTGAAGGAGCTCGCCACCGTTTCCACAGACGTGACCTTCGCGCAGGAGTTTATCAGCCGAGACGGACACCTTTTGCTGGTCAAAATTGTCGAGGACTCTAATGAGTTAGTACGCCGTCGTTTTTTTTTTTACCTGGATATTTGGTCTTGTTGAGCTTTGAACACAGAACAAGTTTCTACTGTTTTTAACTTACGTGATGATGCACATCAAACTACAACACGGGAGCTATGCTCACACACACAATGTGATATTCAGGTGGACTGACTGTTTATATGCTCTAAAAAATGAAAGAAATAAACTGCAAATTGTGACGTTCAAACCATCCATCCGTCTTCGATGATGCTTTACCAGACTTGTGGTAGCGAGCCCTCTGCAAAAACCTCCATTCCAGTGTGATGCAAATGTGCCCGTCTTATCTTGTCATTCAGGAGTAATGTAATCATGACACACACGCTGAAGGCTTTCATGGAGCTGATGGATCATGGGATCGTTTCGTGGGAGAACCTCTCGTCCGTCTTCATCAAGAAGGTCCATTACACGCCGCTCTCTCTCTCTCTCTCTCTCTCTCTCTCTCTCTCTCTCTCTCTCTCTCTCTCTCTCTCTCTCTCTCTCTCTCTCTCTCTCTCTCTATCACCCACTTAACCTGTGTGACTGGATTGTCACTCACTCGTCCCGCTACGTCTCTCTCTCTCTCTCTCTTTCTCTCCTTTAAGATTGCGAGCTTCGTCAACGCGAAGCCGACCGACGCCTCGATACAGCAGGTGTCCTTGGACATCCTGGAGAACATGGTGCTGAGCAGCAACAGCCTGTTTATGATGGTCAAACATGAAGTTACCATGGAGAGGCTTATTGCTCACCTCCAGGTGTAAGTAAAATCATTGAATATTTATTGAGCGGAGTAAATTTTGCTTGTAATGCATTAAGTATATATTTCCCCCGTTTCATACTAAAATGAACAGTTATTACATGATCTGCTGCTCTGTAAAGGTGAAAGAGGCTGTGGCAGAGTAACCCTGGGGCTATGGAACGCTAGCAGGGTAACGAGTGTCCGCTTTCTCTCAGTAACAGGAAGTTTAAAAATATGTAAACTGCCCGCTGCTATTTATCACTGAGAGTTTTCAGTTAAGTGTAACTTAGAGACGAGAGAACAGAAAAGGAGTGTACAGGTCATTATTTGTGTCTTTTCCTTTTTTTTTCTCTTCCTTTTCTTTAACCCAATTATAATTTTTTTAATGTCTTGCAGGACCAATCAGCAGATCCAGACTAAAGCCATGGCTCTACTCATGGCCCTACTCCAAACAGCTGGGGACTCGGATAGACAGGTGCTGCTGCAGCCTCTTACTCTCAAACACACTTACATCATCTTCCTCTTCTCCAAACTCTCAGGCAGCCAGCGAGGCTGGTATTTAATCATTCTCAGGATGTTTTCTTACTACCAGGCAGTAAAAGGCCGAGGCTCATTTTTTTCAATATATCCCGTTTTTTGTGTGTTTTTTTTGGTATAATGTAAGAAATTCCAGCAAAATAAACAAAGAAGTTTAACCCAGCTAAAAAAGTGCCGTCAGCGCATCCAGGGTCTGCTTTGAGTTATTCCTCACAGCTTCAGAGTAGGAAAATAAGTGTATTGTCTATTGTAGAAGCAGTGGGTATTCCTCATAGCATCAATAGATTTATTCATGTTCAGGAACTTGAACACATATATCCTAGTAAGAAGCAAAAACTTGTTCAAAAATAAAAGCCATCAAAGTGCTACAGTGGTGAACAGGGTAATATATCTCCCTCATAAAAAGTACAACTGCCATGGTTTGTTTAGAAATGCTCCACCGGTAAGACTGTGGCAATCTCGTTGGGTTTGGTGGATCACTACACCGCCATCATTGTTTCTGACTCAACATATTACGTACCAACATATATACACACCAAAACGGCAATTACAGCGTCTTTAAAATGATGCAAATCGGCCGAAATGGAGCGTCAGCAAGTGCAGGAGAAAATATTACTTGCTTATCAGGCAAGCTCTATTGTTGCTTACAGCATTTTTGTTGTCTTTTTTTTAAAGACTAGACATTTCTCAAAGTTATGTTTGTCAGTATGGTGACATCATGGTCCGTGGGGTGAAGGATGACGGTGTTATTGTATGTTCGAGTCAAAGTCCTGCAGGCACCAACTTCTCCCTCCGGACGGCTGAAAGCGACCCGTCTCTGCCATTATTCTGTCTGTTCATCTCGGCTTCTCCGCAGACAGACGAATCTTTCTGCCGCTCTGTTCCTGTTCTTTCCCTGCTCCTCTCTCATTGTACAGGAACAGTTCCCTCATTCACGCCACTGTCTCCTTTCTCCCTGACTCATTCTTATTCACACACACACACACACACACACACACACACACACACACACCCCCACACACACACACACACACACACACACACACACACACACCCACACACACACACACACACACACACACACACACACACACACACATACACTTCCTCACTTTTAAGCCAGGTCAACAAATCCGCCCTTCTTATCAACGTTTTTCTCATGAACAAAATTCAGCTGACTCAGTTACCAGTAAGTAGTGACTGTCCCCAGAGTTCAAAGTCTCACACGCCCACCCCCTTTTTCCTGCCCGCTGATCAGTTGCTGACACTATATCGCCACCCCGTGTTGGAAACAGGTCACTGCAAGCCCACTGACAGTTCACTTCTTTATCTTCTGTTTCGAAGGACATGTTTGCGTTCCTGAACAAGAAGAATCTCCGACAGTACATTTATAAGGTACTTTTATCTAAATTAGAAGAATCACTTTAACGGCAATTCAGCACTGTGAACTGTTGAATGACGATGTGTGTTTGTTGCAGAACATCATCCACAGTTCTGGTTCAGTCCAAGACGAGATGGCCCATTACCTGTATGTCCTGCAGTCAGTCAGCCTCAATCACCTGGAGCCTCGCATGAGGACGCCTCTGGACTCCTATAACCAGGTGAGCACAAACACCACGGCTTTTTAACTGATCGCCTATGGAAGAGATATTGATTTAATCATTGGATTATTTTATTTCTGGTACTTTTATTGATACTTGGCTAAAACTTACGAATAATTAGCATGTGCTGCTTCCCCTTGTTATTCTGAGGACTGAAGCGTTGGGCTCCATGTATCTACAGGTGAATCTCAAAAAAAAAAAAAGATTGTATGAAACTGTATGATAAAATCTTTTTTTTTTTTAACCTGAGGCCATTATAATCAGTTTAAAGTGCAAAAGTAACTTTTCAATAATATTCAAATGTTTTGTGATGCACTTGTGTCACAGACTATTAAAAGTGGGAGGTCACACAGAGAATGTGTAAAGTTATTTTAATCCATTTTAAACCAGTTATGTGGTCAAGCAGTCATGGTTTTTGTCGGGGTTTTCACCCACAGTCTGGAGACATATTCCCCCACTCGTGTATTCAACCATTTGTGTATACGTGTATGGATGTATCGGAATTATAGCAAGTAATTCAATTAAAAGGACTAAATGTGTTTGTCTAATTTTAATCCAAATGCATGTATTTTATATTTCATTCCCTGAAATAAACCCATCATAGTTCAAAGAGCTATTCCAAATGACCATCATCCTACTGTTGTGAAACCAATCAACCATAAATCTTTGGCCACAGTGTACGGGATGGTATGTGGATTGATTGCCATGTTTGGTATAGATAATACCTGGTTAATGCGTAAAACGGGTTTCCAAGCAAAACTTAATGCGAACAAGCATCTGCTGAGTATTGCCCTCTCTTGCCGCTGCAGGAACAGCGGGACGTCCTTCACAGTCTGCGTCAGGCCGCGTTCGAGACAGAAAGCGAGAACAGCCTGAGTCACGAGAGACGACGCTCGCTCTGCGCCAAAGAGTTCAAGAAATTGGGATTTTCTGTAAGTGTTTGCCGTGAGAATGGACACAGGTTAGCCATAACATTGTGACCACCTGCCTCATATTGTGTTGATGAGTGGTCATATTGTTATGAATATAACAAAACATCACTGCTAACTTCTAGGCTTATATTCCTCTGTTTATTTCATCCTTTTCTTTCAGAACAATAGTAACCCTGGTCAGGACCTGGTGCGAATGCCTCCTGGTCTTTTAGCTTTGGATACCATGAATTATTTTGCAATACGGTATCCTGACGCCTACAGCAGGGTGAGCATCATTTGCATTTATTCTGCCAATGCAAAGACTTTTATTTTGAAGGTTGATATACTTCTCAAAGCCACGTTGAACTTTTCTTTAAACATGATATAATAAAGCTACATTGTGCTTCAGTTTGTCCTGGAGAACAGCAGCAGAGAGGACAAACACGAGTGCCCGTTCGCCAGAAGCAGCATCCAGCTCACGCTCATCCTCTGTGAAATCCTTCGTATTGGAGAGCCCCGTAAGTTGGCCTCCCAAAAACTAAAACCCTCTGTACTATCGCCTCCTCATTTTAGACTAAATAACTTCCTCCTTCCTTCTGCTAACAGCCTCAGAAACTGGGTCGGACTACCACCCCATCTTCTTCAGCCAGGACCGGCTGCTGGAGGAGCTCTTCTGCGTCTGTATTCAGCTGCTCAACAAAACCTGGAAGGAAATGAGGGCCACGCAGGAGGACTTCGACAAGGTACGACTGCCTGTCAGATAGCACGCCGCTGGTTATGTTGTGTCATAAAGGAGGGGGTTTTAATTTAATTCAGTTACATACTGCATCATCAATTCTGACTTTGTTTCAGTATTTGAGTGTATAAGTGTATCCAACAAATCTCATTGTGAAGTGAATTGCTTTGTGAGTTTTGTTTGCAACATAGAAAGAAAAAGAGTTCCAAGTGTTTGGTTATAATGTTTCACATATTTTTCAAATACTATATTTTAGTTATTAGTAGAAGAATAAAAAACCGTAACCCTTTTTTTAAAAAAAGGACCTGGCATTAATTTAATTGAATAAACCTAAAATATATTCAAGGTTAACTGTTTTACTTCAGGAAAAAAAATACTTTTCTTTCATATTCAAATATATTGAGATGCACCTGTTTTTTTTTTTTTTTTTTTTTTTTTTAACTGTTATCATTAAATATATCCCATTCATTCTGCAGCAGCCTTAATAGCCAAAAACCTGAATGCAGATGTTTGCAACACACATTTTGTACAAGATACAGTCATATGTGTGGGTAAGAAAGTAAAACGAGTTTTTATTGAAAATTAATACATTTAAGTGTAACTCTTGGATCATTAATGTTATGTAGAATATGTAAAGAAACTAAGAGAAAGCAGAGAAATACGGCTCTGTGCACAGATACTAGTAGTATCAGTGGCCTGCAGGACCTCTACAGTACCAAGGTTCACCAGTGTGTTACACGTTAAACGAGCCCCTCTCAGTACCGTTAAGAACAGAGCAACATGGACAAACTGCCAGATGCCGAAACTTTAGGTTCATTTGGAAAAAAGTGGCATAACCGCTCACTGATTGCACTTTGTATTTTGTTTTGTTTTTTGCAAGCACAAAATTAAAATGCGTCCAACTGTTCTCGTCACAAAAGAGCTAAATTGATGTGATTGGTGCATTGATTGCTCTGCAGGAGCTGATTCTCTTCTCACCAAGATCGGTATTAATTCACATCAACAATTATGCCATTGTTGTTCAGATCGAGTCTTTTACAGGCAGGTTGGTTCCGCTGACGGCATCGTTATGTTTCTCATGCAGTATTCAGGCTCGTTTGTGGCTGGCTTAACCACAAACAATCTCAAATGAATCCTAAAATGTTTTCCTCTGGCTTTTATCCTGCCACTGTTGCACTGCGCAGGATTGTTTTTGGTCTGGGACTAACCAGTGATGAGTGTGAGATTATAGCCTCTTGTTTGATGGTTAGTATCGGATCATGAATCCTAATTAAAGTTGAAATTGAGCTGCCTTTTACGTGCACTTTTGCGGGTGTTGAAATATGCCCCAATACAGTTAATGAGAAGTAGATGGATAGAGAATGTAACAAAGGGGAAACCACCATGTACTGGAGACAGTTTGTATTATTGTCATTTACTGGCACAGTGAGTTAGATGGCTTTATTGCCATTATGCGTCACATATAGATAAGTTAAGTTGTATGTCGCTGCTCCCTCTGAGTATCAATACAGGTGTGGTACAAACGGTAGCCAAGTAAAAATATCCACCCGGTGAAATTTTAACATTCACACAGCATATATAGAGAAGAGGAGATTAAATAGTTCACAGAATAGAAGTGAAGGAAGCCTCAATCTGAAAGGTAAAAAAAACAAAACATGGAGAACTTCAGATTACGCCGTCAGAAAGGCGCTCCTGTCTGGAGAAAGGATTGATCGCTCGGCTGTCTGAAAGAGAGAGTAGTTAAGCCTTTGTCGTGAACCACGTTGCCACAACACACCCGACCACCCGCTGTCCCACAAATCGCCCTCCCGACGGTCGTAAAGCTCTGGGACCTGTTGACCTTTCGGGAGCAGGCCGCTGTCCCGAGCGCCAGACCGGGTCTTTTGTGTTCAACTCATGGCCCCGCTACCCAGGGTGCTTTGGGGTAAAGGACAAAGGGGCATTAGCTGGACAAAGAGAAGCGTGGTGAGCGGCAGAAACAGAGGGAGAAGGAAACGGGAGGGAAACAAAGCGCCCCCGGGGCATCAGCAGTAATTACACAACAACAGGGAGCGGGGAACGTAAAACCTCTGGAAACAATATGAGAGGGAGGAAAGCAGAGCGGCGCAGAAACCGGAGGAAAGGGAGGCGTACTGGTGGCGGCACGTGACAAATACACATTTAGTCTTATTAGACGTTTGTACGTATGAGAGATGCCACTTCGCAGAAGTCCTCCTGTAAGTCCCGGGAGTGTGTTTGCGTGGATCTGTACAGCCCCTCGCTGCTTGTGTGGCGGGGATTTGAGGGGAACAGAGACAGCTGCCAGTCATCGCTCCGATTGGCCCGTTGAGCTAAATGACAGAGGGGGGCGGGTGTGTGCATGTGCGTGAGAGTATCAGGGTGTCTGTTTACAAAACAGTCAAAAGGCTGCACCTTTGCTGTCATGTAGATGATCTCTGCGTCTCTCTCTTTCTCTCACTTGTCATTCCCCCCCCTCGTCTCTTTGCGACAAGTGGAAATTGAAGCTATAATTGAGATATTTGTGGAGAGAAATTGGATGTTAACGAGTAAAAATGGAGGTAAGATTCTTTTTTGTGATTGTCTTATTGCTTTATAAAGTTGTAACAAAGTGAAGAGGCTCTCCGGACTCGTGTCATCGCAGGGTAAAACTGTAGTCACTTGTTTTGTGTCGCTGCGTGTTCACACAGTATAGAATGCACGGGTCTGGATTTCAGTGTCTGCTTTTACCACTGCTGCCAGACAAACAGGCTCAGCAGCAACAATACAGTCCTGATTTATAAAGAAAAAAAGAAGAAGAAAAAACTACTCTTGATTACTTCTAACAAACATTTTCAATCAGAAACTCGCATGTAAAGGTAGAATTCTAACCCTGAAGTGTTGTTGGGATATTTCTGTCCTGCAAAGTGGCATAACTCTGCAGTTTCCCAATTCTTGTTAAAAATGTTTCAAACTAGACTCATTAGGTGTTTAAGAAGAAATGCTGGTATTTGCAGTGATTTTCTGTGTCTAGGTTATGCAGTACTTTCAAATAGTCTTTCATATTTATTCATATTTTTAAAGTATATGCATTGAGTATATGCAGTAGGTGCATGCATTTTTCTCAAGCAAAGAGGACAAACGCTCCAATGTTTGTAATAAATACTACAAAAATGAATCCTCTCGAGAATTACGACTTTATGGTTTCTTTCTAAATTAACAACAAATAACATTGTTTCCTCATGACTTCATCTGAGGAGTTTTATTTGTACACAGGCCCATACCGGTGTGTAGAGGCGACCGAATCACTTCCTGATTGTTCTCAATCAGTCAGATTGGATGTGATCAGGAATGATCTGGGTCAGCAGTGTGTCTGTGCCAGACAAGCAGCAGCAGCAGAACAAATACGTGTCGGATCAGTTTTGTAACGCTATAGATTTTTTTAAAAAATTGATTTTCCACCGAGGGAAGCGATGAGTTTAGCACAGATTTGGCAAAGTGTGCCGAGCTCTTGTTTCCGGGCGGCTGCGGTCACTCCGGATCAACCTCCCGCCTCTCTGCATGAGCCTCATTCCAACAAGTCATGCAGAAGACTCAACTCAAATGTCAAGTTTGATAATCTGCAATGATTTAAACACGCATATCTTTTATTTCAAATCTAGTGTCAATACAAACCCGATAATTGCTCATATGGCCCCTCATTGATCCTTCTGCATGGCTGGCTTGTGGCTGTGATGTGGATGTCGCCGCCCAGTGTGAAACATGCGCACAGATTATTGACTCGAGCCAGCAGAGAACTGGAGGTGGGTTTAGCGGTATCTGATTGGACGGTCTGAACCAGGAGGGTGTTGACAGTTTAAACTGACGCTCGAAGCAGGTGAACTGGTCACATTGATGTGAATTACTTTTTTTTTTTCCTTCTTTTTTTTAAAAGAGCAAGTCATTGTAAATTCCACTGGAGGTTTGGTTAGTTTTTACACTGGATGGTTTCACAATTGGGATTCGAACCAGGGTTCTCCGCAAATTCAAGATTTTTTATTTTTATTTTTACAATAGAATAGAATAGAATAGAATTACTTTACATTTTACAGAGAGAACAATATTGAAAGTGCAGTCCTCAGGATGGAATGACATAAAAACATGAGAACACATCCAGCTCGTGATTAAAATTATTCGATTTTGATCATTGAAGTAATCAAACAAGTATTTTTAAAAGTCAAAAGTGAATTTTTAAATCGAAATAATATGAATCCGATTCCCCATATTGAAGTGTTTCAGGTTATTTTTTGAAGGTGTCTCATTTGCTCAGTATTAATACTGTAATAATACAATATTTTGTCATTTAATTGATTGATCTAACACATTTTACAAAGTGTTGAAAGGATCAAAAGCACATTGAGGATTACAAAAAAGTGCTTTTAAAATACTTCCAATAATATCAATTAGATGATAAGATCATGGATAAAATCAAATCCAAAAGATCATATCACTAAAAAGTTGACTTTAAGGTCGTGTGTGGACCACTGCTCAATTCAACAATAATGAGATCACAACGGTGAGTACAGCTTCTGAAATAAAACTTTACATTGTGGCCCCGAATCAACTTTTTGTGTCCACAAATGATTATTTCTTAGCCACAAAATAGTGTTTCACGACCACAGATTACTATTCCGTAGCCACGAATTACAAACTTGTGGCCACAGTTTAAAGTTTTATTTCAGATTTCAGAGTTCTGGGTTTGAACGTGAACAATTTGTAAGACTTTGACGTGCCTGTCTAATGGAGCTGATATTATGAACACTGCAGTTTTTACAGCACTTTGCAATGTTATTTCAAGTTCAGAACTGGAATGCAGAACAAATATGCAAACGTCAATGCAAAACCCTGAGCTTCAAATTCATTAGAAATCTTTTATATTTTTCATTCAAAGTTCAAAAAAGGCGACTGATTTAAATATAAAACTTTTCTAGTCCTACTCGGTATGTCTTATTTTATATTTACACTCCATTTAATTCATGTAGTAAATAAATTCATGTGATTACAACTTATATTTTAAAATCTTACATCATATTTTAAATTAAAACCACCAATCTCTCACAAGAGCTGCTATATGGAGAGTAACAGATCGGAAGGAATCTGCGAAACAAATGCTGCTTGTGAGCTGCGCGGCTGATAATGAACCAAAATCAACGAAACCAGAGTCGACACCCACCCCAGCAGCCGTTCCCGATATCTCCCACACACTTTACGTCCCGTCTCCGTCTTCCAGGTGATGCAGGTGGTGAGGGAGCAGATCACCAGGACGCTGTCCAGTAAGCCCACCTCCTTGGAGCTCTTCAAGAACAAAGTTAATGCCCTCAACTACAGCGAGATCCTCAAACTGCGGCAGACCGAGCGTCTGCACCAGGAGGAGACGCTCGCTCCACCCGTGCTGTGAGTGTGACATAAGTAAAGTGATTACAGTCGTTAACACACTTTTCAGTGAAACACATACATGAGTTCAATGTTAGAAGCTGCTTTCCGGTGCCATGAAATTTGAGCTGTAACGTCTTATGTTCGGTTAAGTATCTGCTGACATGGACATTTTATTGATCTTAAAGTTTTTGTTTGTACATTGACCTGCAAAATGGTTTTATGTTGTGCAAAACCACATGAAATTGTCAGTTACCTACCTATAAGAAATGCATTAAAGCAGGTAATGAAGAATCGTAACCTTATAATCCAGCTCTTTAAGTATTTTACTGAGTGCTTCCCACAACCACTGACCACATTGTCCACTTTGGGACCACGGAGAGCCTTCAGTCGGTTTCAAGGCACCAGTGTGCCGGGGAGTGCCACACTGATTCGGCGTAGAGAGACCTCGCTCTCTGTTCACGTTGGGGTCATCGTTCTGTTGTCCAGTGCAGACAGAAACTCAAACCTCCCTCAGCAAACGGCTCACCAGTTAAGATTGCTTTCATGCCGTTTGAACTTTCCATCTCGAAATACGTCCTCGGCATTGACATTTCAGCCGCTACATCGCTGGTGCTGCTACGGTGGGGTTGTTGCTGTTGTAACGCTAAAAAACTGGCCGAGCCACTCTGACGATCTGATTCTACCAATCCGATGATTTTGTCAATTTTGGTGATAAAACAGAACAACCGACTGCCTGATAAACAACTTCACGTAGTTTCCACCCGCATGGAATTAGCAGTGGTCTGTCGTTTATTGTGTCACCAAACACTCAGTGTAACAGTGAGCTGCTGTCAAGTAGGTACAGCTGCAACCAAGAGACAACAACAATCTGATAACTGTGTCTTCAAGCTAAACTGCACAGAAAAATAAGGAAATTTGTGTTTGGTGGACTATTTCTTTGTTGCAAATAATCAATCTTCAAAATGAAATAAGATGCATTGTAAAGGAACTGTTTTAATATTGTGTATAGTTTTGTATCTTTTACGACAAAGTCAACGTCACACGACGAGGCATTTCTAAAGCGTCGCTGTCGAATGTGTGTATTTGTTTCCAGTGAGCTCAAAGAGCGTCTGAAGCCGGAGCTGCTGGAGCTGATCCGCCAGCAGAGACTGAATAGACTGTGTCAGGGAACCAAGTTCAGAAAGATCAGCAGCCGACGCCGGCAGGGTGAGGAGTCGACACACACACTTTAAAATCGGTCGACTGTAGTTTGCTGGCTTCCACCCTGACGTGGCTTCATTATATGTGTCCCCAGATAAACTGTGGTACTGTCGCTTGTCGCCCAATCACAAAATGCTTCACTATGGCGACGTGGAGGAAGACGTGGAAAGCCCACCGATAGAAACGCTGCAGGAGAAGAGTGCGTTGAAGCCGAACTTAATGCAGCCGTAACAGAATCACATTGAAGATCGGTGAACTTTTTCACCGATAAAGAGCACGATCGGAAGGCTCTAATGCAACAACGCTTGCTCGTTCCTCTGTATGACGCTAACTTGTTTTCCTTTGTGCGTTACGCCTCCTCCTTCAGTTCCAGTGGCAGATATCAAAGGCTTGCTAACAGGAAAAGACTGCCCTCACATGAAGGAGAACAAGGGCAAGCAGAACAAGGTCAGCTGCTCTCCTTGTCTTTATTAGATCACGTTCACCCTCCTCTGAGAAAAAAGTTAATGCCACAAAGTGAAGTTTCACATGCGTTCCCGTGGCAGGAGGTGCTGGATCTGGCGTTTAGCATCACCTACGACGTGGAGGAGTACAGCCTGAACTTCATCGCCCCCTCCAGAACCGACGTGAGTCCGATCGCCGCTCTCCTCCACGAGCGGGTCACAATGCAAAATGCTCACCGGCTTCTTCTCTCGTGTGACAGTTCTGCCTGTGGACGGACGGACTGAGCGTCCTGCTCGGCCGCGAGATGAGCAGTGAATCCATGCGCAGCGAGCTGGAGATCCTGCTGTCCATGGAGATCAAACTCCGCCTCCTGGACCTGGAGAACGTCACCATCCCCGACAGCGCCCCGGTCGTCCCCAAACCGCCCAGCAACTACAACTTCTGCTACGACTTTAGTCAAACCGAGCAGTAGAGAGTGTGAGTGTGAGTGTGTGTGTGTGTGTGTGTGTGTGTGTGTGTGCGTGCGTGTGCGAGACTGTGTAAATACGTGTGTGTGTGTGGTGGAAACCGACTTGTGCATTCATGCACTTATTTTGTGTAACAGATTTATAACTCTGACCTGAGGTTGTTTTTTTTTGCTTTCTGTGGCACATGACTTAAACTACTTCAGTGGTTGTTGATGGGGATTTGCTACAGACTGGCCTTTTTCCTCTCTGATGATCTGCTTTCTTTTCTTTCCTCAACCCCCACACAGCTTTAGAAACAGGTACTTACCTTTAAAAGCACAACCACTCCAGTAATGGTACTTTAAATGTCATATATAATCATTTTATGTTTTTAAATATGCATAAAGTTACGACCGATGGCAGGAGTCTCCCTGTTCGAGGCCAATTTTGTTTCTGTTCAGTTCTTGTGTTGCTCCTCATTCAAGTGGTACATGTTAATTTATCGCTTGCGTTGACAATTGTGGAGCAGAGATGGTATAAAAGCTTAGATCTTTCTGCATGTCAATCTGTGCCTTTATCTCAACAGTTTGATAATTTAATTTGTAAAATCCGGAAACGGTTTTACATCCACCTCAGTTTTTCATCTTAAAACGGATGCTTTTAAACATGGTACTTGTTCCAGTGTAATGAAGGCAACATGCTATAAACCAACCCAGTGAAGAGTGGTGACACTCAAAGCTGCTACTCAAGAACTGACATGAGTCGATAGTTTAAAAAAAGAAAAGGAGATTTCTGCCTCTTTCGTGTCATTGGATCATTGTATTTCAGCACAGTCAGCGCTTTTCTCCGCAGTGTTTTCCTGACACGTAAACCTCTGATGATAATCACCTGGAGTCATGTGCTTTTGGTGACCTCACAAGAATAAACCATTTGATCCAGAAAAAAAGAAAAAGCCATAGTGTGTTTCTTTTTGCCAAACTTTAGTTTATTTTATAAAAGCCATATAATTTATACTTGACTTCTCACAGGCTATATTTCTCCTGACATTGTGCATCAAATAGTTCTACCACAGTATTTCAACAATGTCCTTACGATATAAAAAGGATCGTTTGTGATTAGACTAAAGAGATATAACATCACATCAATTAGTATCCAATAATAACTGCTTTCTGTACAGGTTTGCGGCAACCTCATATTTACTAATTACAGTTTAATTTCCAAAATAATTAAAAACTAAAAGCATTAAGTTCTTTGAAAGCAGCAGGGGTGTCAAACATATAACCCGCAGGTCAAAGTCGGCCAGATTAGAGTTTAATCTGGCAGAAGAATGACATAACGGACCCTTCTAATGTCATAATCTACCTATTATAGACCTTAAAAATACCACAGTTCTAGATGAAGAAAGCCTGGTGTGGTTTCATTAAAAAAAAAAATACATTGCTGAAAAAAAAAAAATAATTAAAAGCCTGAGTCTGAAAGAGTTTCCTCAATTTGTGATCCTCAGTTTCCTTTTCTGGAAATTCATTCCTGTGAATTCCACTAAAAATAGATTATTTACATCAGTTACATTTCATCATTTCAGAATTGCTGTAATACACAATAAAGTTACGATACAAACTTTAAAGATTTAACTTCTGGGCTAATAGCTGAGTTTAACTTTACACAATGTGAGTACTTTTTAATTAAAAAAAAAAGCACCATGCTTTTATAAGCAGACTCTGTCTGACAAAATAATCTAAATATTTCAGGAGTAATATTTGTACTTCAAATGGGTCCGTACTCTCAATGGTGATGCACCACATAATACATTCAAACCCTCTGTTGAACTCCGCTGGTCTCTGCCTCATGCAGAAGCATTAACTATTAACCACCTTTTCTGTGATTTTCAAAAGGATAAAGGGTGGCCTCCCCTTATTTTCACACAGCCCCTCGATGCCCCCTACAGTTCAAGTGCAAAATTAATTGTCCAAAAAGCTCGACTCACAGAGCAGGCTTTGGTCAGCAGGCTTTGGCTATGAAAAAGGTCCAGAAGTCATCCAGAGGACATTCAGAGCGAGAGATCAGTCCCATTGCAGAATTTGCTGTGGATGTTTTCCAGGAAGGGCAGCTGTGATTGGAGGAGGTCCGTTGTTGTTGGCGAGATATTTTTGCACCTTGAGACGTCGAGCGTCTTCAGACGCTTACAGTGCTGCACCAGGAGGAACAAGGATCTGTGGGGGGGTAGGGGGGGTTAAGAGTCACAACCTCATCAGGATTATACATACAGCAGGCTGTGGAGGTGTGTGTGCACGAGTGTGCGCTTTTCTCACTTGTCAGTGATGTTGTCACAACCGGAGAGGTAGAGATGCTGCAGTCTCTGCAGGTACTGCACAGCCTGCGCTATTCCTCGGTCGGTGATACCCGGGCAGTGGCTGAGTGCCAGACTGGTGAGGCTGCGGCAGTGCCGGGCCACCGACGCCAGACTGGTGTCGGTGATCTCTGGCAGCATGGACAGAGACAGATGGTGGAGATCCGGGTAATGCACCACCTGCGGGGAGAGAGGAATCCGCAGTGTTTTCTATCTCCGCTCGGCCGTGGATTACTGCCCTCCCCTCCTTCGCTTCCCACCTGTGTGATGCTGCTGTTGGTGAGTTTGGCGCAGGCAGTGAGGTCCAGCTCCCGCAGCCCTCTGAGAGCGAGGAGGGAAGCTCCCGCCTGCTGTTTGAACTGCTCCAGGTCGTTCTGGGTCACCAGTTTGGGTCGCTCCTCAAAAGGCATACGGGGAGGCTTAAAGAAGCCCATGTTGCCGAATGTGCGGGTG
This sequence comes from Lipophrys pholis, assembly GCF_963383615.2. Classification (NCBI taxonomy): domain Eukaryota; kingdom Metazoa; phylum Chordata; class Actinopteri; order Blenniiformes; family Blenniidae; genus Lipophrys; species Lipophrys pholis. The sequence continues at coordinate 24,417,649 of NC_137631.1, read as the reverse complement.
AACTTCGGACCTTTGTCTCCCTGTGAGGACAACCTTCAGCTTAACGTGTGTGTGTGTTTTCTTAAAGCGTTACACAATCATGAACGTTGATGGAAATGTGTCATAAAATACGAGACGAGATTTTGCAACCAGTGGCAATCCTATATCTCCACAGGCTCCATCCTCTGAGATTACAGAGCAGAGCTTATCACAGAGCATCTCCACAATCTGGCAGCAGCCCTGACCTCATGGTGGGATCAGCTTCAGCTGCTGTTCATGCCAGAGTGACCAACACAACCATATAGCATGTGAGCGATGGTGGAATCCATCCCACAGCAGCGTGTGAGCAGTCTGATGACCATCTTGAGGAGGAGGTGTGAGTGTTTGGAGTTTCCACCAATAATGAGGTCATTTTAAAAAACAAAATTTTAACTGTTAAATTACCAATATTGAATCAGACTTCAATCATCCAATTCATCAAAAAACACCAGAGAACATTTTTGAAAGTTTTTCCGTGGACACAACCCACATACTCAGCAAAGTCGCTCATTCCACAAATGCATATTCCTCGCAAATGATGAACAATTAATAAATGGGAACAAACAGGCTTTGCAGTACTAGCATTGTTACAAAAATTAAATTGTCTACCAAAATCAAATTCTTTCATTCTTGAATGTTGTTTAGTTTTCAAATGCTACTCAGTTACTGAACGCTAAAATATTTTCTTTAGTCAGTCAGTTTCATCGACCGTTTGTAAAAGACAGAAACAGCTTCAGCTGCGTTGTCAGAGCTTCAGTCCAGCTGACCGACCCAAGCTCGCTCGGGTCCAGAAACCCCGGGCGATTACAAGCAGTCCTCAACAAATTGAGTCAGGAGTTGTGTTTGACGCCTCTGAGGCACAAGAAGAAAAGGCTTCCTAATGTTGCTCACGAGACAGGTCAGCCACTTTAAACTTCATTATGTAATTTATGTGTCGTCAATGCATAGCAGTTGTGTTTCCTTTGCTACTTTCATGCTCATTCAAGTGTCTGAATCAGGAAAATTGTGATTGTTTTTGTCTTATGTACTATTTTTTTTTTTTCACCTTAAATGATTGCCGATTTCCGCAGAAATGCCTCGAGGCTAAATTAGCATCTTACCAGCTCCTTGTCGGGCTCACACTTGTTGGTGTGCACCATCCCCAGCAGACCCCAGTCCGTCACCTCTTTACACCAGCCGAGCCGCAGAACCACCAGCCTCTGCAGGTAGGTCGCGACAGCGCGGACAGATACGTCAGTCACATTGAGGCAGGAGGTCAGATCCAGCTCACGGAGACTGTCCCCGAGAAGTTGAGTGAGGGAGAAAACAGCCAGATCCTGCAGAGAGAGAAAGAGAGAGGATGTAGAGGTTATGTTCGTTGAGTTTGGGTTTTTTTTTCTGTGGAGGATTCAGAGAGATCTCGGGAGGTAATATGCAGCAGTAGAAGAAGACAGACCCTAATGTAAGTGCAGCTCTTGAGGTTGAGCGTCTTCAGTTGTGCTCTGGCCGTGCTGGACGCCTTCAGGCCTTTCACGATCTCTGTGCCATTGATGTGCAGACACTCGGATAAATCCAGAGTCCTCAGAGACGACACGGAGAGCAGGTCAGCGAGGCCTGGGGACAACGTGAAACCATCACTGTTAAGAAAACTCAACGGAACAGAAGGGACACACAAAACATGAAGATGCACATCACTGACATCAGAATTGTAATTTAACTGGTCAGAGGGTGCTGGAGACACAATGGACACGTCACCACAGAATCCAGACGTGAATCACTGTTGTATCTAAAAATCTCAATCTCCAGAGAAAATGCTACTTATAGATATTTCAAATATATTTCTCTATGATAGTTTCCCGTTTTTGAAGCTCCTTTGCCATTTAATCTAGCTTTGTTAAAATAAAAATAAAAAACAGTTTTTGTTATATTGGATTTACTTTCTGATCTCCAAACACAGAAACTTAAATAACATATCAAAACTGCACATCACTCAGGGTGCATCTAACAGCACATATGTGAAAACTTTTAAGAACTAATCAAAACCATTGAAAGGAAAACTAATATAAAAGCCGGTATATTGTCCACAGCAAAAGCATTAACTGATGGTCATTATGTTTGAATCTTTAGTACAGCTTAAATATCGAGTTGTGGGAGTGGTCAGCACTACAGAATATCCCTGCTTCCACTGTGTGGGGTTTGCATGTTCTCCCTGCCCATGTATGGGTTTTCCTTCGCTACTCCGGTTTCCCTCCCGTTGCGTTTGGGAGACTTTAAATTGTAAGTGTGAATGTGAGTGTTCGGAACTGCCTGTCTCTCAGTGGTGGATTGGTGACCCGCCCAGGGTTGACATGTCTTCACATATAGTTAGCTGGGATTGGCTCCAGCGTCACTCGATCACAAGAGACATAAAAGGTGCACAGATTGATCCATATAGCAAAAAAAAAATTTTTTATCTTAAGACCACTTCATTAATTCTGCCCTGAATCAGTGTGAAAAGTTTTATTTCCGATCTCCGGACATTTTACCAAAATTCTACAACAACTATTGTATGATACATCACAGTTCATGACCCCCGGTACCTTTTTCAGTGATCCGCCAGTCACTGGACAGGAAAAGGTGCGCCAGTGATTTCAGGCCTCGTGCGATGGCCACTACAGACCTGCTGGTCAGCACAGTGCAGCCACTGATGTCCAGTGTGTGCAGGCCTGGCTGATGCTTCACCAAAATCTCCACTGAGTAGTCGGTCAGCTCCTTGCAGCCTTGGAGAAGCAATTCCTCCAACTCCAAACCCTGAACCTGCATCGAGGGAAAATATCAAAACTGTAAAAAGACTCAAAATCTGTGGCAGGTTTCCTAAATATTAAAAACTATCTCTTGTCTTCGTGAACTAATGAAACTTTCCTAACCTGTGCAATAGTTCGCAGCGACTCAGGGGTGATGGATGTTCTGCTGAGGTCCAGAGCGACCAGGGTGGATTTCTGCTCCGTCAACAACCTCCTCAGGTTCCGGAGCGACAGCAACGCTGAGGAGTCCTTGACAGCCCCCACCGGGCAGCCTCGGTAGGGGTCAAACTCGAAAGCGATATGGCAGCCGGACAGCGAGAGCCGGCGGAGGTGCGGAGTGCACCCGGTGAGCCGGTTGAAGGTGAGGTCGGAGAGGTAGCGCAGGTCGGACAGGTCGAGCTCCTCCAGGCCGCACAGAGCCGATCCGACCTAGAAAGAAAAGACGGAGTTTGGCCTGACATGAGACTGGCTGCTACAGAAGGAAAAAAAAAAACAATGACACCATGGAAACAAACCATAAAAAGGCAATAAAATAACATCATGTGATACTTGTGAGTTCCTAATCAGTCACTTGGATTTCAATTCTTTGTTGTGATGCCACAACGGGCTGTTACTATTTTACCACAATAAAGAAAAGCAAACATGGGAGACGCACATTAAAAACAATAAAATGCAGATAGTGCACCAGCAGAAAGAAAAGAACCATCTGTACAACATTTACTGATGTCTCCATTGAAATTCTTCAAAACAAGGCTCCTGTTTGCAAAGAATAAACAGTTCATACTTTTGTTTGACTTTCAGAATGGCTTTTTTTTTTCTTATTATTCAGTGCAAATTTAGCCTGCAGCTCTTACTGGGAATACAAAAGTTCCTGTAAGAAACAGTACATCCATGTAAACAATGTGCAGGAGGATTAGACTTTCGGTGTGGTCCTGTCGAGTGCGAACCATGGCTCAGTACCTGCTGCCTGTGCTCCTCCCTGGAGAGGAAAGCTCCGGACATGAAGAGGCTGTCCAGGCCTCTGAGGTCCAACCTGCGCAGGGAAGTGAGGCGAGGCAGGAGGCTCAGCAGAGAGGCCTCCGTCAGGCTGCTGCCAGGAAGGGCCAAGCTCTCCAGGTTGGGGCCCAGACACAGACCCACCTGCAGAGGCAGCGGAGATAATCACACACCATCAGGGAAAGGTGCAACGTCTATAATAAACGTGTGTCTATTCAGCTCTTCCCTTTTATAAAGTTCACCAGAGGAAATCAATCGTGGACTTAGATAGTTTTGTACATGATGGCCCTCGTGCAGCCAGGATTTGAGCCCGGGTCCCCCCACACTAAAGGGCAAGACTGAACCTGATGCAAAAATTACATTCTAACACCAACAAACAAGCTCTCATCACTTTAAGTGGACGGAAAATGAAGGTAAGACTGAACAATGTTTAATTCACATCAAACAAATGGAATAGCGGGTGGCAGAAAAAAATAATCTTTTGCCCCCCATGATTGTCTTTTTATTTTAATCATAATTTGTCCTCAAAAGAATACATGGAGAGTAAATGTATTACCGTAATTGTTTGAATTAAAACACTCACTTTTAATAGGATTCAATAAGAAGTAGTGTTGTCGTGGTAACCATTTCAAGTCTGATTGGGGGACATTTCTGTTTACATGTTCTCCCACAGTCTGAGAAACACAAGGCGTACTGTACGTGTCAATGTCAGTGTGTGTGCTTGACGAGCGACCCGTCCCCCCCGTGACACTGATTTGGACATGACACTGCACAAAATGTAATGTAGAAATAATGATTTATTATTGAAGATGCTCAGAATTTTGCGCCAACATTCTTTCAAAAGTTACATCTTGATCAGTGTGATAATCAAAAATACATACGCAAATTCAAAAAGCTATTTAACATGCGTTAGAAGTGGACATGTTTTCCTGATTGATGATGATGATGATGATGTGTTTTCTTAGCTAAATAAACTACAACCTTTTTGTAACAGCTTTTTTTAAGCCCTGTGGGTGAGTGATTCATCTTAACATTCTATCAAGCATATGATGAACTTCAATGTGGGATTGTTTGAACGAGTCACATGAACGCTGCAGTATTCTTTAATGATAAAAATAGCTGCTTTACCAAAGAGGAAACAGCTTGGACTTTCTGGGAAACATTATGCAATGAAAAGTTTGTTTGGGATTTTAACTTTTTAGAACTTTTGACAGAATACTGCACCTCCAAAAGTAACGATCTGGAAATACTGAAGCCATCCAGCTGGCTGATTATCAGGCTGCAGCGGGACTTGCTGCCCAAATTGCGAACCAGCTCCAGGGACGAGGCAGAAGCCGGAAAGCAGAAAGTGACATTCTTCTGCGAGGAGGGAAACACAGAGAGGAAGCATAAGGTCTGAACTTTTCTACCCAGTAGCCTTTCTAATCAGTTGACAGTCATGCAAATTCATGAAACGTATTTCTGCTTTGGAACAAGGTACCTGGAAGCATAGGTCCTGGCTGGCATGGTACCAGCTGCGGCAAACCAATGAGGCCTCCTTCCTGTCTGAGGCGTGAAGAAAACTCAGGATATAAACTATGATCTACAACAGAAGGTGAAAAACACAAAAGAAACACACACACACAATAAGATTACATGGAGGTCATGATTACCAGGTTATTAGTGTTTAAAAACTCATTATGAACGTATAGCAATTATGAACAGTCACAGGGGGACACGGCACCCAAAAACAACCAATGAGTTCATGAACAACACCATATTAAGACATAAAATGAGTACAGATCAAAAAGTAACAAAACAAAATTCACAGACAGAAAATTACCAAATTGCTTTACAAAAAAAATGCCAAATGCCCATTAAGTGAGTTTTTTTAATAATCATAATAATAATTAAAAAATCCCGACAAACACACACAAAATGTAAGATGAGGGACACAAAATTACAATAAAAACGTATGTTACCATAATAGATAAAACGAAATGGAAAATAACCCTCTAAACTGAAGAACCATAGATACAAATAATGATGACAGAGAACTAAAAACCACACAAATGATTGCAAAAACATAAACAGGCACAGGAGATCGAAAGAAAATGGTGTGTGTGTGTGTGTATATATATATATATATATATAAATGGTTATTTATAATGGTTATAATACAATTTAAAAAGTGTGAAAATCATCAAGAAAACACACAATATGACAGCAATGATCAGCCATACACAGAATGATGACTAAAAACCCAAATTTAAAAAAAATAAAAAAAGATCACACATACACACAATGACACACACAAACTGACATAACGGCAAACACACAGAGATACAAAAACGGTGTACAGACATGACAAACATGAGGAGCCAAAAGGAGACATAAAACTAGAAGATACGGTGCAGGGTGTGGTGGCTGTTTGTTTGTTTGTTTTTCTATCTGAGCCCTGGGGGTGCGATGTCTCACAATCCGCCCTGGAAGGAGACAGAAACATGAACTCACCTCCAGCGGCAGCTCAGGTGTGTCCACGTTGTCCTCCGCATCGCTGTCTTCCATCGCTATTCATAACAACACCAGAGTCTCGTGAGGGAATCCGCTGGCTGTCCGGCGGTTATCTGCACCCGTTAATAAATTAACAAAACGACCATCGCTGTGTGACAGTCGTTACTTATCAGCTGCCACCTGTAAAATCCGCCGGTAGAGTCTGTCCGTCCCCTGCACAGTCTGTTTCCGTCTCCGGGCTCATGTCATTCAGGTCAGCTGATCGCAGCGACGTCAGGAAGCGAGGCATTGTGGGAAATGTAGTTTACTTCGCCATCACCAGGATCAACAATTTTTCCACGGTCTTTAAAAAAGAAAAAAAAAGTGATCCAAAAAGATTAAAGTCTAGATTCCGACAAAAATGAAGGATTCTGAGATTAAAGTAAGAGTTTCTACGCACGTCAAAGGTTTGACTTTTTTTGTCTTTGACCTAGAAACGAGAAAACGTCAAAGGTTTCCAGCTCACACCTTGGGATTTTGCAAATAGGTGGTGATGTAAATCTGAAACTTGAAAGTTTCTCTCAAAATAATTGGCAATTCTCTTCCTTATCTCTGTTTCATTGATTTTTAATTGTTTGGGTTTTTTTTTGCTGCCCTGATGGATAGGTGTCCATATTAGATGTATGTTCGTTTGTTTCCTAATGTTAACATATCAAACAATCAGTGACCGTTGTTATGAAGTTTATAGTTACAGCCTTTATTACTGTAAATACCTTGTTTGTGCAAGCGATTCTTTTTTGTTTTTTACTGTTCCCGTAATGAGTGATGCCAGAGCTGATTCTGGGCGCTCTCCCAAACCTCGCATTTTTCTTTCTTTTTTGACTGTATACATACAGATGCATTTCATCCCATGGGAAGTTGAATCTTTCCCACCTCCCAGTTACACAAGCAAACATCATAATACTATGTTTACAAGTAAAATACTGATAACAAAAAAATTTGAAAAAAGACAAACTAGCCTGCCGTCTAATTATCATACACTGGAACAAGCTCACTGACCTTATAACATTTTAAATGTCCTCATAGCGATGGACAGTCTCAGTAGCAAATTTTACATTTAGTCTTTTCTGGGATAGTTTTTATGGAATTTGAGGTTTTTTAACTCTGAACTAAAACAACACTTTTGCAAACCCTATTACGTTGGAGCCCCCTGCACAAAACATTAAAATACTTTCCCATTTTATTACTAATAAATCACTGAAGTGGTACTTGAACATGTAACTGGGAAAGTTTCGCAAAAGTGTTGGATCTTGTGACCATTTATCTGCAAAAATCATCAACTGGAGTTTACTGATGTCAGATGCAGCGGAGTTAAAATTATTGTATCTTCCTATCTTCCAACGAGGACAAACAGAAGCAGTGCATAACCACACTGGCCTGGTATATAAAGGCACAGGAACAGAACTTGAATGACTGCCGTTAACTGCTGGAACCACAGAACAGGAACAAAAACAGGTTCGACACCCAACAGAAACATGTTGCTTCCTCTTCGATGTTTGCAGTTTGTGGTTCTGAGTTCTTCATGTGCCCCACTTTCCTCTGAAACTGTAAATAAAGGTCACTGATAGAAAACTTAGGAAAAAAACCCTTCCTGAAAACAGTGATTTATTTAACCAAAAAAACCACAACAATTTATCTCCATTAGTACAGAAAAAACAGTTTCTTTCTACATATTTAGCAGTATGTTTAGCTGGTTTACTGTATATGTCCAGCCTTCTAAAGCTCTGATAATAAATACAGACTGTATATGTGTGTGTGTGTGTGTGTGTGTGTGTGTGTGTGTGTGTGTGTGTGTGTGTGTGTGTGTGTGTGTGTGTGTGTGTGTGTGTGTGTGTGTGTGTGTGTGTGTGTGTGTGTGTGTGTGTGTGTGTGTGTGTGTGTATATATATATATATATAGCATGCATGTACACCTCATGACACTACAAACAGCTCCATTTTTTACATCAGTAGGAAAATCTTTTTAAATTATTGTATAAAAGAAAAAAAATATATATAAAAACATTAGTATCACTTCATGGGCTATGCTTTAAACAATATATTGACTGTTTTGAGAGTGCACATACAATATGTCTTAGTATGTGAATTCAGGTTAGATCATGATGCTGTCACATTTTTCACTATGAAAGCAGATGATCCCGATTTTACCGCCTTAACAAGCCCACTGCTTCATTAGACCTGTCTTTTGTTTATTACAAACTACCATTTGAAAACATCCACAGTACAAGCTACACACACACACACACACACACACACACACACACACACACACACACACACACACACACACACACACACACACACACACACACACACACACACACACACACACACACACACACACACACAAACACAAAACATTAAAAAGATAAGGCATGTTGTGTTTTCAAGTTTACAAAACAATCTGTAAACATTCAGCAAAAAAAACCAACAACAACAACAACAACAACAACAACAGCAAAGGCGTTCTGTCACTGATCTGAGTTAATGGCGACATCCTGCACTGGATTGACGTCAGTAAAGTCTACACAGTGTAGATCAGAGGTTTTCAAAAGTGTGGTGGGAGGATTAGGACCGTAGGTGGGGTGTGGTGGTCCATGACGTTAAATGTAGATAATAAGGTTCGGAAAGGATTACTCATAGAGTTTGCTGTGAGGCTGTCCAGAACACACTGACTGGAAATGAGGTTGTTTTTTTGATTTTTTTACATTTCCATTTACAACAACACTTCTGTGTTGTTATTCCACTGTTTATTTGAACACACTCCCTCTCTTCTGCAGTTAGTGTCCAGTTCTTCAAAAGCAACCGCCAGCTCAGGATGAAGGACAGTTAAAAGTCAAATTTCTTTTTCTTTTAAATATTTTGCCATTCTTTTATTTCTATATACACCCATATATCTTCAGTGAAGAGGAAAATCACAACTTCTTTTTTTTACTCTTCCCGCCACAATTCTCATCTTCTTCACTGTCACTGTCCTTTTCGATGGTGTCATGTAATGTAGACTGAGGCATTGACGAAATGCGGCAACGAGAGGCCGAGCGACACGCGGACATGGCCAACGGCGTGTCGCCGCCTCTTTCCGGGCCACAGCTGGAGGTGGGAGAGGGAGGAGGCAGGGAGGAGGAAATGGATGGCTGAGAAGAGAAGAGAAGAGAAGAGAACTTTGTCTACTATATATTTCCAACTCTTGTTTCTCTCGATCGCTCAAGTTGTGGTTGTGTTTACCTGCAGCGAGACACTGGACTTGTTGGTCTTCTCCTTGACTTTAGCCAGTGCCCCTTTAAGTCCAGAGGATTTCTCGGTCATCTCCAGCGCTGCCCTCAACAGTCTGGGAGTTTCTGTCCTGGCCAGGGCCGCAGGCACCTGAGAAGCTTCCTTCGCCTCTTCTTTAGGCTCAGGTTTCTTTCCCTTATTCAGCATCTTTCTGTTGGTGGGAGACGTGATCAGACTAACCGTCACTGTGGTCAATAAATGCATTCTGGCAGAGGTGCAAATGAAACGACCGTATCCACCAGTTTTGAAACAATGGTATTTAGTGATCTGAAAACAGATATGTTGGAACCTGGCTTTCTTGCGGAGCATTTTCTTGGACTCGGGGTAGTGGACCAGGATCTCATTCAGGTCTTTTTTGTCCAGGATGAACAGATTTGCAAAGCCATGAGCAATCACATTGGCTGTACGTCGGTTTCCTCCTCCAACTGCGAGCAAGCTGTCAATGAAACAACATAGATTCACTAATTAGAGTACTCAAAATCATGAGATAGTTCATGATTCTGTCTGACAAGGTTTACTGCACATAACTGTTTGTGCTTGTGAGTCCTGCTGATATCTTGTTGTGGTTGTGTGTTTTTTTTTTACTTAAATTTTATTTTATAGTAAAAACAGCCTGACATTGCGTCCTTCTACACTTTGCACAGAACAGAGCAGATAAGCTCTGCTTTATGCATCTCTCCTCTTACACTGGGGCAGCAGCTGTCAGAGGAGAGAAATCGACATCACCTCATCTTCAATGGAAACCAAAGCCCAGAATTTTCCACCACTGAGAAAATCCTTTTTTTTACAGAAATGAAATTACGCAAACACAAAGTGCAAAGAGGAAAAACAAGTGTTGTGACTACAGTCTGCTGAATAATCTCTGAAGCTCACGGGCAGACATGAATCTCCAGTTTGAACTCTTTACCTGATCTCTCCAAAGACGGATCCTGCTCGCAGCGTGACAAACACCGTCCTCCCATCGGGGCCGCCGACCACCTGCACCTCTCCTGCCTTTATGATGTACATCTCCCGGCCTACTTCACCCTGAGCAAGAGGGGGAAAAAAAAAAACACAAGCAAGCAATGAGGGACGGAGAATAAACAATCAGTAAAATAATAAAAAATACTGACAGGAAATCGTACCTTCTTGCAGACGTAATCCCCTGGTAGGTAAACAACAGAGCGAAGGCTTTTCAGCATGTCAAAAATCATCTGCCTGTCACAGCCCTGTCAAGAAGGGAAACAGACACACATTGATTACGCCAAAACAAAACCCCTGACATCGATATCATGCAATTTAAAAGCGTTTCCAACCTGAAAAAGAGGGACTTTGCTCACGATGGAGTAGTTGACATCGATGGCAATGTCCAGACGCATTTTATCAGGCAGCTGAGTCAGCAGCTCCTGCTCGTCTGAGTAACAAAACCGTGAAGGTGAAAGCACGAATTAATGGAAGGACTACATGTCTGGGTGCCAACGTTCAATGTGAGCGTGCTTCCTACCCAGCATGCCTTGTGATTGCCAGGTGTAGTTGTACCAGGTTTTGACTCGGTTTTGGACGTCTTTCGGGATGCGGTAGGAGGACATGTATTTAATGGTGTTGTCCATGCATGTGCGGTAGTAAGTTTGACCGGCTGTGGCCGCACCAACGACGTCACGCATCTAGAAAGCAAATGTCGCAATCACACAGTATTTTCTTTTTACATTGCTGCAACATTTAGGAAGCATTATTGTTCTTACTCGTATTTGACATAATAGGTCTATAAGTGTTTTGGTTAGGTGAACTGTTTTGGGACGTTTTAACATTTTCCTGGCTCGGATGCTTGAATTTATTTAGATTTGATAGCTATAAAATTGTTAAGAATTTTCCAATGACTGCCAGGTTCTCTCATTTTTTGCTAGTGTGTTTTAATGGTAGTAAGAACCACTGTGTGGTCATGATCAACAACCGTGATGGTGACTAATATATGGACACGAGGCACTATTTTCCTGCTTTCTGGTACTTTTCAAATTTTAAAGATATCATAAACTACATAGACGTTATAGTTATGAGAACAGGATAGAAGTAGTGGGGTTAAGGACAGTCTGAACTTTCATGTAACATGAGCAGTTCAATATTTTCAAGACAGATTTGAGGGAGAAAAAAAAGATATTGTAAAACAAGTCAGAAAGTAAGAAAAGTCACTGTGCATGAAAGGTGCAAGACTGAATTTGAAGATTCATTTATACAATTTCCACAAAATCTTGCATTTCTATTCGATCCAATGAGTCCAAAATGAGAACTGTTTTTATCTCCACACTAAAGGCTTATAAGCTGTTTGGTTATTTATTGTGCTTTTAACGATGATTAGATATTTGAAATGTATTAGTATGCCTGTTTTGCTCTCTACTTACCTGTCCGATCATGATCGAGAAAGCAAAGACTCCAACAAAGTAGTTGATGAGCTGAAAGACTATCTCGAACAGGGTGGTGGGGTCGGGCAGACCCCCAATGGTGATCAGAGTCTTCACTGCAAAGTAGTAGCAACGGATATAGCTGAGCAGAGAAGAAGCAAGAGAAGATAATAAATTACGAAAACAAATCCGTTCCAAACAACAGCCGTGTGTGTGTGTGTGTGTGTGTGTGTGTGTGTGTGTGTGTGTGTGTGTGTGTGTGTGTGTGAGTGTGAGTATTTCCCACCAACCTGTTGCCCTCGCCATTGTAGACCCACTTGGTGGATCCCAGTCCTGTGAAGGCAGAGCCCCAGTAGTAGAGGCAGGCATTACAGTGGAGGCAGTACAGAAGATAGGTGGTGGTTCGTATCACCCTGAGAGACAAAGAACAAGATGTGAAATGAACGTCGCAAAACCAGCTGTTTGTTCCACCATGTGCACGTCCATCCTCTCGTACTTTATACAGCAGAGAGAAAGCAAACGTCTCAGATGTTTCCTCGTCAAATACAATCCACATCATGTATTTTTGGAGGCAACAAAACATCAAGATAAAACGAAGTGAGTCGTAAATGTTTTCTAGTCATATTAAAACATATTTAATCATACGATCATCATGCCAATCATGAACTGAATCAAAAGAAAGTATTTGGATATTTTATTATTTAAAGTTTATTGGGTTTTTTTCCACCATATTTTTACTGGTCCTGCTCACTTGAGATCAGATTTGACTGGATGTGGCCCCTGAACAGTCTCCTGTCTTCTCAGCCTATTTCGCCCACAGGTTTCCTGCTTCGCTGGTTTCGCTCCAGTTGCGCACGCTATCGTCATCGTGCTTCATCCTCACTGTCATCCACAGAGTTTTAAAGCTTTTCAATGGCTTCCTAACAGCAATGTCTAGCACCCGTAGGCCCCTTCTCATTAACCCTGATATGGTCACAAAGAGGTTTGACCGGTTATGGCATCCAGCATGTTCCTCTAGGTTCGGAGGACTATTAGACCGCAGATATAAGACGATTAATATTTTTCAAACCTGTATCTAGAAAAGAAAAACAAACGGTCCTATAGTTTGAGAAAAGGAATAAGAGTAGACATTAATGTCATTAATTTGCGACTGACCTGTAGATGTAGGCTTTGGTCAAGATGGCTTCGAGGCGCTCGTTGAAATCAAAAAAGGAGTTGATCTGTAGAGGCGTGGTTACAGGACACAAATATATTTTTGAAGTTTGTTCAAGGGACAAACATGATTTGTACTTTGCAGTAAGAGTGTCACCTTCAGCAGTCTGGGTAAGCGGAGCAGAGGGTTGATGCCAGTTTTAAAATAGAAGAGCTCCAGAGGAACAAGACTGGCCACATCAAACTGAGGAGAAGATACGATCCAGTTTCAAAGAGAGAACAGAAATGCAGCAAACACTCATTTCATTCAGGACTCTCTTTACCTTAAAGCGTTTGGTTTTCATGTAATTCTTTCTCATGTCTGTTTTGTCGCACTGCAACAAAAACGAAATTCATTTATGAAGAATGACAATGGTTGAGTCATCGATATGTTATAAACTGTGTCACTCTTTAAATCCACACATTACTGATTCCAATAGTGCTTTTATTTCTTATTCCTGTCTTCTGCTTGACCATTTTCTACAAAATAGTACATCCCCATTTTCGGTGACGACAGTACATCCTCTCAGATTCTAGTAAAGGGTGTTACCGTGTACTTTACAAACACTGTCAAAATAGTAGCACTGCCTCGTCTTTTATTCCTACAGAGCCCCAGACATAACATCTGAAATGAAATTTTAAATTGTGGCCACAAATGAATGATTTATGGCCATGAAAGAGTAATTTACGCCCATGAAATATTATTTGTGGCCATGAAATACTAATTAATGGCCACTAAATAGTAATTTCAGACCACAAAATAGTAATTTCAGACCACAAAATACTATTTTGAAGGGCAAAATAGTAATTTGAGGTCAGGAAAAAGCAGTTTGTTGCCAAGTAATCGTAATTTATGGCTATGCAATAGTAATTTGAGGGTATGAAATGGTCATTTGCACCCATGAAATACTATTTTTGGCCAAAAAATTGTAAATTAAGGCCACAAAATTATATTTTGAGGCATGGAATAGTAATTTGAGGCCACAAAATAGCAATTTGAGGCCATGAAAATGTAATTTGGGGCTATTAAATAGCAATTTGAGCCCAGGGAAAAGTCATTTGTGGCCACGAAATACCAATTTATGGCTAAGAAATAGTAATTTGAGGTGGTGAAATAGTAATTTTTGCCCATAAAATCCTATTTCAAGGCCATAAAATACAAATTTGTGGCCATTAGATAGTAGTTTGAGGCCACAAAATATAGATTTTGTTTGCACAATTTAAAGTTTAATTCAAGATATCGTATCTGGGGCTTCCCTTCCCATTGTGTCTGTGCCTTTTCTCTCATGTCTTTGTCCATATTTGTACAACTATATGTCACATTTGTATAAAAAGGACACCAATAATAATGACTTATTGCACATTTATATAGTTTTTCTCACCACAATGTCCCCTCCTCGCACAAACTGTAGGCGTGGTTGGAAAATGGTGATGTCCAGGATGTAAATCAGGTCGCACAGATAGTCAGTCAACAGCCAGTAGTAGATATTATCAGGGGTTTGGTAGGGAAAGGCCCAGCGTACAGGGATGAACCACACGTTCCAGTTCCAGGCCAGAGACACCAGAAACATCCACAGCACATACATCAGGTCTAACAAGAGAGAGAGAGAGAGGAAAGAATGAAGGAGAAACCAAACCAGAAAAGAAAACAGGTCAAATAAATAGAATGGTTTACTCAAGTGTGGATGGAAAGCTAAGAGTTTTGAGCAGCAAGCATCGGCCATGAAGGAAGTGTCAAATACTAGTCTGTTTATCACAGACTGATGATTGGAGTGAATATGAACATGTTCTAATGGTACATTATGAAGCCAAATTAACACGATTTGGAAAATATTGCGGAGAATGAAAGAAAATAAAAATAAAATCTTCCCAGATATGAAGGAAAGAATGAATGAGAGGTGTGTGCACTTACATGATGGCACAGCTGCTCCATCTTTACCCAAACCTCGATATAAAATTCGTTTAGTGTAATTGGGAATGATAACTAAACAACAAGATGCTCTCATGAACTGTTTCCCAAAGAAGAAAGAAATAGTTTGGAATTGTGGTGGTTGAAAAAATATCAAGTCACCAGAATTGGCTTTGGTTGCTTGCCACCCATTTCTCAGTGGATTGGGTAAAGACCTCGGAGAACTAAAAGCAGGTATTCATTCGGTCGGGTTCTCACTGGTAAAAGGGTCGATGCTGGCAGGGAAGCGGAAGTGCATACAGGCTCGCATCCATCGTGGCGCTTTCACCTTGCAGCAGTGGCTCGACTGCTCCTCCTCAGCCTCACTCTCCGCTGCTCCTTCGGTGTCTTTTCTCGATGGACCTCCACACACCTCCTGCTTCTCCTCAGCCGGTGGCGGAGGTCCGGGATCAGGCGGAGGAGCTGGAGCCCGAGGAGGAGCTGAGAAAGGGAAAGCCAGAGAAGTGTGATGGTCTATTCATCAGCTATGTACTTTTATTAAATTTAGGGTTTTGGGGAGATGGACTCTAAAGGGAGTATGGGTATCTGTCAAATCCTGATGAGCTGCTGGCATTCGGGATTATTGAACATTTGGAGGCTTTTGCATGACGAGCAGTTTACTAGGGGTTGAATGAGGAACACCGTTGGGACATCTTCGGGGATAATAGCAGTCCCTGCTTCCACTCACCTGTCTCTGTGACGGCAAGAGGGCATTTTCAGGCTACTAAGATTTTAGTGTGTTTGGATCCGTCTGGTGTTTGGGTGTAAATGGCTGGTAAGTCGACTGGGTGAAGCTGAGCCTTTTAACCTGGAATTAAAATGCACTTTGACACTTTCCAACCATCTACACGAGTCATTCCCGCCTGTTCTCGCCTGTTGAATTATCACTAAACGAATAAGAAGAGATGAGCACTCACAGGGGACGATGCTGTCTTCATCTGAGCTGTCTGGGTCGATAAGTTTCTCCTTGGCCTTCTCCGTTCTTTCTTTGAACATGCGGACGAGCTCCTGAAGCCGCTCGTTGACCACGGTGCTGGTCTGACTGGCTGAAGATGCAGGACGTTCTTTCAGACTGACCCAAGTAAAGAAAGGAGCCAAATATAAAACTGTGCATTTTCGCCATGAACATCCATGTTTACCTGAGTCACTGTGTCACGGTGTTTGCGTGCGGTCACACTCACATGTCGTCTGTGCTGTGCAGGCTGGACTGACTGGGCCAGGCTCTCACAGGTATGCTCCCTTCATCATCGTCATCATCTTCACTTTGAGAATGCAGTCGCCTACTGTTAAGGTTACATGGAGACAGGTTCACTTTTCTATCTAAACTGGAATTGGATGTGGATTCACGGCACATTATGTTAGTTGGTGTTCACAAAGACCACATGGTGGGTTTGAGTGTTTTAGACACAATCTGAATTTACGACTGTGTGCAGATGAGTGCACACTAATAATGGTGATTGAATAAAATACGAAGACAAGACTGAGACGGATGGATTCATGAATGGTGTTTAAATTTGTGGGACAACAGATGGAAATTAGCATTGTGCTAAATCCGGCATATTTACAGTAGCCTCATGAAGAGATGGCTTGTTCACTAATATACACTGTCCCGTCCAAATAAACAAATAAATGAAATGGACGGCACAAGTAGAATGAGGGTTCATTTTCTTACATCTTCGTCCAGACGGTCCTACGATTCCTTCCACCACTGTCGTAAATGGTCAGAACAGGGTTTCAAAAAAAGGGGGGGGGGGGAAAGGGTGGTTTGCGTTTGTGCCAAAGTAGTACATTACAATAAACCCGTAAATCACCCACAGCACACTCACAAGTAGGGGGACACAGTGACCATGCACATGCAACATTGTGATGCATTTGTTTATTGACTTTTGCTACATCATGACAACGAGCGTACAGTAGCCACAAGCAAAAAAGCCAAACAAAAGAAAACACTTCACAAGAGAACAGCACAGGAAACACAAAACGGGAAGCACTCAGTACCTTTCCAAACAATTCCAGCCCCACCGTATTTATACCACAAACTGTGTTCTGCATAAACACCTTGGGATGATTCACTCGTGTGCAAAAATGTTCACTGCTGTTGCTTTTACAATTCCTGATCACATGATCAGATGGAAAGCAAAGGACTGTCTGAAGCAGATATTTTCAGAATGTGGGAGGAGAGTCACATTCACAGAGCTTAACTACATTGCACCCACTCCAAAGTAATTTTTGGTTGAAGGCCAGAGGTCTAAAACTGAATATCAGATATTGATGTTAACAGCTCTCAGGATCTATAAGAAATGATAAACATACTTTTGGTGCTTGTTAGAGGTACCTAATTTAGTTCAACATTACACTTAATAACGATATAATAACGTAATTTTATTTGAAAACAATTTTTTTTGGGGGGGGGGGGGGGGGGGGGGGGGGGGGGGTTATAGTTTTTTACCCATACACATTTCTTTTCAATGTGGTTTCTTCCTACAACTTCAAAGAAAAAAAAAAAAAAGAAAAACCATGCAGGAAGAGGAAGCTCTCTGACTCCCCAGATTTTTACTGATGCAGCTCCTACACTTTGAGAAACACACTGCTGTCAAGGAACTGACTTTTTTCACACTTGATTTTGGCAGAACACTCAATGAACACATCCTGAATAGAAATGCTGCACAGCTGGAAAACGTACAGTAGAGGGCGGTAGAGTAAATTTCAAACAATGAAGGCGCACAAAATAAAGCATTTTGTCCCAAAATAACACACTTAATGATATATTAAATCTCTGTTACACGTAGGACACATTTCCCTCAGAAGAAATACTGGACTCAAAAAAATGGATGTTGTGTGATCAATAGCGATTCGGTTTGATCTCCTTTTGGAACAAAATGTTTCACTTGCATGTAAAAGAAGAACTAGCACATTGAGAAGAAAAACAATCCCAGCGATGCTACTTTCCACTTTGTATTGTGTAATGTATTGCAATGAATGCAAGTACACTATACAACTATGTATTTACTTTGCCACTGGTGGAACTGGTTATTGTTTAAAGAGAATGAAAAGCACACAACCACAAGGAGGCAAAAACAAGATACGCATTTTTCTTACTCTTTATCTCCTTTACTGTTGAGGAACAGCAGCAGGAAGAGAAAAAGATTAGAATTATTTCAATTTAGATCCATGTTTGAATTCCTTGTCTTTTGTCTTACACTGCACATAAATTCTACCACCGTTGTGGTGACATATTGCGGAGCACAATTCTCATGAATCTTTGTTTGGTGTTTAATAAAAAATGTCATCTTTTCATGATAATCTATGTAATTTTTTGCACATGCCGCTATGATTTACCTCTGACGCCCTCCTGATGGGGTTACAGGGACAGTGAGGGTTGTAAGTTTGGGATCCTGGGGGGTGAGGTTTTGGTTGATATTACTCTGATCCTCCCCTGTTTCTCCTCCTCCTCCTCCTCCTCCTCCTCCTCCTCTGGCTCCTTTTCCTTTTCTCTCCTGATCAGAGTCCACATCTTCAACGTTAACGGCTGGACGGAGGCTGAGGCTGGAGCTCTCTGGGGAGAGTGACATAGACAATATGTTGTTTGTTATCCTGAACAGATCTTGTTTTGACATGATTAGTTCTGCACAGTGTATCAACACTCAGCAATAATTGAGGTAACTCCACTTGCAAACACAGTGTAATTGTGGCATGTCAACGACTGCAAAGAGGAAAAAAACAGCATTACAAGGAGAGTGACAGCAGGGCAGAGCAGGATAGGCAGATTTAGAGAGACCTACACCGGACTAATGCAAGAGGATCCAACCTGAACTAGGCCATGCACGAGAGTCCCCTGACGGCAATGGACAAGCTTACTCATCTGGTGAGCCAATCAATTTGGTTAATCTGCGTCATGATACACTGGCACACGCTTGTCTTCCTCCTTTAATGCAAATTGTCGCCTGTCAGTGTGGCGCCTCTCTACACAGTTTTCCACTGTCAAAGTTGTGAGGCTTCAGGCAAGAAGCATTTTGCACTTTTCCCAATAAAACAGTTCCCCTTCTAAGGCTTAGTTTGAAAAGACCTTACTTGAGAAGCGACAAAACAGGAGACAAACTAAGCGTTAAAATCCACAATCACAAGACAGAAAGGGCCAATTTCTTTAAAAAAAAAAAAAAAAGAAAAGAAAAACAGCATGCACACAACTCTGAAGACAATGTCAGTAAATGTGTCAGGGCATCACTTTTTTTTTTTTTTTTAATAAATACTTTCAAAAATGGACTTTCCTCTCATCGTCTTTCAAAAAGAATATATATATGTGTATACATATATACATATTTCATTTTTAATTTACTGCTCACTTCTGGAGTTTACGTACTTTGATGACACATTTTACTTGTCATTGTGGTCAGGTGAGTCCAAGGAACAATCTAAATAGAAGACAATCACTTTCCACCAATGTAATTTCACCTGCAGGTCTTATAGCTGAAACGTCTGAGTCATCTTCGATGAAGAACGCCGGGTTAGAGAGGCCAGAAAGCTTCCGGGACAGGGAGCTAAGCTGCTTAGACGGAGGACTGACGATGGGTGGCAGGCGTGAATAGGATGGCACGTTGGGCAGCTCGAGAGGGCTACCATTAGCGGAGGATGGGGACGGGGGTGGGGATGGCGAGCGAGATCGCAGCTGAGGATGATGATGAGGAGGAGGAGGAGGAGGAGGAACAGAGGAGTGTGGCCCTATCCGGTTGAGTTCTACATCTTGCTGCGTCTTGTCTTGCTTCTGTTTTTGCTGTTGTTGTTGTTTTTGTTGTTGCTGTTGTTGTTGTTGTTGTTGTTGTTGTTTCTTAGGCATCTTGAGGCATAAGGCTGTTGAGACGGTCCCGGATGTTTAGAAAGTACTGCTGCGTTCGGCTCGGGAACTGAGAGAGCTTCTGCGGGATGTTTGAAAAGCTCTGCGACAGACCGGACAGGCCTGGACCGACCGAATCCACCGAGTTCTTAGGCAGGAACTCGGTCAGAGTCTGGGCGATATTTCGGGGGACCTGTGTGAGTCTGATCTGGGAGAATTCTTGGCGTAATTCCGGCGGCAGGGAAGGTAAGTATTTGGTCACGTCGGAGAGTTGGGTGGGTAGCTTAGGCATGGGAGGTATTTTGGGAGCAGAGATGCCGTTCTCTTTGAAGAACGCGTTGATGTTGCCGAGGCACTCGGGAGTGTGAGGAATGCGCATCAGGCAGCTTTTAAATGCATCGCAGCTGACTGGAGCTATAAGGAAACATGTGGATAAGCAGATGTAGTCAGGCAAGCGAGGGCGGACATGGACACTATTGACAATGAAACAGTAGTAGTGCAGTTCGCCAGAACAAGGTCAGGTGATAATCATGTCTCCAGCCACCAGACGACATGATGGACAGTCTAGTCTATGTGTCTCTTTTTCTGTGGTCAAATACAGTCGAAGCTGAATGTTGACGAACAACAGGCATTATACAATAAAACATCTTATGACATCAACACAACCAGTGGCTGTAATTTAATATTTCAACAAGTATAATACAAGAATCACAAAAATATATATATAAAAAAGTACATACCACCACATTCGTCCCCAGGGGCTTCCTCCTCCTGTGAAAGTACAATGTATGTGAATGGCAGAGAAGTGGTGACATACTATCTGACAAAAAAATATATCCATCTTAATGAAGTTCACTTCTGTGCTGCTTCAGTTATAAATGATCAATTAAAAAAAATTATTCCAAGCGAGGATAACTGACATTTTTATCTGTTGGGATTCAACCTTGTTAAAGGGTAAAAGGGCAAAAGGAGACTGAATCTGATGGCAGACCTTAATAAAGTCATACAATTTGAATGATATCTGGAGGGAATCACTTAAAATGTACAAATCATTAAAATTACTTTTTCAGCAGCCTTGTCAGTCTTTGAAACTTCACCGTCTCCTGCTTTCTGTGGCTGCTTGGTTACAGGCTCAGCTTCTAAACCATCTTCTTGGGTCTTGGTCTCAGGTTCAGGTTCAGGTTCAGGTTCAGGTTCAGGTTCAGGTTCTGGTTCTAACTCAGGCTCTGGCTCTGGCTCTGGCTCTGGCTCTGGCTCAGAGGATTTCTCTGGTTCAGGATGTGGAGGTGGAGAAGGTGAGGCCTGCTGTGGTTCTTCTTCCTCTTTTTGCTCTATATGTTCATTTGAAAACCCAGATTTTTAAAATGGTTAGAGTATTGAACACTTGACAGTATACATCCAGTACGTAACTGGCTTGAACCATGATGAATAATAAAAAAAATCTTCTTCACCTGGTTCCTCAGCCTCTACTTTCTGTTCTTCCTGAGCAAGGCTCTCTTCCTTTCTGTTGAACAATACAGGATAACACAGATGAGTATCCTGGCAGAGGGAGGAGACGCAGGCTTTTCCCATTAATCATACGACAAACAAGTTAAATGAGAGTTTGTTGTATTACGAGGGTATTCGAGTACAACAAGGGATAGGCATGCGGGTGCAAAGGAACCTTTCAAATATCCCCATAAAACAGATTTTACTTTACATTGCAATAGTCATTGCAATCAAAACATAAAAACATGCTCAGATATTTTGTATTGAGAGGCTGACACATTACAATGTGTAAAGCTGTTTGGTTTTGTTATAGATTAGTTTAGAAATATATATATATATATATATATATATATATATATATATATATATATATATATATATATATATATATATTCTTAAGAACCCACAGATGTAAAAAAATACAAAAAAATAAATAAATATTGAGATCACGAATACAATATTAGAATATACAATCTAAAAATGCAGATGAATGCAGAATAATTCAGAAAGTTAAATTTAATGATAAATATTTTTTGCATGTTCAACACATTTGAATACCACTCACAAGGAGTTGTGCAATGTTTTGTCATTAAACTTTACGTCGTTTGTTGATGTTTTGATTACAAAGAGATCCATTAAAAAAAATTTTTAAAACATCTTAGCAGTTTCACAGAATTGTGTGTTAGCTTGTTTATCTCTCTGCTTTTAGCATAAACAGGGACTTGGTCACCAGCAGGAACAATTTAAACCTGAAACTGTTTGTTTATTGTAGAATAATAATAAAGCTTTATATGACATTCACTACCACACGTTTGTCAATTACCCAAACACTACGTATAAAAGCGAGGTTATGACACAATACTCACTTTTCCCGGGAATATTTGTCGATAAGTGCAATTATCCGACACAAAACGTCCACGAGGAAATAAAACACACACGCGCGCGGGTCAAGTTACTTTAGATGTTTTCGAAAAACAAGGAGGGAAATGTTCTGTTAGTACATCTCCGGCCATTATGTTCCCTGAAGGCAGCAGCGGCAGCAGCAGCAGCAGCGGCAGCAGGTGCTCACCGTTGCCAGGGCAACAGATCCGCGGGGGTTGCTAGGACACGGTACTGTGATGCTGAGGCGGCGCGCGGCACACATCAGATAACGAGAACCTGCGGGAATTGGGCACAGCTGACGAGCGCGTGGCTGTTCCGCTCTGCACGATGCTACGGAACTCATGAGGCGTTCAAGGATCTCGGAACTTGGAAAGTTGTGAGAAGGACTCGTCAACATGCAGGGAAACGTCAAACAGGCGTGCACATGACTCTGTTGCACAAGAAGTCAGAGATACACCGAGGAAGTGAAAAAAAAACTTTCTAATTAACCGAAAGAAGTATAGATATACTGTTTTCTTGTTCACATTATCACATTAAAACAAACAGTAAACTGGATTATTTAAGACAGGAAAAGTATTCAGCTTTCTTTATATTTTTTTGAAATCTATTTATTTTTCCAGTAAGACATGAAGTAGAGCTATCATTTCATTGTATCTTTATTTAGGTGTGGCATATAATTATTTCAATCCAGAGATTTTGAATTTACTTTTGTGCTGTCAATTATCAGAGATTATTTTAGGCATAATAAAGCATGTTGAGTACTACTTTGAGTCCTATTTTTTTTCCTATACTTAAAATTGTTATTTAGAAATTACCCCGAATATCAATAAATGCATAGCACATATTTGTGGGAAAGCCTTTGAAAAACAAGGTATTTCAGATAACTTTAGGTGGACTATTTGGTTTACGTTTTTGTTACCTGCATTACAATCTCCATCCTTTAGTATTAATATAATATTTTGGGGGGTTATTATTGTTTATAGTTGCAAAGCTTGTGTTTAAGAACAACTGATGGTTCAACTGCCAAATTTATATTAGATGCATATAACATTTGCAACCGCATACATATATATAATATATATTTAGAGGCATAAGTAGTAATGGATCATTAAGATGCTTATCTAGGCACAGCACAGGAGGAGTACGCTACATGCTAAGTGAAAGACTAAGAGGATCCAACAAGTCAAACACCAAGTCGCTCCCCCGTTTGTGTTCTTACTCTGGGACTTCACACGGCTCCACCTCACTGTTCATTTCTTCTGGCTCTGGAAGTCTGATCATAGTGAATACAAAGCATCACATCTCTCCACATGTAGACTCTTGATTGCCAAAATATTAAAAACTGCCAGACAAACTTTTCCAATCAAGCTTGAAGGTCTTACTCTTCATCTGGCTCCTCCAACAGCTCTTGACTCCCCAGTGAGAGTTTCATGGACTGCCCCTCGCTGGTCATTTGTCTGATGGCCATCTCAGCTGTCTGCCGGGCAACTTCTTCAGCCATTCTGACCGTCTCGAACCTCTCCTGAAGCAGACTGAATGAGGGGGGGGCCGTAGAGAAGGGAGTTGTGCTTGTGCTTGTGCTCGGTTATTTAGAAATGAAATATAACCTAACAGAAAACATGTTTAGGATCGTATCATTCCGAGGAAGTTCTCACAATGAACTTCCAATTACTTGAATGATCAGCTTGTTCTTCACTACTCTTACCGTTCCTCCATTGTGGCTAAAGCCACGCCTTCTGCTTCCTTCTTGAGGCTTTCTACAAAAGGCGTCCAGCGGCCTGTCTGCGTCTCAGCATCCTCCTGAGATGTTTTTGTCAGATTCTCCGACTGCTGCGGCTCCTCATCACTCTGAGGCTGGATGTTGTTGGACTGCGCCGGCTGTGGCTGTGCCGCGGGGGCTGGCGGAGGAATCTGACACATGGAAGAATCCTTGCGTTTCGGCTGGCCCTCGTTGTCCGACTCCACATCTTCCAGGACCATGTCGGGCTTGAGCTTGTCTGAAGCTACAAAGTTGAGATGCGGATGAGTTTGCTTGTGATAAATTACAACAAAGTGGTGGATGACGGCATGTAGTGCGACTTAAAAGTCATTGAAATAAATAAAAATAGTAACATAGTTTAATTTGTAATATAAGCCAAGCTGAAGCATTAAGTTTTAAGCTTCCATTACTTTCTGAACGGTTAATTAAGGAATAATGAATCAGTCCTTAATCTTGAATAAAGACTATGCAAATTGGTGTAGTAATTAGCAGAGATTAGAGTCTGAAAGTTATCTTCATACATTAATAAATGATATTTAGTTTTTGATAAACCAACAGAATTTGAAGAACCAGTGTAGAAGATGAATGAATGGATTAGCAAGTTTATGCTCAATTGTGGTTGTTTACATCAAAATTTGAATTCTGAAAGTCATAAACGGGTAATTAAATGGTGTAATTTTATATATGGGTGTCGTTCAGTATGGATTGCTGTAACTAAATCCGTAGCTATAATGAAAACAACATGTGTTCCGGTTCACACACTGAAACTTTATTAGTCTTGCCTTTTACTTGCATTACAAGTTTTCTATTTCTGTCTGACCAAATGTGAATCCTTCAAGTCAACTCCAACAACACAGCACACCTCCAGGCCACATTTCACAGTCCCAAACCCAAGAAACAGATCAAGTGGATCAAATCCGGCCCGAAACTTCTGCTATTACTCTAACAATTGTGCAGTACTGCTGGAAAAGGCTCACACATACTACAACATAGTCAAAAAAAAAAAAAGGAATTCACTGTTTATTGAGCACAAAAATAAATATTATGTAGTGAATAAGATGAAAATAGTATATGTACATAGATATACAGACAGATTTTTACTTGTTACACAACAATAAATGATCATAGCTGCCAGTTCATTATTATTTCTATTAAAAATTTGTGTTGGGATATAAACATACCATGTTTTACAAATATGTTTATAAGTAATTCATTGACCAGTTTGTATTCTTTTTTTTAACTTTTTTTTTTTTTAACGGGAATGGCTGGAAAACGAGTTTATCCTTTATCCTTTTGATCTTTAATGTGAAAGAAACAGAAAATGTTTCGATTGTCAAAAACAAAATGTGCAAATTCAAAAGACAAAAACGCACCTAACTATGCTAAAAGTAACACGTTACACTTCTTAGTTATGCCATTTTACATTCGTTCAAAACTGTATTGAGTACAGTAAGGTGAGTTGAATATATATATATATATATATATACTCTTGTATTTTACAGCTGCCTATCGTTTCTGGCCGAGCTGCTCACTGAGCAGTGCAATAAGTCTAACTGTCTGTAAGTGTGTGGAAATCAGAGCGCCCCCCCCCCCTCCCCCCCAGTCGTCTCCTCCTGCTGTTTAAGGGGCTCGCAGCGCCTTCCCCCCTGAAACAGAAGGAGAAGAGGGACTGAGTTAGGCTCCGACCGTCCGACCAAAACACCTCTTCAAAAACTATGGGGGGAAAAAAAAAAAACAAGAGGGCGCTTCAATAGAAAAACACAAGCGTCACTTTGCACTCAAGTCTAAATGAACAGAATATAATGGAAGTAAAATATGTCCAGCGTTTTTGAGGAGACATTTTCATCTAACCCTAAGCATTACATTTAAGAAAACATTATTCGATGTTGATCCACTTGACTGATCTGTAAATTGTGGCACTCTGGAGGATTTGCACTTACAGGACTGAAGAAAACTGGAAGGGGGGGGGGGGGGATTCTATGAGAATAAAAACACAAGCTCACCTTTCTGCAGGACCTCTGTTGCACCCTGAAAAATGGGGAAAATGCTGTTAAAATTGACGGTAAAGAAGAGTAAAACTGATGAGAAGCAACAGATACCTGAGCATCTTCTTTAGGTGGAAGAGCGGGCTGAGGCAGCTTCAAACCCAGCCCTGACACAAACCAGCCGACCACACTGCGAAGAGACAATGCACAAATGGGTTTAGTTTTTTTTGTGGTTTTTTTTTAATAAGCACAGACGCCAGTAGATTCATCTTTTTCCCTTCCAATAAGACACTTAGATAATGGGAATATAGGCTGAAAAAGGCCTTTAGTTTAGGAGTCTGGATTTGCATTTTGGTTTATCGACGTTCCTTAAAAGCTTTGAAAATTCACACCAATATTATTTCTGGAAACAAGAAAGAATTTCATGGATTATTTTTAATGATAGATTATAAAGCATGGGAAAGAGTCTCAAAGTTACTAATGAATGAATTTAGTGTAGCTCATGCAAAAGCTTGAAATTGTAAGGAATGGTTAATTTATGGGGTCAGTTCTGAAATTCAAGTAAGTCTCTTGTTATGTTATGACATTTATGCGTACTATATGGAGGTATATCCCCTCTTCAGTGACGCGTTATCAACGCCCCCTCGATCCAAACTTACCCAGAGGATTTGCTGTCAGTATCCAGTGAGATTCCACTGAGAGATTCGGGAGGTGGAGAAAAGACTGCAGAGCCCAGAAAGATAAAGGAGCGTTTGAATACAACATGAGAAATAATACAAAGTTGAAACTTGACTTTGACGTAGATTTTTTTAATTTTTATTGTTTTCAAGCCTGCTTTACTTTTGTCGAGAGAGGAGCGAGTGGACTTGTTTTTTGGTTCCATGGGCACGGCACCAGGGGGCACTGGCTGAGGGATTATCTGCTTAATCCAGTTCACCATGCTGCAGTAGAGAAAGGGAAAAGTTTGAAATGTCTCCCTGAGCATGAACTTGGGTTTGAGGGGCACAAAAATCCCCTTGACATTGTATATTGTAAAGGTTCCAGTCAGTTTACGCATCGGCATTGGAAACCACCGAAAGCTCATTCTACACGGAAACACTTCACTACGTGTGTCCACAAGTGTTGATGTGAAGTAGCTGATACTCACTTTGGAGGAAAATGAGGGTTCGAAACCTCTACTTCTGACGCCTCATCTTCGGATACCATTTCCACCACAGGGATGTGTGGAAGAGGATCATAATCTGGGAAAAAAAAAAAAAAAAAAAACAGACCGGAAACAAACAGTGAATTTTAACACAAATCCTTGAATTTTGCATTTGCAAATGAACCCATAACAATAATGACCTTGAACGAGCAAAAAAACAAACAAAAAACGTGTTTACCTGGCATAGTTTGTACTTCATACACCTTTAAAAACACAAAAAGTGCACTATAAGTAAAGATGGTACAAAATGAAGTACATCTTTTTAAGAAATTTGACCTTTTTTTGTTGTATATGCAAAGATTAAATTAGCTTAAACTGCACCTCCTTTATATTTACTCCCCTTATCTTATTACCAGTTATCAAAACAACCCAAAATAAACCTTTTTATTTCTGACTTGACCGCAACATGAAGAGCGTGTGTAAAAGGCAGTGAATTCGAAGAAGGGGTTTAACCTGGATAAAGCCCCCCCCCCCCCCCCCCCCCCCCCCGTAAACTCCTAAACTATAAGCTTAATCCACACACATGATTAGTCTTATAAGCCTGTCACAGAGTATTAAGTTGCTTCAGTCAAACGTCACTCAGGTCAAAGATTCACAGTCACACGGTGGCGCTGTTTGGACGGCTGACTTTGATATTTGACAACAGGGTCATTCATTGTGATTCCGGAGAGACGGTTCCTTAATGAGCCATTTTAGTGACGTATTTCTGTCTCACCTCCGTGTGCTCTTCAGCGTTTGGTCCCTCTTTGTACTTGTCATCCGGTTGAGGTAAAACTTTGGTCAGGCCCTGAGCGACCCAATCTATCACCCCCGGCCTGGCAGAGAAACATGTGTGTATTTAACACTTGTATTTTCATTTTTCTTAATGATAAATACAATTCCAATTTACAGAATCATAGTACCTTTCTCCAGCCTCTCCTGACTGATGTATGGTTAAAAAAAAAAAAAAAAAGACGAAACAAAGATGAGAAGTTGTAGATCAATCTTTTAATCTCACTTGCAGTTAATTTATTAAAGAATACAAGAAATTCCTTCATCAAGTAGCATTTTGGCAAATTCACACAACTTTCATGTGGTTCATGATTTAAGTTATTGATAATCATGATGATGAAAACTACAGTCAATGTATCCTGAAGATGTCATTTCACTACAAAATGAAATATGATGATATGGTCTTACACATGGAAATAATACTCTCCAGTTCAACCTTTGGCAAAAAAAGGTGAATCCCAAAATGCAGATTCTCCCTGTTTGTGTTCAATCATGTCAAGTTTACACCTTTAAAGTTACTGTATGGACCTTGTGTGCACTGACTTATCTCCATGCCTTTCTTGACATTTCAATAACTTCATGCTGAGGTTTCATTGAAACGCTCTCAGGAAAGATGCACATAATTAATCTGAAACCTAACTGAACGCAAACATCTGCCTCGTGTCACAACACCTTCAGCCAGTATTTTTGGACATATTCCCGATTGGGATGTTTTGAGCGTGCTCACCCTGGCGTCAGAGTTGGCCCTGCTGAGTCGAGGGGAGTTGGAAGGCTGTGGCAGTGCGCTGACGAACCCATTGGACAGCCAGCCGAGGACTCCGGTCTGGCCCTGACTGCAGAGGAGGTGAACACAGACAGAGAGACGTCCGTACACACAGGCTCAATCTCTCTCAGGCATTCAAGGACACGTGGACAGAAAGACTTACCCGTCCTCTGAAGCCTCCTCTGTGTTCTTCAGTGGAGGACTTGTCACTGTGAAATACATCAACTCAGCCTGTAAATGCTTTCTGAAGTAATTCAGCAATACATCAAAAAATATTCAAAGGTTTTCCTGTTTTAAACAAATAATAGGAGAAAATCACCTTTTCTTTTTTTAAATCAATTTTATGGTTATTTTTTTGGAGTTGCACCTGTATGAGATCAGTTTTGACTATTTTTGTTGTGTGTATACATCCATCTTCTACACTGTTTTTATCCTACATGTGAAGTAGAAGTACAAGAGAAGTGTTTAATAATTCTTACCCTCTCTGTTTTTACGGCGTTCCTGTAAATTCAGAGAGACAAAGAATGGTTAAATAACAACACACAAGTGTGTGTGCGTGTGTGTGTGCGTGTGTGTGTGTGTGTGTGTGTGTGTGTGTGTGTGTGTGTGTGTGTGTGTGTGTGTGTGTGTGTGTGTGTGTGTGTGTGTGTGTGTGTGTGTGTGTGTGTGTGTGTTCGTACAGCAGGACTCTTTGGGGACTCTTCTGACCCGAGACCTTCGGGGGGCTGAGGAACCACTTTCACCACCCAGTTAAACATCCTGTTGAGACACACACACACACACACACACACACACACACACACACACACACACACACACACACACACACACACACACACACACACACACACACACACACACTGTGAACCTCTCAAAAAGCCCTTCATCAAACATTGTTGATCACACTGATGATAATGATGATAACTCTTATTGGCTAATTCCTTATGGCCTCATTAAAGCAGCCACTTCATCTGTCAGACAGAGAGCCCTTATACCCAAGCTAATGAGGCTTGACAAAAGATATTTACCAGCATTATTTTTCATTTTTACAGAGGAAGCTTGTTTGATTCCGACCTGAATTGTCGCTTCTCGTCAAACACACGCTCCGAGGAGCTTTGACCTGTCAGTTACCCAATTAACCCAAAGACGAAGCGGAAACCGGGTTCAAGACGACACCAAACTCACAAGTCAAAAGTAAGAGAACATTAGAAGGCAGAGGCCTGACCTTGTTCAGCCAGCAGTGGAGCATAAGCTGATTTGTGGGCAGGTTTCACAGTCAGTGGATTTCAGTCAGATAATTCAGTTAAACACAGACATCTGCCCAAAATCTACAGGGAAAGGAAATTCATAAATAGCCCTGCAAACTGAGATTATATAGAAGCCCTTAGGGTGGGTAGGAAAGCCATTTGGTCCAAACTAATCTTCGATATGCATTTTATTCTGTGTTGTAGTTTATCAGCTCGTTCGTTTAATCCTTTTCAGAAACGGGGCAAAGAGTCACTGAGCCTCCAAGATGTCCTGCAACTGCATGCAGCCACAGCACACAACTTCCTCAATGTCACTTTCCTCACATATTAGACACAAGTAGACAGAGCTGGGCTGAGGTAATTCCAGGCTCACACCATTGTTATCAAGGGTTCAGCATGTGATGCGAAGATGCTGGTGGTGGAGAGATCTTTTTTTTATTCGTGATTGAAAAAGTTTTCTCTATAAAACGCTGTTGTACACTAGTGTTTTTCACATTTTCCAAGTCATGTTGTGAGTCTGCACCGCCGATAACTAATAACTAATCTGGCATCTTTAGAGTTAGGTTGTAGTCTGATTTATTGGCACTTTCATGCATAAACTCCTGCAGATGACCTTTTATGTACAAGATGCAATGTGGCTTTTGTTTTTTACAGAAAAATTTACATCTTAAAAACTTTCATCAAAACTTTCCCTCGAGTAACATCAGACTGCTCTCACTAAACCACTCTGCCTCCAGCTTTGTTTTCCAATATTACCTCATTTGTTCTTAATCAAACAACCCCATAAGAACATACGCTGATCGCAGACTTCACATAAGCGCTCTGACATTCCCTTTTTTCCCCCTCCAGCTCTCCACACGGTTGTTCTAAGCGCAGAATAACAAACTTTATTTACCCTTACCTGCTCGTCTACAGGTGGTTCTGCATGCCGGTGGTGTGGAGATCCAGAGTGCCGCACAGCCAGCACAGATCTGCTGGGATTTCCACAGCGTCTGCTTGGGGCTAACAAGATTAACCTGCAGCATCTGAAGGTCAAGGCACAATCCTGGACAGTGAGCAAACGCAGATTAACGGCAAAGAGACACATCGTCAGGACACCATCCCTAAACCCTGCAAACTGTTATCCCAACAGGGAAAACAGCAGCGAGCAAGCAGCCGGCGGGTCCCACCACCAGGGATTGTGACAGAAAGTGCAAATGCAAAGTGATAACATCTCTATCAGAAGGAGACTTCACCAGAATTAAATCTTACAATCTAAAATAACATATTTTTAAATATTTGTTTTGATGGTAACAATATATCCAGGGGACTTTTTCTTCAGGCCTAATATAAACTTTATATTGGGTTTACAGATAAGACATTACATTTATTCAATACAAAATGAATTGCGTTTGCAAAGTGAGCGTGTCCTCATACGATGGCGTGACCTCGCAGCTGGGATGTGGGAAACAAGAAACAAGGTCGCCTCCAGCAGTGCTGCTTTATGTGGATCAGAAAACAGCTTGTTATCACAACAATGATCCTAAATAAAGGAGAACATAAGATAAGCAGGTACAATTTATTTTCACACTACATTGATTGCATTTGCAATTGCAAATTGTAATAAAGCTTGAACGTAACAAATGGTAAGTCTGGCATGGGAGGGCCTCATAATTTTAAGCCAATGAGGAAAAATTAGATGTACATTAGTACATTACTTAATTTTCACCAAAACGTTCTATTATATCAGGATGGAGTGGTTTGATCAAATCAAAAGTTTGTACTGACATGTGGTAAATGGAAGTTTTTACTTTGACAATTACGATTTTTTTTTAATCAATAGCTTCAACAATAGAATCCCACCATGAGCCCCAGTCTGCCCTTCAGGTTGATTCCTGTGGTTTCCCAATGCTCGGTACAGTAAAACATACAAATAATATATTTGTTGTTATTTTTATTTTTTTTTTAGACCAAAGCATGACAGCATCCAAATTTTAACTTTTCTGTGTGTCACTGCATTTTCCAACTGCTCTCCTTTTAGTTTGAGCTGCAGATCAATTTGTTTGTATGTAAAAAAAAAAATAAAATACAAAAGCAATTCAAACTGTGATTGTTAAACGTAAACAAAATGAAAATATTTGCTGAAAAATGGTATTGCCCTCTTTTTTGAACCTCAAAAATGTTCATTTCAAAGCCCAACTGTAATAGTGGAAACACGAAGGGGACCAAAAGAACGAACCAAACTCAAACAAAAAAGCAAATCTTTACCCGGCAACAAGAATATTAAGCTGCATATTCTGTATTATTAACCCAACACACAAAAGCTAAAACTTCTATCATACTGAAATGTTTACAGTGTATGCTCCATGGCGCAGTGATGTAGTCGTGAGCGCTCACTTCTCAGCAAGAATATTCTTGGTTGGAGTTGGGCTTGCAAAGTTTGCATGTTCTCGCTGTGCACGCGTGGGTTTTGTCTGGATACTACAAGTTCCTCTCACACTCCAATAAACATGCGGCTGATTGACTCTAAGTGGCCTGGAGGGATGAGTCCCTGCAGGGATAAATAGTCCGAGTCAATTGCTCAGGATATTGATTTAAATTTAGTTTAATTTAATTTCTTTTCATTTGATTACATTTACATTTTTTCTGCTCCCCGGGAATTCGTGGAGCCAGAGGCTGTGGATCCAAACTCCTTCTGCAGCGAGGAAAACAAAGATTATTGGAGATAAGGAAAGAGGTCTAAGGAGGAGAGAAATCCTGGTACCGTGCCAGAGTGTGATTATCCAGGATTCAGGACGAACCGTGTTAACTATACAACTGGTAAACAGGAAACGGTATCTTCGTTGTTTGGAGTTGAAGTAACGTGAACTTTCAGGCGGCGCCGTAACGACATGACAGTGCAGAATTCATTCAAACGCATTCGAATAAATAAACTGCAGGAGCAGCTCATGGGGCAACAGGAGCAGGGAGGACGAGGCCATTATGATTTAGAATCTCAGCCAAGGGAACTCAATCGCTCACCGTGTATGACAGCATTTACACATCACACCATTTCCCCCAAGGTCTGCTGTTGTATTGAAGAATGAGAAGCATTTATGGTGCTGATGAGGCAGGAGGCAATTGTAGATCTCATTATCAGCTCAGCGTGGGATAATCTGAGAGAACAGGTCGATGGCACAGACCCTTGGCTCATGGCTGGAATATGGTCGCACTTCACTGGCCTCAATCCTAATTGAACATCTGTATTGGATCTGATGAGAGGGGCAGCCTGGCAAACACAAGGAGAAGAATGAAAACCCTGGAGTTGTCTCTAACTACAGGGAAGGCTTGTTTTAAAAAGGTAAACCTGCAAATGTTTATATCCAATCATTTATTTATTAACTGCATCAGCTTCAGTTGTGTGACACAGCTGAGGAACCCAAGAGACTTAATGGAAGAAAAAAGGGGAAGATGAAAGAGAAAGCAGGCCCAGGGGTAAAGCTGTAGTTGGATGATCTGTGATGGAAGCTAATCCTGATTACCTCTGACACAAAGACATGCTGGTCGGTGTTCTCGCTCACTGACACCCGACAAAGACAACCACAAAAGAGACCTTTTGAACAAATACAGTCACAAATGTGACATGCAGGTACCGAGTCTCACACCTATGGCCAAACATAAACGAAGTGCAACAATGACAGATAGTCCTTCACTGTGAAATTACTTTTTTTATGGTCATAAAACCATTCCAAGAATAATCTAATAGGTCATTACATAAATTAGTGACATTTCAGGTTTTGTGCTGTCTGCTTATCAATAATAGGTATAGTGGATGAGACAGTCATCAAATTCATTCATTGAGGAAACCAAAGATATTACATGACTGGCAAGTTTTTACATTATTCACTGCTTTATCCAATCTGTTAAAAATGTGTGTTTGTCCTGTGATGGTACAGCTCACTCGTCCATCACAGGACAAACACACCCACATACACACTTGGGGGCAAATTAGAGTCACCAGTTTACCACACATGCCTTTTTTTAGGGGGGCTGTGGTATCATTGGTAGATGCAAATGTATGTATTCGCCTTGTGGTAATGTACGACCTGTCCAATCAACTTCCTTTGATTATTATTATTTCCTTTGATTATTAATCCAGTCAATTTGATGACAATTTGAATTCAATGTTGACATCAATACTGAACTTGGAAAATACCTTTAAAAAAATAAATACATTGGCTTACCAGCCCTGGGGTAAACGTTTTTTGTGTGTGTATGGCTGCTTGTCTTCCAGCGCAATACACCACATTACATATTTC
This sequence comes from Lipophrys pholis, assembly GCF_963383615.2. NCBI lineage: Eukaryota > Metazoa > Chordata > Actinopteri > Blenniiformes > Blenniidae > Lipophrys > Lipophrys pholis. The sequence goes on along the minus strand of NC_137631.1, from coordinate 24,383,348 downwards.
ACTTAATAAGGATATTATTTCTTTTTAAGGCGCATTAAGTAATATCGAAACTGTGAATCTCCCACTTTATTTTATTTGAGTATTTCGTTTAAGTTGTTAGGCTGTGATAACGTTTAGATTTCACATTTTCTGAGGCAATGAGTCCCTCTTGTGGCCAAAAGTAGAATCAACTCTTTGTTGTTTTCTTCTGGGTTCCTGGTGCCTTTAGTGGTATAAAAAGCTCAAAAACACTCATGTATTAGGAATAGATTATTAGGAGGCGTCTGAAATGATCGCAAATGATGTATTAACTTGAATTATATGACGGAGAACCATTAAACACATGTTGGAGAAATGCCATTGCACTTTTATGAGAACATAAAAATACTGCAACCGACATTGTTTTTCACTTGTGAGTTTTATTGTAAACCTTTAATGTACTCTACACAGGAGTGCACAGGCCTTACAGAACATGCCCTGCATGCATTGACATTGTCATAATAATCTACTGCTGTTTTTACACAAAAACACAATTTACAAAACTACAAATAATACCAAATCTAAAAAAAAGAGGCCGTAAAAAAAAGACAAAAAAACAATCAGTCATGCTATTGTTTTTTTGTGTGTGTTTTTAAAAAAGTTCTCCAAGTATTCACAAGAAAAAAGGCATAAAGAAACACCAAAGTTAATGATTGTAATATGTTGGTAGTGGCTTTCCACAAAGAGGAGTAAAAAAAAGAAAAGAAAAAAAGACAGACTGACAAAAATAGAGGAAGATCCCACAGAAAAACATGTGAAAAGACTCATCCTGCATTCATTATCTTCATCCATGCTTGAGCGGGGGGAAAAAGGCACTTGGGAGAACAGAAATGTGAAGAAAGTACAGCAAAACAATTAGAAAAAGAAAAGAGAGAAAAAAGGACAATCGAAGGGAAGAAGAGTGAACACTCCTGAAAACTAGCGGAGGAAAAACAAGCGGGGCTGAAATGTAGAAAAGGAGTTATTGGCTCAATCTAGGTCAGGAGGCGCAACGCCAGCATTGCCCCGCCTTAAAATCCTTCCAACCTTCCCTTTCTCCTCCCTTCCTTCCCTCGCTCCTCCCATCTCTGGAAAGGAAATACAGACAGAGCCCTCCCCTCTCCTCGGGCTCCTCCACTCCCACTTTCTTTCTCTCTCCTCTCATCTCCCCTTTTCTCCTTACTCACATCACATTTTTTTTTTTTTATAACCTTGCACCCCCCCCCCCCTCATGCCTGACACTTAAATCAGCAACATGTGGGTCTAATGGAAACCAGACCAGGTCTCATTCCCCTCCAGCCTTCTTCCTTCTAGACTTAATTAGCCTTGAATCTGTTTACCTCTCGCAGGGAAAAGGAGGAGAGGAGATGCAGAAAGACTGACACTGCTGCTATGTCTTTTCTCGTCACAGGTTGCAGGATTTGTAAAGAAGTACGACAACACTTTTAGGTTCTCTCTCTCTCTTTTCTTTTTTTTAATCAAAAAGTGAATAAATCCCAGCTCTGGCACCAGTCGTATATCAGTACGTCTCCGACGGGATTGTTTTTAGTGGGGGAAGCTGGAGCCTGTGTGTCTGTGTGCCTTTGTATGGGTAAGTGGTCTCTCCATGTGTGTCTGCACATGTGAGCATGTCTGCGCAAATGAGAGCCACTGACAGATGTTCTTTCTTTTTTTTTTTTTCTTCTTTTCTTCATTTACTTTTTTGTTTCTTTTTTGTTTGTGATCATGTGATGGTGGTGCATGCGTGTGATGAGAGCGGGCAGATCTAACGGGCTCAGTGGGAGTCGGGGGCGGTCGTGGACACGCAGCTGTCTGACATTCCTACGCTGGTCGGAGGACGAGCTTCGCCTGCTCGTATTCAAAGTGTTTAAATAGGCAGTGAGAGTTCTGCCTCGCACGAACGCAAGCGCGTGAAGGCAAAGAAAGCAGCCTCAGCAAAAAAAACAAACAAACAATAAAAAAACAAAAGATAATCAAAACAGAAACAAAAAGTGCAAATTTTCTCCTCTGGAGGAAAAGAAAATGTCAATAAATGGCCAATTGCTCTTCAGTAAACGTGTTGCAAAGTATGTGCATCACGTTGTGTGTATGTACAGTATGTGCTCTACTGACTTTGTCTGCATTCAAACCACAAAGAAATCACTCAAATGTCTCTCCTCTGTTCGTTTAGCATTGATGGAAATGGGCACTCTGGCAGTGCACCAAAAAAGAAAAAGAAAAAAAAAAAGCTTCTTTTTGTTTTCGTTGTCATATATATGAACTGGGAGGGTTTTTGTTTTTTCCTTTTAAAGAAACAGAGGTACTTTTTCAGACATTTGGAAGGCACAGAGATAGGCGCAGGAGAAGGAAAATAAAATAAAAAAAACAAAAAAAACTTTTGGTAAGGCTGAGCTCAAACCCCAGAATGAAGGAAACTGTGGCTCCACAGGCGCTGACTCTTGATATTTTTCATTATTTCACATGAGCAATAAAAATTCTCACAATGAATAACGGGGTTCAAAACGTTGAGGTAACTCATCATCGGCTTTCTGAACCTCCAGCACTGACTCAAAGTTACGTTTCACCCCTCTCCCCCCCCTCCCCCAAGGCCATTCGGGAAGAAGTTTGATGTCAGCGGCTGCAACCGGGCAAACGGTGAACACCCGTCCTTCTGATTCTTCGCCCTACACCCAGTCCTGCAGCGAGCGCTTGCAGTGCACCAACGCCCTCGGCGTCTCTTTGTTCTGCAGAGTCCTGAGGATGGCGTAGATCAGGACGAGAATGCACAGGACGAGAATCAGCGGTACGGCCACCATGATCAGAGTCATGACCTTCGATTCGTTGTCGGCCACCGTCACGACCACGTTCACCTCCTCATCCTCCCCTCTCTCCGTGCTGTCCGGCTTGGCGGTTCCGTCTTCCTCAGAGTTTGTGTCTTTATCCCGCCCGCCGTCCGGCTCTTTGTGCTCGTCCTTGCCTCGGTCCGAGGGATTGACCGGCGTGTCCTCCGGCTCCAGATCCGGGTCGGGCTTTGGGTCGGGGACCCCCACACAGCCCATGAAGTCTTTCAGGATGGAGCGGGGGTACCCTTTATCCGCTTCGGTTTTTCGGTTGTCAAACCTCCAGTAATTAGTGCCTTTGTAGAAATAAGTGTAGGCTGGAGGACAGGAAGACAAAACCCATTTTAATCATTCAGTTCAGTAAAAAAGAAAACGGACATCAGCAGGGAAATGAGCCGTGGAAGTCAGGCTCAGATATACATTTAAGTGTGAAAGACATGAAAGAGTTAATATTGCTTCACAGTTCAAAACCAAGACCGCTAATAATGGAACGAGGGTTGAGCTGCTGTGAAGTTTTCAATCTGAATCTACAACAAGTGGCTAGTTCTTGTGCTTTAGTGCAAAAGCTGGAAACTAAATATGAAATGTGATATTTGGAAAGTGGGTCAACACTTTGGTTTAGTTCAAATATCTAAAACTATGCGTACCAGTTGGCGGAAAACTCACCAAATTGGCGTTTATTTTAACGAGTGAGTAGTTTTCTGTCTATTAAATCTGCCACCTTTTACACCAGGGATGTCAAACTCATATAAGTCAGGGGTCAAATACCTCGAAGCAGTACAAATAACAGCATAATGTTAATAGGAAGAACTCCAGATACTTCTCTTTGTTATGGTGCAAGGAAATAAGAGTTTATTATATAAAATCTACTGTGAAATGTTTGGCTTTTCAAGTCCCCTGAAAAAGCTGTGGGTTAGACTTATTATCGTTCTTATACTTTCACTACTAGTGATTTAAAGTTATTCATTTTCCTTAGATTCTTCTTTCGGTAGCATTTAGGGTTTTTTTTTTAAACCTATTTTATTGTGTTTAATTCTCAAAATTCTCATTTGACAGAATATTTGCGTCCTTTCAGATTGGTGTTATGTATTTAAACAGTAAGCGGTATTTAAAGCTTTACATTTTGTTTCATCTGGTTCTTTTAGATCAGTTTTTATTCGGTTTAGTCGTTTCAGTCTCCCGCTCTCAATTTCTATTTTTTGTTTCTTTGTCCTTCCTTGTCCTTGTTTTCTCTTCCCGTGGAGTGATATATACCAACCTTCATTAAAATGCCAAGTAAATAAAGTTCAGTGACTGTCGAGCTGCTTTTACACTCTTAAAGACGATCTAAGTGAACCTGACGGGAGCTGAACCTCAGAGCTCGTTCTTAGAAGCTGCTGCTCTTTTCTTACAAAACATCCACACGTCCTGAACCATTTGTCTAGACGGGGTAAATCAAAGTTCAGTTTTTATGCAAACAAATCGCAGACTCAGGAATGTTTCCTCGGGGAAACAAGAAGTTTCTCACACTCCTGAAACAAGAAATTCCATCATAGTGATTTTCGGCCACATCTGACACAGTTGAGCGCCGCTCCAGATTGTTGCAAAATGTCTACATGCATTGATTATATGATGCATTGATTTAATTAACTATCATTCAAGCCACACATTATCTTCTTGGGGTACATTTCGAAGTGTATATGCTTTTTTTTTTTTAATATATGCCTTATTTGAAAATCGAGCTCCGTGCACGGATGCAGGAGCAGTTTGGGAGGAGATGAGATTTGACTGCATTCAGAGCAGCTCTGCCACAAATCTAATTTCCAAAAGAAGGACGGGCCAACCCTCAAACCAGAGCCCTCATTCCTCCCTCACCCTTCTCTCTGCTCTGCTTACTCCCGCCTAACCAGTCCAATGCATTTTCTCCCCACGTCGTCTTTTTGCACGCCCGGTTTCACCGACCTCACCTTTCTTTCCTTGCCTCCCTTCAACATCTACGCCTTCTCTCCATCTGCTTGCCCCGTAACGTTTTCCTGCCTCCAACGCTTTTGCTGTTTGTTGTGATTCCCAACAAAATAACGACTGTGAATCGTCCAATTTGAGGGCATTATTTACCGCCATCTTCACTGAGGAAGGCTCCTTTGGGAGAGGGAGGGATCTGCCCCCATCTGCTGATTGGCTTGGGGAAGTCGCGGTCAGAAGTGCGGGTTTCTTCACTGAATCGCCAGTACCTACGCACACACATACACACACACACACACACACGCACAACGTGCAGTTTTTGCACAAAAATGACAACTTGACAGTTTTTTTTTTAATGTTGCACGTAAGAGCCACCAAACCTGTCGTCTGAGAAGAAGTAGGTGAAGCCGTTGGGCTCCCACCAGATCGCCGTATCAATCTTGTGAGCAGGAACCCCTCGTCCGTACTCGTGCAGCGGCTGCGGGTACCCAGGCAACACGTCGGCCTCCCTGAACACCCAGTATCGATCATCTGCAGACGCATATGGATTCACACAGGATGAAACTCTCCTCAACACATATAGTTGGATAAAGAGGGAGTTTAATGCAAACTTAATGAGAGCGGGGAAAAAAAGCAGGGGACTGGATTGCCAGAGCACATGGTGTAGGTCCTGGCATTTCACGAGCTCCAGATGAAGAGCAGAAAGAACAGGCAAAGGTAGACATGTTGGACACGGCACATTTTCCAAGATTTCCTCCTCGAGCGAAAGCCAATTCTTCCTCGAGCCCTAACCTCTGGACACACTTGCAGCCGCTTTCCACAGTATCTGCCAGAATACTGCAGCATACAAATGTACTGTACTGAACTGTGATGGCAGAGTTTGCGCTAACGACTGTACGACTTCTTTAAAAAGAAGTCTTTACTTGCAGTTTTGTCTTCTGAGTAAGTGATTCTGACTTAATGTGGGCAACATTTCTTCAGGTTTGGATGCAAATACTTTCCAGGAAAGTTTGGAGTAGAAGCAAATTTCAAGAATGTGGCCAAATAAAACCTAAAAAAAATCTTTTTTTAATTAAATAAAAAAACAGAAACACTGATTGGGCATGATTTTTGGTTGATGGCAGTTCGTCTGTGAACAAAAGCTTCAAAAATCCTGAAAATGCATGACAAATCATTGTGAAACGAAGAAAAGCCCCTCAGCTGCTCACATCTGGGGCAAAAAAAAAAAAAAGAAGCCTGATGCAATCCTGAATCCCTCTCATGAGGCCGTTTGAGACTCAGCTGGAGTGGAGTCGCTCTGAGGCCAGCAGCAGCTGCCATGCTGCTCAACAGACCCAGTGAACTCATAAACACACACACACACACACACACACACACACACACACACACACACACACACACACACACACACACACACACACACACACACACACACACACACACACACACACACACACACACACACACACACACACACACACACACACACACACACACACACACACACACTAAGCTCTCTTTCTGTCTCCACGGCCATATTGTGAGGTCGTTTTGACGGTGAATCACGAGGCCGGTGGGAGTCGTTTCTTCTCTGTGCAACTTTTTACCTGATTTTCTAAGAGAGCGAGCGTGTCAGATCGTCAGAGTTATGGCTGCCTCGGATCCCCGGAGATCAGATCGCGTCCAGTGGGGATAAGTGATGTTGTTTGTTTTCTCTCTGATCAACTCAAATTGAAGCACATATTTGTTTTTCACTCCTGGTCTTAGAATTTAGGGACCTTTAGACCGACGAGTTTCAAAACTTTTTCTACCTGAAGGCCAGATTTGAAAGCATGTACCCCTGATCATACACACTGAGCCAGCATTTTAACGATTAAAGATACACTCCATGTGTGTATTTAGTCATGCTTTTACTTTTTAAATAACAATGACATTGAATGAATGAGTGGCCTTCATGAGATATAGTAGGTTTTATAGAAAGTTGGTTAATTTTAAGACATAGATGTAAAATATGTTTGATTTGTGCTGGTTTACATGTTTTTTACAGAAATTATTGAATAGAAATGTTATTTGTTGAGACAATTTTTCTATTGCCTTAACCGGCACTGCAGTGTCTCAATGAGTGTCTTATTGAGGGTTAAATAGTAAAAGGACTAGCAAAGAAAGGAAATGACCCAGGGGTGGAGGCCATGGGAAAAGTGCTAAACCACAAGTTGTAATTGACCGGCAGCAGAATACCTTTAAAAAAGACAAATTTTCCATCGTGGCGTTCGTAGGCTGCGTCGATGTCATTGGGGAGACCGTGCCAGAAGACAGATATCGGCATGGGATAGTTATCCAGCACCCGGTTCCTCCTCACCCTCCAAAACCAACGACCCTGCAAAAATCAAGCAAAATAGCAACATTTACACTGCAGCCACATTATGATTTTCTCACGTCTGCATATTTGACCTGCAGGTTTTTGTGAATGGAAACGAGGTAATTCTAGGATCTTCCTGCACAAAGTTAAGGAAGTATTCACTTTTCAATGAATGAATAAGATAACCGACAGAAAATTTATTGGAATGTATTAAAAAGTTATTTCTTGCACAAAGGAACGATGATATCAGTGATATCGGACACAAATATTGTGATTATGAATGTAGAATATCATAATGAAGGTTTATCTGCAGTGCAAAGTGTCCTTGTTTCAGTGTTTGATTCCTCACCTTAAAAACAAACATCTCCCCCCTCAGCATGGTGACCGTGTCAAAGTGACCGTCGCAGATGTCCGGGGTTTGGCTGTCAGGCACTTTGGGAGGCCGAGGAGGAGGAGGGGGTCTCGGGGGAGGCTGACGGTGGGGCGGTGTGACGGGCTGGGGGTCAGCGGTGGTGGAGGTGGGGGGGGTGGGAGGGGAAGTGGTGCCGGGAGTCGGTTGTGGTCGGGCCGGGGGATCCGGGATGCGGTCGGGTGTTTCTTGGGGAGGGGAGGAGGTGGGCTCGTCCTGAGGAGGAGACGGGGAGGTGGGGGAGCCATTGTTTGGTTCACTGTCGGGGGGCGAAGCATCAGTGACAAGAGGAGGACCTGAGGAGGAAAGAAAAAGCAGCAAAATATAACCTCCGACTGCAGAATGTCGATGTGGCTTTAGCCTTTAATCATTCTTCTCCTCCTCCCAATCAAAGGAAATGTAATTTTCCATTATGTGCAGGAGGGCACAGGCTCAAATGGCCGTCTGTCGCTGTGCTGTAGTGTTAGTTGCTACGGAAGGAAAACACACAGATACAGCAGCTTACGTAATATGTATGGACAGCTGAGAGGCTCGAGGATGTATCCAGTTACAATGAGCCAAAAATATTGCAAAGGAATATATGAAGGCTAATGCTGGCCCTCGAGCCAGCCACCGGTACGTGGGGGAATTCAACATCTGCAGCGTATTAACTTGCAATACAGTTTGGGAGTCGTATGGGAAATTAAGTCCCTCTTTATTTCCAAAGCGCTGGATTTTCCAGTGAGGCCCCGAGCAGCATCACAACAGAAGCAGTATTTCGATCGTTTTGTGGTTTACCTAATTTGATAATTGATTAATTCATTTTTTTGGCTGCTGACTTAAGTGTTTGGTTTTTTCTTTTCACAATTTCCACGTAAACTTTTTTTTTTTAAATGCATAATAAGACAATATTTTGGAGCTGTGGGAAGCAAAGCTCCTCTATTATGTATTTTAACACCGAAAAACCAGACCTTCAACGCTGCACAGTAGCGGTCACATCTGTTAATATTGATAAAGATTTGGCTGGATTATTTGATTTTGGCTGCAATGGGTCCATGTGGTTCATCACCAAGGTCTTTTTTATCATGATTTTTTACACTAATAAACAACATTAAAAGAGAAGAGGGCTATTAGTTCAGGATTAATGAGGCACTTCTTCTCAAGTCAACAAGAGTTTATGAAATAGTAACAAATTAGTCATAGTTTCATTACAGTTACATTTAATATAGTTTTGGATTTGAGGCTAAAAATATGACTGAAGTCACAACTACAGTTAAGTTAAGTTGTCATGTGGGTTTATGCGCATTTAATTTGGTAAGATATTAAAGATGACGGCTCTATGCACATCTCAGGCTGCAGATCTGCCACACCCAGACTGTCCATAAACAGACACATGCTAAAAGTAGTGTTCTATATTCTTATATCGATTCTCACTACAGTTTTGTTTTGTCTGCACCTGCTCCAGAGGGAAATATCTGGCTTTCAGCCGCTAAGTGCTTCACTATAATTAGCATCCAGCTGCTAATTTTGCCCGTCCATTGTTCGGTGCAGTCGAAGAAGTGAACGTAATGCAGATGAGTCAGCAGAAAAAGAAAAAAGAGAACCGTTGCCTGAGGGAGCGTCCAGTGAATTGGATCAATGATGCAAAACGAGGGAATGCAAAACCAACGCTGGTGAAAAAATATGTGGTTTGATTGAAATTCATAGAAAGCAAGTATATAATTGTTTTTATTCTGAAAAGCATCCCTCTGACCTTCTCCTACTCCCTGAGACGCTGTTTCTCTTTACCATCTCCCTTTATTGTCGCAAATTTACAGTTTTTGGTTCATATTTCTAGAAAAGCAAAGCAGAAAACAAGAAAAGTGATGGATGTGTTGAAACTGAGAAGGATTTCGTTCATTGTTCCTGTTAAACATGAAGAAAGTCGGTGAGGAGAGAGAAAAAAAACGAGGAGACAGAAAACTGCAAAGCTGTCCACCTCTTGTACAGAAATGTAAACAAAGGAACTCAAATATTTATTCCTATTCAGTTTATGTTTTTTTTTAATCTCTGCTCGGAGCGATCCGACACGTTCCTGCATCCAATCAGTGCTTGGTTGTTCTTTTTGTTTTTTTTAGATTCAGTCTGTCCGATCTGTTTGATATAGCAAACTCCTGTGTAATCGCAGGCAAAACATTGACCTCAAAGAATTTGTTAGGAGCAAAAACCTGGAGGATTTGTTGTTGTTTTCTTTAATATGTTGTTTGCCAAACCTTCAGTTTACACTGGAATGGCTTCAAGTGTAGGCGTATCAATAGGCCAGAAATGTGAGGGTGTGGAAAGATTTTGGGTTTGGTTTTTTTTTTCATAGAGAAACTAAAACCACGGACAGAATTCCCCAAAGTGAATCAGATTGTTGATCGCGTTATGCGACACCGGAGCAGTGGCCAGGCCAAACACACGGACAACAAACAAAGAAAACATTAACTTTGTAGAAAGTTCTCCTGTCGATGTAAATGGAAAAGAGAAAACGGAATGAGGCGTAAACAATGACTGATGATGGTTCTGTGGCTCTGCTTTGAGGGACAAATGAGGCCACACACCACACACACACACACACACACACACACACACACACACACACACACACACACACACACACACACACACACACACACACACACACACACACACACACACACACACACACACACACACACACACACACACACACACACACACACACACACACACACACACACACACACACTGATAAACAGCTGGGACTTTTCTAACCGACGTGCACACAAAATGTCATCTAGAAATTAACAATGTCATCCATTCACACAGAAAAAGACGAGAGCATCGTAACGGCATGCCTGACATGCTGCTCACATGCACAATACACCCTTGTCGTACTTGATAATGACGATCCGGATGTGATGGGAAAGACGACACGCACACAACTGACAATCTGCACTCTGTCAGAGATTTTAGATGACAAAACAACCGAAGCATGAAGACACGACATCGGAAACGTGTGTTTGGTTTTGTTGTTTTGCAGGCAGCCCCCTTAGCGCACGGCGTGGGGAAGATGTTTGTGTGTCTCTACAGGACGGCAGCCAGAAGGCAATAAAAATCCTGGAAAGACGGAGTTTTCAGGAAGAGGTTGACACAGGCCTGACAGACGTTTTAAATAAAGAAAAAAATACTCTTCTAAAAATCTTTCTTTTTTCCGCTGAGCCCAGTTCAATTCCATCTGAACATCAGCTGCCCCCCCCCCCCCCCCCCCCCCCCACCACCCCCACCACCACCGTTTCCTGAGTATTATAATACAGTGATAATGTAGAACTTATGCTTCTGCTGAGCTGCTTGTTGTTTGTGTGTTCATAAAACTCCCAAATCAGTAAATACACCTCAGAAAAAACAAAACAAAACACCGGCCCTCACGGTAAAAACAACCCAGGCTGAGATCTGTGCTCAGGATGTTTCTGTGCATTTCCAAGTTTGCATGTTCTTCCTCAGCTTGTGTTGGTTTTAAACATGTCCACAGTATACTCTGCCTTCTCTTAATAGTTTTGAGAAGCTCCAGTGCACCATGACAGTAGGTTGGTGCCAGACCGTTCCAATGCCGTCATGCGATGGAGCCAAAAGGACAACGTCATCTAGAAGAAGCAGGGACGACACCAGCTACAAATCTCCTCCACTGCATTCATCTTCTTCCATCTCGACATAAGTAAGTTTGTCTTGGTTGATTTAATGAAAAATCTCTTCCTCTCTTAGCTTCCCGGTTCATTTTAGTATTCATTTCTGATTGTTCTTTTTTTGTCTGAGCACTTTGTAAAACTGAATAAAGTTGTGAATTCAGGCTAACCACTCTCTGCATGAAGATCACCAACAACAGTGAGCGCAAACCACAACACTATCAGACTCCAACGCCCACCTTGAACTTTGAGCTGCGAACAATAAATCAGAACCTACCAGGTTTTTTTCAATGAAAATAAATGAACCAGCGCGAGAAGTATTTTGTTTTTTGTGGCCCAGTGATACCAACAGCTGTTAACAGTCAATAACATCTTATAATCCGTAAAATAAAAACATGTGGAAGTCTTACATCAAGCCAACTAATATCAACTGGGCACATAATGGAAAAAATATATTTTTTCTTTTTTTGCTTTATTGACAGTTAAAATTGGCAAAACATAAATGAGATTGTGCCACTTTTATAATTTTCAGAAATTTTAGAAGAGATTACTGAAATTACACCAATCTAATGTCGCTGCGTTTCAGTTTGGAAGGAACGTAAAGAAAAGAGAAATTTGGTAAACATGATAAAGGATTAAAAACATCCAGAAAGTACCTTAGTGGGACAGTAGCATAATTGCCTATGGATAATATGGCTGAACCTGGTTCTTTTGAACACATGCTGACAACTACAAATGCAAAATGTACCACTTTTTTCACAGTCTCTGCAAAGCCAGACCTATTTAACCTCCGCAATGCCGATAATAAGTTAGTTTTCTCGCAAGTGATTAAAAGTAGAATGAATAAATGACTACATTGGCCAAAAATCATTAGTCCAAATTGCACTTTTCGTCATTCAAATCACCCTTTTTGTTCAAAAAAAAAGAAAGAAAAAGAAGGTAATTTGCTCCTCACCATATATGTACTGTATTCCCTGGACGTCGTCCTCGTGCAGCGTGAAGTTCTGTGTGTGGGTCCACTGGTAGAAAGGAGACATGGTGGCTCCGGGGTTGTCCGAGTGCTCCAGACCTAAAGCATGACCGAGCTCGTGCACCGCAACCAGGAACAGGTCGATCCCTGCAACACGTCAAGGATGCGTGTGAGGAAGAAGAATCTGTCAAACAGTTCATATTTGAATAAAATGTGAAAAGGTAGATTTTGTTAAAAATGCACACAATGATAATACCTAATAGCTGAGAGAAATTAAGGTTACGGAAAGCCAGAGGAGGGCAAAAGTATTCACATTCTTCACTTAATCTTTCATTAAATACTTGGAAGAACTTACGTGTGATCAAATATGGTGATGGGCATTAAATTGACCACAATAAAACCCAATTGACCATTTTTAGCCTCAAAATATCTCTAAATTAGATCATTTTCTTTCTAGACTTTTGTAAAAATACTGTATACACACTATGAAGCGCCACTTTTGTAAGATACACTCATCAAGGTCTAAATGTGACTGATGATTGTTCTCCCGAAAATGATCATATAGATAACTTCAAGTTAAGTACATCGAACAGACGTTCTCACTGGAGGAGGGAAATAAAAAGTGCTGATTGATTTCTTCACTTAAAGATGAAAAATGTTTGGTTTTGGAAATGTTCTCTTTAAAAAGAAAGTTGGCATTTTTAACTACTGAGCTTGTGTAAGCTATGCTTAACTTCTATTATAGTGAGATACTCCTTTTTTACTTAAATATAGATATAAAACTTGTCACTAACCTGGCTGACAGGAGATATAAACCACAAGAAATTGTGATTTAAAACTTGGATTTTTCAGGGATCTTTATGGTCCAAAGCAAAACAGGAAGTCTTGGTATTCAGCCATTCACAGTGTAACTTGATTACTCTTGAATTACTCCTCATTTGTGACCTTCTACAGCTTTATTTTGTTACCAACCGATGCTTTGGTCCTTTCACCGTAACTCTGAATCAATCGTCTTCATGAAGGTTTTGAAAAGTAATAATGACAAAATCCATTTTTGTGTTCAAATATAGGGAGTAAAAGTGAAGATTTGCCCAAAATAAAATTAATTCTCATGTACAAACAACAGAAAAAAGTGCTTAAAAACATACAACCCCCCCCCAAGCTGGTAAATATGAGACCGCCACACAAACCTTTTACGTTTTCCTTGTCCAGCGTCCACGGCTCATCCGCATCAAAGTGTGTGTCTCCCCCTATTCCGGGCCCGGGGTAGTAGGCATGAGCCAGTGACCCCCCCTCACCGTCGAACAGCGACATGTCGCCATGGAAACCAGAGGCAAACAGCAGCAGGATGTCGGCGAGGCTCGTCCGGCTGCCGTTGACATGGTTCTCAGCGGGCAGCTCCTGGAAGGTGAGCGGCGTGACCCGCCTCCACACGTCGAAGGCTTTCCGGATGGCGGCGCGAGTCCGCTCCTCGCCCAGCGACGGCGGCAGGTTTTGGTCCATGATGCTGGTGCCAGGGGAGGAGGCCCGTTAGAAGACGCGTGCGACCATTGTTTCGGTAGTTCAGCGCTCGGCGTACCTGTAGGTGATGTGATCTTTGTCCCACCGCTGCCCGGTGAGGGTGTAGCGCTTCCTCCTCGCCCGCTCCACCAGCTCCTCTGGGTTTCTGTCCGGGAGGCCACAGCGAGGGCGACGCATGGCCCTGAGCAGCACAAACACACACATCAAACGATGCATAGGTTTTCAATCTTTTCATACGCAATTCTGCATCTCGTCACTTTGATTCCACTTTACTCATCAGGATGTGAAAACAGTTTGACATTCAAGCAAATGTGCTCTGCTAAAGAGAATTCTTGACCAGGGTTTAAGCCTCGAGGAACCAGTCACAAAGCGTTCTTATGGTTTCATGTAGTATGTGCAGACTTTCCTCTGCGGCGTCAATTCAAGCAGCTTTGCAACATGAGGAGTGCATTTAAAAGCTCTATTTTCTCTTGGATTCTCACAATCATGATGCTGTAACAGCGTCACTTCAGTCCTACAAGCTAATCGTAAAGATGATATGCATCAATTAGCTTTTTCCCATGAGTTCCCCTCTATTTCGAACCTTGAGGCTACTTTCACATCCAAGGGTTAGGGTTAAAAAGGGTTAAAAAGGGTTAAAAAAAAAAGTTGAAAAGGTTAAAAAAAATAAATAAATAAAAGGTAATAACATGTTTTCACCTGATTTCTTCAGTCATAATTCTTTGTGTCACATCGTCTCGTTTTTTGTGCAGGTTTTCCTTTAATGGAATCTACATAACTATATCTTCTCCTAAAGTGCACTCATGTCTGCACAGATAGAATGAATTTATATAAAAAGTGGCAGGTTAGCACCACTCAGAGATTGTAAATAGCTCATCAAAATCTTTTACCAAGTGGTCATTTGTCTTTTTTGGACATTTTGCCTGAGAACTGGAACTCTGGGGAAACATTCGGCTCTTTAGCTCCTCTGTAGCTTTTAAAAAATGACATACTTTAATCATGTTGCACAGCAGACCGCCATCCAAGGGTACTCTCATTTTGCAGGTTGAGGTACATATGGTTAAAAAAATTTTGTCATCTAAAATGTGCTTCACATCTGCCTCTCGCAGCAGGTTATAAATGACGTGTTCGCAACCGCACCTTTCGGTGAGGTCACCACGTACGAATCAAGAAATAAAGAAAAGTGTCCCGGGGATATAGAAAGTTTCATTTAATGTGGGCAAACTCCTTTGTTTCCTTAACCCAAACTAAACCTGCTGAAAAGAGCTAAAACAGATAAACCTGCATTAAGAAAAAAAAGAAAATGGAAAATCACTGTGCTACAACAGCTAAAATACACAAAATGACAAACGCTTATATGGCAAAAGATATTTGTTTTGGTTCCTAATAATAGATTTCATGAATGCAACATAATCACTTTTGGTCAAGACAACAAAGAAACTACATCAGGGGTTTTAGGCCGCGTTATCTTCGTACTGAGTATCATTTATTTGAATGAAAGAGGGTGAAAGCAGCTCTTGTGATTGTGAAGGTTGCAGACTCGGGAGTTTCGGCTGAATTGACAATATAAAGTGGAGAAAAGAATAAGTCTTAAAACCGGAGGGCACTCATGCATGAAGCCTATAAATATTTCCTCCAGAACATGAACAGAGATCAGTTATTAACAGGTCGGTTAATGAGTTCAGAAGTGCTGCATGGTGGTTTTATTTTTAACGTTGTTTGTCTGTGTTTTCCTCCGAGCTAAGTCAAGCTAAGCCAGCAAGATAGATTTTGGCTCTAGTAGAGATTTAAACACTCACAAAGGGCCTGAAAGCTAATAACTCAGTTATAATTATTCTAATAGTGAAATATGATGAATATAGGCTATATAATTTGCTACTTCTGTGTTCTGGATGTCTGAACAATGTCTTGGCATATCCAATGGAAGCTTTGGAGACTTTTTATTGGTGGCAATAAATGGGAGGAGTTTATGATGGTAGGATTATATAATAAAGTGTTTTACAATGCCAGAAAATGTTTGGTTTATGATTATGTCTATTTGAAAAGGATGTGGAAATCAGCTCAGCCTTCATCACAGCAGCAGCTGTTATTGTGGTGAAAGGAATTTCATCAACTGGCTCCAACAACTCTGACTTATTCTTCTATATTTTATTTGTTTTACACCTTTTTTGACTCTTGCAAACTTCATTTTTCCTCTTCTGTTCTTCTTTTTCCCCTTCTGTTTTGTCGCTCGCGGTATTTTTATTTGATCGCTTGCAATCATCGTGAATCTATTCGTGTGATCGTCTAATTTAAGCGCGCTTTATGCAAGTTCTAAGTGAATCAAGCCGGATATGAAAGCTCTCAACAATGAATCAAGGCCACAGCCGAATGTGAGGATGTGACACAAGAGCCTGGTGTGCTTTAATAGCGACGAGGTGATAAGAACACAACGAAGCCACTTTATCACAATGAAACACCACCAAAAGCTGGCACTGTGTCAGCAGCCGCTCGTAACAGGAGAGCAATATTTTGGAAATATGGAGGGGTGGGGGAATCCAGTGCTTTGAGAGAAAATCCTTCAAGTATGCCTGGTTATTGAGGTGAAATTTATTGCCCTGCAGTAACCAGAAACACGACCGTGCATCATTCCCACTAATGCCAACAAATGAAAAACAAATCCCAACATGTTTTAAAAAAAATGCCCGGGTGCAGTTCGTGGTCTCTGCACACAAACTGCTGCACATCAGTGAGTTAAAAAAAAAGGGGGGGGGGGAGAAAAAGGGGAGCGTTGCTCTTACGCGACGGTGGCGCCGTCCATCTCGCCGGTCACCTCCAGCCCGTAGAAGCGCTGCATGTCGCTGATGGCTTTGGACAGAATCTGAGCCGACTGCATGGTGGACATCTGCCTGCTGGCCTGAGACAGGTACCCGAACCTACGGAGCCACGCCTGCATGGGGAAAAGTGACAAATCAGGCTCGATCGAGGAAAAGTCGGAATTAGTTGATACATGTATGTCAGCAGTGTGTTTGTGGAGCTACAGCTGTTCGCAGGGACGCCCTGTCATCCCGCTCCAGGAACAAACCACTGTGTAAGCACTCCGAAAGAAAGCAGAGACACAAAGCAGATGGCTTGAATCAACATAACATTCCTGCACTGACAGGGTGAGGATGAGGAGAGGAGAGGGTGAAAACAGGCCAACTAAAAGCTCCCTGGCGATAATTCAGCTGAGTGTCACTGTGGAGGAACACACAGCTCTCTGTTATAGTGACACACACTGGATAACCCACCCCCCTCCTGTTTGATTCATGTTTGCTGACAGTGAAATCGAGCGTGTGGAGCCACGTCGTCAGGAGAAACAGGAACAATGGCTTCGCTCCCGAGGATCATGAGACCACGAGGCCTCGACTGCAGAGATCAAGGAAAGAAAAATGTTTTAAAACAAGCACAGGGCAGGTTGAGTCACGACGCTGGATCATGACCTTACACTTTGATGTACGTACAGTATGAACCTGGGCCAGGGGCAGAACGAACACACACACACACACACACACACACACACACACACACACACACACACACACACACACACACACACACACACACACACACACACACACACACACACACACACACACACACACACACACACACACACACACACACACACACTAGAGTAAAACTCTAATGAAAGAGGCCTGCAGCTCATAAATTCCTTTCTACTAGCGTACATCAAAGTTGCACAATGTATCTCAAAGGTATTCAGAATCAACATGTGCAATCCTCATATCACAAATGTCTGTTTACAGTGCAATGAATTAAGTTTTAAGGCACTCCGTTCACCTGACGTGCAGCTCCAGTGCAAACTGTATGTCACAATATCAAACAAATTAATCAAGATCTGAGCTGCAGTAAAAGCTAATCGATTAATCAATGAGTAGTTTGATAATATACAGATTATACTTATTCTATCTGCGGATTCTTAAAGTGAATATTTTCTTCAGTTTTCTGTGACTATTAATTTAAAGACTTTTTCATGCAAAACAAGACTCTTGTGGATGTACTAGAACATTTACCTGCATTGTAAAGATAAAAAATACTAATACATTATTTAGAAAACAATGCTTAATACTGATAATGGTTATTCACTCTAAAAATCTAAATATCCATCCACTTTCAAAAGCCCTGTAGCCGGTGATGAAGCACACTTATCAAAGGCATTATCATACAGACAGCCAATTAAACGTAAACTTCACATGTTTTTTTTTTATTTATTTTTTTTTACTTATAGTTTATTTATTTTCAGCACATAAAGTTCACACGTTTGAAGCAGTGGTGGCCTTGTAGTTAGAGAAGCAACTCCCCGAACACCTCAATGTGGCGGCCCGTGTGGAATCCAGAAAAAAGGAATTAGAGGGAAGAAAAGGGAAAATAATACATAATAAAAAATATATATATATAAAAAAAGAAAAATCTATAATAAGGGTCAACAACTGAAACTTCGGCCTTTTTAACAACTAAGACATAAAGTGGATTCATTGATCCCACATGATAGAGAGGAATAATGAGAAGACTGTGCATGGAGGTAAAATAGAAAACTATATAAATCATACACAGTAAGCGTTTGTGTAACCATACACAAATATGTGAAGGTATATATAAAGTTACGAAAGAAAGAAGGATAGATGGATGGATGTGCCCAGTGTTGATGTTCATTGGAAACCAGACTAAAAGTCAGTCCCACCTGATGCTTTCAGCTTTCTTTGTTGCTTCACTCTTCTGTTGAGTTACACAAAGAGAATTTCCTCACACAACTTCTGGATCTCTCCCTGAGGCTGTGACATAATAACGCAGTGTGGTCAGTATACAAAGACATGCTTGTACCTCTGCACTGAAGCTGTCTTCCTCTGGGACATCTGCTGCTGAGCTGCCCAGGATCACAGTCAATAATGATGTGAAGAAGAAGATGATGATGATGAAGATGATCTTGGTCCAGGGCTGGTGGGGGGCCATCTTCCTCTTTCGGTCTCTCCGATGGGCGCAGAAAAAGAAAAATTAAATATGATGAAGGTGCCAAATAACAAACTTCCTCAGATAAGCGGTCTGTTGTGGATCACAAACCCCTGCAGTTGATCTAAGGAAACAGCTCCACAGGTTAAATCTCTACAGATATTTTTTTTTGCGTAATCGGGACGTGCGATTAAAAAACAAACAGGAATCGAAGTGATAGTCCGTTTTTCGGCGTCAGGCAGTCCAGTTCGAGCCAGGACAAAAGCCTCATGGCTCACAGAGCTGCTGCTCTCATACAAACAGGAGAAAGGCTGCAGCTGCAGCCTGCGGGCGAATGGAGAAGTCCTTGCCCCCTTTTTCTGTCCACAAGTCAGAAAGCCTGCCTGCTCCTGCAAAAGGAACAGTCCAAAGATTACTCCTGAGAAAAAAAAAAAAAAAAAAAAACAACCTCGAGGATTATTTAAAGTTCCTGCAAAACATGCACACACACAAAAAAATATATATATATTTGCAATATTTAAAAATGGATTAAAGGGGCTTTTCAAATTCGCTTTGCAGCGATTTAAAACACGAGTAAACATGTTAGAGCATTTTCCTTATGTCCGCTGCCTGCTTTTTTTTTGTTTTAATTTTCTTTTTTTTTTTTAAACGAAACTAAACTTGACCCACATCGGATGACGTGGGAAAGCAAATGTCTTTGCGCCATCTGATGGTCATTTGAGGAAGTGCAGCTTGTTCACACTAAAACAAACGCAGCCACCGGATTCAAACCTTTAACATTCTTATGAGGCAAGAGCGCAATCCACTACACAGCTCCACGTGTAAAATTAATCAAATTTTCAGCTATACATTAGATAGTAAATATATATCTCATTGGAGGAGTCCTTTCCAAAATGTCATGTTATATATTTGTGTCATTTTAAAGTAATTAATTACTTTACAATATTGCTGTCTCTGAACTGTAATGTGTCGCACTACTTTTGAGGTACTTTCACCAAAATAACCACAGAAGTATGACTTCCCAAATTGCTGAAATGTAGTTTTATTGCAGCTGATTTTACATCCAGTGGAGAGTGATGGAGCATAACGATCATGTTGAAACCACTTTAAAGATAAACGTTCTTGCTGCAGCCTCAGACACTAGATGATCGTAAATTCAGGCCAATGTGGTGAAGAAAGCTCAGGGGTATCGAACCTGCAAGAAGAACATGTTATTAGGCACAGAGTTTACATTGAGCCCTTTTGGTCAAGTTTAGAGATTGAAACCTGAACCTGCTGCAGTTAAACGTATAAGATCACAGGACAAGAATAAAGAGGATAAACTGGTTTTGTTTGTTTTGTAGTTTTATTCATGCTGCCAACAGCAGCAGCGCCATCGTCACTGCTCCTCCGTTTGTGCAAGTCTCCTCCGGCCCGCTTTGGCCACGGTGATGAGGATGAGGAAGAAGAAGCCCACCATCCAGACCCCTGCTACTGGCAGCACCACCGTCAGGATATCTACAAAAGAAAAACAAGACGGGTGAGAAAAACAGAGACTGCAATAGCTTTATGAGCTTATAGAGGGAAGAAGAAGAGCATGAAGATTGGAAACATACTGGATTTAGGTCTTTCTGGCATTTCGATCCTGATGGGTCCATATGACAGTAGACCCTTGCTGGGGTCCACCTTCACCGCTTCCCTCTTACTGATGGAGTTACAGTTCTGCAAATATGGGAAAAAATTAACGGAACCAAAACAAAAATCCCAATATGACATTTCACGATGTTTGAAGACGAATATTTTAAGAATTTTACCTCTAGATTATTTTTGATTTGAAAATATGTATAAAACAATTTGCATTGAGTGCCCCCCCCCGCCCCAACTTTCAGTTCGTATTAGTGTTTTTTGCTTTACAGAGAAGGTGAATGTGACCCACCTAAGGAAGGTCTGGGAGCCACTGTAATAACCAACACTTGAGCACAAAGCCCCATTATTCTACACACGAGATTATGGTTCTGTCAATATGAGCCAATTCTGTCGGCACAGCGACAAGTGAGAGACGCTCTTGAAACATCCGCCCCAGTTCCATGGAGACGTCTTTAGAGTACGAAGTGGGGAGTGAGCGCTCACCGGGACACAGGACCGGGCGTCGTCGCGTTCACACAGCTGGACGGTGCAGTGCAGGTAGAGATCATGAGGCTCGGCTAAGAAGCGAAACATATTGAAGCTGTAGCGGACGGTGGCGCTCCCTCCATTGAGTCCAGACTCTCCATCGGCTGCACGGATGAAGGAAACGGTCGCGTCTTTCACACACCTGAGGAGGAGAGTCATGAGAAAGGAGAAAAAGCCGGGGGCTGGCATGTGGGACGTTTTTATTTTTTTACTTTACAAGAGGAAAAAAATAGAAGCAACGGCCCTGGAGCTCATCGGAATGTTAACCATTTATCCTTATGGGACTTTAAATTACATCCGAGTTTTCTATTGATCATAATACACTTGTTATACGTGTGTTTTCCAGTCTTAATGCAGGTGGAAGTGTATAATTTAGCAGTACATTTGGATGAAGATGGGATAGGATAGAATTTTATCGCTCTCAAAGGACGTGGAACAAAGAAATTGCATCTCAGTGTCAAAAACTGCCATTTCCAGCATAAAAATGGCCGCCATTTCCAAACAAACGAATCTACAAACATGATTTTCGCCAAACAATATTATGGCCGTGCCAAAAAAGTTATGACTGTTGGCTGAGATATCACAATAAAAGGGAATTGCCAATGAGTGTGGTCATGGGCAATTCCCGTGAGCTGCAAAGTAAAAGCCGTGCCGCCCTGACCCGTTCTGGAGCAGCGTGTGAGTCGATCCCTCCGTACTGTTGGGCTGAGGAGACTGTGTGGCCCAACACTCATTAATCTGCAGCAGGAAGAAATCTGCGGGCTCTGTAACAGCCACCTCGACATACACCTGAACAAGACACACACCGAGAACATGAAGTTCAACCGATACCAATCCCAACTTACCAATGATCTTTTAACCTTTTAGGTATGCATACTCATTTTGAAAGTATATATATTTATTTGTTTTTTAAATCAAAGTGAAGGCTGTGCAGCACGTGTTATATATAATTATGGCCCCTTGTTAAATAAGAGAACTATCTCTGTTGAATAGTTCCAGATGATTGTCATGAAAGTAAAAAATATTTTTTGTAATAATTATACATCATAAATCAAAACTTAATGGAAGATTTCCCATGTTAATGAGATTTCTTTCATAACTAAAAGCAATACTCACTGAATGAGGTTCAATAGATGCACGTCAAATATTTCTTTTAGCAGCTTCAGGGACTTGCTGCTTTGACAATACCCCCCCTCACATTAATTGAACAGCATCAAGGAACCACAAATCCAGTCTTCCACCTCTGCACGGCTCCAGATATCAGGGGGCTGAACGCCGGTGAGCAGGTCAACCTGAACCCACCTTGTCTCGGAGCTCAATGCTGGGAGACGTGACGTAGGCCCGGGTGTACGTGTGGTCCGTGTACAACATCATCTTGATTGTGGCATCCAGTTCGTCGACGTGCATCACCGTCTCGCTGCACATTCAGAGAAAGAATGAGGTCACATCTTAAGTCTGGGTTTTCCCTCCAACAGTTGGCTTCACTGGAAAGTCTGAGGACTCAGAGATGCGAGTCTTAATAGGAAACAAAAGATTGGACTCAGTTTTGTCAAGCTTTTTACCCCTTATCTTATCAAAAACACCTCAATCAGATCAACTGGAGACACACACACACACACATATATATATATATGGTTTTATCAAGATGTATCCTTGACAAGCAAAGTCAATGGAGCAACATGAACCGACAGAAGTTACTTGGATAAATAACCAAGATGTCTTCCATGAGACATCGCCAAGTCCAGTCGACTTGATTCAGTAGCTTCAAACTGGATGTATTCATCTTATTTCTGTGCACATGTATTAGTATGTGAAATATTAACGTGTACGCTTGGTGTGAGCCCAAAGAAATATGAAAAAAATAAATAAATAAAAGTTGCAGACTACATATGAAGACCAGATATGAGAACTTTAAAGCGTCCCCGAGTGTCGGATTTCTGTCAAATCGTAGGTTTTCTTTTTACCTGGAGAGCGGAGAAACTGGGAAAGGCAGACTGACACTTCTGACATACGGATACAAGCATTTAAAGTCCATCTTGATGACCGGATCTCGGATGATGTTTCCAGAAACCCGAGGCTCCGACAGCAGACTCAGGGAGTAGGAGATGTGAGTGAGGTTCTTCTGCAAGCGGAGAACAACAGACGTGGCTTCATCAAAAGATGCTTGAATTTTCTTGCGCCCACTCCGACGCAGACGTACAACAGATAAATCTCCAGTTGTACCTGTATGGGTTCGCCCCCGCACATCAGGTATTTGCCTTTGGATATCCTGGACATGTAGTACGGCATGCCGTCGATGACCTCTCTCTGGGCACGGCACGAGGCGTTGGGCAAGTGGACGGACGAGAGCGGCACGTTGTGATACATGAAAAACTCCTCCAGCACCCTGATTGTTATGTAGTCTTTTCCACACATGACCTTGATGTCGGCACCTGTAAGGGAAAGCAGGCGAGACCTGAAGACTCCTCGAAGTCTCTTAAAATCATGGAAAATATGGACGCCTGAATCCACTGAATTAGTGGATATCTAATTTGTTCTCGAGACGAGTGACATAAGGGGAAGCACGCATAAAATGTGGACAGTCTTAAAGATAATAAAGCTTCTTCAGTACAATATTCATCGGGATCCAATACATGATAAGAATACCAAATGACTGGAATTTGGTTTCGCATTCACTTTTCAATGGACATGAATCCATGTGAAATCTCAGTCAATTTCCATTTATGTAACTAGGAAGCCCACATTATCAATTTTCTCTGGCAGCATTTTTTTCTTTTTTACTATAATGTTAATTCTAATATATAGCTGCATTAGTAAAAAAAAACTAAAAAAAACATGGCATCTAGAAGTTATTTGTTTCTATATTTAGGACAAAAAGAGTTTAAGCATCTTAATAGTGGAAAAAAAGTCCTCATGAATTAAAATGACTAAATGTAATTTAAAAAAATAGATAAAAACGTTTAAGTAGGGGAAAAAAATCATTACATCAACAAAAATAAAAATATATTAAAGCTCAAAAAAATTATATACACATATATTGCTGAACACTCATAAAAATGTCTTAAACAGAGAACATAGAGTATATTTCCTTTTGTAAAAACAAGGAAACAAGTCAGATTATTTTAACAACAGGTGGAGACTTTGGTTTGAACTTCCACCAACTCATATTTAAGCCTGATTGTATGATTTATGTCTAATCTGCTTTTATAAATCAGAAATAATTCATTCATTTTATTTGTGGGTGGTGGTGGTGGTGCACCTGCAGTTTGACATGAGGCAGGCTATTGAAGGAGCCATGAGGGGAAAAAAAAAAAAGTGATAGAAAAATGAAAATGCCTACTTCTGTCACACTTGTCTCCAAAATAACCTCCTACACATTTGCAGCGCCTGAGATCTTCAGACAGAAGACACCTTGTGCGGTCGGTGCAAAGCTCCACGCTGCACATTCCTGCAGAGCCACAGCACAGAGAGCAGTGTGAGGGATTACCACACACAATTCTCACACTTCACACTCAACGTCTTCCTCCTTACCCTCAACCCTGAAGTGCTGCAAGGCCAGGAAAAGAAGAAGGACCACGCTCAGCTGATTCAGGAAGAAACACATCTACATTTTATCAGACAATTTCTCCTATAATCCTCAAAGTAAATATTAAAAGAAACAAAAAAAACCCCATCTATGCACACCTACCTTCCAGCCAGTTGGGATCATTCCTGTAAAAACACAATGAATTGGTAAATATAGGTGTAAATTGAAATAGATGCAGTCCGACTGCATGCTCTCTTGTTGTGGTTTTCAACACCTGCTGATCTCCAATTAAAGACACCTGCTGCGTTTCCTGTTTCCTCGCGAGCCTCCCGCGCCTGAACGCACCATTTATCCCAACACACAAGAGTTCTGCAGGAAGTTAAAAGTCTCTAAAATGACTCTTCTGGTTATCAAGACGAGAGTAAAGTAAGAGATAAGCATAAAAAGATTAAATTTACAAACTAGAAATGAGTCCTTAATAACGCTATGCTCAGTGGTGATGATGTCATGTCTGTAAAGCGAGCAAAAGTACTCCCATTTTATAATTACGTTAAAATGAAGATATTGATTCTGAAAAGCAGATACAGATTTAAAGCATTTACTTTGGTTGAAATAAAAAATAGTATAGGATCTGAAAACGGTATTTTTGTAGTATGTGTTTTTATGAATGTTTTTCTATTATGTTTCTCCATTATTATTATTATTATTATTATTATTATTATTATTATTATTATTATGGTGATGATAATAATTGATAATGTTTATAATTATTTGTAAATGGTATATTTGTCACCTTTGGGGGTTTAATAGTTCAATGTCTAGTGATTATTGGGTACAATTTTTATCCTCTATTAATACACTCAACGAGGCTCCAAGGTGAACCATGCGATAAATTACAGTAAATATCCAGAGGGCTCCACTAGATGTCACTGGGGCTCTGTCAAGTTCACCTCATCAGTTTTTAAAGAAAACCTCACAACAACCAAACGGGCTGTACCAAAAAAAAGTTAATAAAGAAAATATACTCGTGAGTGAACATCAAGCCAAGACTCGTTTTTTTTTTTTTTTTTAAACTGCCAGTAATCTCTTCACTCATCCATCTACGGTGCAGGGTGACGATGGGTGGAGGGGTCAGAACAACATGGGGGTTCAGCCATGTTGGGTTCATGATGGGAGTCTGGATTGACTCCAGGGGGGAAAGTAATAAGTGGGCCATTGTCTCTCCCACTGTGCCAACTCGTCACACCCGCAGGCCGCAGCCCAAACTCTCACATCGTTTCATCTTTGTGGGGAAAACCATCTGCTTTTGATGGAGTGGATCTGATGAGGCTTTTTTGTTTTTCTCTTTTTTTTTTTTAAAGTAAAAGAATTTAAACAAAAAAAAAAACATCAATAGAGCTCCAAGTTGTGGTAATGTCACAGGTTTTCACAATAATGTAGAATCTCCGTCTCAGTAATAAACATTTCAAACATTTTTGAAGCAGTTTTGTAGATTGAAACGAGCTTCCTGCAGCAGACGTCAGTTGATCTGTGACAGTTTCACATGTGAATGAGTTTAAACGATGAGCTCTCATCAGCATCAGTTTGATGCACAAAGATTTGCACATTTGAGACTTTGCAAGAAAAAAAACCCTCCACTTTTCATGAAATCCTTAAATGTGGTTTAAATGTGTTTGGTTTAAAATACAATATTATCTTCTGTGTTCGGGAAAATAATCGTGCAAAACTTCCGAGTTGTTGAGACTTTTGTATTTAATACATTTTCCAAAGCTTTTAGTGTTAAATGTGATCCTTTTCCTCCAATACCTGTTCAAAGCAGTTCCTTTCTCAACCCTTTCACAGGCCAAGTGATCATATTTGGTAAATTCAGATTGCTTTGGCAAACTATCTTTTCCTAACAGTCAGTTAGATTTACTTTCTGTGGTTTAATCAGTAGGTTTTCTTGAACGTGGCAATGAAAAGAATGAATGCAATTTTCCATAATGAATGTTTGAAATTCAATGCAAATTGTTCAGATTATATTTTGTTATTGTCGTGTCCATGTACTGCATGTGTGTGTGTTTAGATCTGTTATGTACTGTATGTATTGTGTTTTTCTTTTCAGAAAACTGATTTAAAGAGTTTTCACATAGATTGCACATCCAGCCCTCTATAGTATGAAAATATTATATTTCTTTCTCTTTTATTTGTAACATGGATGATTTTTTCCACTCCTTTTTGAATATGTTTGTATGTTCCCATTGCTATTTCAAAATAGCAAAAAAATTTATTTGTAAAATGAACCTGACTATTTCTGTATGCACTCACATGTGTGGTCCAGATGTTTCAAGCAGTCACATCATTCTGCACCCAAACGTGTGACCGCAAAGTCAGGAAGACGTTCGGGTCCAAACCCTGAAGACTGCAGTGCAGCGGCCGCTCTAACGCCGCCTGACCTTGTTTCCCCTTTATGCAAATGCTGCTGCAAATGCTGCTGCAGTGTTAGTTTGCAATGACAGGACATTACACAGTTTTTGAACTTTTAAACGTCGTCGTGTCTGTTTTAGGTTTCTGTCCGCCACAAGACCAAACACGAGATAATTCAATATATTCAAGCCAAAAGAAATGCCTGTTTGAAATAGATTAGATATTGCTTTGTTGTTCCCACAGCACAGGATTTGATCATGGAATTAAAATATGGTTGATTAAATATATTAAACTGTCTTTTCGTTAAAAGCTTCATCAGAACGTGTTAGATCTGTGACAAAACACTTTTCACATACAAAATTGTTGCTTCTACTTCTAGTTGCAGGATATACTTTTTATTGTTATTTTAAAAAGTGCCGCTATCCCCTACAAATGCAGATTATTTGTTTTAATACACCCTCGTTTTGTTTCAGGGGCCACAAACAGTCTAATTTCATCTTGAGAGGGCCGGCCGATAAAATATTGTCATAATAATCAGAAATTTTAACTTTAAAGTTTTTGCTTTGATGCAGTATACGTGATGAAAAATATCTATATCATCTCAAAAATGACTACAAACTCAAAATAAAGCCAATTTTAATGATAGGCTACCTTCTAGTGTAGAATACCTTGAAATATCTAAAAAAAAATAAAAATTATTATTCTCCTATTCACTCCTGTTCTAATGCATGTTCTTGTATTGATGGAAAACCTACAAATGCACATGGAGAACATGCAATTTTCAGGCTTCTGAAGTGGAGGCAGCAGCAGGAAAACTATATGGGTCTGATAAAAGCCATCATGACTGTTTTCCTACTTAATATTTGAGAAGAATGAATATAAATCTAACTCTATAAATGCACATTTTAGAATTAAATGTAAATATGACTGAAATTACGACACAACTTTAGTGTAAACACCCATAAAGTCACAGCTGTAGATTATATTTACTAGATATGTTACGCCACATTAGAAAAGTTGGGATTTTCATTAGAAATGGATCCAAACAGCTGGAAACAATAGTGTGATAAATATTTGGAGGTCTGTCGCACAGCTAAAATAAACATATCAGTTCATAATAAGTGAGAGAGGATCATCATCAGTGGGAAAACCCTGGTGATATTTTTTTAACTGCTGCTACTCATTTTAATATTTGCACACAAAAAAACCCCCATAATTATTCATTCACCACGCCGTCACAAACTGAATCCAAAATCCAACCAAATGAATCTCCAAATGACACATTGGTAACGTGATTTATTTAGAAAATATATGACATAAGAAGCATTTTAAAGTAGATGACGTGTGTAAAATGTTTGAGAATGGTTAGCTTAGGTGATTGATGAAAAATAAAATAAAATACCTGGAAAAGATGCAAAATAACACAGTTACACAGGAATATATATATACATACATATATATATATATTTTTTTTTTTACAGACAGTAGCTGTGAGGATCCATGTTTCCTTGCAGCCTTGTGCGGGGGGGTTGTCTTCTGGTTGGCAGTGGTGGGGGGCCACCCTGGTGTTGTGAAATAGCCGGGTTATAGGAGGTGTGTGTCATCGGCCTGATTCACAACACCAGCTGCAGCACACACACCTGACAGGCGGCTCTTCTGCTGCTGCAGGTCTTCAAACAAACACACACACACACACACGCACGCACGCACGCACGCACGCACGCACGCACGCACGCACGCACGCACGCACACATGTCTGCTTCTGATGTTAGAGACAACACAAATATATCAATAAAAGAACAATTCATTTCAATTGAAACTAAGTGGCCTTTCTTTTTGTAACCTCGGTTAGTTGGAAGTGATCAAAAACAATAAAACAACAATTTTCAATTCAAACAAACACAGTCTCGAACACGTATATTTTTCAGCGTTTCATTTAAGTTAACATCAGAAAGCTGTCAAATGGGAACTTCGAAATTTCAGTTAAAATTGCTCACATAACAAAAAACAAACAAACCTGCAGATAAATTACAAACAAAGCAGGCGTCACCCAAATAAGCCAACACATGATAAAACGATGCCCGTGATGTCAGCATTGTTGACAGATTTCACTTCATCATACATAGAAATGCAGCAGAAATCACTGGGATAACGGTTTTTTCATGTAAATGCATTAATGCCATCTCGTAGTGAGACTGTGAGACGAGAACTCAGACTTTTATAAGTCCGGAAATTCACATAAATGACATTAGGGTGGGGAAATATGTTTAGATTTTTTTTTTTTCCCCCCCTGGACTTGCACACTCATGGCCTGTCTGGAAGGTTTAGGGTTGTTGTTGTTTACACACCGTGTGTGTGTGTGTGTGTGTGTGTGTGTGTGTGTGTGTGTGTGTGTGTGTGTGTGTGTGTGTGTATGTGTGTGTGTCAATGAGGAGCAGACATCTAATCTGTCCACAAAATACCAAACAGTAGTTATTCAGAATGTTATTTTGTACTACTATTGATTTTTGATTTAATGACTTCAATCATAATTCCATTCAAAGGTTTTTAAGTTACTTCAATAGGATTCATGGATGAAAACACATCGATTTAGGTAAAATAAAGCATGTTGGATAACCTCTAACAAAAAAAAAAGAATCAGAATTTGTATTTGATTATAAAGAGATATATTATTTGATGCAACTGAATTTCGATCCTTACACAAAGGTTAATTTGAATATTCTCGACATTGGTTTCTTCTTTCTTTTTCCAAAATCAAAATGTGGTTATCCTAAGAAATACTGCCATCACCACAGAACAACAAAGGATGAAATGACCCTTACGAAGCTTGAAAACTGTGTATAATAGGCTACAGTTACGAGGCCAATTTCACTTAAACTGTTATTTCAGGATGAAAATGTCAAATATTCTCAGTGCGGTCTGCAAATACACTTTCCTAAAATTCTAATAAGAGCATTTGGATTGTTTTCCCCCACTGGTAAGTGGTTATTTATAAAAAAGAAAAAAGCCCTATGCATTGTCACAAT
This sequence comes from Lipophrys pholis, assembly GCF_963383615.2. Lineage (NCBI taxonomy): Eukaryota > Metazoa > Chordata > Actinopteri > Blenniiformes > Blenniidae > Lipophrys > Lipophrys pholis. The sequence continues at coordinate 24,353,572 of NC_137631.1, read as the reverse complement.
GCTCAAATCTGAGCAGAATATATCTATAAAAAATAAAAGCTGCAGCACTGCGACGTATAGTGCTTGGCTCAGCTCGGTCGGTGGCCACGGATGAACCCAACGTCTCGGTACGGTTAAATATGTAGAGCAGGCCAAGACAGAATGAGCCTCCATCTGTGTTCTCTCAGGCCAGACTGAAGGACAGAGAGTGGGCCACTGGGCTCACGGGGAGGGGACGGAGGGAGGCCCTTTCCAGCAAACGTCAGCCGATTTCAAGTTATTTAAACTGCCGCCAGCGAGTTGCTCGTTGCTCAGGTGGATTACGGACACGTGGTTGGTTGGTTTTCACCATTCGACAAGCGGCGTCAGATTTGAGGGAAAGTTTGGGATTTTAAGACAAGATTTTCCTCCTTCTAAAAAAACATTAAAAAACATGCACTTTGTTATCCCAGGGATCAGGCCTTCGACTCAAGAGACAGAAATATCCCTCCAGCTCTGAACGCTGAGCTCGAGCCAGCCAACCATCTGCCGGGGGGACAGGAAGTGTCACACATATCGCACTGCCGCCTGTGGAAACAGCACGGCCATGTTTTAAACCCGCGTTACAATCACATTTCATCTCACTCTCCAGCCCCCCTCGAGGAGGTTCAACAAACTGGATCAAAATGATCAGAACGAGTACCTCTGTACTCTGCGTCTCGTATCTTTGGCACGAGGTGACGAACACGCTCAGGACAATTGTGTTCTGAGCGGCTTTGGGGTTAATTAATGGTGATGACTTCTGGAAAAGTGTTGGATTCACTGTAAACTATACAGATTTAGACATTCAATTTAGGAAAGGATGAAAACATTAATTTCCTGCCTTCGGAGAACGACTGCTGGCTTGGGCACAACAGAGATTGAATTAATTCAAAAGTGAGAATAAATTCAAATTATGATGAAGGCAAAGATCATTTTTACGGAGTATAAAAGTTGGCATTTAGAACACACACTTGTGTCCAAATAACATTTAAAGAACATAAAAAGTCACTATTCTCGTGTTGTTTTGTCCTTTGGCATCTGAAACTGAAAAGACTAAGGTAAAAGTATCAAGTCAAATTCAAACACTTTAAAAACGTTATCTTATTCTTTTCGTCTAAATGTCTATATTGTAACGTATAAAAGAAAAAATCTTACTTGTTTTTCTTCTTAATGCATCACAAATACAATGTTAAGGCCATTTAAAGTATTCACTGAATTACATATGGTGGAGGCAAAACCTCCCACCCCCGGAGCCTTAAAGGTACAGCATGTATTTCTGTTTTGAATTTAAAACTTTTGTCAAAAGAAGCTGCTGAAAGACGTGCAGGTTCTTAATTTAGCAGCTGAAAAGCTTAAACAGCAGCCTGAACAAAATCCATTATCTAAAAATCAAACAGAGAAATCCTATTAATGTCAAACGGGGGTTCACAGTGACTCACTGCTGCCACCTAAAGCACAAAAGTGACATGATGTAAATGTGACATACTGCACCTTTAAGCAACAAAACCAGAATTTATGGGATATTGATCAGTTAAAGGTAAAACTTCTTTAAAAGCAAAAGGGGGAGGAAATAAAATGTGATGAACGTTAAACGCATAAAAACAAACAAAATACAACTTAAAAGTTTTTTTTTTTTATTCCAAATTAATCAAGGTACAAACATGAAACAACAAAATGGGAAACGAAGCAGAACGAAAACAAGCGAAAGTCTGATGAATTAACGACGTGAGCTGTTAACACGATGATGAACAAAGCTGCCTGCACAGAATAAAATAAACGACAGACAGATGAGTGAGGCCTGTGTGTGTGCGTGTGTGTGTGTGTGTGTGTGTGTGTGTGTGTGTGTGTGTGTGTGTGTGTGTGTGTGTGTGTGTGTGTGTGTGTGGTCTCAGTTCATCAGTAACTCCATCTGCACCAGTCTTGCGTTGGTGTCTCCGGCCATGTTGTAGGGAATCATACCAGCGAACGTGATTAAAGCTCTGGCCTGGCTGCGTAGTTGCTGTTGGAGGAGGAGGAGCAGAAGAAGAAGAAGAAGAAGAAGAAGAAGAAGAAGAAGAAGAAGAAGAAGAAGAAGAAGTTCATGTCAGTGTTTTTTTTGTGGACTTATACATCAAAATACATAGTATATACTGTCTGCGACCACTAGTTGGTTTCAGAATGCCGCTCCGGCACCACAGAAAAAAAACTCCATTACTTCTGTATTTGACTGACAGCGCACGCAAAATGTCGCCAGAAAAGAATCAAAACTGAATTTAAACTAAAAATGATACGAAGTGAGAAAATCTGAAAACTTAAGTTCATATGCAAGAATAAAAAATTAAGCCTTCTTTAAATTGTGTTGTAATTTGAATATTTGTGATGATTGTGATCATATACTTGTAAAATGTCTTGTTATTTGGATTATGATCTTGTGGCTGATATTTAACAGAAAAGTCTTGACAGATTATTAAAAAAAAAAAAAATCTAGTAAATAATTGGTAGACAAATAAGTGTTTTAAATTCCGATCCGACGGTCACATGTCTTTCTCCCTTTTACACTTTTTGTCTGATGCAGCAACTATTGCTGTCGGCTTATTTCACCATTTAAATGAGTCTAATACGCTTACAATGAATTACTGATTATAAATGTAGATATTAACCCTTCACAGAGAACTTGAATCAGATTGTGATTTGAGGAAACGTGAAATGTAAATAAACTCCCTCATGTGTCACTGATCTCTGATCAAATCTGTTGAAAATGAATAAACTGACTAAAATCATCCATGTTTGATCTCCATACAAAACTCTCTAAATTTGACAAATCTGATTGAACTTGATTTAACTTTTAAATGATTAATTGACAGGAAACAAGGAGAAATGTTAAGTTATAGTAAAAATGAAAAATAAAACACTTTTTTGTTTCATAATTATATAATTTTTAATGAAATGGTGGGAAAAAGCATCCCGCTGAGATGTTTCTCACCATGTCTCTGTCCTCCATGGTCCTCTGCGGTCGGCCCGGCGTGCCTGCTGGCGCCCCCTTCAGGCGTTTGTACTGTGTGTACAGGATGTTCATGGTAGCCAGCAGCACTTCAGACAGGTTGTGACGAACCTGCGGAGACAGGCGACTTGTGAGACAACCCCACGAAGTGTAAACCCGAGCAAGTCCGTTCAGATGTCAAGACTGTAACCCGATAACGGCACCTCGTCGCTGAAGTTCCTGAAGGCAGCAACTCGCTCCTCCACGCCGTCCTGACTGAGAGGAAGCAGCTTCAGACGCTCCATCACCTGACACACCAACACATTTCAAACATCAGCCACCGGGCTTCATGCATCGCTTGTGATTGTTTGCACTTTTTTCTTCCGCCGCACTCACGTCGTAAGCTCTGTCGACGTGACCCGCGTGATACTCGTCGAAGAACGTCATCAGATCCAACAGCAGGTAGAAAGTGCCGTCGATGGTTTTATCTCCGGCTATTCCCTGAGTGCGATACCTGCACAGAAAGAGGAAGAGTTTTAGATGGGGAAAACTGAACAACAAGAAAATGTTCAGAAACTCGAAAAAGAGTTGACATGTCATAAAGCGACAGACAAACCTGGATATTAACAGTCAGAAAACAGTGAACCCATGAGAAAAGCACAGAGAAGCCGAGAGCTCAAGACACAAAGTGTGACTTTGTTCAAATGTGGATTTCTTATATTCTTTCATACATCCCTCATTTCTGAAATGGTCAACCAGGTTATTTTTTTCTTCTCCTTTTAATTCAAAGAGTCGCGGAGGAGAATATAATGTAAGAACAATAGTGAAAACATAATTATAACGTAAGCTTAGGGTATCGGGTGCCGAGACCAAGAGGATTAAAACTCGATGCTGGCGGTCCTTACCGCTCTGCGATCGCCACTGCAGAATTTTTCAGCCTCTCCTTGTTGGACTGCGGTGCGCTGACCTGAGCAATGACCGGACTCAACAGCCTGTTCATCAGCTCCAAGACCTTATCGGGGTTCTGCACAGCGATGATGAAAATAACAGGGACAGTGAGAGGGTTCAAACCTAGGGAGGGAGGGGGGGGAGAGAGGAGAGAGAGAGAGAGAGAGGAGAGAGAGAGAGAGAGGAGAGAGAGAGAGAGAGAGAGAGAGAGAGAGAGAGGAGAGGAGAGAGAGAGGAGAGAGAGAGAGGAGAGAGGAGGAGAGAGAGGAGAGGGAGAGAGAGAGAGAGAGAGAGAGAGAGAGAGAAGGAGAGAGAGAGAGGAGAGAGAGAGAGGAGAGAGGAAGAGGAGAGAGAGAGAGAGAGAAGAGAGAGAGAGAGAGAGAGAGAGAGAGAGAGAGAGAGAGAGAGGAGAGAGAGAGGAGAGAGAGGAGAGAGAGAGAGAGAGAGAGAGAGAGAGAGAGAGAGAGAGAGAGAGAGAATTGCTCACCTTGGCCAGTTCGTAGAGTTTGACCGCCTCCTCAAAGAGGCCCTTGTTCTCGGCCTCCAGAGCCACTTTACTGATGATAGCTCTTGTGTCCCCCGGCAAACTTATCTATGACTCCCGGCTGAAAATAGAACGTGGAACAGCGTGAGCCTGAGAGCCGAGCACTTCTGATCGTAATAGCTCTTCTCTGAGCTGTTCGGTTTGATTCCAGCAATCGGAGGGAGAAAACACAATGTGAGGATTTGGGTATACAGAGATCTCGTGCTGCATTCACCACGCAGCAGCATAAAGTAGCATGTCAGCAGCCCGAGATACTGCGGTGCCATATTCAGGATGACTTAGATGAGCTTTTGATGCGAGTGAAAGCAGAAAAAACTAAATCTTGGCTGCACCTAAATGCGAAAGCGGCTGCAGTCCAACTCTGGCTCCAGTCTGGGTGCAGTGAGAAGCGTTGCAGTAGACTGCAGGTGACTTTATAAACGCACAGCCGTCCACAGCCAAGAAACAAAAATAAGTGATGAGGATCCAGGTTTAGTAATCGCCTCATACAGAGGAGCTTTAATCGCTCACTTAAGGCCGTACAATATAACACAAATTTACCGGTTTCAAAACATGCAGATCACAAAGCAGCGACTCGACTGAGATAAATTCTGTTTCCAAGCACTGTGCATTCCCCCTCAGCAAAATCTAAAAATTACAGTTATAAATATGAGTAGCAATGATTCAATAAACATTAATATTGACATAGAGAAAGAACCCTGTTGTTTGGAAGGACTAATCCCAAGGCACAAAGACATTAACATCATCTGGTTAAGAAACATCTCATATCACATCTTCAACTGATATCATGCTGTGAAAAAAAGCTGAATATTTCCAGTATGTGGCCACGTTGTCATATCCAGTAGTCATGGAAACATGACCTCCGGTTATTGCAGTGTTTCTAGAGAGAGATGCCGGCGTGAAAGCAGCCCCATGGAAATCTGTAGCTTATGTACAATTTGGTCTGCACAAACTGATGTGAGGGCGCCAAGGTCAACAAGTCCAAAGGCATTGGTTGGCCGCATGTCGACTGCGAGAGGCAGGCTTGGGTTACTACCCCGAGACAAAGGTCAGCAGACACCATCTACTCCAGGAGGTCTGTGCAGGAGAGGAGGAGGAGTGAGTCAGCAGGGCGAGGTGGACTCCAGAAATAAGGGGCATGGACGAGGTGGGAGAGAACACTTGGTGCTGGATCACCCGAGCAAGCAACGTGCAAGACTTCCATTGTGTTCTCCCATTGTGTTCGGTTCCTCGTACAAACTGTTTATAAGGCCGTTGCTAAGCACGTACAATCTAATCTCAACACCTGGAAGGAAAAAATGAGACGCATTCCTGCCTCCTCTGATCTGGAAGAGGTGTTGAAGAACATCTCTTTCAGGAGCAGCCCAAACGCTCCCGCCATGCCTACGTGCTTAGGGCAGTGGCCGGCAGCACAACTTCAACACCAACAAAGACCATGACAGCCAGACAAAGGCAGTCGACTTCATCAGGGCTAGAGAGTAACGCCATGTACAACCAAAGCCAAGCATGAGCTTCCTCCACATAGCACATTTTAGTGATGAAGCCCGGAACGTCCATGAGTCCATACAGGTGGGCTTCAGGAGCGCTGCAGGACATTCTGGGCATCACGGGAGTGACCGAGATGGTTCAGTGGTTGTGCCCCTCTGATGTTGTTTGCACAGTGAAATCACGTGAGAGCGTGAGTAAGTAGCTGCTGTACCACATTAATGAGGCCTCACACACGTCGCCAGACTGTGAGGGGACGGCATCAGCAGTGCATAAAAAAACCCCAAAGATTCCTGAAAGTCTTATTATGTATTGAAAATATTTTACATTGTCATGAGTCTGGAATGTAATACAGCCACAGCCACAGCCGTCGATTAGACAGCATGTACATACATGTTCAGAGACGGGCTGCGAGGCGTCTGCGCGTTTCATCCCACACACGGCTGACAACGCTGGAGATGTGAATTTTAGGGGAAGAAAGGCCCTCAAACCTCGCATCGTGCAGGGCGCCGCGAGGAACGTCAAGGAACCGCAGAAACAAGCCTACAATGAAGCTTGATGAAGAGCCCTTTGATCCGTGACAGCCGAACAGAGCGCTGCTAAATGGGTGTTTGGGAACACGACGGAGACGTGTTGAAGGGAGAGGAAATTTCTGACCACGGCTGACTGACTGAACCCCCCACACGGCGGCAGAGGCAATGAGTGACAGGCAGAGACGGAGGGAAAATGTAAAGTGGAGAAAAAGCGAGAGCGAGACGGCTAGTCGGCAGGTGAAAGGGAAAAAAAAAAAAAAAAAACAGGAGATGAGAGGAAGAGGAGGAGGGAGAATCAACCACTATGTTCCTACCTTCCTGCTGCCGTCTTTCTCTAATCTCCCCAACAGCATGTCAAACTGTAAAAAAACAAAGACACATATACCATATTGAATATGTCAGACAAAAGGTACTCCTGCACAATATGTAAAGCAGCTCAGGAATAAATACTGTGAAATTTGACAAAACAAATTCACTGGTGGTAGGTTTAATATAGCCGTCTCTTCCCTGTAGCCTGTGCTCTCTCATCTTTGCAGGGGATTTTTTGGTTACGAGGAAACATGTTCATGATCTATTCCTTCTACCTCCATAAGCATGTGGATTAAACTGCTGTCTGATGTCAACTTTGATTACGCCTCTCCCTGTCCAATCCCCCCCCCGCCCACTTATTATCCTTTAACTCACAACCAGTGGATCAGAAATCCTCCATCGCAGTTTAATTTGTTTTGTGATGTTTTATTTAAATGTAAAGTGCTGTGAGATGGTTGAGCTATAACAGGCGCTACATAAATTAACTATATTAAATTGTGACAAGGGGATGTAATATCCATGTATTTGAGATATAGAAAAACACTATGTAGCAATTTTTGAAAGACATTTACTACAGACAACTGCAAAAAAATAACTGCAATACAGATCACAATTCTTTATCCAGTTGTAAATATATATATCATGAGCAATATATTTTTCAATATGTCAATGCCAAAACTATTAAGGAAACATTTTTGATCAAATTTCAAAGGATGACATTATTCTTTTTACACACACACACACACACACACACACACACACACACACACACACACACACACACACACACACACACACACACACACACACACACACACACACACACACACACACACACACACACACACACTTAATTTATTGTAATTAATTGTGATCATTAACAGCACAGAGAAATAGTTTCTTTCACAACTTGTGCAGAAACATCATAAAACATACACTTGGTGTCAGGAGAGACACAATCATCGTCGTCATCTGATTTACCGGGGGTGTAAACGTGGTGTGAGCCGAAGCTGAATTAAGCCACGCTAATACCAAGTGAATGGCTACTCGTGCATTTTTATTTCACTGATAGAAAGTGGGTCACTCACCTCCCGACTCTCGATAACGAGCTCGCTGACACAGCGCATGAACATGTTTTCTCCCTGGCTGTCTTTCTCGTTGCTGTGAAAGGACACATCGAGTCGGTTCAGAGAAACACGGACAAACTGACAAGTTAAGGTTGAAGTGTTTGATTGCTTACCGCAGGAAGTAGAAGTACTGCAGGGCCTCCCGCGGGTCGGTGGACTCAAACTTGCGAGTGTACAGCATGAGCAGCCTTATGAAATTAAGGCGACGCACCATCGGAGGGTCGCCGGGCTCCTGACTCACTGCGGAGGAGACGACGTTAGCGGCTCGTTTGGACTGAACCCCTGTGAAATAAAGGTCGCTGTACTCACGTAGCTGCGCGCTTTGTCCGGACGACTTCAGCAGCAGCCGCAGCTCATACAGGACTAACGCCACGTGCACGGCGTGACTTCTGAGTCTCTCCACGCGAAACAAGAAAGCAATGGCCGCCTCAAACTGAGCGGTCAGGAACAACACCTGGAAGTACAGGAAGGGCTGCTGGCTGGCAGAGAAATGGGACTCCCCTGTAGGAGAAACACATGCAAGAATATTGAGAATGAAAAAGAAACGCTTTGGAGAGGCTGCTGGGGGCGGAAAAGATCTGGTCAGACAATATACTGATCTCTCTCCTGCTCGTGCATATGACCAGTCTTCTAGTTGTATTTTGAGGAAAGTCGGCTTTTCATTTTGAAAATATCCATTATAAGAAATCGTCTAAAACCTATAATAAAGATATAAAAGACAAACTTTGTGTTCAAAATAGATATCTTTTTTTTTTAATCATATCTATAATATGATTGAATATTTATTACGAGAGATAAAGAGATGCTTCAGTTTTTTTTGGAGTGCATGTTGTGACGCTTCTCGTTTTATACAATGTGGATTGCAGAAATCCTCTCAAAATAATCCTCTTAATGCAAGCAAACATGTCCCCAACTATTCAAGTACAATCAATCCAATCAATTCAAAACAAACAGCATGACAAAGAAGAAAAACTCAACGGCCATACAGTGGTATCGTGGTTCGCACTCCTGCATTATATATATATGAAAAAAAACATTCCTGGTTTGAATCCAGGTTGGGCTCAGGGCCTTTCTGTATGTTTGCATGTTCTTCACCAGGTGCTCCCGTTTCCTCCTACAGTCTGAAAAACATGTGCTTGATGTAGATTTACGACTCTTAAGTTACTCGTAGTTGTGAATGCATCCGATTGTCGGCCTCTCTGCCTTCACCCATGGTCAGGTGGAATCGGCTCCAGCAATCCGAAGTTGGATAAAGTCGTACAGAAGACGGACGGAAAACAAGGCCTACTGTGATTAGGGAAACAGCATTTAATGTATTTAACTGTCACAACCACATGTCTGGGTCAGCTGGAGGTCTACACACGCCACGTCAACTGTATTCTACATGTGAGGGGAGACTGAAAATCATTTTGAGCACAGGTACTTAGTCATCGAGTTTACTTTTTAATTATAATTCTTAATCCTCTTGCTGGCTGAAAGTTTGAGGAGGAGAACAGGGTGGACTGTGTCAGCCATTTCATAGCCTTATCTCAGCCTTACAGCGTTTTAGTTCAAAAAGAGAGAGTGAGAGACGGAGGGAGAGAGGGGAAAGAGAAAGAGCGGCAATGAAGAGAAGAAAAAGAGGATGGAGGAGGAGAGATAGGCGTGCGGGATTCTGGGTGGGGGGGTCGGCTCGCTGTAGCCGAGAGTGCAAACAAGAAATGCGAAAGGACAAATTCACACTGGGGAAAAAAAAGGAAGAAAAAAAAAAGACGTGAAAGAGGACAAAAATCAGTGGGAGGATGCAGGGACAGCTGTGCAAGTGTGTGTGTGTGTGTGTGTGTGTGTGTGTGTGTGTGTGTGGGGGGGGGGGGCGGAAGATAAACAGCAGAGGAGCGAGCGGTGGGGGAAACGGAGCGAGCGGTGGGGGAAACGGAGCGGACGAGGCTGGCGAGCGCCGGCAGTACGTGCGAGAAATGAAGATAGGTTTTCCGGGGGCTTTGAGTCCCGCTGTGAAGCAAGATGGAGGACAAGGAGGAACACTGTGCCAGACAACCGAGGGAGTGGAGAGAAAACAGAATGAGGCTTCGGGCTGTATTTCCCACCGAACAGCAGGAGCAGGAGATGATGGGGGTGGGGGTGGCGGTGGGGGTGTGTGGGGGGCACAGAGAGACCGTCGCCTTATCTGAACGGAGCAGCTCGACCCACGGAGGAGGCGACACCAGGGGAGAGAACTTTACTTTCCTCGGTCTGCGGGAGGGAAGGACCTAACGCCCCGGCAAACTCCCGTTTCATGTGTCGGAGGGGGGAATGTTGTGGTTCATCGAGTCGTTTTTTTTTTTTTTAAAGTGACTTCAGATGAAGAATCAAAGTCAAAGTGTCTGAAAGTTACTAGTTACACTTTGAAGTTGTAATTAAAGTGTGTGGTCGTGGTTGGATTAACCGTCCCACCCTGTCCACCCAGAGTGTGTGAGTGAATGTAACAGCTCTGTTGAGATAATATACCTGATATAAACTGCTGCATGAGTACAGTCCATTTAACTTCTTTACGGCTCACTGGTTTCCCCCCGGGAAATTTGCAACCGTTATGACCAAAAGAGCCATTTTTGGACCCCTAGATTCTGTCTGGAGCATCAAAGCATATCGACCTTCAAAACAAAGATAACGTAGCTTATGGACTTTAAAGAACGACATTTCACTGCTGTATTCGGACATCTCTTCTTTAGTGTGAGAAAGTTTAACACGCTATCGTGATCAAGTAGCGGCCTCAATTCTTTTGACACGTCAAACATTCAGGTACGCCTATAATGTTTGTAGTGTCTCATTTTCTACTACATCTTTTAATTTGTAGGATTAATCCAAGGTTAGCTAACTGATGGCTGAGGTTTAAAAACCAATGACCTGTATTCCAGCTCATCAAATTCATGTGAAGAGTTTTACATTGTTTAGCAAAAATGGGGTTATGAAATTCAAGATTTTCAATTCAAAGCCGTAAAATGTTCAGAAGTTTAATTTCAAGATGCTAAATGGGAGTCTCTTTGGACGGGTAACAAGTATAACATTAGTTTTGTGCTGCATAGAGCCACTACAGAAGAGCTACAGAGCAACATACAGACCGCTGACACTGCTAAATGGGCTACAATATTCAAACTGATGGAACATTAAAATACAAGAATAAATATAATCCTTAAGGATATATCAAATCTTACGAGGTGAGTGTCATCAGTCAGACTTGAGTGTTTTATATTCCAATATTTATTTCAATAGAAATGTGAAAGCAAGTTTAACACAACAACCTTTATTGTTTGATGCTCCATTTTGAATACAACTTAACTGGAATTAAGTTTGCAAACTCACAAAAAGTCTCCCAGAATCAGAGAAGAAACGTAAAATGACAAAACTTTGACATTTGACCACAAATCCCTCAACGATGGCAGGTTGAGCTTGTATTATAGCAAACAAGAGAAACAATGAAGGTTTAATAAATTTAATCAGTTGTGATTTTTCAAAGGTTGTAGATCATTGAGGCTGAATGACTCCAAGCAGATTTTGCAGTCAATCAAATGTGTCAATAATCAGGTACATTATATGTATAGACATATATGCACAGAATGTGGCCATTTTATGGAATTTAGAAGCATCTTTCTCTATTATTATTTTTTTTAAAGTTACAACTCCTGATGCAGTGCGAAGAGCACAGAATAAACTATGTGGAAATAGTGCCGAGTCCCTTCTTGTATTATTTATTGTGTTGAGACAGAGAGTTCTTGAACGGATCGGGAGAAGCAACGTGAAACAGCCAGGAGGACATGAAGAGGAGGGGGGGGGGGGGGGGGGGGGGGTAAGACAGAGAGAGAGAGAGGTGAAGGAGGAGGAGGAGAAAGAAGAGAAGGAGAAAGAGGTGGAGGAAGATGGGTCTCACTCGGCAAACATAATATGACCTCGATAGATTTTATAAATCTATTTAGCCTGTATCCAAAATCAGGGTGAAAAACGAAGCAAAGATCTATAGGTGCATCTCAAAAAGTTCATTTTCAAGTATTTCTACTATAATACATACATTTAAAAGTCTCGACAATTTTTCAAAATCGAATTACATAATTACTCTAATTATGGCCTCACATTTTGAGAGAGTGTATTTTTTAGTTATATTATATTGAGAAAAAGTAACAATTCCATTGTATTATACTTCAAAGAAACGCATCTGTGGTCTTTTGCTTAAAAGCATATTAAATGCCTAAAGGTGTTCATTATCATGTATTTACAGTTTGTCTCAGGTTAAGCTTCAGCAGTCATAGCATTTAAAATAAAGAAACTATCCACGACAAAGATACAGAAGAAAATGTGCTGCTTTTTTTTTTTTTATTTGGTAGTTTTAAAACAAATCAATGACAAACAGGCCTCATGAACTTCTTCACCTGAAAACTACAGGCCGAGTTGTCCATAGCAACAGCTGCTGAGGCTCATGGGTACTAAAGTATTTAGAGCGGTTTACTGCAACAAATTGAATGAAAAACATGCAAGTTTTGGAAAAAATGGTGAAATATTCATATCTTTTTGCTTTAGTGCTGCTAAATTATCCAAAAGACTCTTGTATTTGTCCCTTGAGAAAAATTCATGATATCATCTGAAGAAAACTTTTAAAATGGGAATTTAACGTTTGAAAATCTACTTTGGACAGATTCTGCTGCTTGCTTTTATTGTGTTCTATTGTCAGTTATTGTAGTCACGTTTGTTTTATTTCTTTTCATTGATACAAATTGAGGATTCTCAGCTAATACAGGCTGAAGTGTATTCGTCTTAAAAAAGTATCGGCTACACTGCAAGGTGGATTTTATAATCTAGTAAGTTCAACTTCAAGACGTCGCTCTCCACTGAATCAGAAGTGCGACGGCGTACTTCAGTCTGCATAAATAACTCGGCTGTGATCGGTGTGCGTTACCAGGGGCCCTTGAGGAACAAATGAAGGCAAACCAATAATCAAGCTGGGGTTTTCCGTAGCGTTAAACAAACACATTCTACATTAACGCAATGTAGAATATGTTGTCACAAAATGAAATTATATTGCCATTTCGCTCAAATAAAATGGCTTAAGGCATAGTCCTGACATTATACTAAAACACCAGGATCTGTTCATGTGCTATTTTACCAGAGGGCAGCAGCATCATCTAATTCAATTTCGCCCCAAAGAGTGACTGATGCCATCAGTGTAGGAAGGCGTCGGTGTGTGTACCGATGTATAGACGTGCAGGTGAAATAGAGTCTCATACCGTAGTCTTCCAGCAGTTGTTTCTGTAGCTGTGGCAGGGTGAGTCTGTCCTGAGGAGAGCTGCTGCCGTCGTCATCAAAACACACCTGGTTCAACTGCAAGACAACAAATGATAAGTGGGATATCAACGCACTGGAAAAAAAGAAGCAGGGTCACAGCAGACTGCTTCACTCTGCAAAATATAACACAGCAAACGCACAGCCCATTGAAATAATGATTTTAAAACATGAATAATAAAATCCTTCCTTGTGTAGGTGTTATTGTGCAAAATGCTTCAAGTGTGCCAAACACACAAAATATGCTTTACCTTGAGCCACAGGTAGTCTTCAGTCTTGTCTGCCACCTCCCCGTGGTTATCGCTGATGTCACATTTACCGATCAGGCAGTAGACGGCTCTCTTGTACGGGTCAGCGCTGTTCCTCAGCGCTCTGCGGTAGTGCAGGCGAAGCTTGTTCTCCGAGGTCGGGGAAAGACTAAAGGATGAAAGGTACAAAAATCAATTAAAGCGGATCCGAGAAGGAACACAACTTTGACCTTTCTTGGTCTGTGTGTGCATCTCAAAGGGAACAAACGGGACAGCGAGTTTTCTTCTCACCGTCTGTCGGGGCTGTTCATGTACTCCTGAAACCAGGTCTTGAAGTCTCCCAGCTGATGCTGCACTCGGTTTACCACCTGCATGGCTGCATTCAGATCTCCACAACGCAGGCAGTAGTAGATCACAGCCCACACCGGGTGGCCTTCGATCTCACCGTCCTGTAGCACACAGGTTTAAGACAGTGATCACTTCGTCATCCTTCGAACATATAGATGAAAATACTGTCTTGGCTCAAAGAGGGGAGGAATATCGCAGTGCATCTAAAAAAAAAAAAAAAAATCTAACAGAAAAGTACATTTTCCCCAGAAATGAAAAAGTGAGACTTGCATATATGTTACATTTATCACCCACAAACTGATATTATTCAAGTTTTTTTTTAAATTAAATTCTTTATAATTTTACCATTTGAGTCGATTAAAAGAAAATTACAGTATCTCTAAATATTACAATATTTCTTAAAAAACTCATTAAATCTATTTAATTCATATGTTACAGGTGAAGACAAAATATATACCTTTTCATTGATTTTAAATTTTTTTATCTTTCATTGGGGTGAATGAAAACAAAGCAAAAAACCTCTTGGTCATACAAACCATGCCCTCCACTCTTCATCCTCCTTTCCAATAAAACTGATAAATTCGAAAATCTTAGGGTCAAGAAAAATCTGAAAACATCGCACCGCAAAATATTACAGTATCTAAAAATACTGAAATTATTTTCTGTTTGTTTTAAAAGATATCATAATCGTCACGGTTGACGATTATGAGTGTTACGAGTGTTTCTGCTTCCATCGCCACAACAGATTTCATTCCTGATGCAACCTGAGCATCCATAATCATTACAACTTTAAAATACACATATTCTTCACGGCTTCACGGATCTATCCATCAGTGCTATCATGCCTTTGTCAAACGTTTTCAAGGCAGTCACAGTTTAATATTTCCTGCACACACAAATTACGTAACATCTCCAAGACATTTATGCATGAAGTGGACTGTTACTAATATCGTCCTCTGGTTTGTTCTTTTAGTATATACATATATATATATATATATATATATATATATATATATATATATATATATATATATATATATATATATATGTGTGTGTGCATTTGTCTTTTGGTTTGATTTTCCTTGCTGCTTCATGAAGTGAGTTTTATGTTGTATTTTCTATTCTGTTTGTCAAAAATCTGCCACCATATCTATGCACCGTTGCTTCTGTAGTTTCTTTTAAAACGCACTTAAAATAATTTATTTTAACTAGCCTATTCCACGCACTCTGCTTCTGAAAGTCTTGTCTTACTGATGTCACCATTTGAATTTGACTTGATCCTTATTTTATTCTTTATCTTAGATTTTGCATTCATCAGAAGTCTTTGCGACTTTGACTATGAAGTGTTCAATCAAATAGACAAGCCCCATCAACGCATGTAAAGAAATCTCAGTTTTTTATTTTTAATGCATGCTTTCATGGGGGATGTGACAACTGTGAGTGTGTATGTGGTATTTACGATCACAATGAGTTCAGACAAGTGTTTGTAGAGAAAAGACAAAGAAGAGATTCATTCTGAGCTTGATTATGGTTGTAAATTTGGGCAACAAATATTTTCTAACTTCCTGTATCTGACTTCCAATGAAAGACAACTGTCAGGTTTATCAGAGAGTGTGTACCTTACCTCATTTTACCTTTAACCTTTAATTAAACACTTCTCTGCCCTCTTATTTCTTTTTGGTCCTGGTCTGTTTTTCTTTACCCTCCTTTAACTTGAACAAGTTCAGGAAGATGATCGTTACCTCTGTGTCTGGCTCTGTTGAGGTTTCCTCCATATTGTTTGAGGTTTTTCTTCTACTGATATTATACCTGAATGTTAAGTGCTGTGGATTTACAATGTTGTCTTTGGTGCTTCTTAAATATAACTAAATTGATCTGTGTATTCTTGTGTGTTACCTGCATGCCAGGCAGGGGTCCTGGTAGTTTGATGTTGAGGAAGCTGCGGACTAGTTGGTATGTTCCTGGCACCCCTCCGAGATGGGCCTGATGGAGGTTTCCAAAGACAGTCACCATGGTATAGTTTTTATAACTGAAGAGAAGAATAAAAAAACACAAACACACAGATTGAGTTAACACAGTGCTGTGGTTTTGGATTAATGCATCTTTTTAGCTTCTATCAATTAAAAATTTCTAATGCATGACGAGCTATAAGGCACCTGTTCTCAAGGAAGTTGAGCGCCTGGCGCACAAACGCCATTTGCATTTCCACAGATGTGCGGCTCTTGAGGGTGTCTTTGGCTGGAACCAGCAACACGTCTGACATCTGCTTCACCATGAGCCACATCTCCGATACGTTCTGCCGCGTAGAGAGATAGAGAGAACTTTGCACTGCGGAACACGGACGGCAAAAGTGGAATATCTCTAAAACCAGATGAGGCATAAATGTTCTTACCTTGTCATCCAGGCTATCTGCTACTGAAGCACACAAATCGCCAAGATTAGGCTGAATGTGACCGTTCACGATCTTCTCGTTGAAGATGTAGATCTAAAGGAGGCGGAGATGTAGGGGAAAAGGCAGGAAAGGACTAAAAGTAAGATTGATGCTCATTTTTTAGGGTAAGATACAACATGTTCAAGAAGATTTCCAAGTTGTCCAAACTCCATCCACTGCTTCAAAGGTGAACACAAATCCTACGACCATCTGGTGAAATGGTTCACAACGAAAAACAAGAAGAAGAGAATCAAAATGTTTAGGAGGTCATCAAAGAGGATGACGAAAACGAGACAGATGACGCCGCAAGCGATGTGTCGACACATGGTCGGAGGAAAAACTGCGTATCAAGCTCCGTCCACCAGATCAGAGGGGGAGACAAAGGCAGAGGGGGCCAGACAGGATGGAGAGGGAGGAGTAAAGAGACAAACCAATGGAGGGGTGGAGGGAAATATCAACCCCCTCTACAGCCCAATCAATCAATAAGTTTGATCTGCCACATCCCAGCTTGCTGTGACCTCGTTTTCAACCAAATAATAACACTGACTGCATCAAACTCTCTGTATTTGAAAAGAACAATTTAAAAAAAAAAAATAACCAGTTTACATATTAAACTAAAATTTTTAAATAGTTTATAGGTTTTCTGATAATTAGTAGATGGTAATGAGGCTTTAACTGTGCAATAATGCAATTAATCAGTCTGCTGCTTATGTAGCCATATGAACAGGCACACGGTTACATAGTTATGTGTTTATAGGTTTATTTTTTACTCTACATAGACAGTTGGGCGATTGAATGAACTTGAAGGGCCATGAAATCGTTGCTTGAATTGTAAGTGAAAGAAAAATCTGTTTTCAAGTCATTTCAACATAAAGTAAATGATTACTTTTACCAAAATAATTTCAATGCTCAAACAGTCGAATAATAAGGTGAAAGTAACATTCAGGGATGCACAGTAAGACCAATTGTTATGATGAAGAGAAAAAAAACTAACTCTGTGCCATCAGATGGAATTGCTTTGTAAATGAACATGATTCATGAGACTAATGGAAACTCACCTGTCGTCCATAAGCCACTTCCACGCTGTCCAAGGCACTCCTGCCTGGAGCCGTCACCTCACTCACAAAACTGGGCTGAACACAAACAAGTGGACAGAGAATTTCAACAGATGCACCTCAAAGAATTAAGGAATGTCTCAAAAATTAAACCAAGCATGAACACAATGCTGTCCTACTAACTATTCTGATTTATTTTTCCCTGCTTAGACCGAATAGTAATGTGTCCAATGTACTGACATATCATTCACCCAGTGCATGCTGGGATAAGACACAACAGGATGAAAGTCTTAAAACATCAGTACAGACAAAAATAGTATCTGTGAGTCTCAGATGAAAGTTATTTTGGTTATTTTGGATGAGTGGGATGACACAAAAGAGAACCACGTGTCATGAAAGCTGCTCGAGAGACTTCAGATTGGCTTTTAAGTAGACTTATTCAGTCCAGGAAGTGAAAAGACACCACGAGAAAGTATCTCACTTTACTGAGTAATTCTGCTGAGAATTCAAAAAAAGTATTGTCATACATTAACATATTTTAAAAGTCCATAAGTTAACTCATATTTGATAATCTCACTGCATTGTAGTCACTGTAAAATATGAGACAGGTGGAGGCCCTTCAGACTAAAACAAAGAAAACACAGTTAAGACATTTCCTGAGAACAGTACGCATTATATGCATGTGTATGCATGTGCAGATAGTGTTCGTTTTTTTTTTTTTTTTTTAAACACATTCATTTGCTTCTTTTGAAATCTGCCAATTGTGTCAAACAAGGATGTTTCTGTATGCCAAAGCTTTATATTACCACTAAACTAAACAGTAGAGTGTTTTACAGTACAAAATTAGCTTTCCCATTACGTCCAAACTTGATATTGGAGGCATGGTGCAGACTTTCTGTGTCCATTAGGAATTATACATGAGCTGAGGAGGTGCAGCTTGTACCTCCACGTCCTGACTGAAGTCCAGTGCATCTTCTCCTGCTCCCAGCAGCGTGTGCAGCACTCTCTGCTTCACCTGCTCCCACTGAACCAGCATGGACTCACGGTGGTACTCTTCAGCCAGCAGGAATGTCTGAGGAAACAATGGCAGGTCAGTATCACAAAAAAATAATAAAATAAAATGATTAAAAGCTTATGCAATTGAGTAATTTCTAAAGTTGAATGAGCAGAGAAGGGAAAGGTTATGTGCTGTATTGGGAACCAGTATAAAGTAATTTGTACTTGTTACTGTACTTTAGAAGATTTTTCAAGTAATAGTACTTGGGTAATATTTTTCTGGAAATAGTTAACTTTTATTCTTCACTGGTTGTCATTTCTCCCCCTTACAATCTACAAACTGGCTCGTAACGTCTTTAAACCTCCATGAGGACGATTCAGTTGCGGTGAAAAGACTGAAGCAGCTGATGATAAGTTATTCAGACTGAAGCTGCAGAAGGTGATGAATTTAGGAGTAATCAAGTTACATTCAATGAGAGTTGAATGTAAAGACTTTCATTGTGTTGTAGATGAAGTTGAGCAAAGTTATTACCTTTTCATTTCTGACCCGATTTAATTTCTGACTCAAAATAACCAAAAAATGATTCAGATGCTGAATCCACAATGATAAAAAAAATATATATCACAAAAACTCTGATGTTTATGTGCATACTAGTACCGGAGGCTTATATGACCCCACCACCACCAAAGATTCAAAATGCCTTTAAAAGGCATTCATTGTTTTTTGTTATGTTTTTTTAAACCAGTACTTTTACAACTAATTCATATTTTTAATATTGCCAATATCATTTTCCCACACAAAAGTATTTCTCATATAATAAACAATGTGATCACCTCTGTGACTTCTGTGCATTTGTCATGCGACCATCCGTTATTATGGCTCAACTAAGGCCCAGGGCTAATAAAGTGCTTAACGCTGACATAAATCAAATGAAAAGTTCCTAATATTGCTTTAATTTGTATCACTTTTCACATATAAACAATGTTTTTTGGCCAACTTTATTAACTTGTTGCATATAAATGGAACAAAGGTGTGTGGGAAGCTGCAGCACACAGGAGCATGCACGCACCTTAGGTAGATCAAGTCTACATCTGGTGCGCACACACTCACAAACACCAGATTTAGCACGCAGACCCCCGTCAAGATATTACAACTCCACCAGGACACTGTGCAGTCTATTTTAAATCTCCGCAGGGACTAAAAAGTGAGCTAATGGGAATGTGAGATAATTGAATCTCCAGCTTAGGGAGACGCAAATCTAGACTAAAGCCACCATTTACTTTGTTAACTTGGTCACTGTTTGGATCTCAAGGCCTACATGAGTCGGAGGTGCAAAGATGCAACCTGTTTGGACAAAATGTGTTTCTATATCATCAGTTACCAATGTTATTGACAATTATTTACAAAACTATTGAGGTTTCATACCATCATATCATCTTCTCAACATTACAGATGGAGAAAGACTGGCACAATTTGATAAATGACTTAATATTTGGGAAGATCAGGGGTATATTGAAATGTTCTTTATTTGTGTTAAACCTGGGCTGTGGCTTCTGGGTATGGATGTATTTTTTCCACTGGTGCATTGTACAACACTTCCACATTTCTTCCACAATCTAATTTAAAGCAACTTAATTAGAATGATCGAATTTTATAATGTCAAATATCACATCATTAGATTTCTGGCTAATACGGATATTGATGACACAGAGAGAAACAAAACCCCCAACAAACTAAAGCACATTGGCAATACAATTTAAGAAACGTTTATGCGGAACAACTTCGATGTCATTTGATTGCATGCAAGTCCTGACTGACGGAAGAAGGAAAAGCACTAAGATAGAAATCTGCAAGAACATCTAACGTCCGGTTTTTCTTTTAAATTTTCACTGCATGTGTTTCTCTTGTTTTTTTCTCCCTCCACCCTTGCTCACAAGTCCCCTTTTTCCTTCCTCTCTGGGAGCAGGGGAGAGATAATGGGAACGACAGCTAATTAAGCGCGGGGCCTATTAGCTCGGCACATCAGGGAAGCCATTTCAAAACCATTCCCCAAAGGTTCACACCAGAAGGACTTTTAGATCACAGCAAGCAGAAATTACTAAAAATCTGGTTTTAAGTGTTCAATATTGTGACGCACTGATGTTCACATACACGCAGCGCAGTAATGAAAAGTGATGATTTTGTAATACTGAGCATAAAACGAACAATGTAACAGTTCTTATTGGGGCTATGGAGCCTAATAGATGTGCCGTTTAGTTTGGCCATTTCACTTTCAAAAAATAAAAAAACCTATATAATACTGGGACGTGGCCTGTCTGACTCTGAAAACAAGGGCTTGAATCTAATTGCCTAAACTGCAGGGTTTAAATTCTGTTACTCTTTTATTGTGAGCTTAGATGCAATCAGACACTGAGCAGATACCGACCCTGCGGCGAGACTCCTCGATGGCCGACAGGAGGGCGTTGTCCCTCTCGTTCTTCAAGAAGCCCTGTGGACGTTGAGGAAGAGAGGAAGAGGAAGAGAGAAAGCGGGAGATTTTACCTTCGCTGGCATGGACTAAATGAAAAAGAAATAAAGTGGGTGCATGGTGTTCTAGAGGGAGAGATTTAGCAGGTGCACCACCATTTGCTCTTCACTCAGAAGCCGCTTTGCAGGTTTTTTTTTTTTTTCTCATCTGGGATTAGCACAGGCGTTATTTTATACAGAGGCTGAGCGGAGAATTGGTCTGTGCGTTTCAGATGCAGTTTTTACTACGAGGCGACCATCAGCCTGACCTCCATTTTGGTATCAAATCAAGATGGCTGCTGCTTCTGCACATACACCCATCCTTCCTGTGACGATAGTAATTCTATATCTCGGGAAATATGAGAAAACGTCTCGTATACAGAAAGTAGGAGCTCTATGTAAACATTAATGAAAAGAAGAAAGGGAACGACAGCATTCAACATAACGTCATATGAGAAGCTCTACTCTTCTGGGCAGGAAATGACAATGCCTGTGTAACTTTTTATTATATGAGTGACAGCAATGATAGAAACGGTTCCAAGCAAAGTCAGTAATACAAACAAAATTATCACACATGATCCTGAGGGTAAAAAAAAATACCCCAACAAAGACAAATGAGCACAACAGAAAACAGGTGTAATTTGTTTGCATAGGTTCACAGAAATAATCGTACCAATATACACAAATACAGATTCACTTATTTTAAAACTGTAGTACTTAAAAAAAAAGAGACGAGTAAATTGTGGCAGTGACACTGAGTATCTTGACTCATAAATGAGATCCCAATGAAAAACTTCCATAAAATCTTAGTCATTGAGGTTTAATTGCTTATTATTCAATTATTTTCAAATAGTTATGGTGCAAGCGCACAATAAAAAAAACAAAGAGTTCCAATTATAATTTACCTGAGCTCTCTCTGAGGGTTTTCGCATCTAAATTTGCCCTATTAACAGCAAAGAGTTGCAATATCTTAAAAAGAAAAACAGCAATCAAAAATTACCTCTCACAATTGACTGACTTTATACTTTTAATTGCAACATAATATAAATGTGAGATTTTCTTATGCATTTAGCTTTTTCTTATATATATATATATATATATATATTATTGATATATATATAAAAAAGAACTGGGTTTCTGAAATATTTCAGCTTTATGGGCTTTGAGGATGCCGCACAGGGCAGGAAGTGATGTATAGTAAAGTAGAGCCACTCCTTATTACACCAGAAACCCCTGAGTTATGCTGCATTTCAGAAATTTATGTAATACTGCAGGGCACCTACCTCTGACATAATAGCCTGTTTAACGGCAGAAAGGCTCTTCCATTTGACAGATAATGGCATTAATTTACTGATGAAAGTTTTTCACCATCTGTCTTGGTGTCTGGAGCATTCGGGAACATTTTAGCTTTGAGAACCAGCCCCTAGTTAGGCACAAAGCATTTGTCAAAGCCAACAAGAGATTATTTTTGCTCTGCAGGGATGTGGGCGCTCCTGCCCCCTCCTCACCCTCCACTCCTCTAGAAGTAGGCTCCTGCAGGAGCCTACTTCTATCTCATTTCTACCTCCACCTTTCTTTTCTTTTTTTCCCCCCCAGAGCTCTCAGACTTCACCTCTGCCTGTCATTGCATTTCTGTTCTGGTCTTTTGCTCTCATCTCTTCGTGCTGACGAATGGGTGCAAAATAAGCGCACAAAGTTTCACTGAGTTACTTTGTCAAAAAATTTAATTGAGTGACTCCATTGAGGACTTTTAAAACTCATTCAAATCTAGCAAACTTCATAGCTTTTTAAAAAAGTACAATCCAGCAATAGATATGGTCTTCCCACAGAGCATATTCAAAATATAGAGATGTTCTTAAACTGGACCAGTGATTGATAGAAATATCGATAAAATAACAGCTTGCATTTACGAAAGCTGGTGTTTTTCAGGGTGAACCATCTTGTCATTGAGGAGTGTTTGGCTCTGCTCACACAGCTGCTGCAGCATCAAGACTGACAGATACATTCTAGAAAATCAAAAAATGTATAACACATATTTACCAATGCCGTCGTTTTAATTTAATTCAATTCTCTCACTCTGAATATGTTCTTGGTTGAGAAAATATTAACCATCTCTGACTGGTGCAGGTCATGCAGTCAGTTCTTCGAAGGTCTTCTAATCTGAAAAACTACATGATCACCTGAAGAAACAAGAAATTAAACAAGCATAACTACGATGCTCCTAGACAAAAATGAATGAAAGTCGATGCAGAACATGATGCGCTGCTCCAGAAATAGGACAAAGGTGTGTTCCTCTGCAGCATAGCTGCTGCAGGTGTTTTGAGTTTTAACATTAAAAAATATCATAGCTGACCGCAGATCCTGGTTAATTCACTGCTACACATGTGCATTATGGGGTTTATGCTGGTCAGGCGTGGTGGACAGCAGCACGCTTCCTCCTAAATGGGTCAGTAATGTGCCTCTGAGTCAAAGGAGTGGCAACCATTCAGGTCACTACGCAGCAGAGAAAGAAAAGAGGCACCAGTCATGCTTCCCTACACCGAGCCATGCTGCACACAGGAGTGCACTCATTCACTTGATGCATATTTAGTCCAACACCTAATGAAATACTGGATGCTATTAGTCTCATTGAATCCATTAGGAAAGACAACTACCCCACCCCCACCCCCCACCACCAACTGCCAGCCAGCCGAGCAACATTTACTCCCTTGGTCCATTTCTCATAGCCTTAACTCCCCTCTGCCCGCTCTGTCCCTCTCTCTTTCTTTCCCCATCTCACATTTTCCCAGGAGAGGCTGAGAATAGCTCTATATTTAACCACTCTAAGCAGAGAAGAGCTCAGGTCAACGCTCACTGGAGAGCTGCACTGGATAAATGAATAGAATAGAATAGAAGAGAACGGGATGAACGAGAACAGAATAGATAAGAAAAGAAACAAATTGGAAAGAATCACACATATAAATCGACTGGACAAGAACAGATTCGAAAAGGGATAGAGTAGAACACAAAATTAAGAAAATAAAAGAACAAAATATCAAAGTAGAGCAGGATAAGAACAGAATAGAAAATGAAACAGAACAGAATAGAAAAAACTGAGGAAACCAAGAACTAAACCAAATGGGGCAGAAGGTTATAGAGAAGAAGGGAACAGAACAGATTGTAACAAAAACGATAGAATAAAACTGAACATGGAATATAAAAAAAAATCTGAATAGAAAAGATCAGATTTAAAGGTTTTATGGAACAGGACAGAATAAAAGCCGAACATGGGAGTAGAAAAGAACAAGTAGGCTAGAAAAAGACATCAGTGAATCATAAAGAGTAGAAATACACTGTTATAGTTTTCTCTTCAATAGATCGGGAGAGCATGTTTGTCATTGTGCTTTGTCTTCCGGTAAACTAGAGGAAGAAAGACGAGAACGACATAATTTTCCATAACAGGCAGGAGATTTTTTTTTTTTTGGGGGGGGGGGGGGGGGGGCGGGGGGGCTCACTGGGCTACGCTGGACTTCTCTGGAGGTGTATCAGCATTTTTGCTTTAACGGGAGGCAGATTTGTAACCGCTGTCATTCCGTTTGCCTGTTGCCAACTGACCTTGCCTACGCACAAATAATTTTTTTATGGATGCGTTAAATGTGGAGGAATAATTTCCCCAAGAGGCCAAGAGGGATCGATTAAGTATACAAATAAAAGAAGAACAAAAAAAATAAAGCTGCTTTGTGCACGAGACACACCAATGCTTTAGGATATTTAAAAAAAAAAAAAAAAAAAAACTTCATTGTGAATGCACTAATATCGTGTTTCAGTGGCAAAACTAAGCAAACATACTTGGTAAGCACAATATCATTGTTGCCGTTATCCCGGTAATTTTGATCACAGCTGAAAGACTTGGCATGATGTTCGTCAGTCTGAGACACTTTGTACCAGCAGTTCACACTGGCTGTATTCTGCCAGCGCCACAATTTTCGACATCCAATTGTTGCCAAATGGTACAAAACATTAAATTCAAGAGTCACATTAAAAAAACAAAAAAAAAAACACGCTGAGCCATTCAAAGCAAGAGAGAGAAGGAAAGAAAAAGAAAACGTGACCATGAACAGAAATGCCTGCTCATCACTGCCAATGATCAATTCGGCACAGTGCAATTGGTATACATCTAAAGATGTACGTTTCTGTTGCCCCACCCCGGTATTGTGTATCCTCAGAGATCTGCAACCCACTGTGAACACCCACAGCCTGCTGGCCAGACAGCCCAGAAGCTTCCACAGGGAGAGGAACACAGCCAGAGAAAATGATTTAATAATGTTTGATGAATCTAGGAAATGCTTGATTGTTGCGAAATACCAGATAGGACATGTCGGACTGGTTAGAAAGGTACAACCGAGGACGCCTTTAAGGGAAATTACAACTGATGGAGGTCCAATCCTTTGTCTCCAATTTCTGCAACAATGTGCAGATTTTATGAAAAATCAATGGAGATCTGCCTGCGTCGGTAGAAACGCACCAAATTCTAGCAGACGTGGAGATTTTGGAAACGATATAAAAGAGATCTTTAAACTTGTGAGTCATTTCTTCAATTGTACACGTGAACATGGAACACACATGCTCTTTCCGTGTGCTGGCACACAGGCCCTATTTCCATTAGGGTTGGTTACAACAGTCATGCCATCTACACCCCAACGCTGTCTTTTTGTATGCCAAGATCACACAGGAGAAATTATTTTACAACTGCCTTCATGTTCTTAATACACTGATAGAAGCGGGGTGTCGTAGATGTACATGGTGTCTAGGAATCAAGGGGCTACGTAAGGACACAGTCAAAGAGCAGTTTGAGGGTAAAGGAAGGGAAGAAGCTTCACTCGCCGTGCAAGTCATCATGGACGTAAAATTATCAGGCATTCGTCATGACATAGAGAGCAGACCGTTGTCCGAGTGTGTGTCAAAAGACAAACCCCACCCTTTGCTCGTTCACTTATGTGGCTCAATTATGTACAGAACACACAAACATATTTAAAATGCATGAGTAAATTCAGACAGGATGAAGACTGTTGCCTCCTTGTATTAATACTGATTCATACAATGATCTGTATTGTCACTAGTTAATGGCAGATAACCCGAGAGGAGTTAAAGAGCGACTGACAGGTGCGTCAAAAAAAAAGTGTGACAGACAAAGCAAATGCCTGTCTGCGAGTGAGACAGTGAATGAGTGCGTGCGTATCCATGTGTAGGCGATACTTACTCATGCTGAGAGCCTCCCTGCCTGACTGGCTGGCCGAGAGACAGATAGATGAGAAGACAGGATGTGACAAGGAAAAGTAAAAAAATGTTTTAAGTGTCTTTGTCTGCCTCTGGGTTTCTGGGCTTTGACAACCCGGGAGATGCGTGATGCCTGTCCGCCTTGCTGTGTCAGGGCGGCGGCAGCGGCGGCGGCCGCCATGCTGGGGCGTGTTCCCTGTGCTCTGTCGAGCCGGCATGGCGGTCCGCTTGCAGCCCTTTCCCCCCTGGTGGAAAGCCGGCCGGTGACTCTTGTCAGCAAGCTGGAGGACTGAGTGGAAGTGCCACATCAAGACTCACTGGAGGTGGTTTTATTGTCGGAGGGTCGTACCAACTGCATTCAGACACAGGGGGAATCCACGAGAAGGAGCTATGGATTCATATAGAATATCAAGTCTTGCCGTCAGCTGACACCCCCCCCACCTCCCCCTTCAGCCGTCATCCTCTCCGGCTCCCTCTCTCTCTCCCTCCTTCACTTCATCCGAGCATGTCTGACAGCCCTCTGCCTCCTCCCTCCCTCAATCCCACTCATTTTCTTCCTTTTTTATCCATCTATGCATCCTTCCTTTCTTTCCTCCCGCTCTCCTCCCTCCCTCAGCTCAATGCAATTATAGTAATGGATTTTTTCCCCCTCGGTTGATGGCTTCCGACATCCTGTCTTGAAATGAGGCTAATCATGCTCTTAAGGGTCATGTTTAGTTAATGAAGGGTTTGGGAGGCACATGGAGGGGAAGGGGCGGGTGGGGGCATTCCTATAAGCAGACTCGAAAGCGCCTGCATGTGTGCACGTGCACACACAGACACACACACACACAAAGCAGGCATGTTAATCCACATACCTTCACATGGAAGTTTTGTGCACAAAGCAGAATCTCATACAGCCGTGTAGTCGAATTAATCGGACAGGATGGACGCAGTCACATGCAGACAAATTTTACACACACCTCCATTCATAAGCGCACACAAAAGACGCCGCACATGACGGCAATCGACTGACACAGATACCAGCATGCATACGCAACACAAGGAGCCGTGCATGAGACCAGACAGGCACATACATCCTGTGAAGCTATGTCAGGAGTGCTTTTGGATTTCAGCGGATACTCTGGGCTTAGCCAAATGCATCCACTGAATACATGCCATTACTGCCGAGGGATATGTGTGTATGTAAGGGGGATGGAGAGGGCAGAGGAAAAGAGAGTGAGGATGCAAATGGGGGGGGGGGGGGGGGGGGGGGGGGGTAAATGATAAGAAGGGAGGTGATGTGAAAGAGAATGGGGAGAGAAAGCACAGAGACCGGCAGTGAGCGATCAAGAGAGGAGAGGTGAGCTGAGGGAAAGGAGAGAGAGTGAGAGTGCTGGCAGTGAAAGATGGTACAGTGAAAAGTGAGACGAGGACACAGAGACGGAAAAAATAAAAAAAATTATTTAAAAAATTGCAACCGGTCGCCATTTTTCTACCAGCTCTGCTCCTCGCCTCCACTTGTACAATAAAAAATTTTCTATGCATTGCCTGTAATTTCACAGCACTCTCTCAGGGTCCCCCCCCCCCCCTTCTTTGTTTCCCTCTCCTCTTTGTTTTATTTCCTCTACATGCAATATTGCATGGCAGAGCGAACAAATAACGTGTATGCGCACAAAAGGGACCCGTGGCGTTTCCAAGCCAGCACAAAGAACATACATTACAAATACCACCTCCAAAATGGGTAAAAGGCTGTCTGCAAATATGGACACGAGCGTGTCATGCAGCAATAGATTTTAGCACCTCAAAACCAAAAAGAAAAGGAAATGTTTTGGGGTTTTTTAAATGCATGAACAACTGCTTAAATGGAGAAATAATTCTATTTATATTTTCAATCCTAGGTGCAAAAATATGAAGAAAAAAATATTGACTCTGCTTCCCTTTATGGCACAAGTGTTTTTTTAATGATGTGGAACAGAGCTGCAAATTATCTTTTTCAAATATGAAGACATTACAGCTGCAAAAACACATTTACTGATGTAGTCCACGCTGATACATGTCCTTTTTTAGTTTGATATTAAAAGTCCTAAACAATCAACATTTAATTATTCCTTTTTTATGTCTGATTAAAGCTCTAAGAAATGAGACATTGTTAAAATAGCTGATTGCAAATCAGATATGGATTTTCTTTTTTTATAGTGACAAAAAATGTTTACATCTCCCATATGCATGTTCAAAGGGTAAAGAAAAAATGTCATTGCACAAAGGATTTATCTTTGAGAGATCTCCTGAAAATGTTCAAATTGTTGTAAAGATCTTACTAAAGTAAATATATTTTAATATACCAAAGTGGAAAACATGAACAAACCAATCACAATCCTATTAAAATTGAATAGGGTGTCCATTGTTTGTGTGGTCTGAAAACATGGTCAGCGCCCTCATTCTCAGATTCTGTGTCTATACAGCCTTCTACAGTAAGATCCTCACTAATTTGTGCTCAACCATATATATACACAGACACATCATTCACACACTACTGCCCTTTGAATGTGTGTGTGTGTGTGTGTGTGTTCGGCACAGGAGCCGTGGAGGCATGTATCCGCTCACTCATGCAGAAACACACACACACGTTCATAAATAATGGCTGCACGTTTTTGCGTTTCCTTTGAGTCTCGTCTACCAGTTTCGATTGCCCCGATTCCTACAGCTCTACATCCTTTAAAGCTAAAATAAACACCAGGATATAGACTGAAATTGAGCTGAGGGCGTCCACGTGTTCGCAAGGATGCAATGATATCGCGCGCTCGATCACTGCCGCAGCCGTGCACGCATCAGTCAGACATGACAGATCCATGCTGTGTTCATCACTTTAATCGAAACATTTTCCACAAAACTGATAAGCATCACTGTATCACGGCGAGGAGATTTCAGCAGTGCAGCAATCTCATGCACGATTCTAGGCTCTGACACACACCAATTTTAAAGACACAAAAGAGAGCAATGAATCAAATACATTACACACTATTGGCGATAAATTTAGTTTTAGTATCAGTGTTGGGTTTCCGTGCAAATTTTAGGTACAAACCTACATTGTTTTATAACCTTTTTATTACCTCTAAAAACCCCCCAAATAATTTAATAAAAAGGGTCTTACTTAAGCAAATGAAATGTAGTAGATGTCATTATTCCATTCTTGTTCTTACCGACCATGTTAAATTATGAAAATGTACATTAATTTTTTTTTATAAAACTCACTAAGTAACCTCGAAGGAGGGATGCATATTGGAAATCATCTGGCTAAATCACAACAACAAAACTTGAATTATTATGGTATGTTACTGCATAATATTACCACAGTCCCATCATACTGACATATTTTTGTGCAATCAGAAAAGGGAGAGCTGCCTTTTTCCACCGTCTCTAACAATCAAGTCAAATTCCAACTAATTTAGTATTGTCAGTGGAGCATTTCTTTCTTCATGGTTCATTATCAATACTATGGTAATTAAAAGTGTTGCTTTTAGTCTTATTAATACCAAAGTGCAAATGAACAATTATTTGTCAGCCCTGTAGAAAACAAAACACCAATCAAGCGTACAAACTAAATACAAAAGAAGAAATCAGTCATTAACCTTGGATCAAACCGACTGCCCTGAATACTATAACTGCAGACATTGTTTTAGTTCTTAAATATCAAAACCCCAAATGTAGGACAATTTAAGACTTTCTGAGGATCTGCAGGCACTCCAGGCCATTAACTATAACGCTGCTAAAGCGTACTTTCCGCTTCGTGTGCAAATTATCTACCGTTAAAATGGCAAAAGTGGACATTCCCACCCTTAAATGCACTTGTACCATGAGGTGCAGACTTTAATAAAGCCAAAGTGTTTCATCAAACATCTCAGTCATTAACCTTTGTTTTTGTCCCTTCTCTTGTATCAACCACAGAGCAGCTCTCCCTGTCCTGTCGCTTGGACGGTTTCAGTTACAGTTACTGAGGTACAATTA
This sequence comes from Lipophrys pholis, assembly GCF_963383615.2. Taxonomy (NCBI): domain Eukaryota; kingdom Metazoa; phylum Chordata; class Actinopteri; order Blenniiformes; family Blenniidae; genus Lipophrys; species Lipophrys pholis. Next base: position 24,323,536 of record NC_137631.1, on the reverse strand, counting down.
ACACAACAAACTATGGTCATGTCAATGGAAGTTAGAAATCTTCTGTGAAATAGTCTTGGTATTGGAGCTATTGAGTTTCATTTTAAATTCCAACTAAATCAGGGGCATCAAACTCATTTAAGTTCAGGGGCCAATTTCATTTTGAGAAAGACGGACTGATAAAATCATATAACATTTAAACCATAATAACATTTAAATTTACTCCAAAATGTTTCTTAATTGTGGCACAAAGTGTTTTTGATGAAAAAGTCTATATTTCGCCAAATCTGAACAATTAGTACCAAAAATAACTGCAATCGCAAGTTTTTTGTTTTTTTTAAAATGTTCAAAATTCAATGCTTCCTTTGCAATTTTTTCAGTTTGTTTGGTGGCTTCGGCTGAATTGCAGCCTCTTGCGGAGTGGTTTTGGCCAATGGGCCTTATGATTGACTTCCCTGGTCTAAACAGACAAACACGCGAGTGCAAAATCATTGTATTATGCCACGAGACGATTACACGTCTAGAAATATTAGTTGTTTGGAATTGATTTAATCTCAGGGCTACAGAGCCATCCAGCAGTCCTCCAGTAGACAAAGTTAAAAGAAAGTAGTGTGGTTTGTTTGCACCGTAATAACGACAATGAAAACAAGGCAGCAGCTCAAACACACGATGCAACAGCAATGCTGTGGTCTCACGCAGTCTGAGGAAATAATGCAGCTCAACACGACTTTGAGACCGCAAGATATGCATCCACTTTGTTGAGAATAAAGGTGTCAGGGGGTTAAATGTGATATGTTGAGCTTGGATACGTCTGGCCAGGACATAATGAATAAATGAATGAATAAATAAATAAACAAACAAACAAACACCAGTGTAATGCCCAGCACAAAGTGCCTCGTACTTCAGCAGCATTTAAAACCCAACATGGTTGTTGAAAACATTATTAAATGCTTCAAATTACTTTCAATATATACAGTATTTTGCAGGAGATTGTTTAAAACACCAAACTGGAAATATGGCAAAGTTTTCTGAGTGTTATCCCTTTTTTTTTTTTTGACTTGTCGATGAGTCTTTTTTGTCTTTGTTGACAGAGAAATTAGTTACCAAGAACATCACTAATATAATGCAGAGCGGGACGAATCAAGCTTTCTCAAGCTGAAGACGACTTCAAATGTACCGAGTGAACCAGAGAGCTGCTGGTTGCAAACTCCCTAAATAATTAAAAGTTTTAAATCTTTTCTCTTGCACTGACCGCTTCCTTTCTACCACGCCTTGTGGGCTACTCACAAGGTCCCTGGGATCTATGAAGCGCACGCTGGCACCACATTTTCTGGACTACACGCTGGCTGTTAAAAACACTGTAACTCTGCATGTTTCCAGCTGAAGCAAAGGGTATGAACTTTTATCAGAGAGCCATATTTGCTCACGTGAAAGTGCCTGAGGGGCCCACAGTTCTCGATTGTATTATTATAACCCTCTTATGATTAGATCGACTGGCTATTGTGGGGTTTTTCGGCTGTAGAATTGTCAAAAATATGCAATAATTGAGTGCTTTTGACAGGACTCAAAAGTTCATGTTAAAAAACGTGACATGCTGATGGATCTTGTCGGTGACTGGACAGTTGTAAAGCCACTGTAATGACTGGAAACATTTATTTTTTTTCCTCTGTGGTAGTTTTTCAGTTTTCTGATTCAAATTCCTTCAGGTTGCACACAGATCCCAGTTTGACCTTAGTAGCAGAGAGCAATCGTGTGGTGAAGCTTAAATTTCCAACTGATTGATAACATGTTTATTGTCTCTTTACATTAGAGCTCCAAAACAAGGCAGTGGCAGCAGGAGTGACAATTAGGAACACAGTGGTTTCAGCCATCGATGAATTATCTTTTTTTTTTAATCTTTGCTGGAAGCAGCAGCTTTCATTATCAAGTTAATTCTTTTTTCTACTCGCTGCCGCCATGAGAGTTGCACTGTCATAGAAAATTGAGTGCTGTTGAGGTTATGCAGACGGCTTAGGCTGCAGTTGGCACGTACATTGCTTTAAGGTGTTCTCCGAAACGATGCCGCCATGAGTTAAAAATAGGAAACGCATGTTATATTGGTGAATTGTATGCGACATTTCTGTGTATTTTCTCTGATTTTGCTGTAACTGAAAGACAATTTTTTGCATTATTTAAAACATTTTGCATAAATACATGAAATTCTGTTTATTTCAGATGATTGCTAGCAAGAACACGGTGCTTAAATGTAAACTTTTGCTTGTGCCCCAGTGTTTCGTTCTCTACCTTTTTCAATTTTATAACTGGTGTTTCCGATTTACTTACTTGGGGTGTTAGGGTTTTGTGATTTTTTACACTTTTCTTTGGTCATCCCTCGAGTTAAAACAAACACTTTATTCAGATATGAGTTTGCTCTGCAGGCTTCAGTCTGTGCTGCACAGCCAAAAAAAAAGGGCCAATTGTGTCTTTGGTTATGCCTGTTCTAAAGGCACACTACTAGCCTACAGCTAATTAATGTACTGTGATGACGTCTTGTAATATCTCAGCACTAATTAACCTGCTTTCTCCTCAGTGTGACATGAAGTGACAGAGGCTCCCCCAGCAGTATGCTAAACAGAGATTTGTTGGGAGGGGGGGTTAAAAAAGAAGAAGAAAAAAGCAGCAGGCAGCAGTGCAGATTCAGACCATGACTTGCTCTTCCCTCGTATTCTTCCTTGCAGACAAAATGTCCCTCCTGTTTTGTTATTTCTGGCTGAACGAGCCTCCTGAGTGTGCTTCATTTTTTTGAGCTCGCTGCCACAAAGGCTAGATTAGACCCACAATTAGTCACAATTTGCAATTAGAGTCAACTGTGTGTAAACGATCCTGTGATCTTCATTAAAACAGAAAACCCCAAGTGCCAGCAGATGGCTTATTAAAGGAGTGCTCACCTCTGTCAGACCAGCTCGACTCAAATACTGTGAGTGACCAGAAAATTACAAACATCTGTACACTGGTTATTTAACACTGCTGGGACACATGGTGATTTAACACCACTGTTATTCCAAAGGGCATAGTTTGTTATTTTAATATTTGTAATAAACTATTAATATATACAAGATGTAGGATGATATACAAACAAAGAGTTCTAAAGCCTATTACACTGCAGAAAGGAAGGCATAATGAACAAAGCCTGATTATGCTTTTATCTTGTCTTGTAGGAAGTGTGTTTAGGCTCAACGAAAATGTTATGTATTTGGTAAATAGATGAGATGATCTGTAAGAACCAGCCATATGAGACAGATGAATACAAATCAGATGGTAAGATCTTAGCAGACTTTTCTTTCAATATCACAAATGCATAAAAAGTGGTAGCTTTAATGGAGATGTGCCTTTGGTTAAATTCTGTTCTACTCTTTCTTTCTGAAATGAAACTTTATATTGCATTTTCTTCTTTTCTTTTTATCAATTAGAGTTAAAAAAAAAAAAAAAAAGAAAAAAAGAAAGAAAGAAAGACCAGAGAGGGAAAAGGAGAGCGAATGCCAGAGGCTAAGTGCTATTCCAGTCAATCTAACCTACCCAGGCCAGCATACATCCGGCCGACCAAGAAGTTATGTCAATAAAACAGAAGAGTGGATCGCAATAGAGGGAAAGCAATAGAAGGAGAAATCAGAAATGGTTCGGAGGCATGGTGTAAAACTGCTGTTGCTGAAAAGATAAAATAGAGAAGATGGGGAGAGAAACAGCAGAAAGAAATGTCGAGAGGATTAAACGGACCAGGAAGTAGGAGTAATGACGGAGAGGAGCTCAGAAAAATACAGAATCTACTTTGAACCAGAGGGAGAGAGTAATAAAAGTGGTTACCCGATGATGAAAGCCGATACTATGCAGATTTTGAAATGCACTTTGGCAGATTTGTGGTGGATGAAAATAAATGCAGCACCAACAATTGTGGCTTTATATGGATCGAAATCTGCAGTTTACATTACTCACAAGATATGCTCTTTGTGGACAGTTTTTGTTACGTTCAAGTCCCACGAAATAAAGCCCTGAGCCAGTAGCCTGAAGCAAAACAGAGCAAGCCAACTTGACAGAGGTCTTGAAAACTCACTGCCTTGTAATTTCACAACCAGACTATTTCTTCAGTTTTCAAACTTTTGCACTTTAGTTCTAAATAATACTTACTCAAGTGGCATCACCTGAGGCACTGTATCAGATTTCTCATCGGCAGTTAAGACTGCCCTCCTACAAGATGGCCTCAGACACCCAACTGAGGTCTCTCCTCACACGTGACCTAAAGATTGATCTTTGCTGCCGTGGAGAATGCTGACGTGAGCCTCCACAGAAACGTAACCACAAGTCCCGGTGATGTTTGAGCCCTCCACTGTAAATTCACTCCCTTCTTCCATCAGTCTCATCAGTGTACTATATTCTGCAATACAGTACATATTAACCAGTATTTCCAGGTGAAATGGTGCTCATAGAAACACGACAAAGCTGCATTGACACTGAACAGCTATTCAACTGACAGCTATTTAACAATGCAGACAGTGTGTAATCCTTTCAAACTGGTTATTGGTTATAATGAAAACTCTTCATCTAGAATTCATGTAATGACAAAGCACTGCTTGGGATGAAGAAAAAAATTTAAATGACGTAAAGTTTTGACACAAACAGCTGTGTAACAAGATGCACAACTGACCAACATACCCGCACATTTACCTCCAACATATTGGCAGGGATCTGTATATTGTGTGAGCTTTGCACATTGCAACTACACTCAACTAAAAACAGACAAAAGACCTGCTGCAGCTACACACTTCAGTGGAATTTTAATGTTCAACATGACCCTTCTATTTCCCCAACGTTTACAAAGATAAAATCTGTTAGTGAAGCTGTGGGCATGTTAAGATCATGGGTGCGACCTTTTCAATCTACACCCCTACAAGTCACTATGAACCAATTATTTTCACGAGTACTCTTTGTAGGAAACACATGAGCTTTCAGATCATTCATACCTGTATATCTGTGTCTTTGACTGGCTCCAGGGGCTCGAAGGTGGTTGCTGCACTTAGACTTTCCAACCTCTGGGAAATGTGGAAAATGTCTAAACCTCTGGAACCGAGGAGGATTGACCTAAATATTGATGAGATAAATAAAAACTGTAAGAAAACTGAGATCAAGACTGGCAAAGAATTGTCGTTCTACTCAGAGACCACTAGAGGGCAAACAAGGACACACATTCAGTAACAATGGCACAGGTGAGGTCAGATCTACACTGATTGCAAAGGGATCAATCTGAACTTGAACACTTCATCTTGGAGAGTGCAATTCTTTGTCAGACCATGAAGGTACATGACATGTTCCTTACGCTTTCACATCTGCTGCATCCTGTGAGGTACGGGTCAGGGTGCGGGACCGGAGCCTCTCTCCTGCCTGTTGGATTTCCTGAAGGTTCCTTTCAACGTGCGGCAGCTCAGACACAGCTTCTGTCTCAGCGGCCAGCTGCTCCGCTTGCTGCAGCAGCTCCCCAAAACCCTCTGCATCCATCCTGCTGCACAGACGGAACGATTACAGATGAATGCAATGCCAACACAGCAGGTCAGAAATATACAGCAGTTTCAAACAAAACTGGGCATTGTACAGCCTGCAGACCACAGTCAAGCTTTTGGTTGTCCGGAACCACGTTTTTGTGACTATTCATGTCGCCAAAGTTAAAGCTGTGTACTTAGTTTGTGGGGATCAAATCATGTTCAAGGATACAATTTGATTTGTCATTACTTGACAAAACAAACAGATAAATAGAAGAATTTGATCACTTGATCATGCATTACTACAAGTAATTTTAACTAAGAAATATTATTGTTGAGTTATTGGCTCTGCTCTCAGTGAAAGTGCATATATTTCAGGTACCAACCCCTTACTTTAGACAGTGATAGGTTGTGTTGTATTGATTAAAACGGAAATAAAATAAGCAAATATTATGAGATGTAAAATCCACACAAGATCCAAATTTTGAGGTGTTTTCATTGCATTGTTATACATATATATATGAAAAAAAATTAAATTTATTATGCCAGTCCATTTTTTTTTTCTGAAATTCATTGCAGCTCCAGTGAAGATTACTAAGTTTTATTAAACACAAAGGTAGAAAAACTTAAGTGTAGAAAATTGGAATGCAATATATTTTATTATTTGGAGCCTTATAAAGAATTCCAATTCAAAGTAGGCATTGATTAAAGGATTTGGGGCTAAAGTTTCGGCATAGTACCATCTGGGTTAACGCAACGATGTGAACGTGTGTTCATGTGTGATAAAAACCTTTCCTGTTTTACCACTGGTATCTTGTGTCAGAAATAAAACAATGAAATCTATATCAAACCAATTGTGATTACATTTTGTGTGCAGCACTGAGGCACATAGGAAGAGGCTACAGAGGGCATTGACAGCAGCACACAAGATTGTTGGCTGTCTTCTCCCCTCCCTGATGGACGTTTACGCTTCCTGATGCCTCAGCAGAGAGCTCAACATCATCAAGAACAGCTCACACCCTGGTTTCCACCTGTTTGACCTGTTGCCCTCCGGCAGACACTACAAGTGTATCACAGCAAAGACAAACAGTCTCAGAAACAGATTCTTGACCACAGCAATAACCACCCTAACCTCACACACATTGTGTACATTACAAACAACTAAAACCATTTACTGTGAAACAACTGTAACCCTATTGCCATACTGCTCTATTCTGTCCAATATTGCACTAGTTGAGAATAGCAGCTCTCCTATTCCGCTACACGTCGTATAATGATAATAAAGGCTATTCTTTTCTATACACGGATATCAACAACATGACATCAACATTGGCAGAGGCAGCGCGCGCATGGGCTTGTTAGCTTTGGCGTTAGCATACTGCGAGAACCATAACTGCACTTCAACAGTGGCAGCAAAGGGGCCATAATAAAGTGTGCTTCATCTGCTGGGAAGAGACGTGATAGATCCCATAACAACCACACGTTTGGACACCTTGTAACACAACTTTAGCTTCATTAGCATGCTACCGTTTAGCTCCATGTTAAATGAATGTAGTCGGCTCGCAGGCTAGCTTGCTAACGGTCCTTTCACATGCTCTCATACGTTTTTTCAAATCACTACGTTGAACGCGGACACGTCAAATACCTGCTCTGTGAGGCGGGCAAGAGTGTAGTCCTGGCTTTGTTCCTCTGAAGAAATAGTATTGCGTTTTTAATTACTTTTTCAGTTTTTGGTACACATTATCCACATGACCCGGCACTTGCGAGCTCAATTCTGATTGGACGATGCACGAGCTCCGTCGCTTCATTTACTTCTTCGTTTATTCTGAAAGCAGAGTTAAAACTGACATTACTTGGACGTATCGCCACCTACTGGATATCAGAAATATTCCACAATACAATATAATACAATACACTTTATTAATCCCAGCGACACTTAGAATTGAACCCAAACAAATACAATACAATGATAAAGTGTCAAATAAGTCACAATAAATTTTTGATTTTTAAATTGACTTTCTCTGCTGGTTCAGACGTTGGTTTAGATGAACTTCCAAGAAGATCTAAGACTTTTGAGCTTGGCCAAAAGCGGTTGAAACGTCCATCAACTGATCCTCAATAGCACTTTATCTGATTCTGGGTCATGTTTGGTGGGGTCAATCATAGCTAAGAATGGGTTATGCAATTAGTTGCAAGTCCATGGCATAAAAATAGAAAATCACACCTAGTTTTAATTTAGGGTCACAAGGTTCACTTCAATAACATGTTTTTGGACTAGGGCTTAGGGTTAGAGGAACAAAACATGCACTGACTGCTTTCCTGTAGTTTTATACTTGGCTTAGATTCGTTTTCTGTAGTTTCACCAAGTCAGTGTTGGTAATTTGTAGTTTAGATTAGTTTGATGATCAATGTCATCACTGTTTGATACTTACAGGTAAAATCTAGGTTGACTCTCTTGCTTCTTTAAAAGGAAGTCTGAATATTTACATGTACACACAGTGAGCATTGTCTGCTCACAGATAGAAAACTCCTGGTTCAGTTCTAGGCCTGGGAATCTTTCTGTGTGCAATGTTTTTTTTGTTGCTCCCAGGACTCGATGATCGATGGAACAAATGTTAATTTGCCTAATGTTGAAGACAGCGCTGACACCCTCTCGCTGCTTTGTTACAGAGTGTCTGCATTGTTTAACTACTCTTATGTAACTGCCATTAAATATATATATATATAAATATATATATAAATTAATAATAAAAATGCATTTTATTTGTAGAGCACTTCCCATTAATAAATCTTACAGTGCCAAAAGCAATATCAGCTAAAACAACATAAAATACTTTGTCCTTTTTTTGAAAGAATCAACAGCTTGTATTTACATTGTGATAATTGAAAGTGTAATAATTTAAAAGTGTGTTTTTGCTGTGTTGAACCAGTTGAGGTGGTCCAGTTAGTAACTAGTATTGCCATCAAGCACATCAGAGGTAAACCCTGAAGAGATGTTATCTTTCATTTTGCCTGGAAGCAGCATTGCATCCTCCAAGCAGAGCTCGTGGAGGGGGACAGGGGTCTGGGCTTCATTGCTCTCCGTATTCCCAATAAAACTCCAGGTGGACTCGGCAGAAAAGAAGACAGGATTGATGGAAGGAAGAATATGGAAAAATAAACTAAGTGCTTTAAAAGAATACCAAAACTGTTTATTTGGTCCTACAGTGTTTGTACAATAGAAACACAAGAAGTGTATAAACTGATACCGAGGTCCATCATTTAAGGACGAGGTCAAAGTCCTTCAAAATAAACAAGTAAACACAACATCAGTCCCATTTTTAAATTGTCCACAAGATTTCCTCAGGAGGGGCCGTCATTCTCCGTCTCTACTTGAACTGATTATCAATGAGCGTGCCCTTCATCTTGGCCTTCTTAGCCTCCAGCTCGGCCAGCTCCTGCAGCCTCCTCTTGCTCATCCCTTTCCTCTCCAGCTGCTTCTCGATCACTTTGGCGTTCTGCGCGTAGGAGTCGGCCACCTCCCGGGCCTCGATCTCCTCCTCCTCCTCGTCGATGGTGGACACCGTGACGGAGCTGAACTTGCCCATGTCCTTGGTGCGCTTGGTCATCATCACCCGCACCTTCTTGGGGGCCTCCGGCTGCTTCTGGCTGTACACGCTGGTGTTGCCGAAGCCCTGCCCAAACTTGACCACGGCCCCGTCCACAATGAAGGTGGCGGCGGTGTTCTTCTCCTGGTGCTGGTAGAAGAGCAGCAGGCCGCACTTGCCGCACTTCTTGCGGCGCTGCCGCTCGATGCCCTCGGCCCACTTGACGTACGCGACCTCGTCGTCCTCCACGTTGCAGAACTTGTGCGCGTGTTTGCCACCGTCGATGACCCGGGCCCGGTCCCGGGGCCTCATGGGGAGCTTCTCCAGCTGGCAGTCCAGAACGAGAACCATCTGCCCGCACAGGCAGTAGTACACATGGAGGGGCTTCTCCCCGTCGTCGTACTCCTCCCGGTCCCTGGTGTCGGAGCACACCACGCTCCTGGACACGACCTTCGGCATCTCCCGACACGAAAGGTTTTTAAAATGTTTCTTAACGTTTCACAAAACACACACAAAAACGCTCATGAGACGTTAGCGCTCAACAACAACACGACACACTTCCTGTGTACGTCACCGTGACGTGCCCCCGACAGAAACGCGAGTCGCATTTTTGTTCCGGCTTACTTTTTTCCTGCAGAGTTCCAAATTAAATATATGAAATTTTATCAAAGTGCCGCGTCATATTTTTCATTGTTTTATTTTTAATATTAAAATATATAAATAAAAGCAATGAAACCTTAACATGGTAGAAAATGGGTAAGAAGAAGCACAAATTTAAATCTGTCTTAATCTGCAGGGTTATTGTTTCAATGGACAACGTTCCTGTTTCATCCACATTTGTTTAATAAATAGATTACCTGAGTGTGATTTTTATGTACTTTATTGTCAAAGGATGGGCATTCATGGTCCTCTAGGGGTAAATTCCCACTGCAGGGAAATGTGACCCAATTCAGATTTTTTTGTTCACATAAATTATTTGAATTAACTTTTAATAAGTAGTTCTTAGCTGGAATGAATCATTATTTAGAAGAGTTCCAGACAATGTTATTGGATCTTTTATTTTGGAATTAGTTATTGAACATAATACACTGCCTATCTGATCATTGCACGCTAGCTTGACCGCAGTTGAGATTTGGCCTGGTTTTTATCGAGGTGTGTGGGTTTTACATAGTTTGGGCTGGAAACTGAGTCGATCTTGTGCGTGCCATCCATATTTACATCCGTAAACAGTGTGCTCCGTGTGACATTACACCATTTTCTGCGCATGCGCTCTGGGGCCTGATCACGTTCAGACCTGCAGTCTGATAGAGGTCGCGTTAAATGTAATGTGAATGATCACGCAAAAAAAGATTGGATTGTCGACACGTCCTGCAAGCTTTCAATGTCTCCATGCTCCAAACACACCTGAATTTAATGATTGTGTCATGAAGCACTTCAGGAAGCCTGATACCAGCCAATCACTGTAATCAGGTGTGTTGAAGTGGGGGCACATTGAAACCACGTAGGGTTGCCTACCCTGCATGAACATAGAATTTATAAAGAAATGAAAATCCACCTACAGTATACTACCTAGTACAACTTCAGCATTCTTTCATATGTTAATGGTGCAGCTGAAATATTAGAAACCTCTGGACTAATTAGCTCCACTGCCATTTCTATATTGTGCATTTCGGCTAGAACATAGGCATAGCACCTTTGATTTTACAATCACAAAGGTACATCAGGATTCTGATTAAGTTAATTCCTAATATACACATTCTATGCAGTTGTCTTAAACATTTAAAACTTACAATATCGAAGACAAATGGAAACCTCTTCATGTCAACCATCTCATTGAACAACCTTGGCTGGGTTTTTTTTTTTTTTTTTTTTTTAAAAATAGAGAGACTGGTTAATTTTAACAGGCTTATAGATTCACATTTGCACCCTCCCTCTGCAGGAGGGACTCAAGTCATTAACCTTACAACAGCAGGCCTGACTTGTGAGACACTGTACAAGTTTAATTAGGTCACCAAGAGATTGGACACACTCATACCACATTATGTTAAACAAATAGGTTTATTTCAACATTGAAGACAATACAAAAACACACAATCCATACATCTGGAAATTTATCTGGTCATTAATTCAAAAGGCTCCAACAAGGTCGTGCTGATGATGCAGGACAGTTGGTCACTGGCAGCAGCTCTTGTCACAAGTCTTCCCTTTGCACACGCAGCCAGAGGCACATTTGGTGCAACCGGAGGGGCAGCAGGGACAGCAGCCTGTAAAGACACGGATCATGAGATGCAGCAGAGACCATTTTGAATCGTGACAAATGGTCAGATCGAGGGAGAATTTCTGGCCGGGGTCCATAAAAGATTCAAGGCAGAGGACTCATGTTTTGCATGACAAATTCACAAAACCACTGCAATTAATTACATCCACCTGTGCAGTGTCCTGCATTTAGAGTCAACCCTCGAGCCTACATTGATAGCTCTTAAACAGGAGGATCACGCTTTTTGGGGCAGCAATTAAACACCAGTGAAATGGAGGAATGCATTTAACTTACTCTTCTTGCAGTTGGTGCAGCTACATTTTGTGCAGGTGCAGGATGTTCCGCAGTTGCAGCTTCCAGCTGTAAATTAGGAGACACGCGTTGCTCAGTTTCAAAAAGAGATGACAATTTTTTCGACACACACAAAACCAAAGCACAAATAATGAAAATACTCACTCTTGGAGCATTCGCAAGGGTCCATTTTTCAGCAGTTGGGTTTGTTGGTCCACGGAGAGAGAGAGAAGCTGCTGGTGCGTCTGAGTCCTGGAAGGAGTCGGTGTGTTGTGAATGTGAACCGGAGGGGCGGATCTTTTTATAGCGTCCAGACAACAACAGGAACGAGTGCAAAACGCCTCTGTCACGCTGCACGCAGGCACGTATGACAAAGAGGTTTGTGCACACGACGTGGTTTAACCTACCGGCAGCGGGAACAAACAGACGTTTCCCAGGCCAGGGGCGCGTTTTATTACATAACAACACATTTAAAACAAATTAAAAATAAATCAACACTGGAATAATTAACGCACTCACACGACAGAATAAATCATTAGAACACATGGAAGAGCACAGTGATCTGAACATGTACGTTATTAAAATGGTTGCGCTTTCATGAGGGAGCATAAGGCATCACTTGAGTCGCACACGAGCCTTTTACACTAGAATGATGAGCGCAAAGTGCGTTGCGCACGGATCAACAGGAAACTTGTAACGATGCGTTCATGATGCATTTTTATGCAAGTTTAAGAAAACAAAAATTATATATACATATATATATATATATGGCCATTTGTCATATTAATCAGTCTGCACTGTATGGTATTTATTACAGCAACTAGCTAGTAGGAATTTTTGGGATTAACAGCTTTCACTAGTTAAGTAAATTAAATAATATTTTCTCCCCTCAGTGGTTTGTGCGGGATAAACATAAATAAACACTGTACTTGAGCCTCTTGGAGTTGCTCTTTGTTATTGTTACTGTAAGAAATACTTTTTTACGATTTAAACTGAATCTGGTTTTAAATTCTGCAAAAAAAAAAGTGTAAATCATCAAACCTATTATACCCACATGGACATGGTCAGTTTGAATCATTAAATTACTGATTTTGCTGCCACTATAACAGGTTGGGAAATGCTCATAACTCACATTATGATATTTTGGTGTGTAATAAAGTGACTTCTGAACATGTTACTGTGTTATATTGTTTGTTGTTGAACTATTTGTGTTTGCTTTTATTCTGTCCAATCATGTATTAATAGCTGCGTTCGGTTGGGGTGTGTGTGTGTGTGTGTGTGTGTGTGTGTGTGTGTGTGTGTGTGTGTGTGTGTGTGTGTGTGTGTGTGTGTGTGTTTTGGGGGGGGGGGGGGGGGGGGGATCATATCAAAGCAGCTATTCTTCTCTTTTGTGGTGTTTCCCGGAGTTTTGGGGTCTGTGCACACGTTACAAACGGTAAACACACAGCGGAGTGTTGTCACCGTCCTGCTGCTCTGCACTCGGCCGCTTTGCTCTGCGCCCGTCAGAACGCACCACGCACTGTAGGAAATCCCGCCATCAACAGCGGGTCGGGCGCACACGACACGAGACAAGCTGCCTAATGTAACACGAAGCTCTCAGACAGACTACTTATTTACACCAGACAGTGTTATAGACGTGTAAACGGCTATAATATCTGCTTCACGTTAAAAAAAAAAAGAAAACGCTGAAGCTACTCGCACCGAATTATCAGCTACGGTAATTAATCATAAAATGTCACTTTTAAAGCGCTCTCTAAATCCTGGATTTTGTGGGGAAATGTTTTTATACTTTATTCTGTACATCCTATATATTCTTTTAAGCCTCGTTTCGCTACAGAAACTATTTACATTCGTGTAAAGTGGATTTAACGACTGAAGTGGGACCGTGAATGCAGCACTGACCCCTTTGCGCCCGCTCCAGTGGACTGTGCGTATTTTCCCACAGTTTGGGGAAGTTGGTGACACATGCAAAACGTGCAACAACAACAACAAAAGAAAAAGTGCAGCGTGCAATCTGAAGATGAGTGCAACGTTTGTGGACGGAGCAGGAACATTAAATAAACAATAGCCTATCTTTGAAATATACTTTTGGATTATGTAATGGGTGAAAATGCTTGTTACAAACATAATGTAAGGCTAGAAATAGAGACGTTTGACTGAATTTAAAGTTTTATCCTGTAGGACAAATGTATGCTTCAAATCTTTAAAGTTAATGTAAGGCTACACAATTGCACACATACAACTATAGTTAAAACTGATCAAAATATATTTCCATATTTCAAGTTCAATTATCTTGCACCTTAGAAATGTATTATATATTCTGTCTCAGTAAGTGGTATACAAAGAAATAAACCTAATACATAATTTTCAATTGGGTGTTTGCTCAGAAATCTTGCATTGTTAAGATAAATGCAACAATCTGGTGTACGATCCGTGAATAAAAAGACGATTTGCTCATTTGAAGGAGCTGAACACTGATGTGTCTGCGCTATTATAATAGATACTACAAACATAACAACATATTTCTATAGTTTATTATTTCCTTCAATTTAGTATCGTTATTTGAGATGAAAAACTTAAAGTGATGAGCAAGTTCCCAAACAGGGCCACTATAAAGAGTTAGTCGAGAATAAATCAGGTTATTTGATAACAACACAACACAAATGAGATCTTGTAACCAAAAGAATAGCATCTCGATGGCATAAGCTTTTTAATCACACTGCAACTCCAAATGACCTAATTGAAACCCTGATTATTTTTGAGCCAGTTTTACTCGAAATCTATTTCAAAAGTTTTCTTTTGTTTTTCTACTTGAAATGTTCAGGTCAAACCTACTAAGCTGATTTTCAGAACAGTCAATGAGAGGTAAGCAGGAATACAAACTGCAGAGAGGTGCTGATCGTGTCAGTGGCCTCTAGAGGGACACACACATTTACGTATGCTGAGGGGTTTTAATGCTCATTGAGTGAAAATGCTTCACCAGTGAAACAACTGAGCTCTACTTGTAATAGAATAGTGTGGAAAAAAAGGAGCAGTTAAATACAAGCAACATTTGTTGAGCCATATATACTTTAAGTTTCAGGATTATTATCTACATAAGTATAATATGAGCGATCCACACACACATTAAAGTGGCACTATATAAAGTTCATGCCTTTGTTGTACACTGGGTGGTATTGTTGACTTACTTTGGCACCAGTCTGTTCTTTGCATGGAGTTCAGATTCTGGCTTTTCTAGTCCAGTAGGTTATAAAGTAGATTACACCACTGTGTAGTCTCAAGACCTATACCCATTGCTGTGTTACAAGTTCCCCGTTATTTATCAGAATGACTCCATACACCATCTTGTGGTTCAAACTTGTACAAGAATTTTAAATGTGCTGGCGAAAGTTGGAAAACATACAGCTTTTGGTAAATATAGCAGCACCACAACAGAAAGTTGTGTTTAAAATGGCCAGAGGGCTGTTGTTTTGTCTCTTTCTGTTGAATTAACTTGAGATGTTTTCATTTATATTAACCAAGAAGGTTGAAGATTTGTGGTGATATATCTTGTGATCATTATAGATTACCTTGGAATATCCTTATTCTCAGGGATGGAAATGCTCAATATTGAATGGTTTTAATGAATGTCTTCCAAGGAGTTGAATAGAAATATGACACTTTGTATGTTTAAATATCAGCTATGGAAAAACTACATGTAGTCCTATGAACTGAAAACATGAACCATCTTCCTCAGATTGATTCATGTCTGAAAGGAGTTTAGTATTGGTTGGTAACAATTATCTGTTTCGTGTGTTAAGGAGTGCTCGGTTTTGCTGAAAGACAATCAACTTGCAGCGATGTGTTTTCTTTGATTTTCAAGAATTGTGATACGATACACTAGATTGCGCCCGAATCACCAACTTCTTTGATGTGTCTCTGTGTGTGTGTCTGTCTTCATTTAAAGGGCAGACAGTCAACCTGCAATTTGATACTGTGGCTCCGCATGGGCCAGGGAACATCAACTAGAGCAAACTCCAACACGCTTACGCCCTCTCAGCGGGTTAAAAACGGGCGATGCACGATTCAGTGGCACCAGCGCATGTTGAGATTATTTATGGAATAAAACGGGACATAGGAGATTTGACTTATTCCACATTGAATAACTTACACCAAACATATTTTTTTATGCATGGTATCAAATGCAGTCAAACCAATTCCCCAATATTGCAGAATAGATATTTCAATGAAAACATACAGAACACAATTATGACAAGATGAAATCTGCTGCCGTCACCGAGCCTCTTGCTATTTGCTGAGCACACTGGGATCTCTTTCCACTCGGAACCGAAGCGACTGCGTCTCCTTACATTCTCGTAACAGATGTCTTGAAGCAGCCGCGATAAATTCAGAGAGAGTGGAGCTGTCCCGTCAGTCTTCACTATCTTCAAGGGGAGAGGTTATTCATATTAGTGCGGCGGGTTTCGGGATGTACAGTGCAGTGTTGTTAGTAGTAATGTATGAGTCTGCTACTGAGCCAAACGCTGTCTCTGACCACGTGTCTCCTCTCACTAGTGATACGTTGCTGGACGGGCTGCATGTGGAGGAATGAGATCTCAACTTGTTTCTCAGAAGGATCAAGACATTTTGACATCAGGCTGCGGTCCTAAAACGGGTCAGTACAGCATAAAACATTTTAACATATTTAGTTTTCCTGATAAAATAATCTGTAGAGGAATAGAAGTTAGTGCTTGCTGAAATTTTATTCCTAAATGTGAGAAGAGAGCCTGAAATTCTGTATTATTTTTCAAATGGCCATGAAAACTATATTGTTTTTGAGTGGCTGCTGTTCCTGCATCCATCTTCTATTCTTCTTTATCCAATGTGGGGTTGTGGAACTCTGTAGCTGATTGGTTAAGGCAGGGTACCCCATGACAAGACAAACACAGATACAAACAACCACACACACACACACACACACATTCAAACCTATGCTACAGAGTCAACAGTTAGAATGCAAACATGTTTTTGGACTATGGGAGGAAAAAGTGAGCCACACAGCGGGAAAGTCTCATACCAAGAATATCTCAGCCAGGTTCAAGTCTGGGTGCTTGAGTTTAATTGGCGGCTCTCAATTTTGCATAGGTGCATGTGACTGTCTCTGTGTTTATACCGTGTGATGGACTAGAGCAGTGTTCTTCAACCATGATCCTGGAGTTTGGCTTTAGCTCTCGCCCTTGTCATTGCAATCAGGTGTGTCAGTGAAACATGCAGGACAGGGCCTCTTTAGGCTAATCACCACACCACTGTACAGCCCCATTTTATTCTGTATTTGTTAAACACATGCCAATATATATGAGATAAAAAACCTATGATTACTTGTTTTCTGTGGGTAGAGATGAGTGGACCTTGACTGAATACACTGATTAGGTCTGAGAAAAGTTCATTCATCAACTCTAAAAAACCCAAAACAAAACAAAGAAATGATCAGGAGCTTTTCGTGAACCCAGAAATAACTGCAGGAGTTTGCCTCACAACAAGTTCAGTGCATGCAGACATTCAATATATATTCAGGAGTGAACAAGTGTGATTTGCAACAGCATAGAAATCACATAGCCTCATAGCACAGAAGTGTGTCATTAGGATTATTTTCAGTGTTCGCATTGTTTCATCATGGTACAGCAGCTGGTTTTTGGATGTCCTATACAAACATGCTTGTGCATGATGCTTCAATTGATGTCTTGTGACAAATCTTAATAATTATTTTTCATTTTATTCACAAACTTTTACTTTTGCCTCAGCAGTTTCAATTGAAAACAAGTTTATATATATATATATATATATTTAAAAAAAAAAAACACTATCGCACAAAAGTGTGTTCATTACGCCAGTGGTTGCAAAAAGTATAAACTCAGAATTACTAACAACCATGGTTTTTTTTTGTCCATTTCTGTTTATCACAGGTGGCCATGGATCATGTGCTCAACATATCTGATCGCTATGTCTTCACTCCATATGTTTACCCGGCCTCCTGGCCTGAGCACTGGGCTCTGCGTCAGGTCATCAGTCTGTGGGTGGTGACCAATGTGGGAGCGCTGCTGATTTACCTGGGCTTCGGTGCCCTCAGCTTCCACTTTGTGTTTGACCATAAACTCATGAAACATCCGCAGTTTATTCAGGTAGGCTGGGGCAGGCCACGGACTTTTAATTTGTAGCATTCGATGAATGAATGGCTGAAGTGACTGTGTCTTTTAAACTGTATGTCCTTCATTCGAACAACAGAATCAGGTAAGAAAAGAGATCCAGTTGGGAATTGTCTCCATCTTCTGGATGAGCTTTCCCACAGTGGCTCTTTTCTTTTTGGAGATCAGGGGACACAGCAAACTTTATGACAACATCAGTGATTCTTCCTTCGGTGAGAATACGATTTTCATGTCTCATCCCAGGACAGTTCCTTATAAACCGGTTTTAGGCCTGTTGTCAGAGGAAACAATGATAATCTGAATCAACGCAAATTTCAACATTTATGACAAGTGAAATGAAGTGCACATTTAGGGTATTGACTCCTATGATTTTCTTTCAGGATGGTCGAGTGTGTTTCTGAGCATAGCTGGTTTCTTGTTCTTCACCGACATGTGTATCTATTGGATACATCGATGGATGCATCATAAAAGCATTTACAAGGCGAGTTTCAGCCTGTTTAATGTCAATCTAAAACTGCTGCTGTCAATGAAACTATATTACCAAAGAAATGGCAGTGTGCAGTGTGAAAGGGCTCAATTAGAGGTAAATTGATTAATTATCACTTGAACATTTTCAGCTAATTGTTTGACGATTTAACTTGCATAATTACTCCATTGGTTCTTAATTTATGTACCTTATATTTCTTAAGTTTAAAAAACATATTTTACACTATATAAGCATAGAATTTCACATTTTAAGAATGAAGGTAATTGACCTTCTACGTTGCATCACAATATTTTGAAATCATCTCACGGTCCAAAAAAGAAGACAGATGGGGGCCACCAGCTGCCCATGTCTGGTCTATTATCATTCATTCCTCTTAGTACAATAGCTTCCCAAAGTAATGTGACAATCAAAAAGAGTTCAACCTACATTATTCCTACAAACACATCCATTAAATAGTCCCTTTTTAATGTTTTAACCCAGAAAGTGACACTTTTCTCCATTGTAGATGATGACTTTGGATACTACGCAGAATAAAACTATGGGGACCTTGTTTTGTCTATTTTCACAACAGCTGTGATATTCAGGGTATTTTGTTTTTGCTTCTCTCCCTCAGTACTTGCATAAGCAGCATCATATATTTAAGATCCCCACACCGTTTGCCAGTCATGCCTTTCACCCAGTTGATGGCTTCCTGCAGAGCTTACCTTACCACCTCTATCCTTTTATCTTCCCTCTCCACAAGGTAATGATCTAAATGTCACACTTAGATATTTACGTTACGTTGAAGGCCAGGTTGAAACACTCAATGTTTTTAACAAAGTAATGCTTAATGTTTCGAGTTGAATCGTACTACAATAAACCCTTTCTGGTCAAAATGTTGTAGAAGCTTGCTCTTTAAAACTATAAAATTCTAAATGTGCATTGTCATGCACACACTGACACTTTTAATATTGATATTGTAGGTGTTCTACCTTTCACTCTTTGTCTTTGTCAACGTCTGGACAATTTCCATACACGATGGAGACTACCGGCTTCCCGGCTTCCTGATTTTCCTGATCAATGGGGCAGCTCACCACGTAGACCACCACCTGTACTTCAACTACAACTATGGACAATACTTCACACTGTGGGATCGTTTGGGGGGCTCCTACCGGCATCCTTCAGCGCTGCTGGGAAAAGGGCCACACGACCACATCCGGAAGCTTGCAGAGGCATCACAGAGACAACGAGGACAAGGGTTGCACTCAGGACTTCCTATCTGCGGTTTTACACACACCAGTCAAGACACTGTTACCTCGACTCTGAAGAGCAGACATTAGCGATTCAAGACAGAAGGGGAGACGACAACTGGAAGAGGATAGTGGAGGTGTTTATTAAGGTTATGTGGTTAAATATAGTGCCAAGATTTAACATGGCTGAGACAAGAGTACAATTACTTTATACAGAGGCACACTACAGGCCAAATGAAAGTAATTATTTAGGTGTATTGTATCTGTTGTGATTTGCCTTTGGTAGATATGAGATCACATATGTCCTACAAGGAACTGAAACTTGTTTTAACTTTTTGCTGTTATGATTTGTATTAGGAAAGTATCTTTATGTCCAAAAGATAGATTATTGTGGGATATTTGGACTGAATTCCATCTGTTCATCCATTCAAAGTACATTAGACATTTTTATTAAAATGTTATTTTGGCTATTTATAGCTTGACAAAGTATCAAAACACACAAGTGCAGTATTCTTGTCTTGCATGAACATTTTATGATACAACAAAATGGGTAAAGATGAGTAGTTCTAAAGTGTGGACATACACAGTGTGTTTTGCTTTACAGTGCAAATCCATTTCAGTCTTTCAGTTTCCAGTACTCGGTGTGTTTTCATGCAGGCTCTGCAGGGCAAGGTCTGTCCACTTCATTTCTTGTTCTTTCACCGACTCTGTGGATCCTCCATTGTCCTGCTCAGCCTCCGGAAGTTCACTCTGAAATAAAATGGAGATACCACAAAACCACAAACAAAAAAGATGAGCAGTTATTCCACTTCATTACCATCATAGCATCAACACTATTCAAACAGTCTGAATATGTTCTTGAAGACGTTTAGGAAGAGCCAGCCATTCCAGTTCCAGGAAGTTTGTTCCACAGGTGAGGAGCGTAAGAACTAAAAGCTTCTTCACCTTGTTTGCTTCTGACTCTGAAACACTCAGAAAACCTCTTCCTGAGGACCTCAGAGGTCTGGATGTTTCATATTCTACAAGTACATCTGAGATGTATTTAGGCCCAAGATCATTAAAAGATTTATAGACAAGAAGTAAGATTTTGTAGTCAATCCTTTGACACACACAAACTATCCCCCATATTGTTAAAAGTGTCTGCAACGCAGTTACAGCATTACACCAATCACATTGAGCTGGCTCACGCTAAAACTGACATCAACCATAATATTCACCAGAGGAATGGTGACATCTTCGTATGGGAGTCTGTCCTCCCTCCAGGCGTCGTCTGTGAGGTCCAGAACTCTCCCGTCACGTTGGATCTCACTGTCCATCCTCCGGCCACAGGCTCACACAAACCAACCGAAACGACGGAAGTAAAATAGACAGTGCGGCCAGAGTCCACTGCGACGCTTAAAAATCCCCAAATTATCTTTGTAAACAATCAGTGAGTAACAGGCACCAACACCAGAGCAAACTACGAACAGCACGATATTTA
Organism: Lipophrys pholis; assembly: GCF_963383615.2. Lineage (NCBI taxonomy): Eukaryota > Metazoa > Chordata > Actinopteri > Blenniiformes > Blenniidae > Lipophrys > Lipophrys pholis. The sequence goes on along the minus strand of NC_137631.1, from coordinate 24,302,537 downwards.
TAATTCAGTTTGAAAAGAGCGGACGCGGGAATTGTACGTAATTACGCATGGTGATGACGTTGTAAATCTTCCGGGTGCAGAATGAAAAAAAAAAAACACGACATAAAATAAAGAAAAAACCACAAAAGCATATAATGTGATTGTTGGATGACTTCACATTTAATTAAAGTTTCATTTTTTTAAAAATATTTTCACCAAACAAAGGTTTATGCTGACTTGATTCATAATGTTTAATGGTTTCCATGGTAACCATACGCTTTGGCCACGGTGTGGTGAGAAAGAAGCTGACCTGCCAACTCGGTGGTATTTTGTTCTTTTATTCGATTTGAAGGTAATTATTGAACAAATATTATCAAATAGTAAGATCAGAGCCTCACTGAGGTTTTTTCTCCAGCGATTTAACAGTAAATGTATAGATGATCTATCACTGGGTAAGATTATACTGGCTGTTTACTTGACTGCCACGGTCAACACCTTCGCTGTAATCTGGTTTTTGCTGTTTAAAGAAATAGACAAAGAGATTTGAAAAACAGATTTAATATCCAAGATTGCTGGATTGTGTTGTTATGGCAATCTGTGCATCTTTATTGTGAATTAACTGGCTACTATTGTTAGTAAGAGTAATTCAGATATTTACTTATTCAGTGTCAAAGATACAGCATATTTCTGAAAATCCAAACTCTCAGTAAATATCAGATCACTGGTAAGTCTGATGGTGACTTTATCTAATTTGTTTAAGCCATATAGTTGAATTTTTTTTTTTCTCAGCTAGATTATGGCACAAGTTAATTCTTCAGGGCTACATTTGTTCTCACAAAAATGGCCACTCCTGTGCAATCTTGCATTCAAGCGGTTGGAGATGTCATGTAAACTTGTGATATGTCATTATCCTTTGTAGATATGTCAACGACATCACTCCATCAAGAACAACAGATAGATGATCCAAAGCCATGTGTCAACCCTGGAAACCCTGTCTTCTCTTACATGGGCAAACCTGAAACTTCAGAGTCCGCATCAGGGGCAAAAGCAAATTTCAAGAGTCTCCTGTACAGGACCACATACGGTGACTATGGCCGTCACCAGCCAGTCTATGAAACCACGCCGTATACCTTCCACCCTAAATCTCATAAATTCTCCACGACTCTGAGCAAGACTGGGATGTACCGCAACAATTCCTTCAATACGGCCCTGGATCGAAGCAGAGTGTATGACTCACGCAAATTATGAATTACCTGGTCAAGAAAGGCCAGATTTCATGAAGTGATGTTGGTGTCAATAAACCTACCATTTGGATTACCATCAAAATTGATTGTGAAGATTATTTTAAGATCAATGGTGTTCGACCTTGTAATTATATAATTGAAGAAATGCCGCATTTATTCTGGGTTGTTTTTGCATATTAAGGCAATCTTACATAAACTCACATTGGATGTGATTTAGAAAATGTTATGTTTGATTGTCTTTTACTCAAACACAGGCTGTTGCAATGAGTTACTGTGATATGCTAAATGCATCAGAAACAGAACAACTGTTTATGTCTCAAAACATAATCCTGCAAGAAATTTGATTTTTTTGGGCTGTAAATCCTACAGTAAGTGTGATCAGTTTTACAATATTGTCAATTGATTTTTGTATTGATGAATAATGATAGATGCTTAGTTATGTCTCCTAAGTGAATAAGGCAAGGCAAGGTGAGTATATTTCTATAGCATCAATCAGACACAAGGAAAATACATAAAAACAAAGCATTTACGAAAGGCATTAAAAGTACAAGAAATAAAATAAACGTTTTATTAAGATGTGATTAATGCAATAAGTGCAATCTATACTGTTTAATGGTAGGCCTGAGCAAGTAATAGTATTTTATGTCCTAATTTAAAAGAAATGATGTTCAGAAAGTTTGTTCTACAGGTGAAGAGTGTGGTAAATAAAACGCTGCTTCACCCTGTTTCCTCTGACTCTGGGAACACTTAATAAACCTCATCTTGAGGACTTCAGGGGTCAGGATGTTTCATATTCTACAAGTAAATCTGGTAAATCTGAGAAGTATTTAGGCCTGAAACTATTCAAAGATTTATGGACAAAACTCTGAAATCAGTTCTTTGACATACAGGGAGCTTAATGCACCGAAAAGTCTTAAAACTGCTTAAACAAAGGATTAAGACCATAATAGACATTATTAATATCAGATTGTTATTATGCCAATATTGTCAAAGGGAATGAAAAACAGAAAATGAGGAATGGCGTGTAAAAAGCTAAAAGCAAAGAGGAAATCTGGATTATGGTTATGTTCTGTTTATGCATGCCTCCTCTTGTAGTTTACAGTCCCTGCATACAGTTTATCATGGAGCTCTGAGGTTCATCACCAATTTTAAATGTCTGACACATCATTGCTTACTGTATGTTGGATGGTCTTTATATACTGGGAGACTCAATCATTGGTGTGTTCTTATTCACAAATGTATTTTAGATTTGCTCCCATCAGAGATACACGGACTCTAATTGCTTGCATGATGTTCTTTTACTGTGTGTTCCTACAGTCAGGACTGAACTATGGGAAAAGGCGTTCAGGTTTGTGGCTCCATTTGGTTGGAACAACCACAAAAAATACCTGAAACTCAAAAACCTGGTTTCGCTGGACTCTTATAAGAGGATGCTTAGTGACTTGGAGACAGACACATCTGCCTGCCGATGTTTTGAATGATGGACTTAATTTAATTTAAGGGCAAAATATTTTTTTGCAGTATTGACATTTTCTTATATGCTTTATGTGTACAGTTGCCTGTTTTGTCTGAAACTTTTTATAATGTCTTGGCCAGGACACTCTTGAAAAGGACACTTTCAATCTCAACGAGGTTATTCCTGGTTAGAAACAAAAATCTAAGCGATATATTTCATTTAGGGCATAAAATAGTCTTCCAGTTCGTAAAACATGGGGTGATGGAGATCAAATGATTTAATCTAGCCTTGTTTTAGGTTGAACCCCCTCCCTCACTCCCCCATCATCACTCCTCCCTTCAGCCTCGCCTCCACCTCATCCCCAGCTGATGATGATGATGATGATGATGATGATGATGAGGAGCCTTGAGCTGCCACCGCTACGGAACTTAGCGCGCGGCTAGCGATACAGTAGCATCGTAAAGCAAATGTGCACTGGCAGTTGGCCGTAAACGACGCTGGCTTTTGTTCTGTGTTGCGGGTTGTGTGAACGCATTTACACCGCGACACCCCGGCCGGGTCCCGGTGCGCGCCAGGCTTTGTCCGCGGCGGCTGACGGCTGACGGGTGACGGGAGAACCGGAGGACCAGAGGACCAGAGGAGTGTCTGGCTGTCGACGCTAACGGCTGGCAGCGGAGCTAGCCCGTTAGCTCCCCGTTCTGTTTCAACACTTTGGTTTTGAATGTCGGCGTTTTTCGACTGGTGTCAACGTAAGTGTCGACCCCCCCTCCTCCCCAGCGCTCTGACCCGAACTGCCGTAGTCTCGTTTGCCGGCTGCCGAGTTGAAAGTTCGGGGAAAGTTCAGTTTAATTTTGAACTGATAACGCTACAGTGCTTGTTCAGTGGGTGGCTAGCTTGCTAGCCAGCTAAGTGGAGGGGAAAACTCATGTTTGTCAACAGAAACGGCAAAATGTGTCTCAAATAAATGAATATACGAATAACTTACTCTCGTCACGCTGTGGACGTTCACCCGAATGGAAAACACTCTTTTCAATCTTGCTATTTTGTTAATGAAGCAACAGCTCCATAGTTTTTACTTTTTGTTGTTTTTAATTAGTTTATCCATAAAAAAGACATGCCGTCATTTCCTGAACTGGTTTTGCAATCTCAACATGTGTAGAAATCACAACTACAAAAGACTTGTCTAATTTCACATACTTTATTTTGTTATTTTAAGTACTTGTTTGTCTCCAGCCCGGATTGCTACTAGATAATCCCAGTGTTTATAACAAAGTAAGAAGAAGGCTAAAGGACAAACTAAAGCAAAACAACAATCAACAATGTCACATGAGTAGGAACAAGGAAATGTCTACTTTGAGCATTAATGAATATAGAATACAATTTTATTTATATCGCACCTTTCCCCGACATGAGTCACAATTTGCAGCACTAAAAACCGAAAAAATAAAATATGTCGCTAAAATTGTATGAATAAAAGAATGGAGGATTGCATGAACCCATTAAGACCTCAGGGAACACATGCCATATCTCATCAGGATTGTTTGGAATGTTTGTATGCTTTTCTCTTTGGATTGCCACTTTTATGGACATGTTCACACAGGGTTAAAAAACAGGAATAAGTGGATGATAGATCAGGATGTCCACGAAATCTATTGTATAGGTATAACTAGTATAGTGTGAACTGACGAAGAGTAACCAATGCTTCACTAAGGCCATGGTAGATTTGTGTAGTATAGGTGAAAATCGTGAAGATACAAATGTTTCTTATGAAACGGGTGAGTTTGTAAAATAAATGAGGAGAGGATGATTGGTCATCTGAGTCTAAATCCAAACTTGAAGCTTAGAGTGTTCTGTGGGGTTCATAATGAATATGGAGGTCTTTTACGATGACAAATTTAAAATGTTTTGCAATTGTTTGTGTTTTTGCAGCCATGCAAGCTCTGGATGAAAGCTGGACCTGAGCCTCTGATGGTGATCAGAGGTTTTCTGATTGTGTCACCTGACCCCTCCTCATCCATGTAACCAGCTGCACGTTACTACTCGCAAACAAATCTCCACTTGGGAACACAATGGTCCTTTATGCTGACCCCACCCAGGCCACGGGGACAAGAATCCCTCAAAACCAGGCTCTTCAAATGATATGATAGTGGCCGCCTGGATCACTTTCTGTGCCTGCAGGAGCCTCGCTCGGGTTCTGCTCTTCCTCTCGTCCTCAAACTCCCTTTCTCCATTCAGGGAGACCCTTGCTAGTGTGGTCTCCGGCACTGGAACCATGGGTAACAGCTGTGTGTGCCGAGAGGATAGTGACTTGGAGGACCACCATCATGGGTCGACGAGAGCGACACGGGGACAAGCTCGGCGAGTAGATCACAGTACGGGCGTGGGTGTTGATGCGGGAGAGGCTCGGAGCAGCCGGCCCCGGGATCCTGTCCGGCCACCACGACGAGGTCGAGGACCACACGAACCTAGGCGGAAGAAGCAGAACGTGGACGGCTTGGTGCTCGACACACTAGCAGTGATCAGGACACTTGTAGACAAGTAAGTCTGGTAACACTATTAATTATTCAGAAGTGAAAATGGAAGGAAGAGTCAGAGTGGTTTGCACAGCTTTCAAATTAATGTCCTGTAGATTTAATAGTCCTGTCAGTACCATTTAGTGTGTGCTGTTCTTTTGAAAAAAGAAAATCATATTTTTGGTTGATTATGCCAGTAAAATCCAAATTTATCACTGAGTAAAGTCTCTTTCTGCTAAGGTATTTTAACTATTTAATTCATGTTGCTGTTTGACATTTTTAATGCAAACCATGGCTGGACTATAAAGTATATTGCAAGCCTGGACAGAGTGAACTATCATAAATGATTAGACATATGAAAGGATTTGCTGTTATCTAGAAGAACAAAACCCAAAATCCAAAGACTCAAGTGTTTATATTGTATGTCTGTTATTACAGTACTCAACAGGATCACATGAAATCGTGTAGCCGTACTGGAAACGAACATCATTAGCTGGGACTACATGTACCATATGTAATTCATTTAAACTCTGACCATCTTAAGATCTATCCCATGAAAATGCTTCTATCAGATTAAATTGGCCCTATTTGATTGAAGTCACCATTGAACTAAAGGAGATGGCACATTTTTGCTCTACGTTGGATATGCACAAAGTCCAGTTTTGAGAAAACCGGCCAGGGTAAAGCACAACTGGGCAATACTGCATATTCAAAGAGTTTCAACCAGTTGAAAGTCTCAATAGAAATTAGGTTTATTGGCTTGTTTAGCAACCAACAAATCCAACTTCAGTATTGATAGACTTCAGCGTGAAGCTGGATGTGGGATATTATGTGCATAGTACGAAGCTTTTATCATTAATCCACTTACCAAAAGTAATGAAACGGCTCATCAATCTGATCACTTCAATTATAGTGTCTGTGTAAATGGGATAAACTTACCTTGACTAAGTTTCCTCTGTGTTTTATTTTTTGCTTTTATGAAGTAGAATGGTTTCAATAAAACTAGAATTTTACCTCATAAATAAAGACGGATCCTAAGATTGAAAATGCTCGGCGCTCTAAGAAGCAGGTGCAGATCAGTTGTTTACTTATAGCTACACAAGAGCAGACTTTTAAAAATGTTTTGAAAAGTCTATTTGTTTCCTTCTCTTGATTCACTCATAACTTGCTGCAATGATTTAGCAAGATTGGCATGGCCTCAGTAGCTGCTGTGAAACATGACCTTCCCCATTCTTCTTTACTGAACGATCATAGGCACATTTTGAAGTAGTGTGTTCATACGATGTGCTCATGCACATATGAACATTTAACTAGGTCCACATTCGGTGAAGGCATTTCAATTATTTTTGACGAGCTATCAGTCTGATCTTCATAGCAATAGCAGCAGCCTGAACTTTAGTGACTGACCAGTCAATAATCTGTGTTTCGTTTTTTTTTTTCTGCACATGGTGCAAAATCTTATAACTGTGTTCAACAGTACAGCAAATCTGATTTCTGGATCTTGTAGACACAGAAAATTGGGTTTTCTGAGCATCTTTCTTATTTCATCTTTGATAGTGATTCACTTATGGCCATTAGGGCCTGAGTCACTGCTTGAAGCAGCCTTGCGTATTTCTGTATTGTATCAAGGCTGCATGAGTGTCCCTTTTGTGTGGCTGGTTCCACCTTCAGGTGCTTTTGAAATCTTCTCATGTGACCTTGTTGCTTCCATCGCTGAATTTTCAAAGGGTATTTGTGCTTCTTTTTTATCAGAATATTACATCTAATGAGGGTTCTCATTCTGTTGTTTCTCAACCAAAGCCTTAACATTTTTAGCATGGCAAATGTTGAATAAGATGGTGACAAAATACCCCGTGTTACTACCACAATAAAGGTTGGATGCTTGTGGCAATTTTACTCGTTGAAATAATATCGTATGTTTAGTTAAAGTTTTGGCTATATTGATAGAATAGCTTCAGTTATTCTTGTTCCTTCTGGGATAAGTACAGGTGAGAATCTGTGTTTAATGCTTACATTTCTGTTCATGAAATACAAACCCAACAATCAAAAATAGATTTGATGATGTGATAATCACATTATGAGTTTGGGACAGGTCAGAACAAGCAAGCGCAGCAGCTTTCCAAAGTATGAATCATTTATTGGCATTGTTGTCAATGTTGTGATCTTGGAGTCAAAAAAGATTGTGATTAACTGGTTTTATCTCAATGTACCATCAATGAACGTGTAAAAGTGTGTTTTAAAAAACACTAAATTGATGTATTTTTGTATCTCAACCTTTCTTTTTCAGTGACCAAGAACCCCCTTACTCTATGATCACGCTGCATGAGATGGCAGAAACAGGTAAAGAAAACTATTTATATACACAACATTGACCTTAGATCTACAAGATCTGTCAATATTCCTTGGAGGAATATCTCGGCATTGTTACCAGCAAGTTGTCGCAGTCCTTTTTAACTGTATCAAACTAGTATTTGTAATTTAGCATCCATTCTGACACCAGACATACTCAAATATTGAATGATCAAAGTCACCTGGTTGTTTATGAACTACCTTGTGTTAATCTCAGTGGTTGATGCTCTTTGATCAGGCATCGCTGTGCTGAATACTGATGTGAGGATGGCCAAAGCAGCACTGCTGTATAAACTTTCCTTTCTTCCAACACATAGAAGTTATTCTATTGGTTCAATGACTCATAACTACCAGAAGTAACACTGTAACTCTTGGATACCCGAAGCTGTTGGTTTTTTTTAAGGCCCGAGTCGACCTGCAGTGATCTGCATGTCCAGACTGGTGCCCCGTTGAGAAATCTGACACAGGGTCATTTAAGCCTCGTTTCCACTGTACAGAATGTGCCGGTAGTGTACGGTTTCGGTTTTAGTGCCTCCCCACTGCAAAAGTTGTGGTTGGTACCGAAGGGTTACGATTTTCCGTCACCCTTCAGTTGGGGTACCCAGCCCTACGGAACGGGTCGGATAAAGAGGAGCTAGAATGAAGCCTTCTGCTGATTGGTTGTGACGATCGTTACACTCAACGAGCAGCAATATTTAAATAGCTCATCTGGTTTTTTGCACTTTCATGTAATATTGTTTGCCCACATTTCCATTGCACTCTGACGTGCACAAAACACGTCTGTGCCTGTTGACGCCTTTCAAAGCTTCAGCTAATGTTTGTTGTTCAAGCACCTTCATATGCATTTGATAGATGATGTTGTCATGCTGTGTATGTGTGGGCTGGCCTTTAAATTCCTGCATTTGGGCTTGGTGTCATTCACATTGGATGTTTGATGCTCACCAGTGTTCTGTGGCTTGACAGCAGCCAAGCTTGTATTAGCTTGCAGAAAGTGAATCCTAAAGGCAGTCAAGCAGCAAGTCAGTCAGCCGTCCAGTCACTTTCTGTTTGACATGTGCTGCTCTGTTCCATTATTCATAAGCCAGTTGGCTTTCATAAGTGATAGTGTGTGAGATGGTTTCTTACTGAGTCACCTAATGGACAGGAAATGCATGTTTGAGTGATTGTGAGGCAGACTGATTACTGAATGCGGGACAAAGTAGTCTGCAGAGTCCAGTTATTTGGATTATCGTGTATCATTATGAAAGCAATGGCACTGTTTGGTATTTTTGCATTAAGAATAAAAGGACCAAACTGGATGACATTTTTTGGTGAATAAACGTCCAAGTAGTCAGAGAATGATGCCCCGGTTTGATACCGTAACTACTTGAAGAGATAAAACATATCCTTAAGTTTGTTTGCATATTTCTTTGTTGTGGAAAATAGAGTATTACATTGAAATCTTCATTTTCCAACATTTTTTTTAATGGAAGTTCCTCAGACAGCCATTTAACAATGGAATGTAGCTGCAATGTCATGGTTTGAATCCCACTGAAGGTTGCAACGGGAAGAGCTTCAGCATTACATTTTTTGACAACTCAAACATGCAGACCTTGATTTTCTGTGGGTTGTGTTAGATGAACACAACTGATACTAGGCTGACCATAGAGTGAATCCCCATCCCACCACTAACCTCTTACACCAAACATAAACTTTTAGTAGTGGTCTTATTGTGCCATGGCCTTAAAGGAGACATATCATGCTTTTAAATCCTTCCTTTTTACATATAAATCATACAGTTGTGGTCTATACAACGCGAAACTGCAATGCTTGGGTCTGAATTCCTCATTATTATAGCTCCACAGGCCCCTTTTCAACCCCTTTTCTGATGCGCTTCTGAGAGCAACTCGTTTTGGGGCGGTCTCTTCAAATGCAAATGACACACTTCATACCCCTCCTCCTCTCCAGGTTGCAGAGGTGACACTCGGTTCAACGTCACCCTGTTCGGCCATCTTTGTAGTTTGATAGAACAGATACAATTATCTAGCGGCGCAGAAACTTTATATTCACACATTATTTACAAAATGTCAACAACGGAAGATTTGTCCATCCAGCCATACATGTTGGAGCCAGAGTCGGACCCGGCGGAGCGAGATGAAAATGACGATGATGCACCTACAGAACAACGTCTTCATATGGATGTAACGCAATGGTGTGTTACTATATTTACACTAACTTCTCCATCCATGCCCACTACTACAATACTGCCTGTATTACAACGACTATTTAACACAGAAGTTACATTATAATCTAAAACGAGCACACAGCGCTAACATATGAAGACGGTGCAACTGCTAATGCTAACAAAACAATGACAGGGACGTCTTATCATCACACTTTTTAGCGTTATATACAGCTTACCGAAGTGCTCTGTTCGTCGTCTCCATAGATAGAAGGAACTGACCGCTCAATCAGACGAAGTCTTTCGGCAAATCCTTCTTTATACTGGCGGAGGTTGCTGAAGCAGTCGTCCTTAAAGTGATTCGCGCACACAAAAATGACCTTACCCACAGATGTGGGTACATTTCTGTGAAAAATAAAACTCAACCAGGCACTTCGAAAAGGTTCTGATGCTGGGAGACGGTGTAACGAAGCTTGTGGGTTACTACATCCAACAACCGAACATTTCGACTTATCCTCTCGTAACTTCGGTTGGACTACAAAATCGCAGCGAGAAACAAAAATGGCGGATTGCTCGAAATGTCGATGTCCTAATTTGGCAGTTCCGCTGAGAATACTGTGACGTCATTGTTCAAAAAACGTAATAGAGAATAGAAAAATCGAAACCGATCGCAAAATATGACCAAAACAGAATATAAAGATATCAACGGAGCACCTGAAGAGACTACTTTGAACTTTTCTGTACTTCTAAACACTCTAAATATACAACAACATGCATTTAAGGGCTAAAAAAGTGGATTTAGCATGATATGTCCCCTTTAAATTGTCATGAAGAAGACCATAACGTAGTGTTATCTTACTGCCACATTGGCTCTTTGCTGTGTTGCTGATGGTGTGTACTGTGTATGATTTGTGACTTAAATGGCGACTTCATTTCCCCCCACTTTTCTTCGAGACGATGGCTGGCTGGAGGTTGTCCAGTCTCTGATTCGAGTGATCCCATTGGATGATCCACTTGGCCCCGCAGTGATCACCCTTCTGCTGGACGAGTGCCCTCTCCCCACCAAGGTTTGAATCTGACCCATTTTCTAGAAAGTAGATCAACACAGCCCTCATCGGTTTGTGAGTTTTCACTCAAATTAGGAAATTGCTTTGTGTGCTTCTTTTACATTTTCTGATTTAATGTGATCCATCTTCACAGACCAGATGGCCAGATGCAATATGATTTTAGGTTGTCCGTCTGTAACATTAGACTTTCACCACTGCTTTTTCAGCACCCCTGCTTCTTCTGCTTGAAACAAACAAAATCTTGTTAGGACCCCCTGTTTCCTTGACTAGAGTCACCTGAGGACAGAAGACTCTGTTCTCTTTGCAGTTAAACAGACATTTGCTTTAGTATCTCAATATGAAATTAATTTGAATGTGCAGTATTTTACCTTGCTTTAGATTTTTACATGGAAACTGTGTACATGCCCTTCACAGTAACAATCGGCATGTGATCTTTTTCCAGGATGCCCTTCAGAAACTCTCCGACATGTTGAGTCTGAGTTCGGCTGTTGCGCAACAGGATGCTTTAAACCCTGCTAAACACAGAAACACCACAGCTGTCCTGGGATGCCTGGCAGAGAAACTGGCTGGTAAAGTATCTGTCTTGATTTTTCTTTTGGAAATGCACCAGCCCAGTCATCTATCCATCACGTATAGGCATTTGTCAAACAGGCTCAAATCCTCGATTGACTCATTGTCCTGCTTCTGACACATTCAAATTTCACTTTCTCCAGTTCATTGTGTCAGAATGTAGATGTGAGGTAAAGTGCAGAGTGTGAGGGACATACACAGCTCCGGCTTAAGCAGAGTCTCTCCGTCCGTGTACGAGATATTCCCAAATGCCAGGTGTGATGGTCAGATGGTATACTTGTCATTGATTTAACTGCCTTAGCTTAGCTGATCTGCATTTTCAGAAGCAGAAGAGACTTTCTGAAAAGCGAGGTTTAGATTTGTCTTCATGATGCGCTGTTAACGACGTACCTTTTCTAAACTGTTTACAGATTTCATTACAGGAATAAATTAATACTGTCATGATGAAGATTGGGTTTTTTTAATCTTTTTATTTGGTTTTATTTCTATTCTGATTTTCCCTTTTTACATGTTTTTTTCCTATTTCTTTCTTTCCACAGGACCAGCCAGTATTGGATTGTTGAGCGCTGGAACCCTTGAGTACCTTTTAGAGAGCCTGGTGAGCAAACACTGACACCTCATATTTAAATATGCAATTCAGTTAACAAGCTGAAAGCTTTGCAATTGGATTTAAGTCGCTTCACTTGTAAAGTGACGGCTATACCTATTCTGCGGTCAGTTGTGGGAGCAGAGTAAGATGCTGACTATTTGTGCAAATGCAGCTTTCAAGCTATAAATTAATCCGTGATGTGTAATCATGTTTAATCAAGTCAGGGCGCCAGATTGTAGATTGTCCAAAGCCTTCCAAATCCCCGGTGAGATCACGTCCAACAAAGAGAGCGGCATAATCATTAGGTGGAAAAGAATTTGTCACAATTTTAAAGGTTCTTCTCGCTTTTTATTTTATTTTTATTTTTTTTAAAGTAAGTCTTTGTGTTTCTTTTTTGAGTGACAGTATTTTAGAATTTTGACATTGATTGAAGTGTAGGCAGCAAAGTGAAGTGGTTAATAAGTTTCTCCTGGTTGTCAGATTGGTTTCTGAATGTAACAAAACTTTTTTTGAAATGAATTTCTAACACAAGCTACAATTAAACTGAAATGATGGGTTTTAGACTGAATAAACAAGTAATTAAACGTCTATTAATTGAATCCCACTAACAGTATTTTTTTGTTCTCCTTCAGAGCTCTGAGGCCCACCCTACTGTCATGCTGTTTGCCCTCATTGCTCTCGAGAAATTCTCCCAAACCAGTAAGTGCACTTAACATCCCAGAGGTTACGATTAACAATTGGAAAAGTGAAACAAGTCTGAAAGGAACTTTAGAAAATCAGTGAACCAGAATTATATTAAGAAGCCTTTACTGTGCCACTGTGTTCACTTTTACTGATGAATGCCGGATGTCGGCTATTTAGTAGATGCATTTAAAATACTACGTTAAGAAATCATAGTTCTTTATAGAATTCACTGCAGTTTGTCCTTTTTAATATCCAAGCCTATCGGGTTTAAGAATGGGAATCTGTATTATGGACAACTTGGTTTTTATTATTGGTTTTGGCTGGAAGTGCATCCAGCTTAAAAACTACAGCGCAAGTTCCAATGATGTGGGGGCTGCTGAACAGACAATAAACATCATCCGCTAATTGTTTGTTATATTCTGAAGATTCCAGCTAGTTAATACTCTGATTTGAGAGGCATCACACCCACCTGAGTTTCAACACATTGTGGTAACTTCATAAAAGGCATTTATTTATGTTTTTCCTGTTACGGGGGCCTTTATAGACATCTGTATTACTGTATTGGCACAAGAGACATTTAATCAGATTTTTGGTGTCATTTTTTTCCTATTAAAACACTTGTACCTCTGTTTTAGTGACCTAATTAAATGAATACAAACACTGTCTTCTCAATAAAATGTAGGTTGATGTCTATTTTTATGAATCAAGGCAGGTTTCTGGTGTGTGTGTGTGTGTGTGTGGCTCTTTGAACTGCCAAAATTTCAACCTGTAGGTGGCTGTGACTCAGTTCGTAGAGCAAATCTTCTTCCAATCCAAAAGTTTCCCTGTTCATTTGTCAAAGGCCTTTGAGCTTCATCCCAAACTCCCAGTAGAGATCGAGCAGCTATCATCATTGATGTGTGAGTGAATGTATGAATGTAATGTTCTTTGATGCTGCAGATGCGGTAAAAACACAACACGTAAATGAAGCCCATTGACTTTTAGTGCCAGTTATTTATAACTTGCTAATCTTCCCCCTCATGTTTTGTTGGTGCCGAGTTGGAGTGAATTGGTTTAATCGGCATCTTCTTGCCCTCAGGTGAGAACAAACTCACAGTATCAGAGTCGTCTATCAGCAATAGACTCGCTGTCCTGGAGTCGTGGGCAGAGCATCCCGATTATCTCAACAGGCAGGTTGGATTTTGTTCCCAGTGGAGCCTTGACAACTTGTGTGAGTATCCCCATGCTTCAATCACTGAATTTGTGTGGAATTGCATATTAAACAGATTTCACCATGACGGAGTCCTGTTTGATTTTTGTGTTTTGACTCTTTGTTGAAATAAATTGTTTCTTGTGTCGTCCAGTCCTAAAGGAAGGGCGCCAGTTCACGTATGAAAAGGTCAATCTCACCAATATCAACGCCATGCTCAATAGCAACGATGTCAGCGAGTACCTCAAGATCTCTCCAAGTGGTCTCGAGGTCAGTGTGTGTCCGCTGATGAGGTGTAACACTCACCAAATCCACCATAAATCCTGGAGGAATTGGGTGATTCACCCTTTTGTTTTTTTGCTCCTGTTTTCAGGCACGATGTGACGCCTCGTCCTTTGAGAGTGTGCGTTGTACATTCTGTGTGGATTCAGGGGTTTGGTACTATGAGGTGACTGTCATTACGTCAGGGGTAATGCAGATTGGATGGGCCACCAAGGACAGCAAGTTCTTAAATCACGTACGACTCTTCAGTGTTTTTCATTCTCAAGCGTTTAGGAACCCCTCTCTTGAGATTGTTCGTCTCCAATTATTCTTATCTGATTGTTGTTGTTTTTTTTGTTTCAGGAAGGTTATGGGATAGGAGATGATGAATACTCATGTGCGTATGATGGCTGCAGGCAGCTCATCTGGTACAATGCTCGCAGTAAACCTCACTCTCACCCCTGCTGGAAGGAGGGTATGAATTGCTCACATGATCACACATAGTTGAACCTCAAGACATTAAAAAAACCACAAGCAGTGAAGTCATCTTTAATATCTTGCTTGTTTATTTGGGACGTGCTCCATTATTGTTGTGTCCCTTGGTTATTTTTTGATTTGTATTTTAACTCCTACACTCTTATCACTGCCAACATTCAGTCTCTGCCTTGCCTCCTACACAGAGGGTTAACAGTAATAGCAGCGTTGCCAAGGGTTTATTCTGGTGTGTGTCCTGTTTAGGAGATGCCATCGGCTTCCTGTTGGATCTCAGCAAGAAGCAGATGATCTTTTATCTAAATGGACATCAACTGCCCCCAGAGAAACAGGTCTTCTCATCAGCAACGTAAGTTCTCCCATGATCAAATTGTTTTTGTTTTTTTGGGGGTGTTATTTCATGATTCGAAACTATGGTCTAGGAAATAACTGTGGCCTTTGGGTCACTGATGATTGGTCCTTAGCAGTCTTAGAAATAGAATGGAATATGGCCAAGTCAGAAAACATGACTGTCTTAAAGTGTAATCACACAAAAATGTTGCGGTTGATTAATCAAAATAGCAAAACTAGAGAAACACAATGTGGGCCCTCAGAGGACAGTCCTATTTTATGTGGATTTTATTTGGTGTTTTTCATTTAAATTAGTGCTTACCAAGGATTAAAAAAATTCAATTGCAACATTCATAAATGAATTCAAAAATAGTGGGTCATGCATTTATTTTGTTTGGGCTATGTAGTACTGTAACATAAAATTGCAATATTATGCAAGACTTGTAAGGGTTTCTATTTTTTTTAAGAAGTTTCAACCTGTAAAGTGAAATCATTTATATTCAGTAGCAAGTTTATTTTAGCAAGTGTTCTTGATAATAATCAGACTACAGATTGTAGCTATTCACATTTCTATGGTGATTGTTAACTTTGTATAGGTGGATGTGGTTGCAATGAAGGTCCCACGCAAAAAGGAAATTATGAGGACACCTTTGGCCAAGAACACTGATACTACTTCTATTTATAACAAAACAACAACTAGTTACTTTGTGAAGTTTCTTGTCATGCTCTCTCTTGGTGTGTCCAACCTTGATCTGAACATTTCTGCATTATTTCAGTGTTGCTTTAACACATTAGCTGAACTGTTCAACTGAAATTCCACCAGTCATCGGACTGGTGTGACTGATTTTGTCACAGGACATTTTAGTCCTGGATGGACTTTTGAATGTCTTTTATTTACATGACATTTCTGAAAGCAGCACAAGTTTCCCCTGTTTTGGACTTTTTCTGTCTCTTTTACTCCAGAGCCAAACTTTCTTTTTTCTTTCTTGTTTCCTCCATCTATTCTCCTGTGCTTGTTTCTGTTCTGAACACTGTTTGAGGAGCTTGTTGACGGTCAATCATTATAGCAGCGTGTGGTGACGTCTTTTCCCACCATACTGACTCGCTGCAGGCGTGCCTCTCGATCAACCATTTGGAGCTGCAGGATTGCAGCTCTTTTTTTATTTGTTTATAAACAACAACAAAAAAAACATCTGTGCCCTACACATAGCATGATTTCTGCCTATAATGCACATCTTCTCGTGTGTGCTGTATTCAAGTCACCCCTCAGGAATGAACTACTCCAGTAGTATGAAAGTTTACAGTGATTATAGATAACTTGTATCAATATCTGGCGGTGTGAAAAAAAATTAATGCTTGGACACTGCAAGCATAATGGGCAGGTTTTTGACTCGGCTCCTACGCAAATATGCTTCCCAAATAAACAAACCTCTGCATTAGAGTCTGTATTCCTTCTTCACTTTGCATTCACCGACACCACTTTAGGTCACGGTTCAGTTCAGGTGCTCCACAGCAGTTTTAGACTCTCGTCGGTGCTCATCGTATCATTTACTGCTCGGCATCCCACCCCTGGTGTCTGCCATGTTTTGAATCTGTATCTTCATTAAGAAGCAATGCCAGGGATGAATCACTTTCTTGTGCATTAACCACTCTGTTTCTCTCCGTCAGGTCCGGTTTCTTCGCGGCAGCCAGCTTTATGTCGTACCAGCAGTGCGAGTTTAACTTTGGGGCCAAGCCTTTTCGTCACCCTCCCTCTGTCAAGTTCAGCACCTTTAATGACTTTGCTTCTCTGCTACCCAGTGAAAAGATCATCCTCCCAAGGTAAGAACTAGTCCCTTAAGTTTATTAAATTTTTTTTTTCAAAGCACCTTTAATACACAACATGCTGCTCTCTAAAACTCTTACAATCTGTTGTCCTTACCAACCCTCCTCTGACTGGTGAATCATGTGTTTACACTCTGTCCAATGCACTGGTATGGCATGAAACCAACATGACTAATCATTTGGGGTTTCACTCGTCTATATAGAGCTTTTTCATCACTCATTAATGTGTTGGTGTCATTAAACAGATTTTAAGACTTTTAGTTTTTGTAATCTAGTTAAAAGACTCAGTATTTTTCAAAAAGTTTTCCCCCTGTGAACCCCCCCAATCACTGATTAGCAGACAGGATTTGGCTTCACTGAACTGTTTTAAACACCCACGCTCATTAACATGGAAAAGTTAACAACAACACCCTCAAAAAAAAAAAAAAAAAAGCACTGGGCAGTTTCTAGATGCTGTTTATGCTATTATGGGTTTTAATGACATGCAAAGTTAAAGCAGAGAAAAGCCTCATTGCCCATTAATGTAATCTCTGGCACTCCTCTCATGGGTCCTGGACTTCATATTGGGAAGGACTGATCTTAAATATGATGATATTAACAGAATATATAATGTAGAACAAAGTCTGTCCAGAAAGTGGAGCTGAATGCCCAGAAAACGAGATGGTGAGCGTTGGCTTTAGCTGACAAACTGAATTATAATAAAAATGAACCTGTAACATTCTACTTTTTAAAATCTGCGAATTTGACAGTCAAATTTTAATATTTTCTTAACCAAACTGGAGATGCTCTGACTTGTTCGGAGTGTATCAGGAAGTCATATATTCAACTCTCCAGCAGCAGCACCTTTACAATCAAGGTCCATTACAAATAAGCTGCTCTGACAAACTATGATGATACTCTCTGTAGACATAAGAATAAATTTAGAAGTGTATTCAATACCTGTCGAATAATACCAATAGAGCTGTAAGATAATCCCATATGCGTTGTAGCTATGCTTTATTTCAGTAGGGAATCAGAGCAGCGAAGTGGATGAATATTGTAATAATAAAAGTTGTGTTGACACCATCTGCTGCATGAAGACTTGACCAGCTGCCCCTCAGAGGACCTCTGAAATGATCATAAACAAATGAGTCTTGGGCTCAGCCACAGTTGGTGGCCTGTCCACATAACAGCGGTAAATCCAAACAGTGTATGAGGGGACGATTGTAGAGCTTCATGCTGATGTACTCCACTTACTGTGGTTCATATTTTTCTAAATACTAAACAAAAAATGTTGCTTTGACAGGAGCTGATATGTTATTAGATATTGGTCGAACACTATCAAATGGGATCTTCTAATGGGGAATGCACACTTGCTTGTTCTCTCTCACCAGACACCGGCGCCTTGCCCTGCTGAAGCAGGTTAGCATTCGAGACAACTGCTGCACGCTGTGTTGTGACGTCATGGCTGACACAGAGCTGCGGCCCTGTGGACATGGGTAAGTGTGCATGAACTGCGGAGCTACGGCAGACTTGTGGCGTATGCAAGGTAGTTAGTGTGGGTCACTACAGTGGAGATGCTTTTCCACTAGTACCTGCTCGAAACGACTGATGGCCTCGCCTTTTAGCCTTTTGGATACAACCGATGTGTCGGAAGAACTGGTTTCCCTGTTAACTGATGACCGGCTTCCTTGTCACATTATATGTTAAAAAAAATCTGACCAAAATCCATTGCTGTCCTGGTGAACGCCATTTAACTGCATTTCCATTTAAGTTTAAAGTATCTTACTGCTTCTTTGTCTGATGTTAACATCAGCTGCTGCAAGAAGTAGGTCACCAATTAACAGGGGCACCAGTTAAACCGAAACACAGTATAGTGAAAAACATCTTTGACAATAAAACATGATCGTAACAATCCTCATTTTGTAATATTAATAATTTGAGCTGATATCCAACGCAGAGTTGTAACTCTACTCTTCCAAATGCGCATCAGGAGACACAAAATTTTCAGAGTTGATTACTTGTGCACGATGGGGAAAAGCTCTGATGGCTTCACCCACACCGCGGTGGTACTGCATTGTAATGGGAAAACGACTGAAACGAAGGCGAGGCGAGTCGGGCCAAGTAGGTACTAGTGGGGAAAAGCGCCAGTCTTCCACTGTCCATGTCTCAATGACCTTTCACCCGTTCTTCTGTTTTGTCCTAAAACTCATGGTAATACTTGGTTTCGCTGTGATTTCTTTCAGTGGTATGTGTATGGAGTGTGCCTTACAGTTAGAGACGTGCCCGCTGTGCCGCCAAGACATCCAGACCCGTGTCAGACTCATTGCACATGTCTCCTGACACACTTCCCGCCCTTTCTCTGGCAAGGAGAGACACACGAGCCCCACATGTTCCTCCTCCTCTTCCTCCATCTTCCCCTCACCCGTCAGGGCTGTGAGGACAGTACCACGACATTGTGACGACGCCAGAACTGCGAGTTCTGGTCAGAGGAGGTAGCGATGGAGGTGAGGAGAGGAAAAAAGAGGATCCGGGGGGGGGGGGGGGGGGGGCTCAAACCACAGCTGGATCTCCGGAGCTTTTCTTCATTTACCTGCGTCACCTCTTTTGTATCCTTCTGACAACTCGCTGCAGGAACTGGGCCAAGAATCGTCTACTTTCTACTCGGTGTGTTTCTATGAAGAGCGGGGACATTTTCATCAGATTAGGACGCTAAACCAACTTCTCATCTGCAAGCCCCTGTGTTATCATGAGACAACATCATCCAGATGGAAGGATTCCGCCACGCTTTCAGCTCCGAGGCTACAACTATTTAAGCCCATCACCGTCACGCACACGTCTGAAGGTCTCTCAGGGCTGGGTAGCAGTGACAGAGGCAGCCTGTAGAGCAGTATTAAACCCAAGGTACAAATGAATTTGAGATGCATCTTCACCTCCTTGTTTTTTGGCTCTAGGTATACGAATTGTCTCCTCAAGGTAGCGTTTTCATCCTCTTGTGCAACACCCACACTTGTGGCAGCTTTACTGTCTACGCTTCTTCATCGCCCACAAGCCAGGTTTGTCACTGTAAAAACTGCATTGTGTGGGAATGATCAGATAATTGCTTTCTTGTGTCAGAAAACGGTAAATTACAGGTTGATTTCTTGAGTTCTGTATTTCAGATTTAGTTTACGAAACGTTTCCAAAATCAGCTTCCACTCAGAAAAAGAAATGTCATGACTTAAATCATACTTCAAGTCTGTAGTAGAAGTACCTGATTTTCAGCGTGGCTGACCCTGCTGCTTTTTTGTGCTTTTGTGGACCCAGTTACAAATGTGCATTTTGAAGCATGTTTGCAAGTAACCACCCCTTCTCAAACGTCTGGATTGAGCTGGTCTTACTTGATTGGTGCTCACAGTTTGGCAACAATGTAGCTCCAGTCAGTCATTTTAGGAACCAACACAAATAATTATGTCTTAATTTGTGTGATGACATAAGTGTGTCTGTGTTAGGACGACAATTTTCAGTCCACAAGATGTGATTTGATTTTTGTGATTATAAATGACGATAAGCGGTAAATTGTTTATGCAAATGTGAAGTTTACAGGATTGAGATGTAGTGTGTTGTTTGATTCGGCTGAGAAAAGCCCCTCACAGCAACTCTAGAAAAATGTGCTTCACCTGCCACAAATCACAGCACACTTGGTAAGACTCCCGGCTGACATATTTGATCTTGTCCAAAAGAAGAAAAAAAATGTGTCCGACGGCATCAACTGGGAATTGGACTTCTGACAGAGTGAAATGTGGTTTCCCACTTTTTGTGCTCTGTATAACACGACACATGCTCATTCTGCAGTTTCTCCATGCCCCTCCCTCTCTCTCCAGCTTCGTGTTTTCCGTCTGTCCATCCTATACTTGAAGCATCTCTGGGTTGACTGAATTACATTTGTGTATCTGAGACGAGTAACCATATTAACGAAAGACTGCGGTTCAAGACAAATTCTATTTATAGTTCTTTAAAAATCCAAATTCTAAGAGTGATAACTTGATTTTGATCAAATTCTTTATGAACGAGTTGGTAGTCTACCAAACTGCATGAAGAGAATGTGCAAAATCATTCAGACTATGAGAATGGTTTGTGATGCATCTGTCGGTATGACAACAGGCTGGTCTGGTCAGTGTTTACCTTGTATTTTCTGGAGCACCTTATACAGACATGGGAGCGGTGAGAAAAGCCGTCTCTGTGGTTTGAGATGAAATTCAGGATTGTAAAGAATACATTGTATTTAAAACATCTAAGGAAATTGACCCCATGAGCTCCCAAAGATGTGACTTAGTGAAGAGTTGTTGTTTCCTGGATTGTAATATTTGTAATAAATGTATGTTCATGTGATTATTTTTTGAATGACTGGCTTGTGCTTTCTCTATGACAGGACAGACTGCATTTTAAAATGTTTCTCTTTAAACCAAAGGTGTAAAATTGCTTTTTGTAAGATGTGTAAACTCTAATTGATGCTACAAAACCGAAAAACTAAATTGTATTGCACTATGGACAAGATTTAATGGCAAAACTGGTTTAAAAAAAGAAACAATTATTTGCATTTACTGGAAAATATTCTGTAGAGTTTGAAAGTGATACCAACACGTTTCAGTAGTATTTCCTTTTATTATTTAGTACTTCATGCTGCTTTTTAAAAAAAATTATTTCATTTTATGAATTGTAGTGTGGAGTTTTATGTGGCTGTCATTGACCTGCCAAGGGACTGAAGCTTGCAAATTAGCTCATGTATCTTATGAATATGTACAGTTTCTTTCATGAATAAGTCTAAAACATGTTTTAAAATAAAATAGCTTGGACAGGCACAACCAATAACTTCAAAATAGCATTACACCAAATGATAACTGCTTTGATATAAAAGGCACTTAAACAGTTATTGTGCTTGTTAAATGTCTATAATTTGAAATAGAGAACATTTTTAGATTGCTACACAAAAACATGAAAGTATTTTTTTAATTAGTCATAAAACCTGGACAAGTTGACATAAAAGAAAAATGACTGCAATTACAACATTATGCTAAATACAGTGAAATGTGCAAAAATGTCATCCATTGTCACCCTGTACAGTATTTACATTTATTTGCTTGTCAGGGTTCATAATTTCTCGAGTCTTGAACATTCTATAAGGTCGCCGTCGTCTCTAATTGCTTTATCACTTTTTTTTTTTATCTCACTGTGGTTGTATACCTGAAACTCTCAACTAAAACTGTGCAATCCTTGGGGAATGAAGTAGAAACAGAATTTATCTTAATTTGAAAATCGTTCTCTAGTTTTCATGCTTTTCAAGGTCGTCTCAAGTTTGACACCCTTGTCTTATAGCTGTTTTAAACGTGTCTTGATGGTACGTACTGTTCTTAAAATGTCAATTTAATTGTACGAGTATTTTCTGTTTGTTGCACTAATTATTTATTCTTCTTTACATGAACCATGTTTGCTCTATGGCCCCACGATTTCTAGTGCTTTTGCACCGTCCAGTAAGGGCGACAACTCATTTTTCATTACATAAGCACATTTACTACAATCGCTTTGATTTAGACTCTAAATCTAAATCTCTAAATTAGAAAAACTTCCCTAATTACACACATGGTTTACACTTATTCTCATTATCAAGGTGAGGGGAGATAAATGTTCGGGAGCTTTCTTCGGTCCTCAGTTTACCGCACTTTAAACTGTTAAAAGAAAGCGGAAGCAGGGATCCGGAGACAATTTAAATGTTTTATTGAGTTTTGTCTCGGTGAAGTTGTCAAAAACCAGCGTGTTACAATGTTTCCATAATCTGGATTGTCCCGATCGGAACCAATAACGCAAACGTGTAGTTCCACCGGACGACCGGAAGCTGCGCACCGCCATCCACCGTTTCCTTGGTAACAACATTAAGCGGAGAGTTATTTATTCATGCAACATGGACATCCTGGAGCCAAGTAAGACAGCTAATTCCAATCCAACAGCGTTACTGCGTTTTATGAGATTGTGCTTGTCGGAGCTTTTGACACTTGGAGTATGAAAAAAAGACACATTTCCACCAAACCGCGGCAGTTTGAGGATTTAACGTGAACGGTTTACCTTACGTTCGCTTCGCTTAGCTTCTGTAGCTAAACATCACTGCGCCTTAAAACCAGGACACACGGGGAGCGGAGCTTTGTGGCTTTGATTCTTGTGCGCAGTGTTCGGGAATAGGTTGCTGTGACTTTGGTTAGCGATTCGGCTAACTAATAAATAACAATAACCTGCAAAAAAAAAAAGAAATAGTCAAGATGGAGATGAAAAATCAGCGTCTGGCAACATGTTTTGTTTGGAATTCTCTAGATTAATGATACTCTTCTTAAGTTACGCATTACTAATTTCTTCTCTGTTGTGTGGATGTTTGTTTGTTTTGAACCTTTTCTGCCTTCTGGTTGTGCAGACGACATGGAGGAGTTTGTTGTTTCCAGGTGAGATGTCTGGAGGTGCTTTTAGGCCATTTATGTAAAATAAATAAATCAAAACTTTAGCCCGCGAGAGTTTTAAGCATACATCCAAAGTGCTGTCAAAAATGTTAGATTATTTTTTTCTTTCTCCAGCTCCTCATCTGCAGACTCGACGTTCGATTTTGTTATCGGCTGTATAGAGGACATCATCATGGGTAAGGCCGGTGCTTTTTTTTCTTCTTTTCTCTAGAGTCATTTATTCAGTCTTTTCAGTGTTTTGCACCATTTCAATCATAATATTATACAAATAGATTCTCCAGTGTGATCTAACCGATCTGATCGATCTTGAATTAAACCTTCTGCAAAGTGATAAATAAAACATGCCAGCTTTTAAAGGAAATAAGTATAATATTTGCATAGTTAAGATTCAATTTGTCTACACTGAAATAGTAAAATGCCTCACACTAAAAGACTGAGGTAAAAAAAAAAAAAAAAAGCCATCGTGATGTTTTCTCCTGGTTCAACACTTCTATTTCAGATAAGGCGTTCCAGCAGGGACTGGAAAGCTTCATGGAGAAGCACTACATGGAGTTTGACGACTCAGAAGAAAACAAGCTCTGCTACACGCCAATCTTCAATGAATACGTGAGTGGCTGGACTCTGTCCGATTGGATTTCGCAGGGTTGTCTTTGTGTAAATGACAAGTAGAATTGAAATCGATAGCAAAATCTGCAAAGGTCAATTCTGATTTGACATTTCTGCGAAACGTAGGTCGCTCATTTACGAGCAAAATGTTTGTGTGTTGTGTAGGTGAACCTGATGGACAAACTTCTGGAGCAGCAGCTGGTGGAGAAGATCCCCGGCTTCCACATGAACACCTTCATTGACCTGGTTATGTAAGATGTCACACCATAGCACAGGCGTTTTTCCCGCCTCACACCAGTTTTTGCTACAGGTCTCAAACAATTTAAATACAATGCGACCATTCATAAACCTGGTAGAGTGATGCTCTCTAAAATATCTCTTTTTTAAATATCATTTTGGCTTATAGGTCATAATATATTTTAAAAAATTCATCATCTGTTCATATGTTATTCTTTTTTTTCTTTTTTTTGACTACAAGCCACAATCTATATTTAAAAGAATTCTTTATCTATTTAAACTGCATCTATGGCGTCATAGTTTCCTTGTAACAATTGGAACTTTTCAGGACACCACAAGGTGGCAGTGTGGACATAACTGTACTTTAAAAAGAAAAAATGTATTAACAAGAGAAAGACCAGGTGTGTCTTGAGAGATTGAGCCACACTCAACCTCTCGGAACATTTTAGAGAGAGGGAAAAAATAAACAACAAAACTGATAGAACTATACAAGATAACATAAAAAGGTTTTAAGCCAATTCATACTGATGTAGTAATGTGATGATCTTAACCGGTCCTGTCTTTAGTATGTTTTAGTGGCTCATTTATGCAGACAAACCTCAATTATATGGAACTGACACATAAATCCAGATTCCAAACTACATTTCTCTGCATATCACTCCAAAATGATCCTGATGGGAGAACGAAGTTTCCACTGTCTCCGCTCTCTGTGCAGGCAGTGCAAAGACGAGGTCCCGGAAGACATCTTTGAGATGCTGCTGACGTTCACTGATTTCGTGGCCTTCAAAAGGGACATTCTGCACTACAGAGCTGTGAGTATTCTGGGGAACTTTATTGCTATTTATTGAAAGTTATAAGAACGATTTCTCTCAAGCTCATATGAATCGTAACTTAATTTAGTGATTTGAAAGCAAACCGAACCGGTTCAGCCAGACCCGGAGGACGTTTCGCCACATATCCAAGTAGCCTCATCAGTTCATGCTGCTTCTCTGACTGGACTGTTCAGAGCTGAAAGTTGGGGGGGAAAAGAACAACCTAAAATGAACAGAATATGGCACATAAACATCAGTAACTTAAATGGTTCCAACTCAGGCAGTTGGGAATATTTTGAATGAGCTAAAGCAGAAAAAACAGAAAGCCGGTGTTACATTTCACACAAATTCACCCAAAACAAAATACGACAGCATTGCACAAATATTTCCTATTCGAACGAGCCCTGGTTTATTTCCATTCGATCAGCAGGGTCAGGTTTTTTTGCCTTCAACAACGTGGGAGCATAAATCAATCCTGCATTGTGTCAAAGGTTGCTGTCAGTTAAAGGTAGCGGGCGTATTTCCCACGCACACTTTGTACCCATTAATACCAGCTGATTGCTGTCTGTACACTTATCTGCCAACATTAACTTTTTCTGACCTCGGCGTGTACGGCTACACCTCAAGTATTTCAAGACTTTTTTTTTTTTTTTTTTAAACATGAATATATGACACTGTTCAAACGGCTTCTATATTCAGCACACTGAATCTCAGTCCAGTAGAACAGTTTCATGGATGTGCACCTAAAAAGAACCCAGTAGCAGCCAATAAATGTTATCTAGTCAGTTTGGACCAGAATCTTTCAACCAAGCTGTTAAATCCAGACGAAGGAGATCCACACCTTTTAATAGGATGTCGAACATTCCATCTATCATGGGGGCTATTTACGTTTGCCAGTTAACCTCAAATGCATGATTTTGGAAAACGTCCAAACAGACACCCAAAGCCAGGATGTCTCGCTGCTACCAGGGAGCAGATATCAGATGTAATCCGTCCCAATGCAGGACCAACAGCTTTCAAAAGTCTTCTAATCCCGCCGTCGTTGGTGTTCAAGATACCACCTCAGTGTGAACTAAACGGCCCCATTGGGAACAATCGACTTGAATTCAGAAATCGTTTGTTTGCAGGAAAAAGAAGGCCACAATCTGGATCTGAGTCAGTGCATTGTGGTCACATCGATGACGTCTTCGGGCTCCAACCGGGCCGAATCTGACAAGTTGTAGTGATGCTCACATTGTCCCAAAGGAAACAAAACACCTGAATTGCCTCGTCCTTCCACGTGCTTATTTAAGATTTTGTTGTTCATTTCAGGATTTCACCCCCATAGTAGATTCACACAGACGTTCACAAGCTGGTATTTGAGATTTTAAGTGGAATCAAATGTTCATGGTAAGTTTTCGGTACAATGTTATACTGTTTATTTGTTTGAATCAATATGAGACAATATATTTAGTACACTGTTAAAATTGTGTTGGTGTCACATGTTTGTAAAATAAAAGAGATTTTCAAATAGATGAACGCCTTGTATGTATATGAATCACAATGTGATTTATTAAGTGTTTTCACTTTTAGCCATAATCCTTTGTACAAAAGAACTGTACAGAGAAACAATGAGCGAGACCCACAGATGCATCGACATTAGAGGAGAAAAACAAAAAAGAGAGTTCAGGGTATAGGCACAAGGTCTGAAATCTCCCATGAATTGCAGATAGTTTTACATCTTTTATGAGTTCATGTAACAAGTACAGATGGAAAATGATCAAGAAAAATTGCGATTTCTTCATAAAAACTGAAGCATCCTAAGCATCTGTAACATTTCTTTAATAGTAAATGATCATTTTGATATGCTGAGATGCTTGTATTAAGATGCCGCGTCTGTAATAAACAGGTGTTTCAAAGTTTGAACTGAAATTTGGGGCTAAAGGAAAAAAAAGGTCTCCATCGTATTTAAATACTTTGAGGCACTCCTGCGGTAAAAGTAAGTACCAGCTGATAATGTTGTTTCATGAGCAAACTCCTGATCCTGCACTGAGGTCGACTTCCACTCAGGAGATACGATTAACACTTTAGGTCCCACTTTTCATCTTGATCACTGAAACCTGAGAAGAAAAATGCCCACACATCTAAAGCTCATCACGCTTAAAAAAATTGTGTAAGCGGGTAGTTTTATTCCTTAACGGGTACTGGGGTCATTTCCGTGAGGACATAAAGTTATTCTGACTGATAAAACCCAAACAAACAGCATCTATTACTTTTCCACAACATGATAATGAGTGAACTTTGGAGCTTTTCCCAGAGATTCTGCAGCTTATTTTATAGGTACATCATAAAACTGTCATTGCTCCTAGTGAAAATGAAATCTTGAGAATGACGTTGAAAGTAAAGTGGATACAATTTTGAGAATAATGAAAAAATACAGAGGACTAGAATAAAAATTTTCAGAGTAGAGGCAACATTTCAAGAATGAAATTTCATGCGGGAAATGAGGTTCGTATTTGGGATCGAAATGAAGTCGAAGTGAAATTTCAAAATTGAAATCTAGATTTAGAAAATGAATGTTGAGAACAAGGACAACATTTCTAATAAACATATTGTTTTGAGAATAAAGATGAATAAATTACAACAAAATTAATGATATATAAATCAAATACGTTCAAACATAAGGGCAGCTACAGTATGTTGACACAGATCAGGAAAATAGAACACAAACAAAGGCTACTACAATTCACCACATTTGTATTGGATTTACTGTAATCCCCACAAAGAAGTAGCCTCGATGAAGTTCTGAATCAGACTGAGACAAGCTTGCTCTCATTAAGGCTCTGCGACGTGGTTCTGATTCATTGTCCAGTGGATTTGATGGAATGTGTTTCATTTTTATCTGGACTATTGTCACCGCAGCTCTGTCGTCAACGGACACCTGCTGCACTGGCACACGCAGGGACAGCAGATGAAAAATGTATATTTTGCTCCGTGTGCTGCAATATATACATATATTGCAAACTGTCCTCATCTCAAGTAACTGGAATAGCGAGAGAAAATGAAATGAACAAGATGACCATTTATTTTCAAAACAGTATTTCAACCTGGCTTTACATTCAACTTCAACATCAATCCAAAAATAAAAATAGACACGTTCTTTTGAACTAAGCTCAAAAAAACAAAACAATAAAATTTGTATTAGGTGGAAAAAACATGTCATACTTTTAGACTCTGTTACCCGCATGTTCGAAAAGGAACATGCATTTGTGGGACGAGCCACCGGGCTGAGTTTGTAGGTTGCGCTTATGGAAGATTTGGTCAATTTCTCCTCCAATGTCAATTCTGGTGTTGCTGTTAATTCCTCTTTGGAGTAGTTGGCAATCCCATATCTCCCCCGTCTGGAACCAGACTCCTCCAAACGGGCATCGCTCTCCCCCACAGAGTGAATTTATGAGAGAGCGTCTCCCGAATCTGCTGGATACACACTGGGTCGCCGTCCCACGGCGGCGTGTGAACAGGAGGAGGTGCCAGGCTGTTGTGGCTGTTCGTGGTTCTTCGACACACTGCTGAGACTTCGGTTTGGTAAACAAGGAATTTGCTGAATTGCCAATGAGTCTTACTGACTTCAAATCTACGATCCACCACAATGTAACCCACAGACTCAGCTCTGCTGCTCAATCCGACAAATGAATGAATGTGGCACAGTATGAAAGGAAAATAAACAATCTTTCCAATGGTACAGGATTTATTGCCAAGGAGTGTCAATGAATAAAATCATCCACCAAATACAGATTTCCTCTATTTAAAAAAAAAAAAAAAAAAAAAAGAAAGTTTGCGCCTTATGATGAGGCCCGATAGAGTCTTAGGTTGGCACTGTGGTAGTTGCAGTGTTTCCTTGGTCTCCCTTCCAGTCCAAAAAGGAGAAGACAGTGCTGGCACAGTACGCCACCCACACCAGAGCACCAAAGGCCTGTAGGTATAAAAAAACAGAGAAATAATGAGTGACACCCACAGATCACATCAAGATTGGGGGGGGGGGGGGGGTGCTAGGTCTGAAATCTCACATAAATCACAGGTAGTTTTACAGTCTTTACATCTTTTATTAGTTCCGGTGGTCGTCATGTGCTAATGGAAAATGACCTCAAGGAAAATGTTGATCTATTTGGACTGGTGTGTCTGTCGGGCATGAAAACGTAACGGATAAGAAAGGTTGTAGGCGTGGAGAATCGTGCTGATTGTTGCAGTAGCTGTAAACCAGGGTGGACTTTAGCCTGTGGTAGGGATTGTAAAGAAAACTGGAGACGTTCAGTGGAGCTTAGAATTTCAATCTGCTGCACAAAATCCACCTGGTTCCATGTGTATTTTAGGTGCATACAGTTTTCATATATAATCTAACTAGTGAGTTTTTGTTTCATTGTAATATCTTAATGTGGTAGGTTTGTTACAAAGTCAGTTGGTCAATAGATATTTGGATACTGACAACATTTTGACTGCACGTCAAAACGTTGGACTTAAATCAAATCAATGGGAGACTTTCAGCGTGAAGTAGAAGCCTGGCGGAGCATCATCGGGGATGAAACCCAGCATCCTGTGACATTTCAGGTTTATTGACAGCAGGCTGTCATTGACTGTAAAAGATTTCCAACCAGGTAATAAAAATTTGTTGTCATGTTAGTTTGTTCAGACAGTGTTGGCCCATAAAGCAATATTCACAAATGAAAGCTGAAGTTCTGCACTGAAATCTCTAATACCTATTGTGAAATGTGTGTGACTCCGCCTGGGATACCTTGATGATATTTGATGCAAAGCTCTATTTTTGAATCGTCTGGATACCAGAGTTTAAGAGTTATGTTAATGAGACATATGCATAAAATCATTTCAAGTGATTGTGGTGTTGCACTGATCCGAAATGCTGAAAATTGTGTCGATACCCAAATATTTAAGAACCTCACTTTATAGGAACGTGTGGCTCGTTGTCTATTTAGTCTACCATTCTCCAAGTGTGTTTAAAGTGTGTGTACCTGCCACAGTCCGAAAAGCAAACGTGCCATCAGAGACACACCAAGTCAAACAGTGATCAGTCTGAGAAAGAATAAGTGGATAGGAAAAAAAAAGGGGGGGGGGGGGGGGGGGGGGGGGGGGGTGATTGCAGGGTTTCACTCTGTGATGCCTTACAGCAGCAGCTGCCATTTGTCCGTAGTAATTGAATATGGAGTAGATCTCCACGTTTGCTGCGTTGACCGCAAAGGCAGTGAGATACAGGACCGTGGCCACGACGTGATACACCATCACCTAAAGAGGAGGGAGGAAACGTTATTGTTTATTAATCTTTATTGTCAGTGTTCACGTTCAACACAATGCAAATTCATATGTCACACTATGATTGCGAACGCCACAGAGTGAATGAAAAGAGTAAGAAGCCGGATTTCTTTGTGAGCTGAGACTGAAATAACTTGATGAGAAAGTTTGACCAGAAGTTTTACAAGTTAACATATGATGCCCCTTCATCCAGCAGCCCTATATGTATTTGTATGGTTGCTGTATTGGTTTTTTGGCTTCCGTATCTGTGTTGTTGCTTAAGCATCCATCGTATGATTTTGGTCCTCGACCTTTTGCAGCGGAAAAATTCCAAGTCAAACTCAGGAGGAGACAAAGCTCAGAGAAATCAGACTGAGAGCAAATTACTTTTCTGTGGAGCACTTTCTTAAGCGAGTGAGAAAACACAATTTAATCCCTGTCCAGACGCAGGACAGTTGTAAACGGGACCTCGGCTTCGGCAAAGCTAATACAGTTGTAAAGATTCCTAACCCTCCCGTCATTTCCTCTGGTTCTATCTCATCCAAGTGTTGCTAAATAATGGTGACAACATCGCTGCCCCACAGTGCAGAAGAAAAACACATCATTTTTAACATTTTTCTGGCACTTTTGTATATGTTCTGTGGCTTTTGTATGTACAACGTGGCTTTGGCTCCTGCATGTATCTCAGTATATTAAAAAAAAAAGACCACAGATTTCAAAACCAGGATGGCAAATATGGTCGCGAGCAGAATCAATCATCAGAGGGTCATTCAGCATCTCAGTACACTGAATAAGAATAAAACAAAAATTTATTTTGACCCTAAACGCACGTTCTTTATCATATTTCACCCTTAAGTGATGGAGATGATGAATATTTTTTTTATATATTACCAGCTTGTCTTTTTTGACTCTGATTGTTGGATCCCATAATAATTACTTCAAACCAGGTTTTCAGCTATTTCAACTTTCATAAACTACGATACTTAACCAAAGTGCACCTGATGTCCAAACTTTGCATACTTGTAAGAAAACAACACCAATAAACAAATAAATAAATAAATAAAATTCTGTCTTATTCCAGTTGTTTATCTTGGAAATTGAGACCTTACTGTCAGCGTCCAAGGGATGTAGCTCAGATATTGATAACCGTTGAACAAGATGACCAAGAAGAGGGCGATGGTGAGGATCCACAGTGTGATGGCCACAAACAACACCCAGCCGTATGCTGGCATCAGCAGGGCGGGCGCGCTGACAATCATGGCCCAGTGGATTAATCCCAGCACCTACAAAGGTGAGAGAGGAGAGAGAGGGTCCGCGAGGGGCTAATGAAGAACGTACCAATCACAAGAAAATACTGCACATGACGTATGCAGTACAGGTTTTCTTTGAATTTTGCACTTATATTCATTGAATGTACTTAGTTTGTGAGCTTACCTTACAATTTGAATGTATCTTAAAATACAAAACGTGCAAATAAACTGATCTGATACAGAGGAGAAACAGCAGTTTCTCAAAAAAACATGTGATATGATGCCCTTTGATAAGAGACGGAACTAGTTTCATGTAGCCCCCTTGGGATAATTAGTCATTCGCCTTAGTGCTTTAATGACTCACGACACCATCTTGTGGGATAAAGTGGTATTTTAATACTCAATAGCCTCGTTATTTAAATATATCCAACTGGAATTCTTTGAGCACAGTGCACAAAAATTCTTTGACATGACTTTATAACTGTGTTTGCCACTTTTGGTCTTAATGATTAAAGAAAAAATGTGTTTTTTTTGTGTGTTTTTTTAATGTAGTACTATAGCGACATTCATTTTTCATACAATCTGAATAGTCTGGAAAATATGGTTTATACAAAAATGTCTTCCAAATAGAATACCACCAGGTTGTTTTCTTTGCTTCTGTGTCTCCCTGCTTCTGTACCCGCGGAACAGGACAAAAAAAGGACAGGCTATTATGTGTGCAATGATCATGTTTCACTTTTTACACACCTGATACACACACACACACACACACACACACACACACACACACACACACACACACACACACACACACACACACACACACACACACACACACACACACACACACACACACACACACTTAAAGAACTCAATAGTCCAGCACTCCAGTTGCACAATTAAATAGTGGGCAAAAGATTTGATAAACTAACTGGAGCAGGAATGTAATGTAATGATACTTTAACAGCGTTAGATTACTATATGAGTGAAACAGACTCAAGATAAAAGCAGCATGTGGAATTAGCCAACAGACATGTGTTGATATGGAGTACCTGCACATCGCACACGTTTAACCATCTGTCATATTAAACTGATGCTCCACTCAAAGATCTGGTCTTTATACATTATGCAGAAGCATTTTATAATGCTCTTTGCTCCGGGTATTAATTATCAACCTTGCATGAGGAGCTGGATGATTGAAACAGGAGCCTGTTTACCAAATTAAACAATGATGTGTGAATGAACAGCAATGGAGAAAAGAAGGGTGGTAGATTTGAAACACTTGTGAGGTAAACTTATTATTGATGCTTTTTTTTCCAAATTTTTTTGTAGAACAGATGAAATACGTATACCAATGTAAATCTACATCGATTTCGCTGATCCCTTTTACAGAACTTGCAAGAGCAAGTCAAAGCCAATTTTTGTGTAGATATAGGTTCATTTAACATTGATTGCTGTTGAGGTTGTACTAATAAAGGCGATATAATGGAGTGTGTGAACTAAAATAAGATGGTATGTTTTGAAAAGAATTCAAGATGCTTTTTTTTTTAGGGGGGGGGTGTGCACTAATCCCCTTCCAGAGCAGGTGTGCAGGTGCATAAATGAATTATACACAGGATCACTGTGGAGATAAATGGCAACATGTGGATAATCTCAGATAAATGGTCTGATGTGAGAGTTTTAGCAGTTTTAAGAAGAACAAGAATTTTTCTCCAAAATCTGCGACTGTTTGAAAAATGACAAATAGCTCTTTTTTGTAGCCATGAAGAAAAAAAGTCCAATACAGATGTTGCCGAGACACGTTAATCCTGCAGAGAAAGTCTATTGTTTCCAGAGCAAGTGTTTTTGTTGAACCGGACTTCAGATTGGCACGAGAAAGGATCTTTTTTTATTTTAAACCCAAATGAAATTATTGATTTCAAAAGGCAGTCAAATCATAGCCAATCAAAACCAAAGAGTCCTCTAAACTCCATCTTACATCAGATTCATCATGAGAAGCACCTGACACCAGGAGACATCAAAGTACCACTGGTGTACTTGTATTATCTCTCAATTAATAACAGCTTGGTTAATAAAAAAGAATATCAAACAGGGCAAAGTGTGAACTATAAATCAATGAATTCAGGTTTTAAACCCCGAAACAAAACATTTCAAATTATAACCTGGTTTCTTCTAATCAAGAGTGAAAGACTTTTAATTTGCTATCTTCTGTTTGCCAAGGTGAGTCAATGTCTGCAATATTAATCTTTTGACAAAGATACTATCTACCTGTTCATACACTGCAGGAGTGGATATCTACTGTGTCTGTCCAATGGCTTAATGGCGTCATTGGTACGTTGAGTTCTGAATGAACACTCACACTTTGCTGCTTATATTTATTCTTACTGGGACAATTAGTGAGAAAACGCTCACACTCAGACGTGTGGAAAAAATCTTTATGTGCAGATTGCTGTTGACCTTTTGCTCTTGAATTTAAAGGTTAAAGTTAAACAACGCGGAACATTTAAAAAAAATTTCAATATTTCTTAGCTTATTTAAAAATATAAAAAAAGTTATTTAATGCTGCCATGATTGCTGCCTGCCACACATCATATAGCCGCATTTTACAACACAATAAAGAAGCATTTAATGGTACAACGAGGGGCTGAATGTCGAAACGTCCTGTTATTTAAAAGTGAACATTAACAGCAGTAACTCTGTCCTTGAAGGTTAAGCTCTCGGTTTCTCCGTAGATTTGGTGTGAGGATGGTCAGAAGGGTGTGACAGCAGGTGTAGTAACAAGGCCTCAGCAGGGCAAAGGTCTCCTGCACCTCTCACTGAGCGTCACGCTCGCATGTTTGAACAGGGATGACAAATACACCTCGGGAGGCCGTGATTTATGACTTGAGTCAAGCCTCTGCCCTCCTTTCGTTTCTGCCCCGCTGACTCACGAAAATCTCAAACTTTACCTCACAAATGAGGATAAACAGAAACCCTAATCTGTTTCGTCCTTCCTATGTGGGATGGAGAAGGTTTATATTTAACATTTATATCTTAAATACCTGCCAGCTTGATCAAAAACTAGTATTATTCACAAATTGTCCCCAAAAACCACTTATCCAGGTGACATTAATTACTCTACCTGCCACCAGGGCAAAGAGCAAGATACACCCTGGAGTGATCACTCAAATCTATAGCTAATTTAAAGTCAATAATTAACCTAAAAAGCATCTCAGTGGATTGTGAAAATGAGCTGAAGCAACTAAATAAAATAACAACCCACAAATACAAGTAGAGCATTACAATCATTTTTGATATCCAGCATGAGTGAACAGTTGGGAGAAAATATAAGTAGCCTTATGATACTTAAGTGGGAAAACTGTGCTGAAGATCACTCACGTTGTTTATGCTTCAGAACCTGTTTAAATTTGGTGTTTTAAATTTTTTTTTATGGTATTGTTAAAATGTAAATTTTTCTTGGGGAAAACAGACCCATTTAATGGGAAGTATTTAAATAAGAAGCAAATAAAGAAGACGTTTAAAGACTACACGTGGGACACTGGGGCTGTTACATACCGTTTCAGCCACCATGAGGATGGCTGGGATGCTTTTGATGAAGGGCAAGTTCATCGTGGCTCTGTTGGCAGTGTGGCCCCCGTTTCTTGGCTGGGTGTTGTCGTAGTAGGGGCCACCGGTCACTGTTGTAACCCTCGGTGGGAAGTCTCCCATGAAGTGTTTCAGAACTCCTAAATCCTATCAATGGAAGTTTGGGTCTGTCAATACAATGCCTACATTGACTGGGAGTAACCTACAAGAAAAACAAAAAACAAAAACAAAACACGACTTAAGATATTTGAAAAATTAGGGTTAAGTCAACAGAAGAAAAGTCTAAATAGCTTCAAGTTAAAGACTTTAAAAAGAATCAAAGTAAGACGTCCAGCTTCAGTAATCAGGCTGTTAAATGGTCGTAGTTATAGTACTCTGTACACCTTACCCTCTCTCCACACGCACGCACGCACGCACGCACGCACGCACGCACGCACACACACACACACACACACACACACACACACACACACACACACACACACACACACACACACACACACACACACCCCTCTAGCACCTCCCATTTGGCTCTCACCCACTCACCATGGTAACTTATTAATGTATTTGAGAAGACACACACACACACACACACACACACACACACACACACACACACACACACGGTGGTGTTGGTCAGTGTGTGATCAGATTTAAGTCCTCATCAGTACACAAATGCAAAAGTATTATCAAGACATGATTGAAGAACAAGACCACAACACCAGACAGAAACTGTAAAAATGGACTTTTTCATTTAATTGGGACTTTAATTTCATCAACCGTAACATTTACAGGAAATGAATTACAACAGTTTGTTTAGTTCATGTAGCAAGTTGGCGACAGATATACACTTGTATATTTGTGATTAAAATCATAAAGTAATTCACTTTTGCTCCATTTCAACTGGATACCCAGAGGTTCAGACATCAATGCCAGTTAATTATCAGACCAAATCAATAATTAAAAAATCAATAAAAAAAAATCAATCACACTTTACATCGGACACCATGATCACATAAAAAAAAAGAATAAATATAATATTGGTTTCAGTCATATTCTGAAATGCATATTATAAAGAGTGCAAAAAACAATAAGAAAACATACATTAAACATTAACACTGAATTATTAGTTAGATAATAAAGAACAGACATTGTAACTGCAGAGGAAAACTGAACAGTGAAGTGTGTTTATGTATTACCAAGCTGTAACCTGCTGTATTTTTGTTTGTATATTTTTTCATGCCAGGTATGATACATCAGAAATGTTTAATGCGGGCAGATAGTGGCTTTAAACAATCACTTTTTAGTAAAAAATTCTGTCCCATTAAGTCACAATTTCAGGAGCGATGATTTCAATCTAAAGAAAACCCTGAGAACAGAGGGATCAGGTCGTTGTATTTCTTCCGGACAACCACTTTGGCAAATCCCTTCACGTCCTTCAGCCGGTCCGAGTCAAAGTCCACCAGGAGGTTCCTCACCCCGGCCCTCATCGGCATGAAAGACAAATTCACGGACACCGTCTGTCCTGGAGAAATGTCCCCGCTGAAAAACAGGATATGCTTTTGGTCAAATCGACATGAACTGAAATGCTTCATCTGCAGTTTCTCGCACTGTGATCCATTCAAGTGTGATTACATGAGTTTCCATCCTCATTTCACTTCATTCCTCTAAACTGATTACTTACTCAGCGTTGAGCTTAGTGGCGGGCAGCAGGCCAGCCCCTTCCACGGTGAACACCCCACCCCTCAGCGACACCGGGAGACGATTGGTGAAGGAGATGTGGACCGTCATTGGCCGCCCAACAACGGGCCGCCCATCAACCTGGAGACGGAGGAGACAGCTTCTTGGTGGGACATGCGCTACATGACCGTTTATTTAACCATTTTTACGCCTTTATTGTCACTTGATTTGGCAGGAATATTTCCCATAAACTTAAACCAAAGTAAATTTTGTGATAGCACACTTTCTGCAGCTCATTACAGTGACTCCCAGGATTTCCTCAGAACAACAATCATCAGTGTGTCATAGGGTTGAAAGAGGAAGCTCTCAGTACCGCCATATAAAAAGAACTGACTGTGTGACAAGGTCACTAGAGTAGAGCAGCAAAGGTCACACGCACGCACTCACACACTTTGTTTTCCTTGATATACAGTAAGTGAAAACCAGGGTCCGCCTCAACTTCACTCGGTTTACTGGATTTAAGCTCCTTACAGTTGTTGTTGTGCTCCTGCACCGACTTTCATTCACTCACCTGTAAGTGGAGCTCAGGCACGCTCAGTGGGATGTCGGCCACCGCCATGATGGGTTCGTTTTCCCTCGGGGCTTCGAGTAGTGCTTTCACCCTGATCAAATGATGCTCAGAGACACACTTGGCATAGTCCTTGTAGCGCATGCGCAGAACCTCTTGATGAACTGAAGACACGCAGACATACAGAAATGATCAGTACAGGATGCCAAGTGCCGGTAGGATTCTACATTAAATAGTAAAACTTGTGCTTTAGTCCATTGTAGACTTTTTGGAGTGACTGGACTGACCTTTGTGGGCTGGCACTGTCACATTGATCCTCTGACTCTGGCACGCCCCCCGGTGGAGAGAGTTGTAGGTCACAGCTGCGATCAGCAGGGTCAGCTCAGCACGAGCATCTGAAGCGCCTTCATTCTTTACCTATAAATCCAAAGGATATTTTAAGTTTAAAAAAACAATGCATAGCTACCTCCACAGCAACAACATTTACATTTCTTAACGCATTTACTATTTTACTTCATACCCTGACAATCACGTCAAAGTCCGTCCCAAACATAGGTTTGGCATGTTTGATTGAGATCTCCAGTTTTCCTGGTTCAGCACTGTTGTTGCTCGGCAGTGCGAGTCGACGTCCCGCCTTCTCGTACACTTCCCTTTCTTTCTTGGATCCTGTGGAGGAGATTTTTAAATATTATTTTTTTTTTTGTGGTTTGACCTCTTCTTGGTGTACATATTACCTTTTGGCCAAATTATTAAACAATGTTATTTACAATCCCCTCTATGCATTCACATATATTGTTCTTTCAAACCTTCTGAGTTTTATAAATTGGAACGAATAAAATAATTTACCTAGTGTGGCTGATAATTTATGCTGTCTCGGGTCCAAATCTTTGCTTTGTGTATGGTTTCCCTGCTAACCTTCTGGATGTTTGTAGTGCAGAGTGACGTCTTCCCGGTAGTCGCCATAAGCACTTTTGGTGCTGATGTTCTTCCCCACTCCGCTCTCGTTCACTCTGATCTGGAATAATAGTCACAGAGGACCCACTATTTAATTCTGTGTATCTTTTAGTGGACAAAGGCGGAATTGTAACAAAAGACGTCACCTTCTGACGTCGGCCGTCTGGATGAACGATCCAGTAAACAATGTCTGCGTTCACCTCAGCGAATACAAACGGTGCATCATACTTCACTCCCAGGTTTCCCTCTTTGATTGCGACCACTGGACATGGACCGCAACAATAGGCCCCTGAAGAGAGCAAACATTGATCTCTGTTATGTTTGATCACATAGTTCTCAACAGGAAACACAGCCCAGGTTTTGACTCAACACTGTGGCAGACCGACATTAACTTAGAAGTAATCAAATTCTAACAGCTGAACCACAGTTGCTCCCAATAGACAACAGCCATGAGATTAAAATACAATTTTGAATTTAAAAATAACAAACTACTGAAAATCAGAATTGTACCATCACTCAGTTCTTGAGGAGTAGGATCCAGAACCTGCCACCCATCATTTCCATTGGGGAGATCATCTCTCCTCATCCAGGACTCAACCCAACAGTGGAAGTTCCTAAAACCCAGAGGCGATGTTACGTTGGATGGTAATAAAAACCAGCAAGAAATAGTGCAAGGTCGTCTGGCAAACTGACAAGTTCGATGCATGACATCCTACCAGCTGCTGTCTTGCTTTCCACCGCCTTCCAAACTCTCCAGTTTTTCATTCAACAGAAAGTCTACGGAAAGGTTTCCATCAACATCATGAGCCGAAGCGAAGTTAGTAATGAGGCGTGTTGGGATACCGAGGCAGCGCAGCGCTGTGAAGACAACACACATCAGATTAGGACAATTTGATTCGCTGAGCCTCTTGACAACATCCCTTTTCTCATCGTGCAATTTACAAGGTAAGAAAAGCTTGTGGTTGATAATTTGCTTTGGGGATCTTTAGTGGAAGTCATACTAATGCTGACTCCAGACATTGGCTACACCTGCAGTCATCTAATGCTGATTTTTGCAGCACAGGTGAATGAGGGGAAGACACTTGTGAGAGCAGTAGTTCTAAAGTACACACCCACAGACCACGGTTTTGTCTCCATCCCGTGTCCCTGTGAGGTAGTGGCACAAAGTGAGTTGGAGCAGCAGAGGTGATACTGGTGGACTACAGGCTGAATATCCAATTGTTTACCCAACACCAAAACGTGAAGGTGCACTCTTCCAGCTGGATATCTTAATGAGCTTCAGCTGGACTTTGCAGCAGCTTCGGCCCCTCTGCTCAGATGATACACTCTAGTGAGTATTGGTGAGTGCAGAATTTTTGTTTCTCCTGTAGGATTGTTGGCTGAACTAATTAGTTTGTTTTTGTTCTAAATCTACCGACTTATGCAGAAATTGTGAGAAACCATGGGCATAGGGCATATTTCTTGTCGTTTTAGTTTCCTCATTGTAGCAGAAGACATGAGGTGAGAAATCCCAGTGTGGTTGAGTAGTTAGGATAGAAGGGCTTGTTTGATTAGATTGATTGTTAACCCTTAAATTCTTGATTTGGATTTGTGTGGGGTTAAGCCATGCTTGGATAGTCCTGCAGTGACCTTTGTGAAAGTCTCACCTGTGCATGCAACACCAGCAAACACCCAGCACTGGCCATATTTGACCGCCTTGACCCCGGCCTGGCTCCACTGCCGGAGGATTGGCACGCTGCCTGTCCATTGAGTCGGTGGCACCCCGGCAGTGTACGGCTCCATCCAGCGCCCCTCCAAGACACCCTTGTCATCATTGGCGTTGATCTGAAATGGGTGGAGAAGATCTGTGAATCGCTACTTAATGAAAGATATATGAGCACCTCTTTGAGTTTTCTTTAATTTAGATATTAAAGCACTTTGCACAGTTCTTGTATTGATTCCAGCTGGACTGATATGCAAGAGCTGAAATGTTGGTAAATTTCATGGACTTTGTCGTATTCCTATATTCAAATCATGTATGTACAAGACCCAAATGTATACCTTATTTTCCGGAGAGTAATTCACGCTTATTTTAGCCGTTAGGCTGGTCATGCGGTTTATAAGTAGTAACTTCTGTCTGATAATATACTGGTACATGCGACCAAGTACAACTAGATGCCACTGTATGACAACACAACGTTGCTACGAGACCATCCAAAACCCTCCATCAACGCTGTATTTAATTGACAGTATAAGTTAAATATTCCAGAAAGAGAAAAAACTACACAGCAGAACTTTAACTAAAAATGATCAGATATGCATCAGAAAATGGCCAAAGCTTGAGGAACAAATCAACCAGATGTTTATTACGTCATGGCTTAGAAATCTGACTTATACACCAGTTAAACTTACGCAGGATTTTTCCTCTTTATGATGCATTTTTTAGGGAAAATTGTCACTTCTACTTAAGTGTGAGTTAAAGTCTGGAAAATGTGTTAAAGTTTCATTTAGTGTATATTGAAAAAAAAAAAATCATCACCATTGCACTGATCATCCTGCCGACATAGACGGGGTCAGATCTCCGCTCAAGATCCCTCTTTGGGTTTGTCGAGGCATCTTTGGAGTTGTCCAGGACTTCAAAACAGATGTCCATTATATAGTCTTCAAACTGAGGGAGGGACAGGAAGAAATCATAATTAATTCAGCTTTAGTTGTGTAGGTAGAGAGGAACTTCCCAAAGTGTTTCTGACCAACTCAAGCATGTGTGTGTGTGTCTGTTAGAGCACCTCCTGTCTGTCAGGCTGCTTTCCTGTGTGTTTAATGTTCCTCTTTGCTCGCCCAGTATGCTGGACAAGCCCTTGTTTGTGTGGTCTGAGTACATTCTCACACATCTCGTCCAGAAGTTTCCTTCAGCCAACAAACAGCTTTCGTGATTCAGTTGAATCTGCGCCGTCACCGTGCTGCGACAATTCACACCTGCCACTCATTGGCCTGAGACAGACCGTGTGTGTGTGTGTGTGTGTGTGTGTGTGTGTGTGTGTGTGTGTGTGTGTGTTACCTGTCCATAATTCCAAGATCTGCCGCTGATATAATTCGAATCTCCAGTGTATATGATTCCATTTTCATTCATGATATACTCCTGAAGCAAACCCTCGTCAGGAAGATGCACCACATCATCTAGTTAAACAAATGAGAAAAAACAAACAAAAAAACAACAACCTGAATATCTGTTTGTTACCACTGAAATACAAAATGAATGCAGGGGTTTGGTGCTTGAACGAAGGCGATACAAACCACAATACTATCAGCCATGGATCTCAAAGTTGGGACCTTGTGACTTTATGTGTTGGTGTTTTTCTTGTTGGTAGAGGTTGGGAATGGAATGGTCTGTTGTTTGTAATGATGTCGAGACACCAAGCGTGTCTGAGTGATTTAGAACTGGTGAAGTAGTAAAGCTGTGGAAAACGATTATTTGTCTCATGTTCACCGAGTTGAAATTCTATTATTCCTTACGAGTAAACTCACCAACAAAGTTGTTCTTTTTGTGTCCTCTTCCCAAATAAACCAATGCACATGCCAGACTATAAACACTGAGCTCATAACAATGCAATAATAATGCAAAGCAGCGTGAAATATGAACAAAGTCCACATGAACATTTTGGGAAAGCAAACGACACACGTGTGCTCAGATGATCTTTTACCTTTGCACCAGGGGTTGAAGAGCAGGTGGAACTGGATCTTGTCCAATTTCTGTAAAATGCGTCCATCCGGTGACATTGCGAGCACAGCCAGGCGGTAGTGGCCAATGATGGCGTCGGCTGGACTGTGCAGGGTCAGCAGCATTTCACCCTGAACCTCCTGCTGGGCGAACCACCAGCCCTTTCCAACCCCACGCTCCTTCTGAACCTTGATCACCATCTCATAGCTCTTACCTGCAGAAACATGAACAAAACTGCCTGAGTCAAGTCCAAAAGGCCTGATGTGAAGGTCTTGGCAGGAAGGAAATGTCTTTATTTGTCACTCTGCTGGACAGCGGGCGGTGACTGTTCGGTGTCCAGGTTCAAAGGCCCACAGTGGTGGGATTAGAGTTTTGATTTGAGGCAGCAACCTAAATGATGCAAGCTTGGTTTTCTAGGCTTTAGGCTGAAAACAAGCAACCATTGATACTATGTGTAAAACTTTTCAACAAGTCATAAAACAACAATAGCCACAACAATGACTCTAATAATAACAGCAACCATGCACGCTATGACAACATTTATAACAACAGCAATAACACCAATGATGGCTGCAAAGATGACAATAATAAAGCAAAACAATAATGATGATGACAATAACTATTTTGTTTGTTTATCACAACATTAATAAAATTCAGAGTACAAAAGTGGATTGGGAATTACTTTACATTAAAACAAAAACAATGATCAATCCATCTTGTAAAGAGAGATTGAATAACAGTTGAATAAACATAAATATAACCGATAATACAGGTCCCCAAAAGCTTTGTAGAATAGAAATAGTTTTGAACTGTGACTTAAAAGGTAACAAAGACCCAGTGCATCAGATTCTCTCTGGCAAATCCCTTCACACCTCATTAAAACACCGCTGGTCCCAACACTACTCTGAGTGAGAAGACACTTTAGTACTACTAGTTTCAGCTAAGCTTGTTGCAGAAATATGGCAAATAAATTTGATAAGATGATAATAAATCAGTCTTTAGCTCAAGGAATTATGAGGAATTATGAGGAATTATGAGGAATTATGATGAATTATGATGAATTATGAGAAATTATGAGAAATTATGAGAAATTATGAGAAATTATGAGAAATTATGAGAAATTCTTTAGAAGCGGTGACTTGTGAATCACTTTTCACTGAGTAATATAATAACAAGTAGGGTGGAGTGGAGGCTGT
The DNA here is from genome assembly GCF_963383615.2 of Lipophrys pholis. Classification (NCBI taxonomy): domain Eukaryota; kingdom Metazoa; phylum Chordata; class Actinopteri; order Blenniiformes; family Blenniidae; genus Lipophrys; species Lipophrys pholis. The sequence goes on along the minus strand of NC_137631.1, from coordinate 24,259,503 downwards.
CTTGAAAACTTGATAGTAACTCATGAAGTGTTTCTACGCGTTCAGACTCTACACCCATCTTTGAAAAGAAATCCAGTCTGGATTAGAGTTCTCACCGAGGTGCAGGACCAGCTCCAGGTGGCGTCCTTGGCGCACGGTGCTGGAGCCCTGCAGGGTTATGGTGAAGGGCTGACCTCTGCGGACGATCAAGCGCTCCCGATCAATTTCCCCGGTGTGGTGGGCAAAATTGTTTTCACGGGTTCTTAAATCTGCATTGTTGATCGAACCTAAAGAGACAAAAGAGGAGCGCAGTTGACCGGTCAGTCTTCATGCAGCCTGGAGTGAGTATGAAATATAAAACAGACGGTGAGGAAAGAGACACAGAGATCATGATGATCTGTTGAGGAAAACCTTAGACCGAGGTAAACTGTGTGTACTAACCACATCTCTACGTTTATTCATTGCCCTCAAACATAAACACAACATTCTTTTAAATTACAACTAACGACATGTTTCAAAGCCCCATTTGAAAAGGGTTCTGCTGAAAAGCTGGCCTTGCATTTGCTGCAGGAATTAGGATGGGTTATATCGCACCTACATGTTAAATCATACATCAGCGCATATTCCTCCTCTATCGCGGTGTCCCACAAACTCATTACAGCGGCGGACAGCAATAACGGAGAGATAGATAAACCGTCACTCACCGTTGCGGTACTCCATCGCAGATCTTTCGTCTTGTCTGATAAAGTGTCCTCACTCTCGTCTCATGCTCTGTGACCATCACAGTCGTGTATTTATACAGCACAAGACAAGCCCTCCCATCTCGCTGACAAACACGCTCACCCCAAAACACTCACTCTCACCACCTTTTGTGACCTCTGACATCACTTACCAAAAAACCTACAGCCCACTGTGGGAGTATTTGTGTGTGTGTGTGTGTGTGTGTGTGTGTGTGTGTGTGTGTGTGTGTGTGTGTGTGTGTGTGTGTGTGTGTGTGTGTGTGTGTGTGTGTGCGCGCACTGTGTCAGTGAGTTGACACACTTTGTAAACACAGGGGTCTTTGAGGCGGTGTGTGTCGAAGGGTGGATGCAGCCAAGTCATGTACATGAGTAAAGGAGAGCCAGTATTGAAAGTTGCGACAGGCGGCGCTGCGTCAGCACTCTTCCAGTCAACAACATGCAGAAGTTCACTTTATCAAACTCCCGTAATACCTAATGCTGGGAAATATTTGACTGAGAGGTTTGACCATCCCAACACAGCAAGGGGAGGGAGAAAGGGAGATCAATTGATATATTTGAATCAACAGTTTGATTTAATATTCATCGAGCAAATACTTTCAAAAAGCACCTTGACTGGATTATTCTATGCCATTAAAATGTGCATGAAATGAGTGATTCAGTCAGGTTTAGGGGCTTTTCTGTGGGAAGTTTGCATTTTCTCCCTGTGAAGTTTTTTTTTTTCCTCCAGGTACTACAGTTTCCTCCCACAATCCAACAATACCAAATTAATTTTGTATTGGGAAAACTAAAATCGATTAAGAAGACGGACAGACAAACAGGAAAAGCACTAATGTAAAAATAAGTGCATGTATATAGGTGCCATCAACTATTCAAGCCAGAATGTCTAGATTGCCCCCTGGTGGCTGTTTGCTGTATGGTTCATTCACAAAAGATAAGATAGAGGAAGTGTCCTCTTTATTATTTGTCTTTTTTCCCACTCACAGCTCAGACTCTTTCTCTACAAGTTAGGGGTAATCAGATAACTCACAGACTAATTCCACAATGTAATGATGAATGCAAATTGGCACTTATGTGTCCCAGCGGTGAGGTTTTTAGACTACAATGAAAAACATTGTGGGTTCAGATGCTCAGACACAACTCAGCACCACTAACAAGGTGAGGTTATCCGCTCACATAGCTTCAAATTTCTTTAAAATACTTAATGTAAAAATTTATTCATAATAACCTTGTATGTTTTAAGATTTCTGATACAATAGATGCCGAATCTAAACAAAGGAAATGTTTCTTACCATTACCAAACAAGTAATAGTGTAGAAAACAGAAATTGACCCACTGTAAAGATAGGATTACAAAAACGTGTGTTTGAAGAGTGAATTTGTCTTATTTTCAGAGCAACTGAGAGGATGTATATTCTAGAGAGTATCCCAGGATAAGTGCTCCCCAAAGAAAAGAGATGCAATGCTGCAGTAAAACAATCATTGAAAATCAGCAGTTTTGGTTATCAATAAATGAATAATAATATAGCAACTTGTCACTGCTGTGAAAAGTAGTGAATTCACATACTAATTCCAAAAAATAAAAAGTCATGTTTTTGTTCGGGTGTTGCTGTGAGACATTAGCTGAGCTGTCAGTGATGTGTGGACCTTTTTAATGACGACTGATTTAAGTCTGTTGGAGTTACATCAGTGAGTTGGAAATCAAATGGAGCACACCCCACTTTGAGATGACCAGGAATTTTTCTCGTTGTCAGAAAGTTGATCACTGTATGAACTCCCTTGAGGGTGGTGGCAGTAGTCGACAGTCATACAAAACTCAGCATAACACCTGGTGGCTGTCATAAAGTTAGCTGGAAATGACAGAATCATATCATGCCGCAATTTGCAGATTTCTTTTATTTACATGCATTACTAATAAATCCTGGAAGAAAATGAAATAACAGGAAGTGACAAAAACATTTTTCTAAAAACATTTCATGCCACAAATTGACTCTTTTCTGTTGATTTTTCTTTCTTTTTTCTTGCAAAATGACAAATTCAACCCAGCCGATCATAGGTTTGCATGAGTGATTTATTAATTGTCTGGAAAAATTAGAGCGAACTGCCAGGAAGTAAACGGAGTCACAGATATGGCCAAAATTATATTTTTGGCTTCATAACATAAACATTACAATTAACAAATAAAATAAAAAAAAACATTAAATAAAATAACATAGATTTCCTGACTTCAGTCTGACATAGCCAGAGTTGCAGCCGTTTTAAGGCCTGACTAGTTCCCTGCTGTCATTCCAGTCACCTCCAGATATGAAATCAAATGTTTGAAAAAAGACCAACAAACCGTTTACAGGGTGAATACGTATTCATGCGAGGTGAGGGTGTAATTCTGCTGACCGGAAAAACACTGTTTGTATCTGCGTGACGTTGACCTGAAGAATGCAGGTACAGTCACACTCTGGAAAACAAGGTCACCGACTGACCTCTGCACCCTGATCACACCAAAGTGTCAGGAGAGTGACACATCCACTGTCTGACAGGCTTTCACACCACCACTACGTTTTTTTAATAATTTTTTTTAAAGCATTTTTAGACTTAGAAATATCACACTTTACAAAGTTTTCTATAATCCAACTTATTTCTGGGAATCTTTTCTGTGTTTTACTTGAGCGCTTTAATCATGATCAAAAATATTTTTCAACGCTCATCTCTGAATCTGAGACATGTGGAGTGTTTCTCCTCAAAATACATTTAGTAATATAGATTATGAGAATGAATTATGAGAAAAAAATTCCGCTGTTTTCCAGAATTTGTGAGATAACGATTTTCTCCAAAAATAAAAAATCGGTTCTGAATTTATGAGATAATTATCTCAGAATTATGAGATAATTATGTCATTAATTCTGAAAGAAATAATTTCATGTGAATGCGTGTCGTGTAAACGTCCGTTTACACGACACCAGTTTGCGGATGCACTGTATCCGCAAAGTTTTTAATCCGGCTCCCAAGGTGGAAAGATTCTTTCACGGTGCAAATCCCTCCTGCAGAGACTGATGGAGGCGACATAGCCTGCTACTGCGCATGCGCATCTCTCCCCCTCCCTCCTGCTCATCCAGTTGTAAACAAACATGGCGGCCGCGTGGTGGTACGACTCACGGTGCATATTCTAGTATCTTCCAGATCAGTAGTTTAATAGTTGAGACTCACCCCTGATAGGATCCGATGTGTCATCAGTCCATACGGATGTCGGGTGCTCTCCATTTTCTTCACGTTTATGGTGTATTGTTCTTTGCACACGTCTGTGTAGTTTCATTACAAAATCAAGCAACTGCGCCCTCCAGTGGCCCGACATACTAACTACACCGTTGTCTCTGTGTCTACTGCTGCAGTGTAAACACACTCCTTTTATTTAGCGGATTAGCTGTTGTCATGTGAAACGTTGTCGTGTAAACAGGGCCTAACTCCTCAGTCAGATTTCTGTGTATTCTGTCTCGTCTCCCTGAGGTTTTTTTTGGTTGGGTTTTTTTTTGTTGTTTTTTACAAGGAAATTCTCCTGACAGTATCCAAGAAACCACCACTGTCATTTTTCAAAGGCAGCTCTTTCTTTCTCTGTAAACTTTCACCCACTTCTGTTCAAGCTTCTGCCTCACCCTATCTGCCCTATTGAGCCAAAGTACACAAAGGGGCGAGGCAGTGCTTAGAGAGGAACTGGGCTCAAATACCTCCCGAGAGCAAGAGAGCCTCTTTATTTCAGCCCAGTACTTTCAACAATGTTCGTCTCAGCCGTCCTCATTTTGGTCTGTGTTTGTTTCATTGTACTTCAACTCATACCTCGGAGGCCCAAGAACTTTCCCCCGGGGCCTTTTGCGCTGCCTTTACTGGGAAACCTTCTGAGCCTGAGCCTTGACAACCCTCTGGCAGACTTTGAGAAGGTGAGAAAGTTCTGATGCTTTAAATGCGTTTATTTATTTTTTTCATTCATGAATGTCAAACACTTTTCTTTTTTTTTTTTTTTTTTTTGCAGTGTATATTTGTAAAGGGAGCAATGCTGCTCTGTCTGTGTGATTACGTAACATGTTGAGGACGTTTTGCCTGTATACTTGGACTATGGTCAACCTGTGTGGCCTGTCCTTGACTCCACATCTTTCACTTTTATCATTGATAAGCTCAAGGTTAGAATCGTGAGGTTTACATGAAATGGCTCTGTTTTCGAACAATTGAATTCTTATTGTTACTTTATGTTCATTTCTGGACAATTCACTTCAATCTGGGATATTTTTTTGTATTAAAACAATTTTTTTCCCCGATGCTACTGTGTCTGTTTTTCTGTTTTAAAAAGCTATAATGATCTGTGGCGAGATGCGAGAGGAATCTGAAACACTTTTCTTGTCCACACCCAGCTGAGGAAGTCGTATGGCAATATCTACAGTCTGTACATCGGCCCGAGGCCAGCTGTAATCCTCAATGGAGTGAAGGCTATAAAAGAAGCCATGGTGGTCAAGGGCCCCGACTTCGCTGGACGACCCCAAGACCTGTTTGTGAATGACGTCACCGAGAGGAAAGGTACAGCTCGCTTCAGCAGATGATGCATCTGCCGCACCAAGCCTGTGTAATCCAGGAGAAAATATAGTCACTGAGTGAAGTAAAGCTGAAGCTTCAGTTCTCATGTTATCTCAGTGAAGCGATACGTAAGAAATCATGTGTACAACACATTGAAATGAATACTTTTCAGGAAATGTTTTAGAAGTGTCTCTCTTTTGCTTTTCACATAATAGGAGTGATTTTGGCTGATTATGGCCCCAGCTGGAAGGAACATCGCCGCTTTGCTCTGATGACCCTGAGAAACTTTGGGATGGGCAAGAACTCGATGGAGGACCGAATTCACGGAGAGATCAAATATGTTGTGAAAACACTGGAGCAGAGCATCGGTAAGCCAACCTCAGGTCCATGAAACTGCATTTAACTTTATGTTAATATGTCAAATAAGTTTCTCTTTTGTTTAATACTGTATCTTAACTGAGTCGACATTACGCCGTTTACAGGTGAGCCCTTCACTCCTCAGGTTATGTTTCACAACGCCGCCTCCAACATCATCTGCCAGGTTCTGTTCGGTACGCGCTACGATTACGACGCCAACTTCATCAAAGTGATAGTCCAGTGCTTTACCGAGAACGCCAAATTATCCAGTGGACCGTGGTCGATGGTGAGTTCTCATTCATGAAGCAACCTCTCTCAGGCCCCTTTTACACAACAACCATTCAAGTGAATCCATCGCTTTTGCCTTTTTTTTTTAGAGCACTTTGGTGTATTCAGAGTAAGAGAACAATTTACTACGGCTGTGCATGTGCTGTAGCAGAGTTTCAGGAAAGTTGCATTTTCCTAAGTTTACACGGAAATGGAGTCGGAGCGGTTTCAGAAAGTTCCACCGTGGGAGCAGTTTTAAGAAAGTTGAGCATTTTCACTTGAGAACTCTTTATTTGTTGCACAACCTCAGAGCTCAGAAATGCAACGAATGGCTCGACTCAGTGCTTCATTTGGAAAATCTGGTGGAAGATCTGTAACCTCTCTGCCATTGCACTCCTCTTCAGGTTAACCTGGGCAAAAGCTTATTGTTTTTCAGGCTGCAAAACATTTTCACAATTTCACCCCCACAGTGTAGCTCTGATGCGACTTTCCCAAGCAGTGAGGCAGCAAGATGTCTTACTAAAGTCTTGGAGCTCAATGGACTCTTCTGCCAGGCCACTTTTGGACTTCGACATTACGTTTAACACCGCTGTTGTCGAAGGTGTAATTATAGTTTTCTGAACATATTCAAATGTAATACTGACAGCTTCTTTGTAGACGAAACCTTGCAGCCTTGTGACATCTGATGATCTTTAAAGGAGTACAAACCAGTTTAGAAGCAACTTCTTTATGGGCTTGAAGGAGGGTTCAGTCTGTTCCACCATGCTAACATGAACAAGCAAATGCTTACCAAGTAAATCTCACATTGGAATGCAATTTTGTTTTTGCATACAAATAAAATGTTGTTTTTTGTGTTTTTTGTGTTTTTTTTTCACAGCTGTATGACTCATTTCCTATGATCCGTAACCTTCCACTGCCCTTCAAAAAGGCATTTCAGAATGTTAAGGTAATGTTTGAAAAATTTAAAAGAAATAAACTCTAGGCACATATGTTCACAAACTCAATCCATAAATCTAGTTTGACCACTGTCAAGAATAAAACAAATGATTCTTTTTTTTAAATTTTTTTTAGACTGTTCAGGGTCTTGCAATTGAGTTGTTAACCGAGCACAAAAACACAAGAGTCCCCGGAGAGCCACGAGACTTTCTCGACTGTTACCTGGATGAACTGGATAAGGTGTGAAAAGAGATGGCACGCTGCCTTTTTTTTTTCTTCCCCAGTTTGAATAACCAATAATCCATCCAAACCTGAAAGTGTTTATACTGTTAGTCCATAAGATGCAGGCATGAGTGTGCTTCTCTTTTCAGAAACGAAACGAGTCGTCATTATCAGAAGATCGGCTCATCATGTACGCTCTCGATATTCATTTTGCCGGGACAGACACGACCTCCAACACTCTGCTTACTGGCTTCTTTTACCTGATGCATTTCCCCCACATACAAGGTACGCCTGGATATGTAGACCTTAGCTTTTAATATTACTGCTGCTTGACACCATGTTTGATATTACTTTTAAAAATAAATTTTGTTAGTATAAAATACACCAACATAGCAGTGTACTTAAAGAGTTTGTTGTGTTTGTTGTCAAAAATGTAGGAAAATACATCAATACAGAGTGTGAGATTGTTGACCACCTGAAGGAAAATTACATTGCATCGTAATAACATTCAAAATGCAGAGTTTTAATACACTTTACAAGAGGTTTGTTACTTTAAGTGTATGTGGAGGAGGCTCAAGCCTAGATGCCAGCCGACACAAAGGAAAAATGCACTGGCGACAGAATAACAGTATAATTACGACTCAAGGAAACGATAAAAAAAGAAAAAGACTTACCCCCGGGATACAGACCTAAAGATAGCAAGGCTTTAATTACATCCACAACACTGAGAATGACTTGGATTTATAAGCATCTGGAAAGCATTATCAAAGTAGGCAAGGCGGCTTTATTTGTAGAGCAATAATGCAATTCAAAGTGCTTGATCCAAGGTCTAGAAGCTTCCATCTCAGTAGAAGAACTGCAGGAAGCTCTCCAGCACATGCCTGATGGTAAAGCTCCAGGACCTGATGGATACCCCACTGAATTTTACAAAGAATTATGGTCTTTACTCTCACCTATTTTTTTCAGAATAATTGAGGAAATTAAAGAATCTTCAACTCTCCCCCAACATATGAACTGTGCAAATATCAGTCTTCTTCTAAAACCAGATAAAGATCCCACACTACCATCTAGCTATCGGCCGATATCACTAATCAATGTAGATCTTAAAATAATTAGTAAAACATTAGCAAGCAGACTGGAAAAAATCACACCCCACATCATACACCCAGATCAAACTGGGTTTATTAAAGGACGACACTCCACTAATAATACACATAGATTAATTAATCTTATAGACCACTGCCACCACAATAAACAAAAAGCCATTATCACCTCCTTAGATGCAGAAAAAGCCTTTGATAGGGTAAATTGGAAATTTCTACTTGCTACACTACGGAAATTTGGATTTAGAGAATATTACCTCTCCTGGATAAAAATACTGTATACCTCACCCAGTGCCTGTGTTAAAACCAATGACCAAATGTCCTCAAGGTTCAATCTTGAGAGAGGCACCCGACAGGGGTGTCCACTCTCACCAACTCTCTTTGCAATTTTCATCGAACCACTAGCAGCAGCCATCAGACAGAATAATAACATAAAAGGAATACGAACAGCAAATATAACACATAAAATATGTCTCTATGCGGATGATGTGCTAATTTTCCTGCAAAACGCACAGACCTCTCTTCCAGAAACAATAGGGTTGATAGACAGATTCTCCTCAATCTCAGAATATTCTATAAATTGGAACAAATCAGTAGTCTTGCCTATCAACTCTACATTTCAGCAGACACCTAAGACCCCACTAAAACCAGGGAACATCAAATATCTCGGCATTAACGTCTCAGCCAAACTCTCAGACTTGGTACACTTAAACTACACCCCCCTTATTAAAGCAATAGAGGAGGACCTCATTCGATGGAGGACACTCCCAATTTCACTTATGGGGAGAGTAGCAACAATCAAAATGATGATCTTGCCTAAAATTTACTACATCTTCTCAATGATCCCAGCAAAACCACCAAAAACCTGGTTTAACACTCTTGATTCTCATGTCTCAAAATTCTTATGGAAAAATAAACCATCACGTATAAGTTTAAAAACACTCCAGAACACCAAGGACCAAGGTGGTTTAGAACTCCCAAATTTTTATAATTATTATCTGGCCAATAAACTACTTTATGTTGTAAAATGGATCAATCGGAAACCCCTAGATGAAGGCTGGCTAGACGTTGAAAAAACATTCTGTGAAGATCTCCAAGTCAGAGATCTTCCCTTCTTCAGTCCTTCATCAAAAAGCACAGCTGCTTCAAAAGTATCAATATAAACACGTCGCTGACAGCTTGGTGGGAATTTCTTAAAATAAATGGATCTACACTCATTCCCTGCAAACTCACACCCATCTGGAACAATCCCGACATCCTGCAAAGAAAAAAACCAATAAACTTCCCAAGATGGCAAAATAAAGGAATAAGACACTTAGAACAACTTATCTCCAATAACTCTTTTATTCCATTTAATGAGCTAATAGAAACATATGGTATCAGTCAAAACAACTATCTGGAATATCTTCAGCTTAAGTCAATAATACAAACTAAGTTCAAACTAGAACAGATTAACTTGAACTTACCTCAGACAGTGACAAACCTCCTGAAGATCTCAGCACCTAAACCTCTTTCTAAAATTATCTCAATCCTGTCAGGTTCAAATATCTCAATATCCCTTCCCACGTTCAAATGGGAAGAAGATCTCAACATCAACAGAGACCCAACGTTTTGGTCAGAAATCTGTACAAATACATTCAAAATGAGCAAAAACCCCAATATACAGCTCATACAATACAAGATCCTTCACAGAGTTCATTACACGGGACAAAGGATGTTCAAGATGGGGCTCACTCCCACTAACATATGTTCAAACTGCACAGGTGATCTCCCAGATACCTATCTACACGCACTTTGGCTGTGTACGCCAGTCCAAACCTTCTGGCAAAAGATTTGTGAAGATTTATCGTTATGCCTGGGCCACCCTATTCCAGTCTCACCTTCACTTTGCTTGTTAGGAGATCTCACAGAAATTAAAAGAGAAAAAAATGAGTCCTGCATGCTCCTGGTTTCCCTAAGCGTCGCAAAAAAGGCGATCCTCATGAACTGGAAATCCAAAAGTAATTTGAATATAAAGTTATTTAAAAACTTACTTCTAGACCACATCACATTGGAGAGAATGTCTGCTTGTAGGAAAAATCATTTGACACAATTTGAGTCCACATGGTCCCCAATAATTAAATACACCATGTAGCCCTGTGGGGGGGGGGGGGGTAGTGGCTCCACCCCGGGGCTCTGGGGACCGTCCGTGGCTGGGGCGTCGTGGCTTTGGTGGTTGGTGGCTCTGTGGGCTCGGGGGTGTCCTGGCATCTATGCTGGGGGGCTACGGCCTGGCCTGGGGAGTCCTGGGCGGGGGTGTGGGGGGGGCTCTGCTCTGGGCCAGGGTCGGGCCCGCTGGGGTGGGATGGGGGGGCTGGGCGTCGGGCCCCGGCTGGGCTGTCGACTGGGGGGGGGTTGGGGGCGGGTTGTCCGGGCCCTGGGGGTGCGGGGCCTCCCCCTTCCCGGTGGGGGTGCCCGCTGCGGCGCTGGGGGTGGGTCCTCCCTCTGGCCCCCTCCCCCGGTGGGGCGGGTTGGCCCCTGCTGCCGCGCTCCGGGTCTGCCTCATTCCCGGATTGGGGGGAGCGGGGGACGGGGGGGGCTCCGGGTTCTGGATGGACGGTTAACTGAAAGTGACCTCCAGGGCCTGATAGGGGTGTGCGTGTGCGTGTGCGTGTGCGTGTGTGTGTGGGTTGGGGTGTGTGGGTTGGGGTGTGGGGCTGTGTGGAGTGGGCGAATGAGGGGGGGTGCCCTGGCCACTGGCCTCCGGCTGGGCTCGCACTGGGCCCTGCGGGTCTTGGACTCTGCTGTCTGGCCGTTGGGTGGGGTGGGGGCTCCCTGCCCGGGTCCCCTTGCGGCGCCTTGTTTGGGGGGGTGTGGCCCCCCGGGTCCTAGGCCGGCCGCTCGGGGGGTGGGGTGGGGCAGCGCGGGGGGTCCAGCTGGGCCAAGGTCCTAGCGACGGGGGGACCCCCTCCCTCAGAACCCTCCCTGCCTTACCTCACCTTATATTACCCCACAATAGGGAACAGTGGGGCGGTGCCTAGGTGGGGGGTCCAGGCTACTTAATTGCGGTCTGGGTCCTCCCCCGACTTTGCACCACCCACAATTTTAACCACACTTAGTCATGCAGGGTCTTGAGGGGGTAAGCCGCTTTCGGGGTTCTGCCGCTTGTCAGCGGTAGAACGCCCGGGCCCCGCTACCCCCCAATTTTAAACCGCACCATAGACACACACATCGCATCCACCTTTTCAAAACACAAAAACACACCCTTACATACATCCAACACACATATAGGGCAGGGGAAGGGCGGGAGACGTGGCTCCCCCCAGCACCTCCCGCTGGGGTCCCGCCCCGGCCCGGGGTGAGTGCGGCTGGAGTGCGGGGGGCGCGCTCCCTCGGGCGTGGCGCTTGTGGGGGGGCTGGGGTGCGGTGCTCCTTCTCCACTTGCTGTTGGATTGGTGGAGGTTGGGATACCGCGGTGGCCGGGAGGGGGCCTGGCCGGCAGCCTGAGGGTGCGAGAGTCATCACTCCCCCCCCCGTTCCGTGTGTGTGTGTGTGTGTGTGTGTGTGTGTGTGTGCGGGGTGGGTCATGGGTTGGGTTTCCCAATCAAGACCCGGGGGGAGGGGTTATGGGGCGGGTGGAATATGAGGCTCCTGGGGGTGTAGAGTTGACTGTTCTCCGACCGGGGCCTGCGCCGGACTTCGCTTTCCTGGGTCTGGGGGCGGGGCTGGTCCGGGGCGCGGCGGCTGGGGCCGTCTCTGCCTTGCCGGGTTGGGGGGGGCGGTGGGTGGGCCTGTTCCCGGGGGTGCGGTGGGACTCGCCGCCGGGGTTGGGGGGGCTCTCGGCCCGCTCGGCCCGGGGGCCCTGCTCCGGCCTTTTCTCGGCTTGGCGGCTTGGGTCGGGGCCTGGGGCCCTGTGCCCTTTGTCCTTCTCTTGTGGGCCCCTCTTGCCTGGGGGGGATTCCTCTCTGCATTCCCCGTCGGGTGCTTTTTGGGCGGGGGCGGGGCTCTCTGGGGTGGTTCGCTGGGGTCTCCCCGGGCCTGGGGGGCTTCTGTCTGCCGGGGTGGCGGTGTCCGGGCGCGGTGGCCTCGGACCCCGGGGTGTCACCACGGGTCCCCCCACAACAGTTCCGGCCACACCCAGTGGACAAGCCACACACACTCACACACACATACACGCACACACACACACACACACTTTCACTCCTCACGAAAGGTGCTTCTGAAGTTGCTTGTTGTCTGTCATCATTTGCTCAAACTTTAAAAATCATGTTCCTCTTTTGTTGTTGCCTCTTTGTTATTTCATGTTCCTGCCTCACGTTACTGTCTAGATAGAGCTGCTCAGGCTGGTTAAATCTAGGAAATCATCTTACTGTCTAGATAGAGCTGCTCAGGCTGGTTAATCTAGAAAATCATCTTACTGTCTAGATAGAGCTGCTCAGGCTGGTTCAATCTAATAACAGTTGGAAAGTATTTGGATGAGTGTGATTATTGCAAATAATATATGTAGCACAACAAGGACATTGTATGTTATCCCCTTCCCCCCTCCCCCCTCCCCCCTCCCCCCTCGACTTTCTTCTCTCTCTTCTCTTCTCTCTCTCTTTGTGCGTTCCCCCCCGGTCGTGTACGGCAGCCATGCCAACTTCTGACGGAGAAGGCAACAGGAGGAGACTCCAGGTCTCTCCCTGTTGCAAGACCAAAAACTGTTCTGACTCCGAAGGCTCTCAATCACATCATATTGTTGGCCCAAGCTGCCGAACAGGACAAGGGAAAAAGAGAAAAAAAAAAAAAAAGTGCTTGAACACACACACACACACACACACACACACACACACACACACACACACACACACACACACACACACACACACACACACACACACACACACACACACACACACACACACACACACACACACACACACACACACACACAAAACACTTGGCCCAGCTTTGAGATTCTTGAACAATATTCAAAGTTTACACCGCAGACATACAGAGTATTCCACCTTTATATGGAGTATTCAGTTATTTAACAATATGAATTCTTCTTGTGTGTTCATATCAAACTACAAACAACAAACTATTATCTCAAGTTCTGGTGTTGTACATATAAGATATTAGACACTGCATTCTGACAGATTCTTTTATTTTTAAATTTTTTCCAGTGATGTCAGTTTCATGTTTGAAGTTGAGCATGTGAATTGTGAAATGTTATCTCGCCCACACAGAAAGATGTCAGCAGGAGATCGACCGAGTGCTGGAAGGAAAGGATCAAGTCTGTTTTGAGGACAGGCATAACATGCCGTACATGCAGGTACTGCCCTGCATCACAAAATATAAGAAATAAAATCTAGTAGTTATGTTACTTACTGGTCTGTAAGTAAGCGAGATGTTTTGGAGCCTATCCTACAGCAAATCTGTGAGAGGATTCACTCTATGTGGGGCCCTGACCACAGATCATCAGATAAAAACAGAACAAACACACGCAAACTCTCTTCACCCAGGCTGTGATCCATGAAGTGCAGAGAATCGCCAACACTGTCCCGCTGAGTGTCGTCCACTGCACAACCAAGAACACAGAGCTCATGGGGTATTCAATTCCCAAAGTAAGCAGGAACCTGGTGCAGTACGTTTTGGCATCTGAGGCAGGAAGGTGAAGAGCAACATTTATCATTGTTGTTTTGTTCGGTTAATTTTCTCTTCAGGGTATGATGGTCATCGAGAACTTGACCTCAGTGCTGAATGAGGAGGGACAATGGAAGTTCCCTCATGAATTCAACCCTGAAAACTTCCTCAATGAGCAGGGGGAATTTTTTAAACCGGAGGCCTTCATGCCATTCTCTGCAGGTAGGACCACATCAGAGCACATCCAGAGTGGCATGCGCGGACAGTCCGAGCCTCATGTTTGACTTGCTCTGTGTCCCCAGGTCCTCGGGTGTGTGTCGGAGAGGGTCTGGCTCGCATGGAGCTCTTCCTCATCCTGGTGACTCTGCTGAGGAAGTTTAAGTTCATCTGGCCTGAAGATGCAGGAGAGCCGGACTTCACTCCCGTCTATGGAGTCACTTTGACTCCGAAACCGTATCACATGAATGTGCAGCTCAGGTCGACACAGTGAGGTGGCCTGCAGATACGTATGTGGAGGAAACAGATATGCAGTGACATTGACTTTCCCTCTGAAGATTTCACTGAGGTGATGGTAAATACCCCATTTGTATTGGAATGAATAACACGGTGGCACAGTGGTTCGCACTCTCACCTCACAGCAAGCAGGTTGTGGGTTCAAATATTGCCTGGGGCCTTTCTGTGTGGAGTTTGCATGTTCTCCCCGTGTGTGCGTGGGTTTCCTTCCACATTCTCAAAAACGTGCATCAGGGGTCCCTGAGCAAGACCCTGAGCGCTGCTCTGAATGGCTGCTACCGATGGGCCAATTCGGAAAGGTATTTCCCCTCTGGGCATTAATACAGTGCTATCAAATAAAAAATGTATTGTGTGCACTAAACACATGTAATTTATTGCAATTTATGGAATGTCTTTCATTTGAGTGCATTCTGCATTTAAAGCTGTACCATACTAGAGCAATATAACATGGACATATCATAAAAGAAAGTCACAAACCGTTATTGAGCATTAGTAGAAATCTGTTTTATATTTGTCATCCTGTTGCAAAAACAATCACTGATTCAGAGAGAAACTGCTGCTGGGGATTTCTCATTATAATAAAAACACAAAGAAGAGAATGGGCAGTCAGTGAGCCATCTGCATTAAGTTCTGATTCTACTGTTGGGATTTATGGTTGGTTATTAGCATTAAATTACTGTAAGTAATAGATTACTGAAAGTAATAAATCACTGGAAGTAATTTATGAAAAATTGAAATTATTAATGGAAGTAAACGGTCATTTACTCATTAACAACTCCTAAAGTAATTGAGTAATTACACAATAATCACCAAGAAGCGTTCAATTCAGCTAACAGGCGTTTATTAATAAAATGTATTAATTTATAAATAATTCTGAAATCATCTCATAGATCAACACACTCTTTTGAATGTGTTGATCTGTGTGTGTGTGTGTGTGTGTGTGTGTGGGGGGGGGGGGTCTGGAGTGATGAGTGGGTGTGGTGACCGTGACGACCACTAGGGGCGTGTGGCGGCGCGCAGAGGGAGAGCGCAATGGCTTGATGTGTCCACCAGGTGGATGTCAAGAGGGATTGCGATGACCCACGCGACCACTAGAGGCGTTTGACTCGCTCTTTCTGGGGACGCGGCGATTGCTTAACGGCCAGATAAACAAGACGTCCGTCGAGCGCGCATGCGCGAGGCCGGTCTAGGAGCGAGGCAGTCTACCGAGGGCGTAACGAACGGGCGGTTCCGTTGACCCAGTTCGGAGGGCCGGAGACCTAAGTGGAGGTCGGGACCTGCAGTTAGAACTCTTGTGATCGAGGCAGATGTGCTCTTGCAGCAGATAACAGTTGGGTGTTACATGCAGTTGTGTGTGTCTGTGTCCTTATCTGATCAGGTAAGGGGGGCTCATGGCTGTGGGGGATCACAGGCAGATCACAGGCAGATCAGGATTAGTAGAAGGAGGAGGGTGAATGAGAGAGAAAGACAGAGAATTCTGGCGACGCTCGGTTCTGAACCCTGGTTCCTCCACCCAGAACTTCCAGTGGACTGGAGCTCACTTGGACCTCTGGTTCTGAGTTGGAAAACCCAATTCCCGGACTTGGTTGGTGCGCGTGAACGCGCGTACACAAACCTATGAGATGCTGCGGCTTTCTGAGCGGCACATTGAAACACACACCATGTTAGCTTCACGCTAATCTAACAATATATCTGCCCAGACAAAAGCTCTCACCGTCCGTGGTTTTGTTGGACAGCACCGTCCGTGATGCTGTTGGTTCTGTGAGGCTGAGGTAACTGGTTGTTACCAGGTCTGAATTCAGTGTCCTGAATTGAGAGGCCTGGCTTCAGCTGCAGGAGTGGACAGTGGGGCAAATGATTTTGGAGAGGAGACGCTGGCTCTGGTCTCCAGAATCCCCCCAAAAAAGGAAAAATAGAGGAAAAGGAAGAAATAGTCCAAACTGGGTCCTGCTCGTACAGCGGGCTGGCGTTGGTGTTTCTTTTGTTCCTACTTGATGCTCTCTTCATCATCCTGAGGCAGAGAGACATGTCTCTCCCTCGGTGGTCAGATTGAGAAGCAGAGAGAGTTTGTAGGAAAAGCTTCATCAAGCTTGAATTTCGAACCCCTGTGGTGTTCTGGTCGGGTTCAAACATCCTCATTGGTTATCAACCTGGGAGGTTGAAAACTTCCTGGGTTTTTGGCTCGCTCCAACGCTGTTTTATGGCCTATTCATTATTGCTGGTGTTTCTCCTCTGTCAGAGAAACTTCTGGAGGAGTTCACTGGAATCTTCAGCCCAACACTACACACACACACTTTATCCATCTGTCATCAGTGAAATGCATCGCTGCTAAGTGTTTAATTTCAGCCTTTGCTCACCAAAATGTTGTATTTATGAAGTTATTTATCTGTTATGATTAATTTACATATTTATGCACATATACTTCTATCTCTCTCTCTCTTCTTTTTTTTTTTATCACTGTTCTTCATTTAGAATGTGGTTTATGTAGTTACTGTCCGTTGTTGCAGTTTCTCCACCTTAGTTGCCAAGCAGGAAAAAAAAAAACACCCTCATCTGGTCAGAGGAGACAGGGCTGAGATTGTTGCTCCTCTTTTCAAAACCACCAAGTAACCTATTCAGTTGAGTCCAGCTCATTTAACCACAATGTGGGTCTCAATAGTCCTGCTATTCATCTGCCTTTACTTTATAATTCTTACAACCCGGAGGCCCAGGAACTTTCCTCCAGGTCCCATTGCTCTGCCAATAGTGGGGAACCTTTTGTATCTGAGCCTGGTGAACCCCTTGAAGGATATTGAGGGGGTAAGTATATTAAAAAAAAAAAAAAAAACTAAACATTTTGTAATGTAGAAACTTTTGTTGTGCATTTTTACTTGTGTATTATTCACACAGAAGCCATGTTCTGTTGAATGTTTTTTGCTTTTCAAATCATGCTGTTGATATCAGAATATGCAGCCAGCTGATTGAAAGCTATTTCTGGCGAGCCTCAGGTCTTACTGCTTACTGAGGGTCATGCCTCTTATCAAAAGGTGAAATAAGTTTAGCAATGTGGCTTAAAAAATGGGAACTGAGAAGCATTTTTGAACACAATACAAAAAAACCCTCATTAAATATAGGAGGATTTCTGAGTGTGTGGCAGTTATAACAAAAGCAATGTGTGGCAGGATAAAGTAAACTTTAAAGTTTTTAATTGAATGATTTTCCACATTAGATTAAACCATGCTCTTTACTTAGGCGCATGTAATCAGAATCAGATAGCTGAGCCATGAGTCATTTCTTTTTGTGGTTTAGGACAGCATTAAACAACATCACACAGAGTTGTACAGATATACAGTCAAAAAAAAAATTAGGACACCCTACAAAAGTTTTAATTTTATTCTATCCATATTTGGAGATATGGGTATTTCAAATACATTTTAACAATACTGAAATATTCAAGTATGATATGATATCTGGTGAGGAATGAATTCGGACAAACCCACATTTATTCCCACTGAAAATGGCTAAAATCACAAATAGGTGCATCACATCAGGTTGCACACGACTACAAGATCATTACTGAGAATATTGAAGGAAGCTTGTCCTATTTAAACCTCAGAAATTTAGTTTGCCTTGCTCCCGATAGTTGAATGGAGAGTGGTGAGATTGAAAGAGCTGGTAAGGGATTTCTCAACACAATTTGTACACGCCTAGGTCTGGCTATCTGAGCAAGTTCACCTGGAGAGCAGATCTCATGCTGAAAGAAGCCTTCAAAAACAATAAGATGTCACCACCGGACCTACAGCAGGTTCTTGCTCCTGTTGAAGTGAATGTGCACGCATCGACAATCAGGAAGAGACTGAACTATTATTGAGCTTTGAGTTCCCTGGGAGGCAAGCAGGAAGGAAACCTTCACTCTCTCTCTCAGAGAAACATGAAGAATCCTGGAATGGCCGAGTCAAAGCCCAGATCCTATTGTGGGGTGTACATGTCAGAAATCCGTCAAACATCTCAGAGCTGAAAGGATTCTCCACCGAGGAGTCGGGGAAAACTTTCCTCAGACTGATAGATGCCTACAAGGAGCGTCTCACTGAAATTTTTTTTAACAGTGGATAAGACTCGCTTTTAGTAGGGAGGGTGTCCCAACTTTTTGTCACTTAGATAAAGCATTTTTGGCGATATTGTTTGTGTAATGAGTAAAATGAGATTTTTGTTGTTTACCTCCATTTAAATCACTTTCTTTTCCAGAAATGAATAAAAACGTGATTATTAGACATCAATAGGTAAATATTTAATATTATTATTATATTGTATGGTTCATTCACAAAAGACAAGAAAGAGGAAGTTTCCTCTTTATTATTTGTCTTTTTTCCCACTCACAGCTCAGACTCTTTCTCTACAAGTTAGAGGTAATCAGATAACTCACAGACTAATTCCACAATGTAATGAATGCAAATTGGCACTTATGTGTCCCAGCGGTGAGGTTTTTAAACTACAGTGAAAAACATTGTGGGTTCAGATGCTCAGACACAACTCAGCACCACTAACAAGGTGAGGTTATCCGCTCGCATAGCCTCAGATTTCTTTAAAATACTTAATGTTACATTTTCTTCATAATAACCTTGTATGTTTTAAGATTTCTGATACAATACCAACAAACCGTTTACAGGGTGAATACGTATTCATGCGAGGTGAGGGTGTAATTCTGCTGACCGGAAAAACACTGTTTGTATCTGCGTGACGTTGACCTGAAGAATGCAGGTACAGTCACACTCTGGAAAACAAGGTCACCGACTGACCTCTGCACCCTGATCACACCAAAGTGTCAGGAGAGTGACACATCCACTGTCTGACAGGCTTTCACACCACCACTACGTTTTTTTAATAATTTTTTTTAAAGCATTTTTAGACTTTATTGTGGATAATACTGTGAGAAGGTCTTTTACTAGAAATATCACACTTTACAAAGTTTTCTATAATCCGACTTATTTCTGGGAATCTTTTCTGTGTTTTACTTGAGCGCTTTAATCATGATCAAAAATATTTTTCAACGCTCATCTCTGAATCTGAGACATGTGGAATGTTTCTCCTCAAAATACATTTAGTAATATAGATTATGAGAATGAATTATGAGAAAAAAATTCAGCTGTTTTCCAGAATTTGTAAGATAACGATTTTCTCCAAAAATAAAAAATCGGTTCTGAATTTATGAGATAATTATCTCAGAATTATGAGATAATTATGTCATTAATTCTGAAAGAAATAATTTCATGTGAATGCGTGTCGTTTAAACGTCCGTTTACATGACACCAGTTTGCGGATGCACTGTATCCGCAAAGTTTTTAATCCGGCTCCCAAGGTGGAAAGATTCTTTCACGGTGCAAATCCCTCCTGCAGAGACTGATGGAGGCGACATAGCCTGCTACTGCGCATGCGCATCTCTCCCCCTCCCTCCTGCTCATCCAGTTGTAAACAAACATGGCGGCCGCGTAGTGGTACGACTCACGGTGCATATTCTAGTATCTTCCAGATCAGTAGTTTAATAGTTGAGACTCACCCCTGATAGGATCCGATGTGTCATCAGTCCATACGGATGTCGGGTGCTCTCCATTTTCTTCACGTTTATGGTGTATTGTTCTTTGCACACGTCTGTGTAGTTTCATTACAAAATCAAGCAACTGCGCCCTCCAGTGGCCCGACATACTAACTACACCGTTGTCTCTGTGTCTACTGCTGCAGTGTAAACACACTCCTTTTATTTAGCGGATTAGCTGTTGTCATGTGAAACGTTGTCGTGTAAACAGGGCCTAACTCCTCAGTCAGATTTCTGTGTATTCTGTCTCCCTGAGGTTTTTTTTTGGTTGGTTTTTTTTGTTGTTGTTTTTTACAAGGAAATTCTCCTGACAGTATCCAAGAAACCACCACTGTCATTTTTCAAAGGCAGCTCTTTCTTTCTCTGTAAACTTTCACCCACTTCTGTTCAAGGTTCTGCCTCACCCTATCTGCCCTATTGAGCCAAAGTACACAAAGGGGCGAGGCAGTGCTTAGAGCGGAACTCGGCTCAAATACCCCCCGAGAGCAAGAGAACCTCTTTATTTCAGCCCAGTACTTTCAACAATGTTCTTCTCAGCCGTCCTCATTTTGGTCTGTGTTTGTTTCATTGTACTTCAACTCATACCTCGGAGGCCCAAGAACTTTCCCCCGGGGCCTTTTGCGCTGCCTTTACTGGGAAACCTTCTGAGCCTGAGCCTTGACAACCCTCTGGCAGACTTTGAGAAGGTGAGAAAGTTCTGATGCTTTAAATGCGTTTTTTTTTTTCATTCATGAATGTCAAACACTTCTTTTTTTTTTTTGCAGTGTAAAGGGAGCAATGCTGCTCTGTCTGTGTGATTACGTAACATGTTGAGGACGTTTTGCCTGTATACTTGGACTATGGTCAACCTGTGTGGCCTGTCCTTGACTCCACATCTTTCACTTTTATCATTGATAAGCTCAAGGTTAGAATCGTGAGGTTTACATGAAATTACTGTTTTCGAACAATTGAATTCTTATTGTTACTTTATGTTCATTTCTGGACAATTCACTTCAATCTGGGATATTTTTTTGTTTTAAAACAATTTTTTTTCCCGATGCTACTGTGTCTGTTTTTCTGTTTTAATAAGCGGTAATGATCTGTGGCGAGATGCGAGAGCTATGTGAAACACTTTTCTTGTCCACGCCCAGCTGAGGAAGTCGTATGGCAATATCTACAGTCTGTACATCGGCCCGAGGCCAGCTGTAATCCTCAATGGAGTGAAGGCTATAAAAGAAGCCATGGTGGTCAAGGGCCCCGACTTCGCTGGACGACCCCAAGACCTGCTTGTGAATGACGTCTCCGAGAGGAAAGGTACAGCTCGCTTCAGCAGATGATGCATCTGCCGCACCAAGCCTGTGTAATCCAGGAGAAAATATAGTCACTGAGTGAAGTAAAGCTGAAGCTTCAGTTCTCATGTTATCTCAGTGCAGCGATACGTAAGAAATCCTGTGTACAACACATTGAAATGAATACTTTTCAGGAAATGTTTTAGAAGTGTCTCTCTTTTGCTTTTCACATAATAGGAGTGATTTTGGCTGATTATGGCCCCAGCTGGAAGGAACATCGCCGCTTTGCTCTGATGACCCTGAGAAACTTTGGGATGGGCAAGAACTCGATGGAGGACCGAATTCACGGAGAGATCAAATATGTTGTGAAAACACTGGAGCAGAGCATCGGTAAGCCAACCTCAGGTCCATGAAACTGCATTTAACTTTATGTTAATATGTCAAATAAGTTTCTCTTTTGTTTAATACTGTGTCTTAACTGAGTCGACATTACGCCGTTTACAGGTGAGCCCTTCACTCCTCAGGTTATGTTTCACAACGCCGCCTCCAACATCATCTGCCAGGTTCTGTTCGGTACGCGCTACGATTACGACGCCAACTTCATCAAAGTGATAGTCCAGTGCTTTACCGAGAACGCCAAATTATCCAGTGGACCGTGGTCGATGGTGAGTTCTCATTCATGAAGCAACCTCTCTCAGGCCCCTTTTACACAACAACCATTCAAGTGAATCCATCGCTTTTGCCTTTTTTTTTTTAGAGCACTTTGGTGTATTCAGGGTAAGAGAACAATTTACTACGGCTGTGCATGTGCAGTAGCAGAGTTTCAGGAAAGTTGCATTTTCCTAAGTTTACACGGAAATGGAGTCGGAGCGGTTTCAGAAAGTTCCACCGTGGGAGCAGTTTTAAGAAAGTTGAGCATTTTCACTTGAGAACTCTTTATTTGTTGCACAACCTCAGAGCTCAGAAATGCAACGAATGGCTCGACTCAGTGCTTCATTTGGAAAATCTGGTGGAAGATCTGTAACCTCTCTGCCATTGCACTCCTCTTCAGGTTAACCTGGGCAAAAGCTTATTGTTTTTCAGGCTGCAAAACATTTTCACAATTTCACCCCCACAGTGTAGCTCTGATGCGACTTTCCCAAGCAGTGAGGCAGCAAGATGTCTTACTAAAGTCTTGGAGCTCAATGGACTCTTCTGCCAGGCCACTTTTGGACTTCGACATTACGTTTAACACCGCTGTTGTCGAAGGTGTAATTATAGTTTTCTGAACATATTCAAATGTAATACTGACAGCTTCTTTGTAGACGAAACCTTGCAGCCTTGTGACATCTGATGATCTTTAAAGGAGTACAAACCAGTTTAGAAGCAACTTCTTTATGGGCCTGAAGGAGGGTTCAGTCTGTTCCACCATGCTAACATGAACAAGCAAATGCTTACCAAGTAAATCTCACATTGGAATGCAATTTTGTTTTTGCATACAAATAAAATGTTTTTGTTTTTTTTGTGTGTTTTTTTTTCACAGCTGTATGACTCATTTCCTATGATCCGTAACCTTCCACTGCCCTTCAAAAAGGCCTTTCAGAATGCTAAGGTAATGTTTGAAAAATTTAAAAGAAATAAACTCTAGCCACATATGTTCACAAAATCAATACATAAATCTAGTTTGACCACTGTCAAGAATAAAACAAATGATTCTTTTTTTTTTTTTTTTTAGACTGTTCAGGGTCTTGCAATTGAGTTGTTAACCGAGCACAAAAACACAAGAGTCCCCGGAGAGCCACGAGACTTTCTCGACTGTTACCTGGATGAACTGGATAAGGTGTGAAAAGAGATGGCACGCTGCCTTTTTTTTTTCTTCCTCAGTTTGAATAACCCATAATCCATCCAAACCTGAAAGTGTTTATACTGTTAGTCCATAAGATGCAGGCATGAGTGTGCTTCTCTTTTCAGAAACGAAACGAGTCGTCATTATCAGAAGATCAGCTCATCATGTACGCTCTCGATATTCATTTTGCCGGGACAGACACGACCTCCAACACTCTGCTTACTGGCTTCTTTTACCTGATGCATTTCCCCCACATACAAGGTACGCCTGGATATGTAGACCTTAGCTTTTAATATTACTGCTGCTTGACACCATGTTTGATATTACTTTTAAAAATAAATTTTGTTAGTATAAAATACACCAACATAGCAGTGTACTTAAAGAGTTTGTTGTGTTTGTTGTCAAAAATGTAGGAAAATACATCAATACAGAGTGTGAGATTGTTGACCACCTGAAGGAAAATTACATTGCATCGTAATAACATTCAAAATGCAGAGTTTTAATTCAATTTACAAGAGGTTTGTTACTTTAAGTGTATGTGGAGGAGGCTCAATCCTAGATGCCAGCCATCACAAAGGAAAAATGCACTGGTGACAGAATAACAGTATAATTACAACTCAAGGAAACGATAAAAAAAGAAAAAGACTTACCCCCGGGATACAGACCTAAAGATAGCAAGGCTTTAATTACATCCACAATACTGAGAATGACTTGGATTTATAAGCATCTGGAAAGCATTATCAAAGTAGGCAAGGCGGCTTTATTTGTAGAGCAATAATGCAATTCAACACACACACAAACACTTGGCCCAGCTTTGAGATTCTTGAACAATATTCAAAGTTTACACCGCAGACATACAGAGTATTCCACCTTAATATGGAGTATTCAGTTATTTAACAATATGAATTCTTCTTGTGTGTTCATATCAAACTACAAACAACAAACTATTATCTCAAGTTCTGGTGTTGTACATATAAGATATTAGACACTGCATTCTGACAGATTCTTTTATTTTTAAATTTTTTCCAGTGATGTCAGTTTCATGTTTGAAGTTGAGCATGTGAATTGTGAAATGTTATCTCGCCAACACAGAAAGATGTCAGCAGGAGATCGACCGAGTGCTGGAAGGAAAGGATCAAGTCTGTTTTGAGGACAGGCATAACATGCCGTACATGCAGGTACTGCCCTGCATCACAAAATATAAGAAATAAAATCTAGTAGTTATGTTACTTACTGGTCTGTAAGTAAGCGAGGTGTTTTGGAGCCTATCCTACAGCAAATCTGTGAGAGGATTCACTCTATGTGGGGCCCTGACCACAGATCATCAGATAAAAACAGAACAAACACACGCAAACTCTCTTCACCCAGGCTGTGATCCATGAAGTGCAGAGAATCGCCAACACTGTCCCGCTGAGTGTCGTCCACTGCACAACCAAGAACACAGAGCTCATGGGGTATTCAATTCCCAAAGTAAGCAGGAACCTGGTGCAGTACGTTTTGGCATCTGAGGCAGGAAGGTGAAGAGCAACATTTATCATTGTTGTTTTGTTCGGTTAATTTTCTCTTCAGGGTATGATGGTCATCGAGAACTTGACCTCAGTGCTGAATGAGGAGGGACAATGGAAGTTCCCTCATGAATTCAACCCTGAAAACTTCCTCAATGAGCAGGGGGAATTTTTTAAACCGGAGGCCTTCATGCCATTCTCTGCAGGTAGGACCACATCAGAGCACATCCAGAGTGGCATGCGCGGACAGTCCGAGCCTCATGTTTGACTTGCTCTGTGTCCCCAGGTCCTCGGGTGTGTGTCGGAGAGGGTCTGGCTCGCATGGAGCTCTTCCTCATCCTGGTGACTCTGCTGAGGAAGTTTAAGTTCATCTGGCCTGAAGATGCAGGAGAGCCGGACTTCACTCCTGTCTATGGAGTCACTTTGACTCCGAAACCGTATCACATGAATGTGCAGCTCAGGTCGACACAGTGAGGTGGCCTGCAGATACGTATGTGGAGGAAACAGATATGCAGTGCCATTGACTTTCCCTCTGAAGATTTCACTGAGGTGATGGTAAATACCCCATTTGTATTGGAATGAATAACACGGTGGCACAGTGGTTCGCACTCTCACCTCACAGCAAGAAGGTTGTGGATTTAAATATTGCCTGGGGCCTTTCTGTGTGGAGTTTGCATGTTCTCCCTGTGTGTGCGTGGGTTTCCTTCCACATTCTCAAAAACGTGCATCAGGGATCCCTGAGCAAGACCCTGAGCGCTGCTCTGAATGGCTGCTACCGATGGGCCAATTCGGAAAGGTACTTCCCCTCTGGGCATTAATACAGTGCTATCAAATAAAAAATGTATTGTGTGCACTAAACACATGTAATTTATTGCAATTTATGGAATGTCTTTCATTTGAGTGCATTCTGCATTTAAAGCCGTACCATACTAGAGCAATATAACATGGATGTATCATAAAAGAAAGTCACAAACCGTTATTGAGCATTAGTAGAAATCTGTTTTATATTTGTCATCCTGTTGCAAAAACAATCACTGATTCAGAGAGAAACTGCTGCTGGGGATTTCTCATTATAATAAAAACACAAAGAAGAGAATGGGCAGTCAGTGAGCCATCTGCATTAAGTTCTGATTCTACTGTTGGGATTTATGGTTGGTTATTAGCATTAAATGACTGTAAGTAATAGATTACTGAAAGTAATAAATCACTGGAAGTAATTTATGAAAAATTGAAATTATTAATGGACGTAAACGGTCATTTACTCATTAACAACTCCTAAAGTAATTGAGTAATTACTTTAAAAAAATATGAATAAATTATCAAAAATAATTTATTGATAAAACATTTTTTTTTAATTTGCATACATTTGTTATTTATGTATTAATAATACATTGGGGCACCACCAGATAAACTGGAAATAGCTAATACCAAAATATCAGTCTCGTTTGTAAAAAGTTTATTTAAGTTAGTTAATATCTCTGCATAAAATATAACAATCCTAAGTAAAATAGAAGGTGTGAGATCCGAGCACAGACTGTTACTGTCAGGTCCAACCTCTGAATATTTATTAATTCTGCAAGAAAGAACACACACACAAGTTAAGTTCGGTTTTACTCGCGAGGAGAACGGACAGAGAGTGTTTCAGTTACAATCTCCAAACCGCTCTGAAAAACCTCTGCCGCCTCCTCTCCTTTTATTAGGGTTCCTCTTATCTGATTTCAAAGCACTTCTCATCTGCAGACTACATTCCTCCTTACCATAAAAGATCACAGTGGAGAAATACAAGTCGTAATTCATGAGAAAGAATGTTGGTACAATGAATGTGATAACTTTTCGTAAGATTATTCCAACAGTTACAAACCAGTGAATGTCAACAAAAAATACACAATAATCACCAATAACCACGTTCACCAAAGCGTTTATTAATAAAAATGTATTAATTTATAAATAATTCTGAAATCATCTCATAGTTCAACACATTCAAAGAGTGTGTGTGTGTGTGTGTGTGTGTGTGTGTGTTTGTGTGTGTGTGTGTGTGTGTGTGTGTGTGTGTGTCTGTGTGTGTGTGGGGGGGGGGGGGGGGGGTCTGGAGTGATGAGTGGGTGTGGTGACCGTGACGACCACTAGGGGAGTGCGGCGGCGCACAGAGGGAGAGCGCAATGGCTTGATGTGTCCACCAGGTGGATGTCAAGAGGGATTGCGATGACCCACGCGACCACTAGAGGCGTTTGACTCGCTCTTTCTGGGGACGTGGCGATTGCTTAACGGCCAGATAAACAAGACGTCCGTCGAGCGCGCATGCGCGAGGCCGGTCTAGGAGCGAGGCAGTCTACCGAGGGCGTAACGAACGGGCGGTTCCGTTGACCCAGTTCGGAGCGCCGGAGTCCTAAGTGGAGGTCGGGACCTGCAGTTAGAACTCTTGTGATCGAGGCAGATGTGCTCTTGCAGCAGATAACAGTTGGGTGTTACATGCAGTTGTGTGTGTCTGTGTCCTTATCTGATCAGGTAAGGGGGGCTCATGGCTGTGGGGGATCACAGGCAGATCACAGGCAGATCAGGATTAGTAGAAGGAGGAGGGGGAATGAGAGCGAAAGACAGAGAATTCTGGCGACGCTCGGTTCTGAACCCCGGTTCCTCCACCCAGAACTTCCAGTGGACTGGAGCTCACTTGGACCTCTGGTTCTGAGTTGGAAAACCCAATTCCCGGACTTGGTTGGTGCGCGTGAACGCGCGTACACAAACCTATGAGATGCTGCGGCTTTCTGAGCGGCACATTGAAACACACACCATGTTAGCTTCACGCTAATCTAACAATATATCTGCCCAGACAAAAGCTCTCACCGTCCGTGGTTTTGTTGGACAGCACCGTCCGTGATGCTGTTGGTTCTGTGAGGCTGAGGTAACTGGTTGTTACCAGGTCTGAATTCAGTGTCCTGAATTCAGAGGCCTGGCTTCAGCTGCAGGAGTGGACAGTGGGGCAAATGATTTTGGAGAGGAGACGCTGGCTCTGGTCTCCAGAATCCCCCCAAAAAAGGAAAAATAGAGGAAACGGAAGAAATAAGCCAAACTGGGTCCTGCTCGTACAGCGGGCTGGCGTTGGTGTTTCTTTTGTTCCTACTTGATGCTCTCTTCATCATCCTGAGGCAGAGAGACATGTCTCTCCCTCGGTGGTCAGATTGAGAAGCAGAGAGGGTATGTTTGTAGGAAAAGCTTCATCAAGCTTGAATTTCGAACCCCTGTGGTGTTCTGGTCGGGTTCAAACATCCTCATTGGTTATCAACCTGGGAGGTTGAAAACTTCCTGGGTTTTTGGCTCGCTCCAACGCTGTTTTATGGCCTATTCATTATTGCTGGTGTTTCTCCTCTGTCAGAGAAACTTCTGGAGGAGTTCACTGGAATCTTCAGCCCAACACTACACACACACACTTTATCCATCTCTCATCAGTGAAATGCATCGCTGTTAAGTGCACATATACTTCTATCTCTCTCTCTCTATTTTTTTTTTTTTTTATCACTGTTCTTCATTTGGAATGTGGTTTATGTAGTTACTGTCCGTTGTTGCAGTTTCTCCACCTTAGTTGCCAAGCAGGAAAAAAAACCCCACCCTCATCTGGTCAGAGGAGACAGGGCTGAGATTGTTGCTCCTCTTTTCAAAACCACCAAGTAACCTATTCAGTTGAGTCCAGCTCATTTAACCACAATGTGGGTCTCAATAGTCCTGCTATTCATCTGCCTTTACTTTATAATTCTTACAACCCGGAGGCCCAGGAACTTTCCGCCAGGTCCCATTGCTCTGCCAATAGTGGGGAACCTTTTGTATCTGAGCCTGGTGAACCCCTTGAAGGATATTGAGAGGGTATATTGAGAGTATATTTAAAAAAAAAAAAAAAAAACTAAACATTTTGTAATGTAGAAACTTTTGTTGTGCATTTTTACTTGTGTATTATTCACACAGAAGCCATGTTCTGTTGAATGTTTTCTGCTTTTCAAATCATGCTGTTGATATCAGAATATGCAGCCAGCTGATTGAAAGCTATTTCTGGCGAGCCTCAGGTCTTACTGCTTACTGAGGGTCATGCCTCTTATCAAAAGGTGAAATAAGTTTAGCAATGTGGCTTAAAAAATGGGAACTGAGAAGCATTTTTGAACACAATACAAAAAAAACCTCATTAAATATACAAGGATTTCGGAGTGTGTGGCAGTTATAACAAAAGCAATGTGTGGCAGGATAATGAAAACTTTAAAGTTTTTAATTGAATGATTTTCCACATTAGATTAAACCATGCTCTTTACTTAAGTGCATGTAATCAGAATCAGATAGCTGAGCCATGAGTCATTTCTTTTTGTGGTTTAGGACAGCATTAAACAACATCACACAGAGTTGTACAGATATACAGTCAAAAAAAAAATTAGGATACCCTACAAAAGTTTTAATTTTATTCTATCCATATTTGGAGATATGGGTATTTCAAATACATTTGAACAATAATGAAATATTCAAGTATGATATGATATCTGGTGAGGAATGAATTAGGACAAACCCGCATTTATTCCCACCGAAAATGGCTAAAATCACAAATAGGTGCATCACATCAGGTTGCACACGACTACAAGATCGTTACTGAGAATATTGAAGGAAGCTTGTCCTATTTAAACCTCAGAAATTTAGTTTGCCTTGCTCCCGATAGTTGAATGGAGAGTGGTGAGACTGAAAGAGCTGGTAAGGGATTTCTCAACACAATTTGTACACGCCTAGGTCTGGCTATCTGAGCAAGTTCACCTGGAGAGCAGATCTCATGCTGAAAGAAGCCTTCAAAAACAATAAGATGTCACCACCGGACCTACAGCAGGTTCTTGCTCCTGTTGAAGTGAATGTGCACGCATCGACAATCAGGAAGAGACTGAACTATTATTGAGCTTTGAGTTCCCTGGGAGGCAAGCAGGAAGGAAACCTTCACTCTCTCTCTCAGAGAAACATGAAGAATCCTGGAATGGCCGAGTCAAAGCCCAGATCCTATTGTGGGGTGTACATGTCAGAAACCCGTCAAACATCTCAGAGCTGAAAGGATTCTCCACCGAGGAGTCGGGAAAACTTTCCTCAGACTGATAGATGCCAACAAGGAGCGTCTCACTGAAATTTTTTTTAACAGTGGATAAGACTCGCTTTTAGTAGGGAGGGTGTCCCAACTTTTTTGTCATTTAGATAAAGCATTTTTGGCGATATTGTTTGTGTAATGAGTAAAACGAGATTTTTGTTGTTTACCTCCATTTAAATCCCTTTTTTTTCCAGAAATGAATAAAAACATGATTATTAGACATCAATAGGTAAATATTTAATGGAGTGTCCTGATTTGTTCACACGACTGTACACACATAATCACATAGCATTTACAGACATACATAAATAAACATGTACACATAATTAAAGTATATATACACATTTACACATAGACGTGACTATGCCTATATGTATTGGTGTTAGTGTGGGAATCCTTATACAAAGTGAAGAATTATATTAGGAAATATGTTCTGCACTATATAGAGGCTACCACTTTAAAGTCACATTAGGTTATCATATTTAAATACTACTGCTACAGTGGCAAGAAAAAGCATGTGACTGATGTGAAATAAAGGTGTTATTCTTTTTTTTTTATAATCTTGTGCGCACGACTTAATATTTTGTGGGAACAAGTTGTCTTGTCCAAAGAAGATAACAACTCGCAATCATTAACTTGTGCACACAACTTAACTATCTTCTGCAAACAAGATAATTTATAATGAACTCATGTGCGTCTTTAATGACTTCCAAAGCACACAGCCACCATTTAATGGAGAGAACTGAGCCAATCAAGTTTTATTTTTAACTTGGAATGTCATACAGGGAGGCTCTCGCACGTAGACATGGGATTGTTATCTGCAGGAATCGCTGAGTTCATTACTGGCCAGATCATACTTTCACGGTACATGGCATACCCAAAAACAGACTCGACACAAAGATGAAGTTTACAGAGTTTATTCTCACGACCAGAGGCAGAGGTATCCAGGAAGGGTCAGGCAAAAGAAGCCTCTGCAGGGTGATCAAGTCCAGATTTGGACAAAGTCAACGACATTGGCTGAGTCTGTTGTCCTTGAGTAACAAGACCAACTCTGTGTTTCTGAGTTTGTGGTGAACTATCGAGTGCGTGCCAGACAAAAACACACATCAAACAGTGCTCCCAGGTTAATGAGTCTTAAAAAAATAGAAAAAAGTGAACTGGAGTCAGGAGTTGCCATAACTGGAGTCCAAACTCCAGAATGAGTTTGCAGAATGGTGTTGAGTAAAACAAGACACATCAGAGGAAAACAAGGGCTTTGAGAGCAGTTTTGATCAGAGTTGAGGAGATTGGTTTGGTGAGTTTCTGACATATTCTCAAAACAAAAAATACATTCAACCCCAGATTTGCAAATAAAGAGTAATATGTTTCTTTTTACATGCAATCCTCCTATCACATGTGCTTTAATTTGACTTCACTTCAATTTAACTCTAAATGACAACATTGCCTAGTTTAAAAAGCACTTTTCCTAAAAAGTGACATGCCATGTTGAACTGAAGAGCAATAGAAAGTCATGCATGCAAACGCAAACTATGAGATGGTTTTTTGTACTTTACAGCTGAGGAGAAGTTATGGAAATGTCTACAGTCTGTTCATTGGTCCCAAACCAGCTGTGATCATCAACGGGTTCAAGGCCATGAAGGAGGCCATGGTCACCAAGGGGTTGGATTTTGCTGGACGACCCCAAAACCTGTATATCAATGCTATCACTCTGAAAAAAGGTGGAAATATTGTTTGAAAGCAGCATGTTCTGGCCCCTATCTCCTCTGGGATTATGATCAATGTATTTGACATTATTCAGTTGTTTTGTTGTTTTTATTGAGGGGGGTAATTTATTTGGTTGTTCAATTATATATTATATCTTCTTCTTCTTCTTCTTCCTGTTGTAGGAGTGATTCTGGCAGACTACGGTTTGAGTTGGAAGGAGCACCGTCGCTTTGCTCTGAAGACTCTGAGAAGCTTTGGGATGGGGAGGAACTCAATGGAGGACCGGATTCACGGGGAGATTCAGTACATCATCAAAACTCTGGAGGACAGCAATGGTCGGTCATCTGTGGGCCTTGTAGCAGACAACAATAGAAACACAACAAACAATCTGATGTGTGATGATGGTTTCATTCTATTTTCCACAAAAACACTTTCATACTTTAATTTATGATCTTTACAGGGAAAACCATGAGTCCTCACATTTTGTTTCACAACGCCGCTTCAAACATCATCTGCCAGGTCCTGTTTGGTAAACGCTACGAATACGACGACGAGTTCATCACAGATATGGTTCAGTCCATCACTGAGAATGTCAAATTAGTCAATGGCCCGTGGTCGATGGTAAGTTAAAGCAGAGGCGACAAGCCAAGCTGCAGCAGGCTGCTTGCTGGCACTCCAACAACGTGAAACGAAAGCTCAGGCTCTGTCAGGAATGTGGAGGAAACACACATTCTTATCCACTCCGGGAATGAATATATCAGCCCTGATTTAATTAACTACTCAGTAAAATACTTGGAAATTACAAATAAAGCTAGATATTTTAAGACTTTAGGTGAGAATAAACAAACCCTGTGTGTCATTTATAGAAAGTAAAATCAGTTGTAAAGCATTAGACTGATAAGAATAAAAATCAGTAAATTACATAAATGTCTTGCATGTTTGTTCTATAACTGTCCTAATACAAGATGTATTATTTGCCAAAAATAACCCTAAGTATCACTTGCTATTATCAGAGGAGGTAAGTTTGAAAAGGGACACTTCAGAGTTTTCAAGTTAAACACCAACGTTTTGTTTTTTTTAATTGAAATGATTAAAACAAACAAGAGGTACATTCAATAAAAATAAAATGAATAATAAAAGATAAATAGAATTATTCTCCTGCCTTCTCTTCTTTCCTTTATTTCACCAGCTGTACGATTCCTTTCCCTTCATTCGTAACCTGCCGCTACCCTTCCAAAAGGGCTTCAGCAATACAGAGGTGTTGGGGGCTGAAGATTCCATGAACTCCTCAAGAGGCTTGCTCCCCCGAAGGAAAACACTAGCAACAATGGATAGGCCATAAAACAGCAGGGGAGCGAGCCAGACCCCGGAAGTGGCCAATGAGGATGCTTGAATCCGACCCGAACACACCACAGGGGTCCAAACCCAAGTTGGTGAGACTCACTTCCTCCCAAAACTCTCGGCTTCTCAACTGACCTCCGAGGGAGAGACATCGCTTTCCCTCCTCAGGATGGTAAAGAGAGCAAAAGAACAGAAGAAACACCAACGCCAGCCAGCTGGACGAGCAGGACCCAGTTTGGACTACATCTTCTGTTTTCCTCTATTTTTCCTGTTTTTGGGGGACTCTGGAGACCAGAGCCAGTGTCGCCTCTTCTCTAAAACCATCCTCTCAGCTGTCCACTGCTGCAGCTGGAGCCAGGCCTCTGAATTCAGGACGCTGAATTCAGAGCCGGTAACAACCAGTTACCACAGCCTCCCAGAACCAACAGCACCAAAGAACTATAAGGGTGAGCGCTTTTGTCTGGGCAGAGAATAGTTAGAATGATGTTCTGTTGAAAATGCAATGTGTTTCCATGTGCCGCTCAGAAGGCAGCAGCATCTCATGTTGTTTGTGTATGCGCATTCACGCGCACCAAGTCCAGAACTCTGGTTTTCCACCTCAGAACCAGAGGTCCAAGTGAGCTCCAGGCCCACTGGGAGCTCTGTGTGGAGGAACCAGGGTTCAGAACCGAGCGTCGTCAGAATTCTCTGTCTTTCTCTTGTCTTCATCCTCTCTCATTCTCCCCCTTTCTCCACTAACCCGGATCTCCTCGCAGCCCTGCTCCCCCCTTATCTGATCGAGATAAGCTCACCTCTGCATGTAGCACCAACTGCATGTAACCTGCTGCAGAGCAGATCTGCCTTGATCACAAGAGTTCTAACTGCAGGAACCGACCTCCACTTAGGACTCAGGTGCTCAGAACCGGGCCAACGGAACCGCCCGTTCGTTACGCCCTCGGTAGACTAACTCGCTCCGAGACCGCACGCGCGCTCGACGGACGTCTTGTTTATCTGGCCGCTAAGCAACCGCCGCGTCCCCAGAAAGAGCGAGTCAAACGCCTCTAGTGGTCGCGTGGGTTATCGCAATCCCTCTTGACATCCACCTGGTGGACACATCAAGTCATTGCGCTCTCCCTCTGCGCGGCGCCGCACGCCCCTAGTGGTCGTCACAGTCACCGCATTGACCCACCAACGTCTACCTCCACCTGGTGGACGTTCGAGGTCATTACACCCCCTCACATTAACCCGAAGACGTCTGCCTCCACCTGGTGGACGTTCGAGGTCATTACACCCACTCACTCCAGACCACACACACGCACGCACGCACGCTCGCACGCACGCACGCACGCACACACGCACGCACGCACGCACACACACACACACACTCTTTGTACATAGTGTTTGCTGTTTAATAGATTAGATCTCCGTGTTAGATGTCGTTTGCTATTTGAATGTGTTGATTTATGAGATGATTTCCGAATTATTTATGAATTAATACATTTTTATTAATAAACGCCTGTTAGCTGAATTGTACGCTTCTTGGTGATTATTGTGTATTTATTGTTGACAATTCACTGGTTTGTAACAGTCTGTGCTCGGATCTCACACCTTCCATTCTATTTAAGATTGTTATATTTTATGCAGAAATATTAACTAACTTAAATAAACTTTTTACAACCGAGACAGATATTTTGGTATTAGCTATTTCCAGTTTATCTGGTGGTGCCCCGATTTATTATTAATACATAAATAAGAAATTTATGCAAATTAATAATTTTTTTATTAAATTTTTTTTTTGATATTTTTTCATTTTTAAAGTAATTATTCAATTACCTTAGGAGTTGTTAATGAGTAAATGACCGTTTACTTCCATTAATAATTTAAATTATTCATAAATTACTTCCAGTGATTTATTACTTTTAGTAATCTATTACTTACAGTAATTATATGCTAATAACCAACCATAAATCCCAACAGAGGTAATGTTAACCACACACAGCACCTGTTACTGTGAGCACTCTTTACACTATAAGATAGAATGTTGGGTCACGCATATTATAGTCTATGTTAATCCACAATTCCGTATTAATCCATATTATGAGGGACGACTTGTGTTTTTCAGAGAATACACTCTTATTTGATGACTGAGCACAAGAAGACCAGAGTCCTCGGAGAACCTCGAGACTTCGTAGACTGTTACCTGGATGAAATGGCTCAGGTGTGTTCGCTGCAGCGGTTTGAACATCAGACAACCATTAACGTAGTCTCTTGATGACTTCAGCTTGGCTGTCGCTGTCTCTTCTGCAGAGAGTCGAGGATTCCTTATTTTCAGAAGAGCAGCTGTGTAGGAATGCTCAAGATCTTTACATCGCCGGGACCGACACCACCTCCAACACCCTGCTGGCTGGTTTTCTCCACCTTACAAACAACCCACACGTACAAGGTACACCTGCAAGTCTTCAGAAAGAGAACTGTTTGGTTTGAAGCAGTAATACTCTTCAGTTTTAAAGTTATTACTTCAATGCAATCCTCAACCCAGACAGTCTGTATTGAATATCATGGAGACGAAAGGAAAACCTTTTTTTTTTTGCCATTGTTTGTAGGTAATGGCTCATGTTCTTTTTTTCATTCATGTTTTATGATGTAATGATTTAAAATGTTGAATACAACGTTGTCTCGCAGAAAGATGTCAGCAGGATATCGATCAGGTGCTGGAAGGGAAGGCTCAGGCCACTTTTGAGGACAGACATAAACTGCCTTATGTTCAGGTACCAGAAATATTTACGATTTCACTTGTATCAAATGTGTGGATGTGGGACTCATGTGGCTCAATGTAAAGTCAACTAACACGGGAGACAATCCACGTAAAGTGTGTGGAAGGGAAAGTGCTCTGGGATTCGCTGCCATGCTTTTATTTTCTCCCCATT
The DNA here is from genome assembly GCF_963383615.2 of Lipophrys pholis. Lineage (NCBI taxonomy): Eukaryota > Metazoa > Chordata > Actinopteri > Blenniiformes > Blenniidae > Lipophrys > Lipophrys pholis. Next base: position 24,224,019 of record NC_137631.1, on the reverse strand, counting down.
AGAAGCTCTCTGACAACAGATAATCTCTCTCTAATCAGGCTGTGATTCATGAAATTCAGAGGATGTCCAACATTGTTCCGCTCAACGTTTTTCACTGCACCACCAGCGACACGGAACTCATGGGATATTCACTTCCAAAGGTAACGGCTTACTGTTTGGCAATGTTTCAGCCAGAAAGTGAAAAGATCCCTCAATATCTGTTTTTCCTCTTCAGGGCACTATGGTCATTGAGAACATGGCCTCTGTTCTGCATGAGGAAGGACAGTGGAGGTTCCCTCATGAATTCAACCCTGAAAACCTCCTGAACGACAAGGGAGAGTTTATTAAACCGGAGGCCTTCATGCCTTTCTCCGCAGGTATGAGTGCGTGAAGACATTCGTTCATGCACAGGGTGAATCAAATCAGACGACTAGTTTCCTATTTTTGAAATTTTTGAAAATGTTTTCTGGGTCTCAGGTCCTCGGGTGTGTGTCGGAGAGGCTCGCATGGAGCTCTTCCTCATCCTGGTGACTCTGCTGAGGAAGTTTAAGTTCATCTGGCCTGAGGATGCAGGAGAGCCGGACTTCACTCCGGTCTTCGGGATCACCATGACACCCAGACCGTATCGCATGAAGGTCCAACTCAGGTCGACAAAAGGCTGAGAAAAGCACAAATGTCTGAAGTTGATGGCAAATCTAGAAATGCTGCAGCAGTTAATCGTGTTTCACCTGCGCATCAAAGCTGCTCAATTCATTGGCCGCCACAGCACATCAACTTCCTTCATGTCATCATTTGTTCATTACAGCAACTCTCACTCCTCAGTACATTTAGATAACATTTTAACCTCTAGTGCCACCTCCTGCCCTTGTGATCTGTTCACTTTTAAGGTTTAAGCAGCGCTGCTTTTACTTTGAAAATATACAATATCATCTGAATCCACAAATTGTACTAGTCAAATATGTAACAATATATAACTATGATTTATTTATTTTTTTCTGTCAGTTATATTCTCCTTTTCCTGAACATATCCCTCAGCTCATTATTGAAAGAATTATTATAGCTTTGAATGATGTTTTTTTTTTTTTGCCTCCCGATTCTGTACTGGTGACTGCCCTTTGTGACGTGTCACAGCTTGCAATAAACAGCTCTGCAGAGCCCTTTCATCTCTGTCTTCATGAGTCTCTCATTGTGAAAAAAGGATTTTAAAGTCCTTATAGGCTTTGATTTCATCCATTACAATCTGTAGTATCAAACATGTATGACCCCACCTAAAATCGCTTGAAATGAAGCCATAATTAAATTTAATGAGCAATGAAACATGTTGCTGTATATCAACAAATAAAAATAGCTTGAATTAAGTGCGTTGTTAAATCAGGCTTTTTGACAGAATTTTCTTAAACAGTCTTTGTAACACTGTGTACATGAAAATGTGATGAGTAGACAAATAGTTTAGTTAAAGTGACTCAAAGTGAACCTAAAATGACTCAGGATTAAAAGGCAGTATCCTTTTTAAACAGGCTTATTTTGCAATACCGCGGCACACTTGGTTGGATAAGGTCAAGCTGTGGGTGGGTTCAACGAGTAGTTCCGTTTCTGTGCTATAAACTGCGACACAAATCACACAAGACAGGACTATGATTTTTGTGTTGCTGCTTTGTTTGTGGATTATGGCTCCAGTTGGAGGGAGCGTCCTCAACATGGTTTTAGGCAGCCAGCCATCCAGCCATCATTTGGACTGTCAATTTTTCAGAAAAGACGGCCAAAAAGATAGCGGACGTGTTGCTCAAAGCCTCTAAAACATGTCTATAATGACCATCACTACTTGTCACTGTCTAATTTTGTTTCGCAAAATTATAGCGAATTATTGGCTCGAGTACACAACGCGCTACTGACTTCTGGTTTGTTTTGCGCCCAGTAACGAGCAATGTGATTGGTCAATTTGATACCATGTGGTATAAACGTTTTGAACGGCGATCTCTGATTGGTTTGTATTTCTCTGACTTTTCCTGGTGCGTTCAAATACCTGGGCAGAGCGGAGGAATTCGGATGAATTTTCTTTCCAAAATGCAGAGGAATTATATCTGCAGAATCCACACAGGTGGGACTAAATCTTTCAACCTATGATTGATCTGATTTTTAATTTCCAAAATGTTGACACATGTTTGGATAACTGCACATCATTCATGCTTTTAAAACGAATAATGAAATAATTTTTGCTGTGAAAATGTTGATTTTGATATAAGTATTGACAATCATCACTATCACCAATGAAAAGAAGCCATTACCTTAAAAGAAAAAATAAGTGTTAACAAGGAAAGAAAGTATATTGACTGCATCAACCAAAATGTCAAGGAGAAAAGGAAATGCATTACTGTGAAGCTGCAAAATCTACATGTCCCATTGTAATAATTAGTAGCCCAGAATGTATTAGAAAGGACCATCTAGGGTCTACATTTTGTTTTGTTTTTGTTTATAACAAAACACACATACACACACACACACTTTCCCGCTCTCCCAGGTCAGTTGCTGTTAGTCATCAATGTCAAACAGTGGAATAAGTTGCTCTCTGGACATCAGGAAGTTGCACCATGTCTTTATGAGTTATGTCAAATGTTTTTTTTTCATTGTTTCTGACTCATTTTGACCTTTTGATTCTCCTCTGCTTTCCCACTTTTAGTTTGAATTTGGATCCTTTGACATTTGAATCCTTCAGTGTGTGTTTTGGTTTTCATGTCTGGGTTACGGGACTTTGTTGTTAGTGCAGCCTGTCCTTTATAACGCCACACACAATGGTAAAATAACTGGAGTTCATGAAGAATACTTGGCTTTTACAGAAATTTCTGCATTTTGTATTGCTTAGTTGCTTGTGTTAAACATAGATTTTTTTTAACTTTTTTTTTTTTTTTTTTAAACTAAAGTGACTTGGATTTCCTCATTTGTGAGCATTTGTTAACAGAACACCATTAAAAAAATGTGGGACCCACATACAAGTTGTGTTTGATAAGAAAGTGTTTTACAATCATGCACATATATTTATTCCATTTGATCAATAGAATAGAATAGAATAGAATAGACACAGTTTATTAATACCAGAAGGAACTTCTTGTAGCATGGCTCCACACAGAATAAAGATAGATGAGGGATAATAAAGATAAATAAGTTCAACTGTGACTGGTAAAGATCAGTCAAAATGTGTATTTCAGCCTTGTTTGATTGATTGATTGATTTTGTGGCATAAATGCATTTAGATCTCAGCTTGAAATCAGTATTTCAAATATATTAATTATATAATATAATTGCACAAAGAATCAATGACTGAATGCAAATATTAGCATTTCTGTAACTTCTGCCTTGTTTTGAACAGCCAGGTAGATTAACAAAATTTCTTTTTTTTTTTTATAAAAGTCTGCATGAGCATGAGGATCTCTGGTTCAGTTGTTCCCTCCATCGATCTTCCCCACTTCAGAATCCTCAGTTGACTTCAGATGTTTCATTTTGGACTGTGAAACTAAACCAGGCTGCCCAGGGGACGAACAACCTGGCCATGTCACTGTGCAGCCCTGATTTCTATTTATTTTGCGAAAGAGCCCATTTAAAGTAAATTCAAGACTTTTAAAAGTGTTTTATGGCTCAAAGAAGACAGCTGAGAATCTTTGAATGTTTGCTGAATTGTATAAATGTGGTTCCTACCTATGGGTACTGTGTGATGGACTTGGGCTCAAACCTTAAATTGGATGAAGCTGTGTTAAAAAAAGAAAAGAAAAAAGGATGGATTGTCACAACACAAAACATAAACACCCTTCATTCGTCTACCTCATCTCTGAGTCCAGATTGCAGGAGCCCTAACACGGATACATGAATGCTTTCAATCATGATTGTAAAATTCTGTACATGTCTATCCTACCAATGTCATTGAATGATTCCTAGAGACATCCCATGCGCTGCCTGACTCCTCCATTGAATAGAGCATCAACAGAAACAACAAACAGGAGAAAAAAAACCAATATACCCATGAAATAGTAAGCAAAAGAAATAAAACGAGACAAAACAATGGATAAGAAGTAATAAAAGCGACAATAAGGGCAGTGATTACGGGAGAAAGTTTGATGGTGGAAATAAATCCAAAACATGGTCAATGAGAGTTTGCTTGCTCCCAGAGGGGTCTAATCTCTCAGAACATCGTGTGCTTGTGTAATGGAACGAAATAAGGAATGATTAGCTGAGAGACAAGAAAAAGTACAACTGGTACATCTAGATCAGCTGTTTTTAGTCTTTTTTAAAAAATGTTGTAATTTCCCCTAAAGCTCACTCTTGCCAAAGTGACCACCTCAAACAACGTATGATCAGCATTTCTGAATGACATCCCCAGCATTGTGTAACACGAGCCAGTTCATCAGAAAACAACACTAGTTTTTTAATACATTTTTAGAAATACAAGCTTGTTAAAATTTAATTTTCTGGTGAAATGTCCTCAAACTGACATGAAATAAAAACTGTGATGACACTTTTTATTTCACACTTTTTGCATGTATTTACTGCCGAGTTCAAACCATGTTCCTGGAGGTGGACGGTTGACCATCTCAGAACTCTATTTCCTGTCACATAATGCCTACAGTGTTTTCCTTGTGCAGGCTGTGATCAATGAAGCACAGAGGATGGCCAATGTCGTTCCTCTCAGCATTTTCCACTGCACCACCAAACACACAGCGCTAATGGGGTATTCCATTCCTTTTTTTTTTTTTTTTTTTAAAAAGGGGTATTCCATTCCTAAGGTAAGAAATAATTGATTGAAAAGGTCTTCACAAGAGCATTCTTAATAGCTTTTTGGTGTTGATTTGTGGTTCGTTTTCCCTTCAGGGGAACGCGATCATCGAGAACATGATGTCGGTGCTGAGAGAGGAAGACCAGTGGAAGTTTCCTCAAGAATTCAACCCTGAAAACTTCCTCAATGAGCAGGGAGAGTTTGTTCAACCAGAGGCATAAGACAGAGTGGAGCTCTTCCTCATCCCGGTGACTCTGCTGAGGAAGTTTAAGTTCATCTGGCCTGAAGATGCAGGAGAGCCGGACTTCACTCCGGTCTTCGGGCCCACCATGACGCCCAGACCGTATCGCATGAAGGTCCAACTCAGGTCGACGCAGTGAGGTGGCGCAAACACACGCGACACGCAACAGATTTAGCTACACACTCCCCAAACTCTGACCACAAATAAAACACTCTACTTAGTCAATCAGGAAACGTTCGGAAAAGTCTCCTCCTCAATCACGTTTTCAAATTCTTCCACCTTTTTATAAATTTCGTTCAGTTTCTGTTCTTTATTTTCTATCATCTGCTTTGTATGTATGTTATAACAATCTGAATTTGTAATCAAAGCTAAGTGCACAATGGATCGAGCTCCATACATTCGTGAACTCCTTTTTTTTCATCGATAAAGATATTCATTCTTGCTGCACGAGTATCTATCTGTGATGCAAAGGCTCTTTATACTGCATTTCTGCATGATAACATGTTTTTGTAGCCATAAAAAGTTTTTGAGAGTCCCGATGATTGTACCCTGACATGGATTGCATATGTGATATTTGAGCTAAAACAATAGATGAACAAAATTTCCATTTTGAGCGTGGACTGCTACATCTAGCAAATCAGTGTTTCATTTAAATTCTTCCCTTTTTTTAACTACGCCCAGATGACTCTACTAGTGGACAAGCCATTACAAGCCTAAACGAATAAAAGAGAATAAATGCATCAATCCCACTTCCTTTCGTTCTGTATAAGCACCTGCCATTCCTAAATTTTTCTTAATCCCACCTTTGAATGCAGTGAAACAAAGGACTGTTGCAGAGGGCTGGACTAAGGGTTGGGCTGTCCTTAAAAAGCAGATCAACCATGTCACCTTCTCAGTTTGGTCCGTACAACGTACAGTCATGTTTGTCTCCATTGTGCTGCTCTGGCTCTGTATTTGCTTCGTCGTCTATCAGCTCAAACCTCGGAGGCCCAAGAACTTCCCACCGGGACCCCCCGTCTTGCCCGTACTGGGGAACCTCTTGCAGCTCAGCCTTGAGAACCCCTTGAAGGATTTCGAGAGGGTGAGAAAAAACCCTCAAATTTATAATAGGTCATTGCAAATACATATATATATATTAGTTTTTTTTATTTAAAAATACAAATTTAAGTCTGGGTTACTCATGAGCATTTCTGTTGCTCTTTGATGTTGATTTAAAATATGCTATCTACAAACCTGGAGCAGATCCAACCAGCACTGAAGGTCATACATGCTAGAGACGGTCACTGCTGATAAATGCATCATGTAGGTCAAAGGCTTTTGCTTTACTTTATCTCATCTACTGAGACATTTTGTATGTTTTGAAATAACATTGTGACAGATGCTTTGTTATTGCTGGACAGGTATAACCAGACCTACTTTTCCATTTACCCTCATTTAAAATCTCCAAATACCTACATGATAAATAATCTTGATGTCCATATGAGAGAAATGTATCACAATGTTATACCTTTATAATACAGCAATTACTTATTATACCAATTCAATTGAGATCGCAATAATGCCAAGTGAGCTATGCAGCTTTATTGAGATGGAACCTTGCACTCACCTCAAATAAAAAATATCAACAAATCCTGTTTAACCTGGTTAAGTTGACTTGGTGTCACACTGACATGTTGTCTTGCTCTTTTCCAGCTGAGGAAGTCCTACGGGAATGTCTACAGTCTCTACCTTGGTCCCAGACCGGCTGTAATCGTCAGCGGGTTTAAGGCCGTCAAGGAAGCTATTATTACCAAGGGTGCCGATTTTGCTGGACGACCTCAGGACATGCTCTTTAATTTTGTCTGCAAACATAGAGGTGAAGAGGACACGTCAAGCCTGAGACAGATCTTAAGCAATCACTTTCCGGTGATAGGAAACAAAACCCAATCATCACAATACACTCAAACACTTATGTAACTCCTCAACAGCTGGAGTTAGAAAATGAGAGGTGTCGCTAAGGATGACCTGTAATTGAGATGGTTGTCAGTCCAGCTGCTTGCTCAAGTAATCGTCTCACTGAATGAACATTAAGTGACATTCTCTCTAAACTCTCTGCGTTTCTGTTGCAGGAGTAGTTCTGGCAGATTATGGCTCCACGTGGAAGGAGCACCGTCGTTTCTCCCTGATGACTCTCAGAAACTTTGGATTGGGGAAAGCTTCAATGGAGGAGAGAATTCATGGGGAGCTTCAATACACTATTAAAACCCTGGAAAAAAGCATTGGTACACGTTCAGGCAAACAGTGGGTTGGTTTCTTGTAAAAATTGCTTCCTGATGCTTAAATTTGCTTCATTTCATTTACAGGTAAAACTCTGAGTCCTCAAGTTATGTTTCACAACGCAGCCTCCAACATCATCTGCCAGGTTTTGTTTGGTACTCGCTACGAGTACAACGATGAGTTTATTAGAGTGTTTATTCGATGCGTCACTGAGAACACCAAGCTAATCAATGGGCCATGGTCTATGGTGAGTCAAAACACACTCACTCGGGAAGATGACAAAATGCCCTGTGCTTGCCTTTACATAGCCTCCTATGCCTTCTACATAGGTCAAGATGCCAAATAACATTTAAAGTTGATGTTTGGAAAAATGCAACCCCCCCACCGAAAAAAAAGAACAATAACAACAAACAAACAGAACATAAATAAAACTAAATATGAGAGACTATAAAAATGATCAAATATTAGATTATACAATTATTGTCTGTGTTCTCTTTTCTACAGCTTTATGACTCTTTACCCATAATTCGAATCCTGCCGCTGCCCTTCATTAAAACATTCAAGAATTATGAGGTAATGTTGAAAGTAATTCTTCATAAGTGGGCAGTGAAAAAAGAAAAAAAAAAGGAGATTTAAAGGGATCATAAATTGTGACTTTTGTTTTGTAGACTGTTGCGAAGTTTGCTCATGGGTTCGTGAATGAGCACAAGACCACCCGAGTCCCCGGAGAGCCTCGAGATTATGTTGACTGCTATCTGGATGAACTGGATAAGGTGCGTCCTGAGATCAATTTGCTTTACATCTGAGATGATATACTTAATTTGTTAAACAATAATGTTTAGGAGGAAACTAGAGCACCGTGGGCAAATCTACACAAGCATAGCAAAGAAAGGACTCCAAGGGTTAATTGAATAAGAGCAAAGACAGTTTTAGTTTTCAAAGGTTGATTCAGGTCGATTACATAACCCAGTTTTAGTTTTCAAAGGTTGATTCAGGTCGATTACATAACCCAGATTCTCAGAGTGGACAGAAAACGCAAATGCACAACCAGGTTCAAGCTAAAGCATTGTTGATTTAGGAGAGTCATGGACGCCAAAACAGAAATTAAAGTCCACAAAGGAAAAAAAAATACTAGGGTCCAAATACACAGGAATTAAGTAGCTGGATCAACACAATGACAGACCGAAAGCTTAAATGCACGCACTCGTTGGCTGGGCTGATAAACACAAAGTGCACAAGAGGAAGTGCACAAGCACAAACACACCCAACATGAACGTAGACATGAGAAGAAACTTTGAAAGAGCGAAAACCACAAACATGAATAATAAATAAAAAGAATTCCTGAAAGACAGGACAGAGGCCACAGGCAGCCCAATTTCAAGTGGGCTGGATCGGTGAAATAGTTCCATGAGCGCCTTTAAATGTAACGATTTTCAAAGTAATAGTAAGCTATGGTAATCTGCTATTCTTGCTTGCCTCATTGTAGAGAGGAGATGAGTCTTCGTTTTCAGAGGAACAGCTGATCGCTCACCTTCTTGACATTCACGGTGCCGGGACTGACACCACCTCCAACACCCTGCTCGTTGCTTTCCTTCACCTTCTGAACAAACCGCACATACAAGGTACTGCTGCATCCATCAATATGGTATATTATTTTAAATTCGATTTTTTATTCTTGGGGGAGCAGTCGCCCTGTCGCTCCCTGAACATTCGGCGTGCGGCCCGCTTCGCGGCCATTTTATTCTTAACACTGCCTTTCAAGACTGCCACAGTATGCACAAGTGCACTTCATGTACAGCTTGCAGGACTACTTCTGTGTCAACAAAGGCACATGTAATCACCGTCTTTTTCAGAATGTTTGAACCTGCGCTCACATGTTCCCAATAGATGCGCACCGCGAGGCTTGCACTCTTTTGGGGACAAAACGGTATGTTATTGACATGCATCCCTGAGACACTGGTGTCTCATTGCGTTTTCAGAAAGATGTCAGCAGGAGATCGACCGGGTGCTGGAAGGGAAGGATAAGGCCAGTTATGAAGACAGACACGACATGCCTTACATGCAGGTGCTATAAATAATCATGTTCATGAGTCTTTCCCAGGATAGAATATATAAAATACAAGACAAACATAATCCATCAATCTCCCAAGCTATTTTATCCATATTTTGAGTTTTAGCAGAAAACCCCTGCACAAGGAGAACATGCAAAGTCTGCAAAACAAATGAATCTGTATGTCTTTTTTAATCCAGGCTGTGATCCATGAATCTCAGAGGATTGCCAATACCGTTCCCCTCAGTGTCTTCCACTGCACGACTAAAGACACAGAGCTCATGGGATATTCAATTCCCAAAGTAAGAGTTGATTGGTTTAACAGGTTTTGGAAACACAAGCTGCAATAAAACTGTCACCGCTCAAATTTTGTTTCAGGGTACAATGATCATTGAGAATTTGACCTCCGTGCTGAATGAAGAAGGACAGTGGAAGTTTCCTCATGAATTCAATCCTGAAAACTTCCTCAATGAGCAGGGAGAGTTTGTCAAACCAGAAGCATTCATGCCCTTTTCAGCAGGTTTGCATGCAATAACATTTAAGCACATTCCAAGAGAATCCGTTTTTTCTTTTTTTTTTGGTTGCATCCAGCGCCTAATTTTACTTTGTCCCCAGGTCCTCGGGTGTGTCTCGGAGAGGGTCTGGCTCGCATGGAGCTCTTCCACATCCTGGTGACTCTGCTGAGGAAGTTTAAGTTCATCTGGCCTGAAGATGCAGGAGAGCCGGACTTCACTCCGGTCTTTGGGCTCACCATGACGACCAGACCGTATCGCATGAAGGTCCAACTCAGGTCGACACAGTGAGGTGGTCTACAGATATGTGGAGGAAACAGATATGCAGGAAGTGCCATTGAGCCAACGACTCATCACTGAGATGATGAAAAAAAATAAAAATATTGGTGATCATGTGTGGTGGTTTCATGGCTATGTGTGACCAGTTTTATGCAACATTTGTGACCTGGACATTATTGTTGTTTTGTTTTGCAAACGAAAAACAACAACATTGTGACATTATCAGATGTGAAATATTGAAATAATCATGTTTTTTTTTAATATATATTAATCTGTCTATATGAAGCCTGCAAATAATTTTGACAGATTGGAATTTGTTTTTTTTATTTTTTATATTATCACTTTGTGATGTATTTGTGCCTTTCTAGGCATTGTAGGTATTTTGTGTCCTTTGCTTTGCTATATATCTCTTTGATGTACACTTCTTGTTGATTGGGGATAACATATTTTTCTATTTTAGGCAATGTCACAAAAAAATGGAAAAGCCGACTGCTGTTTCATATATGTAACTTAGAACAGAGGCAGATATTTAGACTATTCAGTGGAAATAAACCTGATTGCTCAGTTTGTATATTTATTGTCTCATCTTTGTTTTCTTACTATGTTATTTCTTTCTACGTTCCCGAGATAATGAAGTTTGACTTGGACCTGTCAGGGCATGTCAGACTAATTTTGCAGGGACAAAATCCAACTGGTCATCTTAATGTCCAGAAGAACATACGTTTCCCTCTTGTCTTGTGTTTTTTGACAACTAATGTGTGATTGGTCAGGAATCTGATGCAGGCATGGTTAATACCTGCATCCATCAACATGAAGCATAGTTTAGCCTCCTCAAGAAAATGTTTTAAAAATTTATTTTGCACCAGGGATCGCATCCAATTTTGTACTTGTGCAATAACAAATAAAGATTATATTGTTGCAAAATAATATTTCACCTTTTGCATCTGACTGCAAATTCATGTCTTTTTTCTAAAAATTGTATTTGTTACTAGGTTGATGTTAGACTTCCTGGGTTTATAAGATTATTTGTTGTTTCTTCTCACAAGGGGGATGAAAGTTTCCAATACAAGTTGATTTATCAAGGAGAAACAAATTCTATGCTCAGGTCCTCTATGGTTGGGGCCATACATTAACGTGCACCAATTTCTCGCTGCCTGAGACTTTCACCCTCCTGCATCTTTTTCACTCTGTGCCTCACCACAGCTGGTTGAAATGAGTCGCTCATGATCACAGCTTGTTGATTGAGGAAGCATGCTTGCAGAATAGAGACGGCTATATGACAGCAGCCTGTGCAAAGGTTATGTGTGTTTTAGAAATTGATCTGGAAGCAGTGTCTGAACTCAGTGATTCAGAGTCACAGAATCACCATGTTTGTCACGGTAGTGCTGTTCTTTCTGGCAACTTTGCTTTTCTGGTTTATATTTTCAAGTGGAAGACCAGAAAACTTTCCTCCAGGCCCTCAGCCATTACCCATTCTTGGAAACCTGCTGGAGTTCAATCTGGAGAATCCCATCGCTGGCTTGGAGACGGTAAATTGAAGCTCAGATCCCAAAAATTGACCCTATTGATTTTTTTTTTTCTTCTAATGTGTTAAGAATGTAACTAATTGCATTATTTTGGGGGATTTTGTGTGGTGCAATATGTGCTTTTTTTTTAATAATGTTTATGTAGTCTACAATATTTGATCAACTAAATGTGTGGACTTCATTGGCATGGTCTCATTCAAAATATGGTGTATAATGACATTTTTGAGAATGTGATTTTGTATTGTGATTCATGTAATTTTGTGTATCATGTAATTTCATCTACTCAAATTGTTTAATCCAAATAGGTTCCTCTCAACTCTATTAGTTAATGCAGCCATTGGTGCATGGATAGCCGATTGAAACATGTTGAAAATATAATGATTTATGGTGCATTTCTGATGGGTCTTGCCACGATAATAAGGTGAACCCGTCACCTGAAATGACCCAGATTATTTAAGGTGAACCCGTCACCTGAAATGACCCAGATTATTTACGGAGTAAATCTTTCACTGCTGCCACCAAACAAATTCAGAAGGAGTGACAATGTTTGTTCTATTTGATTTAACATTTTTAATGATTTTCTAAGTAATATGAGTTCATAAGAATATTGAAATTAATTTGTGATCGTAGATGACTAGCTTGTTGCTCTAGTTTGCATACTGACCAATGGGAATGTCTCCTTATTATTGGCACTTGTATAATCCACCGCATTTCTGTTCCCAGCTGGCCAAGCGTTATGGTAACATCTACAGTATTTTCATGGGTCCCAGACCTGCGGTCATCCTCAACGGAATCGAAGCCATTAAAGAAGCTCTGGTCAACAAAGCAGCCGACTTCTCCGGCAGGCCACAGGGCCAGATGCTGAACCACGCCGTACAAATTAAAGGTATTGAGGTTGCTTTGCTCTGTTTGTCTGCACATAGTGACATTTGACTTTGATGTGAGGTGATGAAGGTTCCAGGCCACCAAACATCAGCAATCTTATTCTGATGTTTATTTGATGTGATATTAACAACTTTAGGAGCATTGGTTCAATTTCTCCAACACAAAATTGAAATCACAAAGAATTAAATAAATGATATCAGCAATTTAGCCCCACCTTCAATTCCTGTCACAATTTCCTGGAATTTCTGCATTTTCCCACAACTAACATCAGAAGTATCTGAACTTGGATAAAATCACAACATGCAGAAAACCAGTAACTCAAACTAATATAATGAAATGTAGCAAATACACTCATCTCTCTGGGGTCGAAAAATGCACAAAAGCAGTGTCCAAGTAAAACCAGAATCCACTTCATGTTAAATGTTAAGTCATTGCAATGGCGTCATCTGGTGGCAGAAAAGGTGTAACACTTGTGGGGGAAACAAACACTCTAAAAGCAACTTTGAAAGAAAGCTTATTGTTCTGGAAGGATAAAATCTAGCTTCCTATAAAAGATTCTAGTGGCCAGTCACGAACATTTTCAGTCGACTGGGAGAAGTTTCAACTTCTTTGCGAATCTGTACTGCACTGAACCCATCCATCCATCCATTTTCTCCCGCTTCTCCGTTTCCGGGTCGCGGGGGTGGCAGTCTGAGCACCGTCACCCAGATCACACAGCACCGATTAAGAACCTTCCTGCAGGTGGTGAGCCCACGGGAAACTGCACTGAATCAACCGATGAAACTCCAGGAAGCTGATTAAATCAGCCACCTCTTTCAGCCTCAAAAAAACCATAAAAGACTCCAGAAAGATTGGGACGCTGAATGAATATGTCTTCTTCCTCTACATTTTAAATTTAAACCAATTTTTGCCACATTTCTTCTAACCGGGCTTCATAACTGGCCCTTGTGTCCACACAGAAAATGCCCCAGGAATATTTCTTTCAGATTACAACTCAAACTGGAAAGAACAGCGACGCTTTGGCCTCATGACCCTGAGGAACTTTGGTCTGGGCAAACAGTCCATGGAGCAAAGGATTCTGGGTGAATTACAGCACATCACAAATATCCTGGAGCAGAGTGTCGGTGAGTATGTGTACCTCGGATTGATTGTATGACCTGATTGATGTCGCATCCTAGATTCAGGGTTGATGTCCGTTCTGTAGATAAAACCATGGATCCTCAGCTGCTCTTCCACAACGCAGCGTCCAACGTCATATGCCAAGTCCTGTTCGCCAAGCGCTTCGGCTACGACGATGAGCTCATGAATTTCTTTGTCAATTATTTTCACAAGACCTCGAAACTGATCAATGGATATTGGGGTATGGTGAGTTACCCAATAACGTCACTACTAGAATTGTGGAGGAATGGTGACGACACTGCAGTGAGGTCCTGTTGAATACACAATGACAAACCTAACAACCATTTATTTGTATATGTTTACACAGAAAATGTTACAATTAATGAATTTTGTTGACAGATCTATGACTTTGTTCCAGTGGTGCGCAAACTACCGCTGCCCTTCCAACAGGCCTTTAAGTTGTTAAAGGTATTCTTAATTTATTTATTTTGCTGAATTCACATTTCTTTTAAATCCACTTCAAAGGATTCTGATGGGTTCAGTATTTTTTTTTAAACCAAAAACCATGAAATTATTCTGATAGTTTGTGAAGATTCATTAAAAGTAGGGCCACATTTTAATGCAATGGTATAAAGTATAGATTGAAAGGTTATTATGGCACTATTTTACTAATTCCATTACACGTGCAATCCACATAGTTTCTTATTTTTTTATATTATATCTCAATCCTTTTCACCTTATTTATTTTTTATTTACCATACTTTATTAATCCCTCTTGGGGAAGTTTCTTTACCAAACTGACCCATCGGTGGGCAGCCACAGTAAGGCGCCCGAGGGGAGCCGGCGGGGGTCCAGGGTCTTGCTCAGCGAACCATGTCTGCCTGGTGAACGCTCAAGATCACAGTATCGGTGCCTTTAAAATGCCTGTATCAATGTCCGTGTCCTCTGTATACAACTGTTTGTCTTCAACCTTTAGATCTGTAATTCTGAGGAAGCTGTGACAGTTTACAAAAATCTTTGTCTTTGCCAGATTGCTCGTGAAATATATCATGAGAAACTGGATGAGAGCAAAAAGACCAGAATGTCTGGTACACCCCAACATTTTATAGACTGCTACCTGGATGAGGTGGACAAGGTGTGTATGTCACTAATAATATTTATAGATCCATTACTGTAGTCCAAATGAAAATTTACTCACTGTGTCATCCTGCAAAGAGAGGAAACGAAGTCTCATCCTTTAGTGAAAATCAGCTGGAAACTGTTCTTTTGGAGCTTCACTTTGCTGGAACTGACACCACTGCCAACACCATACTCTTCCTTTTCTTCTACTTGATGAATTATCCAGAGATACAAGGTAAACCCAGATGTGGAGAAATCATTGAATCAATTAAATACACCGCAGTACTTCAGCTACATACTGTGTGTCTTGGCGTCTCTAAAGTCCAATGCATGAGCTTGTTGTCTTCTAATCTGTCTGAAATAGATCTTCATTTTGGTGTATCATAAAGTAATTGTCTCTGTTTTGTCCTGACATTTTTGTAGAGCGCTGTCAGCAGGAAATCGATGATGTTCTCCAGGGAAAGGATCAAGCCTGTTTTGAGGACAGGCACCAGATGCCTTATGTACAGGTCGGATTATCAGGCCAGAACTACACCTGACCTTGAACTGTGATATTCAATAGATGTCTTGACCAACATCTTTATCATGCAGGCTGTTATTCATGAAATCCAGAGGGTGGCGAACATGGTTCCACTTGGCTTGTCTCACTGCAGCTCTAAAGACACAGAGTTAATGGGATTCTCCATTCCAAAGGTAACAAGGAAAGACAAATCATTAGTTTTCTGAATTTGCTATTCAAAAATTTGCACAGGTTCTTTGAAAGCCTTTAAAGGAACAGAAAACTGGTACTGTAGGTCCAGGGGCCATTACTCCATCACATTGAGAAGAGTTGACATGGTAGAGGCATCTGATCAGGTCTATTTTCATTAAAGTACACCAAGCACAAAAATCTTGAGGCCTTACCCAGGACCACGAAGGAGAGTCAATCTCCGGGATACAACCTGAATAAAGTTTCTTTCTGGTCTCCAGGGAACCATTGTTATCGTAAACATGAAATCGGTGTTGGCCGAGGAGGGACAATGGAAATTTCCTCATGAATTCAACCCTGAGAACTTCCTCAACAACCAGGGAGAGTTTGTCAAACCAGAAGCCTTCATCCCTTTCTCTGTTGGTGGGTGAAATCACTTTTACTGGCAAAGACGTGTAATAAAGGAGCTTCTAATTCACGTGCAACATATATTTTAGGTCCTCGGATGTGTGTCGGAGAGAATCTGGCTCGCATGGCGCTGTTCCTCATCACAGTGTCTCTGCTGAGGAAGTTTAAGTTCATCTGGCCGGAAGATGCAGGAGAACCGGACTTCACTCCAGTTTATGGGCTGACCCAAACACCCAAACCTTTTCGTATGAAGATAAAGCTCAGAGACACCACGAGGGTGTAACTTTAGTCCAACAGACCATAAAAATGTGTGAAGTTTTAGCTTGTTATCTCACATCATAAAGATAATGGTAAAAGGTTAAGTTCTCCACAGAAAAATCTAAAATCAAACGCTTATTTTGTGGTTTTGTGCATACAGTTTGCACCCTTGTCACATTGTTTCTGTTTGCAATAATAAAATAGACGTAATAATCAATTAGCTCTAAATGTTTCAAACATAACCTGCAATAATTTTGCAAAAACAATCCTGAGTGATTATAACTGTTACATCAGAAAGAATGACTGTATTGTGTGTAAAAACATCAGTGTAACAGAATTCAGAATTCAGAACTGAAGAAGAAATCTTCAGCCAGTAAAATTGTCAAATTGTAATGAGAATTTTAACGGACAAATTGTCACAAAATAATTGTGTACTACATGTATTATCTCTTGAAAGTACAAAACAAAAAACATGTGTCCTGTGATATAAAAACAGTATTTCTTGTAAAGGACACAAACTGTTTGACAGAATGTCAATAAGTTCACTTGCCAATATGGGGGCAACATAATCGACATATTCGTCCAGATATGATAAACTTCAGACCTCAGCTGTTCCCTCACACCTTGTCCGTAAGGATCATGGTTATCCAGCTGTCCGGCTGGTCAGAGTAACCCCAGTCTGCGCAGTGACATGAGGGTTTTCAGGTCATGTTGGTCTTCAATTCAAACCTGCCCCCCTTTAGAAGAGGGACCAAGCCAGAGGGTCTAATTCTAATCCTTGCTTATTTTTGTATAACATCTTGTGTCACGCCCTTTAGTTTTTTCGGGTGGCTTCATGTCTTGGAGCGTCTTGCAGACTGTCGTACACGAGGCCCAAAAGCTGACCAAGGAAATACATTATTAAACCCGTACAACACCTGTAATGTTCTGTCATTGCACATTGTATTGTATTTGTGTAGATGCACAATGGGTTTGCAGTCCCAATCATGTGCTCTTCATGGAACCATTGTCAGCCCCACCCTGTTGTCGACATTATGCGAAGCGGGACAATGGAGATCCCCTCGTCAATCTGACCCTGAAAACTTAGAAGAGTCGGTTAAACTAGAAGCCTTCATCCCTCTCTCTGTCGATGGAGAAAACAGGAGTCACTCGCACATTTGAGGGGGTGAAATAAGAAATCTTCTTGTGGATATTCAAACAGATTCTCTGATGTGTCTCGGAGTGGGTGTAGCTCACATGAAGTTCTACCTCATTGTTGTGGCCCTGCTGAGGACATTTATGTTGATCTGGCCTGAAAATGCAGGAGAGCCTTTACTCTGGTTTACACCCAAACCAAAAAGTTCCAACTTAGAAATAACACTTTTGATATAGCACGAAACAATAAAATCAAACACATGTAAGCACAATTCACAAGTGAAACCTTTTTTTTTTTCTTTTATGAAATATGAAGGTGTCATTTTAAAATCCATCATTTGAATATTTCTGTGTGATGTCCACCTTGTTGTGGAGGTATGTGGGAAACAGGCAAACAAAGAGGCAAAACAAAGAATGGCCAGATGTTGTTTGCACACTTCTGGAAAATTCCATTTCCAATCACTGATAGTGAGTGCAGTGAAACGCGTGCGAAACAAAGGGTAAAACCTTAGTTTTTTCGCAGAGAAAAGTCTTTTAATTCTATTCGAAGTAGAGCGACAGGTTGCAATTTTCAGTGTTCTTAATCTTGTATCACATTGACCTTCGGGGGGGGGGGGGGGGGGGGGGGGGGGGAGTGCTAAGTCTACAATGGCACCGTTGGTCTAGATCTCCACTGAGATGACAGATGCAAATAACTAGTGTTTTCCAACTATGCCCAGTGAGTCCTGGAGGGATTCCATGTGTCTGTGGGTCTTGTTGGAAGTCGGAGTCCAAAAGAGTCCTGAAGTCTGCGCTAGGCATGATAGAGCCCCGCAGACCGATACCATCCCGAGCCACGGGCCACAGGACGTGATGCCCAGACACCTGAGGGACCACAGAGAACGGCCGCAAGCCTGAAGACCTGTGGTCAAAGCAGCTGCCGCCACCGAGGCCTACCGAGAAGGACCGAGGCAATGGGGTAGCCCTCCCACCCTGTCGACCACCCAGCCCCAGGCCCCCAAAGAGCCAGAGGCACCCTACAACTCGAGGGAGTGAACCAGGAGCACCAGCCAGCCGAGTGCGGTCACCCTGAATGATTTTCCACATTAGATTAAACCATGCTCTTTACTTAAGTGCATGTAATCAGAATCAGATAGCTGAGCCATGAGTCATTTCCTTTTGTGGTTTAGGACAGCATTAAACAACATCACACAGAGTTGTACAGATATACAGTCAAAAAAAAATTAGGACACCCTACAAAAGTTTTAATTTTATTCTATCCATATTTGGAGATATGGGTATTTCAAATACATTTGAACAATAATGAAATATTCAAGTATGATATGATATCTGGTGAGGAATGAATTAGGACAAACCCACATTTATTCCCACTGAAAATGGCTAAAATCACAAATAGGTGCATCACATCAGGTTGCACACGACTACAAGATCGTTACTGAGAATATTGAAGGAAGCTTGTCCTATATAAACCTCAGAGATTTAGTTTGCCTTGCTCCCGATAGTTGAATGGAGAGTGGTGAGACTGAAAGAGCTGGTAAGGGATTTCTCAACACAATTTGTACACGCCTAGGTCTGGCTATCTGAGCAAGTTCACCTGGAGAGCAGATCTCATGCTGAAAGAAGCCTTCAAAAACAATAAGATGTCACCACCGGACCTACAGCAGGTTCTTGCTCCTGTTGAAGTGAATGTGCACGCATCGACAATCAGGAAGAGACTGAACTATTATTGAGCTTTGAGTTCCCTGGGAGGCAAGCAGGAAGGAAACCTTCACTCTCTCTCTCAGAGAAACATGAAGAATCCTGGAATGGCCGAGTCAAAGCCCAGATCCTATTGTGGGGTGTACATGTCAGAAACCCGTCAAACATCTCAGAGCTGAAAGGATTCTCCACCGAGGAGTCGGGAAAACTTTCCTCAGACTGATAGATGCCAACAAGGAGCGTCTCACTGAAAATTTTTTTAACAGTGGATAAGACTCGCTTTTAGTAGGGAGGGTGTCCCAACTTTTTTGTCATTTAGATAAAGCATTTTTGGCGATATTGTTTGTGTAATGAGTAAAACGAGATTTTTGTTGTTTACCTCCATTTAAATCCCTTTTTTTCCAGAAATGAATAAAAACATGATTATTAGACATCAATAGGTAAATATCTAATGGAGTGTCCTGATTTGTTCACACGACTGTACACACATAATCACATAGCATTTACAGACATACATAAATAAACATGTACACATAATTAAAGTATATATACACATTTACACATAGACGTGACCATGCCTATATGTATTGGTGTTAGTGTGGGAATCCTTATACAAAGTGAAGAATTATATTAGGAAATATGTTCTGCACTATATAGAGGCTACCACTTTAAAGTCACATTAGGTTATGATATTTAAATACTACTCCTACAGTGGCAAGAAAAAGTATGTGACTGATGTGAAATAAAGGTGTTATTCTTTTTTTTTTATAATCTTGTGCGCATGACTTAATATTTTGTGGGAACAAGTTGTCTTGTCCAAACAAGATAACAACTCGCAATCATTAACTTGTGCACACAACTTAACTATCTTCTGCAAACAAGATAATTTATAATGAACTCATGTGCGTCTTTAATGACTTCCAAAGCACACAGCCACCATTTAATGGAGAGAACTGAGCCAATCAAGTTTTATTTTTAACTTGGAATGTCATACAGGGAGGCTCTCGCACGTAGACATGGGATTGTTATCTGCAGGAATCGCTGAGTTCATTACTGGCCAGATCATACTTTCACGGTACATGGCATACCCAAAAACAGACTCGACACAAAGATGAAGTTTACAGAGTTTATTCTCACGACCAGAGGCAGAGGTATCCAGGAAGGGTCAGGCAAAAGAAGCCTCTGCAGGGTGATCAAGTCCAGATTTGGACAAAGTCAACGACATTGGCTGAGTCTGTTGTCCTTGAGTAACAAGACCAACTCTGTGTTTCTGAGTTTGTGGTGAACTATCGAGTGCGTGCCAGACAAAAACACACATCAAACAGTGCTCCCAGGTTAATGAGTCTTAAAAAAATAAAAAAAAGTGAACTGGAGTCAGGAGTTGCCATAACTGGAGTCCAAACTCCAGAATGAGTTTGCAGAATGGTGTTGAGTAAAACAAGACACATCAGAGGAAAACAAGGGCTTTGAGAGCAGTTTTGATCAGAGTTGAGGAGATTGGTTTGGTGAGTTTCTGACATATTCTCAAAACAAAAAATACATTCAACCCCAGATTTGCAAATAAAGAGTTATATGTTTCTTTTTACATGCAATCCTCCTATCACATGTGCTTTAATTTGACTTCACTTCAATTTAACTCTAAATGACAACATTGCCTAGTTTAAAAAGCACTTTTCCTAAAAAGTGACATGCCATGTTGAACTGAAGAGCAATAGAAAGTCATGCATGCAAACGCAAACTATGAGATTGTTTTTTGTACTTTACAGCTGAGGAGAAGTTATGGAAATGTCTACAGTCTGTTCATTGGTCCCAAACCAGCTGTGATCATCAACGGGTTCAAGGCCATGAAGGAGGCCATGGTCACCAAGGGGTTGGATTTTGCTGGACGACCCCAAAACCTGTATATCAATGCTATCACTCTGAAAAAAGGTGGAAATATTGTTTGAAAGCAGCATGTTCTGGCCCCTATCTCCTCTGGGATTATGATCAATGTATTTGACATTATTCAGTTGTTTTGTTGTTTTTATTGAGGGGGGTAATTTATTTGGTTGTTCAATTATATATTATATCTTCTTCTTCTTCTTCTTCTTCCTGTTGTAGGAGTGATTCTGGCAGACTACGGTTTGAGTTGGAAGGAGCACCGTCGCTTTGCTCTGAAGACTCTGAGAAGCTTTGGGATGGGGAGGAACTCAATGGAGGACCGGATTCACGGGGAGATTCAGTACATCATCAAAACTCTGGAGGACAGCAATGGTCGGTCATCTGTGGGCCTTGTAGCAGACAACAATAGAAACACAACAAACAATCTGATGCGTGATGATGGTTTCATTCTATTTTCCACAAAAACACTTTCATACTTTAATTTATGATCTTTACAGGGAAAACCATGAGTCCTCACATTTTGTTTCACAACGCCGCTTCAAACATCATCTGCCAGGTCCTGTTTGGTAAACGCTACGAATACGACGACGAGTTCATCACAGATATGGTTCAGTCCATCACTGAGAATGTCAAATTAGTCAATGGCCCGTGGTCGATGGTAAGTTAAAGCAGAGGCGACAAGCCAAGCTGCAGCAGGCTGCTTGCTGGCACTCCAACAACGTGAAACGAAAGCTCAGGCTCTGTCAGGAATGTGGAGGAAACACACATTCTTATCCACTCCGGGAATGAATATATCAGCCCTGATTTAATTAACTACTCAGTAAAATACTTGGAAATTACAAATAAAGCTAGATATTTTAAGACTTTAGGTGAGAATAAACAAACCCTGTGTGTCATTTATAGAAAGTAAAATCAGTTGTAAAGCATTAGACTGATAAGAATAAAAATCAGTAAATTACATAAATGTCTTGCATGTTTGTTCTATAACTGTCCTAATACAAGATGTATTATTTGCCAAAAATAACCCTAAGTATCACTTGCTATTATCAGAGGAGGTAAGTTTGAAAAGGGACACTTCAGAGTTTTCAAGTTAAACACCAACGTTTTGTTTTTTTTAATTGAAATGATTAAAACAAACAAGAGGTACATTCAATAAAAATAAAATGAATAATAAAAGATAAATAGAATTATTCTCCTGCCTTCTCTTCTTTCCTTTATTTCACCAGCTGTACGATTCCTTTCCCTTCATTCGTAACCTGCCGCTACCCTTCCAAAAGGGCTTCAGAAATACAGAGGTGTTGGGGGCTGAAGATTCCATGAACTCCTCAAGAGGCTTGCTCCCCCGAAGGAAAACACTAGCAACAATGGATAGGCCATAAAACAGCAGGGGAGCGAGCCAGACCCCGGAAGTGGCCAATGAGGATGCTTGAATCCGACCCGAACACACCACAGGGGTCAGAACCCAAGTTGGTGAGACTCACTTCCTCCCAAAACTCTCGGCTTCTCAACTGACCTCCGAGGGAGAGACATCGCTTCCCCTCCTCAGGATGGTAAAGAGAGCAAAAGAACAGAAGAAACACCAACGCCAGCCAGCTGGACGAGCAGGACCCAGTTTGGACTACATCTTCTGTTTTCCTCTATTTTTCCTGTTTTTGGGGGACTCTGGAGACCAGAGCCAGTGTCGCCTCTTCTCTAAAACCATCCTCTCAGCTGTCCACTGCTGCAGCTGGAGCCAGGTCTCTGAATTCAGGACGCTGAATTCAGAGCCGGTAACAACCAGTTACCACAGCCTCCCAGAACCAACAGCACCAAAGAACTATAAGGGTGAGCGCTTTTGTCTGGGCAGAGAATAGTTAGAATGATGTTCTGTTGAAAATGCAATGTGTTTCAATGTGCCGCTCAGAAGGCAGCAGCATCTCATGTTGTTTGTGTATGCGCATTCACGCGCACCAAGTCCAGAACTCTGGTTTTCCACCTCAGAACCAGAGGTCCAAGTGAGCTCCAGGCCCACTGGGAGCTCTGTGTGGAGGAACCAGGGTTCAGAACCGAGCGTCGTCAGAATTCTCTGTCTTTCCCTTGTCTTCATCCTCTCTCATTCTCCCCCTTTCTCCACTAACCCGGATCTCCTCGCAGCCCTGCTCCCCCCTTATCTGATCGAGATAAGCTCACCTCTGCATGTAGCACCAACTGCATGTAACCTGCTGCAGAGCAGATCTGCCTTGATCACAAGAGTTCTAACTGCAGGAACCGACCTCCACTTAGGACTCAGGTGCTCAGAACCTGGCCGACGGAACCGCCCGTTCGTTACGCCCTCGGTAGACTAACTCGCTCCGAGACCGCACGCGCGCTCGACGGACGTCTTGTTTATCTGGCCGCTAAGCAACCGCCGCGTCCCCAGAAAGAGCGAGTCAAACGCCACTAGTGGTCGCGTGGGTTATCGCAATCCCTCTTGACATCCACCTGGTGGACACATCAAGTCATTGCGCTCTCCCTCTGCGCGGCGCCGCACGCCCCTAGTGGTCGTCACAGTCACCGCATTGACCCACCAACGTCTACCTCCACCTGGTGGACGTTCGAGGTCATTACACCCCCTCACATTAACCCGAAGACGTCTGCCTCTACCTGGTGGACGTTCGAGGTCATTACACCCACTCACTCCAGACCACACACACGCACGCACGCACGCACGCACGCACGCACGCACGCACGCACGCACGCACGCACGCACGCACGCACTTACGCACGCACGCACACACACTCTTTGTACATAGTGTTTGCTGTTTAATAGATTAGATCTCCGTGTTAGATGTCGTTTGCTATTTGAATGTGTTGATTTATGAGATGATTTCCGAATTATTTATGAATTAATACATTTTTATTAATAAACGCCTGTTAGCTGAATTGTACGCTTCTTGGTGATTATTGTGTATTTATTGTTGACAATTCACTGGTTTGTAACAGTCTGTGCTCGGATCTCACACCTTCCATTCTATTTAAGATTGTTATATTTTATGCAGAAATATTAACTAACTTAAATAAACCTTTTACAACCGAGACAGATATTTTGGTATTAGCTATTTCCAGTTTATCTGGTGGTGCCCCGATTTATTATTAATACATAAATAAGAAATTTATGCAAAATAATAATTTTTTTATTAAAAATTATTTTTGAGAATTTTTCATTTTTTCATTTTTAAAGTAATTATTCAATTACCTTAGGAGTTGTTAATGAGTAAATGACCGTTTACTTCCATTAATAATTTAAATTATTCATAAATTACTTCCAGTGATTTATTACTTTTAGTAATCTATTACTTACAGTAATTATATGCTAATAACCAACCATAAATCCCAACAGAGGTAATGTTAACCACACACAGCGCCTGTTACTGTGAGCACTCTTTACACTATAAGATAGAATGTTGGGTCACGCATATTATAGTCTATGTTAATCCACAATTCCGTATTAATCCATATTATGAGGGACGACTTGTGTTTTTCAGAGAATACACTCTTATTGGGCGTTTGATGACTGAGCACAAGAAGACCAGAGTCCTCGGAGAACCTCGAGACTTCGTCGACTGTTACCTGGATGAAATGGCTCAGGTGTGTTCGCTGCAGCGGTTTGAACATCAGACAACCATTAACGTAGTCTCTTGATGACTTCAGCTTGGCTGTCGCTGTCTCTTCTGCAGAGAGTCGAGGATTCCTTATTTTCAGAAGAGCAGCTGTGTAGGAATGCTCAAGATCTTTACATCGCCGGGACCGACACCACCTCCAACACCCTGCTGGCTGGTTTTCTCCACCTTACAAACAACCCACACGTACAAGGTACACCTGCAAGTCTTCAGAAAGAGAACTGTTTGGTTTGAAGCAGTAATACTCTTCAGTTTTAAAGTTATTACTTCAATGCAATCCTCAACCCAGACAGTCTGTATTGAATATCATGGAGACGAAAGGAAAACCTTTTTTTTTTTGCCATTGTTTGTAGGTAATGGCTCATGTTCTTTTTTTCATTCATGTTTTATGATGTAATGATTTAAAATGTTGAATACAACGTTGTCTCGCAGAAAGATGTCAGCAGGATATTGATCAGGTGCTGGAAGGGAAGGCTCAGGCCACTTTTGAGGACAGACATAAACTGCCTTATGTTCAGGTACCAGAAATATTTACGATTTCACTTGTATCAAATGTGTGGATGTGGGACTCATGTGGCTCAATGTAAAGTCAACTAACACGGGAGACAATCCACGTAAAGTGTGTGGAAGGGAAAGTGCTCTGGGATTCGCTGCCATGCTTTTATTTTCTCCCCATTAGAAGCTCTCTGACAACAGATAATCTCTCTCTAATCAGGCTGTGATTCATGAAATTCAGAGGATGTCCAACATTGTTCCGCTCAACGTTTTTCACTGCACCACCAGTGACACGGAACTCATGGGATATTCACTTCCAAAGGTAACGGCTTACTGTTTGGCAATGTTTCAGCCAGAAAGTGAAAAGATCCCTCAATATCTGTTTTTCCTCTTCAGGGCACTATGGTCATTGAGAACATGGCCTCTGTTCTGCATGAGGAAGGACAGTGGAGGTTCCCTCATGAATTCAACCCTGAAAACCTCCTGAACGACAAGGGAGAGTTTATTAAACCGAAGGCCTTCATGCCTTTCTCCGCAGGTATGAGTGCGTGAAGACATTCGTTCATGCACAGGGTGAATCAAATCAGACGACTAGTTTCCTATTTTTGAAATTTTTGAAAATGTTTTCTGGGTCTCAGGTCCTCGGGTGTGTGTCGGAGAGGCTCGAATGGAGCTCTTCCTCATCCTGGTGACTCTGCTGAGGAAGTTTAAGTTCATCTGGCCTGAGGATGCAGGAGAGCCGGACTTCACTCCGGTCTTCGGGATCACCATGACACCCAGACCGTATCGCATGAAGGTCCAACTCAGGTCGACAAAAGGCTGAGAAAAGCACAAATGTCTGAAGTTGATGGCAAATCTTTAAATGCTGCAGCAGTTAATCGTGTTTCACCTGCGCATCAAAGCTGCTCAATTCATTGGCCGCCACAGCACATCAACTTCCTTCATGTCATCATTTGTTCATTACAGCAACTCTCACTCCTCAGTACATTTAGATAACATTTTAACCTCTAGTGCCACCTCCTGCCCTTGTGATCTGTTCACTTTTAAGGTTTAAGCAGCGCTGCTTTTACTTTGAAAATATACAATATCATCTGAATCCACAAATTGTACTAGTCAAATATGTAACAATATATAACTATGATTTATTTATTTTTTTCTGTCAGTTATATTCTCCTTTTCCTGAACATATCCCTCAGCTCATTATTGAAAGAATTATTATAGCTTTGAATGATGTTTTTTTTTTTTTGCCTCCCGATTCTGTACTGGTGACTGCCCTTTGTGACGTGTCACAGCTTGCAATAAACAGCTCTGCAGAGCCCTTTCATCTCTGTCTTCATGAGTCTCTCATTGTGAAAAAAGGATTTTAAAGTCCTTATAGGCTT
The DNA here is from genome assembly GCF_963383615.2 of Lipophrys pholis. Lineage (NCBI taxonomy): Eukaryota > Metazoa > Chordata > Actinopteri > Blenniiformes > Blenniidae > Lipophrys > Lipophrys pholis. The sequence goes on along the minus strand of NC_137631.1, from coordinate 24,197,709 downwards.
TGATTTCATCCATTACAATCTGTAGTATCAAACATGTATGACCCCACCTAAAATCGCTTGAAATGAAGCCATAATTAAATTTAATGAGCAATGAAACATGTTGCTGTATATCAACAAATAAAAATAGCTTGAATTAAGTGCGTTGTTAAATCAGGCTTTTTGACAGAATTTTCTAAAACAGTCTTTGTAACACTGTGTACATGAAAATGTGATGAGTAGACAAATAGTTTAGTTAAAGTGACTCAAAGTGAACCTAAAATGACTCAGGATTAAAAGGCAGTATCCTTTTTAAACAGGCTTATTTTGCAATACCGCGGCACACTTGGTTGGATAAGGTCAAGCTGTGGGTGGGTTCAACGAGTAGTTCCGTTTCTGTGCTATAAACTGCGACACAAATCACACAAGACAGGACTATGATTTTTGTGTTGCTGCTTTGTTTGTGGATTATGGCTCCAGTTGGAGGGAGCGTCCTCAACATGGTTTTAGGCAGCCAGCCATCCAGCCATCATTTGGACTGTCAATTTTTCAGAAAAGACGGCCAAAAAGATAGCGGACGTGTTGCTCAAAGCCTCTAAAACATGTCTATAATGACCATCACTACTTGTCACTGTCTAATTTTGTTTCGCAAAATTATAGCGAATTATTGGCTCGAGTACACAACGCGCTACTGACTTCTGGTTTGTTTTGCGCCCAGTAACGAGCAATGTGATTGGTCAATTTGATACCATGTGGTATAAACGTTTTGAACGGCGATCTCTGATTGGTTTGTATTTCTCTGACTCTTCCTGGTGCGTTCAAATACCTGGGCAGAGCGGAGGAATTCGGATGAATTTTCTTTCCAAAATGCAGAGGAATTATATCTGCAGAATCCACACAGGTGGGACTAAATCTTTCAACCTATGATTGATCTGATTTTTAATTTCCAAAATGTTGACACATGTTTGGATAACTGCACATCATTCATGCTTTTAAAACGAATAATGAAATAATTTTTGCTGTGAAAATGTTGATTTTGATATAAGTATTGACAATCATCACTATCACCAATGAAAAGAAGCCATTACCTTAAAAGAAAAAATAAGTGTTAACAAGGAAAGAAAGTATATTGACTGCATCAACCAAAATGTCAAGGAGAAAAGGAAATGCATTACTGTGAAGCTGCAAAATCTACATGTCCCATTGTAATAATTAGTAGCCCAGAATGTATTAGAAAGGACCATCTAGGGTCTACATTTTGTTTTGTTTTTGTTTATAACAAAACACACATACACACACACACACACACTTTCCCGCTCTCCCAGGTCAGTTGCTGTTAGTCATCAATGTCAAACAGTGGAATAAGTTGCTCTCTGGACATCAGAAAGTTGCACCATGTCTTTATGAGTTATGTCAAATGTTTTTTTTTCATTGTTTCTGACTCATTTTGACCTTTTGATTCTCCTCTGCTTTCCCACTTTTAGTTTGAATTTGGATCCTTTGACATTTGAATCCTTCAGTGTGTGTATTGGTTTTCATGTCTGGGTTACGGGACTTTGTTGTTAGTGCAGCCTGTCCTTTATAACGCCACACACAATGGTAAAATAACTGGAGTTCATGAAGAATACTTGGCTTTTACAGAAATTTCTGCATTTTGTATTGCTTAGTTGCTTGTGTTAAACATAGATTTTTTTTTAACTTTTTTTTTTTTTTTTTAAACTAAAGTGACTTGGATTTCCTCATTTGTGAGCATTTGTTAACAGAACACCATTAAAAAAATGTGGGACCCACATACAAGTTGTGTTTGATAAGAAAGTGTTTTACAATCATGCACATATATTTATTCCATTTGATCAATAGAATAGAATAGAATAGAATAGACACAGTTTATTAATACCAGAAGGAACTTCTTGTAGCATGGCTCCACACAGAATAAAGATAGATGAGGGATAATAAAGATAAATAAGTTCAACTGTGACTGGTAAAGATCAGTCAAAATGTGTATTTCAGCCTTGTTTGATTGATTGATTGATTTTGTGGCATAAATGCATTTAGATCTCAGCTTGAAATCAGTATTTCAAATATATTAATTATATAATATAATTGCACAAAGAATCAATGACTGAATGCAAATATTAGCATTTCTGTAACTTCTGCCTTGTTTTGAACAGCCAGGTAGATTAACAAAATTTCTTTTTTTTTTTATAAAAGTCTGCATGAGCATGAGGATCTCTGGTTCAGTTGTTCCCTCCATCGATCTTCCCCACTTCAGAATCCACAGTTGACTTCAGATGTTTCATTTTGGACTGTGAAACTAAACCAGGCTGCCCAGGGGACGAACAACCTGGCCATGTCACTGTGCAGCCCTGATTTCTATTTATTTTGCGAAAGAGCCCATTTAAAGTAAATTCAAGACTTTTAAAAGTGTTTTATGGCTCAAAGAAGACAGCTGAGAATCTTTGAATGTTTGCTGAATTGTATAAATGTGGTTCCTACCTATGGGTACTGTGTGATGGACTTGGGCTCAAACCTTAAATTGGATGAAGCTGTGTTAAAAAAAGAAAAGAAAAAAGGATGGATTGTCACAACACAAAACACAAACACCCTTCATTCGTCTACCTCATCTCTGAGTCCAGATTGCAGGAGCCCTAACACGGATACATGAATGCTTTCAATCATGATTGTAAAATTCTGTACATGTCTATCCTACCAATGTCATTGAATGATTCCTAGAGACATCCCATGCGCTGCCTGACTCCTCCATTGAATAGAGCCTCAACAGAAACAACAAACAGGAGAAAAAACCCCAATATACCCATGAAATAGTAAGCAAAAGAAATAAAACGAGACAAAACAATGGATAAGAAGTAATAAAAGCGACAATAAGGGCAGTGATTACGGGAGAAAGTTTGATGGTGGAAATAAATCCAAAACATGGTCAATGAGAGTTTGCTTGCTCCCAGAGGGGTCTAATCTCTCAGAACATCGTGTGCTTGTGTAATGGAACGAAATAAGGAATGATTAGCTGAGAGACAAGAAAAAGTACAACTGGTACATCTAGATCAGCTGTTTTTAGTCTTTTTTAAAAAATGTTGTAATTTCCCCTAAAGCTCACTCTTGCCAAAGTGACCACCTCAAACAACGTATGATCAGCATTTCTGAATGACATCCCCAGCATTGTGTAACACGAGCCAGTTCATCAGAAAACAACACTAGTTTTTTAATAAATTTTTAGAAATACAAGCTTGTTAAAATTTAATTTTCTGGTGAAATGTCCTCAAACTGACATGAAATAAAAACTGTGATGACACTTTTTATTTCACACTTTTTGCATGTATTTACTGCCGAGTTCAAACCATGTTCCTGGAGGTGGACGGTCGACAATCTCAGAACTCTATTTCCTGTCACATAATGCCTACAGTGTTTTCCTTGTGCAGGCTGTGATCAATGAAGCACAGAGGATGGCCAATGTCGTTCCTCTCAGCATTTTCCACTGCACCACCAAACACACAGCGCTAATGGGGTATTCCATTCCTTTTTTCTTTTTTTTTTTTAAAAAAGGGGTATTCCATTCCTAAGGTAAGAAATAATTGATTGAAAAGGTCTTCACAAGAGCATTCTTAATAGCTTTTTGGTGTTGATTTGTGGTTCGTTTTCCCTTCAGGGGAACGCGATCATCGAGAACATGATGTCGGTGCTGAGAGAGGAAGACCAGTGGAAGTTTCCTCAAGAATTCAACCCTGAAAACTTCCTCAATGAGCAGGGAGAGTTTGTTCAACCAGAGGCATAAGACAGAGTGGAGCTCTTCCTCATCCTGGTGACTCTGCTGAGGAAGTTTAAGTTCATCTGGCCTGAAGATGCAGGAGAGCCGGACTTCACTCCGGTCTTCGGGCCCACCATGACGCCCAGACCGTATCGCATGAAGGTCCAACTCAGGTCGACGCAGTGAGGTGGCGCAAACACACGCGACACGCAACAGATTTAGCTACACACTCCCCAAACTCTGACCACAAATAAAACACTCTACTTAGTCAATCAGGAAACGTTCGGAAAAGTCTCCTCCTCAATCACGTTTTCAAATTCTTCCACCTTTTTATAAATTTCGTTCAGTTTCTGTTCTTTATTTTCTATCATCTGCTTTGTATGTATGTTATAACAATCTGAATTTGTAATCAAAGCTAAGTGCACAATGGATCGAGCTCCATACATTCGTGAACTCCTTTTTTTTCATCGATAAAGATATTCATTCTTGCTGCACGAGTATCTATCTGTGATGCAAAGGCTCTTTATACTGCATTTCTGCATGATAACATGTTTTTGTAGCCATAAAAAGTTTTTGAGAGTCCCGATGATTGTACCCTGACATGGATTGCATATGTGATATTTGAGCTAAAACAATAGATGAACAAAATTTCCATTTTGAGCGTGGACTGCTACATCTAGCAAATCAGTGTTTCATTTAAATTCTTCCCTTTTTTTAACTACGCCCAGATGACTCTACTAGTGGACAAGCCATTACAAGCCTAAACGAATAAAAGAGAATAAATGCATCAATCCCACTTCCTTTCGTTCTGTATAAGCACCTGCCATTCCTAAATTTTTCTTAATCCCACCTTTGAATGCAGTGAAACAAAGGACTGTTGCAGAGGGCTGGACTAAGGGTTGGGCTGTCCTTAAAAAGCAGATCAACCATGTCACCTTCTCAGTTTGGTCCGTACAACGTACAGTCATGTTTGTCTCCATTGTGCTGCTCTGGCTCTGTATTTGCTTCGTCGTCTATCAGCTCAAACCTCGGAGGCCCAAGAACTTCCCACCGGGACCCCCCGTCTTGCCCGTACTGGGGAACCTCTTGCAGCTCAGCCTTGAGAACCCCTTGAAGGATTTCGAGAGGGTGAGAAAAAACCCTCAAATTTATAATAGGTCATTGCAAATACATATATATATATTAGTTTTTTTTATTTAAAAATACAAATTTAAGTCTGGGTTACTCATGAGCATTTCTGTTGCTCTTTGATGTTGATTTAAAATATGCTATCTACAAACCTGGAGCAGATCCAACCAGCACTGAAGGTCATACATGCTAGAGACGGTCACTGCTGATAAATGCATCATGTAGGTCAAAGGCTTTTGCTTTACTTTATCTCATCTACTGAGACATTTTGTATGTTTTGAAATAACATTGTGACAGATGCTTTGTTATTGCTGGACAGGTATAACCAGACCTACTTTTCCATTTACCCTCATTTAAAATCTCCAAATACCTACATGATAAATAATCTTGATGTCCATATGAGAGAAATGTATCACAATGTTATACCTTTATAATACAGCAATTACTTATTATACCAATTCAATTGAGATCGCAATAATGCCAAGTGAGCTATGCAGCTTTATTGAGATGGAACCTTGCACTCACCTCAAATAAAAAATATCAACAAATCCTGTTTAACCTGGTTAAGTTGACTTGGTGTCACACTGACATGTTGTCTTGCTCTTTTCCAGCTGAGGAAGTCCTACGGGAATGTCTACAGTCTCTACCTTGGTCCCAGACCGGCTGTAATCGTCAGCGGGTTTAAGGCCGTCAAGGAAGCTATTATTACCAAGGGTGCCGATTTTGCTGGACGACCTCAGGACATGCTCTTTAATTTTGTCTGCAAACATAGAGGTGAAGAGGACACGTCAAGCCTGAGACAGATCTTAAGCAATCACTTTCCGGTGATAGGAAACAAAACCCAATCATCACAATACACTCAAACACTTATGTAACTCCTCAACAGCTGGAGTTAGAAAATGAGAGGTGTCGCTAAGGATGACCTGTAATTGAGATGGTTGTCAGTCCAGCTGCTTGCTCAAGTAATCGTCTCACTGAATGAACATTAAGTGACATTCTCTCTAAACTCTCTGCGTTTCTGTTGCAGGAGTAGTTCTGGCAGATTATGGCTCCACGTGGAAGGAGCACCGTCGTTTCTCCCTGATGACTCTCAGAAACTTTGGATTGGGGAAAGCTTCAATGGAGGAGAGAATTCATGGGGAGCTTCAATACACTATTAAAACCCTGGAAAAAAGCATTGGTACACGTTCAGGCAAACAGTGGGTTGGTTTCTTGTAAAAATTGCTTCCTGATGCTTAAATTTGCTTCATTTCATTTACAGGTAAAACTCTGAGTCCTCAAGTTATGTTTCACAACGCAGCCTCCAACATCATCTGCCAGGTTTTGTTTGGTACTCGCTACGAGTACAACGATGAGTTTATTAGAGTGTTTATTCGATGCGTCACTGAGAACACCAAGCTAATCAATGGGCCATGGTCTATGGTGAGTCAAAACACACTCACTCGGGAAGATGACAAAATGCCCTGTGCTTGCCTTTACATAGCCTCCTATGCCTTCTACATAGGTCAAGATGCCAAATAACATTTAAAGTTGATGTTTGGAAAAATGCAACCCCCCCACCGAAAAAAAAGAACAATAACAACAAACAAACAGAACATAAATAAAACTAAATATGAGAGACTATAAAAATGATCAAATATTAGATTATACAATTATTGTCTGTGTTCTCTTTTCTACAGCTTTATGACTCTTTACCCATAATTCGAATCCTGCCGCTGCCCTTCATTAAAACATTCAAGAATTATGAGGTAATGTTGAAAGTAATTCTTCATAAGTGGGCAGTGAAAAAAAAAAAAAAAAAGGAGATTTAAAGGGATCATAAATTGTGACTTTTGTTTTGTAGACTGTTGCGAAGTTTGCTCATGGGTTCGTGAATGAGCACAAGACCACCCGAGTCCCCGGAGAGCCTCGAGATTATGTTGACTGCTATCTGGATGAACTGGATAAGGTGCGTCCTGAGATCAATTTGCTTTACATCTGAGATGATATACTTAATTTGTTAAACAATAATGTTTAGGAGGAAACTAGAGCACCGTGGGCAAATCTACACAAGCATAGCAAAGAAAGGACTCCAAGGGTTAATTGAATAAGAGCAAAGACAGTTTTAGTTTTCAAAGGTTGATTCAGGTCGATTACATAACCCAGTTTTAGTTTTCAAAGGTTGATTCAGGTCGATTACATAACCCAGATTCTCAGAGTGGACAGAAAACGCAAATGCACAACCAGGTTCAAGCTAAAGCATTGTTGATTTAGGAGAGTCATGGACGCCAAAACAGAAATTAAAGTCCACAAAGGAAAAAAAAATACTAGGGTCCAAATACACAGGAATTAAGTAGCTGGATCAACACAATGACAGACCGAAAGCTTAAATGCACGCACTCGTTGGCTGGGCTGATAAACACAAAGTGCACAAGAGGAAGTGCACAAGCACAAACACACCCAACATGAACGTAGACATGAGAAGAAACTTTGAAAGAGCGAAAACCACAAACATGAATAATAAATAAAAAGAATTCCTGAAAGACAGGACAGAGGCCACAGGCAGCCCAATTTCAAGTGGGCTGGATCGGTGAAATAGTTCCATGAGCGCCTTTAAATGTAACGATTTTCAAAGTAATAGTAAGCTATGGTAATCTGCTATTCTTGCTTGCCTCATTGTAGAGAGGAGATGAGTCTTCGTTTTCAGAGGAACAGCTGATCGCTCACCTTCTTGACATTCACGGTGCCGGGACTGACACCACCTCCAACACCCTGCTCGTTGCTTTCCTTCACCTTCTGAACAAACCGCACATACAAGGTACTGCTGCATCCATCAATATGGTATATTATTTTAAATTCGATTTTTTATTCTTGGGGGAGCAGTCGCCCTGTCGCTCCCTGAACATTCGGCGTGCGGCCCGCTTCGCGGCCATTTTATTCTTAACACTGCCTTTCAAGACTGCCACAGTATGCACAAGTGCACTTCATGTACAGCTTGCAGGACTACTTCTGTGTCAACAAAGGCACATGTAATCACCGTCTTTTTCAGAATGTTTGAACCTGCGCTCACATGTTCCCAATAGATGCGCACCGCGAGGCTTGCACTCTTTTGGGGACAAAACGGTATGTTATTGACATGCATCCCTGAGACACTGGTGTCTCATTGCGTTTTCAGAAAGATGTCAGCAGGAGATCGACCGGGTGCTGGAAGGGAAGGATAAGGCCAGTTATGAAGACAGACACGACATGCCTTACATGCAGGTGCTATAAATAATCATGTTCATGAGTCTTTCCCAGGATAGAATATATAAAATACAAGACAAACATAATCCATCAATCTCCCAAGCTATTTTATCCATATTTTGAGTTTTAGCAGAAAACCCCTGCACAAGGAGAACATGCAAAGTCTGCAAAACAAATGAATCTGTATGTCTTTTTTAATCCAGGCTGTGATCCATGAATCTCAGAGGATTGCCAATACCGTTCCCCTCAGTGTCTTCCACTGCACGACTAAAGACACAGAGCTCATGGGATATTCAATTCCCAAAGTAAGAGTTGATTGGTTTAACAGGTTTTGGAAACACAAGCTGCAATAAAACTGTCACCGCTCAAATTTTGTTTCAGGGTACAATGATCATTGAGAATTTGACCTCCGTGCTGAATGAAGAAGGACAGTGGAAGTTTCCTCATGAATTCAATCCTGAAAACTTCCTCAATGAGCAGGGAGAGTTTGTCAAACCAGAAACATTCATGCCCTTTTCAGCAGGTTTGCATGCAATAACATTTAAGCACATTCCAAGAGAATCCGTTTTTTCTTTTTTTTTTGGTTGCATCCAGCGCCTAATTTTACTTTGTCCCCAGGTCCTCGGGTGTGTCTCGGAGAGGGTCTGGCTCGCATGGAGCTCTTCCACATCCTGGTGACTCTGCTGAGGAAGTTTAAGTTCATCTGGCCTGAAGATGCAGGAGAGCCGGACTTCACTCCGGTCTTTGGGCTCACCATGACGACCAGACCGTATCGCATGAAGGTCCAACTCAGGTCGACACAGTGAGGTGGTCTACACATATGTGGAGGAAACAGATATGCAGGAAGTGTCATTGAGCCAACGACTCATCACTGAGATGATGAAAAAAAATAAAAATATTGGTGATCATGTGTGGTGGTTTCATGGCTATGTGTGACCAGTTTTATGCAACATTTGTGACCTGGACATTATTGTTGTTTTGTTTTGCAAACGAAAAACAACAACATTGTGACATTATCAGATGTGAAATATTGAAATAATCATGTTTTTTTTTAATATATATTAATCTGTCTATATGAAGCCTGCAAATAATTTTGACAGATTGGAATTTGTTTTTTTTATTTTTTATATTATCACTTTGTGATGTATTTGTGCCTTTCTAGGCATTGTAGGTATTTTGTGTCCTTTGCTTTGCTATATATCTCTTTGATGTACACTTCTTGTTGATTGGGGATAACATATTTTTCTATTTTAGGCAATGTCACAAAAAAATGGAAAAGCCGACTGCTGTTTCATATATGTAACTTAGAACAGAGGCAGATATTTAGACTATTCAGTGGAAATAAACCTGATTGCTCAGTTTGTATATTTATTGTCTCATCTTTGTTTTCTTACTATGTTATTTCTTTCTACGTTCCCGAGATAATGAAGTTTGACTTGGACCTGTCAGGGCATGTCAGACTAATTTTGCAGGGACAAAATCCAACTGGTCATCCTAATGTCCAGAAGAACATACGTTTCCCTCTTGTCTTGTGTTTTTTGACAACTAATGTGTGATTGGTCAGGAATCTGATGCAGGCATGGTTAATACCTGCATCCATCAACATGAAGCATAGTTTAGCCTCCTCAAGAAAATGTTTTAAAAATTTATTTTGCACCAGGGATCGCATCCAATTTTGTACTTGTGCAATAACAAATAAAGATTATATTGTTGCAAAATAATATTTCACCTTTTGCATCTGACTGCAAATTCATGTCTTTTTTCTAAAAATTGTATTTGTTACTAGGTTGATGTTAGACTTCCTGGGTTTATAAGATTATTTGTTGTTTCTTCTCACAAGGGGGATGAAAGTTTCCAATACAAGTTGATTTATCAAGGAGAAACAAATTCTATGCTCAGGTCCTCTATGGTTGGGGCCATACATTAATGTGCACCAATTTCTCGCTGCCTGAGACTTTCACCCTCCTGCATCTTTTTCACTCTGTGCCTCACCACAGCTGGTTGAAATGAGTCGCTCATGATCACAGCTTGTTGATTGAGGACGCATGCTTGCAGGATAGAGACGGCTATATGACAGCAGCCTGTGCAAAGGTTATGTGTGTTTTAGAAATTGATCTGGAACCAGTGTCTGAACTCAATGATTCAGAGTCACAGAATCACCATGTTTGTCACGGTAGTGCTGTTCTTTCTGGCAACTTTGCTTTTCTGGTTTATATTTTCAAGTGGAAGACCAGAAAACTTTCCTCCAGGCCCTCAGCCATTACCCATTCTTGGAAACCTGCTGGAGGTCAATCTGGAGAATCCCATCGCTGGCTTGGAGACGGTAAATTGAAGCTCCGATCCCAAGAATTGACCCTATTTTTTATGTTTTTTCTGATGTGTTAAGAATGTAACTAATTGCATTATTTTGGGGGATTTTGTGTGGTGCAATATGTGCTTTTTTTTAATAATGTTTATGTAGTCTACAATATTTGATCAGCTAAATGTGTGGACTTGTTTCTTCATTAGTATTCATTGACTGAACATTTCATAATAGTTTCACTAGTTTTGAATAGTGATAAAGATTCAAAATATGGTGTATAATGACTTTTGAGAATTTAATTTTGTATTGTGATTCATGTAATTTTGTGTATCAGGTAATTTCATCTACTCAAACTGTTTAATCCAAATAGGTTCCTCTCAACTCTATTAGTTAATGCAGCTATTGGTGCATGTCCTCAAGCATGGATAGCCGATTGAAACATGTTGAAAATATAATGATTTATGGTGCATTTCTGATGGGTTTTGCCACGATAATAAGGTGAACCCGTCACCTGAAATGACCCAGATTATTTAAGGTGAACCCGTCACCTGAAATGACCCAGATTATTCACGGAGTAAATCTTTCACTGCTGCCACCAAACAAATTCAGAAGGAGTGACGATGTTTGTTCTATTTGAGTGAACATTTTTAATGATTTTCTAAGTAATATGAGTTCATAAGAATATTGAAATTAATTTGTGATCGTAGATGACTAGCTTGTTGCTCTGGTTTGCATAATGACCAATGGGAATGTCTCCTTATTATTGGCACTTGTATAATCCACCGCATTTCTGTTCCCAGCTGGCCAAGCGTTATGGTAACATCTACAGTATTTTCATGGGTCCCAGACCTGCGGTCATCCTCAATGGAATCGAAGCCATTAAAGAAGCTCTGGTCAACAAAGCAGCCGACTTCTCCGGCAGGCCACAGGGCCAGATGGTGAACCACGCCATACAAATTAAAGGTATAGAGGTTGCTTTGCTCTGTTTGTCTGCACAAAGTGACATTTGAGTTTTATGTGAGGTGATGAAGGATCCAGGCCACCAAACATCAGCGATCGTATTCAGATGTTTATTTGATGTGATATTAACAACTTTAGGCGCATTGGTTCTATTTCTCCAACACAAAATTGAGATCACAAAGAATTAAATCAATAATATCAGCAATGTAGCCCCACCTTCAATTCCTGTCACAATTTCCTGGAATTTCTGCATTTTCCCACAACCAACATCAGAAGTATCTGAACTTGGATAAAATCACAACATGCAGAAAACCAGTAACCCAAACTAATATAATGAAATGTAGCAAATACACTCATCTCTCTGGGGTCGAAAAATGCACAAAAGCAGTGTCCAAGTAAAACCAGAATCCACTTCATGTTAAATGTTAAGTCATTACAATGGCGTCATCTGGTGGCAGAAAAGGTGTAACACTTGTGGGGGAAACAAACACTCTAAAAGCAACTTTGAAAGAAAGCTTATTGTTCTGGAAGGATAAAATCTAGCTTCCTATAAAAGATTCTAGTGGCCAGTCACGAACATTTTCAGTCGACTGGGAGAAGTTTCAACCCATCCATCCATCCATTTTCTCCCGCTTCTCCGTTTCCGGGTCGCGGGGGTGGCAATCTGAGCACCGTCACCCAGATCACACAGCACCAATTAAGAACCTTCCTGCAGGTGGTGAGCCCACGGGAAACTGCACTGAATCAACCGATGAAACTCCAGGAAGCTGATTAAATCAGCCACCTCTTTCACCCTCAAACAAAACATAAGACTCCAGAAAGATTGGGATGCTGAATGAATATGTCTTCTTCCTCTACATTTTAAATTTAAACCGATTTTTGCCACATTTCCTCGAACTGGGCTTCATAACTGGTCCTTGTGTCCACACAGAAAATGCCCCAGGAATAATTCTGGCAGATTACAACTCAAACTGGAAAGAACAGCGACGCTTTGGCCTCATGACCCTGAGGAACTTTGGTCTGGGCAAACAGTCCATGGAGCAAAGGATTCTGGGTGAATTACAGCACATCACAAATATCCTGGAGCAGAGTGTCGGTGAGTATGTGTACCTCGGATTGATTGTGCGACCTGATTGATGTCGCATCCTAGATTCAGGGTTGATGTCCGTTCTGCAGATAAAACCATGAATCCTCAGCTGCTCTTCCACAACGCAGCGTCCAACGTCATATGCCAAGTCCTGTTCGCCAAGCGCTTCGGCTACGACGATGAGCTCATGAATTTCTTTGTCAATTATTTTCACAAGACCTCGAAACTGATCAATGGATATTGGGGTATGGTGAGTTACCCAATAACGTCACTACTAGAATTGTGGAGGAATGGTGACGACACTGCAGTGAGGTCCTGTTGAATACACAATGACAAACCTAACAACCATTTATTTGTATATGTTTACACAGAAAATGTTACAATTAATGAATTTTGTTGACAGATCTATGACTTTGTTCCAGTGGTGCGCAAACTACCGCTGCCCTTCCAACAGGCCTTTAAGTTGTTCAAGGTATTTTTTATTTATTTATTTTGTTGAATTCACATTTCTTTTAAATCCACTTCAATCTGATGGGCTCAGTATTTTCTTTTTTTTAACCAAAAACCATGAAATTATTCAGATAATTTGTGAAGATTCATTAAATGTAGGGCCACATTTTAATGCAATGGTATAAAGTATAGATTGAAAGGTTATTATGGCACTATTTTACTAATTCCATTACACGTGCAATCCACAGTTTCTTCTTTTTTTTTTTAAATATTGTATCTCAATCCTTTTCACCTTATTATTTTTTTATTTACCATACTTTATTAATCCCTCTTGGGGAAATTTCTTTACCAAACTGACCCATCGGTGGGCAGCCACAGTAAGGCGCCCGAGGGGAGCCGGCGGGGGTCCAGGGTCTTGCTCAGCGAACCATGTCTGCCTGGTGAACGCTCAAGATCACAGTATCGGTGCCTTTAAAATGCCTGTATCAATGTCCGTGTCCTCTGTATACAACTGTTTGTCTTCAACCTTTAGATCTGTAATTCTGAGGAAGCTGTGACAGTTTACAAAAATCTTTGTCTTTGCCAGATTGCTCGTGAAATATATCATGAGAAACTGGACGAGAGCAAAAAGACCAGAATGTCTGGTACACCCCAACATTTTATAGACTGCTACCTGGATGAGGTGGACAAGGTGTGTATGTCAGCAATATTTATTGATCCATTACTGTAGTCCAAATGAATATTTACTCACTGTGTCATCCTGCAAAGAGAGGAAACGAAGCCTCATCCTTTAGTGAAAATCAGCTGGGTTCCATTCTTTTGGATCTTCACTTTGCTGGAACTGACACCACTGCCAACACCATACTCTTCATTTTCTTCTACTTGATGAATTATCCAGAGATACAAGGTAAACCCAGATGTGGAGAAATCATTGAATCAATTAAATACACCGCAGTACTTCAGCTACATACTGTGTGTCTTAGCGTCTCTAAAGTCCAATGCATGAGCTTGTTGTCTTCTAATCTGTCTGAAATAGATCTTCATTTTGGTGTATCATAAAGTAATTGTCTCTGTTTTGTCCTGACATTTTTGTAGAGCGCTGTCAGCAGGAAATCGATGATGTTCTCCAGGGAAAGGATCAAGCCTGTTTTGAGGACAGGCACCAGATGCCTTATGTACAGGTCGGATTATCAGGCCAGAACTACACCTGACCTTGAACTGTGATATTCAATCGATGTCTTGACCAACATCTTAATCATGCAGGCTGTTATTCATGAAATCCAGAGGGTGGCGAACATGGTTCCACTTGGCGTGGCTCACTGCAGCTCTAAAGACACAGAGTTAATGGGATTCTCCATTCCAAAGGTAACAAGGAAAGACAAATCATTAGTTTTCTGAATTTGCTATTCAAAAATTTGCACAGGTTCTTTGAAAGCCTTTAAAGGAACAGAAAGCTGGTACTGTAGGTCCAGGGGCCATTACTCCATCACATTGAGAAGAGTTGACATGGTAGAGGCATCTGATCAGGTCTATTTTCATTAAAGTACACCAAGCACAAAAATCTTGAGGCCTTACCCAGGACCACGAAGGAGAGTCAATCTCCGGGATACAACCTGAATAAAGTTTCTTTCTGGTCTCCAGGGAACCATTGTTATCGTAAACATGAAATCGGTGTTGGCCGAGGAGGGACAATGGAAATTTCCTCATGAATTCAACCCTGAAAACTTCCTCAACAACCAGGGAGAGTTTGTCAAACCAGAAGCCTTCATCCCCTTCTCTGTTGGTGGGTGAAATCACTTTTACTGGCAAAGACGTGTAATAAAGGAGCTTCTAATTCACGTGCAACATATATTTTAGGTCCTCGGATGTGTGTCGGAGAGAATCTGGCTCGCATGGAGCTGTTCCTCATCACAGTGTCTCTGCTGAGGAAGTTTAAGTTCATCTGGCCGGAGGATGCAGGAGAACCGGACTTCACTCCAGTTTATGGGGTGACCCAAACACCCAAACCTTTTCGTATGAAGATAAAGCTCAGAGACACCACGAGGGTGTAACTTTAGTCCAACAGACCATAAAAATATGTGAAGTTTTAGCTTGTTATCTCACATCATAAAGATAATGGTAAAAGGTTAAGTTCTCCATAGCAAAATCTAAAATCAGACGCTTATTTTGTGGTTTTGTGCATACAGTTTGCACCCTTGTCACATTGTTTCTGTTTGCAATAATAAAATAGACGTAATAATCAATTAGCTCTAAATGTTTCAAACATAACCTGCAATAATTTTGCAAAAACAATCCTGAGTGATTATAACTGTTACATCAGAAAGAATGACTGTATTGTGTGTAAAAACATCAGTGTAACAGTTGATGTCTTGAATCTAGTTTTAAAAGTGACTAATAGTCATGAATTCAGAACTGAAGAAGAAATCTTCAGCCAGTAAAATTGTCAAATTGTAATGACAATTTTAAAGGAGAAATTATCACAAAATAATTGTGTACTACATGTATTATCTGTTGATAGTACAAAACAAAAAACATGTGTCCTGTGATATAAAAACAGTATTTCTTGTAAAGGACACAAACTGTTTGACAGAATGTCAATAAGTTCACTTGCCAATATGGGGGCAACATAATCGGCATATTCGTCCAGATATGATAAACTTCAGACCTCAGCTGTTCCCTCACACCTTGTCCATAAGGATCATGGTTATCCAGCTGTCCGGCTGGTCAGAGTAACCCCAGTCTGCGCAGTGACATGAGGGTTTTCAGGTCATGTTAGTCTTCATTCCAAACCTGCCCCCCTTTAGAGAGGGACCAAGCCAGAGGGTCTAATTCTACTCCTTACTTATTTTTGTATAACATCTTGTGTCACGCCCTTTAGTTTTTTTGGGTGGCTTCATGTCTTGGAGCGTCTTGCAGACTGTCGTACACGAGGCCCAAAAGCTGACCAAGGAAATACATTATTAAACCCGTACAACACCTGTAATGTTCTGTCATTGCACATTGTATTGTATTTGTGTAGATGCACAATGGGTTTGCAGTCCCAATCATGTGCTCTTCATGGAACCATTGTCAGCCCCACCCTGTTGTCGACATTATGCGAAGCGGGACAATGGAGATCCCCTCGTCAATCTGACCCTGAAAACTTAGGAGAGTCGGTTAAACTAGAAGCCTTCATCCCTTTCTCTGTCGATGGAGAAAACAGGAGTCACTCGCACATTTGAGGGGGTGAAATAAATTATTTATTTTTTTTATCACCTTGTGGCTATTCAAACAGATTCTCTGATGTGTCTCGGAGTGGGTGTAGCTCACATGAAGTTCTACCTCATTGTTGTGGCCCTGCTGAGGACATTTATGTTGATCTGGCCTGAAAATGCAGGAGAGCCTTTACTCTGGTTTACACCCAAACCAAAAAGTTCCAACTTAGAAATAACACTTTTGATATAGCACGAAACAATAAAATCAAACACATGTAAGCACAATTCACAAGTGAAACCTTTTTTTTTTTCTTTTTTGAAATATGAAGGTGTCATTTTAAAATCCATCATTTGAATATTTCTGTGTGATGTCCACCTTGTTGTGGAGGTATGTGGGAAACAGGCAAACAAAGAGGCAAAACAAAGAATGGCCAGATGTTGTTTGCACACTTCTGGAAAATTCCATTTCCAATCACTGATAGTGAGTGCAGTGAAACGCGTGCGAAACAAAGGGTAAAACCTTAGTTTTTTCGCAGAGAAAAGTCTTTTAATTCTATTCGAAGTAGAGCGACAGGTTGCAATTTTCAGTGTTCTTAATCTTGTATCACATTGACCTTCGGGGGGGGGGGGGGGGGGGGGGGTGTGAAGTGCTAAGTCTACAATGGCACCGTTGGTCTAGATCTCCACTGAGATGACAGATGCAAATAACTAGTGTTTTCCAACTATGCCCAGTGAGTCCTGGAGGGATTCCATGTGTCTGTGGGTCTTGTTGGAAGTCGGAGTCCAAAAGAGTCCTGAAGTCTGCGCTAGGCATGATAGAGCCCCGCAGACCGATACCATCCCGAGCCACGGGCCACAGGACGTGATGCCCAGACACCTGAGGGACCACAGAGAACGGCCGCAAGCCTGAAGACCTGTGGTCAAAGCAGCTGCCGCCACCGAGGCCTACCGAGAAGGACCGAGGCAATGGGGTAGCCCTCCCACCCTGTCGACCACCCAGCCCCAGGCCCCCAAAGAGCCAGAGGCACCCTACAACTCGAGGGAGTGAACCAGGAGCACCAGCCAGCCGAGTGCGGTCACCCTGAAGGAGCCAGCCCAGCCAAGTGTGGGCCAAAATGGGCCATAGCTCCAGGTGCTGGTGTGGGCCCAGCCGTTGCCAGAGTGCCCATGGGTCAACCTGCACACTCCGGCCGCACCGGGAGCCCAAGCCAGTGTCAGCGTAGGCTGCGTCCCCAGCACATCAAGGCCCCAGAGGACACAGCAGACCCACCACCCGTGCACCCCGGCACCACCAAGTCCAACACGAGACCAGCTCACCCCATAGGGCCCCTGCACCGGCACATGGTAGAATAATCTGCATAGAATACTAGTTTAGCAACATTGATAGTCCAAAGTAGATAATTTGTCAAAATAATAAGTAGAGGTCCCAGACAACTGCCTTGTGGAACGCCAAACTCCAGGCATCTGTTACTGGAGAGAATGCGATTCAGGTAAATCTCCTGGGATATACAAGACGAATAACTTTGCATCCATATCAAACAAGAAGAACCAAAATGATAATCTCAAAGTTTAGCCAATATGTTAAATGGTTAAAAAAAATTATTAAATATGACCACACAGCTTCCACCATCATGGCGTTATCTGTGGCCTTTGAATTAGAGAATTAGAAGTAGATTGGTCAAATCTGTATGCATGTTGTCACCTTGTCATTAGCTTCTGTGTTCTGAAATGAGATTTATTTTTATATACATAAAACAGTTTCCATTATTTCTATAATGGTAGAATGCTTGCAGGCCTGGAATTGACTAGATTGAAAACAGATTTGGCATCTTATATAGAGGGATAATCTTAGCTTTCTTCCACCTCATTTAACAGACAACTGCAAACATGTATAATGTTTATGCAATGTTTGGTTATCTTGTCTTTGGTGGTATTTTATACATACCTCCTCATGATAACATTCACCCATGAGATGCTGGAATATGTTTTTTTAGTCATTGAATTTTCAATTTAAAAGAAATACTGTAGGTGGATGTAGTTGCAGTGATGGTTAATGAACATACAACACTATAAGACTTTTATGGTCTCACTCAGAAATAAGCCTGGACATGTCTTTTTTTCCCCCCTCTTGCCTGGTATACAACCACATACAGGCTCACTCAACTCTGTGCTATTCAGTTTAACCAGGAGCCTTTTGATGGTGGGACAGTGGCGTATAATGGAAGCTTTTGTGTGGGTGCTGTATTGTTTCCCTGGGTAGTCTTTTGATTGTTAGTGGGAGGCCGGGGGTGGAAGAGGGGTGGGCGTCAATGTGTGTGTGTGTGTGTGTGTGTGTGTGTGCTGACATGGAGCTTCTGTGATGACATTCATTTGGATGACTGATGTGGAGGTGAGGACGGAAAGAAAGGAATAAACTGATGTGGAGCTGAAAGAAAAACAGCATCATCAAGGACGAAGAGCTTTACCAACTGATATGGATTTAAAGAGAATCAGACAGACTTGGGATTATCAGTAAGAGACCATCAGAAGTGGAATTTCTTAAACATGGACTAGTGGCCTGATATACATACACACACACACACACACACACACACACACACACACACACATACACATTTATACAAACTAATTTAGTAGACCTTTGGCCTCCTGTTCTGAGCCGTCTTGGCAGTGGACAGGTGTCAGTATGCAGGAGTCTCCAGGTGCTGTGGGGGTGGATGGCAGCTATGCCAGCAACGTCCCCGCCTTTCTCACCAAGCTGTGGACGCTGGTCGAGGACCCGGATACCAATCATCTTATCTGCTGGAGCGCTGTGAGTCATCTCCCAGACACACTGCAAAAACAAATGCCTTAATGTTGAAGTCATATATTTATCAAGGTGTGTGTTGTTAAAAATACTAGTGTTGGATGGAGTCTTTAATCTTTTAGGTTGTTTTTTTTTTTTTTTTTTTCTTTATAACCTATTGTCAGTTTCGAAAATGTGAGTTCTTACTTGGTTACTTTCACAACAAAATGCTCACTAACTGGGCCGATGTGATCAAACAAGCCTCTCTAGACATAGAAAATGATATAATGTATGGTGAAATAGAAAATATAACAATATAATATGCATGTTATATGTACACTATATGGAGACTGACTACAGCTTGCAGCAAGATCACTACCTTAATTGTTAGAAAATGCCATATGATGAGGCTTTGTGATGAGGTACATGGTAGAGGGTGATTTCACTCTTCATATTCATTTCGAACAAAATCTTTTGAAAAGTAGAAAAAAGATATATTTCTGAATTTATAACAAAAATAAAACTTAATCAATGGGATAGAAATTGTCACTGAATGTCCTAAAAAAACTTTTATAATCTAGTTGTCTCATAACAACATCAGTTTCATGATGATGTGTGTTGCAATTGTCATGATCTTATAATGGTTAATTTTAAAGAAAAAAAGGCAGGGGATAAATGCAGATATAACCATATACACTACTCACAAAAAGAAAGTGATACTGCGGTGAAAGTTCAGGATGAACCTAAGATGCAGTCTAACCTTCACAGGTGAACTTGTTGTGACCTTCTCTAAACTTTTGAATGCACGTGTCAAACTGTTCAGTGTTTCAGGACGTCTTGCACAACTTGCTGTTCTCTAATAAGGAGCTTCACAGCAAATTTCCCAGCAGGTGTTTGATCCATGAGTCCATCAATACATTTCCTGGCTCAATTAAAATGGGTATTTAAACAGTTCTCATCATGCTTTTCACATTTTGACATCATGAGACCAAAACAACACCAAACAATTGATCAACTCGACCTCGCCATTGCGAAACATCAAACAGGAAGTTCTCAGACAAAGACTCCACTGAGCTCAGGGTGTCACGGAGAGCCATCAGCAGGTTGAACAGAGAAACTGGAAGAGTCAAAGAAAGACATAGAAGTGGACGTCCTTCGTCCACATCCCACACCGATGACTTCTTCATTGTGAGCAGCGCCCTGCAGAACCAGATGATGAATGTCACTGAGTAACTCCAGGCACATTTAAAGGAAATGAGAGGCACCCAAGTGTCACATCAGACCATTGAAAACCGTTTACATCAGCGTGGTCTGCGTGTTAAGACGCCCTGCAAGGGTACCTGACCATGACCACCAGGCGCAGGCCTCATCGTCTTCCATGGGCTGGGGAGAATTTCTGCTGGGCAACCAACCAGTGGGACCCATTGCTGTTCTCTGGTGAAGGTCTGTTGACACTGAGGAGAAATGATGGTCGCCAACGATGCTGGAGACGTCAGGGAGGGCGCTGTGCTTCTGGTGGAGGAGTTAGAGTGTGGGCAGGTGTGTCTCATCAATGCAGACCGGCAGTGACCAGCTCATACTCCCTGAATGACATCATTAATCCATCTATCGTGGCCCTGTATGAACAACATCAGTCTAATTTCATCCTCATGGATGACAATGCTCCAGCTCATCGAGGTGGCATCATGAGGGAATGGCTGATGGAGACTGGGGTATTTCAAATGGAGCGGCCTGCACTATCTCCAGACCTGAATCATATAAAATCTCTGGGATCAGTTGAGACGCCATGTAAAGGCTCATAATTCTGTAACCCAGAATGTCATTGACCTGAGGGCCGTCCTTCAAGAAGAGTGGGATGCAGACAATAAATCAACTTGTGAGCAGCATGAGATGTTGTCAAGCCATACTTGATGCTCAAGGTGACACGACAAGTTATTCAGAAGTTAAACTTTTTTGCTGTGGTACACCCACTGTTGGCTTTTGTTTCAACAAATAGTTTGAGATGAGGGCATCACTATGGCATGCCAAATATTCCGAACTAGAGTATTTTCTCTATCGGAAGTGGACATTGTCTCTCTTTAAAAGAGAACAGATCAGTTCAATCCCATATCTATGCAATATACAGAAAGCAGCATGAGCTATCTTAACCAGCACATCGAGAAATATCATTGTCAGAAATATGTTTCACTTGGTTTTTTTTTTTTTTTTTAAATATATGCATAAATAAGCTCTGCACCTGCTTTATAAGCCTGGGAATGAAATCGTGACTCATCCCTGAAGGAAGGAGAAATGGAGCTTTTCTGACACAATGTCTGAACTGAATTCAGCGGCTGTGGGGAAAAGATTTTGCTCCTTTTGCAAAGCTTTTTGAAATATTTAGGTCACGTTATTTCCTATGCAAGAGGATGTTTCTGCTGCAGGAACAGATGGTGGTGGTGGTGAGGTGTGTTTTAACACTAATCACAAGAGCAGCTGCTGAGTTGATTTAATTCCATTATTTACACATAATCCAATGAGACCGAAATGATCAGAGACGATGCTAATTGACTCTTTCCTTTCTATTCATGCTCTGTATTTTCAGACTGGGACCAGTTTTCATGTGTTTGACCAGGGACGCTTCGCCAAAGAAGTTCTGCCAAAATACTTCAAACACAATAACATGGCGAGCTTCGTCCGACAGCTCAACATGTGTGAGTTGTTTTGCCTTAAATTCGGCCTCATCTGCCTTCGAGTGCGGGATTCACTGGTTTTCCCTGCATCTTCTTCTTAGACGGTTTCCGTAAGGTGGTGAACATCGAGCAGAGCGGCCTGGTGAAGCCGGAGAGAGACGACACCGAGTTCCAGCATCTGTACTTCCTGCAGGGCCACGAACACATGCTGGAGCACATCAAGAGGAAGGTGTGGAAGCAGAAACACAACACAACATCTCAAAAGCTGCTCAATCCAAAGCATAGAGAATCTAAGCCATAACATGATATACTACTATTATAAAAGAATAAAATCCAAAATCTCCAAAAGAAGTTGTCAGGCATCACAATTGCTCATCTTACAGTGCACTTACATAAAGCTACCTCTTTTTGCTTTAGATGTCCATCTGGCAATAAATATGAATCCCAACTGTGTTGTCTTGTTTTTTATCAGTTCTCGACAAAAAACACAAATTTTAGGTCCTGACATTTTGTAAAACTCAACAGAATAAGGCTTCAACAGGTGAATCACATGTCCCATCAATTCATTCGTCAATTTCTTTCAAACAGGAACAAGATTCACATTATAGAGCATCTTCCTCCAATCAGACATTAGATCTCCCCAGCGTGCTCACAGCGACGCACATTATTAAGGATGAACTAACTAACTAAGAAGTAATTGGGAATATTGTAATCGTATTGTAATTCTTTCACAAGATCTCATTAAAGAAATATATTACAAACTGAAAAAATTACATAGTTTAGTATGATAGAAGCTAATTCATTTAAAGGAACCTGTGATAATATATTAGGGCATCTCTAATTTAATCAAATTTAGTTTAGTATAGTTTAGTTTTACTCAGAGATACTAGAGGTCTGTGCTCAAATGCACGTGAGTCGGACCTTGCAGTTGTATTCTCTGTGTAATGCCTGGATATTATTTTCCAAAACATGCTGTGCTTTTGTGTTCACAGGTGTCCATAGTGAAAAGTGAGGAGACCAAAGTTCGCCAAGAGGACCTCAGTAAACTTCTGTATGAAGTTCAGCTTCTCAGAACGCAGCAGGACAACATGGAGTGTCAGATGCAGGACATGAAACAGTGAGTACCAAGACTACCCTTGTTTTAAAGAAACTACAACCAGGTAATCGCTTCCAAAATATTTTTGGGACTCTGACTTATGAGCGTGTGTCCACAATCACAACACTGTTCTAATAGCAGTATCAGTTAGTGTGCATCACAAACAAAATGGTGTGGTGGTTGATTGTTCAACCACCACACCACACCACCACAACTGCCAAACATCTGGATATTGTGTTTTAACGTGTCTTGTACAACGATTTGTCATTAAGCTGTTACTGCACTCATGTATGCACTTTAGTTGCAGTGAATCAATTTATTGTCGCCTTTTATTGATTATAACACAAATAGATATATGACATATGACAGACATACAAATAATCTCAGCATTATGGTGACATTAGGTTACTGGGTGTGGATAAAGATGTAGTATTACATCAACAAAAAATGTAAATTAGAAAATAAATATGTTGCATTCAGTACATTACACTTAACTTGATGGGAGTTGCTGTTTTATTTATTTTGTCTTGAATGGGGAAATGAAATGTGACTTTTTTCCCCAAAATTTGTAGTGAAACAATACTAACATTGGTGCACATTGACTTCCTTCCTGCTGGTATTGGTGTCCACAGGGAGACAGATTGGAATGAACTCACATTTTTTTATGGTTGAGTTTGTGGACAGTCAGGTAATTGTAAGACGATTGTTCCACCGAACAGTTATTTATGCCGGAATTAAACTCCCATCATGATGTATGATTTGTTTTCTTTTTATTTGAGTTTAAAATGTGTAACAATATATGATGTTGCAGTCATGTACAGTATAAGTACTGTATGAGACGCAATATCTTGTAGAGAGAGAGGTGGAATCTGTCTGCAGAGTTTTTATATATTTTTATCGTCTGATGATCAATATGGCTTTTGAAATGAAGAAATGCATCAATGAAGAGCCACAGAGACTTTGTATAGTTGACTCTTGCGATCTTCTGTCCAGCTATTTTGTGACAAATTTGCTCGGTCTCACATTTAATTTAATCAAAACATGATGTGCTTTGTTTTGCTGATATCGAGGGCATGTTTGTTTAAAGAATATCTGGATTCTAGTTTGGGGGGAAAAACGGCTATTGATTGTACTCCAGGTGAAGAAACAACATGTATGAGATGCAAAAAAGTGGCCCTGAAATGGAACCTTGTGGAACCCCATGATTGACAAATGTATATAGCGATTTATGGCCTTTCACGCCAACATATTGTTGTCTTTGAAACGGATCAGACCGAACTGGTCTGATGACATAGTGTTGAAATGTTTTAACTCAGATGTCAGAACTGATTGTATCAAATGTTTTGGATAAGTTTAAGAAAAATGTAAAGTGCAAATATTAAGGACGTGTAAAAAAACCCAGAAAGTCCTGTTTCCTCACTTTTATGCTGCCGGGTTAATGTTGAGTAAAATGATCAATTTGCTAAGAATTTTGAACCTTCTCATATTACTTTCTGTTTAACTTCACTTGAGACACAATGTGTCTGAAAATAGTCTCCAAATAAATGAAAAAAACTAATCAAGTTCAGAAGTTACTTTTCTAATGAAGACTGGCGACATTGTGCCCTGGCTATGAAGGTAACTGTGACACTTAAAAAAAGAGGCATTTCTACAACGTTAATACAAACGTCACAAAACCTTTTGTGCATATTTTAGGGAGCATAATGTGAGAGTGGCAGTTGACCTGTCTTTTATTCCTCTTGTTAATTTTCAACAAATCACCTGGTGGATGAAGAGACTTTTTTCTCTGGAGTCTGTTGTTGCCGAAAATAGCTGCCGTGCATCTATTGTGTGCCGGTTTTGCTTTGTGATCAGCATTGTTCCCTTATTGTGAGGAGAGAATGTTCACCTGCTCACCTGACTAACACACACACACACACACACACACACACACACACACACACACACACACACACACACACACACACACACCACACACACACACACACACACACACACACACACACACACACACACACACACACACACACACACACACACACACACACACACACACAGACACTGAGCGACCACATACTTAGAAAGGATGAGCACATGCACATGTGCAGCCTCACATGAAGGCGCACATCATTTCCCTGCAAATCAATCAGTCTGTTGTGCTGTCTGACCTTGATTATAAATGTAGTAAAGTCTATTTCTGTCTTTGCTGTGTCGGAGCACTGTAAGGGTTAGGGTGTCTCTGCTTTGAAGCTATTCCAGTGTAATGGCTCCAGAAATTGAGGAACAGTGGCGACGCTTTCACTATCTGCATCCGTGTCCAACTGAATGACCCTATGTGACATTACAGAAGTCTCAAGGGTTATATGTCGGTGACAGGGAGTCTACACAATGGGAATCAAAACTATGCAGATGATACAATAGATAAACTAGAGAAGAAAAATAAAATGCTTTGCCATGATAGAAAAAAAGCCCCCAAAGACTTAATGGTGGTTCGTCGTGACTCACTACTTGACATGAGATCCCAAGCACACGACTCAAAGACAGGACAGGGGTTAACAGTTCATATATAATCCATAGACCAGAACAGTGGACAGACCGGCAGTCAGAGAGGGAGTTGTAACGACAGGAAATCCAGAGTGAGGTTTCGGTGTCATATTTCAGTCAATACTGAGCACGGGCAGCCACAACTTGAACCATGAATGTGTATTAATAGAAAAACATGAAACATAAACGGGATGCCTTGAAGCAAACAGAGTCCAAATACCTGAGAACAGATAACATGTTGGAGGGAGTCTAGAAAGCTGTCATGAGTGGATTAACTAGTGAATGTGATCCGTGCTGTATAAGTGAAGGCCATGTGCCATTGAACTTCATGACAGTGGTAACCACACAACAAAATATTATTGTCTCTGGTGATATATAACAGTGCTTCCCACCCTTGACGCCCTTGTGGTGTTGCCTGATATTACAGGGAGAGCTAATGCTCCATCTGCTCCGAGGAGGATCACATAAGAATTAAACATGTCAAAGTAAAAACTAAAATGGAAATATATTTTCTGAAATGAGCTTTGCGTCACTGAAAGTGTTGTCAGTACCAGCGATCGAATATGAGGCAGAGGAAGATTATATGAGGAAAAAAAACAATGTTGTAAAAAAACATTGCACAGGGAGAACATGCAGACTTCACACAGAAAGATTAGATTTAGATCTTTTTTGCCACAGACATAAAAGAAACACATTTGCACACACACTTTCCTCAGAAATTATAAAAGCATATTTACAAACAATTTTCACACAGTAGGACCCTTTTTGCTGCTCTGACAAGGAAACAGGGTAGTTTAGAGAACTCGTGTGGTTTTTATCCATTTTCCATGGTGCATTCATAACACAACAGTTAACTGTTTATTTTTCTTCTGTAAGAACTGTTTAAGAAACTTAATTAAAAATATATATATATTGTTAACTGTTAACGAGTACAGTTCTTTAAGTAGACTTAACACCGTATGACAGTTATAATAAGGATTTGTTTTAAAACTTTTGATTATATCCAATTAATTATTGTGCTTTATTTATTCTTAATGATCATGTGAATGTACTCATTACAATAAATACAGAAGTTACTGTATCTGTACTCCAATCAAAGTTGTTTGCATTGATAAAACTAAAGGATTTGAGCCAAGCAGGGTAATCAAATGGTTTGAGTTGAACTAAACCCATCAGGGTTTACGGGGCAGGCAAGTCCAATTAAATTCCTTCTAATTTGAATGGATGTTTGGAAGATAAGCTTTGACTTGCTTAACCCTGCGTTCGCTGTGTCGTTTTGTCTCATCTGCAGGCAGAATGAAGTGCTGTGGAGGGAGGTGGTGTCACTGAGGCAGAACCACACACAACAACAGAAAGTCATGAACAAGGTCAGTTCATGTCGGAGTGTCCATGACGGACATTTGCCCTTCAGGTTGATACAAATATTCTATGTTACGAGGACTCAAAATAGACTCACAAAAGTAGAATAGCAAATAAATGAAGTAAAACAACCTCGTAAAATAAACTAATATGGATACAATCAAATGTGCTTCGACGTATCGCCAATTGATGGGAATACAAACATGTAGAAATATGTAGGACAATATAAATTATAACTTCAAATTACACTGATTTGGTACTTTGGACACATACGCATGAAAAGTGTAAAATATTTCTATCTCTTATTGTATTTATTTATGTGGAAACTGCTCATTTAGATTTTAGCCAATATGATGCTATAAGTCTTTTCTCAGAGTGACAATAATGTTTCTACCTTTACAACCAAAATACTTCCTTTTGAAATCTTTGATCAGTCCAGATATGCAGCAATCTGACCAGAAACTTAAAAGAAGAAATCTTTATATATAACACAAGATAGAAGCTACAATATCATAGAAATTCAAGTGTGAGAAACATAAAGATTTAAGTGAAAATAATAGCATCTAAAAAATAGTACGCAAACAGTATTAAACCAATGGTAGTGGTGTTGGTGATATTGGGGAAAAAAAGGCCAGAACCTTACTGATTTCATGTCCTTTTGGTGTAAATATTATGTAATATTGAATAAAGTGGATTGGCCCACAAGATGTTTTGAAGGACAAGCAGATGAATTAAGATTGTTAATCTTTCGGCACCATTTTCATTCAAAGGCATATTGATAATTCTAAAAAAAAAGAAACAAAAAAAATAAAATACATTTTAGGATTTGCAGTAGTGACAACTCGAACGGGATGTGTTTTGTTCATTGTGTTCAATTCACTGCTGCAGCTGAGAGTTTAAACAGTGTTTTTAATAAGATTAATATACCAGGAGGGATAGGGATCATAAAGATTATTTTACTTTTCACACTGTTTCAAGACAATTTGTGTGTGTGTGTGAGAGAGAGAGAGAGAGAGAGAGAGAGAGAGAGAGAGAGAGAGAGAGAGAGAGAGAGAGAGAGAGAGAGAGAGAGAGAGAGGATGCTGATTCATGCTGTGCTGTTTCTCTCTTTGCCAGCTGATTCAGTTTCTGTTCAGCCAGATGCAGTCAAACACTCCCACCACCGTGGGACTGAAGAGAAAGCTGTGAGTACACACACACACACACACACACACACCCACACAAAACAAACAAAAGTGAGACAAACAGTGCTGCAGTGGGCCGGAGGGAAGGGCTGGCTCAGCTGACAAACTGAACAATCTAACTCAACAAGAGCTGTGTGAATGGAGACAAGTGCTGAGTCAGTCAGTCACACCTCCACACACACGCACACACACACACACACACACACTGAAGGCCAGAGCAGAGGCCTGACCCTGCTGCAGCGTGTGCACGTGCCGGCGTGCGTGTAAAAATGCTGCTTCAGCTTTGTTGCTGAGTGAACGAGGCCGACAGGAGAAAGCAACGACAAGCTGGAAAGTTAAACTGACACAAAACTGTGTTCTTCTGGGTGAGGAGTAATCAATATACATAATTTACATATATCAATATGATGTGAAATGTTTAACAAATGAATAAAGGAAGTAACTCATGTGAGAATGTACCTGTACAACATGGACACGTTGAAGTTTCAACATATTTTCACGCTAAAACGACAAGTTGACATCCATTCATTTCCTAAACATGCGTGAAAACGACACAGAATTAATCAGTCAAACTTTATCTGTTTCATACTTTTTAGTTCGATTTAAGTGCTTCACAGATGACTGTCATAAAAGGTTATATAGAACAAGTGAGGAGACAAAAACAACAAAGATGGCAAGTAGAAATAAAAACAGTAATGAGTCAAACTAAATGAAATATTAACTGGATTGAAAATATCATGAGCTAACAAAGCATAATGATTAAATAAAGGACAAAGTAATTATATATATGATTTTGATAGACTCACTAAAACGTCAGGATATTTGGCCTTCTGGTGAAATTTATGAAAATAATTATAAAGCATCCCATGACAATAACTCAAATCTGAGGCCATGTCCATGCATGTTCAGAAACTCAGTTCAGCCTCATGAGATCCCTGAGAGATCTTGTTTTGTTTTTGCTTCATTGTTAATATTATAATTTATATGTGACCTGCCATCAGATTCCAAGATGTCCTGAAATGATCAGTGAAGTTATGTAAATGTAAAACTACCCATGTCAGCGTATGTGCCTCAGTTTTAAAGTTGTGAGCAATCCAAGCCTGCAGAAATAAGACCAAATGATAAAGAGAAGAGTATTAGAGAATGTGGAAGAAATATGATTTGGAAACTGTTTGGATGTAGGTAAATGTATAAATAATGGATGTACAAATGTACAAATAATAACCACACAGATTTGGGCCACTTTTTCCTTTTTTTAGCCCCATTCAGCCTGACAGTGTGACTCCTCTGACTCCACACAGCATGAAACTGAATTAAAAAAAAAAAAAACTACTGTTCCCCACAGGCCTCTCATGTTGGACGATGGCTCACCCAGCCCTCCCGCCACCAAGTTCAGCCATAGCCACCCAATGGAGTCCATGCACGAGGCCTTCTACATTCAGTCGGTATGGAAATCAAACGCCAACAAATCTACGATTTAAACTGGGAGAATGTTTTTAATTTTGGTCATTTCAACCAGAATTACAGCCGTAAAAAAAAAAAAAAAAGTAGAAGAATTTTTATTTATTTTTTTAACATGTTATCTTCTGTGAGGTTATTGCCTCGGTCAATGACACTATAATTAGTGAGCCGTTTCTCTGCTGACCTTCCACTTCCAACACAAATGTTGCTGGCAGCCACGTTCATCAAACATCAACTCTGAAACCACCGGCTGAATTTTTATTCTCAGTACTTGGCCTGTCTGGAGCTTCAACTTTACCTTCAGAGCCAGTTGATTTAGCACACAGCTTCCCTAATGCAGCACTAATCATATTGATTTCAATGTAAACGCCACGCTCCCTCCAAACATGACATCACACTGAATATATTGTTGGGTGTAAATCTCCTTTAACAGCATGCCATGGTATATCAACACTAGGGGGAAGCAGTGTGCAGTGACCGGTGTGCTTCAGAACGCTGCCTCGCGCACAAAAAGCCTGAAAATGAAACCAAATGAAGAAGATTTTCTTTTGGAGTCAACTTTACCAGCAAAGAGCAAAGAGAACAGTCAAACTGAAGAGGTTTCAGTGCCTTTATTTAATCAATTTTAATACCTTCAGGTGAACGTTTCCATTTTTGTCTTAATTTGAGAAGCTTTTAAGTTTCCAAAATGAGCTTGTTATGATTGAAATGGCATCAGCATGTTCAGATTCCTCATTAAATCTGTGCATGTGCATGTACCCAAGAGCAGGTCATTTGCACTTGACCTGGCCTAGTATAAACCTCACTAACTGTGCGATTTTAAAATTAACTACCTGCAGTCAAAGGCCGAAGCGTCAGAGTTTGTGTTCGTTTTAACTGTTTCATCTTACTTTAACCCAGCTTTCTGACTTAACCTGTGCACATTTTTTTATACAGTTGGGTGAGACTCGTATTTACTTTGATACCTTATTTATCCACATTGTTGTTTGTATTCTTGTTATTTTTAGATTTCTAGATGGAGCATTGTTCATTTATGATGCCTGAGTAACCGATAATGTAGAAGCATGATGTTTTTGCTGGTGCAGGCCCACCTGACAGCTTTCATCTTCGTCCGCAGCCTTCCAGTGATTCTGCCTCCTGTTCTAACAGTGGGTTGACAGGAGGACCAATCATATCAGATGTTACTGACATGTCACAGGCCAGCATGGCCCTTCAGATGCAGCCCGATGAGACCAGGTGAGGGTTGAGACCAGACCCACGTCAGGTCTGGTAGAAAGTGATCCCTGCCTCTAACCGTGCAAACTGTTTCTAGGGAGAAGTGCATGATGCTCATCAAAGAAGAGCCTGTGAGTCCGGGAGTGAGAGGAGGAGGGAAGGGAGGCAGCGTCGGAGGAGGAGAGGCGGTGGCGTTGACCTCCTCTTGTGAGGTGTGCTCCGCCGAGCCTCCTGTGCTCCCTGTGGCGATGGTCCAGTCTGTCCTGGAGGGGAGGGGCTCGGCGGCCTCTGTGGTGGAGAGGAGGAGTAAGAGACCTGCCCTGGACAGGTAGGAGCTCAGGATGGAGATCACAAATCAGGACACACACCAATTCGGCACTCAAAAAGTTTTTACTAAAGGTTACATATCAGAAATATGTTTGATTAACATGACCATACTCTTCGTTAAATGGTTCATTCTAATACATGTTGTTCAGATGACATAAACATTAGGAGGGACTCAATCTACTTAATCTGAATAGATGGAAATGTGCGGCATGATTAAATTGCTCCACCTATTTATTTTTAACTTCAGGGTTTGACGTTGACCTGCCCCCTACACATAACAGTTGTATGAACGTCTGTAGAAGGACTACGACTCCCTGATGTGCTTGTTTCTCCTCCCTGTCCTTGTTTGTGGTGCGTTTGGGTGCAGAGTGGAGGTTTCAGACTCAGTGGAGAACGTGGACATGAGTCTGGAGGAGCTGCAGCAGCTGCTGCTCAGGAGCCACCCGCACAGCGCCGTGGAGGCTGGAGCCAGCGCTGTCATGGATGTCAGTATTTCTGTGTGCTACACACACACGCACACACACACACACACACACACACACACACACACACACACACATAGATACAGATTTGTTGGCTCTGTGTGAACCGAAAAATGTTTTTCTCCCCTCCCCAAAAATGTTTCTCCGCAGCCTTTCAGCTTAAGCCTGCCTCTGACTGAGTGGAACTTCACAGAGATGGAGTCCAACCTAAAAACAGTGAGTCTCTTAATGTCATTATTGTATTTATTGGAAAGGAAACACATGAACAGAGCATCAAGGATTTCCTTCCTCTTTTTTTCATGTCATTGCAGTCACACTCTACCTGCTACAAAAACAAGAACACCTGTATATCACCAGCACACAATACATGTTCAGAGTGTTTTTTTTTTATGTTTTCTGGGAATTGAAACAAGCCTATTTTGATAAGATTGGGTGTTAAACATGTTGGATTTAAAACGGAAAATATATAGGGTTTTTGGGAATACTGCAACAAGCTCTGAGGACTGTTTCAGGTCACCTGCCCAGTATTGACTTTTTTAAAAAATTTGCTTACTTTGTACATTATCAATTCTACAAAGACTATGAAAACTGTAAAAAAAAACAAAAAACAACCAGTTTCATCTTAAATGTTCTTCAGTGCCAGTGTAGAATTCAACATGGTTTTAAAGTTGTCAGGCTGCACGGTGGGAAAACTGGGATTGGCTCCAGCGCCGCGTGACCCGGCACAGGATTAAATAGTGTAGAAGATAGATGGATGGATTAACGCTGGATACGTTATTGTTTTATTTCACTTTTAAGGTATATTAATTAAAGGTTGTGGTTTACTCTCCCCCAGCAGTGACTCATTAATGTTCACCTTAAAGTCCCAAGTTTCAGTGTGATTTCTGGTACGAAAACTTGAAACTAGAAGGTTACTTGTTCATTATTAAATTGCACTGTACGCGGTTTACACCCCCCAAACAGTCTGAGACCTCCAGCACTTTCAGTTGCTATTTGAAGTCGGGGGCAGAGGAGACACGTGTCGGGCTGCATTTGCATTTTTATTGAATCTTGTGTTTATGAACTTGTGAACGGCCCTGAGTGAAGAATGAGTCAACTGAAAATCTGACATTTTGATTATATTGTTACCTGCAGGTAAATCTATATGCAGGCATCCAGACCCCCAAACATTCAGAACAATAGTTACAACATATTAAATAACGGCAGTAAAAATAACTAATAATAAAAATATTATTCCAATATAGGAGCATTAGAAACGCTTACAATTATACAAATGAAGTGCGGTTTTATACTTTAAGGTGAACCAAAGTCAGAGAACACATTAAGTATGAACCTTTGTTATCATTTCTCATTATTCTTTCAGATTAGTGCTATTCTAGAAGTATTTATCTGTTTTTCACCCTCTATTAGACATTTATAAAATAATATTATATTTAAGTGCTTCCTTTTTGGATTGTTTTTCTGGTTGTAAATGAAATGGTGTAAATCATAGAAGAAATCCCTTTTGCATACTGAACTTTAATTTGACATCTTAATACTATTATTTCAGCTTTTCAATGCCACTTGCTGCTGGAAATACCTTGGCAGGACAAGATGAAACACACAAACCTCTTCACTCATGGTTGCATCATTACAATTATTATACTAATCTGAACTATACAAATAACTAACTAACTAACTAACTAACTAATTAACTACAAACAACAAAAACAAAACACAATCACTAAAAAGTCTACAAGAACAATATAAAGTGCAATAATGGCATGTGAAATTCCACAAACCCAAACTCCCATGGTGCATTGCAGAACAACAGTTCAGTTCTTGCAACATGTATGTATGTATGTATGTATGTATGTATGTATGTATGTATGTATGTATGTATAATACATGTATGTAGACTTCCATGTATTATTCAAGTATCACTTTCACTTTCGTTTCTGAGATGAAAGATTTAAATGAAGAATTGATGAAATTAGTAAAAAAATAAAAATAAAATTTCCCTGGAAGTGAACAATCATTCACCATTAAATTAGTTTAATAAAAAAAAAATCAATAATGGAGAATTCAGGTGGATATTCCAGTAAAACATGTGGAAGTCTATAGTGTAAGTTGCAATGACCCAAGTAAAGAGAAGCAGACCCCTCCTCTCTCCCTCTCCCTCTCTCTCTTTCTCTCCTTCTCTCGACCTTAAACAGTTTTTCAGAGTGATTCAGCTATCAGTGCGACGGCATATTAACAAACCCCTCCATAAACCCTTTGCGTTTGCATTTTAGACTCATGCAGAAGTAACGTGGAAACTTTGTGCTATTAAGTGTTAACTGGCTCTAATCGGTGAATGATTGTTGGCCTGAGAAGAGAATTCCTCCACTATATTGACTCTTCATGTTAAACTGCCCCCAGTTGTTATTCACTGCGCCGTTACGACATCAAACACGGTGTTGCCAAACACAACAGATGCACTGTGCTTGTCCTCAACCGTCACTTAATGAAAGTGCCTTTTGTTTTCCTGTGTTGCCTCATGTGTTGAGGAATTGGAGTGTAGCACCTGTCACATTTGTCACAAGAGTCGTTCCGGGTATTAAAATCTCTTCCATCGTGCAGACGTGCTCCTATGATTCAGCGTTTGCTCGTTTTGTATCAAAGGAAAACATTTTTTATGGCTGCAGTACTTGAAGCTAAAAACTGACAAGGACAACTGTGATGCTGGCATATACTGGTTCCTGAAAGTTGTGTTTGCTCCAAGTACATGGCCACAAAAACAACTTTTGCACATCATCCAACCAATCTTTTTATTCCTAACATTTGCCTGTATTCTTATCCTTGAAAGCCTTTAAGCACAAGCTTTAACAACTATATTGGATTACAAAACATTCTCACATGGTGCATTCAGGCTGAATTAGGTTTTTCAACTTTAACAAAGTGGAAACTTCGGCCCCGTTTAGGCGACGAACGTTTTCAAGTGAAAATGGAAAAGTATCATGATCACTATCATGGGTTTCTGTTTACATGACAATGGTGCTCGGATTCACCTAGAACACAACTTTTTGAAAAGGCTTCCAAAGTGAAACATTTGAAAAATGCTCTGCCGATGTCACGAAGAAAAATGCAACTGTTATGAAACACTATTCCTACGGATACGCGCTACGGCTGTAGGAAATAGCTCTTCTGCACATCAATGTGCAATAACATCAATGGCAGCCTCCAGAGAGTCATGACTCCCAGTCCATATTCTCCTGGGACTTCATAGTTTTATAGTTGAAATCACCCAGAATAGCAATTCAACTTGGCTGTCTGTCCATATGAATGTCCGTGTCCTTACCATTGTTAATATGTATAGCGTATTGTTCTCTGCACAAGTGTATGTGGTTTTTTTTTTATCACAAAAACAAACAACAGCACCCACTAGTGGCCCAACATGAAAACCACATTGTTTTCAGGTTTTCTGCTGTTTCCGTGTAAATGGACATCGTTTTCAAAATGTCGCCTCATAAACAAGAAATTCTTTTAGAAACAATAATGCAAAAAATGCTCAGGGGACAAAAAATTCAACAATGTGCTCCTGAGATTTTGTACAATATCACCGTGACAACATCGTACATTTGCTGCCAATTTGTCATTTATACATCCATGATGTGATTCTCTGTTTCCACTACATTCCAAAGCTGCCCTTTTCACTGCAAACTGCTGACTACTGGGACATTTTGAGTTAAATGAACTCATTGTTATGTTGGGAAAAAAAAAAAAAAAAAAAAGAGGTGGTACACTGTGGTCATAAAGAGACGGACGTGGTCAGCAACAATACTCAGGTAGAGGTAGGTCCAACACCTTACTGAGTATTGTTGCTGACAATGTCTATCAAAAATACTCTGGTAGGTACTATAGGTCCAAAGCGTGCGAAGAAAATCATCACCAACACCATTACACCATCAGCAGCCTGAACCGTTGACACAAGGCAGGACGGATACATTCTTTGATGTGGTTTACAACAAATCATGACGCTACCATCGGAATATGGTTTGATCAGCCATCAACAAACCATTTCTACAGAAAGGCCTGGTAAAAAAAAAAAAAAGATCTATCTAAAAATATTTGTGCTTTGCCTCATTTAACAGCTGATCAAAGTTTATCAACAGCTCTGGCATACTTTAAAGAAAATAATTACCACCCTTCTTCCAAAATGGTACTTATCGGTCTAAAAAGCTAATTATTATCAGCGTAATAGAAGCGAGCTGATTTCTCCTCGTCGGTCTCGGTTTGGTTTTGTTGGAGCAGCTGACAGACAACACAAATCCCGGTAATTAGAGAGTACAGCGGGCTTCTCCACCCTCAGTCACAGGCTGCGTGTGCCCCGTTTGCCTCATGTTCTCTTCGTTTACTGTCATTCACCCATATTCTTTATCTGTCTCTGCATGACGGCGACACTTCTTGTCTGCTAATGAGAGAGAGACTGATAATGAACGTTTTCCCAACGTTATCAAATCCTTCTCGGTTGCGATTACGCTGAGAGAAACTGCAGAAATGGCTTGCCCTCATGAGGCCATCTGGTTGCTCGCCATTGTTTGTTGCTTTTAGCTCATCCGGTTGTGCAAGCAAATGATAATTGTTTATTGAAAACAGCTAGAAAAAGTTTGGTGTTTTTTTTTTGTATATTTCAGAGTTTTTACAACCATAAAAACTCTGATTTTCCAGAATTTCTTCACAAGATAACACTAGATGAATGTATCAGGGTTACACATGAGTCCAGGTGTTGGTGGAAAATTTAAATTCTCACATTTTACATCAAAGTGAATCTGACCCAGGTCTGTTTTGCACATGAAAGAATAAAAGTTCGATAAATGATCAAATGGAGTTCGAATTTGTAATGAAATCACAAATGAAAAATGTCACTGAAAGCTAATTTTCAGGTGTATTATAAGCTCAAATGTAACATAAAGTACGTGTTAAATGTTCAATTAAACCGCAAAGCACATTACACCCAGCTCACTGCTTTCAGGTGCTGCCATAGCTTTCTTATTGTTTCCATTTTTAGTGGCAATACATTCAGACCAACCAACAATTCATGAACATTGTAAAAAGATTTATTTGGATTAAAAAAAAGCAGGTGGAAAAAAAATAAAAAGATGATCACATTCCTTTCGCTCAAATTATCTCATATTTTGAAATACTGTGTTTTCAAGACTTAAGTCTGGAAGATTTGCTTTGTATTGCATTTTATTTTTTGGAGATGGATAACAACCAGTTTATTCATCCTCACAGCACAAAGTAAGACACAGATAAATAATTCCAAAGAAATGGCATGCGTCCTTATATTAAATACGAGCATTCAGACTGGGTAAGCCTATTAACATGTATAGTCACCAATGAAACTACATGCACGCACTGGAATGTGTTCAGAATTACCCTGAGAAAGCCTGAATCGGAATCGAACCGGGTTGTACTGACTGGTGCAGAGTTCATGTTGTATGGTTTGTTCTGAAATAGCTTTCCTGACAGATGATTTAAAGAGTTGAGCTGACAATCAATGTTTCCCTTTGGATATGAAACATATGTCAATGTGTTTTCTGATCTGTATTGAACATCAAATAAAAGCTAACTATAATTAATAAGTTAAAGTGCATAGAAAGAGTTCCAGTGGGATTTGAGATAATGAAAGTGTTTTCTTTTTACAGTATATGTTTCAGAGCCAGGAGGCCGAAGCTTTTCCAGCCTCCGGCTGTGAGGAGCAGTGACTCTGTGCATCGGGCCGTTGTTTCTGAAGTGAAAGGTAACAAACCTGTGATTTCACGCACAGCAACTACGGGTTAAAGACACAGCCAAAAAATAAAAATAATAACGATAATGATATATATATATATATATATATATATATATATATATATATACTTTTTTTAAATGTACTTTCCCCTTTTGAGCTCCTGTCAATTTCTTTGAATCCCAGTCCATCTTTTTAACGCAGGGTACAAATATAACAAGCTCAGTCACATCAAATAGATTTTTCTATCATTTTAGGACTTCATTTTCACATCCAAAACCCTTTTGGTAAGAGTATGAACGTTAACAAAGAATTTTTTGTCTTTTTTGTTTTCATTTAGCCTTAAAAGTAATTTTTTTCTTTACTTTCTCTGTTTTTTAGGTTGTTGTTTTTTTAATCCAGTATTTTAATATCTTTTGGAAATAATTGTTTTATTGACATTTATTTTTTCATTCATTTATATTTTCATTGATTTAAATTAGCTTTGTATTGTCTGTCTTTGTTTATTTATTGTTCCATCCATGTTATTTTTTTAATTATTATTATTCATTTTTTATTTTAATTTAAATTTAAATTTTTTGTTTTATTTATTTATTTATTTATTTATTTATTTATTTATTTATATTTTATTATTGTTTATTTAACAAATAATTATTGTGTTTATTTATTAATCAATTTATTAATATCAATATATTAATCAATCCCCTATCAAAACAGATCATTGAAACGAAAGATATTTAACGTCCTTGTCTGTTCTTGTAATTTCATCAGAGACAAGCTGGGTCTTAACGGTTGTTTTCCTCCATGTGTAAACATGTGGGTGTTGTTCGTCCCTCACACTGACTGTGTCATTTCTCATTGTTTCCCTCCTCAGGCTGCACAAGCTGCTGCTCCCCTCATTACTCCACTCTGCGTGAGATTATTCCCAAGGTCCTGCCAGGCTGTTTCCTACACGTGACATTACTTGGATTCTTTCAAGCCTCCGCCAGCCTACAGAAACAGCCTCTGTAGATAATTTGAGCCTCTTTAAAAGCTCATATTTCCTGGCTATACCTGCTCTGTGGGCACGGCCGCCGAGCCGTTTCTCATCGTTAACCAAACAAGCAAGTGTGTTATGACATGATTATAACTAGACTCCGATATTAAGCCAGCTGGATGCATACGGTGCGTTCGTGGCTCCTGCACTTTAGTCTTTGTGTGTGAGGGAGTTCCTGCTTGTAGAGGTGATTATTTTCTCCCTTTAAGGAACTGATTACACATGTATGCAAATCTTTTATTACCCTGGCCTTAATGCAAAAACACTGTATATGTGTCTGAGAGCAAACTTTGGCACAGAAGTTCATGTGGCACCAATATTCTGGGGGAGTTGTAGCATATTACAATACAAGTTATGTGATTTTCAGTCTGTGTGGGGGTGTAGAAAACGAGAGATCCCCTCATAAAACTTCATTTGAAATCATGATGAATGTTTGGGTGGATGTGAAAAGGTTTCACAAACATGAATATGGACTGAAGCCACATTAAAACATTTGCTTTTTTTTTTTTATTTATTTATTTTTTACAACTAATAGCATATTAAGAGGTTTACTACACGTAAATACCCATATAGTGTATCTTTGCACACACCTGAAGTGTGGCTTGAGACTTGTTTTCCTCTTCTGTCCATTTAAATGTGAATTTTCAAGGAGACATAAAAAGATAGCATTCTCATTTGACAAAAAGCATAAGCATTTTTGCACAATATGTAGCATTAAGTTAGTTATTAAAACAGATAACTATTTTTTTTTTTTTGTCTGAAGCCTGAGTAGCAGAGTTTTCCAAAAAAATCTTTCCTCTTGAATAGCAGAGGTCACCTAATGTCACCCAAGTTGTATCTGTAGAGAAAATGAGTATGTTATGAGTATAGAATGGCTTAAAAAAAAAAAAAAAGTTTTTTACAGTTACCTTGAAAAGAAATCTATAAAGCACAGATCTGTCCAGGAGCCAGTCTATATTAAAATATTTCATGATGCTTGACTTTGCTTCACTAAGTGTATGATGGGGTGGTGACTTGATCATTTAACCTGTTGTAAAGATTTGAATCTTTACTTTCTGAATTATCCAAAATTCATTAATAACTCGACAATTTATTAAAACAATAGTCCTCAGCGCTGGCTGCAGGAAACAATTTAAAGATTAATCTTTATATTTACATTCTGGGAAAGTCACAATGCAAAAAAATTGAAATAAAAAGTTGAATTGTGCAATACTGTACAGAACTGTGAGAACCCACAAAATGGCAATACATGGATGACCATAGGAATGTAGGAAACAGCAACTGTGAGTGGCAGACTGCAACACACCTCAGTGAGAGGCGCTGGGCGAGGATCATGTTAACCTGTGCCGTTCGTGCTCAGCTGGACGCAAGTCTGGGAAATGTTTTTACATCAGAACTTTGCACATGTCTGCGGAGAAATCGCTCCATTCAGACCTGCTAATGCAGCTTTTGGGAATACACCAGAGTAGCTGCTAGATTTTGCCCCATTTATGAATGTAAAAGCTTTTTTTTTTTTTTCTTTTTTTTTCTAATGGGGATTTTTAACCTCCTGAGCATGTGTACCAAGTATTTCTAAATGAGCTGCCTCTTGCAAGTCTGAGCTAAAAAAAACAAACAAGCATTGATTTGCATTTGCTTTTTCTTTTTTGTTATTATATTGCAAAAAAAAAAAAAAAAAGATCAAGCACAGGGAGAATTACACTTCCCACTGGGGAATAAACAACCTCAAAAAAATGGTCGGATTGATCTGGAAAAAAAGAAAAGGGAATTTTGCTCAAACTTCCAGTGAATTAAGCGCAAATACAAATGGCTTTCTGCAGGCTGACATTTTTCTAGCAGACCCTCCTTCTCTGTGCACACTTCAGGGATAAGGAAAATCACACTGTGGTGTATAACAAGTGAAATTGCACTAAAAAAAAATTTAAATAAAAATATGACGGTCGTACGGTATTTAAAAGTATATCTTAGACATAGCATTTATTCTCGTTCCTCTTGATACTATGAGTGTTAATGACTTTTCCAGGGAGTGATGATTACACACATTCAGTTGCTGTTGTGTTCTTAATTTATTCTGTTTTCCATTTTAGCCATTTGCACTGGAAATGAACAGACGTGTTTACAAAAGATATTCATGATGCTTGTCGGGATTGCGGATATATAACAGGAGTATTTTTGTTCAAAGAGTGCTGTAACGCAGCCCGGCATTGGGAAAAAAGCACCTGAAATGCACACATCAGATTATCTTTTTGAAAACAAAGCATTTCTCCATAGTGCTCAGATGTTTTTGAATGTGGGCTGCAATCTGCTGAAAATGTTTTAAATGGATTTTTTTTTATATATAAAAATCTTTTTTCTGCAAAGACTAAAGTGTATTGTTACAGAGAGTCAAAGAAATTGAACATGTATTCAAACTTGTGTATGAAATATTTAAGTGGTTAAACCCAATAAAAATTCGAAACAAGACTTCTGATGATTCAGTTCTATTTATACTCCTTCTGAAATTCTGGTGAATTTCAGATTCGTAATGAAATGGAACGGTTTTCAATGTCAACAAGGGTAAAAAAAATTTTAGTTTTACATTAAAGAAGAACACTGACTTGCTTTTGTTTCTGGCTTTCACCACATGCACCGGATAATCCTTATAGATAAATCCAGACTGGAGAGGTTAATGCCGGTGACTCAATGAGCCTTTATTATTGAAAAACACAGATCAAATCCTGTTAAAACTGTCCTGTCTCATTAGGGATGATATTCCAAATAGATCAAACCTCCTCATCTGTCCCCTGCACTGAACTCTGTTGTTGCTTTAATAGTTAAAGTACCAAAACCTATTTTGAGCTCAACGAAACGACCACAGTTATTATCTTCACAGGGTGTCGAACAACATAGAGCAGAGGCAATAACAACCAGCCTAAAAAGTCTGAACATTTTAAGAAAGCCGTACTGAATGCCACACGGATATAAAAAAGCAAGCAAGAAGTACAACTATTATCTTCATGTTCATGTTTTTTGTGCTTTTGACAAATCACCCGAAATCTGATTCGCAACTTCATTTCTCTTCACTTCTGTTGGTCACACAGATTTTTCTTTTTCTTTCTCAAACAATCGTCCTCACAGCATGGATCTGCTGCTCATGTCATTTTCTAACGTTTTATAACTTTCAGAGTGGCTCCATTCTATAACTTGCTGCTCACTTCTCAGTCTCAGTGTTACGTCTACTAATCCTACTAAAACAGCGAGATGGACTGATTGGATGGGTTAGGGGATAAAGCAGTATTTCCTCGATCACATCTTCTATGTAATTCTCACGCTTTATTTTGTCATCCCTGATTGGACTTTCGGATGGGCCACATTACTCCCACATGTTTGACACCAAATGAAAGCAGCAACATAAAAGATATAGTCATGTGAATTTCAAACGCATGAAAGATCTGCAAATGAGTGTAAGAACCTGAAATATGAAACCTGTTACATACAACAGACACTTTTCTTGGTTAAACCATAATAATATTGCCAAAAAATAAAATTTTGGGATCTTTTTGGGGAGGAAAAATGTCCTTAAATACAAAAGATTCCTCCAAAATATATACGATAAAACATATTTCAAAAGGATGGCATAGGGTCAAAATGTGTCTTTAGCCCTTAATAGGACAAGTAACTTCATATGGTCATTTCTGGGTTTCACTGTTTTTTTTTTTTTTAAACAAAATCCAAATCTTTTTTTTAATCAAGAGAAAATCAAATCAAATAATAGTGAGAGCATGAACAGAAAAGTGATTGTTGTCTGTAGACAACACTATGTTATTGACGCCACAGCCTCAACAGTGTTAGAAGGTTAAAATATCATAATAATAAAGCACTAACTTGAGTGTGGAAATTCTCTATTTTCAAATATTTCAATGTGTACCATGTAAAGGATTGACTGCAGTTTGTATTGAGCATAGACTAGAACAGATTATTCTATTCTATTCTATTCTATTCTATTCTATTCTAAATGATTGGCTACAGTTTGTATTAGCATATGTATTGTTTCAGAGTTTCAGTTTGATCATTTGCAGTGATATGGCTCACTGGTTATGTCGATCCAGAGTTTGGACGTGGGTTTGCAGAAAAAGCATCCTTTAAAAAAGATTGAAATGTTCCAATTCTATGGTGCAAGTGACACCATTTTGTGGTGTTTTTGCTTTAATCTCTTCCTTGTTGTCTCACTTTAACTATTCAGTTCAGAACTTGAGTGTGTACAGATCCGGGGTATTTTTAGAATAAACATTTCCTTCCACAGAATACAAAGTGGAAATGTGAATACAGCCAAACCCCCAGTGTTACAGAGATGGTGTTTTTGACACACAGAAGGAGGGGGTGTAGCATCGAAGCTGGAATTATATAAA
This sequence comes from Lipophrys pholis, assembly GCF_963383615.2. Classification (NCBI taxonomy): domain Eukaryota; kingdom Metazoa; phylum Chordata; class Actinopteri; order Blenniiformes; family Blenniidae; genus Lipophrys; species Lipophrys pholis. Next base: position 24,155,329 of record NC_137631.1, on the reverse strand, counting down.
TACGTATAAAACCTCTCCCCTCGCCTTGTATGTCTCTCAGGTTCTGTTTGCCCCCCCCCCTCCCCATTTCGTGGTGGTTGAGTCGCACTCTCCTCCATTTACGCCTCTGATGTAGTAAATATTCCATTTGTGAATCCTCCAAATTAGATTGAATCCCTTTTAAGCAGCCATCAACCTGAGAGTGTTAGTGGGGAAGTCGCTTTGTGAGATTCTCTCGTAGCAATGATGTCAGAGGAAAATGTTGCTTTCTCTGATTACGCCACGGTCACATTGATCGATTCACTGAGAAAACAATCTTTTCTCTGCTCATCCAGGCTGGGAGCGAGAGTACAATCGCAAAGTCATGCACACCCACTGTCAATTCAAAGTCGCCAATTATCCAACAGGTAAAGACCCAGCTCATACACAGACAGAGAAAATGAATAAACTAATGAGTCAATATTCTAAATGTGACCATCTGAATTTTATTAGCCTTTTTTTATTTTTTATTTTTATATTTATACCCGTTTGAGTGCTTGGTGACGTTTACGAGGTCACCACCATTACTGTTATTCACGTTGTCTTTTATTTTTTAGCAGCCGGCTATGATTCCTGGAAAAATCCCACTCATGTTCACTTCACTGGATGATTCACACTGCAAAGCTTTTGTTTTTATTCTTGTTTATTAACACCGAAACATTTCCCGCTGAAGGAGCATCTATACCAGGGGTGGCCAACCCGCGGCTTGCGGCTCTTTGATCCATTAGCTGACAACATCGAAGTGTGGCTCTTCCAGTTATAAATGGTTGTGGTATTAATAACTCTTTAATTCTTTTAATTCTTATCTAAAGGTTTTGGAGTCTGTGCCACAATCCCATGCAGCATCATTCAAGTTGTCTGCTTTCCGTATTTTCCAGCTCTCCTTCTCATGATGGACCTGCCTCATTTCCTCCCTCTTCCTACTCACCTGTTTCCACTCAACTCATCGTCTCCTCTGGGTTCTGTGCTTCACCCTCCTGTCCTCTTCTTTTTGGAGGTCATAGCTTTTTATGAGAGCAGCTCTTCAGAGGTGCGGTGGAAGCTCGCAGGGAGGCTCTCATTTGTCTTCAGGAGTTCAGCGATGGTTTCGTCCCTACCATCGAGCCTTCAGCTCGCGCACGCCTTTTTTGAAGTCCTTGGTTGTTTGAGGTGCCTGGCTTTCCCGAGGAGGGCCCTGTCGTCTTCTGTCTTTCTGCCTCCAACAGTATGTTGTTTAATGTTTTGCAGCTCCTCCACAATCCTCTGGTCCTCCTTCAGTTTAATTTTTAAAATGTGTTATTTCCAGCTCCTTTTGAACTCGCAGACATCCGTCATGTTTTTCCGCACTCTGGTAGTTCTTGTTCTTCAGAACATCATTCAGGTGAAGAATTTCATGGTCATATTTCATTTCATGGTGTGTTAGTGATTGGTTCGATTGGACGGCCACGCCCAGTGAGGTCATACGAAAACTAAGCCACGCCCACGAATGACAGTTGAACGAAGCCATGTCCTGTGACATCATGCCATATTTTTTAAGCCCCCCCCCCCCCAGAATGGAGAAAGAAACACTGCTTGTTGTCTTTTTCAGTCTCTTTACAGACATTTATACAGAATTTTGTGAATGCTGGACGAAGTAGCAAGATTATTGGTGTGTGTGTGAGAGGATAGGAGTGTGTGTGAGAGACTATACCACAGTGTGGCAGCACAGGCCTTCAGCCTTCACTACGTGACTCAATACACCACCTCATGGAGCAAACTTGTATTACACAACCAAACGAGTTTTGGTAAGTTGGGTGAGAGCCAGGAGAATTAAGTCGAATTTTACGGGGTTGGTTCTGTTCTGTTCTAAATATTTTCTCCCGGTGTTAAAATGGACTCATGACCGAATACAGTTTAGACCATGAATCCTTTTTTTAACATCAGTATTTTCACTTGCGATTGTGAATAACTTAGGCAACGTAATAGTAGTAGTTGTTGAGTACACATTTTCCCTTCTGTCGGCACAAAACTGTCCAAGAGAAGAGTATCATGGCTGTTAGTATGTCTCAGCTGATTTACAGTAAACAACACACACTACATATTGATCCTCTTTATTGTGGGCTTCAAACTCTCTGGCTCTCAAGAGAGAATTTACTCGGGACATAGCACGAACGGCTCATCCATCCAAAGAGCCGTAATGAGGGAGGAGCTGTAAAAGTCATTCCACTGGGAATAACAGCATGCTTTATTAGACAGGCTCTCCAGATGTTGCACTTGTCTTATGCATGAAAGTTGTGAAATACTCCAGGAAGCAATAAGGGATGTCGAGCCCAGAAACTGTTTGACCATCTCATTAGTATTAATTTGAAGTAAGCATTTTTCAAAAAAAAAATTTTAAAGATCCTTATTTGGGCTCATTTCTATATTTTTGAATTTTTGCTCTCAGAGAAAACTTGCCCTGCGACTTATAACTTGGCCTGTAAACATTCAATATCCAATACAATGATGTCATCTGATTGCTGATTGAATGTCCCTGCAGTGCACCTTATTCTAAAATGCTGAAAACAGCCTGGAGTAATAGATAATGTAATGCAATTATGTGAACGCTTTCATGTTTTAAGGTTGTGTAATATTCCCAATTTGGGTGACTAAGGCTTTGCAGCATTGCGTACTCAAAGAGATGAAAAAAAACTCTTGCTGCTCTGTTATGAAATGGAATTCTATTTATTTACAACCCTAATCCCCCCCCCCCCCAAAAAGCAAGATTTGGATAATGTGATTTATATTGGGCTGTAAATTGTAATAAAACGGAAATTAAATCATTGCATCCTGCTTTTGACATATAAACATCAATGTTTTAAGTTCAGTGTTCTTCAGATACAGTTACTTTGAAAGTATTCTTTTCTTGTATTCTAAGACTTTTATCTATATGTCCATATGGGGGAGTTTCTTTCTGACTTTGAAAAAGACTCTGAAATGAGGGTGAGCTGGGAGAGGTTAGAGGAGGAGCCTAACTGAAAGGAGTTTGACTACGACCCATTCCAGTGACCAGTTCGAGTCCGACACTGTGAAAGTGGCTGGTGGCATCTGCGGTTCGAGGCTTGTCGGTGCCTGTTATTGCAGCAACCCAAAGACATGCTGGTGGACGATGAAGCTGGTTCCAGGTTGAAACTTTGACTCAGCAGAAAGTCGAAAGCAGTTTGAAAGTTGGTGAGAGGATAGACGGACCTATCCTAATGTCTGTGAAAAGATACGTATTGTAGATTTTTACAACAAATCTTATATGTGAAACTCTGAAAAATGTTCTCACGGCTATGCGTTATGAAAATTACAGCTTGACCAGGATTTCTAGAATTGGCGATAAGTGTGAAAACACGTCTACTTGACACTTCCCATAACAGAAGCCCAGTTGTGTTCTGCCCCCTTGACACCATATTCGATATGTGATGTTTGCACGAGGCTGCGTGCATGATACCCATTACCAGCAGTCAGTAGTTTATCAAATATGGAAGGTATAGATTTTTTTTCACGTGTATTTGAAGATGAAACATACAAATTTGTGCATTTTATCAACGAAGAAGAGCATATTTTTTTTATTTTTCCCAGGTCAAAAGCTTTCACATCTTCCCAGTAGATCAAGTATGACTGTATATGAAGTGTATTATTAGCCCTTTTAAGTAAAGCTTCAGCATTCAGGAAAAGAACGTTTCTGTTTTGGGGTAGTTACATAGATTCTTTATTATTTTTTCTGACATACTGATCTCATCTATTCTTTGTGCTCCTGCATCTATCCCCTCTCCTCTTACCCTCCCTCCTCTTCCCTCGCGACATGAATAGGCCTTCCTTCTCCTAAATTGAGCACCTCCACTTTCTTTCATCTCTTCTCCCGGCGTTTCCTTTTTTATCCCCTCCACCTTTAACTGGAGTTTCTTTAGTCCGTCTTTTCCTCCTTGATCACAGCACAATCTCTCCTGTAGTTCTTATCTTCTTTCGGTCTCCTCCTCTCTCGGCGCTCCCATTGCTCCCTCCTCCACACTGCTGCATTATTCAGACTGAGTGCTATTTGGAATGGCTCGCGTTGTCCCTGAGTACCTCTCTGCTCATTGTGCTCCATAGAGCATCGGTCGAGAGTTTAACCCTTCCCGGCACGAGACTCACAAACAAAAGCCCTTATCAGATCGTTGCACACGTATCCTGTCAAAATCCTGCCTCCGCACACATTCATCCTCAGATTCCCCCCCCCCCCCCCCCCCCCCACCCCCACCCCGCAAAGCAGCGTTTCAGCAAAGACCTGTCAAGCCCGTGTTCCTTCTGACTCTTTCCTCCCCAAATACCAGTCAGGGCTCCAGCGAGATCACTTAAGAAGCAGCTGCAGGCAGATATGGGGCCAGACTACAACCGAACAAGATGTGTTTTATTTATAGCCGAGGCACTTCAACTGCAGGCGCCACAAAGCAGAGCAGCGACAGAGCTCTGCAACGATGGGCAAGAGAGAAAAAAAAAAAGAAAAGAAAAAAAAGAAGAAGGAAGAAAGATCTTTGCATTTTTAATCACTTTAAAAAGGAGGCATAACTGCATGGAGACACAAAGAAAAGCAAAGGGTCACTGAAAAGTCGCTTCGCTGAAAGGTCCAGTATGATGAGTGATAAATATAAGAAAAAAGGAATGTCAAAGATGACAAAATGCAGCAAGATGCTGCTATCAGGCTTGTTTTACCCTCCACGAAATCTATCAATTACAAAAAGAGAAGAAAATAATGCGATGAAGTGAATGTTGTATGAAATCCTGACTGTTTTGTGATGCCTTTTCTAAAACACTTGCAGTGTGAAGTGGCTCCATGTTCTGGCAGTTGTCTCCTTTTTAATCAGTTTTCAGCCTTTTCAAGCAACAAAGTGGCCTCAGTGGCTCCTCACAGCTATCCTTTTTTTTTCTCCCTTTCTTCTTCTACAACCGAGAACACCACTGAAACATACAAGCTATGAATGTTTTTGAAAGAAATGCAGCTTGAACTGCAGCGATGATGATGACTGGGGCATGAGGGTTGAAACTCCACTGCATTTTTCATGCAAAATGTCTTTTTATAGCTGAACCAGTGTTGTTAGGATGTACAGAGTTTCTGGAGAAATGGGACTTATTGACGTCAAAGAAAACCAGGACATTGAATCAGTCGTCTTTCATATTTACTCACAATAGATGCTCAACTCAATCATTGCTGTTTGTTGTGTTACACAACATGTGTTGCAGATATCAGTGGCTGTAAACAGGCTGTTTTACTCTCGCCTAATTTAATGAAACTGCAGGAGGTTTGAGGTGTCACGCAGACCAACAGCGAGAGTGTTGTTGTTCATAGTGAGGGCAGACATTTCAATTTTGGAAGCATTATTCATTTTCACCAGTTACATGATAAATCTAATCCTCCAATATAACACACACTCATCTCAAGAGAAGAAAATGAGCAAGAAGTCACACACAAACCAGTTTGGTTCGCTGCTCCACAGGAATTGGGAAAAAAAAAAAAAAAGACTATTGTAATAATCAGTAAAATAGAAAAATTTGCTAGTTTAAAAATGAAACTATTGGGTGAAAAAAAAAGAAGTCTTTCATCAAAATGTGTGACAATAGGCCTAAATACGGGGCTATTATCGTAGCAACATGACCCGCGATTGCATGCCATAACACATGGTTCATGGAGTTCCTCGGGTTTGTTTTGCCCTCAGTGTAGTCTGGCAGGATCACACACATCAGGCTGCTGACATTTTGTTCTGCACGGTGTCTCCTTGGATAAACAGCCGTCCTAACACTTCGTATTACTGTACAAACACAACATTACAAAAACTGGACTGAGTGAGCTTGGAAAATATTGAAACAGCTGGTAATCTGCAAATGACCATAAATCCTTTGGTATGAATTGCATTCACCTTCCTGTTCAGTTTCCTTTAAGTGCCATGCAAACATTATTGTAGAAAAACTGTCTTGGTGGATATTTCCTGGGTTATTTTATTATTTCTATTGAGTGCACGACAAAGGATAGGTGCAGAGGGTATATCATGCTAATCCAGTCATGTCGGCTGTACAGCAGGGGATTTAGGATCTGAACATTTAAAAAAATAAAATAAAATGCCTTCATGCAGTAAAAGTGCAGTCCTGGCATCTCCTGTCTGCCTATCTGTTGCTAATAACTGACAATAAATCGTACGATGCAGCCGACCGTGACACACGGGCGTCTTCCTCTCCCTCGCAGCAAAACAAAGCCTCAGGAAACAAAAAAAACTAACAAAAAAGACTGATAAAATAGGGAGAAAAGATCATAAAGTTCACCAAAATTGCCAGATTAGAGTATAAACCCTTGAATTTAAAACTTTAAATTTACTGCCCTAGACTCTGCTGGTTGTCGTCTCTTCCTTCACTTGATCGTGCTGATGGGCTTGGTATCAGGCTTTCAGCAGTGCTTCATGGTGATGCACTCAGTAAATTCAGGTGATTCCAGGTGCTAAAGGCTGCGAGTTCAATTCAAAACGGAGTGCACGGGGAATTCGGCCGTGTTAAGTGAGATTACAATAATAGGATTTGCATAATCCTGCTGTCGCATTTATTATTTTTCTTGTCATTCTCAAGATTATTCACAAAATACATAATTATTGTTGTTTTAATGAACTGCTGACTGACAAATTAAGAATATGATATCACAACATGATTTTTGAAAAATACATACTTATATTTTTAAGTATTCAGAGTTAAGAGGAAGGATTAGATAGGCTTAAACTTTCGCCAACTCTTTTTTGAACATGTGGATAAAAGAGAAAACTATTTTTTTAATTATTCTTATTATTCTTGCTTGGGCCTGTGTTTTATATTGTTTTGCGATTCACATTCTAAACCGAACACGTGTGTGTGTGTGTGTGTGTGTGTGTGTGTGTGTGTGTGTGTGTGTGTGTGTGTGTGTGTGTGTGTGTGTGTGTGTGTGTGTGTGTGTGTGAGTAGGTGCTGTCGAACCACTCGATCACTGCTGCCTGGTTGCGTTTACAGTCAGCAGTCTGGGACGTGTCTATAGGCTGGTGGTCAGGAGATGCCAAAACAAAGGCTGAAATGCAGGCGAGCTTCTGCTCTGGCTCATTAACAGACGCCACATTTGGAAGTTATCATGGTTGTTGGAATAATGTCGAAAATCTGACCAAGCGTCACCAACGTATACAGCTTCGCCATATGAGTTTAAACGAAATTAGGGGTTTCCTTGTATTCTGCGATCACATGTGAAACTTTCTGAACTCACTAAAGGTAAAATACCATCTTGGCTCATGTGCTGCTGTACAATTTGTGTATATTCTAATGTTCAAGGGTTTTTTTGTGTAAATACTCATATGAGGGCTTTTTTTGTGTCATTTTTTATTTTTTATTGATTAATACAAAAGGCTTTATCCTTCAACAGGACATCGATTTAATTCTACAAATACCGACTTTAGCTTCAAAATGAAATGATAATCCTTGTGTTGGTTATTACTTTAAATGTGAGGATTAATATTTTTCAGTTACGTAGAAGCATTAGAAGCATGAACAATCATCAGATGTATGTTAAGTGGATTAAGTCGATGGGATGGTTTTGGTATTCGTGCTGAATAAAATCAAATCGCAGCACCACTGCAGATCAATGCTTTCCTTTTTACGTAATGGGCCTTTAATTTAAATTATTTATTTATTCATGCATGAGATTTAATTCACATCCTGCGCATAGATCTAAATCTACAATCTATCTGCAGTTGATATTACAGGAAAGATATTTATATTAAAATAAAATGTGCACAGTTTGAAGTTTTTCAGTTTTTGTGAGATAACTAATGTGGGGATGGATGAAAACACTTTATCACTCCCAAATTTTAATTTCTGCCTTGCAACAGCAGAATACAAGAGAATATATAAATTCCCCTTGTATTGCATGTGTTTGTATTTTCTGGTATTTTATCTCTTGTGCAACTTTTAATCTTGTCCTACCTTTAATCATTTTACATATTATTGTGTTTTTATGGGTAACTTTGGATTATTGTAAATCTCTATACCAACACAACTCAAGAAGACAAAGATTCAAATGGTCAGTCACAATTTGATTACAATTCTTTATTGGTTTTGAGCTGTATGGATTCATGATGACTAAATATCTCTAATTGTAGCATCAGACCTTCCTACTATTTATCATATATATGTGGTTTCCAGCCTGAGGTCTGGGACCACGTCTTAATGATGATAGAGGTGATAGATATGGGTGAAGCTTGGGTCTTTCTGTCCTCTGAGAATGTCAACATTTGATATGCACTCTTTCAAAAGAAAAAGCAAAAACTTCCATAACACATTTGCAGTTCCACGTTTAGCCGTTTTATTTTTTCACACTACAGACTGAAGAGTGTAAATTATTTTCCCGACACCTCCAGTTAGCCCTCTTCCCACACTCTGCTTTTCACTGGCTGCGTCAGGCCTCAGCCTCTGAGCTCTTTCTCAGAAAAGAAGATGTAGGTGTTACAGATAAACAACCCTGTGCCTTTTTCTTTTGTTATAAATATTACTCAAGTCTTTGTTTGTTGGTCCTGGAATGTAACAGAGGTGGTTGATGTGCTAAACTTGCTTGTTTACAGAGCAACAAATGAGTTTTTTTGTTGTTTTTTTGACACACAGTTAGAGTACACGGTTTCCAGAGAAAACACTTTAATCAGTAGTAAGTGTTTTCTAATTTCAAACAACTATATAGAGTTTATTTAAAGGAAGAAATCACTCACCGCAGAGTGGCGGCAGACGAGATAATTAGCTTGCTGTGGAATAAAAAAGAATAAGTTTGAAATGTAATGTTGGTAAATGAAAACTTTTACAAAAACATAAATGCTACATCAGAGTGATTGTTTTGTCTTAACATATGTCAAGATTACACCATATTGAGACTTTTCAGTTGGATGTTTCAGAAAAGTTTTGCGTTCACACACCAGTGTTTTGAAAACGATGTCTGCTTACACAGAAGCACTGAAAGCGATGCAGTTAGCATGCCAGGCCAAGAGGGGGTGCTGTTGTTAGGACAATACACTATAAACATTAACAATGGCGAGTTCACAGACATTCATATGAACAGACGACCAAGTTAAATTGTTTTTCTATGTGACTCTTAACTCGAAAACTGCCAAGGTCCCAGGAGGATATGAACTGGAGGCAAAACTTGTTTTTATCGTCCATCTTCTCATTCATGTGCAGAAGAACTATTTACTACAGCTGTGGTGCGCAGAAGCAGTAGCAGCGTCTCAGAGAAGTTAGGTTTTCCTTTTTTTCCACGGAGTCTGAACATTGTTTTAAAAGTTACACTTTAGGTGCCGTTGTGTTTTCAGATGTTTTCACCCCTAATCCAAAATAACTGCTACATATGTGGTGTGTATTTTATTAAAATTACCCATCTCTACTCACAATATATTTCTACTCTCAAGGAGATACGAAATCGTTTTTTCACATAGTTGTGATCAACTCTGCAGAGAGGGGTTAAATGAATTACAATTCGGCATTCTCTACAAAGACCCACTGCTGTATCTGAACTGGTAGCTTTAATTAAATGATTGTCACATGCCAGCGATTACTGATGCTGATGGTTCACCGGTTGTAATCCCACTGCTGACAGTTTACCACTGTGGATACCTGAGCAAAGCCGTTAAACCCTCAAATGTACTTGAGATTAACTACAAATACGTATCCCCTTGGGGAAATTATTTATCTGTACGTCACTCATCCGAAAAGGCTAATGAGCTAAATTCAAGTCAGATATTTGTACCAATATTTGAGATTGTTGAATACAAGTAAAATGCTTTTTCGTACTAAATGCAGCTTCTTCTTTTTTTTTTTTTTTTTGGTCTCTGTTTTCTCTTTTTTTGTGTGCTTTTAATCAATGGGTCCCACCAGTAGTATGAAGCAACACAGTTCTTGCTCTTTCTGACAAAGACTTGCATCATATCGTTGTTGGTGGTGTGACTTGTGCAACAGTAACCGTAGCGCGTGTTTGTTCAGAGAATGACCACGTGTGACAAAGGAAGGAACCAGACAAAGAAGGGGCCTCTGTGCTCTGACGAGGGCTCTGTGAAAATTGAATTACATGGTAAAGATAACCTTGTGTAGTTAATGGGACTAATGTGCAAATGTTTGTTTGCAGTTGGGTATGTGAACGCTGCAGATGCAAAGTCAGCACATTAAAATTCTGGATATGAAGGATAAACTGCTCTTAGGCTCTTTTTTTTCTTTCTTTCCTATAACGAAGGCCATTGTGACATATTCTTATCTTTGTCTATTAATGTAAATGTGCAGGAAGACATGTGCAAATATCGGTACGTTCCAATAAGGAAAGACATCTGTGCATCAGCATTAATTTACAGTGTGTAAATAGTGCTCGCTCAGCAATTCCAAAATGCAGCTCACCCAGAATAAAATCCTCCACAGAAAACAAATCCTAACCCACAGACTATACTGAACTTTAGCCACACTGAACATGCACTTATTGCCCCACATCCATAAACAGTAATTTCTTTATTTCTTTATTGACACACCCGAACGGTTTCATCAGAGGTCATTAGCAGGCCCTCAGACATGTCAAGCTTCAGTATCCCTGTCTGACCAACTACTGCACAACTGGGTGATCTTTTGACATTATATCTGCTTCACTATCTGAAAACGTACCTTTTTTTTGTTACTGGAACTGACCATCGCCAGAAAGACTCTATTGTTAAATTGAAAAGATGAAGGCAGAAATATTCACAACTCACGGGTAAATCGACTCACTGACTATTCAAACTTTTGAAAAACAAATAACAAATATCCTGGTCACCATTTACACAACACTGAATGCTCTTGACATAAAACTCTGGCAAGGCACCAAAACTGAATTTTAACGTTTTCTCTAAAGCCATCCAACGTAGCATCTGAAGGAGTGGTTGTCAAACATAAGGCCTTTGGGCCAAAATTGGCCCTCGAAAGGCTCCAAACCTGGCCCATCGAACCACCAAGCAAATGGTGAAAACTTCTAAGACAATGATTGATTTTTCTTTCTCCAGTTTCTCCAGTAGCGAACACAACACTGAGACCCAAGTTGAAATATTGTTGATGCTACCTCGTTACTTGCTGACTAACATGAGCCTCAAAGCCGTGCTGTCAAGGTGACTTTGTAAAAACATATATAATGCCACAGCTATGGGAGAATTTATTTATTTTTTGACATTTCACTGTATGTTGCACCAGAAAGTTTCATTAAAATTGGATTCATGTTGAAATTGGTGTCATTTCCTGAAGTAATTGTTTGGTTTTGCTTAATAAGTTTAAGTTTAAAGGTTAATAAGAGACTATTTTCCGGCCCACTCAAGATGAAATTGGGCTGTATATGGCCCCTGAACTAAAATGTGCTCGCCATCCCTGATCTTGAGCCTGTGTTGGGGGTGATCCTGTCCACCGGGTCTCGGAGTGGGAGTCTGGTTATGATGTCTTGCGCTTGACCTCTTCCACTCTCAACTTGTAATCGGCTCACAGAGTTCTCTGATGGAGGTATGGTCTGGCCCCTGGTGAGTGGGGGTGGGGTGGGGTGGGGGTGGGGGGGGTGGGGGGTCTGCCTTGGATCTTGGAGGCGGTCTCTCATGCATGTCTATATGCTGAACTGCTGTAGAGCAAAATTACTTCGGGTTATTTTGGTATAATTTTGATCAGTTCGAACATTGCTTGTATTGAAACTGTGAGGAAATGAGCCTTTTCCTTTAAACCCTGATGCTGTGAAAGGCTGTTTTACCAGTTGGCTCAGTGCTTGATTCCCTGCACCAGTTACTTGTTTCATGCTGGGCCGGCCCGTGTACACTCAGCATGTTTGTGTTTGCATGAGACAGCTGCTGAACATTTTATGAGCCGAGGCTCTGAACCCAGTTTATGAGGAGGTCAGAAAGCCTAAACTATCTTCTACACACTGGACAGACCTATGGAGCTCAATGCTGAGCTACAAAAATGTAATCTTTTTTTTTTCTTTTGTTTTACTATTACTTGAATGAAGTAATTTATCTCAAATGTTTCATATATCCTAACAAATTGCCAGTGAAATACAGGAGCTCATAAAGCTCACCCCAGCTCACTCTGGGTGACAGCAGGACCTATCCTGGACAAGTCATCAGTTCATCACACGGTTTCATCCACAGTAACGTCACACTGATCTTATTTTAATGGTTTTTATCTTACTATTATAAAATTCCAAAGAGCTTCATATTTTCTCTTCAACGAACTCAATAAATGTGAACGTAGTGAATATTTTCCGCGAGTTAGTTGATTGTCTTGAGGATGACAATGATGAAGGACAGCTTCCAACCACTCGGTCATTTGGGAAAAGAATCTCCATTTGCACATCTGATGAGATGAATGAGAGAAATAGCAGCTCAATCACATGAGATGGTGGAGAAGCTGCCTCCTTCACCGTGTGTCTAAATGAAAGATGTTATGTTTACACAGACATTTGTGACATTGTTTGCATCTCCAGCTATTTTAGCGTTTCAGCGTTATGAGTGGCTGGAGCCAACCCCAGTGGAGTATAGGCAAAGGTAGGGTACAACAATAGTAATAACACACACTCACATTTACTCTTATTGGCACTTTAGAGTCACCAAATGATCTTGAGTGCAGGACCTGGAGAAAAAAAAAAAAGAGACGTGCAAAAGGAGAACATGCAAACGCCAGACAAAAAAGCCATTGAGTCCAGATGTAGTGATTAAAGGATGAATTATTCATGACTTTAAACGTAAGTGTGAATAAACATAATTTGGTCCACTGCATCAACCCTCCTGATGGACATTCCTGAATCCTCTTACTAACCCGCCCCCCCCCCCCCCCCACCCCCCCACCCTTTTTTTTTTACATTTTATTTATTCAATATAAACAAAGCATATGAAGATGTAAAACTTATCAGTAAAGTTAAAGATAAATCTAACGTCAGAATCACATAGAAACTAAACTGATATCATAGACATTCACTGAATTCTGACTTCTTTCAAGTAGTTGGATAGAACAAATAATTGTACCTACAAAACTGAAACAGATTTTTGCAACAAAAATACATTAAAATAAAGAACAGAAAAGAAAAAAGGAATAGAGATTGATGCTTCTTTCTTGAAATCACTATTTTGTTTACACTTCTCAAAATGCAATCAATGCTGGTGTTATGGCAATTAAGTTGAATTACTCCCGGTCAATGGACCTGACTGATGCAGTGATTATGAATCACAACAGCGTGTAAACATGAACCCAGTGCATGTAAAATGATGCTGGTTGTTATTATGCTCAATGCATCCAGTCTGTCATCTTTATGGTACTGTTTGTACAGGATCAAGCAGTAGAAGATGGATGGATGGATAAAGAGATTACTATGTCATTTTCTTGGTTTTATTGATTGTTTATTGGTTTTGCAGATTAGAGCAGACTTTCAAATTACAGGAGACAAAGCCTCAATGTCAACATTGATTTTGAATAATTTGCCTTGTAGAATTATGAAGTTTATTTTTTATTTTCACTCCTGAATTGTGGGAACAATCAATTTTGCCTATTTGGTTGGATGATTGCACTCTTAATATAGAAGCTGTGACTTCCTCTCTTTTCTAATTACTAATAATAATTACTACAATTTCAACATAAAGCCGATTTTAATGAAACCCTCTAATGCAATGCACAGTAAAACTTGGTCTCTGTGATGCATTGTGTCTCGTCAGAAATTTGTGGGGACAAAAAATAAATCACTGTTTTCTTTGAATTTTGTACCATTTGCTTGGTGGTTTGGTGGGCCAGATCGGAGCCTCTTGCAGGCCGGTTTTGGCCCACAGGTCTTATGTTTGATGCTCCTGACCAAAAGGGTTAATATCTAGAATTTCGCACCTGCATGCAACGAGCTTTGTTGAGATCATATGATTGAGTGGATTTAGGTAACTTTCAGACTGTGTGCAAGGCTGTGATCTCTTTTCCTGGATGGGTTTGACGTGTTTGGGAACTTTTTGTTTCTTTAGGGGCAGATTGAGTAAAGGTACCAGGCTATTTAACCGTGCGCCACCAGGCTGCGCCACTGGGAGTCCACGCGCCCGCTTCCCACATTTGTTCTCGCCTCTCTGACGTCAGCAACCTGCAATCGAGCGCATGAACTAACGGAGGACCGAGCCCACACCGGAGCTACCGGGAGGCAATCGTCGTTACACAGCGAGTCCCCGCCGCCTGCCCGCCCGCCCGCCCCGGAGGAGCCGAAGCCAGGCAGAAACCGTCCGCCGTGAGAACCGAGCGATGCGAGCGCAGCGCACCGCCGGCCAGTAACGCACAAGAAAAAAGGAAAAAAGACGAGTGGAGAAGACGGGAACCGTTATCGTGATTTACCGAGAGAAGGAAAAATAAATAATAATAAAGCAATCAGGAGAAACGGACACCACTGAGACTACGTTTTGAGAAGCAGCCAGCTGCGGAGACTACCGTTGTTTTTCAATGCGCTGTGGCTCAAACCGAGCGGATCCGTGATTTAAATGCTTTAACGCTGCCTGTATCCCCGGTTTGAGAGACAGAGAGAGAGAGAGGGAGCTGCCCAGAGAGGGATCGAAGGAAAAAAAAAAAAAGCCGAGGAAAAATAATCAAAAAGGATCTTTACAAGCGGCTTTGTTCCAAGTTTCATCCATCCACCTATTTTTTGCGTCTTCTTTTTTTTTTTTTTTGTGTGTGTGTTTTTTCCATTTTTTGCCGTGGATTCCGGTACCGGTAACGCGTTCAAGCTGTGTTCTCTAACCATGGGATGTACTCTGAGCGCAGAAGAGAGGGCGGCTCTGGACCGGAGCAAAGCCATCGAGAAAAACCTGAAGGAGGACGGTCTGACTGCGGCCAAAGATGTTAAACTGCTGCTTCTCGGTAAGAGAGAGACAGAGAGAGGGGGAGAGAGAGAGAGAGAGAGAGAGAGAGAGAGAGAGAGAGAGAGAGAGAGAGAGAGAGAGAGAGAGAGAGACGCACAGGGCGACTGAAAGGTGTGGTGTATGGGGGTGGTGGTGGTGGTGAGAAGAAATGATCCAATTCAAGGGCTGCGCTGGAGATCAAATTAACTAAACACGACGTGTATGGTTTACAAACACTCACATTTTGGCCAAAATAACCAATTTTCACTGATTCTAGTTCCATCACATTAAAGTCACCTGCTCTAATAAAAACCACTAAAGATAAGACAGGTGCGTCTTATCTTTAGTGTTATTATTAATAATTTAGTGTTCTTTAGCATAATAATCCAGTAAAAGCAGCTGTGTTCTCCGAGGTGTTCTAACTGCAGATGCATGTCAGGGGGAGAAAAATGGCAGCATGCAGCAATGGTGGGCCCAGAACGGGATCATTGGTTTTGGATAGGAGATTGATTCATTGATTCTTTGCAGAAAATGAACCTTAATCTGTTTGGCTGAGTTACAAGATGGAAGGTAGAGGAGGGGTTTTTTTTTTCTGAGAAAGAGGATGGGAAAGAAAAGATGCAGCCATACTTTCTCCATTTTTTTTTCTTCATCTCCACCCTCCTGCTGCTGCTGTGCTCATACATGTAGGTTTTTAAGAGGCTGATTCTCTCTCTTTCTCTTCTAATCCACTCTCCCACCCCTTCATCTTTTGCACTCTGCTTCAAATGCCCCCCCCCCCCCCCCCCCCCCTCCCACCCACCCCACCACCACCACACACACACACACACACACACACACACACACCCTGTTTACATTGTCTTCTTGTCTCTTCTCCCTCAGGGGCTGGAGAGTCAGGGAAAAGCACCATCGTCAAACAGATGAAGTAAGTCGTTCATAAGCACGGTCTAATAACCCCATAGTGTACACGTGTGTCCCTGTCTCACTAACACTCTCTATCACACACACATACATACATGTACACCGTGTGTATGTGGCCTGTTCTTGTACATGTACATCCTGGTGATTTCGTATATTTCTTCTGCTTGAGAGAATCCAATCCAACACCTCAAGATTTGTCAAATATGTGATTGCAGAGCACCGCTCGTTCGGTCACCTGCCAAACAGCGGGTGACGCTGTATGTGTGTGGGATGAAAAGGGTGTGGGAAAAGAAGGGATGCAGGTGCAGCGTTGAATTGAATCCTACAAACTGGTGTGAGATAAGATGCGGTGCGTGGATAAGTAGAATCTGTAACTGTTAACACGCAGTTAGTTGCAGGATGTGTGAAGTCTTAAGACGAGGGATAACGTCGTGCCAGATCTGCTTTGATTTCCTTATCCTCCTCTGTGTTTTGTGAGCTCCTGGACAGAGTCATGTACTAATGCATTCACTGTCAACTTCAATAGCACTGCAACTTAAGTTTAATCTCTTAAGCGAGAGCAATAGAAGCACATTGAGGAGGGGGTGAGTGTGTGGTGATAACTGGGAACAGCATTCCTTACACATTCCCACAAAAATTACTAATAGTTGTCATGATGTCATCAAGCAAGCCTCTTCGAGGTTATATGTCTGATTAAGCTGGTTAAAAATGATAAGGTCTCATTCTACCAATTCAAGCAATTGGTTTATGAGTTAGAGAGGTACCAATATTTTCAATAGTAACTTCTCAGAGTATCCTCTTCTTTCTTGAGTTGTGTGTCTTTGGACAGTTAACCTCTTCTTGTTGTGGACTTCGGGCTGCCTCTAAGAATATCCCCTGGTTGATTTTCAGTTTGGAGACCTCAATTGTGGAGGCAACATGTTCTTCCTGTGTGTGCATGGATTTTCTGTGGGCAGTTCTACAACAGTCCAAAGACATGCACGTTGACTTTTTGCAGACTCATACATTTATTTCTGTTTGCAACTCTTTGCAGTGTGGATTAAATAAACTATTTCGCTCTCCGCTGGATCAGAGGTGAAAGCGGCTGCGACATACTCCAGTACACCAGAGTAATGACATTATTGTGTACATCATCTACATTTACCACCGGTACCTTCAGGACATATATAACCAAAGCCAACAAAGAACCGAGATGTTATGGAATATCGGGCACACACCCCCAATATTCCATATTCGTGAAGGTGAACGGACTTAATCGATAATATGTGCTACTTTCATATCTCTTGCACAAGTGCTTGTGTAATATCATGTTTGCTCCCATTTTTATACAAGCAAAGCAAAACGGATGAGGCCCACTGTGTCAGATGACCCAAGACCACAGGTTTCAAGCGACGTAAGAGTTATCCTCACACTTCCCCATCTTTTAACTGAGACAGCCAACAAGGCATTTATAGCCACCTGAATTTGGTGATTCTAATAGTTGTGTTAGATTTGTTCGTATCTCTGTGTTGGACTCTAATACACTAGTGACCTCGCCATGGTTTTTCCTGTCCAGTAAAACCAGTGTGTATGAGATAATACAAATGTTGCCTTGACACCCTTTCAGCCCAGTATGAAACTTGGAAGAGCTATTTCCTTATAACAGCATCCATTGGCAGAGTGATGTATTTAATTTAAGCAGCGTCACTTCAGTGCAAGTGTCTGTGAAGGCTTACTTACAATCCAACATAGCTCTGATTAAAAATCCACCACAGCACTCCTGTTTTAGTCCTGTCGAGACTGAATATGTACCTCTGGTATTTAGCAAGGAGTTTAGTGACATAATTAATGCCGCCTGATCTGTTTTTGCCTCTTATGGTATCATTATAATGCATTTAATGATACTTCTGTTGGGACTTATCTATGGCAGTCTGTGTAGACCTTGTAGAAACCTTATCACACTTTAGTAGTATTCTTGTGTTTACCGTGTTACAGCAGTAATCCTACAATATATACATGCAGGATTTACTGTATTTATTCTTTGAGGTCGACTGCCTGCTATATCAACGGGATGTTCGGTCCCTCCCCCTCCTGCTCCCTCCTTTTCTCAGTAATTTACTTGTGACATATGTTTTTGTTGTTTTTTTTTTACTTCAGTCTCCTCCGTTGCGTCACTTTTACAGACAGCTGAGTGCGTTTTAGCCGATAATGGGCTTTAGTAATGGTCGTATAGTGACATATCACATGAGTACATGATTCAGTGAATCCAGATGAGCCCGTTTCTCAGCTGCTAGTGGTCATTTCAGCTGCTCATCACATTCTGCACACTGGCCGATGCGCTCTTTTGGGTTCATTGATTATACGATATATAGTAACGTTTCGAGCAGCGGAATGCATTGATTTTGCCGAACTGTAATAAATCACGTATTTATTTACAGTGTGATACAGTACAAGTACCTGTCTGTGATATTTGTGGGAGCCTACTTATGCAAAGTAAAGATGACAAGACTTTCATTTTATACACTTTGTTGAATTACAGACGCACATAATAAGGCTGTGTGGTATTACTGCTGTTTGATGCATTTATAGGACAGAAGGCGTGTGTTTCATTTAATCTGATTTACACCGCGCTCTCTTTTTCAAAGCACTCAGGCTGTGCCACCTCCATGTGTCTGATTGCAGCCTACAACATATTGTGGCTTATAGATACGTTGTGAAAACTGGATTTGGCAGTCAGTATAAATTTGAAGCTTCATCTCATACACTCATTCACGCCACATCCTTCTGGGGATGGAACACCAACAAAATGTATTGTGAGGCTTGGTTTGGGTTTTTGTTATCATGTTAGAGATATTTCATTGTATTAGCAGTTTTTCGTATCATGCAGGCCTGATGTTTGACTGTGGCATCAGTGGGTTTCCGGTTTCAATGTCCTTGAGCAAGACATTTCACTGTACATGGTGTTCAATAAAGAAAGTGGCGTCACTTCTATAAGTACCTGAGAGAGATGATGATATGCTGAATGCCACCTGGCCCACTCGGCTGCCATCGAGTACCTGCTACAGATTTAGGAAGGACATTGCTGCCCATGCACATTGCAGTCCTTGCAGTTTTCTGGTCTGTGGCTGTACATTATGCAGGTTCAAACTAAGGCTGCGCAATACGTCACACAATATGTCTCTTTCTCTCTTATTGCAACATCAGGACATGTGATGGTGCATATTGCAAAAAAAAAAAAAGTCAGAGGCTCTTCTGAAAAGCTGCTGGTGGGAACTGCAGATGCACATCTGCTGGAAAACAAAACAAAACACCACAACAAAATCCAATCACAGAGAATGTGATATTTGGGGCAAGTGAAAGAACACTGTCATTTTGACAAACAAGTCCTAAAGCACAAAGACTTAAGTATTTGTGAATAGCACGTATCATATCGCGAGCACAATACCCAAGAACATATTGCATGTTCACTTCCATTGTGCAATCCAGAGAGACTGTAGGTGAGTGCTCGCAGCAACGGACTACTATGTGCGCTTCACTTAGTTTCAGATCTAGAAATCAACACCAGTTATTTTAAATTGATGCATTGTTGCGTGTCTCTTCTTTTAACATAGGTCACCACAGAAAGTCGTTGCATCTTTGCACCTTATACTTGGCTTGTTTCGAAGCCCTTCCTGTCACAAAATGTACTCAAACAATCACATTCAAGAACCAGACTGAACCCGATCCGCCACCAGAGTGGATGTTGAGATATCTGTCGTTGTTACTTTTGGGTCCAGTCATTAATGCAGATTGGTCTAAGACCGGACGTGTGGATGTAGTAAAACCACCACGCTGGTTGTTTGCGAGACTGCAACACTGTTCACGAATTGTTGTTCATTCTTCACAATGTCCTCTTGGATTTTTGCTCATTTACACAGAACATCTAACATTACATGAAGAGAGGTTGCTCTCATGAAGTGGCGGATGGCGCCCTGTCAGGGAAGCCCATACGTTCCTGTTCAGAGACGTTCTGCTATTTCCGGAACCTCATCAGAGGACTGGGAAGCCCTTTGCTGCGTTTTCTTCCAGAGTGCTTTGAACATCTGGGGCGTGCCTGAGTGACCAGTGCGTGTGTGTGTGTGTGTGTGTGTGTGTGTGTGTGTGTGTGTGTGTGTGTGTGTGTGTGTGTGTGTGTGTGTGTGTGTGTGTGTGTGTGTGTGTGTGTGTGTGTGTGTGTGTGTGTGTGTGTGTGTGTGTGTGTGTGTGTGTGTGTGTGTGTGTAGTTTCTGAAGGGAAAAAGAGGGACAGAGATGAGTGGATTAGATTTAGATTTGATGGTGTTTATATTGAGCTGCGGTGTGTGTGTGTGTGTGTGTCACAGCTGTGTATGTAGTCTTAGTGGGTAGAAGCAAGGAGTCCATTAAACTTTAGCTGAATATACTATATGGTGGGTATGGTTGTGTACTTGCTTTGTTCACATTCTTGGTGTTGAATTTATTTAGGTTATATTTTTTTAACTTTCAAAGAAATTCCTTTTGCAAGTGGGCTGTTGCTGAAATCATTTGCCCTCCAGTGTCTGCACAAATCCTGTCCTGCTCTCCTTTGAAACACAGGTTATTGCTTTCTGAGATGATGCAATCGCTGGAAGTGACAATACCTCATAAGAAAGCATCGATAACATCTCTGTGAGAGTACAAGTGCATTTCTCTGTGTGTGTCTGTGTGAGCGCAGTTCAGATATCACTTGTGTTGTGAGCACCTGAATCTGTTTACTCATTCAGATTATGAGGATCCTTCAAAAAAACTAAACCCAAAGTTGAGTTGGAATACATGTGTAAGTCATGACAAACTGAAGGGGGGAAAAAAAACGGTGTGTCGGGACACGGAAAGGAAATCTGAGAGAAGATGGGATTAGTTTGAGTAACGTATGAATGCTGGGTTGAGCACGTACACGTATATGCATGATCCATTAGCTCCTATATATTTGGGCCAGAAACTGAAGGGACGTGGTCATGTGTGAAAAACATATCTCTATCTCATGCATAGTATGTGTGTTGTGCACAGGAGACACCATCTGTTTATGGAGCCTGTGTGTGTTTAGACGTGTGCAAAGGTTCTCTCGCTGCCCAGCTGGCAAACTGACCTCTCGTGCGCTGCTGTGTGTGTGTGTGTGTGTGTGTGTGTGTGTGTGTGTGTGTGTGTGTGTGTGTGTGTGTGTGTGTGTGTGTGTGTGTGTGTGTGTGTGTGTGTGTGTGTGTGTGTGTGTGTGTGTGTGTGTGTGTGTGTGTGTGTGTGTGTGTGTGTGTACGTGTCACACAGAGAAAACTAATTCATTGTAAGAATATTTTCATATGATTGAGCTGGGCTGAGGAAACTGACCCACCACGAAAAAAAAAGAAAAAAAAAGAGGGAAACATTCGATGTCCTTCTTCCTGGTGGGTGGAGGTGAAGCACCCCCCCCCCCCCCCCCCCCCCCAACATTATGAGAGTTGTTTGTGTTTCACCCTGAAAGGCTCTCTGCTTCTGGGGCTGGATCAGCGAGGGAGAGCTCCAGAGACACGTGTAATTAATTCTTTCTGGTTAACATGCCCAGAAGATGCAGGATTTAAATTTTTTCTTTTCTTAGAAGTTTGCCTTGTTAGCTGCAGTTGGTTGGCTTGGTATGTTGCAACGCGAGTGAGAACGTCCACCAAGGAGTTAAACCTGTTAATATGAGGATTATTTGCTTCAAAGAACACTCTGTTATTTTCCTCTTTCCAATGAATTCTGTTAAGTAGTTCAGTTGCTTTGTTCTTTGTTTGATCGGCTTGGTATTGATTGTATTTTTTCTTACATAGTGTAGATCAAGGGTGTCAAACATAAGGCCATCTTGAGGTTATTTTACTCAAGAAGAAATTGGGGTGTATCGTTTATCAACCGAGAGTCTTTATACCTCAATCTAGTGCATAGAGAAGGATCTGATAATATCATTGTGTAAGTATTCTAAGACATCTTAGCCTGTTTCACTGGCAGAAATGTCCACTGTGGTCCATGGTTGTATTTCATGTTCAAACTAATATGAGCAGATGATAGGAGCTGCCTGTAATATATTTGACTCTCTATAACTTTAGCCCAACAAAACTTTGGCTTGTGCTGCTGTAAGACATGGAATAGGGCTTGGAGAAAAGTGACAATCCAGTTCAAAACTGAAATGAAAGCTGAAAGGATTTAGCTGCAGAGCTTTCATTATTTTCTCGGAGACTTTATGGACAAACTAAAAATAGCAGGAATTGTTGTTTCATCTGCAGAAAGTGGTTCTTCCCTCAGATAATTTGAGTTTGGTGGTGTTGGGAGGAATAACGCTCTCATTAATTTATATGCAACTCACTGAGTACAAGAAATAGAAATACTTTAACATTTCTTCAACTTTATAGAGCAAACCAAAATTATACTTTCTGAATTCAGGAAAACAGGGAAAGGGATTAAATTACATTTAATCAATTAAATATGATTTATTTTTTTTGTCTGTAAAATCTTCTGAGTCCTAAAATTTTGTTATGAAGATAAAATGACTTTAGCAGAGACACTTTATGTGTGTTTCTGTTTTAACTCAGTAATTAAGTATTGTAACTTAATGTAAACGTAGTTATTATAGATACAGAAGTTTGTTGGGAAAAACTGTTGTATTAGACTAAAGAGATCAAACAAAACAAAAAAATTAAGTTCAGCTTTGTCGTCATGGTTACCACGTGGCGGTGTAATTGTTTTTAAGCTAGAACACAAAGGCTTAAAAAAAACCTATTTGGCATCATCAAGATTGTGAAACTCAGAAAAAGGAAGTCAGTGCCACAAGCTAACGCCTGTAAAAGTGAGAATATTATTACTATTCTGCAGCCACCTGGTTATCGCAGGAGCTGTTTATGGTATCTTTTCATACTGTAATAAGTCTCTGGGTAATTTATTTTTCAATGATTAACAGCCCATGACCTATTTAAAAAAAAAAAAAAAAAAAAATCCTGTGGGCATAAAATGGCATAGTAAAGAAATGCAGTTTCTAGTCATGAAACACCAGGAAGCCTGAAATGCTTTTATTGTGTATACCCCAAACTCTGGAAAGGTCAGAATACACTCTTATTTTTTTGTCCTTGCTTGAAAATGCTTATACTTCCAGGCATGTTAGGCTAAGGATGCACAGAAAGTTGTTTCGTATTCATATTTGTCTTTAATGATGAGTTTACTGTATGTTCTAACAAGGCCATTTTGTTTAATCCATCTTGTAAAGGTAAGCGTGTATTTGGGTTCCTATGTAAGAGGTCTACTTGTGCCTTTCTCCCAACTGGATTCACTTCCGGCCCCCTGCTAACCCTCGAGGATAAGTGGGTATAACTAATGGCTGGATGATTGAATTTACTTAAAACTATTTCCTCGCAGTTGGAGATAATAACACATAACAGTTCTTGCAGGTGAAAATCCCATTCGCCTGTGCAGCCCCACATTGTTCACAGGGTTTCAGAAGCATTTAATTAGCACAAGAGGTCTGACACGTCATCAAAAGCAGGTCCAGGTCGCTGAATAAACCCTTCAAATTAATCATCCATACTGACATATGTACAGAAGGTTTATTTAATTTTTTTTATATTACAATGTGGTAGTAGAAATGTGGCCCTCTTGTGAAATCAGCAAATGAACACAAACCCTGTCACAGCTCGTATGTGTGATGTGTAATAGCTTTCATCGTTGTGGTTTCTTATTCTCTTCGACTCTGGCTCTCGTACAGCGTAGAAGTGCGTGTTTGTGCCGTGCTGACATGATCGGAGGTGACCGGCCGGAGGGAGAACAAACGCTGTCCGTCCCCCACGGCTGCACTGCTTCCCACAGGCTGTTCCCACCCTGTGTGTGTGTGTGTGTGTGTGTGTGTGTGTGTGTGTGTGTGTGTGTGTGTGTGTGTGTGTGTGTGTGTGTGTGTGTGTGTGTGTGTGTGTGTGTGTGTTTCTCTCACCAGAGCAGGAGATAATTAGGTTTAAGCCTCAGAAGACGAGAATAAAAGGGGGAAGGAGAGGAAACTGAAGGAAAAAAGGTGGTGGGATGTGTTTTGTGCTGAGAGGCAGAGGGGAGGGTGTCATAGTTGGGGAGATAGAGACAGAAAGGGACAATTTAATGAAGGAAAATAATTGCCCGGTTCAAAGAAGTGAAGGAAACAGAAAGGAGCAAGTGGGGGAAAGAATAGAATTTAACAGAGAGACTAGAAAGTTTGACAAAGTGGTGGAAGGGGGGTGTTAAAGATACAGGAAGACTCATCTCAAGCAACCAGACAGAAGAATTCACTTTTTTCTTGTTTTTTTTCAGAGGGTAAAGTGATGTGTAAGTGTGAAAAGAAGCAGGAGGGGGAGAGAGGAGGGTGAAACAAGAAACGAGGAGGGAGGACAAGTGAGAATAAATCTGTGGGGAGGCGAGACGAGGGAGGCGAAGACATCTTGAGCAAGAGACTGACAAGTGAGAGCGCCTGTTCGCTCTTATTAAGCAAGTGGAAGGAAGTGACAGAGAGACGAGGACCGGGGAGCAAAGTGCGCTCCTCTCCCGGACTCTGATCTCCTCGATAATTATTAGCCTTCGTTTTCCCGAGATGGCTCGATAGCAGGAGGAGGCGGGGTGGGTGGGGGTTGGGGGGTGGGGAGGGCTAAGAGACTGGGTAACTCGTGCTGGCACCGACTCAAGTCTAGCATGAGGAGAGTCTGCAACTGGTCATGTGAAGCAGTCCATCAGCCAGATTGTCACCCTTCATTGGTTAAATATAGCCGGGGGGCGTGCTCATCACTGGAATTGATTTGATTGGCTGCCTCAGCGAGCAGTGAAATAACTGTTGGCGTGTGTGCATGTGCTCGCAAGCGTGTCCGAGCGGGACTTGATACCCATGTGTGCGTATGGAATATTTTGAATCTCATTTACACATGTTAAACTGGCAAATGTAAAACACACACGCGCAAACAAGCACACACACACACACACACACACACACACACACACACACACACACACACACACACACACACACACACACACACACACAAGCTTGAACAACAGGACGTGCACAAACCTTGGTTGTGTTTAAATATTTGCGTTGAACATGGTTGTGAGCACCATAGCAAACAAATGCAACGAGCATGAGGCAGCCACTAGATGAAAAAACACACCTAACATTGAACTTTTTCAGAAAAATGTTTAATTAAGATTTCTCGGGGACTTTTCAAGTGCCTGTAAGATACACAGCTACACATTTCTTAGATCAGTCATGAATTGATGTTCACCAGGTTGAAATCACTTGTTTTCATGCATAAAATGTTTATCTCATCGTAATTCTTTCCGATGAGGAAAGATGAAAGATCTTTCAGTGAGTCATCATAATTCAACCATCAAAGCTGTCATTTTCCACACAGTGTCTTCACATGTGAACCGCGTCCACCAGATAAGTCAAACACTCAGCTTTGGTTTAGATGCAACACATCAAAACCTTCCACTTGTTGCGTTTTTGTCTGTTAGTACGACATCAACCAGACCGGGAAGAAATAAGTTGGCAAAGCAGCGACCTGTCGGCCAAAGAGAAGAATCTGTTTTGTCCCACATTTTCATCAGTCGTAGATAATGTATTCTCTCGATCGCACTACTACAGACTCCTTTCAGTCTGTGCTTTTGACCATGGGATCACAGCCAGCCCTCTTGAGCTGTGACCTTTAAACCATGATACGTACGGGGGGATTCAGGCCCCGTTTACACGACAACGTTTCATGAGACAACACCTAATCCGTAAAAAAAAAAAAAAAGAAAAAAGGAGTGCTTTACACTGCAACAGTGGACACGCTTGACAATGATGTAATTACTATGCCGGACCACGGGAGGGCGCTGTTGCTTGATTTTGTAATGAAACCACAGAGACATGTGTGCAGAGAACAAGACGCTATAAACGTGAAGAAAATGGAGAGCGCTCGACATCCGTATGGACAGATGACGCTTCGGACGCTATCAGGGGTCATACCACTAGGGGGCCGCATGCGCAGTAACAGGCTCAATAGCCTCCAGCAGTCTCTGCAGGAAAGAACTGGCGACCGTGAAAGAATCTTTCCACTTTGGGAGCCGGTTTAAAAACTTTGCGGATACAGTGAATCTGTACACTGGTGTCGCGTAAACGGACCCCCCCCCCAAAAGTCAAGAAAGTTTTGCGGATACACTTGTATTCGTTGTTGTGTAAACGGCGCCTCAGAGCTGGAAAAACACTCCAGAACCCGCAAGCCCTTAAATTCTCACACCTGACGAGTATATATTCTTTCACGATGGCTATATAGTCTGATTATTTAAGTACAGTTAACCAATTATCCTCAAAATAAGCATAAAGGTACTCGAGCACAGAGATGAGCTCTGTCAATATTGCATAACCCGATTCTATATTACTGATTTAACTACTGCGTTATGAAGCGTATGAATTCTGTAGCTGGCTACAGCAGAGATAATTTTACTCATATCCATGCCCTGTAAAGTTGGTTTAAATAACTTACTTGCTATGCACACTATTCTTTCTTTTGGCCTCTTTCATCTTCTTCTGCACAGTAGTGGCTATGTGCTGGCGTAAAATCCAATATATCTGCCTTACACGTGATATCTTTCTCAGTACAGATTCTGAAATTGTTATGCTTAAGTCGTTTTTTTGATTCACTTCTCGGTGGCTGATGCAGTTTGGTGTGTTCTGGGTCATTGTTTATTCGTAGGAAACTCAATATTTTCTCCATCAATAAAACATTTCTTCGATGATTTTCTGTGCATCTGTAGAATAAAGACGATTCTTTCAGAGGAGCTTTATGCAACACATGTTTGGATGCTGTGTCTATAGACGCTCAGTATGAAATCGTTAAGTTAAGTTAGCTCTCCATCGACTCTCAGCACCTTTCACCTTGTCTCATCAAATATAATGAAGGCTCTGGAGGTACAGATACTCATGGAGGTGCATCGCTGCAGATTTACAGTTTCCTGCAGGTCTCGGGTCATTTTCTTACCTGATTTAAATCATTCGACAGCTTTGTTTTTTGACGTTGAATGTACTGCGTATGTTTTTCTTCCTCTCGCTGAATGGGTTGCATTTTTATCATTTCAAAGGCTGCTTTGCTCTGTGTGAGTGTGTGTGAGTGTGTGTGCGTGTGTGTGCGTGTGTGCGCGCGTGTGTGTGTGTGTGTGTGTGTGTGTGTGTGTGTGTGTGTGTGTGTGTGTGTGTGTGTGTGTGTGTGTGCTAATCAGAGCTTCTTACTAAAACAAAACAAAGGTCTTTTGTGATACAAAATTGCGCGTGTGTGTATTTGTGTGTGCACATCTACATACTTGAGTGTGTTTTTTTAAGCCCCCTGTTCTTGTTTGTCTGCACATTTTGGTGTGTGTGTGTGTGTGTCTGTGTGTGTGTGTGTGTGTGTGTGTGTGTGTGTCGGACCTATTTGGCAGGTTTCATGTCAGTTCAGCTCACTGCGAGACAATGGAGTCTTGTTACCGCGGCCGCACTCAGCTGATATAAAGTCAGCTGATGTGACTGTGACTGCTACGTTTGAATGCATGCTTGTATTTTGGGATCTGTGTCACACCTCCGTCAGAATTGCACTTTCCAACTCCGAATAGCGTTTATGTGGAAATTACATCCAACATCAACGAATCGTTTGAATCTTTTGCTTTGTTGTCAGTGACAGTATTTGTACAGTTTGATTGCTTTCACTTCATGTGTACTCAGTTCTGTTCGTCCCGAATGGGCAAAACCTTGTTGTTGTTTTCGAATAATACAGTCTGAAAAAACACTACAGTCACAAAGTACAGTGTCAAGGTTGACTGGCGCATAGACGGCTTAAATAAGAGTTAATAAGTAACTTGTGTGAGATCTGTAGCAGTGCTTTGTTTTCATACTATGTACAAAACTCTAGATGAGAATAATGATTGGATTTGTGTCTGTGTTGTTTCTGTGATGGATTAAAGTGGCTGCTGCACAAGACTGCAGAGAGCTTTTCTATTTTTGATGGTTTACAGGAAGCCACCTTCACGGTTTTGTTCATTGGGATGTTCCTATATTTAAATTCTTTTTTTCTTTTTTCAGCCAGTATTTTGGGTTCTGAATTCAAAATGAGTGTTTTGAACTTACCGGTGTAGTTTTGTAATTCCATTTGTCTGATTTCATTACAAAATATGTAATGTTTTCTAGCTTTGTTTTACTAACACGTGGATTGCATAATCCGGGTAATTCTGTTATTAGTAACAGAAATAGCTTGTGTTTCAGACAAAGCTGCTTTGATTTAAATGCATTTAAAAATTAAATAGAGACCCACAATGTGCAGAAAGTAAAACTTCATCTGCTCACAAAGTGACCTGCTCCAATATAATTTGAACAGTTATCTCCTTGTTCTTGAAGTTATAAAATAGAAAAAATTATCTCTCTATTTAATGAAACCAACAGTTCCACATGAGCATTCAGAAAACAGGCTTCTATTCACAGAGAAGGAACTTCCAGCAGAGCCAAGATCATTTAAAGATGATCTGCATCGACTGGGCAGTCGACACATAACAGTCAACACATAACAAATAATCCATGATAGTTTAGGATGGAATAATGATCTCAGACACCTGCAGGAGAACACAGATGGAAGAGAGCAAAGGACACAAAATTAGACTTATATTCAATTGTTCCAAGCAAATTTGAGGACTCGGTGTACATCAAGTCGTGTGCGATTCAAGAAAGGGATTCTCTTTTTCTCAACTCAATATCTCAGGTTTTCTTGGTGTGCTTAAGATAGGTAATTAATATTGACCCAGGAGAGACGGGAGGGAAATCTGAAGAATTACATTTCGACCTTAAATCTGAGATGACCTGATTAAACTTGTGTCCCCAGTTCCGTCGGTCTCTCGCCGTCTCATTATTTTGTGCAACCAGTGTCTACAATTCCCATTAGTCTTTCAATTATTTAAACAGCCATCTAACTGCACATTTAGCCTGAGCCTCTCCATAAGCCTGATGTTATCAACCTATCGTACCTGGAAATGAATACTGATTCTCTTACATGTGCGTACTTTTTGGTCGTAAAATGTTTTGATTGATAGCTATTGGCTTCACATCCTGTCACAAGTGACATATTTGCAGAGCCTTTTCTTTTGAAGTCTTTTGCCACCTGAGACTGCAAGACCTTATCAATATTTGTGAGTTGCAGCTGATATAAAGCTGTTATTGAAAGGAGAAATGACCTAGATCTAAATTCCAAGTTTCCACAAAGCTGTCCTCTGTATAGTCGCTGAGGTTCTGGCAGGATCCCCAGCGAACAGATGAATGAAACCCTCCTGGTTTGCTTCACTGCTGTTGCCAAATAAAGGGCTGTATATGTCCAGAACTGTTCTTATGTGATGTTTAGTTTGGGTAGCCCATATCCTTGTCATCCTCTATGATGTGTTAACATGAGGCGATGAGATATAGTTTGTATTCTCTATTGAATTAAATGTAGATCTCTAAATTAGGACTTCCGTGGCCTAAATTCAGCTATTTCCATCTTTGCAAACAAGATTGAGAATTTTGTGGTTCAATGTGTTATGTGCCCCTTAAAAAAAAAAAAAAAAAAGCTTAATCATACCTCTTTGACCCACTGCTGCTCACCTTAATCACAATCTTGTATATATTAGCAAATGAGAAAGTCAAGATCTAACCACTAGTACTGAGCCCATGTTACAGTTAAAAAAGAAAAGACAAAAGCCTTAAATAATATTACCAGCAAGATTCATCTGAATGACCATAAATACCCAGTACCAACAGTACTTCTCTGTCTAAGCGCGGAATTGTATTGTTGTATTGTTGCTGTGACACATCAGCTGAGCTGTGAGCGCGTTATGACTCGTAAACACGTTATGACTGTGTCTGATGACTGATTCACTCATTAAGTTTTAAGTTCAGTAGTCGGCAGTTGGAAAATGCTCCTCAAAATCCGGATGTTCATAAATCCATTTCTTTAGGAAGTGCTCATTGTCCACTAGCCGAGACAGCAGCTCTGCAACTGTTATCATGGACAACAATAGTAAAGAGCAAAGGGCTCTGAAACCTTTAAGAGTTTAGCAGCGTCACTCCTCACAAAATATTTGGCTAGGTTTACAATGCATGCACAGGTGGCTCAAATCCAACTTTTTGGCCATATGTGACCTTGTGACAGTTAGAGCAGAACACAAATGATTTTCCACTTTCATATGTGGTTGGATATTGGAATCAGATGTGTCTGATAAATCAGTCTGAATGGCTATATAACAGTTCATCCCACCTTTAAGACTTTGAATTGGGATTGTGTCACAATTATTCGCTGGGGAACTTCGAAATATACAAGTGGACCATTAACATAAAATATATTAGCTGCTGCCTTTTGGAGCTGAAGTATCAGCATGGCCGCCATATTGGATGAGGACCCGCTTCGCTCTCAGTGCATTCACTTTTATCTAGAAAGGTCTTTACACAATTAAATTTGTCAACTCACTGAATTTTCAACCAAATCTTCACATTGCTTGGATTGTTAAAAACAGCAGACATGTACTTATTTGAACAATAAAAATGTGACATTTCATCCTAAATAAAAACTATGGCTGCACAACATTTAGCAATTTTTGTGTGTGTGTGATATCAAAAATATCAATGTACATATTGAAAAGTCTAAACTGCAATAAATTATATACCGTCACCGGTTTGCCAAAGAGAACAATTAACTGTAGTTGTCATCAACGTATGAACAATGGCTGAAAGGTCACACAAACTAAAATCGGAATTTCAAAACTTCAGTTGAACATTTTGGGCGTGAAACTTCATGAAAGTGTCAAAACTGTTAATGTGGCAACCGTTATGACACTGATATGACACTGATGACTGTGTGTGTGTGTGTGCGTGCGTGCGTGCGTGCGTGCGTGCGTGCGCATGTGTGTGTGTGTGTGTTGTACACGAACGCTCTTTTAAATTAATAGTTAATTTCAAGTAAAAAAAAAACGAGGAAGGAGGAGAAGAGTTAAAAAAAGAAGAAATAATTAGGAATGAGGGTTGAAAGAGAACATGACAGTGAGTGGGAGAGCCTGAGCCGGAGCAAGTATGATGGGTAAAAATATACTAACACACACATACACAGCGAGGCTCGGGGAGTGAGGGATGAAAGAGGACAGAGGCAGATAGAGATAACAGGTGACAGTGAAACAGAGAGATAATGGCAGACAGATTTAATGAGGTCTCCCTAGATATAATACTGAACTGTAATTATTCTGCTCTCCTGTCTGCCTGAGTTTACATGCACGTGTGTGCAGCTCCTAACATCTCTGCTGAACCAGTGTGAATCGTCCCTTGGCCTCGGTACTCTCCTTCTGCACTGAGCCCACCTGAAGCCAGCAGGACTCTTCCCCGGCGCTTCGCGCAAATATCGTTCGAACCCAACACCGAACCACTCGGGGAGCTCCTCACCGGCATGTCAGGTGGGGGAGTCTTGTGGCTTTCCGTGTTCTAGTGGCATTTAATAAAAGAGGAACAAGAGAGTGCACGGGAGTCGCTGGTATGGATTTTGTGTTTTTCACT
Source organism: Lipophrys pholis (assembly GCF_963383615.2). Classification (NCBI taxonomy): domain Eukaryota; kingdom Metazoa; phylum Chordata; class Actinopteri; order Blenniiformes; family Blenniidae; genus Lipophrys; species Lipophrys pholis. The sequence continues at coordinate 24,124,019 of NC_137631.1, read as the reverse complement.
GGTAACTGAATATGTAAATACTTAAAATGTGGAGGTAAATCAATGAGATTTTCTTGTTATGATTTTTAATAAACCTTTAAGTGTTTATTGATTCAATGTCATGTTAAAAAAAAAAGAAAAGAAAAAGGCAAGAGGTTTTTTTTAAGCCCGTACTTGAGCTGGAGTGCATCATATTCTGAGTATGTCTTCAATCTGCTACTTATGGTAAATATTATTTAATTTCAGTATTGAATGAATGGTATTGACCGAAGCCTGCAGTAGTGGCAATTGTCCCGTGACTACTGAAAAGGGGAATTATGCCCTCACTTACAGAAAGACATCTTAAAAAAAAAATTATTGAATTAACAGGAAAATGGCTTTCGTGGGGCCACACAGGGGTGTCATGGGCAGCACTCTCCTCACAGCCTGAATACCTTCGGTTTGAGCCTGCAGTCAGTGTTGCTACTGGTGCGTGATGTGTTAAAGGCTAAAATATAACTACTCTGAATTATTTGCCTCTGAAATTTGCCTTTCAGTAATCTGAGCGGTTATTAATGTTGCATGGCTCAGTCATTAAAGATTGTGAGAAATTCTGAATATCAAAAGCATCAATCATACCCCCTTTTTTTTTTCAGATATTAGTGAGGTCACGAAATAAATTGCCACGTAATGCGTGCAATCTAACAATATAGATGAGAACAAGGCATGTAAGTTATTTGATCTGTTTGTGTGATAGTTTGGTTTGGTGTATATTTAGGTTGCCTAGCATGGTAATAAGAATGGTATCTGCCAAAGAAGTGATGACGCTTCAACTTTTTGAAACCGCCAATCACAGCAGTAAGTGCAAGACAATACCCCTCCACTCAAGGCTCATCTGAAGAATATAATAAACCTGTTATCTGCTGCAGGATTCGGTGTACTGTCTGGTTTCCGGTGGATCTTAATGAGATCAAACCATGCGTATGATATCCTATTGCTGTTGTGCTAGCTATAGCATAAGGTAGTCGGAAACGTTGCCCTCTACTGTCTTTTGAGTTTCTGTTCTGTTCCCCTCTGGTTGACAAATTAGTAGTCACTTAAAAAATTTCTTTTGTCATCCCTTGAACCAGACTGGATCTTCTGACAGGCCTGTATCGGCCGACACACTGTGTGTTTGACTCCTCTGTCCTTAGGAGTGAGTCAACCCTTAAACCAGCTGTGCTACAGCTCACATACAGTGTGCAACAATCATCAGACTCAACATGGTTAAATTCCTGTTGCTGCTTAGACTCTCTTTGACATTTTATAAGCAATTGTGAGCTCGAGGCTAGTAAAAATAACACCCCAATAATCCCACAACTGGATGTAGGACTTCATACGGCCTTGTTGTGGAAGTTATGAAGCTTCTCTTACTTAATAAATGGCATAAATGTATTAGTTGTGCCATCTGCT